>NC_136529.1:6606936-7827348 GCF_910591455.1 Pholis gunnellus | reverse complement strand
AGAGAGAGAGAGAGGGAGAGAGAGAGTGCCTGTCGGCTAAGTAGTCTGATCCACAGGCACCCAGCTGCAGCAGAGGGTCTGTCGAGAGTATTGTTATGCAAGCAGGAAGAAGGGAGCAGTCCCACTTTGATCCAGGCATCGGACGGAGGCTGGGATGCTCCGGTCCTCCGCGCTGTTTGCTGCTGTTTGCTGTCCATTCTGGGAATCAGCATAAGGGACAGAGCATGCACGCTCTGCAGAGTGAGACCATGAGAGAGACGGACTGATGGACACCTGCTCCTCACTCAGCTTCCAGTGCACTTGTGAACGCGCCACTAACTTTGATCAACCGCATTGTTTAGGTAAGTTTGAATTCCTGGTTGAATACTGAGAATATATCACATATATTTGACTAGTGAGAAGCATGCAGCTGCACGGTTACATTTCTAATTCAAAGGACTTCAAATCATTTCATTGATCTGAACTTTCCATTCCCTCAATGACCTTGTTGGCAAAAAATAAAATCAGATAAACAAGTGTATACTACAAATTGCATTGAACTGTTGTGAAATTAACGATCATAACTACCCTGTGATTGACTGAGATAGTTCTATCATGTGTGTGACTGCAGAGAGAGAGAGAGAGAGAGAGAGAGAGAGAGAGAGAGAGGCAGTACTGCTGAACTAAATCCAAAGACTGCGGTCCCGTGTTCGACTTTTATTGGACTGCCGGTGTCCAGGAGTCATGAGCCCAGTAATTGTCTGGGGTGTACTGCTGACTCATAGCAGTGTGTGTGTGCGTGCGCGTGCGCTGCACCGCATTAGGCTCATAATTCCCACTATCTCAATGAGATACAGTAGATGTGATCATTCATGTGTGGCTGTTTGATCAAAGAGTGGATCAACATGAGCTGTTTTAAAAATGTTACGTTTCGTTTATTTCTCAATAAACTAAAATACCTGCTTGACCAAAATATTACTTTTTTTACTTTGGGGGAAGTAAACACGTTAACGCTGCCTGCAATGAGCAATATTTTATATTAACTATATATATTATATTCATGTTCACATCACTAAATGTAATGTGTATTCATATGAACCCACAGAGAATTAGAAGCTGAATCTGCAGCTCCTCTCAGTGCTGTAGGGTCTTTCAGCTTGTTGTTTTGGTTTTCAAGCCTGCGGCTGTTGCCGTTCATTTTAACCAATGGCTTTAGCTTCGTTTTTTCAAACACAGCAGGCAGCTTTTTTTTTAAGAAAAAGAAACTCTTAAAAAAACATAGGCTACTTGCCAAGCACCAATTGACAGATCAAGTTGGTGACCAGCTGGTGAACATAGTTGAGGATTTGAGCAGCCAAAGAGACGGATATTTCATTCCCAGGTTGGTGGAGACCAAAACAGAGCTAAAAGTAGTGTGCACATTGGATTTAATTGCAGTGGGTGACCAGAAACGCAACTCCAAATAAATGCTTTTGTTGCTTAATTTGTAAATCAGCAGTTGTTTGCCAACATAGAGATAATATATTTAAATAATGTTTTCAGCCCCCAAGTGGCCAAAAAAAATCAACTTGAGAGGAACGTTGAGAGTATCCCTGGAGTCAATCATGAATATCTGTTAAATATCCCAGTCCATCCATAGCAGATATTCCTCAAGACATTTAACATAATAAGTAAAGAAACAACCTGACACTGCATTCAGCTTCAGGCACGTGACATTTTCAAAACCCTGGGGCTTCCGTACAACACATTCTGGTTGGTTCCATAACGTATTTAAGTTCCATACAGCCCTTGCACTCACAAATGCACAAAATACAGACCATAACATAATTCAATTCTAGATAGGGGAGTCCATGCATGGCTCTGGGAATACCACTAATGGCGGGTGATGTCATTGCCAATGAAGCAGATCTGTTGTGTGTGCAACTTGCTGCGCTTTTGAACTTAACTTACTTGTCACTCTGGATTACGGTAAGACAACACAGAAATAGTGTCTTGTGGTAAGACGACAACTATTATGGTGGTGACAAAATGCAGCTGAGGGCATCATTTTGTCTCCTGTCAGCTGCCCGCACCATTTCCAAGACCCTCTCAGAAGCTGTGCATATACGTAAAGCAGATGCTTTGTAGCTTCCTTCCCGTCAGAGAAGTGTACCACTGAGAGCTTTGTGGTTACGTCGAACGGCTGCGCAGTAAATCCGTAGCTGATTTTAAATTACACATATCATCAAAATAATTATGATGATTATAATATTATATCGCATGCACGCACAGGGATTTCATGATGGGATGTTCTCAAATGCCGGAGAGCATCATGTTCAAAGGGCGATTTTTGTTCCCTCGTAAATGCCACGTCTCAGTGTGTCCCGAATCCAACTGTCTCTTTGTGTTTGTGTGTGTGTGTGTGTGTGTGTGTGTGTGTGTGTGTGTGTGTGTGTGTGTGTGTGTGTGTGTGTGTGTGTGTGTGTGTGTGTGTGTGTGTGGTTTGTCTGATTTGGAAAGTCTTGTCCACAGACACGCTCCAGTGTTCCACCTTGGCTAACCCAAAATGACAGCCTCGGAAAACCTGATACATATTTGATGTGTTCCTCATACAACTGTTATACAATATTTGAGTGTTCAAAAACGAGATTTGTCAGATTAGATACAAAGATGCAACTCAAGATGAAGGCGACTCCTTCCGTTGTTGTGCAGAGGTGCCGCGGTCTCGGCTTCATCTTTTTGTGTTGATGCTTTGAGTCTGTGATGGCTGCCAGAGGCGAGGATGTCAAACATGAATGGTCAGGGGTGATCTTTTTACACTGTGGTTTCATTCTGGTGCAGTTGTCCTTCAGAAAACACATTTTAGTTACTAATGAAGTGCAGTTTAAGGTGTTTGTCTTGTTATCTTATGACATATTAATTTGATCATTTAATGCTTGATCTGTGGCTTAATTATATAATGATTCATACTAGTGTTTGCGTGAAGTGTAGTCAGATACAATAAATTATATAACTTGATTTATAGAAGCCTACGTGTAGTTCTTTAGTCTTCAGGTTACAATTATTGTCACGTTAAACGTCTTGACAGCTGTTGAGTGACACGTTGCAGACACTGCACCTCCCTGGAGAACTGACATTTCAGACTTCAGTCCCCCCCCCCCCCCCCCCCGGGATCTGAAGCTGAGGTTGAACCACACATTGATGGAAGGACACAGGAGGCTCTTGGTCATAACACTGTTTAGATAAACCTGAAGACAGTGGCTGTATGCGAAACCTTCAATATGCGGCGGCCATATTGGAGCTCCTCTGCTGTTGGTATGTGTCTGTTTCATGTGAAATGTTTACATGCGAGGTCGTGCTTCTGTAGTTTAGTTCATGATGCCAATGCCTATGACGTATCTTAGTTTTATATAACCCAAAACCTCTCGTGGAAAAGTCCATCAGAAAATGTATTTGATGTGAATGCTGGTGTTGCACACAGCTGTGCATTCACATCCACAGAGCTTGACTCAAATGTGTGAGTTAGCTTAATCGAAGTTAACGAACAAAACCTAATCTGAGGTTTACGTTTTGTTAATTGCTAAGGAAACAAAAACAATTTGTTCATAGCCTACTATTGTACTTGTCTATTTATTTTTACTTATTCAGGCCACTTGTTCAATTTGATGAATCCCTTTTGAAATTGGGTGAAGGGAGAAGAACAGTAGGCGGTTAATTTATAAAACTCATTTCATCCACAGTGGCAGATCAAAGTCATTTCCAAATTGTTCAATTATAGTGAGCCGTGAAGAGGTAGGTTTTCAAAAAGTTAGATTTGGACAAATCATCAGGAAGGTTTTATAAGTTTAACACACCATGTTGGATTGTCCCTGATCCAGTTTCCTTTTGGATCAGCTGGAAAATGCATGGTCACAGAGCTGAAAACTAAATACTGAGTTTAAGACACGTTTTGTGCTCATTTCACTTTGAATAACTGCTGACTTTAAACAACTCAACTAGGAATCCTGTGTTTCCTAAAAGGAAGTCTGATGTAGATAAAACAGACAGATGGAGAGGGTCAGCATTTCAGTTGGTCAGTTTTGGTTCTGCAGTGTTACAGACTGAGCTCAGTGGTGCCACTGAGAGCCATATGCACGCAGGTTTTCACTCCAACCATTTAAACTGTTTTCACTAATTAATTCCCCCCCCCCCCCCCCCCCCCCTTCTGGCTTAAGGTGTGTTGTACAATGTACAATGAATGGAAGCCTACATACATGCCTGCTCTGCGTGTTGCTGTGCTATAGCAGCCGGCATGCAATACTGTTTTCTGTCTTTTGCCCAAAGTGCTTGATGGGAAATCAAAATGCACGTGTTGATGCCTCTGCTGGCTCTTGAGACGAGCCGACGGGCTTTCAGAAACGAGAAGAGCAGATGCTCAATGTGTCATAAAAACTGCAGCTTTGACTGTGACAACTGACATTGCAAAAGAAATGGGTGTTTGAACACATAGATGTAGAGGTCATTTGGGTTATAAAGTTCCATCTTTGCTTTTGGATGAAAACATGCCGAACATCAATTTTAGTACTTTTAATTTTTAAATACTGTGCATGGAAAATTTCCGTTTTTATGAGACACATTTAAAATGTTCAGAATAAAAAAGACAACATTTCTATGCAAAAAAATAACGACATTCCTTAAAAAATGGCCTTAGGATTTCACAGCAGTATGGTTGTGTATTGGCAAGAATCTGGCGATACAATAGGTTACTATTCAACGTATTGAATATATTTTGAAGTCTAACTTTGAGGAAAAATGTCATAAAGAACACACCACCATATGCATAATATCTGTAACAAATGATGCAATCAGGAAAGTGGGATTTGCATGTGCTTTTATCACAGTCAATGTAACATCCAACATCATAGCACTACTTTGAGAGGACACACACACTTTGCCCATCAAATATTTGACTGAGTCGGTCTTTGTGTGTAAACTGTTATTAAAAATCCACTCAGTGTTTTTGAGATCAATACAGTATCACAAAACCTAATAACCAAATACTTCATATTTATGATATTTTTTACACCCCTAATCAGCAGGGTATACATCTCATCATTAACATACCAGCCAAAAGTATGGACTCAAAATCTATAAGAAGAATATTATTGGCAGTTTGATTCATATTTATAAGGGCAAGATTCTTATAAACAAACAACATAAATTCATCTGCTGTAGAGCAAAGAAATACATCGATATGACATCTATATAGTGATATGAGACTAGATCATCCTAGATTTAAATGTATATCGTAATACGTCAGAAGTGTTATCTTTTACTGGTTTTAAAGGCTGCATTACAGTAAAGTCACATTATTTTCTGAAATTGCCAGACTGATCTAGCTGTTATTATTATTATTATTGCCTTTACCAGCATAATCATTATATCCACATCACTGATTACTAGTTATTAAAAATCGCATTGTGTAAATACTTTGTAAAAGCACCAATGTTTTATATCGTTGAAATACAGATATCTAGACATTTGGTGAAATGTAATAAAATATTAGATTTTCTCCGTATCGCCCAGTCCTAATGTGCTGTTTTTTTGTTGTTGTTGTAATTAATACACACATTTAGGAACCAAACTTTAGGGTTATCTGGCCAATGTTGTCTGAGACTTTGAAAACTCAAATATCAAAGAAGTTGACAAAACCTGCTAATTTTTGCTAAACTAATTATAATTCACCAGAATTTGTAACTTTACTTCTAGAAATAAACACATCATTCACACATTATTTAGGTTATTTCAATTTAACCCATAGGTCACCATTCCTATGCTTTCAATAAGATCTATACACAGAGAAACAGAAAGCTGCACATTTTTACTTACTGCAGGCTTTTCTTAGAGGCCTCAAGGATGAAAGTGAAGAATCGTGTTTTATTTGCTTATGCATGAACTGGATCACTTGTACTATTTTAGGTGCTGTTGCTGCAGAGTTTGGAGAGGTTTCAAGTGTATTTCCAACGCACTTCTCCTTTCCTACCTGTCCCAATGACCCAGTTCGCAGAACTGATGGTCCGCCACAGACAACTGCCCACACTTTGACTCATCACAGCGCTGCAGTATGCTGTGAAGGCAGCCTTGCTGTTCTTACATGAGCTTCAGTTCACTTCAGAGAACTGTGTCGGTTGCATAACGGCAGCATAACTGCAGAGGCAGGTTGTTTCACTGTGCATAAGGGATCTCACAATACAACATCCTGTGCTGCTTACAATCCCTTTTTCTGATCCTTCTGGGGCAATGGGTCTACTTTTGTTTCAGGTTTAAAGAAATAATTTATGTCAGAGCTGCAATGTAACCTAGAATATCATATGTGGAAGGCCTCATTGACCCTGTTCAGCTTTAAGGCTTGCAGACGCCGCTAGTTTAAAAGGCTTCTTCTAAGTTTAAATAGGAATCCGGCTCCTCTAGGCTTCTCTTTTTAAAAGAGAATCAGGTCAGTGCATTATTGAATCAGTCCGAGCATTAGCTTGAAGCAACACAAGTCGTCAAAGCAACCATACTGAATGCAAAGATTCATGTTACTTGTTTATCAATTTAATGTTGGCACTGAAAAACACGATGACACTTTAAACATAAAATGCTTATTATTTGTGCCTGAAGCCTATAGTTCAAAACCTGGTCCCCAGGCCACAGGTGGTTCATTGCACTTTATTTCTTCTCTGCTGAGCAGGTGTGAAATGGCTCGTAAAAGCATGTTGGAATGAAAACCAGCAGGGGTCCAAGTCCAGAAGATTGAAAACTGCAAAGGGAGGAATGAACAAGAGTCATTGCTGTGCATTCTGTATTGGATTTAAAGCGTGATGCACCCCACAAATAACCTGACCCGCCAGATGATTTGTTACACAGTAAAAAGAAGTCGTCTTTGGAAACTGTTCGGAAAATGGCAGAAACTTTAAAAATCAGGTCGTAGGTTATTGGATGAACCATCTGTCAGTCAAACTCTCATCGAAGTAAGTCGGGAGAAGAGCGAAAACATCTCTCCCGTGGAGAAAAGCCTTCAGTGCCGTTCTTTGCTCTTCTTTGAATGGAGAAATACTCTCCAATTGTGATATGACTACACAAACTTCTTCTAGGGCTGCCATTGTTTTTTTGAACAAGCAGTCGCCTCTCTGTGTGGTCTCACTCACACCTAAGCCACGCCCGGAGCTGCTAGCTCCTCACAGGATGCTGATCGGCCAGCGCTCTGGCTTAACGGACACAAACGCATTACTGGAAAACCAATAAATCAAATCACAAAGTTAATAATTAATTATTAATATATGCTATTTCTAATGGCACCTTACTTTTTCTCCTGTTTTATTCCACAGAAGAGTATTAATTTTGTATGATGTTAATGGAGGTCTTTTATTTTAGGATCAATGGCCCACAGTCACATAAAACACTGCGGGTCACACTTATATTAAAGAGACAATGATAAAATGAAACGTGGAAGGCCAATTACAACTGCATCTGTAGTCCAGTTACGTCATGATGATAACCTACATGCCAATGTTGACTCATGGTCATAGCGCAGCATAGTGGCAGCAGGAAGTTAACTAAAAGAACAGAAAACTTCAGAGTCTTATGAAAGAGTCAACTAAAGGGCTTTTTCATAGGGAGACATTTTCAAGACATTGTGACATGACACAGGAGAAAAAGCACAAGTTTAAATGTAAAAACATGAATAATAGCTGAATTCCATTTAGTTGCTGTCACGGTATTGGGTTTTGTTTAGTTGTTTTCCTGTTTTATTTTGAATTTCCCTGCCTCTTGTGTCTTGTGTTCACTTCACTTCCTGCCTTTGCATGTTTTCCCACCTGTGTGATTGTCTGCCCCGCCCCTGATTGAATCCTCCTGTGTCTAATCACCGTTATTCATCCCTCTGTTCCCCTGTGTCTCTCTGTGTTTAGGTCCATCCCTGCTACCATTTTTGCCTCAAACCCCGACAGTTGCTTTAATTCCAGGGTCCTTTTACTATGCATGCTGGCTCACTGTCACACTGACATGTCTCGAGGCATCTTTGATGTTGTTCGTGACACCTTTTCTTTCTACGGCGACAGATGTTTCACATCAGAGATAAATCCCCTGCCGTTACATCACTAAATGGGGTGTATCAGAACATCAGTAATATTTAATAACCTGATCCAATGTGGACTTTTACTCTTTAAAAAAGCCTGGAGTTTGCTTGGATTATCTCTAATCTTTAGTGTTTTCCAACACAGCTGCCGAAAGCTGAAGCATTGTTGAGGGTGTCGATGATGTCATGGCATTACTGACCATGGTTAATCACGTAAAGTGACTTATAAGGGATAAAACCCTGTAATGGGCCAACAGATTAACTAGCCCGCCTAAATTCCCACTCTAATCTCGCGTGCCACAAAAAGTACAGTGGGCTTTAATGGCAAAGACAATATGTCAGTATTTAATGGTGTTATAGTAATCTTGATGTTCAACAAAAACGAACATAAATGAGTGAAGTGACATTTGTAGGCGATGACAAGACAGAAAACAACACAGTTGAAGCACAGTGCAGGGGAATGCTGCTGCAGAGAGCTGTAATGGTATTACAGCGTGTGATGGATGAGGGGAGAGACTATTATCGATGTTGAAGAGACAATGTGATTAGGAAAGAAAATGATCCTATAGCAGGAAACGCACCCTTAAAACAAAACAGTTTAAAGCACGGTGATGCTTTGAGCTTACATCAGTGCACTAACATGCTAGCAATGACAATGCTAACATGCTGATGTTTAGAAGGCTTAATGTTTACCATGTTCATCATCTTAGTTTAGCATGTTAGCATTCAATCATTAATTAGCACTAAACACAATGTACAGTTTTTTTTGTTCTGCAGCTGATTGGTCATAAACTAAAGTATTGATGGAGCCGGCGGACAAGTCAGGGGATAAAGTTATTACATATATTATCCAGAGGGCAACAGGAATGGTTATCCCAATTTGAAATGTAATTCATCCAATAGTTGTTGAGCTATTTTACTCTGAACCAAAGATATTGACCTGACGGTGGCACAAAAGAAAACAAAAGTATAGGCTCCGTCCTCAGGGGACCATGAATGTGTGTGTAAAATCTCATTACATAGTTCAGATGTTTTTGTCTGGACCAAATGTGATGGGCCGAACGAATGACATTGCCATCCCTACTAAACATGTCTTATTTAATGTCACTTGTCTTCAAGCAAACAAATAGTAAGATTCATCTAATACTATTATGGCTCCATTTTGTTCATTTGAAGCTTTGTCTTCAATTCCTCATCAATTTCTAGATGACTGAAAATAATACATTGACTATATTGTATTTAAACAGATAAAAGAAAAAAAAACACTATATATGAAAGGTATATAATATACCAAAAAACTGTGGCTTTAACTTTCCAGCTATTTTGTTGTCAAAGTATCCCAAATAGCTGAACAACTGTGGTGCTGGAGGGAAAACAATAAGACAAAGTGCAGCTTTCAGCCGTCGCAAACAAAAGAAACACAAACTCTGGACTGGTGTCACCTAACAGTTTGCCTCCAGCCAAAATGTAAGAAGAGCCGTGCTTTACTTCTGTCCACTTCTATGTTCATCTGCACATGTGAATGTGTTCTTGTGTGCACATGTGTGTAAGTTGACCTCAGTTCATGTTTGCCCCCAACAGATTCCCTCTCCGACACAGCTAGGACACAGGAAGCAGTGACAATCAGGGATCTGGGACTTGATGCTGCTATATATAAAAATGAGATCAGGCCTCTTGTAAAAGTAGAAAAAATTGAAAAATTGAATTATGTAGATAATGATGCACTCGTTCAACTCTATTATCTGTCGGTACTCAGCTGGAATGGAGAGAAACTGGAGCCCGGAGAGACTGAAACAGCAGGGCCAAACTCAGCTCTGTAGAGTATCTGCAAGTGAATGGAAACATTCCCAATTTTATGAGGTGACGCCCCACAAGATGACATTTGGCACAAAATCAAAACAATAATTGCAGAAGCCCTTAACGATCCACTGAGTGATGATGGCCCTCAGATTTGGTCAACTCCGTTTGAAGTCATTTATTTTCAGAAATTCGACTCTTCTGCTGTCTTATGAGTGTATTATCCGACTCTTGGAGGCTTCACCAGAGTAAAGTGGTTCCTCTCTGACATGTTTTTGGTCAGCACGAGTATCTTTAGTCTGGCCCTCGGACTGATTATAGGTTTGGAGGACTGGGGCAGTTTTAGCTCCTCGCGCTGTCTCCTGGATGGATGCTTTGATGATGGCTTTGTTGAAAAGGCTGGCATGTTAAAATAAGAAGCTCAAAGTCGCATTCAAACATGAGCCCTGGGGGGAAAAACAAAGTATAATGTCACCAGAGAAATTTTGAAATATGACTCACTAATACATCTGTTCAAAATAGCTGAAGGGTGTGTGTGTTTGTGTGTCTGTGTGAGAGAAAGTGACAGTTAAGAAGAGTGTAGGAGAGATGTAAAGACATGGAGCTTCCCTTCAGCGCTCTCACTGGCTTGTTCGATTTGCTCCCGTTCACTTTAAAGCAGCACGTGGGTCTAAATTGTATTACTGTAAACTGCATCATACCGTTAAGTGTAGTTCGTCTCTGTGGAGTGAACGTTTGGTCTGCACCGCGGCGTACTGTTGTCTTCTTAATGGCTCTGTGCTGAGCATTGACTAATGCCGGACATGTATTTACTCAGGTAAGACGAAACATCCGGCCTCATTCAGCCCTGACAGTCTAGATTCACAGAACATGCAGTTTTGATTCAATTACCAGCCGGGACAGCAACACTGGTATTGTTTTCACCTTGGTAGTCTGTGTGTGTGTGTGTGTCATGATGGCGAAATGTGATCCTGGAGACACCTACTGAAAGGATTACCACAGAGGCAGTTTTGAGTACTTTTAACAGGTGTTTATGTCTGTGGACAGATTTTGTCAACGTGATAGCGTCACAACAGTGCAATAGGCAGTCCCAAAAATGTACAGGAGTGTAGTTTAGATCAAAATGAAGGCAGAGTTTGAAGACGGTAAATGGACTTACATTTACAGAGAGCCTTTCTAGTCTTCCAGCAACTCAAAGCGCTTTACACTACATGTCAACATTCACCCATCATACACTGATGGCAAAGGCTGCCACCTTGCCCACCTGACCTGCTCTTCATCCTGATTGGTGTGGTCCGAGTAAGGGGGCCGGAAGTAGGGGGCGGGGTAGGAAGTGGGGAAGCGCCATTGGCTGCCAATTGGCTTTAGTGCCCCTGGCCTGATTTGGTGTCGCAGCTGGTGTGATCCCAACAAGATCAACTCTAGTCATACTAATTAATGCTGAATGAATATAACACACAGCTCAAATAAAAAAATGTAAGGTTCACCTGAAAGAAAAATCACTTTTATTGATTTGAAATGATGCTGTCCTAGGCTTAAACTCTCTCAAATCATATCACAAGATATCAGCAGTCCTTTTACAAAAAAAATTGGCTTTGGTAGAGTGAAGTATGCCTGAGAAATCAATGCCGGTGTACAGGTCAGCTGAGGTCAGCCAATGTCAATTCTGATTTTGGAAGCAGCCGATATAGCGGTTTTATTGTACTTTTAAATACTATATAACTATTTATTTCACTTCTTTTATCACTAATAGTGTTTAATCTATCTAATACAGAAGTTTGGCATCATTTTGAGAGCCTGGGCCATATGAAAACTTGTAAAATATGGCTAATTTTCGTCAGAATTTCAGTTTTACGTGATGTGTTTGAACCTAACACAGCCTGTGATCGGCCGATTTGCGCAATTCCCACAGATTTTAACTCAGCAGAGTCAGGGCAGTGCAGTGATTGGTTCTTTGAGTTGTTTACAGAATTTTAAGCCAATAAAATAATCGAAAACTGTGATCCGCCCCCATGGGTCAAACCCATTGGCCAAAACTGAAATTATTACTCATTCGTCATAGAAGCTCGTCAGAGACTCAGTTTTTTTCCACAGCAGAGGAGAGAGACGTAATGGCGGCATGGATTATTTATTTATTTTTCGATTTTCATCCAGGAAACATCTAAAAGGTACGGAGCGTTTCAATGTTTATGATGATGGGCTGAGTTGATATCTGTGGCAGATCAATAGTAACTTTCTAACGGTTTAAAGTAGAATAATTTGGAGGCGATAGTTCGATGCAGTTTGTTGTGCTCGTGCTCCTGGATATGAAGTGTGTGTGTGAAAGTGCCGTAGGTCGCGGCTGGATCGATATAACGGAGAACATTGCTCGGCTTCTCCTGGTGAGAAATAGGTGAAATTGTGGTAGTACTTGTAGTACTTTGAAGTACTTTGTGTATATATATTTTTTTGAGTGATTCAAATAGGTTACATGGTCCATTTGATCAGAATCTCTTTGTCACGTACGTTTTTGAAATATTTTAAAATATCATTTCATTCGTTCTCAAAAGTGATTTGTACTACATGTGTACACTCTAATCCCCCTTTAAAGGGGGATGTCGGGCTCAACTTATCGATAAATCCACTAATCATGTCAGATCTGACATCTAATTCCGACTTTGGTTGGAAGTTTTTCTAGGTCCGACCCGGTACAATTGCCCTCGTGACTGTTGCTTAAAAGTGACTCGGATGTTTATTCAGACACAAGAACATGCCACATTTCCAGTAGATGTCTGAAAGGGGTTGTAGAGACATAGAACTGTGCAGCCAAGTACTTCTAAAGTAGCAATAGAATGTAAGAGAAAAAAGTCATGTAAAGAATTAAAAAAACGTATGGAGGAGTAAATCCTAAATAATCACTGGTGTTGAGATGTTTCATAATGCTGAATATGCATTCAGGGGAAAAGTGGTATTTCTTAGCCAGCGACTGAGTTCCAGTAAAGTTTTAGATATGGTTACTAATACTTTAGATTATAGTCATCTGTTATCAGTTATCAGCATTAGATGACCGGATGAGGTCATGGAGCTGAGGGCCTGATGAAGCCCTTACCTTTATGTCTTTGGAGGAGGGGTGGTGTCTGCAGGGCCACGGTGGGGACAGCCGGTGTTGGCACGGCCTGAAAGGAGCCGTTGTCCTGCTGCATGTGCCAAGTGGTGTCAGCCCGCCACTGGCTTTCACAGCACGCTGCACAGTGGAGGTCGTGGCGAGAGGACCAGGAATACATTAGGAAAAGCTGTTCAAACATATGGCGTCTGTTTGAGATGCAACTGATGCTTTGATTGAGTTTGTGTAGATTATTAATCTTATGTTAAAAACTGAATAATTCAAATTATGCTTTCTTTTAATCTTCATTTAACCTTTTTCTTTTTTTTCTGAAGCTGTTTCCCTTCCTCACTTAAGAGTGCACCTAAACCGCATTGACGGCAGAGTTTTATTCACTTTCTTGATCGCAGTGTTTCTGCCAGACGATAAATCTGAAGTGGAGACTAGTCTGGTTCTCAGACATTTTGGTCACTTTGATGTTCTTTCCCACTCGCTTACATCCACATTTAGTCAGGCAGTACCTCTGTGGTTAGAAACCTCCTCTCTGTGAGGCAGATGTCCTGGAATGCACAGCTGTTTTACAGTATTTTCTACAGTTTAAAATGATGGCTTGTTATCATGAGCTTCACAGCAAAGGATACATGTCCACAGCCTCCCACCATATAGAAAACCTGCACACCACAATCTTCATTCATCCACCACATATACAGTGTTTGAATTTCTGACCTGTGCATTAAGTTTCGAATCCTTGTCATTTAGTAATAACTACGTTTAAAGAAATCAACCTATCTAAGTAGGCTAAATTTAATGTTTTGGAATTGGCAGTAGCTCTTGAGTCCACTTGTATTGAAGAAGTTACTTGAAGAGGCAACCTCCTGTTCCTGATGATACTATTTGAGTCAAACATGTTTCTGTCATTGTGTCGTCATTTCAAATATCAGGATGTTGCACAAACAACACTATGAATCTTAATTGAACTTGTATTGTTTATGTAAAACTGTAATAGTGCAATTTCTCTGAAGCTGCCTTCTATTATAGTGATATGTCAAATGTGTAGCATAGATTTTCTTCTATAGATTTTCTCTCTTTCCTCTCCAGGCCTCCGCCCAGTGACTGTCACCAACCATGAGCGGTGGAGTGAACATCAAAGTCATATCTCAGAGTCAGAGCGACGCAGGTGTCAGCTCGAGTCTTCCTCTACCTCGAAGCATGATGCCTCTCTCCAAGGTGGATCCTAAACAACATTACGGCGGCACCCCCAATCCCACGACGCAGTATCAACATGGAACCAAACGACAGCCTTCCTACTCTTCATCTTCTGTGTCCTCGGGTCCTGCAGAGCTGCTGAGAGGTGCAGCTTTAAAGAACCACTTGCTGCAGCAACAAGCTGGCACGTATTCTCATAGAAGCCCAGCGGCGACTGAGCGAACTGATGGAACCTGCTCGGCGTACAGCAGCCCTCAGATCCGAAAGAGGGAAGTCCGACGCTCTAAAGACACACTGGACCTCCGGACCACCACGCTGACCCAGACGGCTTTGCGGGACCTCCAGTTGAGACGAACCACCAACAAAAACTGGACCTTTGGAAAATACCGTCTGAAGAGCGTGGACAACGCAGCTGAGGGTGACGCCTTGTGCCGGCTCTCTGCTAATGTCCAGTCAGGCCACGGAAGAGGACGTCTCTTTTATACTAAAGGTGCAAATGGGAATGAGATACCGGGGGTGTCTTCAGCTGGAATGGGCAATATCCAAAAAGAGGTGAGGAATATCTCCTACCAGCACACGGGAGCTTCAGAAAGAGGCGTGACCAGCGGCAAATCAAAGTCTTCTCATCACACTTTCAACATGCCACGCAGAGGGAGTGAGCCAGGAAAAGTCAACATGGCCGCTGTGGCTCCCTTTAGGTTCAGGTGAGGGCAGTGTTTCACCCATTTAAGATGGGAAGATAAGCAGCATTGCAGAGTTTATTTTTAGGACACATTTCGAATATGATGCAGCCGAAGGGCATCTCATGTTGTCTCTTGGAAATTGTCATCTTTGTTTAAGAAAATAAATGAGTATTTTCCACTTTTAGTAGTACTTCATCAACATGTAATCTGTGTTTTGCATGTTCCTTTCTTTTCCTGCAGGTTTCAGGTCCATGAGGACACAGATCCAGCCCTCGATGATCTTAGTGACTGCTCCTCTGACTCCATGGAGGTCTGCTGTGATGAGCTAGGTGAGTCTCTTTCAATATCCTTCCATTGATGTTTCCATCCTGGGAATGTAGACACACATGATGCTCTTAACCAGTGGTACCTGGGTGTCCCGACTAATTTGAAAGGGTCGCAAGATGATGGAATGGATTTTTAAGAAAAACAATATTCCTGTGTTTTTTTTAAATTTGTTCTTTTCTCATTAAATATCGAAAACTCTTCTTCTTCAGTCCTCTAGAAAGTATTCAAATGAACGGCAACGACCCCGGTTGCTTTGCACCAGATTACCCATCTCTATTTCTCCTTGTCTCATGTAATTTCTTTCCCGTTTACTATCGCAATAAGGCATAAGATCCCCCCGAAAAATACATAAGAGACGTAACCTCAGCTCAGACATATGCAGCAAGTGACAAGAGGTTGCAAGCCAAACATGTTGGGAACCACTGCAATAAAGCCAATAAAAAGAAACTCTGATGCTCAATAATAAAAACAGGATGATATCTGATATCATCCAGGAGGCTGTCCATAAAGTTGAATCACTTTATTGGCTTACAATTGAATTCAGCCTCTGTTTTTATGGCGTACTAGTCCTCCACTGTAGTGTCAGAACAAATGTACTTAAATCTTGCAAAAAGCTAACTTTTTCACTCAGTTCACAGCATTCAACCACTTTTATTATGTGAAACTGTTTTTCCCATTGTGTAATGTGGCATCCTGTAACACACAAGCTTTAATATGGCTGAATGTTGACACTGGACTCTGTTCAGCGTGGCAGTTGTTCTCACCAGGGCTGCTGCCAACTCTTCATGCTGTACCACCTGTTATGTGCATCAGGATTTCCTGAACTGCTTCATTTCTTTCTTTATGTGCATGTGGGAAAACAGATTCCTGGCAGAGATCACGTCTCTCAAATCACACAGCACTGCTAATGCGGCACTGTTTCCTCAGTGAGTTTTCTTTTGTCTCTGGTGGGCCATCCTGATTATATTCACGTCATTTCTGTCAGTGCTGTGTTAAACATTGCAAGTTAAGTGTTTTGTTCTGATGCCATGTTGCTTAGACACTGACATACAAACATGACGCGAGTACACAAACACACACGATATTTGCTTGGTCAATATTTCATTATTTTAAGGAACTGGGAATACCTTGCTGATTGAAGGCAATTCACCATCAGCAGATACAACCACAACTATTCAATCAATTAGTTCCAATTAGAGAGAGATTACATAACTAAAGATCTACTCTAAATAAGTGATATTGATTTAAGTAAGCAGACGCTATTGACTCGGGGGTAACAGCTGTGACCACAAGACAGAATTAATACTTAAACATGTTTGTTGTTTGAGTTCACATCAAGAGATTTGTAGATATTTTTTCCAGAGGCCTCGTCATGTTAAAATTTGCCCAAACCAAATAAATGAAATACACCCGTCAAACACTCATGTTTATCTGTTCAAATAATCAAACAAAAGAGTTAAAATAAAACTACATGGTATGCTCCTGGTCATGCTTGCAGCTCTGTAAGGCTGTACTTGGAAACAGCAGTGCTTTATGCTAAATGCTAACTGCTAATCACCTTACTTTAGTGTGTTAGCGTGCTAAGATTTGATGATCTTGACTTGATGATGATGACAGATCAATGTGCATTTTTATGGCAATTCCTCCAATAGTTATTGAGACATGTAAACCAAAACCACATGGTGGGGCCAGAGGCTATTTCAGGGGATCACACAAATCATTTGGATTCATCCTCTGGGAACCAGGAATGGATCGAAATGGTGTATTGTCGGAAAGACCCTTCTTTAGAGCCGCCAGTATGGCTAAAAGGGTAATATTTAAAACAAATGAGTGTGTAATACCATGGTCTAGGTGAATACTCTACTCTGATTGGCTGCAGGGTGTCCATTAATTCATATTAAAGGACACCTACTTACAGTGAATCCGTCTGTTCTAAATGAATGCACTGGCTACATTAAATGAGAAAAATTTATCTGAATCTCTCATATTTATCACTGACATTAGTCCTTCAAAGCCTCATCCTTTGAACACCACAGGGTGGCAACACAAGCTGCAAGAAGTAAGTTACACTGCCCCTGTGAACTACTGATAATTAGTATCACATAAGTGATCGTCTCACATCCCATTCGCTGTAGAACATGTTGATTGTAAAACGCATGGAAATATGAATTTGTGGTCTTAATTTTATTTCTTTGGCAAGTGACCATGGTATAGGTGGAATAATGCCCTTCCAGGTGTTCATAATCAGGAATTGATGGACTCCACGGAGGCAGCAGAAGCAAGAACATGGCCTTCCCACCGGCCATTTCTTTCTGATAATGGACCCTCTTTGGGCATTATCCCAGCAGCATTATGTTCAAAGCCTAAATGACTTTACAAGTCATTTTGGCTAAAATATCTGATATATTTGTCGCTCCTGATCACCCAACATGCAGACTTTTGAGAAATGACCTCATGTAACTGCACCAGGGCTATTATAAACCCCTCTAACTGTGTTCTTAATTACCATAATGACTTAGAGGGGTGAGAGCCTCTAGCCAGCCTCCTCAGGGAGAGACGAGACAAGAGACTGTGCTGTCCTCAGCTGAGGGTGGACAGATGCAGGACTGGGAGATCGAGTGAGTGGTTTGATGGGAGGATCGGCTTTCACCTCCTGTCTGGGAGTTCCTCTTGTCCCCGCTGCACGGACCAGAGGGACGCTTAAATTCAGTTTTTGACCATAGCAGAGAGATGTGTCTTTGTAAGCTGTCATCCAGCTTCAACTGTCATCCAGCTTCAACTAGCTGGAAGATACAAAAAATAGGGTTGTATTAATAATGGTTCCATTCAGTAGGAAACATCTGCAGAAACTATAGGGCGCTGTTAGGATCTTAAATTTAAAATGATTAAAGTTTCACAGAAGGGAGGATTCACCTCTCAAGGATTCGTACGAAACAGCCAATTAATCACTCAAATGTTTAAACAAGATGGTTTTACCTCTTCTATCATTTCCAGCAGCTTGAGTTCATCATGAAGGGATTATTTGCTCAGCACATGAAGAAACTCTCATAACTGTTCAAGTCAGTCTTCAACCCTCAGGCTGCTCGCATTCCTGCAACACAATGATTCTATTAGATCTCTATCGAGGGGCTTTTGTATAGCAATAATTACCACATGACTTCGACGTCATCCACAAACACAATCTTCACACATGCCTTTAACACCATGCTTCGGCCTACATTGATGTGCTCCGTGGTTTTCCCCTTTGAGCATGTGTGGAGGTTCTTGAATCTGTTGCTTTATAGCAGCTGAGAAAGCCCCAAAATGATCACATGCACTGTCCAGGGAAATATATAATAGACAGCTGTGTAACTGTGCTGTCATTCCATGCACACACAATGAACACACACACACACACACACACACACACACACACACACACACACACACACACATAATTACTCAGCTGGCCAGTTGGAGAGTTGGAATCAGACCCAGATGTGAAAGACCAAATGAAAGATGCAGCTCCACCCTTCCCCTCTCCTTAGACGTGGTGGCGATTTGAGAGTTTCTACATTTTTATCTACATAAGTTGCCGGGACGTTTACTCAAAACCAGCGAATGTCAGCCTCGTGGTGGTCCTAGAGGAAATGTCGGGGCATAACCAAAGTCATTGGCATTCATGCTCTGGGGACAATGAATATGTTTACCAAATTTTATTATGACAATCCATCCATTAGTTGTGGAGACATTTTAACAAAGAAAAAGAAATGTCAGCCTCATAGTGGCGCGAGAATAAAACTCGGGGGATCATCAAAGTCAATAGGATTCATCAATTCGTGAGTTCACAAGAGCAACTGAAATCCAGGGGTCGTATTCTCAAACATAGTTCTCTGAGAGAGCTCCTAACTTAGCCTAAACGTCTCTAGCAAGAAGTCAGAACTTAGGAGTGATTTAGGAAACTTCTCAGAGCAAAGAAGGAACATCAACTTTTACCCTAATGAGGTCTGGTTGACCCCGTTGTTAGATATGATGCATTCTTTTAAAACTGTGTGATGGGGTGAAACAAAAAAATATGCATTTGGTAATAGACAAAAAACTATACTGATCAATAGGCCGACACATAGAATTGAGTCTATTCAGGCATGGTGTAAATATGAACACTATTTAATGTAATGAACATCTCTGTTGAATTCATTTAAAATCATCGGCCTACTTTAAAAGTAGCCCACAACATTTTTGAAAACGCTGGCCTACTTGTGCAGTAGCCTCTTCACATGCGGATAGTTACATTTATTTGCTTACGTTTATTTACCACGTTAGACATTTTAGTTCATGTTCTATTTGATATTAATCGAATATGGCTCAGCAGTCAGCTTTTCTGTCTGCAAACCTTATGCATGGATGTCCCAGGAAAACATCAAACGGTTGCAGTAAATATGGCATTTCGGAATTAGTTATCTTATGATTCATCAAGAAACCTTTATTCCACAAAATAATTAAGCTATTCAATGCATCATGGGAGTAAGGTCACAGTCTGTTGTTCTGGAGTCAGCAGGGGAGCCTTGGAGCTCGTGATGAGGAGGAACAAGACATGCCATTGTTTCCAGAAACTAATTGCCAGATCAAACCACCTCACTGGTCCATGAGCATTGAAAAAAGCATTGGAGTGTGGTGCAAACCCATTGTGGGTGTCAGAGCGGGACCCTCTGGGCATTGTCGCTAACAGCTCAGTCATATCCAGTGGATCAGCACCAGCTAGCATGCTTGTAATCAGCCATGCTGTGTTGTGGAAAAGAGCAACTCATTCACCTAATAGGAACAGCAAAACAAATGGTATATTGTTGTATTCTGATTATTTAATGAAGACATTTTATTTGATGAGCACATAACAACATGGGGGTTGTACCACAGTAGTTTATGGAGAAGGTTCATGTTTTTTTGCCGGCTGTGTTTTAGCAGAGCGCCGAGGTCTGCTGCAGATGACATGCGGGCGGAGAGAGAGGGTGGTTTCCATGGAGCAGCACTGCATGCGACCGCTGCAGAGCCTCCTTTAGCCTCCTGAGAGACGGCCGTAGGGAATATCTTAAAATTATGATTCCACTTGTAAGCAAAAGAACAAAAAAAAACATGGCTGAAAATGATGTGACTAGATTTTCAATCAAACAAAATCCTGTGTGTGTCACACTGTCTTGAAGATATTTCCAAAGTGTGGTTTTGGGTGTTTCTTGCTTACACTGGCACATCTTGTTGCTCGCTCAGTCTGCTGAAGTGAAGTCACCCATTTGGCCGACACACTTTGGGGATTTTAAGCCAAGTGTTCTCTTTTTCTTTCAAGCTTTGGACACAAACTGCATACATTTTCTTCTTAGTTTTCAATAACACTATTTGTACATTAGCCTTTAACATCAATGTCATCATTGTGAAGAATACAGTTGTCCATTTATAGCGTAAAGCACTGCTGATTCTTACCATATGATTTATCCGTCTGTTAATCTGGAATTGATACCGTAAGGAAGCTCAGACAGGATCAAGAGATAATCTGGATGCTCCAGTTGTTGTATGTGGGATTTTGACAGTGATAATGATTTCTGCCATGGCCTGGAATTACAAATCTGAATGTGCATCTATACACATTAACGACACGTCCACTAACATCACAAATCATGCATCATGTTGAATGTATTGAACAGGGAGCACTGTAGGTGATGGAGGGGGAGGGGAAGAACAAAGGAATCAGAGGAGATGGTGGGAAAACATGGTGCATTAGAGGAGAATGGCTCCTGGTTTTTAGATACACAGATGATCATTTCTCATCGCTCGCTTGCATTTCGTATATTCTGCAGAGACACAGCAAAGCATCTTTTAAACGAAGGGAAAAAAACGAGGGAAGGAGGAGGCATGATGGGAGGGAGGGAAGTGGGAGGCGAGGCAGAGGCAGCAGAGAGCAGGGGGAGGAGGGAGCGTTGATGCGTCGGCTGTCGCTGTCATTCCGCTGCTGCGCGGCTCAGCGGCAGGAGAGTGTGCTGAAGGGAGGAGGGTGGAAAAAATCGGAGGAAAGGAGAACGGGAGGGAAGGAGAGAAAGGGAGTGCCTGGGCAGCACTGCAACAGCTGCAACTGCAGCAGCCTGTAAGGAGGAAAAAGAGGGAGAGAAGGAGACGGAGGGAAGAAAGAGAAGGCTGCAGGATTGCCTTAGAGGAAGCATTTTTATGTATGTTTTTGCACAAGGAAAAGGGTTTGATACAGAAGCCGGTTTTCTCCCTCGCTGATGCTTTTCTACATGGTCTCATGCAGGAGGCATGCTTGGAAATAGTGTGAAAGGCAGAGAAGGAGACTTGAAGATGGAAAGGACGGATAGCACAAAGGCATACGGCCAAGCAGATGGCAAAGGAGTTGGTATGGCAGCCAAGAGGGCAAAGTCTGGAGTCCCCCAGAGCACACAGAGGGGTGAACTGAAGGTTTACCGGGCGGGTAGCTCTGAGGGCAGGCTACCAGTGTCCTCCAATCTCCGCAAGCAGAGGTCCATGACAAACCTGGCTGTACTCACTGACGCCGAGAAGAAGTTGCACCTTTATGAGCCCAAGTGGTGTGATGACATGGCCAAGCCCGGAGCAGGGCAGTCCAAGATGGGCAAGCCAAAGACAGCAGGGGTGGGCAGCAGTGCCGGAGGGGCTGCCCCTCTTTCTCGAAACCTATCCAAATCGGAACACTCGCTGTTCCAGGGCAAGCCCAAGCCCTTCAGCCCCCTGGCTGCTCCATCTCCTCTGAGCAAGCTGAGCCGCATACCTCGTGCCCCTTACGCTGAGGTGAAGCCCCTGAGCAAGGCGCCCGAGGACGGGAAGTCAGATGACGAGATCCTCTCCAGCAAGGCGAAGGCCAACGCTAAGAAGCAGGGAGCCGGACCCGGAGGGGAGTCCGGTTCCAAGGGCCAAGGGGAGGAAGGGGGAGACAAGCCCTTCTTGAAGGTGGACCCAGAACTGGTGGTGACGGTGCTGGGCGACCTGGAGCAGCTGCTCTTCAGTCAGATGTTGGGTGAGTACAGCAGAGCAGTTCTTGATACCTGTACCACCCCAGGGCCCCGAGAGTATGTGTGGCGACCATGTGCTACAAACCACACGCCCCGCTTGTAAGATGTCTGTGCTTCTCGGCAGCACGCCCCCTTCGATACAGCCGCCACACGGCACCTGCTTGCTCCTGCAGACCCACATCACCCTAGAGCGGATTTAATGCAGTTTGACGACGAAGAAGATTATGCTTGTTGTGCTTGCAAAGCATGCTCCTCTTTATATTATTTCATCGAATGCTGCATCAGTTTGGTTTCCTATCAACCATTCAGCTTTACGTAAAAATGCCAAAGCTTTAGTGATGCTCTATTGTTCTTATTCCTCCAGCATGTCGTTGAGGTGTCTGAGGCCGTGCTTGCTTTCTATCATAGCGTTTGCCGGCTGAGTGCATGAAAAAAGCCTGAGGGGTTTGGGGATTATTACCAGCGAACTGATCTCCTTTTCTCGAGCTCGGGTTTGCTGCAACATGTGCCGATGCACTCCAGGGTTCATCCACTCCTCCACGTACGCTTCCCATAAAAAGGGAGATGGGGAAAGAAGGCATGCCATATTGAATTCATTTTAGGCACACAGAAACACATTTAGCCTCCTCGCAGCTCCATTCATCTGTAGAGCGCTGACAGATGGTTTACGCGGCGGTGCAAAGAGAAAAGAAAATGGCTCTTTCTCTGGAGGTGTAGGTCAGGTTTATAGGCAGAGCTGAATAATAAGGGTACTGATCACATCATGGTGATTCTGATGACTTCCATCATATTGTCTTTGAATACCAAAGCATGCCTCCTTGTTTAGCTGCAGGTGTTGTATTTATCTAATTATGGTCTGATCAGAATTCAGTTTTCCTCTGTTTTCACTGCAAGGTTATTCTTAGATTTGAGTTATTTTACAGTTCAGACCTCATATCTGTTGTAGTAACTATTGTATAGAAAGAGAGACTGAACATTACACCCTTTAATGCATAAAACTGCATTTTCTTATGTCAATGTTTTGGTTTCTGATGACACTTTTGAGAGCAGGTTTTCTAATTTAAAGAACAGGAAGATTAGAGCATGAGAGCTTTGTGTTAATTCATATTCCTAAATATCATTGACAAATCTGGTTCAAGCATGTTACACACCAACAAGCATCGCATGTACTATTCAATTATTTGTCATTCCACTGCTCCATATCTGCAGCAGAGCATGTTCTCAGTTGCATCTTAATGAACAAATCCGTGGTGATTTAATCCGTTATTCATGCCTCATTAGCCCATATGGACGTCTATCACTCATGTTAGTCACACTTAGAGTCAACTACCAACTGTAAACAACAACAAGATTAGGGTTGGGTGTGAAACCACAACCAACATTTCTAAAAGCTCTGCAGAATCCGGCACCACACCCACGTCTGCTTTATTAACCTAATTGCAGCAGAAAACCTCGAGCTGATGCATATTTTCTCCTCAATGTTACACTTTGACCTCTATGATCTTTCAAGATCAATTCAAAGTCGCTATTCCTCAAAAAGGGGAACTTATTACCTAAATGAATTATTTATCATCATTTAAGATGATAATCCAATGCGCGCCTTTGACAAGTGCTTTTGTGCTCAAGAAAGGAAAACCAGGAAATAGAACATGGTGATGCAACAGTCACAACAGTGATTATTGACTTAAACTGATCAGCAAGATTAGAGAAAATGATCTTCAATGATGTATTAATGTGTTGTATTCATGGCAACATTTGCTGAGCACTCTTTTCTGCATAGTGGACTGGAACTATTGTCCTTGTCCTGACAGCATGTGGGCAGCCTTGCTACTATAAATAGATCCATTTATTCATAGTCTGCTATACATTTGAGGCCAGCTTAATAAAGTGCTCTGTTTCTGCAGCATATATCATTATAAGATGGCTGAAAGGATGCTATTCATGACCATAGAGGGCCTCTTTGTTTACCAACATGACATTAATTAAAAACGTAGTCAACAGGCTCATCTATTGAGCTCGCCATCTAAGTTTGTGCACGTGGCTTGTCGTACAGTAGTGGAACATCGTCTTCATCACAAGACAAGCCTGCAGATAATACGGCATAATAAAACACTTGCGTTCAGATCAAGTGGAGCTTTCATGCTTTTATTTTGTGGTTTGATAATCTCATTAAATACTTGCAACTTCTATTTGAATGAAGTCTTCTTCCTCTTTTCTGCCGTGTAATAAATGGAAACGGACGAGCCCCAAATACGATTCTTGAAAATGATGAATGCACGATGACAAAAGTCATCCAGGTCATTAGAACGATAGATAGAAAGCTGAAGATGAGAGTAGAAAAGACAGCAGGACTCCTGGAAAAAGGGCACGAGCAAACTTCATTGCATTGTAATTATATGTGATCTGTCATGCAAGATCTCAAACATATATGGCCCACAGCTATATCGTAGTAGAATATGAGTAGAATATCAAGCTATACAGGCATGGAAGGGTCATGAAATCTTGCCTCTTAAAGGCACAGTAAGTTTAAAGCTACATTTTTTAACATGAAAACCCATAGGTAAGTAATATCTGATGATATCTGACTATTTGAATACCTCAGTCAAAGAAGTCACCAATGTGCATGATCGAATTGAGCAATCTATTACATCACTGTGAGTGTGTTACTTTTTGTTGAAGTGCACAAGTTATTTTGCCATCTGTGTTCACTCGCTGCAGTGTGAGAAGTTCTGAAAAGCTCTACTAGGTTCCTCAAGGGCCTCGGATTTCATGTGGACTCTGATCCAATGACACAGGCTGTTAAAATGGAGTCTGATAAAGACGTTCATTCCTCTCACTAATAGGCTTGTTTGTTTATGGAAATTTGGATGGAAATTGTTTTTTAAGGTAATAACTAAAGACCTTTAATAATACTTTAATCTGCCTGTGTCGATGTAGATCACTTCCTGTGACATCATTCGTAGGACTTTCCCGATTCACATCTGCTTCAGTATTCTGTCAGAGTTGTCCTGCTCTGTATAATGGAGGCATCACTGCAATGCAGGGTGCCAGAGGACTGTCAGTCACTGCACAGTGACTAATGCATAGAACAAGGGTTGCCCCCTCTTATTCGATTAGTCGACTAATCGGTTGTTTTGGTCAAACTAAGATCTTGTTCGTCAATCAGTCGTTTTTTATGCTTTTTTCAGGCTGAATGACTTATTTCCAAGAAACTTATGATCTCTAGTAAACACAAGATTCAAAGTGGTGGTTTTGTGCCATTCTTTGTGGAGAAACTGTCTCTTACAGATCTGTTGATAAAATCGATTAGTCGACAAAATCTAAGTGTTGGTCGCCTAAGAATTGATTTGGTTGAGGCCAGACCTACATACAACAGTATATACTGAAAAACAGATGTGCTACACACGTACGCTCTGTGTCCAGGATGCAGGTTTGAATACTTTCCCAGGAAGTCATAATAAATAAGTTAGCAGTATGCCAGAATTAGAATGTGGCTAGTGGTGGGTTTTGTGAATGTGCTGTGAGTAAATGATTTATCCCTCGACTCAAGGACTTTCAGGGACTACAGTGGAAACAAGTGTTGGACTTTATTGAGGTAGCCTTGATATTTGTAGATGTTATTCTGTCACAGGAAGCTTGTTCCTATCTCAGTATGAGTTGGGAGAGCGAGGTCTCCTAGAAATTATGTTTACATACAACTAACTTGCATCAGCAAATAGGTTTTAATTTTTAATTAACATAACAAGGAAATTATTTACCTATATGGCATGTCGCAATAATGTCAATACAGAACATATCAGCAACATATTACCTTTGATTTTTGGAGAAATATCAGATTATTTTATTCAAATTATGATTTCAGCAACTAAAGATGTATTAAACTTGTAATGATTATGTTTAGGCATTTGCAGCAATTTGTTAAGATGAAGGAAAATTCATAGTTTTGATTAAATACAGAAAATAAATCAGCGGTGACTTGAAGCTCGTGACTTCAAGTTTACATGTTAGTGAAACCACAACCTTTGACTTGTCTGTGAACGCAACGCAGAATGTTTTCATTGCTTTGAACGGAACATGGAGCACATTTCTGACAACTGGAATCTTGATAAACATCAATTATTGTGTATGAAATCACTTCCTCTTCACTAAAAACTGAGCTGTATTCAGTGTCCACCATTTATTTAACTATCTGTTTGTGTCTAATTTCTGCTAAAAATCCCATAAAGCAGTACATCACATTTTATAAATGCAGAGCAGTCATGTGACAGTCACTGATGAAAACATCTCTCTGTAATGCTCAGCAAAGACTAAACTATTCAGTGTAAATAATTGTTGGTGAATAGTGAATGAAGCGATGGGTTCGTAAGAGAAGGACCAATGACTTCCACTGATGATTAGATTTGTATTTGTAATAGGTCTTAGAAGCCCTGAGAAAAGTCTGCTACTATATAAAGTATATAAGTTGCATTAAAGAATCCCTGCTCAAAGAAGCTAATAATAAAACCTGAGCCCAGACAAGTTTCCAATATAATATTTAACATTAACGCAATATCTCATTTAGGGTGGCTCATAAATCATAAAATGCTGTGGTGTTCAATACTCTACACGTATATTGGGTTGTACTGTCTGGGTACACACGTTTCCAGATGACGATTTATTGTTTTTTCATTGAGGCCATACATTTGATGTATTTGGATGCTATTGAAACCAGCTAATGTATCAATATCTCTATTATAAACAAGCCTTCAGCTTCATTGCAGATTTTGGACTCCTATCTCTCGTGCTGGTTTTAAAGAAGGACATTTAGTGAATGTGTTTTGCATGTACGAACTGTGTGTAAATATTTGCATGTGATATTGATGCCCTCTATACACCCTGTGAATGAGTTCAACATCCTAATATGAGAGCAGCCCATTATTTGACGTCTGCTCCCCTGACATCTTCCCCTCTCCTCCAGCTATTCCAGTCAATGCACTGAATGTTAATTTATTTCTTCCCAAGGGGTTCACAGCTCCCCACATTGCAGTAGAAAGCCCTTTCTCATTTTGTTTTAAGACAGGGTGGTTTCTCTCATATGGCACAGCTAACACAACAACATAATTGTAATGTAATATTGATTTGACACAGTCATGACCCACTGGCTGCACACTTTACATTGCACGCAGCTCTGTCCAAATAAGCTGACCTGCAGAGAAATCCGTCTGGCTGCAGTTCAGCTGCTTGTTAGCCGGACAGCTTCAGCTGAACGGCTCTGAGTTAATGCTCGATAACACAGGAGCTCTGGAGAGAAAGGAAAACTCCTTGAAAAACATCCTGCTGTGGCATGAATGTCAGAATACATCCCCCTGGTGGTCAATCGAAGTCAGAGGCAACCTTTCAGTATTTCAGGATGTACCATGTCGGTGCAGAAGGCGGGGGTAGAGCGGAGGTTACCATGGTGAGGGAGTCCATGGAGTGAAATTTGTCTGCCTAATGATGTGAACGTACGCTGTTTATATGCTTACAAAGAAGACACCTGTCACATCCGTCCAGACACAAATATTGCAGAGCACATGCATGTGGAGGCAGAAATGTGTGTGTGTGTGTGTGTGTGTGTGTGTGTGTGTGTGTGTGTGTGTGTGTGTGTGTGTGTGTGCGTGCATGAATTCTCGTAATACTCCAACACAAACCGCAGTGAAACAGCAGCTTGTGTCTTGAGTTTTATCTTGACACACTAAATGTTTTATAACCTTTTGTTCTGCATGACTGACCCACAGACCCTGAGTCCCAGAGGAAGCGGACCGTGCAGAACGTCCTCGACCTCCGCCAGAATTTAGAGGATACAATGTCGAGTCTGCGGGGTTCTCAGCTCAGTCACAGGTAAGTGCATTCTTAGGACATTATATTGCCTCATAATGCTGTCTCCCACACCACTGGCTATATCACACAACAACAATAAAGGCAGTGTATGTTTTGCTCATGAAGTCATAAAACCCTCAGCAATATTCTGTCTTTCGTTTAAACCGGGAAAAAAAGAAAACACATGTGAACAAGCAACAGAAAGCTCGTTGGATCGATACATACGGCAATAAAGTGTAAACAGTTTGGAGAGTTGCCACCTGGTGCACATCTGGCTTCCATCCTTCTTAAATAGCCCGTCTCTGTTTCGTGGTCATGACTTCATTCTAAGAATCTCTCTGTTTAGCTCTCATAGGCAAAAGGCCCAGACAGGAAATTGTTGCAGCAACAGCAGCATAAGGCACTGGTGGAGGACAGGTCTTTTCATTTTCATTTGGACATACAAGTTGATATGTAATAGCCTGTGTAGCATGAATGCAAGCAGGAACAACAATCTGCTTTTATCTCTTTAAACCTCCATTTAGGAGTATTTTTTATATGAACACAGGATCAATTCTACCTCAATTCTGCATCTTCATGAAGCTTCTTTTTTACCAAGTTTACTATTGTAGAGGTGAGTCTACGCTGCTCTCATTATGCCCTGTAGGCATCTGTTTCCTGCAAAGGAAAAGTGCTGATTAACCACTTGTAAGTTACCCGGCCAACATCAAATGGATGGCAGAGTTACTGATAAGCTGATGAAGAAAGCCTGAGACTTTTGCAAACCAAAACCATAGCTACAAGTTCAATAAAATGATAAACTTAAATGTATTAAATAATCATGTTTCTCTCAGTCTGCTGAATGTGACACTACGCCGTTGTTTGAAAACACATAAACGACAACTTTAAAAGCTGGTCAAATGGCGGTAATTGTGTATCTGCCATTCTGTTTGGATGTTTTTTGCCACCTAATGAATGAATAATCAATATCAACTCCATCCATTATCTTCTATGTGAAATCTTGCGATTGAACCCTTGCTATTGGCCAGACCTTCTCATTGGATGCTTGACGAGACATCTTGTTATCTTCAGCAGTATATAGTTATGTTGTATAATTATCTTCAATCATTCAGATGTCTTCCACAATGAGAGTAAAAATTGTCCCTCCGTCAGGTTCAGTACTGGAGTGGCACCAGTTAGCCTCTATATTGATGAATTATCCATCAACAATGGGTAAAAATACTCCCACGGTCGTAGCCATTGCAATATTTATTTGGGTGAGTTGGTACTTAGTTAGTTACGTAATCGGCAGACACAGAAGACGCTCGCGGCCATCTGGAGGACATTTCTAACCCTGACCCACTTACAGGAGTGATATACTCTCCTCAGAATAATGGAAAGGTGGCTATAGATACGACAGCACAGTCGTGCAAAGCAAAGTCCTTGGAGTGTGTGTGAATGTGTTGCACAAAGAGACAGAGAGAGATACTCTTTGCCATGTTAACAT
This sequence comes from Pholis gunnellus, assembly GCF_910591455.1. Taxonomy (NCBI): domain Eukaryota; kingdom Metazoa; phylum Chordata; class Actinopteri; order Perciformes; family Pholidae; genus Pholis; species Pholis gunnellus. The sequence continues at coordinate 7,797,866 of NC_136529.1, read as the reverse complement.
GGGGATATCGGATCGTCCATCTCTTTGTCTTTGGGTTCAAAGAGGCCACATTTCTAGTTTTAGTCCCGGAAGACGACACGACACAACTGCTGTATCTGGGGCGTCAGCGACTCGATGCCACTGTGGGTTTTCTTTGAAGGACAGATCGAGAAGAACGTTTCACTGGGTGCTCTGGTCGCATTTGTGTCGTTCTGGACAAGAAAGTCAGCTAAATGTGTATGAACATAACACACACTGACCTTTTTCCCCCCCCGTGTGTCGCTCTAGCTGTATGGACAGCAGTAATGTGGGCTACGACAGCGACGAGGCCAACGCTCACAGCATATCCAGCCTGTCCAACCGCTCGTCGCCTCTCTCCTGGCGCCACGGCCAGTCCAGCCCTCGCCTTCAGGCGGGCGATGCCCCGTCCTCCACGGGCGGTGGATACAAGGGGAGTAAGACCGGCTCCCAGTACACGGCCCAAACCATGCCGGCTCGCTGCTCCAGCCGCGTCAGTGGCACGTCTCGCATTGAGCTCATCGAAGGGTTGGACGACGCCGACCTCAAGTCCGGTTACCTGAGTGACAGCGACCTTCTAGGAAAGAGCCTTCCGGATGACGACGACAACCTGGGCAACGGGTAAGAGCACCTGAAGATGGGGTTGAAACCTCTTGTTGCCATACCAACATGAACCAATCAGTGACAGCAGATTGGCTGCATGCTGGTTTGTCCGTTAGGCCTCCCACCTTGTGACTTTAAAAAGGTCAGCGAGAAGTTGTTGTCATATTTCGTTTTGCTCACGGTAAGCAGTGAGCTGATGGGTGTCCTGCTGCAAATGCTTTTCATTGTCGCATTCTGCATTTCCCGCATTTTAATTGGGCTGCATAGGGGCTGTGCATTTTCACATTCAACAGTGGTTTCGTGAGTCTCTTCGTGCAGACATCGTGCCTTTCTGCTTTGTTGCTATCTGATGTTTTGCAAAAAGCATCAAAGAGCTTTCATCAGCAGTCTCTGCTTTTTTCTCGCTCTGAAAGGATTTCTCACAGTGCCCATGACATTGTCGGAGGCTGTTTTTGCTGACAGTGAGAGAAGTTCTTCACTGACGGGAGGACTTGAACTCATCAGGTGTCCTCTGTTACACAGTAAATGCTCCCTCATCTCTAACAGGTAGAAACTGTTCAGCTTGTGAATCTTTGAAGATTTTGTCAACAGGTTAAGAAGCAACAAATAGCTTCAATTAGACAATACTTTCGTTTTTTTTCTTCACAGGAATGCCGCCTCCTACAGTTCCTTGTTTTATCCTTCTTCACGCTCTGCTAATTGTTGTTATTGTTCTTCTCCACCTTCCTGACCTTTGTCTTCTTCCTCCTGACCTTTGTCTTCTTCCTGCTGTTCTTATTATTATTCATCCTTTTCTTCACCTTCCTCTTTGTCTTCTTCACCCTCTTCTTCTTTGCCTCCCTGTCTTTTGTCTTCTTCACACTCTCCTTTTATTGTGCCTTCCTCTTCTTCAAGCTCTTCTTGATTTTGTTATTTTTCTTCTTCTTGGCCTTCCTGTGCTTTGTGTTCTTCACACTCTTCTTCTTCTTTTCCTTCTTCTTGTTCTTCCTGTTGTTCTCCTTATTGGCATTTTTCACCTTCACCCTTGCCTTCCTCCTCTCACATGCCTTGTGTGTCTTTATCTACTTCCCTCTCCCAAGTTGACAGCTGACAGTGAGAGGAAGAGAGAAAGAATCCAGGACAGTCCTCCAGTTTGATTTAGCAGCTTTATCGCTGTTGCACATGCAGTGGGATTTAAACTCAGCCCCTGGAGCGCTCACTAGTCCCTGCTAGCCGGGTCACGTTCTTACTACAGTGTGGATAAGAAAAGAAATGAGACTCATTTAGATGAGTAAAAATTAGAGCAACGAAGGAAAAGTGTGAAATGGGTCATTTAAAGTTTCGCCAAAATTTGTAGCTGAGGAGAATCAGAACGACATAAGATTGCTACCAAGAATGATTCAAAAAAGAAGCATTGTATTAAATGAAAATGGACGACTAGCTCCGTGTGTTACGGTTTATAATTTTGTTTGGAGGGAGGTGAATCAGATCAGACATCAGAAACCTGATGAGGTTAGGATTAAACAGGGATTATCTCATATGGGTCCATTCCTCACAGTAACATCCGTGCACTTGAAATCCATTTAAATCTGCCCTGCATTTTGTCCCTCGCGGCATCAGCTCTACTGTGGAGGTTCAAATTGATGTGAGAGGTGAGCGTTGCAACACCACAGGCACCAAAGATCCTAATCATTTTACGTAACCGTGTTTTTAAATATGCATCATCATGCTCAGCGTTAGGCCTTCAGTGTCAACAGTCCCGAAACATGCTTTCAAGGAGACAAGCTGTGAGACACCCTGATGGGTACAACCGGCCCCTGCTGTAGATTATTACCATATACACCAAGAGGATTATGGGTGTGTTTGGGTACATGCACAGAAATGTCAGAAGAGTTATTACAGGCTATTGTGGCTGCCAAACACACAACAATACATGGAAACACTGGGGGCTGTTTTCTCCCTGACCTTGAGTAGGTTGCATGCTTATATTTGGAAGATACAACACTGCGGGAACCCCTCTAATTTGCATGCTTTGGTGGTCTGCATTGCATTAGTTTCAGTGGAAAGCCTCCTTCCTGCAGGAATACTGGAGAGCTGTTCTCTCTGTCAAGGATTAATCCTCCCTCATACCAACAACCTTTTGGTGCAGATAACTATAATCCGGTTTTTGAAGCAGGCACTTGCTCTAATTTTCTTCCTCGCAGTCCCCTCTTGCAAATTCTGTGTAACATTTGCATTTCTACTGTACATCCCTTGTCACACGCTCACACTCCGGCTCATTGAGAGCCATTAGCTGCCAGCTCTTGAAAATAGATCAGGCTCCCTCCTGCGTAACCATGGAAACCAGCTGGTAATCGACTGTATGGTGAAGTGCAATTTCTGTTCTCTTACACTTCTGTTCTCTTGCCCCAGTTTTCCCATGTTCATGCATTTCACTGATCTGAAAAAAAAAGCCCCAAATATAATGAACTCAATCTGAATGGTAGAGTGAGACTTGTTGACAATCAAGAATGGTTTTCAATACGTAACGCTTGAATCACGTATAAGACCTGTGTGTCATTATGTGTCATTAACGGATGGAACTACAGCACAATGCTCCACGTCTAATGGATATTGATTAATTAAGCCACACCAGACAGCACTGGCTATCTAAGGCTAAACGTGTACACACTGACAGTAATCACTGCTACAGTGTGTCTGCCTTGTCAATAGTCTGATGCCACATACATCTCAAGCTCCTCCATCTTTACAGCAACACACGCTGCTTAATGATAATCTGGTTTGGCCCAGTTCAGGAAAAAAAGTATTTAAGAAGCCTGTTTTATTCATAATGAATGTAGCCTTGCTGTTCCTGTGAAGCTGGGACTATTCATCTGTAACCAGTTGCTTTTATTACTAGTTCAGATCTACAATAAATAAAACCGTACGTAAAGGTGCATTGTCACTTTTTGGACACTAGAGATCGTAAGATCTCAGAGACAACTTACTTGAGCAAATAGTTGCCCAATCGACTGACAAATACACAACCTCTACGATATCACTGGCCCATAAGGCTGTAAGCTAATAACTGTCCTATTTCTCATCCAGTAGACACTGTGACGCCATAAATATGAATCGTCACATGACCAACATGAGTCCGATGGTCGCGCTCGTTTTAGCTCCGGTTTGGTCTTCAGCAACTCTTGAGAAAAATGTTTAGGACTTCAACTTTCATCACCAACTAGTCACTGGCTTTGTGTGCAGTTTGGTGCAAGGTAGGTAGGTAGTGGTTTATAGGAGCTTGTTCCCTGAAAACGTTTGGCTGCTGCTGGAAGTTGTGTAGTTCAGAGCGGCTCCTGCAGGTCATAAACAAAGAGTTAATAGAGGCTAATAACCTCTGCTGTGTAGGATGTGACATATCTTAGGGTTTGTCACTACAAGCAACTCCTTTCACCTTACACACAGTTTGATTCAATGTTTCAAAGTTTACCATAGAGTAAAATCACCTCCTTTCTGACACAAAAGTGTTTCACATAGGAAGTATTTATTACAGGACGGTTTCATTATATTGCATTATATACAGCAGTCTTTCAGTACACATCTTCAAACTGCTCTCATAGTAGAAAGAACGGATTACTTTTAGATTAAACTGAAATGGCCAAAGTTGTGTGCAGTGAAATATTAGAACTGTACATAATTGCCCATCTTGCCCTCAGTTGGCACTGTGTCTGCTTGAAATGTTGGGTACCATTTGATATAACAAGAGTGTTTTTCTCATTTAACTTAATTGCTTGAGAATGAGCTCCACTTCCTCACCGAGCGACTGTTTTCTCTCTCATGAGTGCTGAGGTGGCACTTTGTTTAGCCGCGACCACGTCTGACCACGTCAAGAATCATAACTGCTTCCTGTGGTTATATTCTTGAAAACATGTTGGCAAAGTTTCACCACGACTCGTATGATATCATCCTATTGCCAGCCCCATTTAAAACCCTGGTTTACGACTGGAGCAGTAATCAGATTATATTGCTTGTGTATGGTTGGTTTTTTCCATATCTGGTATATAAATTGTGACTACTATTGAGCACTCAGTGTCATTTTAGTGGTCAGTCAATTATGGTTGATGTTTTACAGGCACTCAGCTGCAGGATATGTAAGCGCAGGTTAGCTTTTCATGTCGAAGTTACTTGTTTTTTCCATAATGTCATTTAGTTGATGGGATGAATGCAAGCCTAATGTTTGTAGCAGGCCCATCTCCCTGAACATGATGATTGTGTCCGACAGATTTACGTTTTATCTTGGAAGATTAACAGTTTAAAAACCCTTAAATTGGAATAGATAATATAATATCTGTCAGCATTTGGTTTGGCTCCAAACTCTTTGGCTGACCTAGGAGAGAAGCAACGAAAGGCACTTACAGCGGCAATACAGAGCCATTGATGACTGCAAAGCCTCATAGAAAGCTGAAGTCACGCCTCACTTTTGCTAGTTTTTGTTCCACAACACATGTTTTCTTCTATCAACCTCTCTTAAAACCTGAAACACTAGAATACTTTGACGTTTTGATTCTGCACCTGTGATGGATGATCACAAATAATCCATCGTGTGTCAGAATTTCAGAAAAACATTCTTTTGAAAGTCACTTTGAAAATCGCGAGATGTATCAAAGTGTTTGGTCGACTTTATTGCTCTTGTCATATAGCTTCAGTGCTATTCATGGTCCAGACAGTAGCCAAGCTTAGACCTACTGCTGCTGGTATTCATACAGTTATAACTGCATTAACATGATTTTCTTTGACCAGTTGGGGCAGCTGTTCAAGCTGTAACATACTGTAACATACTGTATACTGTTTTTATCTCTTCATGAAATCAATTTGACGAACATGTTAGCAAATAGTTGCCTAGTAACACCTAGCAGATACAGAGCAACATTAGCATGAATTTGAAGTCTTGTTTCTGGCCAACTGATGACTCCTTTTAGCTCTGTTTTTGGTCTCTACCAACTCCTGAGAGAAATGTAGTGCACAGTTAGCTGCGAAATGCTCCTCCACGTTTGGTGCTGGGCAAGTAGTGTACTGTCAGTTTATTGTATAGATTTTATATTGATAACAGCTGCTTTCATTTGTATGGACTATGCAGAGGGACTTTTAACAATACATCATGCCTGTTGAAACTGTAATAGTATACATGTATCTCTCTACCCTGTTATATAACAGACAGACAAACAGACAGATGGATAGATAATGACTGAGATACATTCTTACTTTATTCATTCATTCATTTATTAATTTGTTCATTTCATTCAGGGACATTATAAACAGTAGTAAAGTGATAGTGTAGCCACCAGAACTACTACAGAGAGCTGTTACTATAATAGAGCAAGTGCTAATTGGAGGTAAATGCAAATATAAGGTGATTAACAGTGCATTTATTACAAATGTAAGGTAGTTATTTACTTTCAATAAAGAATGTGGTATAGATATGATATAAAGTATATTGTAGGAGACACAAATCTCTTTCACAGTACAGTACAGATTAATTTCAATAAGATGTTTTATTCATCAGCCAACTGTTTAAGATTTCATGGCGGCACCACGTGCTGTTCGTGGCCTCACACATGACACAGAACAAGTCACAGTTTCGACATAGCTGGTGCATAAACAGTAGAATACATATTGTGGATAAAGACGAGGTGCAGGTGAACCAAAAATAGCCTGTCCTGCTACAAGGTGACAGCAGGGTGTTTTTTTTGGGGGGGGGGGACGTCTCGGGATCGGGACTGTTCCATTTTGTGTTTCTATACAGCAGCATACATGTGCAGGCGGCAATGCAATGCAATGCAGAGCCGAGTAAGGAGGCTGGTTCAGCAGCATCACACTTCTGATCATGCGGCAACATGGCCCGGGATGTGCTGCCATGGCAACCGTCTTCCACTGACCCACTGATGGACTGCCTCGTGTGTCGGTGTGTGATAGCTGCTGAACGGATGTGCGTGTGTGTGTGTGTACGTGTACTTGTATCAACTGCTGGTGTGTGTGCGATAAAGAGAAAGAGAGAGAGAGAGAGAAACATAGACAGAAAAAGACAGAGAGAGAGAGAGAGAGAGAGAGAGAGAGAGAGAGAGAGAGAGAGAGAGAGAGACGGTGTGAAGACAGCATGCTAACCACTTAATTAGATTGTTTCATAATTGGCCTTGTGGGGAGAGCTGTCTGCCAATATACTATTGTTTGTGTTTCCATTTGCATCCTGGTAATGCCAGGATTTACAGTGGCACTGGTTGTGGAAAATTCTTTCATTCAAGCAGTTTTCCAGAAATCTGATCTGAAGTACTGTATGATAGACCCAGAAAGAACAAACCTCTTAAATTCCTTTAAAAGTAAAAGCACAAGATTGCATGTTTCGGACAAAAATGATACAGTTTTACTCCTCACCAGCACTGAATGCATTCCATCGCTATCTTTGCCTTCACTACTGTATTTCCTAGATAAGCCCTTGGCTCAGTTTGCTCCTCTGGCAATGTCATGTCCATGGTAACCATAATAAAGCTTTGCCCATGCTAGTGAGTGGATCTGCTCGATGGTTTGCATGCACATTATGAAAGTGAGTATTTGTAGTTTTACAGCCTCACTCGTGGAAACTATGTGTATCGACAAGCACATTCTGTAATGCACAAAGGGTGCGCTGCAGTCATCTGATCCTGGATCTGTGCCTCCGGTGGTCTGCAGTCAATTTCCCTTTCCTGCCCGCCCGGGTTGGACCTTTCCATAGTCACGGAGTGCTTGCCGAACTATTGAAGCCTCACACGTTTTCTGACCCACTTAAACTCATCTGCACCAAAATTGAGTTTTGGCCTCTTTGCTCTGTTTCTCTGCAGGCGCTGCTGGGATTACAGTTTAGTGAGGTCACCACTCAGGGTCAGTCCTTCATGGGCTATTGCTCTGCAAGAAGGGATGTTGTTTTCTTGTCTCTGAAGACTACACACACACACACACACACACAAACACACATACCCATACACACAGATAAAGTTATGCACTTTGAAATGTATGAGTCAATTTGTAATCTGAATATGTTGCGAAATGGTTGAAGGAAGAGCCATAAATAAAAGCACCCACTGTGTTACTGTTAAACAGACTGCGCAAACAGGCTCCCACAGTCGGCAGCTTGAACACATCTGGGGTCAATATGGAACTCTCATTTTCCACCAAAGGGTCAGTGAAATACTTGATCTAGAAGGCCCCCCCACCCCCGTACCTGCCTCCACCAGCATCCTCAACCACGTGAATAATGGACCATTACAGCAGCACCCCAGGGGAGTATGAATCACCCCGGTATCATGTCTGCGTGTGGTCGTCTGCGTGTGCAGTTTGGATCCCACCAGTGCGTAATACTCAGCCCCTCGGCTGAAAAATATGACACTGTTTTGGCTCACTGTGTTGTATTTTTTTTCAAAATCGGAATCACGTGGAACATGTTGATCCACCATTCTCCATTCATTGTTTGTTTAAAGTCGGTACAAAAATGTGAGATTATCTGCTTTGAGTATGGCTAATGAAGTCTGGTGGGTTCAGATTAATATACTGCTCTGTGTCGTATTTGGCTCTGCTTCAACTCCGTGTTTGATACTGAATCTGCGTTACCCAGACAGTTCAAGTTCGGTGTTTGAGTGCCATATCAATCAAGTTGATATCAATTTGTCGTAGTGCAACATCCTGATACCCGGGCAGCAGAGTTATCAGACTCTCAGGCTGTAAATGTGGCAGCGCATGAGACTGCGGGTCTCAGGAGTGCATCAGCTAAATCGTGGCTGAGAGGGGGGAGAGTTTCCTGTCTGAGGCTGATGGAGACTGTACATTCATTTTCCAGTCCAATAATCAGACGACGAGTCCATTTTCTGGGGGCCTTGCGGCGATGGTGCATGCACTCACATTTACCACACTGATACACCACTGCTCTGCGATGACGCCCAATCCTATTTGCCTTAGCTATCAACAAGCTCAATACGGATCAAAATTAGGCACCGGGAAGATCAGAGATGTGCTGAGGCAAAGCTCTGTTGGCCTTTTAATCTGTAGTCCTGTTTGAATAATGATACTTAAACAACCTGTGATGCTGTCTCTCTGAAATAATCCCCCACATTGTACCATTGAATCAAATCCACTGAGTAGAGGGATGTCTGCTGTTTCTCTGCACCAAAGGCTTCAAAATCAACCCTGTGAAGAGCTATTTTTCTTTCCTTTTAAATGCCAAGTGGTGCCTCCTTTAATAGACATTTACAGAGCACAAACTGCAGCTATGAGACACAGCTTTAACTCATTGTGCCCCCTGCTGGAAATTTAATGTCACGACACCACATGGAAACAGGCTGTAAAGCAGCAACACAGTTCAAATTCATCCAGGTTTACTATGTTATTTTATCAACTCTTATAAGGTTAACTGAAAGTCTTTATTTGGATATAGTTCCACCTGTTCAGAATGTATGTTTTCTTATTATGGAATAGTTTCATCGATGAATAATATCGTGGCTGGAAAACTCATCATGTCTGCCCTTTCCACAGACTATACTTTATGGCCTGGGGCTGTTTTCATGCTTTTGGTTATGGCCCTTAGGTCCGCTTAAAGGAAATCTTTATGATACATTTCAGACCTTGTTGTGTATGATGACAGTCTGGGGAAGGTCCTTTTCCTTTTTTTTCAACTTGACAGTTCACCCTGTGCACAAAGCAAAGCCCATGAGGAAGTGTTTTTCCACTTTTGGCGTGGAAGACGGTCCCTGATTACTGACCTCAGATCTCATCCAACACCTTCAGGATGAACTGGAACAACAAGGTTTGGAAGAGCTAGACCTTTATCGCCTAAAGTCAGCGCTCAACCTCACTAATGCAGGGAGCAAATCCCTGCTGCCAGCTTCCCAGATCATGTGGAAAGCCTTCCCAGAAGAGTAGAGGCTGTTATATTGCGTCACATTAATATCCATTGTTATGAATGAGGTTTACAACAATCAGCATTTCATACCTTTTAAGTTTCTTCGTATCTGCTCTTTGCTTGTTACGGTGTTACATTAATGTTACAGCTGCCAATTAGAGCTAAATATTTAAAATACATCAAGGAATTCTCTTGGACATCTTGATGTCTCTGCCCTTTCTTTCCTGCAATATCTTTTAAATACATTTTTTAGACTCCCATATTGCAGCACGGTTTACTGAAGCAGAGAGAGAGCTCACCAATAGATCAACAGCCACAACAGTAAAGGTCAGATCACGAAACGGGTTTATTGTAAAGGTCCTCATGGAGCTACGACCACCCACGGATCTCTATTTTAACAGTTTGTAAATAGCCCAACTAGCAAAACATGCTAAGGATGTTTCGGACACAAGCCACTCTGTTATCAGTGCGGGACAGCTGTTAGCATACAGCACAAACATGACTTCAAGGCTTTTTAGGTGACAGCTTATTCAGCCGCTCTGTGTGGCCTGGCTCAGATAAACAGGAGACTGCAAACAATTCATATCATTCATCATTCTGGGCAAAGACATTTTTGTTTGAACAAGGTATTCAACCAAAAATGTTTTTTTTTCTTCTTTTTTTAGCAAAAGAAGCAACAGCAGAGAAGCCAACCCTGTCTTAACTAAACTGCATTCTAAATTACATTTCAAGCCAAACATACGGTTACAGTTTGTTCCGACAACACCAAAATACTTGGATATGTTTAGGAAACTAAACTACTTGGTTATGTTTAGGCAACAAAAGTACTTTCTTCATGAGGGACACGAACAGCAGCCCTGGGTGAAAGCGTGTGTTTTTTACCCATCCACCACCCCGACGACTCGTTCCAAACTTATTTGTGACACGTCAAAAGCAAACATAATCCACGACAAGATACATTTCCCTTGTGCAGCTTTTGTGGGAAGGCGTAGCTCTTGATGCTGATGATCAGAGGGACAACAGATCGAGACAGACACAACAAACTTTTATCCAACGAGCATCTCCCTCTGAGGAAGATATTGAGAAATGCCTGTATGTCTGGTACACACACTGACTTATTCTCAACAAAAAGGAAAACCAAAGTTAAATTCCATACATAGCTCTATTAATGTTACAGCCTAAAACTATATAATACACCATGAAGGTCAATCAGTTCTTTGATATATTAACTTCAATCCTCGTGTGCTTTTGTCATTTCCCACATCTTTGCTTTTATCTGCTTTATAAAAGATCTCCTGCAAAAAATGAGCACAGATTCTTGGCACGTACAATCTTTTGGCCCAACATTGTGAACCAAAATAAGTCAAGCTTGACTTAACAGTCGACTGATCCGATTTTGGCCCAGGATGTGAACAGGGTGTGAGACGTCCTTTACCTCCCGGAGTAGTTGGTTTACAGATCTGAGATCTGGTGAGATCATCCCTGTGAGACTGTTCCACTCCTAATGAGAGGGGGGAGGGAGGTTTTCCAAGGCTACTCATGCCTCACTGGAGGTCCTCGTGTCATCTGTGGCTTTGTGGTTTGAGCTTGCAGTGATTCAGGCCGTGTACCTTGGACGGAGTTTTTCCAGCTATAGGCCCGAGAAGGTCAGGAATGAAGATGGAACACGTATTACTTTTAAGAGCAGCCGTCATTGTGATCTATTTAATGTGAAAGACTGATCCAAAAAAAGTTTATTTGCGTGGGCTTTTAAATTTGTTTTCCTGTTAAAGGAAATCACTGCCAAGACTCACATGAGACATCGCTTGTAATAATCTAAATCACTAAGCTTCATTTGAATGCATTTGTTGAGTTTGAAATGGACCTAAGACCGTTCACACTGGAGTTGTTTTTTTACTCTGAGGCGTTTCATACAAGCAATGAACACCATCCAGCACTCAGCAGAAGATGAGCTTCAATGTATCGTAACATCTGCCCAGAACGTATTGCTCTAGTCTCCTCCAGCAGACAATGAGCAACATGTGAATACCATTGGAATACTGCCTCGCAAATAGGGCTTATTATAGTATTACAAAAATATACAGGAGCCCATCTTACTACCGCCCTCACACAGACCCCCACTTGTAGTCGGCCCAGTCACAAGTTTGGCTGTACAGTGTACTGTATGTTAGTTGTAAAGCAGCAGAGATCCAGACATCCTGCCTTTTAGTATTTAGTATGGATCAAGTTACAAAACGCTGGATCCTACAGTTCCCCATCATGTAACTCCTAAATGCCTACTTCATTACCCTACACCAGGGGTGTCAAACATACGGCCCGCGGGCCGGATCCGGCCCGCCACGTCATTTTATGTGGCCCGCGAATCCGCCAGCAAAAAAAAAAAATGTAAAAGTCGGACAATTTACAAATATCCGTTGTATCGCGCAAGGCGGAGCTCCTCCCCGATCCGCACGCGCCGCGCACACCTCCACCAGCGTATGTGGCAGCAGCAGCAGCAGCAGCAGCAGCAGCAGCCACCCTCCCCGCCGACGAAGAAGGAGCACCCCCCCCGCCGACAACCGGCCCTTTGGGGGCAACCATGATGCTGATGTGGCCCCAGAGCGACAATGAGTTTGACACCCCTGCCCTACACCTTCGGTTTGTAATGCCGGCTCTCTGTTTAAATCTTAGAGTCTCAATGCCAAAACCGAGTCAACCCTGATGACCTAATAGGGGTTCTCTTTTTTTTAAACTGGAAAGCTACTGCCACAAAATAGCCTGCGTCTTATGAGGACTTAACTGAGCTTAGTGAAATGGCCCTATAATTGACTATCTCTCCTGTGGTCTCGGTTGGTATCTGGCAATTTGCTCAGACAAGCTAACATTTGGGCCATTATTCATTGCTAGGCGAGTCTCGGGGTAAAACTGCACACTTGTACTCGCCAACGTTTTTGGCTAATCTGATTTCAAAGTTAGATATTTGAGTACATCAAATATATAAATCAGTATGTTATATGATAGATAGAGTATCTATTCATGAGATCACTAGGTAATCATGTTTTGCCCCACAGCAGAGTAATCGGGGCTACAGTCCAGCTAGACAGCCGTTGGCCATCATCTCTCAGAGGAGCATCAGGGTCTCTCTCTCTCTCTCTCTCTCTCTCTCTCTCTCTCTCTCTCTCTCTCTCTCTCTCTCTCTCTCTCTTCTCTCTCTCTCTTTTTCTTTTTTGGAAAGGGGAGTGTTGCCTGTCCGGTCCGCAGACCGTTTCTTTCTGCTCGCTGAATGGGAGGAGAAGGGGGGGTCTTTGCTAGCGGAGGATAAGCATTTGAATCTCGGCAGCACACTGATGATTCGAGGAAGTTGTGTTCAAATCGGTCACTAATGAGCGGACGTGTTTTGATCGGAAAGGTGCCTCCGCTGCAGTCAGCGCCCAGAGCCAAACGGACGTTACTTTTTACGCCAAGGTAACGTTAACGGCTAATATCTAACGCTAATGGTTTTATATCGTGGTTAACGGGACTGCGAGGCTAAAATGATTTATTCGTTGGCTTTCAATTATTCTCAGCATGACATGGTTTTTGATTGACAGTATTGTAACATTAGCCGATTAAATACTGCTGAGTAGAGGATGAATTCGCCTTAATTCAACAAGTAACATTTTTGGTTGTAGGCAACTCTAATAATAAAAAAATGATACCGGGAATACTGTCACGATTACAAAAAATGCAGTTAAGTAGCAAAGTGTGTCTTGAATTGAGCTTCTAAAGCTTCTGCTGTTGAAGGGTTACACGTGTGTGCATTATGTTGCCATGAAGTCAAACAAATACTCATGAGAAGTGCAGGGACGTGTGTTGACAATTGGCACCGGGAACTATAACATCTGTGGAAGCACATTGTATTCTTGGAGGAGAACCACAGCTTTGTGTATAATAGAGGACGCCTTCACCGCTCACTCAGCCATAGGCATGCACCCCAGGAGCTTTGTCTTCGCTGTATGCAGAAAAATGAACCGCAAGCTACATTCCTCTTGCTGTCTTATTTCATCTGCTTTTTATAGCTGCAACAGGCTTGAGCTTAGATACAGTATATGCATCAGTTCTGGGCTTGTTTCTTTTGTTCATCTGTCTTTGCAGTGTGTGCCACACACGTCTCGTAGCAGCAGCCAGCCCCTCGGATGTGTGTGTGTGTGTGTGTGTGTTTTTAGTGATGCTGTTGGTGATTGCAACGTCCCCACCCTGCTCCACCGCACCCAGTCACCCCTCAGTCTTCTTAAATCAAAAGATTTTCCAAGCGACCCGACTGCAAATAATAGCGCAGAGACACAAATCAGAGAGACCTTGGAGTTGTGCCACGGAAAACACAAAGTTAATTGCCACCCTATGTATGAAGTATGCACTCTGCTGGCGTACTCCCACCCTCTCCCTGTCTAGATTTCGCCTCTGAGAGAGTATAGACACTTTTTGACTTGTAATGTCAACAACCCACAGGCCCTCCTGCCTCTTCACGGGCTGACATCCCTGTGGGGTTATTCATGGCCGCTCTGTCGCCCCCTGACAGAGGTGGTATTGTTCGAACATACCGAGAACATCTGGGCCTAATGTAAATCAAAAAAGATTCTCTTTGTTGCTGGTATGTGAGAACATTTCGAAATGGTCAGAGATCCCTTTATTAATCTCAGGTTTCTCCTTGCTCGTGTCAAGCTGCGCCTCTTGAGGTCCTGCGTCTATACGGCCTCAAACCACTTCACTGAAATGTTGCTGTTGTGCATCAGAATGCTTAGTGCCAAAGTGTCAAGAGTGTAAGCTTCTGCACTGGTTTGCGACTCGGCTACAGCCATGTGATTAAGTTCCAATTCGGAACGTGTGAGGGCCATTTTTGTCTCCCTGTGTTTTTCTACGCAATTCCAGTTTCCGTGCCTCTGCTAATTGCAGACTGCGGAGCCACAGAGAGCATTTTCAGCTCCGTTTTGGGAACCCAAAAGAAAGGGAAAAGAACGGATCCAGCTCAAGCAGTGACTCAGCTTTAAAGGGTCTTATTCATTTACCTTTTTCCACTGTGCCACATTTCTTTTTCTGCGCCAACATAAATGTGATTACCACCTGTGGTTGCCGGTAGTAATGATGGGGAACGTAATCATACAAATCTGAGTTGAACTCGCATTTAGCTCTCTTATAATTTTCAAACTCAACATGGCATTATTGCTCTTCTAAAGCACATAAAATGGCTTCCTCTTCAATTTGAATCTGCCCTCTGAGTCTTTATGAATCGAATTGTATCACCCTCCTGTGGTGTTTCGGTTGATTGAGAGGCTACACACCTCTCGTGAACTCTACCCGGTGATCTGCATTTGAAATGTATTCAAATATTGTGTCTCCAGAGACCTGATGCCCAGTGAGCAGTTCCTCTGGGCTGGCCCTGCTTTCCTCACACAGAGAGGCCAGTCTGGCAGCATCTGTTTCAGGGCGACTTGGTTGTGGGGTTGAGGGAAGGGTCAGGGAGGGGTTAGAGGACTGTCACTCCAATTTGCTCTCATCCTGCTTCTTCAGAGCAGAGCATACCAGACTGCTTTTTCTAAACCCAGAGCTGTCAGTTGCCATACTTTTTATCCAGCGAGATTTATCAGCATATCCTGTAAAGTTTCCCTTGAAGCTGCAGTCAAAGACTGTAATGTGTTTGCCCCATAAAACATTATATATTGTATATATATATATATATATATATTTTTTTTTTCGTATAAGTTTATTTTTTAGCTCAAAATTAAATGTCCAAACTGACCATTGTATTTTGACTCCTACCTACGAGTTTCTTGATTAAGCTTTCCTGGTTTGTTAAAAGCTTCATTCACCACTTGGCTTAATAAAGTTCGTGATCGGTGGGTTATATTAACACAATCATAGATTTAATGGAGCGGTCACAGATCCTGGATTTGTCAGAATTAACGAACTACAACCTCTGTCGCCACAATCAAAACTGTTTGATGTAAGACAAGTTTTGGAACAAGTACGTGGCAGAGTCAATTAGATAATAAGTGGAAAATCATACTTTATTTCATTAATACAGAACGATCTGGACTTGAGCCTTTGGTCACCATATGGTTTGGAGCTCTGACGTATTGGTTGAATCAAAGCAGCTGCAGCCATGTTGGAATTACCTGCTCGCGTGAGCATGTGGCCACCTCCAGAGACAGCTTACTGAAGGCAGATGGACATGTCACTCTTGCTGCCAGCCTTTTCTTCACCTCAAACCCGGATTTCTGCAGCTTCACCGCGGCTGCCGTTTACTTGGTCGCGGCGCATTTTTGCTAAGTAGTCGTCCTGTCTCGTTTCAGGTGGGATGAGAGCAGCTCCATCAGCAGCGGGCTCAGCGACGGCGAAGGCGATGGCTCGGAGAACCTCAGTTCAGAGGAGTTCAACGTCAGCTCCTCCCTTAGCTCCCTCCCGAGCACACCCCTGGGATCCAGACGCAGCTCCTCTGTTATGGTGAGCTGAAATACTGGAGCCAATAGTCTGTGACAGCGTTTGGCTTCCGTTCCATCTTTCTTTTTTTTTTTGTTTTTGTGAAAGGCCGAGACTTTTTACTTGAGGCATTTTCAATACTTCACACTGTGTAATTTAATTTGTATTGTGTGTTAAATGTGAGTCCTTTGTTTTGACAAGGCCACAAAAAGGCATCTCTGTCATTAAAATGAAACTATAGAGAATCTCGGTCTGTCACAATGTAATCAATCTTTGTCGTGTTCAAGAAATTACATGTGAACTCCCCGTTGTTACACTGGGCCTTTAAAGCCTCTTTTCACTGAAAAATCTGTTCTGCTTATTGTTACTTCACTTGTTTGACCTGCACTGTGTGGAATGAGGTATGTGCAGGGCTTCACACTAGAAGTCTGTTTAAAGGTTCGTTGGAAGGTGGAAAGTTTCTCTGTGCTCACCTAAAACTTTGAACACATGCATGTTAGGAGTGTGAGTTTTGTCACGTATACATACGCATCCTGAATTGTGCAATAAAGGCAATGAGTAAGAGACACAAGGTTAACTAACCTTTTTGTTTGGGGGGAAAAAAAACATGTCAGACGCAAACGATGTCTTGCAACATGCCGAGAGGGGATGTTTAAATAGATCAAACTTGTTTCATGTTCACGTTAGATAAAGGTAGTCGTGGTTTCTACCTTTTACACAGGTAAACGTTTTGCTTACTTACAGAATGCTCACATGGGAGAAATAAATTAGTGGTACTCTACGAGCCATCTGCCACTCTGTTTTATATTAATAGGGAGCCAAAAAGCAGCGTGCCCATTTTGTCCTCAGTGCCACCTCCTCAATGCACCACATGATATTTTTTCTATTACAGTATAGCTGTCTTATTTTGCCCACTCTACAGTTTTTTACTTGTTTGCTTAAAGATTAGATTTTTCAAGTGTTGATTTATCTCTGGAAGTGTTAAATCCATACACTTTCTTTGGGGAGGGTTTGTTTTCATTCCTTTGTCTTCCTCCGTGGCTTTCTTTAATCTGCTCTGGGCATATCAGTCTGTCTCTCCCTGCTCCCCACTGGAATGCAGCTGAGATGAAACAAAGATTACAGACAAGTCAGTTCCACCGATAACACAGACCGTGTCTGACGGTTCCCCCGCGCTGTGCCTCTTCCCTCCCTCCGCAGCTTCGCACTGACGCAGAGAAGCGCTCCCTGGTGGAGAGTGGACTTTCCTGGTACAGCGAGGACGGCAAAGCCGCCCACAAGCTCGACAGTTGCAGCTACGGCACGGGGAGTCTCAAGACGGAGGCCCCGAGCAAGTGGAGGAAGAAGCCTCCGAGCCTCAGTGAAGATTCCGGGTGTAAAGGAGAACTGAGGAAGCCTCAAAGCTTGGGTCATCCAGGTAGTCTCAAGAAGGGCCGTAATCCTCCCATAGGCGTGACCTCCCCCATCACCCACACCTCTCAGAGCACTTTGAAAGTTGCAGGTGAGATCTAACGGTACATTCTCTTTCCATCAGCCTGCTCTCTTCTCTGCTGTTCCTGTCCGATAGGAATTTGGTTTATCTCCGCTGCTTTTAAACTTGTTTAAACTACTAAATCTATGTCGTCCATTATCTCTTTGTATGCTGTATCCAAAAGTAAAACAGCCTGTTTTTAGTGCAGCCAAGGCGGATGTCTGCTTGGTGTCAAGATGAACCATTAAATCTGTCATAAAAAGAAAAAAAAAGAGCCACGTTTCTGCTATTGCCTCAGAGAAAGGCCGGTTACTTACTGTACATGTCTGCAGAGACGCTGTGTCTGCCATCGGCAGCAACTAAATGTATTAAATCCCCAAGAAAAACATGCCACGATTGAAATTGAGTTCCAATACCAACATTTCTTGACCGCTCATTTTAATTTCCTCTGCGTATTATTAGCTTTAAACAGAAGTATTTAACATTAGATCTGATTGTACGTACGCTTGACTGCAGTTTTGCAGAAAAAGAGAAAAAAAATCCCTTTTAATATTTCTCTGTCGCTACATATTTGCCAGCTCTGTGCTTTTACTTTAATGATCCATTTGGATCTGATTTGATTGATTATTTGACTTGGATAGGTCTTGTGATGTAGTTAGTTTAATTCAGCATAAGAAGCTTTTAAGTCAGAGTCAGTGAGTCAGAGTCACATTTGACGTCACAGGCACATGAGCTCTCGAAGTAAATACAGATGTTTCTTGCTCGTATTTTATCTCAGCTGTAATGGATGGAAGGATATATACATTTGCTTTCATGTGAATTGATTTATAATTGGTGTATCCTGTCATTTCAGTGGGGTTCTTTTCGTTTTTTGTTTGTCCAAGTTTACTGGTTTTACTGCCCCATCGTCTGTCCGTCCATTCCTCATTTAGCTTTTCCTTCTGAGTCATGGTGGTAACAAGAAAAATCATCATCATTTAACAACAATTGTTATTGAAATGTCTATATTGTTATTAAACTATGAATTATCTTTCTTTTATGTAGCACCTAAAAGTGAGAAACCACTAGATAAGTCCAGGATTTCCCTCAAAACTGCTGGTCTACAACGGTCTCGTTCAGATGCTGGAAGGGATCATCAAGGAGAGCACCGCAAGCCCCCGTCAGGTTTAGTGAAACCCACGGCCGGAGCCTCCTTTGGCTACAAGAAGCCACCAACAGCCACCGGTACCGCCACTGTGATGACAGCAGGGGGCGCCACCATCTCCAGTGGCTCTGCTACTGTGGGGAAAACCCCGAGGTCTTCTGGCATCCCTATGAAGCCTGTTGGAGGAGGGACCCCCTCGGGTCGAAAGAACAGTTTTGACGCCAGCAGCGAGCAGAGCTTCCTGGGGCCAAACAGCCGAAACAGCATTCAGTACCGCAGCCTGCCTCGACCGGCCAAATCGAGCACGTTCAGTGTGATCGGTCGCTCTGCGCCTCGGCCCGTCAGCGGTACCATCGACCCCAGTCTGTTGACCCTGAAACCTGTGCCCATGTCCTCCACGGGCCCCAGGATTAAAGAGCCTGGGAGCTGCAGCGGCAAGATGTCTAATCGAACGAGCACAGGCCCAGTGAACATGACGGACCGAGAGAAGGAGAAGGAGAGAGCCAAGGCCAAGGCTGACCTAGACTGTGGTTCTCTGAAAGGAGAGGCTCTGTCCACAGGGGAGTCCACTATGAAGCTGCACGGCCTGAGACGGACCAGCAGCAGCAAATACCCTGAACTGTCCTCGCCCACCACACCAAGGTGTCTCATTTAAATATCACTTGATAGGGATTATTCTCCTCAGGTATCGAACCATGCCGCTACAGTTTTATATGCTCAGGGTTTCTGCTGCCACCTAATGCACCACCACTGTACAATGAAAGTAAATGCAATTTCAGTTGTGGTGCAGACAGGATTTAAAACCATAAAAACTAATTCTAGAGCTATATCTCTGTCCACAAACAGTGTCCCAGTTACTCCAGTTAATCCACAGAGCTCACTAATAGTTTAGACTAATGGGAAGATCGTTTCCTTGGATTTCTTGTTCTGTTTTTAGCGGCAGAAATCTCAGCGACAGATATGTCAAAATAATGGCAAATATAACCACAATTATCTACATGGCTGGTGGTAGAGAAGTTAGAAAATGAACTGAAATGAATACACATAACGCACTTAATTTCTATATCGTAACATCTTTGTTTATTCCTGATCCCTAGGATGCTGAACACTAAGTCTCTGGGTCGTCCACCAAGCTTGGCTCACCTGGACAAGTTCAACTCCAACAGTTTTGATTCCTGTGTGACCCTCCTGGACCTCCCGCCCAAAGTACCCCCTTACTCCAAGCTGCAGGACTTGGCTGGTTCCCACACGTCCTCCCGCCTCACCCCGAGCCCGGCGCCTGTGCTCCACCTCGATTCCCCCGGCTCCTACACCAGCGAAAGCCTGAGTCTCAGCGGATCGCCCCTGCTCTACCCCAAGCTGTCTGGCATGCACCGCAGCATGGAGTCCCTGCCGCTCCAGATGAGCGTACCTTCCAGTGGGAGGTTTGTCAGAACAGAGATGCATGACAAGGACGAAAGGGGTACGGGAACCTGGGGAGCCGGCAGCAGGACATCCCTAAACCTGACAGATAGGTAAGTAATATCTAACATTAATGTATCAAAGGTGTACAGTAAATTAGAAAATATATATAGTAAAAAGCCACTTTTCCATCTTCCTATGAACCAATACTGGTAGAAGAAACTGCATTTATCCCAGCATCTGATAGTGTGAGGGCAGTTGAACCACTGTTTCACTGTGAAGACATCCGACTTTGGGTTATAAGTTTCTTGGCGGCAGACCAAGACCAGCCAATCATGTTTTATGTGCCTTTTCCGGGAACGGAAACTCTGAGGTGTCATTTAGAAGATGGAGGGGCCGGCTCCACCGCAACATTTCTGTCTGTCAAGGTGGAGATGGTCGGTACTTTCAGGCAATCCCACGCTGTGTATGAAAGGATTAGAAGAGAAACCCTTGAGATCCCTTGTTGTCCTGTGGAAAAAAACGATCATCTTTATTAGAACTATTCCCAATGACTGTTTGTTCTCCATTATCAATGTTTTATTCCCTTCTTCGCAGCTTGCAAACAGACAGAAATACATTGCCGAAGAAAGGCTTAGAGTACGTCATAACAATCACAGTCCAAGCATCTTGTTTGAAATCTCACACTGTGATGTCTCTTCCATTGTTGGAAGTTAAAAAACGGCTTTTCTTTTCTCAGGCGCTATGGCTCGAGCCTGTCAGAGAGCGACGACAAACCGGGCAGACGCCACTCCCACAACATAGTGAGCATGACTGAGAGCGATAGCCCCCCCCAGCTGCCTTCTCCCACCCGCCCGTTCCTCCTCCCCTCCTCCGGCAAGGCTCCTCTCACCAACGTGGGTGAGTCTGCTCTCTCCATTTGGCTGCCAAGTTCTAAAAACGCACCCCGCTTTGAAACTAATGAGACTTGAGGTCTGTGATAAGCCATCCATCACACCGCTGATGATTATTGAGGGCGGCGATATTAAGTTCCCACTGAGAGGAATGTCCGGCATAGATTTTACAGTTAGGAAAATGTTGACACAAGTTGTCAGTCACACATCAAGTCATTAAAAATTATTATGGTATCAGATGGGACTGTTAATATTGTATATTGCATCATATGTGAATACTACAGTCCCACATCTGCACTCATATAGTCTTGAGTTTAAGTCTGAATTATGCTGCCGATATAGGGGGTCATGTCAGGCTATATTTATCTCTTTGACTGTTGTGGAACTGTAGTGTTTCCTTTCACTGAGTCATCAGAATAAGCATGCTATACCTAGATGTGTGTGTGTGTGTGTGTGTGTGTGTGTGTGTGTGTGTGTGTGTGTGTGTGTGTGTGTGTGTGTGTGTGTGTGTGTGTGTGTGTGAGAGAGTGCGTGAGAGAGTGCGTGAGAGAGGAGAGTTGCGACACAGAACTGCATCCTCCGGCCTCATCTGTGCCACTCACTCACTGTCTTTCCAAACATCTCTCTTGTATGATAGTTGCCCCAATTTCGAGTGGCACCCCGAGGATATCGCGCTCCAACAGCATAGGCCCACCCAGTGAGTCGGCCTGCGATCTCTATGGATCCTCCCCCCTGGGCAGCAGTATGTCCCTGGCTGACCGGCCAAAAAGCATGATGCGGTGCGGGTCTTTCCGGGAACCCGGGGATGATGGTGAGCCTGCTCCTCGGGGCCCCCCCCCCCCCTGCAGGGGAGTCGCCCAACGTGGCCTCAAACAAAACAAAAGCTGTCCACTCGTACAGCACCCAATCTGTTGAGGAAAATGCCAGAAGGACATTTGTTTTCATGAGCAAGAAAAGTGTTGCATTCATTTTAGATTAACAGTGAATTATGTTAGGACTGAAAGGCACTATCTGTGGTCCAAATGTAAACAAATGAGCAGTCTCTCCACCAATAATTCAAACCTGCTTTCACTCTCAGATAATTTGCAGGCTTTTTAATACACTTTCTAGCTCAAACTCCAAGTTCTTAGTGTATTTCGATGCGATAACAAGGGTTTGTTTACATCAAATCGTAAATCATGTCTGTGAAATGTGCCTGTCATTGATATGTTCTTAATTAGCTGACTGAGTTTGAGATATTACATCGTCTTAAGGGTTGCCAGTAATAGAAATGCTCCCGCGTTAGTCTTTTATTTGTGACTGGGGATTGCAGGGATTAGTAAATTGTTTATTTTAATAATAAGTCAAATCCCTCCCTTGCCTGTTTCAGTGCACGGCTCTGTGCTCTCTCTGGTGTCCAATGCTTCATCCAACCATTCCGCGGTGAGTAGATACAACCAATACGTACAGTATATTGTTACTTTTGCTGGTGTTCAGTGCTTTGTGATTTCAGTTTACACGCTGTCCTGTCTTCATGAAGCAAAGTTATCATTTAAAACAGCTTGTAGAGAATCATTTAGATTTGTTTAACAGTGATTCGTGCACACTGACCCTTTTTTTAACATGCAGGAAAACCTTGCATGCATTATATTAAGTGACCTTAAAGCCTCGTACTGCATTCTGTGATTGGACAGCTATCCGGTGCTTCGTCCACGTTTCTGTTTCAGCATTATCGTCTCTATAAAAGTTCAGTGATTCTTTTCGTCACTGCCCCTGAAGTTAACGTATCCCTCTGTATTGTTCATTTGCCTTCACCATGCCTTCATTAGAATGAGGAGAGGATACAAGGGGAGGTAAGGCCAACGTGCCACGACTCTTCAACTCACATTGTGTCTTTTCTCTGCGTCATCTGTCAGTCATTTCCTGTTGAGACGAGGTCCATTCACCAGATGATGCTATCAGTGCTCAGTGAAGTCCACAGATCTCTTATTAACTCAGGGTCTCAGAACTCAGTTCATTTTGTCTTATCTCTAATATTCTTTATCATTTAGCACCACCTGCTAACATTTAATAAAGACATTCTCAGACCTCATACAATTCCCAGTGCATGAGAAAAGTCCCACTGTCATCCATTGATTGAACATTTGCCGCTGGTTTGGAGAGTACATACCATTCATTTTGGTTTCCTTCATATATATATTTTAGCTTTTTTTGTTTTTGTTAAACAAATGAAACAACAAATTCGAACACATTCAGTTGCTGAATTATCCCCAGCACTTCTGGCTTTTTGTCCGAGGTTTTGTATATTGTCCACACTGCTGGGGCTTACTTTTCAATTTGTCCACAGCAAATCCGCAAGTTGAGGCGAGAGCTGGAGTCTTCCCAGGAAAAGGTTGCCGACTTGACCATGCAGCTTACTGCCAATGTATGTATGATTTATTTTGATTTCTTTTTAGATACCCTTTTGGCCTCTTTTTGTAAGATATTTTGTTTGTGTTGGAAGCTTGCAAGATCTTTTATCAGTGTGATCAATCCAAAATGTAAGTTATACCTCCGCTAAGTCGACGAGTTTGTAGCCCACAACCAACTGACATACAGAAACCCCATTTAACAGGTGTATCTAGTATCTGCCCTGCATTTCTGTGAGGGTGAGATGTGGGAAAGATATGGTATGAATCCTTGCTCACTTAAGAAAAGGAGCATCGAGGCATAACTCTGGCCTCGGTCCGGCTCACGCGGAGTAAGGACATCATGACACATCTAGGATCTACCAACCAACCCAACACTTGTGGCTTTTTTGAATGATATTTTGGAGCATTTTATGCCTTTATTGGATAGCTGATAATAGGAAGATGATGGGAAACGAAGGGAAAACAAAACAAAAAGTCCCCAGTTGTGGTTTATGTTACAGAAGGCATGCCATACTTTCAGTTCTCTCACTGCCACTCACATCTTTCCACTGTTGCTATAGTCCTTGTAGCCTTGATGAAGCCGCCACTGCTTCTTCTCTTAGTGTCACCCTCCAGCTTCTAGATGCTTGAGCCTGGCTGTTTCCATCACATTCAACTTTTACTTTAACACCACCTCACCACTGATCCTGATCTGTTAGACAACACGTAGGAACTACGGCCTTCTATTGAACATTTTGCCCTCTGCCGTTGCTTATCAACTAACCTGGGAGTTATACTGAGTGAGTGTATGCAGCCTGTGTGTGTGTGTGTGTGTGTGTGTGTGTGTGTGTGTGTGTGTGTGTGTGTGTGTGTGTGTGTGTGTGTGTGTGTGTGTGTGTGTGTGTGTGTGTGTGTGTGTGTGTGTGTGTGTGTGTGTGTGTGTGTGTGTGTGTGTGTGTGTGTGTGTGTGTGTGTGTGTGTGTTTTGTTCTGTATATGCTTTTGCTGTTGAAGAAGTTTAAGCCCATGCCTAACGCCACTGTCCCTCTCTTTTACGTTTTCGGGACGTATTGACTGCTGGACTTGCTGCTTCCCCCCTGCCTGCCTCCCGCTGACCCGCACCTTTGGATGCTGGGTGGAGCAGCTAGGCCAGGTTTGTTGGACTGTTGCTTCCAGAGCGCTCTCTGACGCTTCTGCATGGTTCTGAGTGGACGTCAAGCTGACGAGCTGCTGTCATCTGACATCTCTGTTGGACCTCATCACCTACCTTGAAGCATGTTGACATGTTATCAACTAACTGTTATTTTCTGTCTACTTATATTTGGTATATTTAGCTAGATCAAGTCTTCAAACGATCATAAAAATGATTGTCTATTCATTTTCTGTCAATATGCCACTTAATTAACCAACTAATTCTCTCAGCACCAATTCTGAATATTCCTGATAGTTTTCTGAGATTTGAAGGCTAATAAGATACCGCAAATACTAACTTTTGGGGGTCAATACCATTCAGACAGATTCAAGGAGTAGCAACGTATTCAATTATTCAATAGATGTGACCCCAAAGAAATACATAAGCAAGCTCCAACTACAATAAGTTAAGACGGGGATGACCCAGACCAGCCACACAGCTGTCGGACCTGGGCGATGTCTAAACTGTCGAACCAGAGGAAGAAGCTCAACCCAACAGAAATAAAACCGGCAAAAGAGGATTTATCCGACCCACCGTTCAAACAAAACCTCATGTAGAATCGTTCATAAGTTCTTAACAAATTCATTATGGCGGTGTCAGCCATGGATTTTTAGAAGATTTCTAAATGGTCACGCCGTCATCAGCCAAAGTAGTGTGAGATATCTGAGACTGAAGGTCAAACATGCTCCATGATGGTTGGCGAGGTCCGTCCCTCACCACCAACACCCTAACGTCCCCTTTCATCCCTGACATCATCCACAGCTGTCCAGTGCTCCATCCCCTCCCTCCTCTCCCCGCAGATGGAGAAAGTCATTTGCTTGATGTGCTGTGAGCGTGTGAGGCTGCAGTCCGATTCGATGCAGCCGGTGACTCATACCTGTCTGCTGTCTCAACCCCCTCTCTCTCTGTTTCTCTCTCTCTCTCTCTCTCTTCCTCCTCCTACCTCTGTGTCTTCCTCTAAAGGCTAATCTGGTGGCAGCATTTGAACAGAGTTTGGCGCTGATGACGGCACGCCTGCAGACCCTGTCGGTCTCCTCGGACCAGAAGGTATTTGTCGCAATGCTAATGATTGTTAAACCAACTGAGACATGTGTGACAGATTACATTTAATCAAATGAGAAAAAAACCCATGACACTTAAAGAAACAAGCAATGAATATCATTCTAAAGACACAATGGTGTTACTACACCCTCAACAAATACATGATGATAAACTTTTGGTCCAGTTATCATCCTAGTTAAAACCAGATATGATTATTGTTTATATATTTAACCTTTATTTACCCAGAATAATCCCATTCAGATTTTAAATCTCATTTACAAGGGGGTCCTGGCCAAGAAAACGTTTTGCACAAGCATCCGCATGCAAGCACAGATAATAGTCTTAAAAAACAAAACAGCAAACAGATAAAAACATGTTGAATGTTGGTTCAGTGAGCTAACATGAACACATATTGATATGTTCCTCCTTTAGGACTCTGAGCTCACTGAGCTGAAGGATACCATCGAGGTTCTGAGGGTCAAAAGCACAGAGACCCATGAAATCATTCAGGAGGCTCTCGACTCTCAGGAGGCTCTCAGCGCTCCGGAGGCTCTCAGCGCTCCGGACATCGAACCTAAAGGTACCGAATATTCTGGGGATGTGCAATAAACCAAACGCATGCAAAGATGAACGTAGGAATTTCAAAAGCTTCCCTCTCATTGATCAATGTGTTCCCTTTTCTCCTGGTATTTAGAACCGCTGATCCATCGGCAGAACTCGTCCGAAAGCATCTCCAGCCTCACCAGCAACACCAGCCACTCGAGTATTGGCAGTCTGAAAGAGCAGGAGGCCAAGAAGAAGAAGAAGAAGAGCTGGGTGAGAACGCACAGGCAGAACGTAGAGGCCGCACTGAGTAGAAAGATTGTTGGGTGTATCTGAGTTTTGTCAGTCACTGATCAGAGGAGTCCCAGCACACTGCACTGTGTGGTGAGACGCTACACCAAAATACATTCAAATAATTATTTTTGCAAGGGTTTACGAATCAGTTGTTTCCTTCAGCTCATTAGAGAAAGGTGTGAACGCTATCAAACCGTTTTTTGGTTGATTGGATTGAACAGTTCAGCGCGTCAGCGGTTTCTAATTGGTCAGATGTAAATGTCAAATTCATCAAACTTAAAGCTAATTCAGTCATGGTCTTGATTAGCCCCACATTATAAAATGTCAAGTTCATACAGAACAATAGCGGCAATAAAATACAAGATGCTAAACAAG
Source organism: Pholis gunnellus (assembly GCF_910591455.1). NCBI lineage: Eukaryota > Metazoa > Chordata > Actinopteri > Perciformes > Pholidae > Pholis > Pholis gunnellus. Next base: position 7,771,228 of record NC_136529.1, on the reverse strand, counting down.
GCTTGTGTGAAATAGAAAATAACAATTAGAATAAAAAATATAAATGTATATAATGAAATTATTGCTATTATCAGTTTATATTATACTATATTTGATACGAAATAAAATAAATCAGCTGCAACTAGTTGTTTTTTCCTGCATGTGTGTTCGTCTCTCTCACCTATCTCGTTGCAAGTCTGTTATTAAGTATGACTCTGGTTTTTCCCTCATGCTGCCCTGCTTTTTATTTTAGGTCTTTGAGGTAAGTGTTGTTGCTACAGTAAATATCCCCCCCCCCCCCCCCCCCCCCCCCCCCCCAACCTTCTCCAGCCTGCATGCACGTTGTGAGTCATACTTGTGAAACGTTTTGAAACTCTGTCGTCTGCGTCTTTTTAATTAATCCCTGATATTAAATTACGGAATCAGGGTTTATGTACTTTATGTTAAACAGTGTTGTAGTACTGAAAACATCAAACTGTTCAATGAGTAGTAAGTATCACTGTTGTAGAAACTTTAAATGGAAATGTTGTGTATGAACAAAATTGATTAATATGTTTTGTTTTATTCATTTCAATTCCTTTAAACATTAAACCAAGTTAGGGTTGGGCTTTTATGTCTTTCCACTGTTTAAAAATAATCATAAAACAGATTAAACTAGGTGGCAACATAAATTAAGAATAAATGCGGATTTCAACTCTCAGTGGAAAACATATCTGATAGCAGCAGCTCACACAAGTGCTTTCAAGATTTGCTTGTCAATTGAATTATACTCTAGTGTAGTTGTTAGACCTATCATTTATTTCTGTCCCGTGTTTCTTCTTTGTACAGTTACGCAGCTCCTTCAACAAGGCCTTTAGCAAGAAGGGCTCCAAGCAGTCTGGGCCGTACGCCGACATTGAGGAAATTTCCACCCCAGAATCCTCTGCACCATCCTCCCCTAGAGTCCACCATGGTGGGAACAACCCTCCATTGTCAATGAAATCCTCTGCCTCTGCATCATCGTCAGGGTAAACCTCTCCCTCAACTAGACGGTCCAACACCAGATGTTTAGAATTGTGTTACGACGTAATAATTAGATTTCATTGCCAAAACTTGATGTGAATATACCGTGGATTATTACAAGACTGTGCTCATGTTACTGTATCTATGTTTAAAATTGGTCCAGTATTAAGGGAGACTGCTGCAATAAAAACATTTTATTTCTCTGTACAGTAATTTCCATAATGTTGTCACACTTAACACACTCAAAAGATCAGAGGTTGTCAGTGGCAAAAACAAGCACTTTAAGTGGACGTACATTGAGGGTGCGCAATTGCTGGATATGTCACAGCTCGTTTAGCGACTGCCTTCCGCAGCTTTATGCCTCATTTATGCCTCATTCCTAGTCTCCACAAGTCACTTAGAAACAAAAAACAAAATGTGAAAACAGGGTCCAGGTTGAGAATGACCAAAGTTATCCTTTAATTTAACATTTGAAATGTTTCAAACAGCTGTCTGTCTAACGGTCCTTGCCACTTCCTCCCATCTCTGACGTTGTCTTATTTGAACTGAATGTCTCCAGCCTCTGTGAAGAAGATGAGGTGGGTGATGATAACGTCGTAACAGAGCTGCGTACAGAGCTGTGGGAGAAGGAGCGCAAACTGACAGACGTCCGCCTGGAGGCTCTGAGCTCCGCCCATCAGCTGGAGCAGATGCAGGACGCCATGAGCAACATGCAGGTTTGTGTGATTTGTTCCTTTTTGATTTTTTTTTACCTCCAAAAAATGTCGTCTCTATAAACTTAGTTTCTGCAGTCCACCCGTAGAGTTGGTCAAAACAATTAGAATGCCACACTTTTAAACCTCCAAAGTGTGCAAATATTTAAATTTGTGTTGAGTGTAGGTATGTGCTGTTGTTATCAAGTCAAACTGACATCTTTTATTGCTTATAAAATGGTCTGGTGGTGTTTAAAAAACACCACTGCAGTTGTATTATGGAAGGATGATTTATGAAAATGACTTCTCTCCACTTCTGGGATTTTGTCCGTAGTCAACAGTGCAGAACCTGAAGGCTGAGAACGACCATCTGAAGACGGGTGGTCTGTCCCCCTGTCCATCTCCTGGACCCTCCAGCTCTGTCTCCCAGTCCTCGGGTCTCACTGCTCTGGGAAGCTCATCACCTCGACAGTCCGTAGCCATGCCCAAGAGCTACAGCAGAGGGCCGAGTGAGGGGAGCAGCTCAGGTACAGTTCGGTCTCTGACATGTTGACAATGTGTCACATGTAGGCATAGCTCTTAGATTAAATGGTACTTACACACGAGTGATTTAAAATGAATGAACTGTCTGGTGTGGTCTTGAACCCACAGCATGAATAGCAAATACGTATTACTGAAGTTACCAGAGTGCTTTTCTAGAAACACACTTACTTAATAATTGTATTATACTTTCTGTGCAAATGTGTATAATGTACTTTACATTTGACTAAAGCAGAGACACCTCCTTGCCTGTAAACCATCTCATTTGTGTACTGTACATGTGCACCATCTACAAGCAAAAAAAGACCACATATTATTGTGTTTTTTCACTATTTTTCCAATAACCAATATTAATCTCCACTTTCAGTTAACGTGCGACAGTGAAATGTCAAATTGTGTTATTTAAATATAATCCCCTGCTTGTGTTTGTAAGGTTTAATATCTTTGCGCCGTACTTTTTGTGTGTTAGACCTCACAGTTTTCTAATTTGCACATGCATTTGCCACTACAAACTGCTAAACAATGTCCTAAGTTTGACATTCTTTGTAATATTATATTTTTTATATTCAACTTGTGTCACAGATACTACATTTCCTTTCCTGTTTTTGTCTTTACTCCTCAGCAGACGTCTTCTTTGCAGATTCTCTCAGTCTTTCCTCTCAGAGGGATGAACACCGTGTTCGGGTGGTGATTTGTGTCGCAGATTTACACGTCTTCAAAGATGTAAGCATGTCTGACGTTTGTCATCTTTCCTCCTTCAGACCAAATAAACATGATTTGAAATCTCCGTGTCTCACCGGTTTGCTGCACTTTGCATTCACAGGAGGTCAAACAGCAGGATTTCTTCGTCGGCACTGTCAGGGTGAATGGCAGGATGGACTGGCCCATGCTGGACTCAGCAGTCAGCCAGGCTTTCAAGGTGAGTCCCCTTCTTCTTCTGACGGCTTTGACCACTGCGACGTGTCCATGAACTGCATGTACAGTTTGCATCGAGCACGTTTCAGCTGTCACATTCAATTTAGCACACTGTTACTTCAGAGAGTTCCACGACTGAACACAAGATGCCGAAACACCGTATGGAATCATGTTGAACTCCTTGAATTATGAAAAAGCAGAAACTTAGTGAAAGAGGTATTTGAATTTAGATTGTCCAGGTCTCACCTCTTTGTCCAGGTGTTAATTAGCTCTGAAGCATCCCAAGGGGCACTGTCAAATCACACTAAATCCTACTCAGACGGATATAATCACTTCTCTTTTTCTATTCTTCTAATTCCAGGTGTACATAGCCAAGGTGGACCCCACTTCTAGTCTGGGCCTGTCTACAGACTCCATCTACAGTTACAGTATGGGCCACATCAAGAGAGTGCTGGGAGGAGAATCTCCAGAGACTCAGCCCTCTCGCTGCATGTCCCGGGGCCCCAGTAGCATCACAGTGGCCCTGAAAGGTCTGTGGAGAAATGTGTCAATCATATATATTAGGCTTAAGATTGGAGATAGATTATTTGTACCTGATGGACAGTTGGTTCTGTCGCAGGAGCAAACACAGCAACACAGAGCAAGACACACAAGAGAAAAGAGGGCGCTGTCAGATATAATGGATTCTGCTTTCCTTAACAACTGTTTATTCTACAGTTCAGATAGATTTCTCTGCAGAGTGCCGATCATTCTACTGCGGTCTGCATACCAGCAACTAAATGGACAGGTGAAAACTGACTCGATAAAAGAAATATAAAACAATGTCAATAGAGATCTGTCAACCTGGAACTTGGCTAGCTACCTCCAGTCAATCAATATTTGGGCTGAGGAAATAAACTTCTCTCAAGTGGTTTTGCTGCAGTGGAGCCTGTTGGAGTCAGTCCAGCTTCCATTTTCAAATATCCATCTTTTCAATTGGCAAACCACAAATCTTTTAATTGAAAGCTGGGTCCACACGCATACGATACATAATCAGGATACATAATCAGGTTTCTTGTGTCAATCAGATCATTAGCTGTTTAACTGCCTAATCCAAGTCTCAACTGGGTGCAAATCCTCATGTCTGTCTGTTTATCGGTCTAAATTTGGACCTGTCTTGCTGTTTGGATCAATGTTGCTTGTTTTGATTACAGCTCTTCTTTCCGTCCAATGTGTATTCAGTTACATTTAACTGTGACCTGTCCTCATCATTGACCAAAACATCAACTCAAATGACACCAGCCTGCAGCTGATGAACTCATCAGTTCAACAACATTATGTTTTGGTTCTTTGGAAATATATCAAATATCTAGTTTTATTTCATCAAATTATTCATACAAGCTTAACATTGTCATCACTAGTACAGGTTTGTGTGACTTGTCAACATTATATCTTCATAACGGCACTGTTTTTGTTTGGGATTTGCACATATGCGGAGCCCATCAGTGATTCTAAACCAGAGCTGGGATCAGTGAGGAGGGGAGAGGTTCTTAGTAATGGTCTGCTAGTCCTTGACAGACCTTTTGAATGCTGGAATGCAGTGAGTGAAGTAGAGCAGCAGCAGCCTAGACAGGTCTCTGGGTAACATGATCTCAGTGCAGCCAGGCCCAGCTGGTCGAGCAGCCTCAGACACATGGGCCCCTTAGATGCTAAGGAGGAGCAATAGACTCCTGCAGACTCCTCACATTTGATGCAAAGTTATTTTCAGAGCATAATGCTTGAACTCCATGTTGCTTCTAAAGGACATGCAAGGTGATTTAAAGCTGTTTGCACAACAGCTTACCCAAGCTCCTCCTGTTTCTAATGTAGATTATTTTTGGTTTAGATATTAGCAGAATTTTTAAAAAGTGCTCAATACGAAATTCAGAGCAAACCTATTGCCTCCACACGGCTCTCAACATGGAGACAGATGAGTCGGCGACTAGAAGCTAACGGTGCTAACAGTGCGAATAACGCTAACAGTGCTTACCTGAGGGGGAGCCGAAGGGTGGGTGCTACATCTCTGCGACGGCGCCGTCGGTGGGGACGCATTGACCAGTTACCAATCAAGTCAAATATAAAGTATCACACTTAAGTTTATCACCAATCAACACAGTCCGTTCTCACTTTTCTTCACTATGTTCAGGTTTGAAGGAGAAGTGTGTGGACAGCCTGGTGTTCGAAACCCTGATTCCCAAACCCATGATGCAACACTACATCAGTCTGCTGCTCAAACACCGCCGTCTCATCCTGTCCGGACCGAGCGGGACGGGTAAGAGCTACCTCGCTTCCCGGCTGGCTGAGTACCTGGTGGACCGCAGCGCCCGCGAAGTCACCGACGGCATCGTAGCCACTTTCAACATGCACCGCCAGTCATGCAAGGTGACAGAGAGTGACAAATCGTATGATTCCGTACTACAGCGGGTTAGATGTGTCATGTTTGTCAGCTTCCTGTCATTACTGTCTCTCTTTCACCTTTTTTTGTCCTCAGGATCTGCAGCTTCATCTTTCCAACCTGGCCAATCAAATCGATCGGGAAACCAGCACATCAGAAATACCGCTAGTCGTTATTCTGGATGATATTCATGGACCTGCGTCCATCAGCGAACTGGTCAATGGTGCTCTCACCTGCAAATACCACAAATGGTAAGCTCCACATACACAGACTGAAACTAGCTACAAGAGTATTTATGTGATCTTTAATGTGACCTTAACTGTAATATTGTTCTTGTTGCTCAGTCCTTACATTATTGGAACAAGCAATCAGCCAGTGAAGATGATTGCGAACCACGGCCTCCATCTCAGCTTCAGGTTGGTTAAAGGATTGGTCGTGGAAGTATTTTCTTCTTCTACAGGATTGACTTGAATGTTCTGGCTGGATGTGTCCTGATTACAATAAAGTTCGATTTGAAGTTCTCTATGGAGTAAACAAGTCAATACAATAAAAAAACTTCTTAAAGCAGGTCAATAGTAAACTGTGAGTTTATATGTGATCTGATATACAGCATGATTTAATAATGTTCGATTTCACTCAGCACTCTGAGTACCAATAATGGTAGACAGAGTATACCTTGTTTTTATTGAGACTGTGAGTAATAAAGAATAACTAATACCTGAAAAAATATATATTGTATACAACATATCTTTATCTGCTTTTAGTCTGAAGTTTGACAACAAATACAAACATCTCACTATTATCTGCACTTGAGATTAGTCAACCAACATGTTTGCCTTCTGCTGAAAATAGTGAAAAGAAAATCCTCTAATTTACCCTTTAAAAAACAAAAACACAAATATATGATTGGACCATTTAAAGTAACAACATTTTGTCATATCAAACTGATTATGACAGGTTGGTGTAGGGATGCTGTCACATTGATGGAAAAAGACCAAAATAAAACCTTGAATGAATTATTGTTTCTGATTTTGGTGGTTGAATTGGATCTAATGTTGATATTGATAAAAGGGATAATGACAAATCTGATGTAGATGTAGATGAAGAAATAGCCCACTGATGTATTTCAATATGACTTTTTGCCTGTGCCTTTCATCATCTTAGGATGGTGACCTTCTCCAACAATGTGGAGCCAGCCAACGGCTTCCTGGTGCGCTACTTGCACAGGAAGCTGATGGAGTCGGAGGATGAGAAAAACTTGACCAACGAGGACCTGATCAGGGTGTTAGACTGGGTGCCCAAACTGTGGTATCATCTGCACGCCTTCCTGGAGAAGCACAGCACGTCGGACTTCCTCATTGGTATGAGGCACACACGAATGAGGACAGGGCATGACTTCAGGGCTGAAGAAGGCTGTTTTTTTTATTTTGGACTTTATTTGTGTGAATGATGTAAAATTGTGTGTTCCTCTGTGTTCTTCTTTCCCTTTCCGTGTCTCCTCAGGCCCCTGCTTTTTCCTGTCCTGCCCTGTCACGGTGGAGGAGTTTCGATCGTGGTTCATTGATCTTTGGAACCACTCTATCATCCCTTACCTGCAAGAGGGGGCCAAGGACGGCATCAAGGTGAGAAACTACAGCCAACAAAATCCAGCCCATGGTCTCCAGCTAGCATGAGGTTCTTCCTCAAGAAGTGCCGGTGGCGTCCCCTGTCACAGGAAATATTGTGCTTTAATTTGACCGTTCTGGTATGTTGTGACACTTCAGGTCCACGGCCAGAAGGCGGTGTGGGAGGACCCAGTGGAGTGGGTGCGGGGCACCCTGCCTTGGCCCCTTGCCCAGCAGGACCAGGCAAAGCTGTTCCACTTGCCCCCCCCCAGCATCAGCTCAAGCAGCCCTGGTCAGCCATGCGAGGAGAGGCCTCACAAGGAGACTCCACCCAGCTCCATGGAATCTGATCCACTGGTAAGACAGCACTTGGTGATCTTTTCTGAGAATCAACGCTTCGTGAAATACTTCAAACTGAAACAGATCTTTTAGTATTGCTGATTTCTCGATTCTCTCTTCTTTGTTATAGATGGCAATGCTTTTGAAACTTCAAGAGGCTGCCAATTACATTGAATCCCCAGACAAAGAAGACCCTTGTCTGCCCAAACTTTGAACACAAAGCTTACACTTTACAATTAGCACTTCAAATCTTATGTTTTTTGTCCACTGTGATGATGCAGTTCTCAGTCAGGAACAAATTATATCTAAGAAATGGATATAGGGTAATTCAAACCATCATTCCCGTAGTAGGTTAAGAGTATAACTAGGTTATTACAACATACATGCAGTATTTTCAAAATACAGTATTTTCAAAAGACTATATTCTATTACTTTACTGTATATTTGACTGGATGACATTCACTTTAGTTCAGATAACTTTACCACCACGTTAGCGATCACAGTAGTCTTAGATAGGTGCTAAAAGATCACTAAGAATTGTCTCAGCGCTTTAGACTTCAGGTGATTTCTGCAACAAGCAAACGTGCATCATGGTACATGGAGTGCTTGTCAACGAGAGCTGTTCTCAATTATGGTGACTCATTTTGGAAAAGAGTATGACAGCATGACAGATGCTACTATTTATTGCAAAGTTCTTTGGTACATATCTACTGTATAAGTCTTTCAAGGCCAAATCTTATACATATGCAATCCTGAACTTTACAACCTGAGCAGGTGAAACAAATAAAATGCCTTAAGAACAAAGACGTAAATGTCATCTCAACTTCAGCAGAGAATACTGGTGCTTTTATCAATATCACCCCAGCTGTGACGATCAGGAGTCAGTTATTTCTTCAGCTCTCTACATTATTTATTTTATTTCATCTTTTTCTTTTTTTTACAATATCAAATTATAAAATACGATATGATCAATTATCAGCATGTTTTCACATACGTCTTTATCATTGTTATGCTTATAAGTCAAATTAATTTTAACTTGCTGTCATACTCTTTTGCATAAAACAAAACCTATTTATTAGTGATGTGAGTTCATCACTTTGTTGCTGCACAGTTCCATATTTTCCAAGTACTTAATGTAGTTTCATGAACTGCTTTATGTGTCACCAATGTTGCCGTCTATATCAGGTATTAGATACTTATTACACAGGGAAAATATAACATAACAAACACCCTCTGATTAAACAGATTGAGCAAATGCTATTTGAATCCTATTCAGATTTTTCTGTCTATAACATTTATCTAGGAAAGTGTACATTTGTTTCAGATCTTTCCCCCCAGATTCAGAGTAGCTACTGTATATATTATGTACATGCAATCAGGCTACATCACAGTTATTTTATCTATATTAGTTGGTGCAAATATCTAATATACTGAACCAAATACTGTACTTTAATCATGCATATTGACTGTCATGTTAGTGGTTTAAGTTCAACGATGAATGTATAGAAAACACTTGTGAAAAGCAACCATTCAACAGTACAAATCATCTAGTTGGTGCTTTTAAAAGGAAGCCTTATCACAAAGCTCCACTGCAAAACACTTAAAGTCTGAGTAGAGTGACTTTAAATTTATGCCCATTTTTATTTGCAACACTTCAAGAACAGAATAATAAAACAAAACAAATCTCATTCTCATGCTTATCATCATCATTTCGGTACTTTTGGTGCTCTTTAACAATGTCCCGAACCATTCTCGTGTTGAATAAAGATCGCGTAGACTTTCAGGGTAGGTTAGCAAAGAGTTTGGTGTCATGCAGTAGAACTGTCTAAAGCTAAAGTAATGTGAAATAGATCTGGATGATGGATTTCTGATATTTTTTAGGACGTGTCGTCAAAGAAGTGTTGAAGTCTTCACGTAGAGACCGTGTAGTCATGTGAGACATTTGTGGTGTACGCCCATGTTAACAGCGTGCGGTATTCATATTTGAGAACACTTTGGGGAAAAGGTAGGGACAAAGTGATTGTGGAGAGGGGTCGTTTTTTTCCGAAGAAAGATTAAAAAGCAAAATATGTAAACACTTTTTGTGTAGATTTTTGTAAAGAAGCCCTAATGGAGTACATGGCATACAAAGTGGTTGTGCAAGTGTTGTTGAAATAATTCACCTGTCCATCCCAAACTGTGTCATTGTTTAGGTGCTGGGACTACACTTCACGTGTACATAAACTCCTGTAAACGAATGTCAGACCACTTTCTATGACAGCTCGATAAGAAAGTTTAACATTTTAAATTGTATCTGAGCTGCTTATTGCTTCGTTATTGCACTGTTATTGCATAAGGCTGATAACAAAACTTTAAGCTTATCCGCAGCTCTGATTGGTCACCTGTTTACAAAAACAAAAAAAAAGAAAGATTTAAAGACATCGAAGAGCAAAAAGATGCCAAAATGGCCAGTGACTCTCACACTGGTCACATGCCAATTGAGAATAATGTCAGTTGTTGTAAATATTTCAGGTATTGGACTACCAACCCTGGTCTGTTTCTGCAGGTCAACTAAAGCCATCAGCTCGAGCTTCTCATCTCATTCACTGGTTGTTGTGCCTGTTGCTCTGTAGTAGCTGTGATTTGTGTTTGCTTACTAGTGTATCAGGACTATGCAGCAACTTCTACTGGTGTTGGCACTCGGCAAATGCCTGATCCTCATGAGCAAACGCAGTGTGTTTTCATCTGGTCTGTCTTTGAGTTCTTAATTTGGACCAAATTGCACCACATGGACAAAAATGGGAGCTTGATTTAGCAGGTGGTACTGAGCCTTAAAGAGAGGAGGATTTGTACGGCGTTGTGTTGAGAACAGGGTTTATTGATGTAGTTAAAGAAATTAAGCAGTTTGGAAGCTTTTTGCATGTGTTTTGTCCTTAAAAAAGTATCATAACTGAACTTGTAAATGACGATAAACAGTTAAAAAGTGTCAAAATCGAATTATGAGCCTGAACTAGTAGGCAAGAATCCACACTTCACTGTTTAATTCCATGTAGAATCAAAGCAGATAAAGAGATGAATCGGATCTCTTTAGGCCAATACAGGTTGCTGAATAGTCATATTTTAGCAAAGCTTGTTGTGGACTAAACTAAGATTTAAAGAGAAATGTTATGCGGTATCTAATGTCACTGACGTGCAAATGTTAAGGGTTTCTATGTGTTGTAAATGCATGTAAACTTGCTGTGTGATGAGAAAAAGAAAAAACGTTAACAATGATGTATTGTTTAGGAAATTCATTCCAGATAATGTTTTCCTTTTTAATACTCAAAATATTTGTTATTTCTTTTCTCTTTTTTCTAAAGAATCCTTTGTAAAACTTAATTTCTCTATTTTGTACAGGACATCATTGTAAAGACTGTAAATAGGTCCGCATTCTGGATGCGGCAACAATCATTGAGGGGAAACAAAGAAATCATCCTTGAGAGAAAAGGGATATTTCTTCAGAGTTGGGTCCAATACATGGATAAGGCATGTTTCTGAAGGCTTTCATCCACCTATCACTGGTTGTTGGAATCAATAAAATACATGTTATATTTATTCTGTTGCGTCTTGTGTGTCAGTTTGACAGTGTTAATACAAACTGTTAATACACTGTTAGTAAGAAAATGTTTTTATATAGTTTTGCATTTACCATTTGCTTTAAGTAGTCATAAATAAATATATAAATAATAAGCTATTGCTGTATAAATATGACATCATTTTTATTTTGTGTATTTGTTCTCGAATGTATATAATATATATATATATAAAATATAAATAACATGTGCATATATATATATATATATATATGTGTATATATATATATATATATATATATATATATATATATATATATATATAAGATACGTGTACCACATAAATCATGATTAGAAATACTACCAAGTAGCACAATTAATTTCAATAACTCATAGTTTATATATATATATATATATACACATGTAATATAATTAGGCATTCGTTTTTGGAACAGTTAATCATACACATTAGCTGTTGATGAGTGAGACAAACAGACATGGGGGTCTGAGTCAGACATGGTGCTCGGCTATCTATTACATGTAATTCATTTGGGGGCGGTGCTTGAACCTGCTTGGCCCTATATAAGCCTGCCTCCTCCACTCTAATGACGGCATTGGATCCAGTTTTAAGGGCTTCACCGAGTTGGGAATTAGCTGCAACCGCCAACATGCCGTCCAAGCCTGCTCCAATGAAGAAGGCGCCTAACAAAGAACCAGCCAAGAAGGAGGAGAAGGCTCCAGTGCCGGCTCCTGAGCCCGCCCCTGTCGAAGCCGCCCCTGTCGAGGCTGCCCCGGCCGAAGCCGTCCCAGCCCCCGCCGAGGCCGAAGCTGCACCTGCTGAGGCGGCCCCTGCAGAGGGAGAGGCCCCTGCTGCCCCGCCAGCTGAGGAGCCCAAACCACCCACCCCTCCACCCGCAGACGGTAAAGCCACGAGTCACCGATTATTCAGCACACCTTCCTTTTCTTTGTCAGCGGATGAAACTTGGATCAGTTAACCTTTTAATTAAAGCAGTAGCTGTCGGTCCACTTAATGGTAAGCACATGGCAACCTTTACGCGCGCTGTGCGTGGGGGTGCCATTGGTCAGGAGTTGTAGCCATCGACACAAAACGGAAAACTCATGGTTATTGCATAAACCGCCTGCTTCTGACGACCTCTTTTTTTGCAAGCTACTGGAAATCATACTCGTGCACTTTTTCTGCGCTTCTAACGCGCTTTATCTTTCTTTTGCAAAACTGCGTGATAACTTGTAAAGTTGTTGTTGATATGCGCCGTTATACCTCAGTGAAAGCACCATCTTGACGCAAAACGTTAACAAATATACATTTATAAAATGAGTTGTGAAAAACACGGTCAAGGTGGTGGCACTGGTTTGATGTGCTCACTTTACTGATGTATAACGCATATTAACAACACCTGATTTATTAAGAAGTGTATTTACTATCTCTAACATTTAACATCTAATATCTACATCAGCTGCTCCCACTGATGAAGCTCCTGCTCCAGTTGCTGAAGATCAGCCAGCAGCCGATGGTATGATACCCTGAGAGGAGTCATACTGTGCATTTTTAACTTTTCATTTTTTATTTTAAATAGATTTAACCTCTTTTATACCATTTAGAAAAAAATGTCAGGTTTTCAAAATGTTATGTGTCAACCTTCTAACCTCTAATATCAGCTGCTGCGCCTGCTACAGAAGAACCACCTGTTGCTGCTGCCGTGGAGGCCCCTGCTGATGGTAAAACCGAGTAACAGTGCATACACCTCCTACAGTAAACGATAACTTTGCTAACAACAAATGCTAATATCTTCTAACCTCTAATGTCAGCTGCTGCGCTCGCTCTAGAGGTAACTCCAGCAGCTGTTGTGGCCCCTCCTGTTAATAAAACAGACTATCAGTGTATTAACATATATATGTAATACATGTTTAACCTCTTACAGTTTAAGATAACTTCACTAATATCTAATGCTAATATCCTCTAATACCAGCTGCTGCACCCGCTGCCGAGGAAACTCCAGTAGCCGTTGAGGCCCCTGCTGATGGTAAAACAGACTATCAGAGTATTAACATATATATGTAATACATGTTTAACCTCTTACAGTTTAAGATAACTTCACTAATATCTAATGCTAATAACCTCTTAACTTCTAATACCAGCTGCTGCACCCGCTGCAGAGGAAACGCCAGCAGCCGTTGAGGCCCCTGCTGATGGTAAAACAGACGATCAGAGTATTAACATATATATGCAACTAATCTTGAACCGTTTACAGTGAAAGATAACTTCACTAATATCTAATGCTAATAACCTCTTAACTTCTAATACCAGCTGCTGCACCCGCTGCCGAGGAAACGCCAGCAGCCGTTGAAGCCCCTGCTGATGGTAAAACAGACGATCAGAGTATTAACATATATATGTAATACATGTTTAACCTCTTACAGTTTAAGATAACTTCACTAATATCTAATGCTAATATCCTCTTAACTTATAATACCAGCTGTTGCACCCGCTGCCGAGGAAACGCCAGCAGCTGTCGAGGCCCCTGCTGATGGTAAAACAGACGATCAGAGTATTAACATATATATATGCAACTAATCTTGAACCTTTTACAGTAAACGATAACTTCACTAATATCTGATGCTAATATCCTCTAATACCAGCTGCTGCACCCGCTGCCGAGGAAACGCCAGCAGCTGTTGAGGCCCCTGCTGATGGTAAAACAGACGATCAGAGTACCAACTCATTTGTTACATACCTATTATTGAACCTTGAAACCGTCCACCTCCCACAGTGAAATATAACTTCACTAATATCTAATGCTACTATCTTCTAACCTTTAATGCCAGCTGCCGCTCCCGCTGCAGAGGAAGCACCAGCTGCTTCCGCTGAGGTCCCCGCTGATGGTAAAGAAAAGAGTGGAGTGACAACCTTCTGTATCAGTTTAATCACATTTTGAACCGTCCTCCTGCTACAGTAAAAGCTAACTTCACTAATGCTGATATCCTCTAACCTCTAATGCCAGCTGCCGCTCCCGCTACAGAGGAAACACCAGCTGCTGACGCCGAGGCCCCCGCCGATGGTAAAGAAAGTCTCATGAGCCACAACAGATACCTTCTTGAATCTTAACCTCTCACGTTAAAGCTAACGGCGCTAGCTGACTTCTTCATGACACTTTGATCACAGTCTGCACTCTCAACACACACACACACACATGTTATCTGTTAGAACATGTCCCACCTGCTTAATGCACTAATTAATAATATCTAACGTCCTATAATAGCTGCTGCCGCTGCTCCGGCCGCAGAAGAAGGCGCTCCCGCTGCTGACTCCGAAGCGCCTGCTGATGGTAAAGCCGAACATGTTCCTGCTCTGCTCCTCTCTCTTTAATATCTGAGATGATGTAACGCCGTTTATGTTAGCATTGTAGTGCTGAGAGGTACATAGCTGGATTTAATTCGATGCTGTGGCGTCGCTCTGCTTATTACGCGATGCCAATAATCATGCCAATGCTTGTTTAACATCAGCTGCAGCTGCTGAAGCGCCTGCACCAGAAGAGCCTAAACCACCCACACCTCCACCACAAGGTAAAGGTCTATCCGGAAAGGAAACTCCATCTCAGAGTGACATGACTCTACTTGCATCACTTGGTCTTCTCTTTTCGGGTTTTTTTATTACAGTGTTAGTAAGAAAAGAACTGCGCTCATCTCTTATGACCCTCAACTGTTTTCTGATTGAAGCAATCTAATTATTGATTTTTTGTTGTTGTGGCGTCTGCAGAGCCCACAAGTGTCCCAGTGGATCTGTTTATCGAGGATAAGAATGACACTTCGGTTACTGTCATTTGGAGCCAGCCAGAGGTCGTCGGACCATCCGGCCTGGATGGATACACCATTGAAGTCTGCCAGGATGGAAGTAAGTCCTGCTGTGCTTTTTAAACCAGGTGCACTGAAAACCAGCATGTGCACGAAAGGGGTCAGATTATTAATACACTGTGGCAAAAATGTCAGCCGCCCTTTTTAAATGATGTCGAAAGCTTTCATTTCAACAGCTGGTTTTAGGTTTTTTACGTATCATTACATCTCTAATAACTATTATTATATCTATACCTTTAAGTATATACTGTTATACTATAAGTGCTTTTTAAATACCCCCAGGAACATGTGAAATAGCTGTTTTACAGTAATGCGGGTCAGCTGTATCGGTTGCAGCTGTCCCCCAAGTGTCATTCCTCTATATCACGAGCTATCTAACTTCTCCCTACAAGGAAACAGGCATTTCAGGAGCTGCTGTGGTCTTGCAGGACGTCCTGCTTTTAGACTTACTGCCCTAAGCTCATATCCGCAGTAGTTCAATGTAGGCTTGATTTAGCAGACAGGGCAAGCTGTTTACCCACAGAACACCAATTCCTAATGTAATGTCAAAACATAATCACTCTTTTTTTCACAAAGCGGCACAACAAGCTGTTTGTAATTTATTAATTCTGCATGAATTAGACTGTTCGTCTCAGTTTTCCCAGTCAGCAAACTTCATCATCACAGTCTTTATCCTTCTGTAGAATAGCAAGATGAACAACAGCTCTGTAAATCGTCACCAGCCTGTCTTCATTTAATTTTTTTTTGTATAATCCCATTCAGCCGAGGACTGGAAAGCAGTCAACGAGGATCTGCAGAAGTCCTCCCGCTACGTTATCAAGAACCTGACCACCGGCGACCGTCTGAAGATCCGCGTGGTGGCCGTGAACGCCGGCGGCCGCAGCCCGCCTCTCGCCCTCCCCGAGGCCGTCCAGGTGAAGGAGGTCGCTGGTAAGAAGCGTGCAAGATCTGTCTCAGAACATCACTCGATATTGAGTAATAGCTGAGTGTGCATTTTCAGCACAAGAACTACTTACTCGGTTGGTTTGCCACTTTGTCACAAACAAACGCGTGGAAACTACTGAAGCGTCACAGCAGCTAAATGAAGCAGAACAGATTCATCATGTAGATAATACTAGAATGCTTTTCACAGTGCGAGTGTGAGCATCTACTATGAACAGGAAATGGGGAAAAGGCTACACGAATGGGTCAGTGAAGGGACACAGACAAAAACAAGGGGAGATATTAATAGTGGGAAAACATAGAAATATGTGTACAAATATATCACCTAGATATATTAAGAATTACCATCATTAAGCAAAAATGTAAGTTACTAAATACTACACACACCATGCATTTGTAAATAGTAAAAACAAAGTGTATTGAGACACAATAATCACAAAAAAAGACATTTTCTCTTTGGTCTCAAACTCGGATACGATATGTGTCTGGATCTTAGCTTCCATGTGACTGAAAATGAAAATGAAATCGCACACAGGTCTTTTTTTCAAGACAAATAAATCTTTATTTAAAATTGCAAGCTTAATCCATCTGTAAAGTTAAATGCATATGGGCCACACTATTTGACCGAGGGGTTTTATAGATCCATTTATTACGGGAAAGAGAAGTTGTAAAGTGCAGAAGTCAAACTGAAGCAGCTCAGCAATGTTTTGTTTCCCAGCTGTCCGTGTCACGTTGGCACATACCTGCGGAGTTAACGGCATAAAACTGTGGCCCTCTCACACTGATCCACCTCACCACAGGGTTGCAACTACACGCTTGTTAAGTAGATGGGTTTTACGGATGCCCTACACCTTACAGTGTAAATCATAAACCGTATATGTGAAGAGATTTGTGGTAAAATGATGATTGGACCCTGAGGGCTTTAAAAGGAGGAGCTGCGTTGCTTCGGCTCACTCACGAATCATCGTTATGCGAAATGGGAGAGCCGAACAGGGAGGGACGGCAACCTGACCCCAACCGGACTGGCAGTATTTCAAGTGGTCCGTGTTCACCGCAGTGTTCGCCATAGCAGGCGCCCAGCTGCATATAGAAACAACTCATGAATGGTTTCCGACAAAATTAACGCAAAGATTTGGAAAGCATAGCTGGGATGTCCCCGCTGGTAATGCAGATTTTTCTGAGCAGGGGTTTGCATTGTGATCCCCCGGCAGGATTTATGCTCTCAGGCTGCTTCCTGCGAGATCGATGGTGACAAGTGATCTGACTGCAAGCAGGTGGGGGCTGTGGGTCAGGAGGAGAGGGGTGCGGATGGTAAATTCCAGTGGGTGGGTGGGGGTGGTGGATATGGAGCTATCTTCTCAGGTGACACCCAAATCTCATGACACTTCCAGAGATTCGCTGTTTATTTTGAAACATGCCACAGACTTACAGGGAGAATGTTCATTAAGCCTCGTCCTCTCTGAAGGAAGTGATAAGACACTCTAACACGCGGTATGTTTGTTCGAGTATATAGATGCACATTTACCGGTACCTCACTTTTTCTTTTCTTTTCTCACACCAGATGATTTATGTTTTTTTTTTTTTTACAAATCAGTTGCCTTCTTGCATTATATATCTTTGATCTGAATGCATTCTGACAAGAGTGGGAGTAACTGAAGATCCCAATCATGCGTCACGAGGGGAGGTAATAGTCCACAGTATGCTTTCTTTATTTAGAGTCCTGACAAATGTTGCTGTGCTGGACTCAGCAGTTGGTGCTTCTTACCAAATCACTTTTACAAATGGGCCCCGGCGAGATACTTTGGGAGTTTAAGTATAATTTTAAACGTCACAGTTGCTAACTATCTGTGTGATAGAGGGAATCTTTTGATGAGCCACTAGGGCACTTCGCGCTTTTGATATTCTCATACTTCTTTATATTAAAAATGATTTAAATTCCCTACATGCAGATACATCTCTTACTTCTCCAATTTCCTGTGTTATTGCAACTTAATTGGTCCCAATAAGGCAATTGTGTGAGTCAGCGTGCACAAACTGCAATAAACTAGGAGGGGAAAAAAATCAAAAATGATGGTTTAAAAAACAGCTAAATGTTTTATTATGAGTTTGAGTAAATATTGACTCAACACCATGTAAATTATTATGGCATTCAAAAATAGGCAAAATACAATTGAAGTCCAAAAACACAGCACACAGATACAAACATGCATGTGAGTTCACATGAACATACACACATACGTACTATCCTGCCTTCCATTGATTCCTGTCCTCCAATACTATGTGCAGCTTCTCATTTTATTTACTTTTTATTATAATCTATACAAAACGCTACTTGTGCCACGATCTGTGCAGCTGCTTAAACACATCATGCCATTTAAAGAATGAAAGGTGTGCCCACTGAGTAGACGGATGTAAAGCGAAGGGATAAAGGACTTAGAATAAGGGTTACTTTTACAACCAGTTAAAGCACAGACACACCCTTGTGGCACCAGTGCAGATTCCCTGGCTCAGATGGGCTTAGATCAGCCCAGCAGGTTTATGGACTTCTTCAAGATTTGTGGGTCACAAAAGCAAATTAAATCCTTTTTGTTTCACTCCAAAAATCTCTCAACTCCTCCGACACTTTAATAATCATTGGTTGTTTTTCTCTCCAGATCGCCCCAAGGTCCGCCTGCCCCGTTTCCTCAGGCAGAGATACGTCGCTCACACTGGAGCCAAGATCAACCTGACCGTCCCCTTCTCAGTAAGCAGGAGATGACTGTAGCGTTCTGTAGATGCGTAATGAATAACAATACGCAGCCCCTCACAATTCACCGTCTGATTTTCTGATTTTTTTTACCAGGGCAAACCCAAACCTGTGGTCAGCTGGTTAAAGGACGGAGAGCCGCTGGACACAAAGAAGGTGAACATCCGCAGCTCCGACAGAGACAGCATCCTGTTCATCCGCACAGCCGATAGACAAGATTCTGGAGTGTATGAGATATGCGTGAAGGTGGATGACTTCGAGGACAAGGCTTCGCTCATCCTGCAAATTGTTGGTGAGCAAGATACAGTTTAGAATGATGGGGACAGTTGGTTTAATCAGAATCAGAATTCTGTAGAAACATTTTTAAAAGTAGTTAAAACATTTTTAAGTTTAAAAAATATGTTCAATGTAATTGTAGAAAGAGGTCCACTTCTAAAATAATACAAATAAATGAGAAAGAAAACATAACGTGACAAAAAAAGGAGAAAAATAACCTGGTCTGTAAGTATGTATTATGCCACAGCTGTAGTGACCAAAATAAAT
Organism: Pholis gunnellus; assembly: GCF_910591455.1. Lineage (NCBI taxonomy): Eukaryota > Metazoa > Chordata > Actinopteri > Perciformes > Pholidae > Pholis > Pholis gunnellus. The sequence continues at coordinate 7,752,092 of NC_136529.1, read as the reverse complement.
GTTCAGCTTGCCCTCGCTCTTCACTGCCTGCCATCATGTATCCAAATGTAATGTACAGAGGGTCATATTTCCTCACCACATGCTCTGTAGCTTTCACTGGCACCGGGTTGTCCCCAACATCACGGCTTCAAATTCAAATTTTGTGTCACTGTCTCCGAGGAAACGTTAGCTAGCTAAAAGTGAAAACACGTTCGTCTCTACCTGATGAGTCGTGGTTGTGATATTCAAAGAAATTGGTCATGGAAATAATGCATTTTTATTATGACTATTTAAATTTGATTCTATTTATTTTATGTGTATCCTTGAGCACGTTTAGATATAAAATAACTAGCTTTGTAATTTACCAAAACGTTTTTTATTTTGATTTAATCTAACCGTTTGGCAGTTTTTCCGCGGCATACTAGATGGCGGCCTGAGGCCCATTTAGCTGTTCTAAGGGGTGTGCAAAGGTTCATGGGATTCAATAACAAAAAAACACGCAATGTAGAGAGATAATAGTCCAAAAATATGTGCATTAACGTGACGGATAGAAGTCCGTGCCATTGGGCCTTTAGATGCCGTTGGAAAGAAACTGTTCTTGTGATGTCCGGTTTTGGATCCTGATGGATTGCAGCCTCTCCTGCCAGATGGGATGTGATTCAAATTGTGTCCAAGCCGGTCGGGGTCGGCCACAGTCTCTCCTGCCCGCCTCTGGGTCCCGGAGGCGTACAGGTCCTGAAGGGACGGCAGCTTGTAGCCAATCATCCTCTCGGCAGAGCGAACAAAACGCTGCAGTCTGCCCTTGTCCTTGGCTGTAGCAGATGTTTTTAAATGACATCTTAACATAAATGTATGCTCATTCGGTGTAACACGTGTTGTTCTGTTGTTCACAGAGCTGCCGGGGCCTCCCGCCAGTGTGAAGGTTGTGGATACCTGGGGCTTCAATGCTGCTCTGGAATGGACTCCACCCAAAGACAACGGCAACACAGAAATCACAGGTTACACAATCCAGAAGGCCGACAAAAAGACTGGAGTGAGTTTTCATTATCGGAGCGCGTCTGTCTGCAAAGTCATAATGAATAACACATGATGATTGTTAATGGAGGGATCCCCCTGGTACAGTACTCACAGTAAATCCTGAATCCTCAAAACCTTGTCCTGGTGTGTGTCTACAGGACTGGTTCACTGTGTTGGAGCATTACCACAGACTGAACGCCACCATCTCTGACCTCATCATGGGCAACACCTACAAGTTCAGAGGGTTTGCTGAAAATAAGTGTGGAATTAGCGAGGACGCTACCCTTGCAAAGGAGGAGGCCAGCATCTTGAAGACAGGTAACTTGTTCTTTTATTGATCCTCGACCAGCGAGAAAACAGACGCAGGGATTCTTTTGTTACTGTTTCCCGCTTAAGCTTTGGTTGCAGATTCAAATTTGGCTAATGGTAACAGAATTGTACTATTCATTTATATACGTTAGGTCCATTTTTTGATAGAGATGCAATCCTACATACTATTGCGCAAATTGCAATCATGCAACCGACCTTTACATTGGTCATCATGGAAAAAGTAAGAAAATAAAGAAACTGTGTTAGTACCTGAGATGAGCAGCGTGGAGCTTCATGGTCAAGTCTGTTTCTCTTCCGCCCTCCAGGTATCGACTACAAGCCTCCCGAGTACCAGGAACGCGACTTCAGCGAGGCGCCCAAGTTCACCACCAATCTGAATGACAGAGCCACCACTGTGGGCTACAGCACCAAGCTGCTGTGCTCCGTCAGGGGATCCCCAAAAGTACAGTAACATGTCTTGTAAATTTGACCAGTTCTGTGTCCTGTCCCGTTTTTCCCACTAAACTAACCGCTTCAGCAAAACATCTGCACCACACCTAATGTGGGGACCTTTCGGACCAAACATTTCTGGGGACTCCCTGAGACTAGTTGCCCACTGGGAGAAAACAATATACCTTTAAGTCTTTTTTTCTGCCTGCATTCGCACTGCCAATAGGAACACAAGCTCGCCGCTCGCACACATTTCCAGATGGGAAGTCGGCCAGTTTGTTGCATTTCACAAGCTCTCTTAGCTAAAGTACGTGTTACGATATTAATTGAATCGGCTATTGTTCTTTTGCTCAGTGGGTGTGCGTTGTTCTGCAGGGTTTGCCTCTGTACTAGGTTAGCTCGCTGGGCACTAGCCTTCACTCATTCTTTGGCTCAGTGGGATTGTGCTCATGGACAAGTTCAATTCTGGAAAATACCCTCGGTTCATTTGTCTGTGTCACACGGCTAACGGCTTTTTGAAAATGGCGGTCGTCCGTGCTGCATTGGCTCCTGTGGGAGAGTACCTACTCCTACTGAAATAGGAGCTAAAAAAAAGACGTTCAAGGAGCTTCGATCGCTGCTAGTTCTTGCGCTGCTGGTGCATTATAAATGGGGGTTCTGGTCTTGAGAACACAGTCTGTCTTCCAAATTCAATGTATAGACAAAGAAGCTCATAAAGTCTCTGTGTTTCAGCTACCATGTCTCACTGAGTGTCATCGAACACATCACCAAGGCAGAACAACCCTGCTCTCTGCTGACACAACAACAATGCAATCATTTTGACAAATAGAAATGAAATTAGTCTAATGCTTGCTGTCATAAATGATCTCAAAGAACTCACTGAAAGTTGATTTTTCATACATGTTACAGTGAAATGAATGGAAACGAATGAGTCCCTAGAGGGTATGCGGTCTAAAATGTTTATTTTGGGACATGTGTATGCAAGCGTGCATACATTGTTTGCTCGATTATGCCGTCACGCCGATGGAGCCACTGCTCAAAACTGCTTGTCAGCCGCTTACTAATCATTTTGAGGTGGTGAGTGGACGTACTGAGAGTACTGAGAAGTCTGAGAGCTCTGAGCTGAGTAAGTGTATGATATTTGCTTGCCCTTGTTAGCCTGCTGTCGGAGCCTCTCGCCTCCTGTATGGGCTCATAATCCCACTGGGTCGCCAAACAGAATGCTAGCGAATAGTAGATGGTCTCGATCAGAAGGCTAGAATTGGTATTCTTTACATCCGAAGCACGGGAGGAGGAGGAGGAGGAGGAGGAGGAGGAGGAGGAGGAGGAGGAGGAGGAGGAGGAGGAGGAGGAGGAGGAGGAGGAGGAGGAGGAGGAGGAGGAGGAGGAGGAGGAGGAGGAGGAGGAGGCGAGGCCACATGGTGACAGTTCAGCAGAGCGGAGTGACATGTGTAACATTCCCTGTGAGGCCCCAGGAGGTCCTCACCCTGTCAGTGCCGTTAAAACTCCCAAACTGGGCGTGTGCTGTGTGTCCACTTCAATCAAGAGTTGTTTTCTTGCCATGTGGCACAAACAAAAATAGAAACAACACTGCTGCTTGTTTATTTGTGAAATAAAACAGTTTTCCTCTAAACAGTGTTTTTTTTTTTTTTCTTTCTACAGCCTAAGGTCATATGGCTGAAGAACCAGATGATTATCGGAGACGACCCCAAGTTCAGGCAGATCTGCGTCCAGGGTATCTGCTCCCTGGAGATCCGTAAGCCTGGTAACTTTGACGGAGGTGTGTACACCTGCAAAGCCAAGAACGATCACGGAGAAGCTATTGTCAGCTGCAAGTTGGAGGTCAAGCGTAAGTCAAGAAAAATATAATTTATGCATTTTAAACTATATATTTTAAGCAGCATTTGAGTTTGAACCCACTGAAAGCTAATAACTTTCCTTTGTGTTGAACAGAGCCGGCGGCGCCTGCAGATGCAGAAAAGAAATAAGTCCACATTCACATTCTCACAGGTCAGACATGATCAAATCAAAGTGCCTGTTAACCTTTAAAAAAACGTACACAATAATATAGTCTAATGATATAAATATGTTGCTTATTGTAGTTCCGTTGCACAGCATGGATAATTCTGGCTATTGAATGCAGTAAAAGCTCAATAATGAAACTGGACGTATATGATGGTTTAAAAGAGTCCTGAGGTGACGTCTGCCTTCTCTGTGACTTACTTTCCTTACATGGAGGGCACTAAACTTGGAAAAGGTGGCCTCGGCCCCTGAAAGAGTCCAAGAGGTAGCACCCATAAATTAGATCTGCTCCTCGGGTACTCGTGAGAACTTCATATTTCCTCGACTCAGCAGCCTCCTTTAGGACACAGGGACACAACGTTTTATTTGCTGGTTACTCCCTCAACTCTAACACAGTTTAAACATGTTGTTGCTTTAATCTGTGTAATGTCATACATAGTTTTATACAATACTGGATAAGTAATTGCTGGATGAAGATTATTTTTAACACGTATATCGAAAAATGTACAGATTTCTTTTATGGTAGGCCTTCTGCTATACTTTTAAATGATAATGAATCGCTGACGTTTTTACGACTGCAGCACTGAACACTTTTTAACACCTGTCGTTGTGATTTGTTCGTCTGTTGCAATCCCAAATTAGGAGCAGACGGAATGAGGCCTTAGCAGCAGTTGGTGCGTGACACATTTAGCGTTTCTAAAAACTGTCGGGAATAACAATGAGGAATAAAGATTTTAGAGTTTGAATTATTTCCTTTCTCTTTTACAGGAAGGTGCTGGATTCCTGGAAGAACATGTATATATGGCTGGTGACCACACTGCCAAAGGGTTGTTGCCTGTGACCTCTTGCCGAGTGTTACCCTGTGTTATGATGAAGAATTGTTGCTTTTTGCCTTTATCGTTCATTAGATTATTAAGTCCATGTCCACAATCAGCCCTTTCCCCAATGATATTGTCTACGGTAACTTAATTATTGTCAGTCTAACGAGGTGTACGCCAAGACTTCTTCAGCAGTTTACTACATGCAACATCTACGTGTTTATATCAATAAATAATTTTATTTCTGGTTTTGTTTTTTTTCAATACAGTGTGTTCTTCATATTGAAATCTCCAGCAGAAGCTTTGTAAAGGGGACTTTTGTGTAAAAATGATAACTTCATTTTGTGCTTGACAGACATTATTTTACATATCTCAATATGTGCACAGTTTTAATCAGACATTTATAAATTACAGTAAAAAAATACAATCTTGTATGTAGTTTATATGGATTTTTTATTTCATAGTTTTGGTTTATTCAGTTTTTTTCATATTCAAATGAGCTGCTGAGTAGCTGAAAGTGTATGGATTAAGTAATACTTCTTTATTTTTTTATAGGTCTGTAATTTCTGATATATTCCTTAAAAATCCTTTCCTGGAGAGAACTATGTAATTTGGTGCCAATTTAGAGGAAAAAAACATGCAAATATGTGAACAAGTAAAGTGGGAAAATAAAGGGAATTAATTATTATTAGTACCAAATAAAAAAATATGTTTTCACCAAGAATTTAAAATATAATAAATCGAATAAAACAATTGCCTTTTGGGCTACTCTAAAGCGAAAAACTACAGTACAGTACATCTCCAAATTGATTAAATTACAGTTTTACTCAGCTGCTGAACGGATAAAGTCCTTTTGGCAGCAAACCAGTGAGAATCTGGAGACAGCGGCTCTATTAATTTGTCTAATGAAGTTGAGATACATCTTAATACCTTACTAGTCATTTGGCTCAAATGTTCCCAAGAGTGCATGCATCACAGTATGCCAGGACTTCCATAATAATAATACCAGTCCATAATACCGATCTTGTTGCTATTTGGACTCGGCGTTACTGGCATAGTGATATAGTGCCAGATGCCAGAGATATCCAGGTTACAGAGACACGTGGGTTCACACAGAGGCAGACAAAATTAGCCTCAGTGCTCCCTCACGCTCAGGTTATTTTGGAAACGAGTTGCTCCATAAGTTAAATGCGTTTTTACGTTACTATATGAAGGCAAAGCTCTCAATTTACTGGTCGGCCTACGTTCCTACCCTCACCTATGGTCACGAACTCTGGGTCGTGACCGAAAGGACAAGGTCGCGGGTACAAGCGGCCGAAATGAGTTTCCTCCGTAGGGTGGCCGGGCTCAGCCTTAGAGATAGGGTAAGGAGCTCGGACATCAGGAGGGAACTTGGAGTCGAGCCGCTACTCCTTCGCATCGAAAGGAGTCAGCTGAGGTGGTTCGGGCATCGGATTAGGATGCCTCCTGGACGCCTCCCACTGGAGGTTTTCCGGGCACGTCCAACTGGGAAGAGACCCCGGGGAAGACCCAGAACACGCTGGAGGGATTATATCTCCCAGCTGGCCTGGGAACGCCTCGGGATCCCCCAGTATGAGCTGGAAAATGTTGCGGGCGAGAGGGAAGTCTGGGTCAGCCTGCTTGGCCTGCTGCCACCGCGACCCGACCCCGGATAAGCGGAGGAAAATGGATGGATGGATGGATATGAAGGGGGAAGTTCTTCATTATCTACATTTAAAGAATCAAAATCACCAGCGTTTCCACGGTCAGCTTGTATGAACCAGATATCGGAGGCAGATTTTGTGCACGTGTTCCCCACACTGTTAGTATTACTGTGTAGAGACAGTAAGGAAGTGTGCCGCATAATGAATGGCCAGCTCCATAGTTAATAAAACAACTGAATCTTTGAGTGTGGCGTCCTCCTGTGTCACAACTGAGCAATGACATCTGCAGGCCTTTTGAAAATGAGACGTTTAATTTAAGTACATTCACAATTTTCTACCTCCACATCCGAACAATTAAGAGAAATATCAACACTGTTAACCGCCCTTTTGATTTACAACCCTTTGACTCGACATCTCTGCTACGCTGTGCCGTCAACTTAAACGATTTTGCGTCGTGCAGCTTTAACCTGTGGGCTGGGAGCCATACTGGGTCTCAGGCCTACTTCTGCTGGGTCCCTGGATGCTGACATGCTGCAATAGGGTCATGGAGCGAGAGACTTGGTCTAATTTAGGTCCTGCACCGAGAAAGTTTCAAACCTCCAATGAAGGCCATCAGAAATCGCTGATGTACAATGTAGGTAAGTGAATATATAAAATATATATTAAAGAAATAATGTAAATATATATAACAATTTTGGAATCCTATAATTCAATTCAATTTCTTACAGTTGCTTTGACTTGCAAAGTGAGGAATCATGTGATGTTAGTAAACTGCGCTGTACTTTTGTTTAGTCAATTAGGGGAAAGAGGCTTTAACCTTTAATGTCGGAGAGTTTAATGGTGGTTAGATGAGAGTTTGTGTTTGTCTCCTTTCTATGTTTGGAATCTTAGTTTTTTGTTATGGGGAGAGTTTAATTTTGACAATTATGTCAAATCTGTAAGATCTCATTTGAAGGAGCATTATGCAGGATTTACAGGATTTATCGGCCGAGATGGAATATAATATTCATGAATATGTTTTCATTAGTTTATAATCACCTGAAACTAAGAATCCTTGTATTTTCACTAGCGTAGAATGAGCAGTTTATATCTACTTAAGGAGTCCACCATGTTGCACCGCCATGTTTGTACAGTAGCTCAGAAACAGACAAAGAAAACCATCCCGATCTCACTCCCAGGTCGCCAAATACCACCGTTTTGTCAGTTCACCTCGGCAACGGAGATCGACGCAAAGGAGGCCCCCCAAACTGTGTGACGTAAAACCTCCCTAGACATTAGTAGACGGGATGGATGGTGGATGATTCAAACAAACAGTCGTCAGTCACGTGAGTCGTTTGTCACTCGCTAGTCAGTCAAGTGAACGTCAAGCACACTCTTTTTTGATTCATTTTTTTGCCATAACTTAATTTCCTGTGAAGACGGAAGTTTTGTTTTATTGTCCTTTAATTTGTTAAAGGTGCATGTAACAAGCGTTTACTGATAAACTGTCCCAAGACGTTGAAAACTAATGCTAGTGCTACGTAGAGCGTCCATCTCCAATGCCAAGGGGCACTGACCAAGCGGCGGTATTTGACAGGTTGGGAGTGAGAATGCGTTGACCAAACACGGGCTCTAGAGAGAGCGTGTCCCGTTTTTGAGTTACCTGAAGGCCTCCGTACTTTTCCGACCAGCTTGGAGAGGGAGGAGTGAGAGTTTTTAGTTGGTCGCACTCTGCAATCTCACAGCTAGACGCCACTAAATCTTACTCACTGCTCCTTTGAGGATTTGCCTTTTAGCCACAGCGTAGTGATGGCAATGTCAGTCTGTCGGTCGGTCTACTACTTAAGTCCAGACTGAAATATATAACAACTATTAAACGAATTACTAAGACATTTTGCACAAACATTCATTGGCCCCAGTCAAATAATCCTTCAGACTTTGGTTGATCTATTGACTTTTCCTTTGGCGCCACCATAAAGTTTGTGTTTGTGGTTTTGAGTGAACTACTCACTGCTGTTATATCACTGCAGGATGAACCTGAGACACTTTGGTGATCCTCCAGTGATCCTCCAGTGTCATCCAGCAAAAGTGTCCAATACTTTAGTTTATGACCAAATACCTGGATGATATTCCCATCAGCCTCAGCTGTACTTTGTGTTTAGTGCTAATTAGCAGATGTTAGCATGTCAGAACACTAAAGTAAGTTATACCTGCTAAACATTAACATGTTAGCATTGTCATTTTGAGCATGCTAGCATCCCTCAGAGCAGCTCGCATGGCTTTATTCCTGTAGCGCAGGGGTGGCCAACCCGCGGCTCGCGAGCCGCATGCGGCTCTTTGCCCGGTTTCATGCGGCTCTTACGTTCATATCGAAGTTTGTATTTGTGTTTTTTTAATGTTCGTGTTCGCTTCGCTTGAGTTAAATACGGTATTTTCGTCAAACGCGCATGTGCGGCCACAGATTACGTTCCTCGTCGACCCATTTAACGCCGAGACGGACTGTTTGAAAGCCCCGCTAGTCACAGATGAGGATGCGGCTGAGTTGGAAATGATCGATCTTTGTGAGGAGGACCAACTCAAACCTGCTTTAAGGGACGGGACCATTGAGTTCTGGAAAAGTGTGCCAATGAAAAAATACCCCAATGTCAAACGGGCTGCGCTTAAGATACTGTCAATGTTTGGGTCAACATACGTCTGCGAGTCTGTGTTTTCTACCCTGAAACACGTGAAATCAAAGCATCGATCTGTTCTGACTGACACCCATGTGAAAGAATTGCTTCGAGTGGCAACAACGGAATACAAGCCAGATTTGAAGAGGATTGTTCAAGGCAAGGAATGCCAGAAGTCCCACTAAGTAACATGCATAGTAAAAGAAAAACACTATTGTAAATTATTATATTTTTGTTTGTGGACTTAGTTGAACTGAGAGTTTGTCTGTGTGAGACAGTGTACACCAGGGGTCCCCAAACTTTTTCCTGTGAGGGCCACATCACTGAACATATCGTTTGACCTAGGGCCCGATCATGGGGGGGGGGGGGGGCTACTCGCAGGTGAGCGACTGTTGTCGTGCGCGGGGGGGGGGGGGGGGGGGGGGGGTGCTACTCGCGTGCCACTCGCAGGTGAGCGACCGTTGCATCGTGCACGCGGATCGGGGCGGAACACCGCCGTGCGCGATACAAGCTCCCGTCTCTTCTACTTCTTCTACTCTTCTACTTCTACAGGGTGCGCGCATGACAGCTCTCATCTCGTTCGCCCCCTGGTGGTTGGCTGATTAAAATTCGATTAATTGTGCAGACTGAAAAAAAAACATAATGCGTCTCTGGTATTGTTCAGGGGGCCGGACCAAATGTGGAGGCGGGCCGCATCCGGCCCGCGGGCCGTAGTTTGGGGACCCCTGGTGTACACAATGTTCATTGTTGAAAATGACTGGCCTGTGGTCTTAGGAGTCAATTTCTGTCATTATCATATTGGTGTGTGACATTTACAATAAATCTGGCTGAGCAAAGGTATGTGTGTGTGTGAGGAAGGGATAGGGTGATGTTCATGTGTGCCCATGTGTATGATGTGGCTCTTTGCGGTAACACAGTAAAAAATGTGGCTCTTGGTCTCTGACTGGTTGGCCACCCCTGCTGTAGCGGTTGACTCTCACTTCCATTTTCATTTCATATTCGAGGCTCATTAGACTTCCTGGTTCACCTTTATTATATTATATTTATATATTATTATTAAAGGCGCTTCAGGCATACCTCTAATCTCTTGGCTGAATTATCTCTGTGTCGGCGTTCCATCTATTGTGATTTATGGCTATGCAGTTCAGCACAAGGCAATCACAAAATATCTTCTGGCTGAATAATTGAATCCCATCAAAACTTTCCTCTCCACCACATCACCCTGGAGCGGGAAGCAAACGGCCACAGTGCAATAGATGCAGGATGCTTTAGTGATGTAGCGTCTCTGACTCATGTGGCGGTCTAATCGTTGGTAATGCATCGAGCACCGCCTGGCCGCTGTCGGGTCAAGGGTAACGCCAAAGGCAATGAAATGGTGTGTCCTCCTTGAAGGGAGCCCGGCTGCTATTTGCTGCAGAGATTCTGGCAGCATTCCCAGAAGGTTTAATAAGTGTAATGGTGAAACTGGCACTCACAACGCTTTCCTGTTGTTGCTTTCATTAACAAATGTCGCACTGCTAAATCAGCTGGATGGTCAGTCTGAGGACACTTTTTAGTTGACAAAGACTTGAGCAGTTAAAGGCATACTACGCCCATTTTCAGAATTCATTCATGTTATTCCTGTCGTCCATACATTCCCAAAGACTGGGTCGGGAGATTTTATTAGGGTCGTCCAATAAATTAGCTGAATTTCTTCCATAATAATTTGTTTAAACATTTATACCTGCGGTACACCTTTAAGCTACCTGAGGGAGGCTAAATGATTGTATTATTTTTAATAAGTGTAGCCTTTTTATAACATTGAATCCAATATGAAAGGCTAGCACACATTGTTTGTTTTGCTTTTGAGAGGAAAATAATGAGAGAACTTCATCGAAATGCATTTATTTGGTCTCATTTATAAAGTATGTAATGTGGGTATAATATGTCTTTTCAATGAAAAAAGCATAAAACGTACATACATCTCTTATAATAATATAAGGTGATACCAGTGGCGGGCCGTGGATTTTATACCTGGGCCTTCAGTGCTGTTCTACACTTCTAATAACCTCATTATGACGTCACAGCTACGGGTTATTATTTGTTTTGTGTTAAAGCCGCATATTCACATAACACTGCAACATATGACAAATGAAATAAAATGTTACATGAAGTTCAACACCTAGCATACAAAACACGAAATGCAGAGTGCAGACACATGAATACGAGCATGACGGAACGCTGCGTCATTAAGGACTTGTACGGCAAGTGGATGGCTCCTGAAGCTAAGACAAAGGAACAAATTGGAGACACTGTCATCATGGAGCAGTTTCTCAAAATCCTGAATCCAGGCCTGTGTACCTGGATTAAAGAGCGAAACCCAAAGACCTCCAAAGAAGCAGCAGAACTGGCTGAAGTGTTTTTAGCTGCTCGCCGTCCAGCAAAAGAGTACCTTCCAGCCAAGTCCCGCCCACCCACCCCATCGAGCAAGGCGTTTGGTAATGAATTTAGAGCTAATACAAGACATAGTTTCGTCCCCTCAAACGCAGCTACATATGAGCCGAGAAGCAAAGCCCTCTTAGCATGTCATTCATGTGGCCAGATGGGTCATTTTAAAGCAGAGTGTCCTAATGTACGTGTTAGTAACAATTACATGTGTTTTGCTCCCCAGTTACTTGTCAGTGAGTTAGAGAGGAATAGTGGCTCGGAATGTCAACGTGACGAACTTACAATAGCTGTGTTAATTGAAGACAGACCCTGTGTAGCTCTCCTAGATTCAGGAAGTGATCGCACCCTAGTCAGACAGGACAGTCTCCCGAGGGATTTCATTTTTTGTGGAGGGACAGTTGATATTTTCTGTGTTCACGATGACAAAGTAAGTTACCCCATAGCTGAGGTAGCTATCCAGGTTGAAGGTCAACACTACTTGCTTTCAGTAGGAGTATTTAAACAACTGCCCTATCAGGTTGTGTTAGGCTCTGATCTCCCTATCCTTGCTGAACTGATAGCCAAGCAGTCTTGTGAGGCTAGAGCTAGCTGCACCAGTGGAAGTTTGCTAGCTGTCACTAGGTCAAAAACCAAGCAAGAACAAGCTAGGTCAACAGCGGAGTGGGAGGAGTTACCGTTTGCAAACGAGGAAGTGCCTAGTGTTGAGCGCACCAAATTGTGTAAGGAAAGGAAAAGCGAAAGACAGAGGAGACGGGACAGAGTAAGGGGAACAAAAGTTGCTGAACAGGTGTCAAAGCCTTTAGAATTCGATCATTTTGCTATTCCTAGTGACATTGCTAAGCTACAGCGAGAGGACCCCACACTTGCAACGTTGTTTGCTAAATGTGTGCCCGAGTCAGCCCAAGTGAGGGATAGGGGAAAGGAAGCATTTGTGGTTAAGGGAGACATGTTGTATCGCCATAGCCAGATTGGTGACCAGTTAGTCATTCCCCAGAGTTTAAGGCCCACAATCCTTAACCTGAGCCACTCTATCCCATGGGCAGGACACCTGGGACAGGCAAAAACATTTGCGAGGATGGTTACCCGTTTCTATTGGCCCCAGCAGTACGCTGACACAGTGAGATGTTGCCAGTCTTGTCCAAAGTGTCAGTGTTCAGTGTTAACTGCTCCAGGCAAGAATGGAGATAGGGCTCCCCTCATTAGCATGCCCATCATTGATGCACCCTTTTCACGCATTGCCATGGACATTGTAGGTCCTCTAGAAAGGAGTAGTGCAGGCCACAAGTACATACTGGTAGTCTGCGATTATGCCACAAGATATCCTGAAGCCTTTCCCTTGAAGAAGATCAAGGCTCGCCAAATTGTAAACTGCCTCATTCAGCTGTTTTCCAGAGTCGGAATCCCAAAGGAGATCATCACAGACCAAGGCACCAACTTCACCTCGCACCTACTAAAAGAGGTGTACAGCCTGCTGGGAATTCAGGGTGTAAAGACCAGCCCCTACCATCCACAAACGGATGGCCTCGTGGAGCGCTTGAACAAAACCCTCAAGTCTATGCTGAAGAAGTTTGTGAATGACTCAGGGTCAGACTGGGACCGATGGCTGCCATTCTTGCTGTTTGCATACAGAGAGGTCCCACAAGCATCTACAGGGTTTTCACCTTTCCAGCTACTCTATGGACATTCAGTGAGGGGTCCAATGGATGTCTTGAAGGATGCCTGGGAGGGTCCGATGCCACGACAGCAGTGCAGTGAGCTCTCATATGTCCTGAAGATGAGAGACAAACTGGACCAATTTCAGGAGCTTGCCAATGGTAATCTGGCTCAAGCACAGCAGCGACAAAAGACGAGTTATGATAAAGCTTCTAAGAGGAGAGTTTTCCAGGAGGGCTAGAAAGTTCTTTTGTTGCTGCCAACGTCTGACAGTGGGCTCCTTGCCAAGTGGCAGGGGCCGTACATGATTACAAAAAAGGCTGGCCCTGTTACGTATGAACTCTTGTTACCAGACCGTCGGAAGAAGCATCAAGTCTTTCACGTAAACCTTCTAAAAGAGTGGGTAGACCAATCAGAGCAGTCTTTAACCATGTGGGCACGCACAGTTGTTGATGAGGAAGAACTTCAGGAGCAGTATTTTCCCACTTCAACTGACACTCCAGTGTTTCCAGATCTGAGTCATCTTACGGCAGAAAAGCGCTGGGAACTCCAGGCCCACATGCAAAAAGGGCTCTTCAGTCTAAAGCCAGGTTGTACAAACCTCATTGACCATCAAATTCATCTGCATTCACCAGAACAGCAGCCAATCAGGGACACCACCTGCCGCATTCCAGCCAGACTTGTTCCAGGACTGAAGCAAGACGTGGAGGAGATGCTGGCTACAGGAATCATCGAGCCTTCGCGTAGTGAGTGGTGTAGCCCTGTGGTGTTGGTTCCAAAGAAAAATGACCCTAAGCTGAGATTCTGTGTTAACTTTTCAAAGTTAAATGCTGTGTCTGCCTTTGATTCCTATCCAATGCCAAGGGTTGATGAACTGATTGAGCGCTTGGGAAACTTCCTAACAACCCTTGACCTGTGTAAAGGGTACTGGCAAGTGCCCTTAACGGAATCTTCGAAGGACTTAACAACATTCAGGGTTCCTAGTGGCCTGTTCAGATTCAGAATGATGCCCTTTGGTTTACACGGTGCACCAGCAACATTTCAAAGATTGGTTGATGAAGTTTTGAGAGGAGCGGACGACTACGCAGCAGCGTACATTGATGACATAGTTATCTTCAGCCGGACCTGGGAGGAGCATGTTCAACATCTTGCTGATGTCTTTCACCGCACCCACAGTGCTGGTCATCAATGCTAAGAAGTGTCACATTGCTAAGCCAGAGGTCCAGTACCTTGGTTATGTGATTGGAGGTGGAGGCATCCGTCCTCAGGCAGGAAAGGTTGAGGCGATTGCAGCTTCACAACCACCTAACACCAAGAGGAGGCTACGATCATTCTTGGGGTTAGTAGGTTGGTATCGCAGACTTATTCCGAACTTTTCATCAAGATCTGCAGTACTAACTGACATGACTCGCAAATCCAGCCCAATGAAGGTTAAATGGACTCAAGAAAGTGAGGATGCTTTCAAGGACTTGAAAAACTGTGTGTGTCAAGAACCGGTTTTGCAGTGTCCAGATTTCACTCTTCCCTTAACTGTCCAGACAGATGCTTCTGGAGTTGGTCTCGGAGCAGTGTTATTGCAAGGGCAGGATGGAAACCAGTTGCCTGTACAGTACATCAGCCGGAAACTCTTCCCAAGGGAAATGAGGTATTCAACAGTGGAAAAGGAAGCTCTAGCTATTAAATGGGCATTGGACACCTTGAAATACTACCTGATTGGCAAAGAGTTTGTGCTTGAATCGGACCATCGTGCATTGCAGTGGATCCACAGAATGAAAGACACTAATGCTAGAATTACCAGATGGTACTTGTCTCTCCAGCCTTATTGTTTTCAGATTCGGTATAGACCAGGACACAAGAATGTCATCGCTGACTTCCTGTCCCGTGACTCTGAGGAGTAACATTGTAAGGGGGGGGGGGGTGTGTGACAAAGTGGGTGAGAACACACCATTTGTCCCCATATTGCATTCATCTATAAATCTAACCATGCTTGACAATTGTTTGTTTATCATACCCACCATGTGTTCCAGAGGCTAAAGGGGAAGGCACCCAACCATTGCCTCTATTTATACACTGGATGATGTCATCCGTGATGTCATTGGGTCAGACCAAGTATCGGGGGGGAGTAGAGTATGTGTAGGTAATTGGTGTCACCTGCACTGAATTAGATCCTGCTGATAGGAGGCTCTATATAAAAGGAGATGACTGTGACTGAACGGGGGAAAGAGAAGATCAGTGTGTAGCTGTGTGCACGTGATTATGTTAGTTTATGATGAGTTGAGTTTATTCAGTTCTGCCAAGTTAACCGTTTGTTTTGTTTGATATATGTTTGGTTACACGTGTAGCAGTGCACTTTTTGTAAATAAAACACCTTTTGTTATTGGAACAAAGTCTCTCGTGTCTGCCTCCTACCACTTCAGAAGCCACTCTGGTCAGGCTTCACCAAAAAGTATAAAAACACTATACATAATAAATAACATAATATGGAGAATGAGTACCTGTGTATGGAAATATTGCACATTTTGAGAGGTGGAAGAAGGTTATGGGATATTGCACAGATAAGAATATTGCACCTTTTCATAGATAATAATATTGCACATGTTAGGTGAAGGAAAGTGGATTATTGTTTTACACATGTTTCAGCCTTTTTATTTTGCCATCATTCTGACTGTGGCAGGGAAGAAGCTGTTGAAAAAACGTGTTCTGTGGGTGATGATGCTGTCCGCTCTGCTGTGCCTCAAGTTATAGGTGCAGTGTTTGTGTCTGAGCAGAGAGTGAGCTGGGTGGAGTGATCTCTCTGATGATTCCCTCTGCTCTTTTCCGGCAGCGCTGCCCATACATTGAGTCCATGGAAGGAAGTGTTGTCCCTGTGATTCTCGCCGCTGTCTTTATGACTCTTTGCAGAGCCTTCCTCTCTGCCTGTGTGGTGTTGCCATACCAGACAGTGATGCCTGTGGTGAGGGTGCTCTCTACCAGTCCTCTGTAGGCCTGGGTGAGAGGGCGACGGCTCAGACCAGCTTTCCTGAGCAGCCTGATGAAATAAAGCCTTTTCTGGGCTTTCTTTACTGTGGCTGTGGTGTTAGGAGTCCAGCTCAGGTCCGAAGTAACCTGCATTCCCAAGAATCTGTAGCCGTCGGTCCTCTCCACCTCGGTCCCCTTGATGATAAGAGGCTGTAGAGGGGGAGGATTCTTCCTGAAGTCTATTATTATTTCTTTGGTTTTGTCTGTGTTGAGGATGAGGTTGTTCTCTTCTCCGTAGACAAGAATGTTATTTACCAGGGTCCTGCACCCTGACTCGTCCCCTCTGTATATATGTGGCCTAATTAAAAGGATGAGACCAAACACTCAGATACATTTAGATTTTATGTGGGTCTGTCGTGTAGACAAGTTAACGAATTGAGTTCGAGGCGTTTACGTAGATTCAAGCAATAGTTTTATTTATCACAGAGATATTAGCCGAGCAGTTAAACGTGCACGGTCCTAACAGTTCCTCTCCGAGTGAGAGCAACGTGAAAAGGCGCTTGGACACGGCAGCGCGGTAAGTTTTGTAGGTTCTCCTTAGAGGAGCCTATTGGTCAAAGTCAAGTTGCAGGCGGGATCGATTTTAGCAGAGCGACGGCCTGGTTGGAGCACTGAGCATATCCGCTCACACTGGCTCTCGTCCGGGATCCTCCTTCGATGCGTCTTCAGTGTGTGTGTATGTTGTGAAAGCCTAGCCTAACAGGCTCCAAAGTGTGACGTCTACGTTTTGCTATCTCAAGCTGTGGTACGTACTGTTCTCAGCTGGCAGTTTACTCCAAGATTTGATATCAGTGTATAGTTGCCCAAGCGTGTCCTTCAGAGTTACAGTTTTCTCATTCCTTTGTACAGGCGAGTGCTAGAGCGCCCCGCCTGGAGTTTTAAACCCTTCATAACCTGTAACTCGCAACTCCGCTAATTAGCACATAACGCTCTGATTAAGTGTATTTACATAACAGGTCTTTTATTTCCCCCCGACTGCACTCACAGAGTACAGCGTTAATTAGTCAGATTTTAAGGCACTTTACAATTTACAGCAAACCTAAACCATTGCTTTTTACTGAATTTAAGGTTACGATATACATATAGCTACATATAAAACACAACAGTAGTGGCTTCCTCCTGCCAAACAGAAACAAAGAACCTCGGCATCTGGGCCATGCTGTTCAACTCTCCAAGATATGCAGATAACATTCATTTACACAATTTATCACTCCCTCACTCCCTCATCAGCAATCGACCTGTGCGCTCTGATCCAAACCCATGGAACTGACGGCAGCTTCCGTCTCCCCTCTAAACGAGGCAGATGTACACATCTCAACACCAGATGCGTACAACTTAACACCAGTTAACAACAAACAGTTAACCCCAATTTCAAGGTGATTCTGCATTTATTCGTAACTTACGCTGACCCGTAGTTCAGGTATTTCTAATCAGCTCAGTCCTCAGCAGCCTCTGATTCCCGCTCTTTATTTACACATGTCGCGTGAACTCAGTCCTCTCGCGTAGCTCACGCTTCACGGTTCTTAAAGTGACAGTACAAAAACCTTCCTACACCCACTTCGCCTGGCTACACATATATATATATATATTTGTGAGCTGTGGCCAGGTTTTAACACGTCAAGCACTTCTACATATCACAATTAGAAGAGCAATATACACTCTAAAAAGCACAACACAGCAAATGTGTAAACCATTCGCCGTCAAGTCAAGGCTCGCTCCGCCGTCAACTGCCGACAGGCTCCGCCCCGCCCCATCCCGCTCCGCCCCACCCCGCCCCGCTCCGCCGTCAAGTGCAGACAGGCTCGACGGGCTCCGCTCCGCCGTCTAGTCCGACAGGCATGCCGACAAGCTCCGCCGAGCCACAAGCTCCGCCTGGCACACAAGCTCCACTGAACCGACAGGCCTATACCAATGCCAACAAACTCCCGAATCCGACAAACTCCGCCGATGCCGACAGGCTCCTCCGATGCCGACAGGCTCCGCCAATGCCGACAAGCTCCACCGAGCCAACAGTCTCAGGAGACTGTCGGATCGGCGGTGCTGCTCCGCCGAGGCTAACGCTCGGCAGAACCTGTCGGATCAGCAGAGCCGCTCGTCGGACGCTCGCGGATACTGTCGGATCGGCGGTGCCGCTCCGCCGAGCCTGATGCTCGGCGGAACCTGTCGGATTGGTGGAGCCATGAAGGCAAAGCTCCCGGCGTCAAGGCTCAAGCGGCCGCCGTCTAGGCTCAAGGCTTCACCGTCTACACTCAGGCTCCAGCGTCAAGGCACAAGGCTTCGCAGTCAAGGCTCAAGGCTCTGCTCCGCCGTCTGTTCTAGGTAGGGCCATCCAATCAATTTCAGCAAACTTCCCAGTATGATTTAATGTAAACAAATTAAGGTATCAAACACGCATTACTACCTTGCAGTTAAATATTTAACATTATTCCAACACGAGAAAAAGCAGTAAATAACATCTTATTTTTGTCACCCTCACAGGCAATTCAATATATATATATATATAATAATAATAATAATAATAATAATGACGACTATAATACATTTAATTTCACTATATTTTTTAAATAAAGATGTCTACATTTCCCTTTCTCTCCTGTAAGCTAAGCTCTTTTTTATTCTACTAAGTAAATAATCAATGTGAACAATTTGATTTTCAAGGAGGGATTTGGTAATCCTAAAATCAGTCTGGTGGCACCAAACATCCTGAGCCAAATAACAAAAAGTGGTAGCAGTCAAAGTCTATTCTGAATCCAAAGTTACAGGTCAGATATGCTACTGGTTTACACGACAGGAGTTTGGTGCAAGTATCTTACCACAGCATCCTACATCAGACCCACGGGAAGCTTGAAGTGAGCTCTGAGGCAGACTGGCACAAAGACTTCCTGCCCCCAGGTAGCACTGAAAACTGGCCGACCATCTTTACACTCTGCTGACGGCAGCCTGCGGCTTGCCCCACCCAGCGAAGTAAGCCACACAGTGACCTATCATTGGCAGGACTCAAGAGCGCGACTGAGTCTTCCCCCCAGTTCAAACACTCACCGTCAGCATTGGCTCCGAGAAGCCAGCTACTATCTGGGGGCAGTTCTGAAAATATGCTGCGGCCTACCTCAGAGCTATCCAGCTGTCCTCTGTGGAGTTGTTTTTTTTCCATACTATACAACATTTCTACAACTGTGTGATTATAAATACCGTGGCTCATTGGGTAGAGAGGGTCGTCCGGTAACCGCAAGGGCGGCGGTTTCATCCTTGGCTGCTACATGTCCTGTGCCAAAGTATACCTGAGCAAGACACTAAACCCAGCCCACTGCTCCCAATATGCTAGGGATTGGTTAAATGCAGAGCTTGAATTTCATATGTATATAATGACGACTATAATACATTTAATTTCACTATATTTTTTAAATAAAGATGTCTACATTTCCCTTTCTCTCCTGTAAGCTAAGCTCTTTTTTATTCTACTAAGTTAATAATCAATGTGAACAATTTGATATTCAAGGAGGGATTTGGTAATCCTAAAATCAGTCTGGCACCAAACATCCTGAGCCAAATAACAAAAAGTGGTAGCGGTCAAAGTCTATTCTGAATCCAAAGTTACAGGTCAGATATGCTACTGGTTTACACGACAGGAGTTTGGTGCAAGTATCTTACCACAGCATCCTACATCAGACCCACGGGAAGCTTGAAGTGAGCTCTGAGGCAGACTGGCACAAAGACTTCCTGCCCCCAGGTAGCACTGAAAACTGGCCGACCATCTTTACACTCTGCTGACGGCAGCCTGCGGCTTGCCCCACCCAGCGAAGTAAGCCACACAGTGACCTATCATTGGCAGGACTCAAGAGCGCGACTGAGTCTTCCCCCCAGTTCAAACACTCACCGTCAGCATTGGCTCCGAGAAGCCAGCTACTATCTGGGGGCAGTTCTGAAAATATGCTGCGGCCTACCTCAGAGCTATCCAGCTGTCCTCTGTGGAGTTGTTTTTTTTCCATACTATACAACATTTCTACAACTGCAGTTGGCAGAGCGCTACAGAGTCTTCCCCACAGTTCGAACGCTCACCGTCACCTTTGGTTCCGAGAAGCCATGGGCTACTATCCAGAATGTAGTTGTTAACATATACTGCAGGACACTCTCCAAACAGCTCAACACAGTGAGCATGAATCTGCTTACATGAAAGGGCAACACCCGACTGTAATAGGTTGAAAAGCCTCAGCCAACTAGCCGGATGATAGACCTTCACGTCAACAGGGAGCCCCCCAGGAAGTCTGACCACAGTCAAATAAAATAAAACTGTACTATAAATTATGAGCAGTTGTTTTCCCACGGCCTACCTCAGAGCCTCAGAGCCTCAGAGCTGTCCGGCTGTCCTCTGTAAAGTTTTGGAAGATACTGAGTTTAATTTGCATATTAACCTGGCTTCATACATAAGATGACACGTCAACATTCTAATTTATTCGAGTCAGAGAACAGTGCGTGTTCCATCCAGCATTCTATTCTATTCTCAAGGGCAGATAATGTCTTCTTTTATGAATTCACTATTTGCTAGTCCAGCGTTCACTATGTTTTCCATGGCACAGTTTTCACAAAACTCCACACATTATGACCTGTTAGCAGTAATGAAATAACACTGTATATTACAAATAAAATGTGTCTATTGCTTTGCAGAGTCACAAGTCAGAACAAAAGTTTAAGCTGTTGCAAGTAACTCAACAAATTCTCCTTTTAACATTGTTAAGCTGTCTATGTTTGCAAATTCATATTCAAATGCTAATATATTGCATCCCGTGTACTTGATGGTAACTATAGCAACATCCAATCTCACCTGCTCCTGAGTTTGGGAATTAGTCAGTTGATTTAAGACCTTAAAACTGTTTTGAACTGAAGTATTTGGTGGTTAATAGTTATTAAGAAAAATAATAATAAGTCTTTCTATTAATTATTTTTTGTTTGCGTGGCACATTTCACCGTCCGGTCTCTACTGATATGAGGTATCGTAGAGCTCTGGGTGAACATAGACGGCTACAATATTTATTTCCAGTCTCGTGGGGAGGGGAGGGGGGAGCTGCTCTCATGTGATTGGTTGAAAATGAGGCTGACATCTGATTGGCTACAGATAGGTCTATGTTGAAAAAAACGCATTTGTGAATCCAGCGACGGCAGAACAGTCTCATGAATCCACAAATGAATGTGAAGCGATTTGCAAATAAATGCAGTGCGATCCACAAATGAATACATAGAAATCCACAAACAAATACATACAAATCCACAAACAAATGCAGAAATATATTTGTGATTTTTTTTTTACATTTATATAAATCGTAATTTATTTATTTGTGCATTGGAATGTATTTGTGAATTGTTCTGCGTGCATTTGTAAATCGAATATATTTGTAAATCCTTCTGTGTGCATTTGTAAATCGAATATATTTGTGAATTGTTCTGTGCGCATTTGTGAATCTTTCTGTTTGCATTTGCAATTATTGCGACTGATCTGACCCCATAGACCTAGGTGAGAAGAACAGAACAATGGGTCATCCGCCCAGGAGGGGCTTATTGGAATCCGGCCAATCACTGAGCTGATCGATTGGCTGAGAAATGTGAAACATGATACTTTTGAGAGACTCAGCAGGGACAAAGGATCTTCGAATTGCAGAAGATCCTCAGACCTCCTCTGCATCATGGGACAGACACACCATTCTGTCCTGTGGTGTGAACGGGGCCTCATATTTCATGGAATATTATGTTTGTTTTACTGTCGATAGTGTAATTCAGTTTGCATTTGTTTTGGCTCCTCTGTTAGAGAAACTTCAGCCTCAACACCCCCTATTGACCAGCCGCCACTGGAACCAATGTTCACAGGGCAGCTATTGCACGTAGAAATGTGTTCTCAATTATATGTTATCTATTTGTATTGTCATATGCAAGCTTTATAGAGTTAATTCAGATACTGTATGATGGACAAAGAGAACAGCCAATAAGAGGTGCTGAAGGTGACATGAGTCAATAAAGTTTTACTTTGAAAAAAGAGTTCCACTGAACAGAAGTGATGCCCCACGTTGTTTTATTCCTCCGTAATTACATTCGGGTTAGCACTGGGTATACACGCCAGCATTGCTGTACAATCTACATCTGCTAACAGGTTATGGGCCCAGAGTTATCCAGAGCTACCCAGGGTCACCCAGAGAAAATTATCCAGCGAAGTACCACCGAGAGAAAAGTCGCAACATACCGCGTGTCCAGTGAGAGTTCGCATACTATGCTAGCACCATAGGTGAAATTATGAACTGTGGGAGACGAAATTTTTGGGCCATCTTCGGTTGCAAGGGCTAAAGGATACTATTTTAAATGAGCCCACCGAGGATGAAGAACCGGCAGCCTACGAGACGAAAAATGCCAAAGCATACGCAGAGCTAATCCAGTTTCTGGATGATAAAAGTTTGTCGCTAGTAATGAGAGAAGCGGCAGACGATGGGCGGAAAGTACTGACGATTCTGAGAGACTATTATGCTGGCAAAGGGAAGCCACACGTAATTAGTGTGTATAGAGAACTGACTTTGCTTAAAAAGTCGAGCAGTGAGAGTGTGACGGAGTATGTTATATGCGCAGAGACCGCCATCACAGCATTGAGAAACGCAGGTGAGACATTGAGTGACGGGCTGTTAGTAGCAATGATTTTGAAGGGACTGCCAGAATCATTTAAGAAGAGGGAGATTGGGAGCTTGTATGTCATATGTGATGAATATTTTCTTGTTGATACAACGCCAAAGTTTATGGGCTGTTAAGTCCCATTAATAAAAATATATATATACATAATCAATCAAGTTGTTGTCTTGTAATAGCTTTGCTAAGTTACACTGACATTCCGTGACTGTTCTTCCTTTTTGTGGGGTTCACCAGAGCTTTGTGTACATTATAGCCCAAACCTGAATGCTCTGCTATACCAAATTGTGAGAAAACAGAAAATCCAGAAAAAAGTATTTCCTATATTTTAAATACAAAATACATGTATTTTGTTACATTTTCTGGCACCAGTATTTTGTATTTTGTTGTAATACATTTATTTGGGGGTATTTTGTATTTTGTATCAAAATACATTTTGATGTATTTTTGCCCATCTCTGACCATGCCACATCCTTTAGTCCTCTCACTCATGTGCACAGACCCTACACTAAAACAACACACCAGAGAGAGATGAGAAAATAAAATTGTTAGGTCTTCAAATTACTGGAAACACTCTTTTTAAATTCTCTATTAATTCGAGTGGCAGTTATGTTTCAAATGTGGAGATGTTGGTTAAGATGTGAATGTCTTTATACATCTTCAGGCTCATGGAGAAATCCTTGACATGATCGTGAAAGGAATGCAGGCTGGACTGTTGATTGGACACAAAGGCAAACTTCATGATGCATTTCCTTTGGAAGTCTTCAATGTGGCTGTGGTAGCAGAGGAGAAGATCATCCTACATAAGCTCAGAAACGTCCACACAGGCGTTTGCCATTTTAATGGGAAAAATCTACTGCCTTAACCTGGAGTACCCCCGGAATTTGAAGTACACCTGTGAGTTCCTTCAGGGTCATTATGAACATTAAACCGGACCAATGCTCATCAAGGATCCATGGGCTCAGAAACAAATTGCTTAAATATGCCTATAAACTAATTAAGGCACATCTGAAGCCCCTGCATATTGTTATATATTGGGTATAGACAAAGCAGGTCAAGTTTGGTTGAAAAACCTTCGTGATGCACTACATTTATAATGAAAGCACACAAATCTTTAGAATTGTGTTTAATATAGTTTTATAAAGTTCTCAGTATCCCACATTTTGCCTCTGCACACCCTACCTTATTTCTATATCTGTCTTTGTCTTTTTCCCATCTCTCTTATTCTCTCATTCCCATTTGTCCCTCTCACCTCAACACTTCTAGTTGTCAACACATGTTGTATGTTAATATAATATGTTAAAGCATAACTGTATTGATGTTAAGGCATGTTTAATCTGTATTAGTATGCAAACATTTTCTGATTGATTTTATGGACCTCTTGTAATTATCTCACATTTGTCACTGTACAACTGTTTGTCCACAACCCCACCTACTGTGTCTGTCCACAACCCCACCTTCTGTCAGAATGCCTCCACTTTTATGTGGGAACATTGTTTTAAACAGATTTAAGTGTCGGTATGTTTGAGATGTACTTAAACCCAATGTTAAAGCTTTTGTATCTTATCTTCAAATAAATGCTATATTTTATTTATCAGAAGTAAGAATTATGGGCAATTTTTCTTTTTTTTTTTAGCAGTCAAGTTAACTTTTAAATGTAAGTTGAAACCAATTTGGAATTTAAATCCTCTTATCTTGAAATGGCAAGTTGTATACACGTGGTTAAGTTATTTTAACTTGAAACTGTGAACTACAATAATGCAGAAATGCGTGTTGGTCTCACTAGGTAAAGAACGTTTTATTAACCCGATAATGTAAAACAACTCTTTGTTTTAACTCAAGTTCAAACAAGTGACAAAAAGTTCAATCAACTCTGACAACTTAAACAGTAATGTTAAGACAACTAGAACATTGCAGTTAAATCAACTTAATGAACTTTAATTTCAAAGTAGAATCAAAGGCAGTCTTCAAGTTGAGTTAACATGCATTTTCAAGGCAGCAGGTGAACTTTCATTTGCAAGTTTAACTGACTTGAAATGTCTTACAGTGTATGGATTTGGGTGACACTTATATTATACTATACTAATATTTTAATATCAATATTTTTAATATCATGTAATTTTCCAAAGACGAGGTTTGTAACCAATTATATGTAGAGATACAAGGGAGACTGGGTCCGCCCACTTACTGTCAAAAAGAAAAACTACTCGCGAGCGAGCGAGCAGGAAAAAGACTCACGAGCGAGCAGGTTTAAACTTCGCGAGCGACTTTCGCTCGCGCGAGACGGACTTTTGCTCGCTGAGTGATATAAAAGCGCTCATCAAAGTAACAGCGCGGCTGTTTGATTTTCGCGCGCGCATGGATCTCATTTGGCTCTTGGATTTTGACAGTGATTTGTCTTCATATTGACTCACCATTCTGAATAATGTTTTAGTGCTTACTTTTTACTCGCTCCCGTGTCCTCTTGATAGCTGGGTTGCAACTACATGATGGTTGAAAGCACTCATAATTATATGACAGTATTATTAGTACACCATAGCATATCATTATTGTAGAAAATGATTAAGGTGGACTCATGATAAGAATAGAGAGAATCACACACAATTTATTTTCACTGCTTCAATTGATTGAATTACTGATTATGAATAATACATATACTGATACGCCCATACACAGATTCGCACACGCATATTCAAACTCCTAGTTGTATATACACATATATATAGTACATGATACATAAGTGCATACAGTACATATATCCTCATAAGTATCTATTAATTCGTATCAGTTAGATACTCTTTGGGCTTGTTTTTATCTACTTATTCTGAAAGAGTTGCGATAATAATTTTCGCTATAAGATCTCATTGGATGATGCATTCCATTAAGCCTACTGCCAGCAGGCACATTTAAAGAAATATCATCTGATTGATTGGGGTGATGAGGCACTTAAAATTAACCTATACATTTTCCCAACACTTACGCATTTAACTTCCTCATATGCGTTCATGATCATCTCCTGCTCATCAGCGGACAAAAAAGAGGCTCTTTCTTTGAGTTTATTTGCCGTTGTACTGTTAGAAAATCATGGTTTCGGTGATCAACGCTTCCCACTTTTGAAGTAGGATGGGCACGCGCAAGGATCATGATTACTGACGTCTGGTTCGAATTAACGAGATTGTTTGAGCGCGGATCAGCCTTTGAGGACCCGAGATAGCCTGACATCAATCATCGGGTTAATTTAAGCTGGATGATAGGACATTTGATTGACTTAGTTGAACCACGTACGAGGAACGGGGCCCAAGCCAGAAGGGGGCGATAGCGGAGCAGCTGATGTCACCCACTCTGACCTCCAGCTGTTCTGCTTTAGGCAAACATTTCACACTAAGTCCTTATAAGCCTCACAAATGTGCCTTCTGATACAAAATTGATAACTTAAAACAGATATTTAGTCCTTTTGCACATTTAGGAAATACAACTTAGCTCCAAACACTAAGAGAGCCCTAAAGCTCTCTCATTCATTGTAATGTTATTTAGTTATTTCACATCTGAAAGTCTGTGACACATTCCCCTGCACCTCAGACAACAGTATGTTGGTTGATATATCTTCTCCTAAAGACATCTAACCAACATGTTTCATTACAACGGCTTACTGACACTATACTCATCTCTACATTTCAGGTTCTTTGGACTTTAATTGGCCAAGACTAATATTTAAAGGCAGTTTAAGATTTTATTGTCATGAACACTTGTATACTAAAAGAAGAAAAGTTCTAAACAAGTTAACTTTACATGTACTTTTCTCAAAAACTGTACAGTAATATCTCTTGAAAATATACATGGGTATAGTGAGAGTCTTCATAAACAAGAATCCAGTGACATATTGACATAACCTCTTAAGGATTAGTTTTAATAAAATGTCAAATATAGGGAAATTATGAATATCTGAATGTCATTTAAGCTAACTTTACATGTACTTTTCTCAAAAACTGTACAGTAATTCTTCAAATTATACATGGGCATAGCAAGGGTCGTCATAAACAAGAATCCAGTGACATATTGACATAACCTCTTTAGGATTAATTAAATGTGGGGAAATTATGAATATCTTAATGTCATTTGAGCTAACTTTACATGTACTTCTCTCAACAACTATACAGTAAGATTACATTACATTTGACATGGAGATATATTGGGTCATCATGAACAGAACTTTAGCAAACCAATGAAGGAAATGTTTTTTTTACAGATCAAAGATTATTAGGTAATATAATTTTCTAACCTTTTTTCAATTAAAGATTATACAGCAGTGTAATTTCAGATTATGTTATTGTTGTATATCACTTAATGTACAATATGACGTTGTTTTTGACTTGTTTTATCAAATTTGACAAATTATTGCTGAATTTTGTCTATTTCTGGGCTTTTTGGGCTATCCAAGCACCCGTACCGTAACACCACGAATAGACGAGCATTACATTTCAAACGCCGGCTGACGTGACCGAGGTTCCGCAGATGACGGACCACTTGACCGCAGTGACGTACCTACTTAGCAGACGAACACAATACTAATAAGGAATAATTGCGGATTTCACCGTTTTGGCTCTCAAAACCGACTCAAGGTGTGATACAGTTATAATATTTTCGCAGTGAGGGAGTTGGGCTTTCTGTGGCTTGTTGGCTGTAACTCCTGAACGCTTTGACGGAGAGTAATGCGGACGATACCGTTGACCTCTGTGTGGAATGCTAATGTTGTTAGCAGTGTGATATGCCGGGTTAGACGCTATGCCCGAGATTAACGAAGCATTCTCTGAGTTGTTGTCTTGCCGGCTGTGGCGTAAAATGCATGATATTGTGGCGAATCTTCTTAGTTAGTTAGTAGAATAGTTTATAATGGTGTTTGAAGTGTGTAGAATGGTTAACGTGATTACATTAAGTAGACTTTTTTCGATAAAATAAAAAAAAGAAATATAATTTCTTTTTTTAAATTCTTTATGAACTTTGCTTTCTATGACGCTCTCTTCGATTAAAAATCTCGCTCTGAACCCCAAATGGGGCTCGCTCGGGTCCAATAACCCATATGGTAAAAGTAATGAGTCTTTTTCTGCACACTGTACACAAATAGGAACTTCCTGCTAAAACTCAAATGTGTGACATGATTAAGTATAAGCAGAAACTGCTCCATCAACAATGATTATAGATGTTATAGATGACACTGAGAGCACCCAGAGGAGTCATCTGAGTACATGGGTATATTTCCTGTTTCAGAACTGACACAATGAAGCTCACTTATAAAACAGAATAGAAAACAAAGCTCCAGACTTTATACTTAAGGTCACAAGTTTAATCGTACTTCCCTGGTTTCTGGCTTCAAGAGAAAGTAGCTCATGTTCACAAATACTGACTTTCCTCGCCCATAGGAAAAACATATTTTGTAATTTTTAATTTAGGTTGTGTTCCCTTCACATGGGGGATACTGTTATATCGTTTAAGGCTTTCTCTCTCTCGTGTGAACAGTTTAAAGGCCATTTTGTACAAATATTGTCTCTGAGAGCTATTATTCACCTGCCTTCACATTTAATATGTAAAATAGCTTGAAATAATTAGCTTGTTTTTGTTTTTCAGGCTGCTTCACAGTGACTGGGGTAAACAGTGATTCCTGCAACATATTGTTTGGATTTCCCTGGAGAAACCTGCAGTGGCAGCGTGCGATGCAGCTGTCCAGTGTAGTTGTCTATTGATTTCTGATGGCAGAATGAAACTTCTTTAAGTGCACTGAGCTGAGGGTCTGAATGAAGGAAATGAAATACAAGAGGAAAGAAATACTTGATACGTGATCGGTGTCTGTCCTGCAGCTCATCCCACCTTCTGCTCTTTTAAATTATTCACCAGTTACATGAAAGACTCCTGGAAACGAGGAAGGGAGGAACTAGTTTCCTTGTGTGCTGCTGAGTGTGCCGGAGCTTCACATCAACTGCTGCTGGGAAAACAGGAAGAAAAAGAAAAAAACAACTTCCCTCTATACTGCAGCAAAACCAGCCCGAGCAGACCGGTACCCCCCCCCCCCCCCCCCCCGTCTCTCCTTCTTTCCTCTCTGGTCCTCACACCTCACTGCACTCAGGTTCCTGCAGCAGGGAGGAACAGGACCCTAAAATCAAGACTGCCGGTCACCATCTTCACCCCTCCATTCATCGATCCCCCCCACCCTGCTTTTGTACTTTCCTCCCTCTCCTCGCTCTCTTCTCCTCCCTTTCCTCCTGCGTCTAATTCTCAAAGCTCAGCACTCCCCTGGCTGCCTGTGCTGAGGGGGGGGAAAGTGATGGAGCAAGAAAGAAAAGAGGAGGAGCACGGTTGTTAGTGCGCCACAGAAAATCTAACCCCCACCGCTCCATGCCCAATTGATGACAAGGAGGGTTTTTATTGAGTAGCTCTTCAGCCAATGAGTGGACAGTGCCGGGAAATACAGCAGTGGAGCTGCACCGGCTCTGATGCTTGCGCTGATTTCAGTGTGTTAGAATAATGTTAATCTGTGTTTCCTCTCCTGTCTGCCTGATCTGAGTACACGTCAGCAGCACATTGCCAAGAAAAGTCTTGTTTAAGGGTGAAACTGGGACCTTCCAGCTCTGGGGTTTTGAGAAGTCTTGGATGAGCCAAAGTGCAGATTGTTAAGAATTTTTTTATTTTTTTTGTTGTTCTTCCTGCATATCTGACCCTGTTCTCTGCTTCCACTCCTTGTTTAGGAGGCGGCACATCTCTCTTGAAGGTAAGCAGCATTTTATTTCACTGTCTCTCCCAGACTGCATCATCAGTTACTGAGGCTTTGCTGCAGGCACCTAGCCTCATTACACACATCCTTTCTGAGAGTGGAGAAAAAAAAAAAAGCTCTGCAGAGAGAGAAAGAGATAATAAATGGCTCAGGGGTAATTAGAGCAGACTGTGTTAGCGTTTTGCCAGTCGCCTCTCCTTTTAATGCACTTGAAGTAATCTCAAATCTGCCAGGGTGGAACTTTTACAGGATGCCGGTGAGTCCTCATGCCTGTACGCACTGAAGCATCATGTAGTGCTGCAGTGTAATGTTACATATCAAAAACAAACGTGTGTGAGGGTAGAAGGTGAGATGGGGATTTCTTGCGCCACAGAAAGAACAGTTACAACACTTTTCATTGGCTGCTTATAATCTGGATATGTGGAGATTGATTAAAGTATTTCATTTAGTTTTTTTTATTATAACATGAAAGTGATTTTCATTGCCTTCCATCTGTACTTCTTTACCGGGGCACATTCTTTTTTTTCCAGTATGGCCGTCTTTACTGTAAATGGATGATGAGAGGCAGCTCACTCTTATACAGTAAAAGCTCTGAGGGAGAGTGTGCAAAGTCAAATCTGCTGAGCCAGCCGGAGTGAAAAGCCCACGTAAGAGTCTGCAGAGCTCACTGTGTTCGTATGAATCTGTTAAGCCAATGAATGTGTGCCAAGTCCGTTACAACCTTTTCTTTGAATGCATTTTAGTAAAAATAGTCCCTTCACTGTGGAAGGTGGTTAAAAGTCAAGCTCTTATTAACATGCTGTTACATTTTGCGCATTACAGACTCTGATGGACACTGATTACATTGAAGCTTGAAATTCGTTACATTTTCTTGTCATTTAGGCAGCACAGTCTTTTCATTTGGCCTCACAGAAATCTCCCATGTAGATATTTCTCTGCTTTTCATATCGATTAAGAGGCTTGAGTGAATGATCCATGTTGGTAGTGCGGTGGCGTGAACAGATCAGGTGGTGCAGTGGTTTCTCTATTCCCCGGGGGTGTTATGAGTACATGACTGGGACACTCCAGAGTGTGTGAGCCAAAGGAGGAATTCCTTTTTGGCATCAGCAGTGGTGGATCACGGTGGTGTGTAGCTGCAGTATGTCCGTACTCACACACGTATACCGACACACGCAGCTCTCCTCTTGATGTCTTGTATGTCCTTGCCTTGGTGCATTTAGTGCTGCAATAGATGTTTAACAGGTTCAAAGTAACACATCTTCATATAGCAGTGAATGTGTGACCTAACCACGCAACAAGAGAGCATGCTTATCAATATTCTCTTTAAATATGATGTTTCCCCTCTATTACCTCTTTTATTAACCGTTAAGACAGTCAAGATTAGGTTGCTCATGTGACTAATTAAAAAGGGTTAGAGAAAGAGCACGAGATTAATCGCAAGAGTACCAAGCAGCATAGCAGCACATTTCTTATTTTTAAACTGCCTGTAGGTTTTTTTGGACTACGGCAAACAAAGACAAAAGAACATTTTGCATCTCAAGTTATGTTTTCTTGCTGAATTTGCATTTAGCGGTTTCTTGGTAGAGGATTAATAATATTGCACAGTTTTGCAGCCTGTGTTGGGTGTCTGGTGATGAAGTCAGCGTTTCATCTCTTAGATCCCTTTCATAAGAACTGCATTCAGTGGAAACCTGTTATAGTGATCACGTCTGTCCGGGTCAAATTGATCACTATAGACAGAAACGCTTTACAAATTACTGTACAGATTAAATCACTGTACTGTGTATAATTCACTACTACACTGTAATACTGTACTACTGTATATACAATAAAGTTTACTGTAGTTCAATTTATAATAGGCTATAGCCTAAAACCGTATTGTGCTGTTTTCAAATTTAACTTTAATAGTGTTAATAGACTACTTAGCCACAGCTAAGACACAGTGCTTTCAGGGCATTTACATTTTTTTTTAACAGGCCTGAAAGTAAACTGTATGTAACGATGCCTAATAATATAAATAAATATACAACATATAATTTTTTTCCCATATGTTGGTATGAACGAAAAGACCCAAAAGTGGACTTGATTACCATAAGCAATTTATTTAAACAGCGTTTGAAAAGAGATGGATGGATCTGTCCCAGGCGCTTGGATCTATAAAAGCGGTTGATCACTTTAAAAGGTTTCCCCTGTAATTACTAGTTTCCTTGACAAATATATGCAAGCAAGCACACTTAGCCATGCTAGTGTGTAGCTGTAGGGATGACGATGCCTGGTCAGCCCTCCAAATTAGTCCAAACTGAAATATAAAACATCACCCCAATCTCGTTAGCACCTTTAAATAAGGGCTATATAAGTGTTCACACCGGGACATTGAAATAAACCTACTGAGGAAAAGACTTATTTTCCCCAATTTAACTCTATGGGTAAAAGTATTTTTAAGCCCAATGGCATCCCATGACAGACCAGTTCCGTGATGCTTTAGGTTGTGGTCAGTTCTTACAGTTAGTCAGGAGGCCTCATCTGAGCTCCTCATACAGTACTGCTCCTCCTGAGGAGAGGTGTTCATGCCCACAGGACGTCTGCTGCTTGATGGTTCATGAAATGAGATTCTGTACTGCAGCCTTTAATCCTGTCCTCTCTAAACTGAGCTCCTCTTTAACAGGCTGTCAGGTGCATCAATGTACGCACACTGTTGATGTTTCTCATTTATACTCCAGACACAGGGTTGTGTGTATCAACAATAGTACTACGGCGTAGGTGTATATTGTGATACCAGTTCACAAAATAGCATTTGATGATATCTTTGTGTTGAGAGACCTTTTACAACCTACAGTATGGCAGACATTGATGTCAGGGGAGATGTTTTATAGACTTCCAAAAATTCTCTGTAAAAGTTGCTGAACTGATGTCTCTTCGGTTTAGCTGCAGTGTGTTTTCTGTCTGTTGGATGCTTTGAACACATTTATCTGCCTGAGAATACAGTAGAGTGGCTTTGTTTTAATGTTTGACCTGCCTAGAAAAGGAGATGTGGATTATGTAGCTTTTTCTTATTTTTTTGCCTAACTGCCTTCAAACTGTGAGTAACACAATCACCAAGCCATCAAAAGTTGACCAAGATTTAGCTTTTTTTTGCCAGTTAGTGTATCGAAAATGGATGTTGATGCTAAAACTTCATAGGCTTTCCCTGAGGAAAAGAGGCAGCGGGTCAAATCCACAATACAGACTGGAGTAACATCAAAGGGAGAGTTACAAAATGCCATACAAGTTTAAAGGGAAAGTGTAGGTGCAGAACCAGTTGTACTCAGATCTACAGCTTCAATTCAGCAACTATTATAAATTAATTTATCAATTAAGTCATTTTTCAAGTATAAACTACAACCATCATTTGGTTGCAGCTTCTCCAATGTTATTTGTTAAACTGAATATCTTTGTATTTTAGACTTAGACAAAACAAGACATTTAAAGATTTGTGAAACATGTGCTTTTTAAAGAAAAACTAGTTGTTGGCATCTTATAGACCAAACAGTGTGGAGTTTGTATGTTCTCTCCGTGTCACATGGGTTCCCTCCGGTTTGTCTGGCTTCCTCCCACAGTCCACAGTCCTACATGCAGCCTAAATTAATTAATGACTCCTGTCCAATGTCAGCTGGGATTGGCTCCAGCCCCCTCGCAACCCTGAACAGGATAAGCGGCTAAAGATAATGGATGGATGGATGGATGGATGGATGGATGGATGGATGGATAGACCAAACAACTAATCGATTTATCAAAACATGCGGGAGCTTACCTAACGGATATAATTCCAAACAATATAGGACTACTGAAGAGGAATTCGGGTCAAAAGAGCGAAGACAGAAAAAAACACATCAATATTTGGGCAGGTTGAGAAGAATTTCTGATTTGAAGCTGCACTAATCAATGATTTTTAAATAAACAATTGGTCACATGACTAGGTGTAATGTTTGTCGCTTGTGGTGACACACATGTAATTATAACTCATCAGAGCATGTTAGCGTCTGCATTATCCGCTCAATCTGTTGGGTTTATATTCTGCAACTTCACTGTTTTGGTTCAAGCTCACCGCTCTCATCAGCATCGCTTCTAGGCAGCAAAATAGCTCTAATAAACCGACTGTACACAACCTGCCCATCGCCAACCGGCAGACAGATTAAAAAAAATTCAACACTATATGGTGCGTTACCGTAGTGCATCGGTCTGCCATTTCCTTTATTTACTTGCCTCAGTGACTACAGTACAGTATGCACATGGCAGTCAGCTTCAGTTTCAGCACAGGAGGATCAATACCTTTCAGCAGATCAATTTTGAGAGCTTCATGGATGAATTAATATATTTAAGTACCAGATTGAAGCAGCAACAGTCAGTGGTGGACTGTTTTGTTGGAGAGTGATAGTCTACATGCTGATGATTTAAAACTGAATCTGATGTCAGAGAAGATAAAGGAACATCATCACATTTCTGGTGAAAGACAGACAAAATAAACAGCAGCTTTCTTGGCTTTTGAGTAATTGGTACCAGTGGAGGAAGAAGTATTAAGATCCAATGCTTAAAGCTGCAATAGTAAATATGTTCATGACACTGTTTCAGTATCACTTGGCTTTGCAGCTCTCACTTGACTTTACAGAGCTTTATAGTTTGTTTTTGCGGATTGTTTATCTGTCCAGTCCACAACTTTATTGTTTTAGCTCACTCTAATCACTTTCATTGCATCGTTTGCAAAAAAAGCTCTAAAACAGCCAGTGTAAACTGCTCAGCACCAAACAGCAGACAGACACAGTTAGCGACTAGCTAGAACACAGTGAAGCATTTAACAGCTTTAGAGACAGGTTTTTCTCTCAGGAATGGGAAGAGACCAAAAACAGAGCTAAGAGAGAGAGAATATTGGACTTACATTCATCAGGTGGGCAGAAACTAAACTCCAGATGAATCATAATGTTGCACCATAACTGCTGGATGTTTAAATCGGAAAGAAAAACCTTTTTTTCCGCTGCCTCCAAGTGGCAAAAAAAATCTGTTATTGCAGCTTTAAGATAAAGCAGCAAACCAACATGTCAAAGTATTCTGTTAAGAGTAACAGTTCGACATTAAAGATCCTAGATACTGCCAACAAAATGCCCTCAAAATATCAAGTAAAGGTACTGCAAATAGTCAAAATATAAATCTAAGGGGTTGTGATATGATTGTGCAAGAAAGTTATGTGACACAAATGTATATTCATATTACTTTTATTTTTTTGTGAAATGCTAGATATTTTTTTCCTTTTTAGGACTCTAGGACTTTAGGAGTTTAGAGGGTAAATGTTTCAACAACTCTTAACTATCTGACACATGAGAAGGGGTCCCCACTAAATACTGTTTTTTTGTAAGGGGCCACATACCTTTAGCTGTTGTATACCTATAGTAAATAAATGTAGTGGAGGAAAAAGTATAATATCTCCGTCTGAAATGCAGTGGTAAAGAAGTACGGACTATTGCACTCTAAAAGCATGATTTTAACAGTAATACAGTGAGTGTGTAGTTTTGATAGACGTGTATGTACTAGACTTTTTGTCATATGTGCAGATACTTAAGATACGGACTGTTTACATACAAAGTGCCCTTAACTGTTTACTCTGGGTCCTATGAGCTGACTATGAATAAAAACAACATTAGAGATATACTTTTGTGTGTTAACTGAATATTTTCAATCTCACACAAATGAATAAGTTATTGGTTATAATAGCAGAACAAAGAGGATCTTTCTTCCTCTTCCTGAGTTGATGCAGAATACAGACCTGTTTTTGAGGACTTGCTGATAAAGCATTTTCTTAATGATACCAATTTGTCATCTCCCCTTCTGGCACGAAACCCCTGACAGATTTGGAAATTTGCTGGAGCAGAAAATGGAAGATGCCACGATTGACACATCCGGTTCTTGTATTTGTTGCCTTGCTTTTGGCCTAGAGACTTGAGTAACTTGAGTTTTTGCTCCCAATCCGTATCACTTTCTGTGGTGACACTTTGACGCCCATGTCTTGAATGCATTATAAATATACTTATCATGTACCCTTTAGGTGGAAAGAAGATAACTGATAACTGTTTAATTAGCAAGAGTCTTGAATAAAATCAGATGTGAAATGCTTTTTGAGGCCAGAGAGAGAAGAGGGAATGTAGGAAGTCAGTGCAGAAGGATCAGATAATTACTCAATGCGCTCGTGTCCCTTCTGGCTTCTCTCTGCTCTTCACTACTCCGCCATGTTGCCCCAGATCTTTGCAGTTGGGCAACACATCCTTCACCTTTTCCTCCCTCCCTGTCTCTTAATGTCGCTCTCTCCCTCCCTTCCCTTCTGGCGCTAGTCAGCCAGGCCTTATTTTAATCACCGGAAGGTACAAAAACACAGTATGTAGTGTGTGTAGATGGACATTTGTATGGTTGTTTGTTGGTGTCAATCCTAATAGTGTGTAGTTAGTCTGTATTTGGCTTATTTGTGTTTATGGTGTGGGAAGAGGATAAGAGGGAAGGAGTGTCCGTGACTGAAGTTTTAGATTTGTCCAATGTTAGAGGCCTTAAAGTGATAGTTCAGGTGTTTTAAAGTGGGATTGCATGAGGTACTTATCCATATTTGTCAGTGTATTACTTACTGAAGACGGGTACCCCCCCCCCCCCCCCCTTATATTTACAATATTTTACATTACTTTGCCTGACAGCCCTTTCTGACAGGGAAGTGAAACATAGCTCAGTTGTCAGCTCAAACACTTCAAAGATAAGTTTCACTTTCAGCTCAGTTCCATGTCGGAAAATATATCAGTTTCACCTAAATCGGGGAGTGCCAACGCCATCTATAACTGACACACTGAATATACGTACCCTAATACAACCCAACTTCAAAACATCACAAACTACCCCTTTAAATTGAACAACCTTTGCACATCAACTCTAGACAACCAACGTTGTCATATCTGTGCAATGAATAAGTGTAATGGGTTAGACCCAGTCAAATCATTTCCATGCAGTGCGAGACATTAGCTAAACTACAATGAAATTAGCGTTTCTTTTTGATGTTCCTGTCTTAATCAAATTGTTCATGACCACAGGGAAAGAATTGTGGGCGTTATAGTTTGTCTTTAAGTGAACGTATGTGAACCAACTCTAAGGGGAAATTTAGTAGAAAGTCATTATGCAGTTAATTACTTTTGTTAGTTTCACCTTTGGGATAAGAATTGTTTTCCACTTGTTTCATGACGTCAGTAGATGGTGACGTACTGTAGCATAAAAGTGATCACGACTAATTCCCAATGGACAAGCTTGCAGATGTTTGGTTTGGCTGACGATAAGATTGTTTGAAAGAGATTTGCATTTTCTAAATGAGTATCTGAAAGAGCTACATTTGTATTCATGTTTTGTGTTTTTATTTTAGAGTTTTAGACCTCCCTCATATAGTGGACAGTTCTGGTTGAGCACAGAAGGCAAATGTCTGACCTGGGAGGGTGG
The DNA here is from genome assembly GCF_910591455.1 of Pholis gunnellus. Lineage (NCBI taxonomy): Eukaryota > Metazoa > Chordata > Actinopteri > Perciformes > Pholidae > Pholis > Pholis gunnellus. Next base: position 7,715,176 of record NC_136529.1, on the reverse strand, counting down.
TCAGCTGCTGTACCGCACCCGATCATCCATTGCTCTATAATGGAACATTCAAAATCTGGACCATTAGCTCACTCCGGCCTTATCATCTCATTTTAACACTATTCAGCACCTCCACTCGTCATATTTCGTAATGCTCTGCTTTGATTGCTGTCGTTAGGGCTCATTTTCTGCAACCAGTGTAGCATTAAAGCATGGGGGCAAGCCAGTTAAGTAGCCAGCTGTCCACTATTTAGCCTTGATGCTACATTGGTTAAAGAAAACAAGCCAAACAAAGTTGTCTCTCATCTGGCGATAGCAATGTGCTTTCCTACACTGTGACTAGAGTGAGTGGATGAAGCATTACTTTGTTATATTGTACTCATTTGAATGGGAATGTCTGTTCTACTCCTATTTCATTTCTATGATCCCCACATCCCCCCTAACCCCAAATCATCCTTCTACGGCCTACACCTTCGAGATGTTATAGCTGTTCTTGACTCAGCAGCCCTCATAATTGTCTTTCTTTGCTTTGTTGATACACTCATTTTCACTGCAAATCTGTTAGAGTCGTATTAAATCAGTTGTGGCTTTGCTCGAAGGATCATGTTGACATTGACCGACCACAGCTCTCCTATGCTTCACTGAGGAGACTGACACTGTGTAGCATCATCATGCCAGTAACTCAGTTAGAGTGAAAAGCCGCTGTCGGAACACAAGAGCTCTTCTTCGACAGACGTCCACCCACGCGACACACTCCATAAATATCCCCTCGGTGTTTGCAGACACACTCACACACACACACACACCTACACACACACACACACACACACACACACACACACACACACACACACACACACACACACATAGAGGCAAACACAGACGCACTGTCACGTTGTTGACCAACTGCTACTTCCAAGACACCCAGACACTGAAACTGATGTACAGAGCCAAATCCTACCATATGGTGCTTTCTGTTTACTGTTGTCTACGCTGCAGTAATGATGTGCCAGAATATGACCAGTGCCTTAAGTGTGTGTGTGAGAGAGAGAGAGAGAGAGAGAGAGAGAGAGAGAGAGAGAGAGAGAGAGAGAGAGAGAGAGAGAGAGAGAGAGAGATGGTATAGCAAGGCAGAAAGTGCTAGAACTATAGAGGGAAAAGATGAAAGAAATGAGGAGAGGAAGAAGTGAAGCATGGCAGGAAATGGAGAGAAGAGTGTGAGCAGCTGACAAACTGTCTTCTAGCTTTCGTGTGTTTCTCTCTTTCACCCCTGCATTGCAGCACTCCCTGCAGGAGCTGAGAGGGTGCAGTATTTTCCACATCCTCTCTGCTGCCTCGGAGGAGACGGCTCATCTCGACCAAAACAGGGCCCCGGTGCCGGTAGCAGTTGGTAGCAGCTGCCCTCTGCATGTGTTTGCTATCTGGGGCTTTGATAGCGGCTGTGCGGCTCTTATTGATGTCCCGGCGCCGTGCAGCCCTCATGCCTGACTCATCCTTTGTGTGGAGAGAGAGAGAGAGAGAGAGAGAGAGCGCGAGAGAGAGAGAGAGAGAGAGAGATGCTCTGAAGAAATGAGAGAGTAAGGGAAGAGCTGGAGTGTCCCACAATGCACTGGGAGACCCAGTGAAGCAATCCTACTGTACTATCACTGCTTTGGGTGATAATGCAGCTGCATTGTGACCTTGCACTAAACTCTCCCTGTTCTCAAAACTGCTGAGTCAGGAAGCACAAGTGATTTATAAAACCCGGTCAAGAACATTAGCTGATTACATCTGATGACCACATCCAGTAGAATGACAAATCTGTAACATTACTTTATCCCTAACAAACGTATATGGCTTTCATTAGTCTTTAGTCTTTTAATTATTAATGTTGCATTTTTGTTGATCTTGCTTTTGTCTCTGACATAATCTTAAATCAAAGAGGTTATACCAATATATGAAGGTTATATAAAACAACTGACTAACTGACTGTGTAGCATTTATTCTATCGATTGGCTGAAATGGAATATTATATGAATAAGTATGTTTTCTTTAGTTTGTAATCACCTGAATTACCTGTGTTTTAGTGAACTTTGACTGAGACGTTTGTATCTACATACAGAGCAGGTTCTCTTCTTAGAGCCAGCTGCCATGTTTCTACAGTAGCCCAGAATGGACAAACTAAACACTGTCTCTAGATAGGCCCATTCTTGTTTTCGCGTCTGCCTCCGTAGTTCTCCTATCCTCTTGGCACATGGAGAGGTTTCAGTTGGTTGGGATCTACAACTTTACCACTAGATGGCGCCACATTGCACACATTTGACTGTTAAATCTGCTAAACACTTCAGCATTGCAGGAGTTGCAGTTCATTTTTACATTATAAAAATTGATGGCTGAGAGCAGAATTGTTCTGATTGAATGTTGTTGCTTTATACACAATTGTATGACTTTCATTAAAGACACAGTTAGAAGAGACTTTTAATCTATCATCCTTTCTGCTTTACATCTATCTAAAATGCTTGAGAATTCTGAATAAATAAATTGACTGAAAGTCATTCAAAGATTTTTGAATCACTCATAATCATCATTTTCTACAGAGCAAAGAAATAAGCATTAGTCTTATATCACATATATTGACAGAGCATCTGTGAATGAGTAAATCTCTCTCTCTCTCTCTCCCTCTCTCTCCTCTCTAGAATAGTACTGTTTGGCTCTCTGCCATTAGCATTTTCTACATTTTTACTGTTCGAAATTTATTTCACAATGAAGTCTTGGTTTACTGTTTGAGTGGATTAAGTTGTAGTTTTTGCCAAGTTTCCTCCACTGCCAATGGCGATTTACAGTGAGTGCTGCCATTCTTAGCATTAAATGCTACTGTATAATTACTGACTGTAGGAACTTTCCATTGAGACAGCACAATGAGTGTATATTTTAACTTACAGGCACAGTTTCAACCCCCCAAACAGCAAATGCTCACTCTGCTGTTCTGTTGCCCACGCTGACCTTTAAAGCGGGGCACTAACTCTGTATGTAAAGGCCTGTAAGGCCTGAGTTTGAATCTGTGCTACCACATGTCGATCCTTACTTGGTTTCCCAGTCTCCCTGTCATTCGCTGCCAATATAAAAACAACTGCAAATACAGTAAGAAAGGGAATCTGAGAAAACGTATGGCTGTTTAAAGGTAACAAAATCCAACGATGACTCCCTCCGAATTTAACTTATCAAGGAGTCATTTCTGTATTTTTCAACCTGGACACATTTTTCCACGTTTTTATTTCTCTGTAGGGTTCCATATTGTTGTCAGACACTCATAGTAACAATCGGAGCCTGTCGGCGGCAAAAACAAGCACTTTTAGCGGAATCACGTTGAAGGTGAGGAGTTGCCCTGAGCGATTACATTACATGGGAAAGTGTAACAAAATTAGCTCCAGGTAATCACTGCAACTTTGACACCGCAGCCACCAAACAGTCCAACATATAATCCTTCGTAAACTGCGTCTTGTTTACTCTTCAGTTTTTGTCTTCAGACGAACGCGATGTCGTATTCCATGCTTAAAGGTGGATCTTGTTATCTTCAGACTGTTTCCTGTCATTATGCTAAGCTAATAAACGCTCACATCTGTCCGTTCAAGATATGGGAATTGTATTTCGTCTCATCTTAAGATGCAGTGAGACCAGATGTTTCTCTTCATTAACGGGGCCACACGTTATTGCTTCTAGTCGTGAACCTTGGTTGTTGTTTGTCTTCTTGCTCATTGAACTGCCGGGCAAAATGTGACAAGCAGCAGAGAAGCTTTTCTGCTCTGAATGACTGTTAATGGAGCGTTTGAGAAGAAGCTGTGTGATGTACCACAGTGTGGACCGCTCGTGTTACCCCCACGCTAGCTCCACAGTTTACGTTTACGAGCCTATACCCACGTTATTTATTTTCCTGCCTGCACATGTAAATGTAGCTCTATTCCTTTAAAGCATACCCAAGGTCATTTGTAGTTTATGTTAACTTTTACAGAAGTGACTGTGACAATTTCCTTCTCCGTTTCTCAAGCACCTTTTCCAACCTTTAGGTATCTCAGTCCTAAAAGCACGAACCAACAATACCCCCCTCCTAACTTCACCTTGCTGCTTCAGTTCTGCCGTATGCCACATACTTTTCACTCCCACGACGTCCCCTCATTCCCACCTCAATCTACCAAATTCACTGATTTCTAATTTGAGTTATGTAGCTCGCAAGTAACTTCGAAAGTGAAAAGGTTTAGAGAACCTGGTGAAAGTTGCCGGCTATTTTCACTTTAAAGCAAGTGAAATATCCATTCCAGCCTTAAGAAAGCAAAAGACCGTAGCGATCTTGAACAGTTTGCAGCTAAATGTTTTCTTTCAAAAAACTCGTCTGTGTCACTTTTACTTTTGCTGGAAAATGAAAACTTATTTGGGGAAAGACAAAGATCTCAGGGCATACCTGTGCAGCACGTTGGTATAGAAACAGAAGAAGACAAAAGGATGCTCTGTGATGCAGCACTTTTGTGTGAGATCCCTGCCCCTCTCTGGCAGAAGAAGCTCATTGCAGTGTAACCTGAAGTGAGAGGAGGCGCCTCACACCGGCTGCTGACAGCTGCTGAGCATGAGCATACAGAGAGGTATTTCCCCAAGGAGAGTGAGGAGGGCTCAGATATGTACAGCAGTAACTACATATGGGGACATTTGTATGTATTTGTTGATTTGATGCCAGTTTACCACGCAGAATGCATGCAACACCGGAATTTGAGGACTTTCTGTTTCTACCCAGACTTTCATATTCCAGCCTAATTCTTTCCCTTCTCTCTATGCATGTAGAGATTTCCTGATCACACATTTGTGTCGTTTCGTGATGCAATGGCTTTAAATCAACGCATCTTCTGCATTCTTTGTTTGTATTGTAACTGGAGATTCCGCTTTGCCATCTGCTCACTTCCAATCATCATTGACGAGTCTCCTGAGGGATCAGCGAGAGGCAGACATGTTGACCTAATCATTCTTGATTCCAAGTTGTTTGCTCCGAGTGGGTTTCCCGGGGAAAGGTCTCTCCAGAGGGCTTATATCGCCCTTCTGAGATCAATTGCAGGGATCCAATTAATTGCATGAGCTCAATTTGTAAAACTATTTGAGGCTGATGTGGTATAAAGTCAGCCCACCCTTTGTCAGCCATCCTGCTACCCACCTTGCTTGTTCTCCACCTCTGATCTATTTCTTTATTCAAACACACAGACACACACACACACACTAAAGCTTGTGCATATTGATCTTTTACAACTGCCCTCCAATGATAGACCAAAGTGGCATGCTGCAATCAGCTGCTGTGTGAGCAGCATCGCAAATGAGGTTGGGGAGAGAGAGAGAGAGAGAGAGAGAGCGTGCATGAGTACAACAGGGAGAGAGGCAGGGAGGGAGCAGGGAGGGTGGAAAAGGGGGAGGTGGTGTGCATTGGAGGAGGAGGAGGAGGAGGAGGAGGGGTGTAGTGCTGCAGTGGAGAGAAGTGAGAGGAGACTGCAGTCTCTGCTTATGGGAGAGATCAGACTATGTTACCACAGCTCTGAGGGACTGTAGCTAGCTGTAGTCATTGCTATTGGATGGGCCACCTCACGAAAGGGAATACCACATCTGACTGGTGAGTTTTGTTTTGGAGATCTTTTATTTTTTCTTTAAATTAAGGGGCAGCTATGTGACGTGAATGCAATCGAAACGTATACAACAAGACGATAAGCTGTCTCAGAGGATCTTCCCTGCATTTTCAAACTAAGTGAGTTATGATAAACTATTACTGTTACGGCACACTGTGCCTGTGTTCTCTGTACCTTTATATATTCGTGTGATTCAGGATGTGTCAGAGCCTTTTTTACGTGTGTATGTGTGTGTGTGTGTGTGTGTGTGTGGCTGAGTGATGTTGGCCAGTGGTGAGCTGCAGAAATAAATCAAAGGCAGATAAGGACTGAGTGCTGTTGGCACAGAGGTAAACACAAGGCTAAAACAAGAAGGAGGGCTATGGATGTGTTTTGGGTGTTTTTGGTGTATTTTGCGTTAAACCAGTATCCTTATCTGAGGTAGATTGAGTGCAACTTATGAAAGTTAGAGTGTTGAGTTGATTCGGATCAGGAATAACTGCGCACATGTTTTGTTAGAAGTGATCAGAGGTGATGATTTCTTGTACTGATATTAAGTGACTGTTGCATTTTTTTGGAGGGACCCCTGTTGCGGCTAAAACTCTCATCATATTAATCAGAAATCCCAGCAGAGCAGTCGACGCTCACACGATGCCCACCGCTCCGGCAGTGACTTGGCGCTGGCCTTGAGCCAATTGGTCATTTGATTGGCCGGTCAGCTCGGCTATAGGCAGGTTGTGGGCAATTCTGGATAGCTGACAGACACTACCAGGATTGCTATAGCAACAATAATCTGCCGGCCCGGAGCACGCAGGCCTCTACTGTACTGTTTGTGAACAGCTTCGGATTTGACCACAAATCCTACCTCGTGACGAGTCCACGGTGAAATACACATGTTGGAATGCAGTAGTTATTGATCTGTTGCCTGTAAGTCAGGTAAGATGAGGTTACATCATGATTGTGTTTGCCAGACGTTGACATAGAAACCTCCTGGTTCACTGTCATGTTGTGATACGGAAATCCTCACATGCACTGTGAGCAGATTTAGATAGAAATGTCTCTCCAGCAAAAGACTCACTGTACATCCCTCGAAGATGTGTGTGTGTGTGTGTGTGTGTGTGTGTGTGTCTTTGTGTGAAACCCTGCACTCAGTTGTTGTCCCTGCTCATTTCTTTTAAACTGAGAAGGATCATTTTCTTCTAGTACTTCTATTGTAGATGGAGATTGAACAAAAATCCTCTGAATAGCAATGCACATATGAATTGTGATGACACACACACACACACACACACACACACACACACACACACACACACACACACACACACACACAGACATACTCCCACATGCTCAGACACACACACACTCAATTTGTTTTATGTATTTGTATTTGATATCTCATTTTCTCTGTGTCTCTACACAGTAATTGCTGAACAGCTGTAGTAGTGATATTAAGAGACTAAGGAATTAAAAAGAAAGAGAGTGAATCTCATAATGCTCTTTGTGTGCGCTTGAAAATGCATTATGAAGCAAAGACAAACAAACATGGAGATGTTATAGCTGCAGAACGAGTAAACGGTTGTTAAGTTGACAATATCTTTTTCGCGTTATGTTGAGCTGGTGGGGGGCATGAAAGCATAAAGGCAGCGTTCAAATCACACTAGTAGCTCCCAGAAATGTGTCATACTGCAGTCAAAATGTTCTCGCTGATAGAATCCAAACCACCAAACTGCTTTTGTTCCTTCTTCATGATCCTTATTATTGTAAGATGTATTACACTCTGCTTTAAGTAATCTAAGAAATGACCACAAAAGAATGATTTATTCTTCCCTGCACCAAATTATAATGCTCCGATTCTAATTTAATCCAAAGTGAATTGATGCTACGGTTGTCAAATGCGTCCAGTTGTCTGCAGTATGTTTTTTTCTTTGTTTTGGGAAAAAAAAAACACATAAATAAATAAGGACCAGAGCATTAACACCTTCATAAATACTAATATCTTTCTGGTGTCACTTTGCAAAGAGAAAACGGAGAATAACGTGATATAATGCTCACTTGAGGCTGAGAGGTAAATTGATTTTGTCAGCTGTTTTGCGATGGATTGAATTTCCAGAGAATAGATGTGGTGAAACCAATTAGAATGGCAGCCTCATGATTTCTTTTTTACATTACATTCAGTTCATTCCTCTTTAGAGCTCAAATTATTCATCTGTGACAAACTTGTGACAATTGTGCCAAAGATAATGTCGTCGAATGTCATATTTTATCCAGGAAACAGTTTAAGAACCTAAAGATTTACAATCAGACAAAGAAAAACTGAGAAGCTGGAACCAGTTTGAATGTTTGAAAAAATGTAGCCAATTCATTTTCTATCAATCAACTTGAGGATAAGTCTGCTTATTATTTCAGCAGTTTCTTGAATTTGATTTATTGAGTATTCAAATATTGATTGTTTTTTTTATCAAATGAACATGTCAACAATTAAATATCAAATCCAAATAAGTTATTTTTTATATGTATACTTGCATCTATGTTTCATTCACAGACTTCACAACAGCTTGTCCTCATTTACGATCCAACCAGGGATGCTTAGTTACCAACCACGACATGTTAACTCCACACTGGAGGCATTCATGTATGTATTCGCTAAATAAGGAGATCGATTCCACTCTCATGTCTGTACGGTGAATGTGACACTACTGGCCGGGAGCCAGTTAGCTTATCTTAGCATAAAGACTGGAAACAGCTAGCCTGGCACTGTTCAAAGGTAACACAATCTGTTTACCACCACTTCTACTGTACAGCTCACCAATACACCTAATTTGTGTAATTCAAAAACAGAAGTTGCGGTTTTACTGGCATCAGAATGTTGTTAGTTTTGGACAGAGCCATCCCAGCTGTTTCAAGTCTCCTGTAGCTTCATATTCAATAGACATGGATAGATTTTTCTCTCTTATTCTTTTAACAACTGATCTATCTTCATGTAGAGATATCCATCAATATGTTCAAAGGGGAGATAAAATCTCTCCGGTTTCTGCTCATGGTTCACACCGGCAGTAAAGTCTCACATCCTCAGCATAATGTGTGTGATTAGTTTCAGCTTTCATGGCTTTTATGTCTTATGAGATTCATTAGTTGAGGATTTGTGCTCATTAATGTAACTCATTTCTGTTTAATCTTTCATTGACAATGGAAATTGTTGATTAGTATTCCCAGACTGTCCCTCCATCTTTCAAAGAGCTGAGTAGCTTCATTCCAGCTCCTGATCTCATCATCTCTCAAACAACTGGGATCATCATTATCCGTTAGTCGCTTATTAATATATTAAGGTGCAACAATATCAGGGACGAACATGAAAAGCTTTTAAGTTAAGACTGCAACAAAACACATTGTGTATATATATATATATATATATTGGTTTAGCATAAAAACTATAGACAGGAGAAAACCAGTGCGCTTTCGCTCCCAACTCATCAAATAGCAGCTTAGTAAGTGGCCCTTTGGAAACTATGGAGCTTCACATAGCCCTCTGGAGTCAGTTTTGCATGTGCAGGGCTGCCTCTAGTGGCTGTAGGGATTATGACTGGAGTAGAGGAGAAAGTCAGGCGATATATTATAGACAGCGGCAAAGTCTGTGAGGGAAAGAGGTCAGGGTGGATAGATGGGGCAAACAAACATAGTTCTTTCATTCAGGAGTCTGCTGCTTGTGGCCTGTCAAGTTGAGATCCCAGTAGAGCTGCCTTCAAATTAAAGGAATAAAAGTACGGACTAAGAAGATCAGGCCGAAGAACACAGAGTATATATGTTCATAAGAGTATAATCCAATAATCAATTTATGCATTTATGTATTGTGAAGTAATGTGAAATGATTTAAGTGATTTCACAAACTGTAAAGTGGTCATAATAATGTGTCTGTTGACAACGTTAAGGAAAGTTGGAGATCATAGTGTGTGCGCTGGACAAAACAAATGGTTGCAAAATGGTCGGATGAAATCAGTTAGAGACGGTCAAAGAGTTGCTGTAGGTGTCCTCATTTAACCAGAGTAGAGCAGAAGTTAAGTAAAGTTGTTCTGATTAACCACATAAGGACTGTATATCCTGTTATGTCGTAATGTGTTTGTGTAAAACTCAATACTATGACTAAGAGTCATGTGCCAAGGGTGAGAGAGCTGGAGGAAGGGGGGGGGGGGGGGGTTCCGACAGAGCAATATATTGAGTGACTTGTAAAATCAAGTTGGGATTTGACGCAGGACACAGTCCAGTATACGGCTGAGACTACTGGACATTGTTCGAGAGAAGCATCGGAGGACTCCGTCCCTGTTCACGGTAAGTAGAACGCGGTTCGTGAGCAAGGATTGGCAGACGGAGATTTTCCTCTCCCCCCCTGCTTGAAACTGGATAAAAGAGGAAGACACTTTCTGACTTTGTACTGATTATAATCAGATCGTTATGAATTAAAGTAGAATAGTATTATTTGTGTGAGCTGTTGCTATGCCCTTGATTACAATTAAAAGAACTCAGACAGAGGAAGAGTATTCACCCTGATAAGCCCCTCGAAGAACTACGACCCAATCGTAAAGAAGCCTGAATCATCGGGTGGAGGATGGAGACCGTTATCAACTTTAAGGCCCTAAACCGCAGGACAGTGGCTAATCGAGCCAGTTTAATCAACCCCCAAGGAACGCTAAAAACTCTGAGATTGTTAAAGTACAAGTCCTGTACAAAAAAGATTTTTCTCGCTGAGGCTGGCTAAAAAAAGACGGCGTTCACTTACAAAGGCAAAGCATATGTTTGGGAGAGACTCCCGCGAGGATATAAGAACTCTTCAAACGTTTTCCAGTCAGCAGTAATGGACATCTCGGATGGCCTGGAGGTGACCATATACATCGACGATGTATTCATTGCGGATGACACGGAGGAAGAGCATTTGGAGAGACTGAGAAAAGTGAATCGAGCGACTTACAGCGGCAGGATTGAAGTTAAATCTCAAGAAAGGCCAATTTGGACAATATCAGGTGAATTATCTGGGGTTCCAGGTCTCTACCGACCTGGGATTATCAGATGAATTCCGAGAGAAGGTGGAGCGGATCGACCCACCAGCCTCGCTGAACGAGCTTCAGAAGGTGCTGGGGCTCAGCGATTATGTTAGAGATCATGTGTCCAGCTACCAGAGGTATGCAATGCCGCTGTATGCACGACTGAAGAAGAAAGATCCTGAAGAAGCACGCCAACTGTGGGAATGGACAGCTACAGAGCTGAGCAGTAGAGATGCTGGTGGAGCTTACGTGTTGCTGTTTACCCGTTTCCAGTCTTCGTCCAAATGTTTTTTGTTGTTTAATGTATTAATTGTATGTATTAATTCATGTACAAATCTTTTCAGCGCTACATTTAAGTTTTTCCTTCTACTCCATTATACACATCGGTCTGGTATTTTCCCAGTACCACTCAGCCAGAAGAAACTATGAAATGCTAAAGACATATTAATGTGTTTGAAATTCAGGAAACTTCTGTGACATTAAGCCTCAGGAGAAAGAATATCCTGAAAGTCTTTTATTACGATTTAATTCGCTTTTGTTCCATATCTCACCAGTGAGGTCATGACACTACTCTTTTATCTGATCTCCCCTCTCTATCTGATCTGTGTGCCTCAGGGACGCTGCACCTAGCCTTTGACAATGAAGTTCAACTTGTTCAGAAGGCCACAGGCCGTGGAGGCCGCCGAGCCCACCGGCGCCACCACCGCGACCATGGCCCCCACCCAGGCTTTCGTCTCCACCTCGGTGCCAGACACCTCCGGCTCCAACAACACAGAGATCAGCAAGAACGACATGTTTGAGGAGATCAAGAGCAAATTCTTGAACGAAATTGATAAAATCCCATGTAAGTAATGCTGCAGTGCATCCCTGCTTCCTACTGGGATTCAAATTGCTCTTTATTTGACAAAAATATAGAATTCATTTTGTGACAAACATCCAACCTAGACGTCAATCTCAATCATCGCTCTCTTGTCTTTGACACTGACAGTGCCTCCTTGGGCTCTAATCGCCATTGCTGTGGTGGCCGCGTTGCTCATCCTCACCTGCTGCTTCTGCATAATCAAAAAATGCTGCTGCAAGAAGAAGAAGAACAAGAAAGGGAAGAAAGGCAAGGATGGCTTCAACATGAAGAACATGCAGGGCGAGGTATGACGCCTTGTGCTTCCTACGTGCTGAGAAAGTCAGGGTAACAGGATGTTCTGGGTGATGTTTGGCCTCTTCTTTTCTGCATCTCATTTATCATTCAAGTTTTTATTGTTCTACATAATGTATTGCTGCATTTTTCTTAATTAAAATATGTCTCTAGCTAACCAAATTTGATCTTTCACCAGCAGCCTTTGTAGCCCAAGCTGTAGAGGACACAAGGAGAGCTCTCTTCCCCTCCATTTATTTTATGTTGTTGTTGTGCTCGTCAAATGTGTGGTGCACTCCATTGTGGCCCTGTGGTGAAAAATAACACACTTTGTCACAGGGTGGCAAAGAATAATGAGCACCGTGAGAGCGTAAAGTTTCTTCTGGCAAGTTGCAAAGTAGAAAAAGCTGCATTTTCTTTTTAAGCTAAAGATGATGGATAAAGGTCTGACACCTGCAGATATATTGGGAGATTTCCGAAGCAAAGTGCAGTAAATCAGAGGATAAATAATCGAAAACCAGTGAATTATTTGAGAACTTATCAACGTCACCGTAGATTGCTCTGAACTCCAGTGACAGTTAATTAAAGCAATCAATTACTTGTGTCCACGATGTGAATTTATCGTCCCCAGACGAAAACAAGAGTGTCATTTCTCATCATAATTGTGGTGGTGGTGTTGACTGCCTCTTTTCTTGTAGTGTGTTTGGTGTCTTGTGAGTTGAATCTCTTCCTCTCTCTGTCCCCCCCCCCCCCCGCTTTGTGTCTGTCTTGTGTGTGCCTCGTGTTTCTTGACTGTGGTGGACTCCTGCTCTACGGTAGGTGGATATCTCACGTCGACGCTCTCTGGCCCCCCCGGGCGGAGGGGCTTTCATGGAATGAAAGTCCTAGCTTCCTTTGTAACTCTTTTTCTTTTTTTGAAACGTTTGTTATGACGGCTTGAGAATGTAACAATGGAAAGCTATGATCTGCTCCATAAACCCCAGAGAGGAGAGTCTAACCATCTAGACACGTTTAACACTATTAGCCGTGCATGTGATAAAGGGCATGGTTGGTTGTTTGGGAGACATGGAAACGGTGATGATAAAACTGCATGAAGAGACAAATGAAGCTCTAGCGTACGTTCAGACAGGAAGAGTATACTCTTGCATGCCTAAGCCCATAGCTTATTTCTCATACATCTGCCATCACTCCTCATGCAGGCACACTCATTATTTCCTTGCTGTCATTGTTTGGGGCTACCAATCATGATATCAGCTGTCTAGATCAGCTGGTCTCTCTAGCCAATAGCATAACGACACAAGGACATCGTTAGCCTATCATCTTGCTGCTGTCTCTCTTAAAAATGATTATATCTCTACCTTAAGTACGTTCAGGCTGCTGTCACGCAACCCTCCACCTCCCCATCTCCGCCCAATCTTTGTAGATTCATCAGCTTCATCAACTCATCATTCCATCAGCCTCATCAGCCACCATCACCACCATGTGTCTGGACTCCACGGGGGGATTGATATTGTTGCCGCTCAGGGAAACCACAACTCGATCACAAATCTCCTCGTCGAGTTCAAGCGCCAAATAATTTCTGTGTAACTCATTAACGCAGCATCTGTCATAATAAACCTTAACTACGAATCATCCGCTTGTCTCTCCTGATTGAAATTACTTGCAAATCTGTCCTTTTCATTATAATGCCAAAGGAGGAGGTGAGATGTGGAGATGATGGATGGCCTTAAAATAAAGACAAGGTCGCCTTGGCAATAAGGCTTTAATTTAACTACAATAATAACACTGCAGCAATAAGACGATGCATTATTCAAACTTAAATCCATAAACATTTATTGTAATAGCGGTGAGCTGGTGGAGTTTATGATGAAATATCAAAGTTGTGAATAAAGGGGTTATTTGAAAGCCAGCTCCTTGCACTGAATATCGTGTCTTATTTGCCTTTCATTATTTTAATATGCATTGCATTCGCTGTTGTGAGCTAGTTCCTTAGGGGTTTGTTTTATATAAAGATTTTGTGAAATCAAAGTCCTTAGACAAACAAGAGAGCTATGCTAACATCTGATTTCAGTGGAAAACTTTTGCATCCTTCTTAGTGGAACCAGCATGCAAAGCCTCCACTGACTCTGGCTGTCACTGTTCTGCATAAGCATGTTGAAGGAATTGATCCCAAAAAACACTGGGAGAAATAAAATAAAAAAAAGATATTGTGGGTTCTCACCTTGTAAGTAATGAATCCTTAGTTATTATCATCAGGTGCTGTGTAGGTAAGCAGTAACCAAAACATGTATCTCCCACGTAAAAACTTCCTGGAGCTCCAGTGTCCGTGGCATGCTGGCTGTTGAAGGAACCACTGTTAGTCTTATCCCCGACCCCCCTGATCTTTAACACCCTGCTTTGTTTTGTCACCTCCACACCACAGGCACACCAGGACGACGAGGATGATGACGAGGGAGAGACCGGACTGACGGAGGAGGAGAAAGAGGAAGAGGAGAAGGAAGAAGAGAAGCTGGGGAAGCTGCAATATTCTATAGAATATGACTTTGAAAATGCAAAGGTCTGTGGTTGTCCCTTGTGAATACATTACACAAGCTTCATAAGAAACACAAGTCTTTTTAAAGCATCATGAATAATCAGATAAGATTGAGACAGTTTATTTTAGTGAATATTTTTCATATCCTATCTACATGAAAGTTTCCAGTATTTAAAGTTTAACATTTAGGAAAATACACAGATCAGGTTTCTTGCTGAGCGAAACAAAAAATTGCTACCGCAATTAGTTTAGTTTATTAAGTTCATTTACATCAGGGTCCATGTACAAAAATACACAAAGAAATAAATAAAAATAAGAGATGCTTTGTACCAGATTAAGCTACTAGCTCATTTCACGATACAACACCGAGCAAAACCTATCATGTCCACTACAATTGGGCCAGCGACCTATTAATGCCTGCAAGCTGAATACAAAGTTACAGCTAGCAGCTGGTTAGCTTAGCTTAGCATAAAGACTGGAAGCAGGAGGCAACAGTTAGCCGAGCTCTGTCCAACGGTAACGAAATCCATCCATACCAGCACCTCTAAAGTTCAAGATATAATGTGTTAATGTTACAGATGTGAGAGTGGTAACAATCTCCTTGTCTCAAAAAAAGCTTTTTTCCCAAAATGTCAAACTACTCCTTCAAGGTCTGATACTTGAACATTTCTGGACAGCTTTTTTGTAAAACCTCAGCAGAGCAACCACAATGATCAATCAAAAAACGACACATGTAAGAAATACTTTTTCAATATTTTTTGCTTACGGAGAGGGAACGCATTTGTCAAAGGTTCTGCAACTTTATCATCATTACTGTAATGCTCTCGGCAGCATATGGACACACATGGTCGTACATGACATGAATATATGAGTCTTTGAGTGCTGAATCAAAGAAGACGTTCCTTAGATTTAGTCACGATAAAACAGAGCAGGGACTAGAAAAATAGGTGTGCTGCTTTATATGCGTCTGTTCCATTTGTCCCTGGAATGGTATTGTGTATAGCTCAAACATATCTCCACAGATCTTACGGGACAGAACAATCACAAGGTGACAGTTGTGTGACATTGAAGAAAAACCCTCTTGACATTCAAAAACGTCTCCAGTCGAGCACGAAGTTTGTGGAGAATGATTGCGAGGCTTAAATTGTCAGATGATTGTATACAGCCAATCTCTGCAGCAGTGACCCTGACACAAATGAAAAATCCCACAAACATTGGATTTTTTGGGCCTGATAAAATTGTGTTTCCCGTCCCTTACATCCTGCCCACCCCTCCTCTACCCGCACACAGCTCACAGTTGGCATCCTTCAAGCTGCGGACCTCATATCCATGGACTCAGGCGGAACCTCTGATCCTTACGTCAAAGTCCAGCTCCTACCTGAGAAGAAGAAGAAGTATGACACCAAGGTCCACAAGAAAACACTGAACCCTGTCTTTAATGAGACATTTGTATTCAAGGTACGTCTTGTCGGTAAATAAAATATGTCTGCCTTTTCAGAATTTGTTGCAGAGCAGGTGTGCATCTTGCTTTCTTCTTACTCTCTGAACCTGATTAGACGGTTTCTATCCATCAAAGGATGGTAGCATGCATAATTGTCTTCACGTTTGTAGATACAGGGCGTCTTTTCTCCGATCATTTATATTTCATTTCCACTTTTTGTTTCGTCAATTTCTTGGCAGCTTTTAAGAATTCACCCTTTCACTGGTAGTAGCTGAAAAACATCATGCACATGTATTAATAATGTAATTAAGTTTCTCCAATCAACATGGCATACCTTTTTCATTTTAACATTTCACTTACTTAAACTTAATTCTTTTACTGTACCTTTCAACTACCTTTTTTAAATTTGACCTTATTCACTGACTCACTATTTGAGGATTTAAGTTGTTTTTAGAGACACTAATGGAAATGTATAATCCCTAATGGAAAAAACACGAGGTATTAAGGTATAAAACAACAAAGCACTGTGTCTGTCAATCAGGTGCCCTACGAGGAGCTCGGTGGGAAGACTCTGTCTATGTCTGTTTATGACTACGACAGATTTTCCAAACATGACGTCATTGGAGAGGTGAAGATTCCCATGAACACCATCGACCTCGGACGGCCAATCGAGGAGTGGAAGGATCTGGACAGCGCCGATCAAGAGGAGGTGCTGTTAACATTCAACTTTAGAAATTTTACTTTTAAAGAAGACTGTGATGATTAATTGATTCACAGCTGTTCTTATAGTAGTCCAATCATTTTTGATCTTGTCTTGTTAATGTTACGTGACCTTGTAATTCTGATACTGAGATATGTGATTTCTTTTTCATGCAAAGATTAACCCTTCGAAGCAAAAAACACCATCTCATTCATCTCAATGGGTGGTTGAAAATCATAACGGTCCTCATTTCGAGCACAACTGTTCTATTAAGCAATGTCAATGTTATCACGAGGACAAAAATACCGTAATTTCATCTCCATCCATCATCATCTTCTAAAACAAGCAGTTCGCTGTTGCCGGCTGATGAGCTCGTGTCATTTCTGTCTCTTCTTTCTGTGCTGCCTGATCAGCCTGAGAAACTTGGAGACATCTGCATCTCCCTCCGTTACGTCCCCACCGCCGGGAAACTCACCGTCTGCATCCTGGAGGCAAAGAACCTGAAGAAGATGGACGCCTGTGGACTCTCTGGTAGAGAAAAGTCACAACTGATAAACAGAAGATGTTGAATGATGTTTAAAAACACATGATATAGCAATGAACACATTTAAAGAATTTAAAGGATCACTGCACATATAAATCAATTCTGATGTGCAAGAAAGCCTAAAACATCAAATATGGAGAAAAGAAGGCAATGCACACTTTCCATGCAAGAATTAAAGCTAGGGTAGGTAATCTTTAAAAACTAGCAAGAATACGCTAGATTTTTAAATGATCCAGCCCAAAAACCCAGTGTTGTCAACCCTTTTCCAATGTAAACCCACCTGTGTCATTATTACTCGGTAAGAGCAACTAAAGTAGGAAAAAGAGCCAGATAGTCTAAATTGGGCAGGTGGGAGGGGAGGTGTATGTGTCAAACCAAAACAGGACTTTCGTCCAGGAGACTGCTGTTTGTTTCCTGTGCAAAAGTAAAAGTAAGCATTGACAATTTGTTCAGTGAGTCGTTAGTGTCATTAGTCCATGACTTGTTTGTCACTCGGTAGTGACGGGAGTAGCTAAGTCAGTCAAGCTAACGTCCACCACGCTGTTTTCCGATACCTAACTAAGTGGTTTTGTTGCCTATAAACTTCCTGTAAAGACCAAAGTTCATTTTGAAAAGACACTATGCATATGTAACGAGCATATATTGACACGCTGCCCCCCACATGTAGAGGGGTACATAGAGCATCATAGTTTAAAGCTTGACCAATTGCTTGACAACTGTCATTATGAGCATAAACAACGAACATGGCATATGTTAGTACTAACCGCTGTTAAGCTAGCAGCTTGTGGAAGACCTGGATGACAAGAAATGAGTACCAGCAGATAGACAAGCAGGCAGGCAAGTAGGCTTATTGGTGACAACCATAGATACCAGGATGTAAGGAGAGTTTCAACAAATATAGGGAAGTAAATACTGCAGCAACAACACGAACTGCTACACTACAATAACTTGATGTTTTTTTATTGCTGATCATATTGATGCCCTTTGCAGATCCTTATGTGAAGATCCAGCTGCTGCAGGGGGGTAAGCGTCTGAAGAAAAAGAAGACTACAGTGAAGAAGAACACCCTAAACCCTTACTACAATGAATCCTTCAGCTTTGAAATCCCACTGGAACAGATGCAGGTACGGTGCAAGTCAAACCAAAATATTCTCCTTTTGCAATAAGTTAAACATATCTGTGAGTAAAGCAAAGTGTTGTTTCTCTACTTTGAATGACTTATTATAAGAAGTTACACATTCTCTCTTGTTCCCTTCGTAGAAAATCTTAGTGGCGGTCACAGTGTTTGATTATGACAAGATCGGTAAGAATGACGCCATTGGAAAGATCTTCGTGGGCAGTAAGGCGACTGGCCTCGGTCTGAAGCACTGGTCCGACATGCTGTCCAACCCGCGCCGCCCCATTGCCCAGTGGCATCCATTGCAGCCAGAGGAGGATATAGATGGTCAGCTGGCATCCTTGAATGCAAAGAAGTAACGTGCTCCACCAACCAGCCAATGCACTAACTCAGAAATCCAACCCCCATCCCCTACTTTGCATGAAACCCATGACTTAACACGTGACTACTCGTCATGAAACCTGCTCAGCAAAAAAGAGACATCTTAGAATATCCGCTCATTCACGGTTAAGTCGAAACAAACTCTTTTCAAGCTTCACATTTCACACATTGATGTTTGCTGGGAAGAATGGCGTTGAGTTATTGAGTGACTGGTTCATGAATGATCGACTGTCGGTCTTTCTTTCATTCGAAGAAACTTAGAAACTGATTCTTAGGGTGCTGACACTGAACGAAAGTCTCGGTGAAGACAATGCCGGAAAAAAAGCTTTAGTTTATAGGGCATGCTTTACTTACCTCCCCGCTGCTCTGCATACACCACGCCCAGTATTGTATCTTGCTAATAAGTGTGCTATAACTTGCAATAGAAAGTACTGTAGTATTGGGTTATTTCCTGCATAGAGTTTGTTTAAGTCCAAAAATATTTAATTGAGAATGAATGAGGTCAAGGTCACTGAATGCAACAATCCATGTTGCAATGTATTTTCAAGATAAATCTGCATAAATGATTGTCTTCGTTTAATCAGCTCAGTAGAATGCAATATGGCGTAGTTGATTTTAAGTTGCTTGTTTTGTGTTGCCATGAAGGCACATCTATGCATTTAGGTTCAACACACACGTCCGTGTCCTCACACGGATCTAATGTAGGACAGGAATACAAGGGTGCCTTTCCTGATACAGTACAATACAGTAAGCTTCATTGTTTTTGTGTTGAAGAGAAACTTTTGAAAGTCATTCAAAAGTAGTCAGGGACACTGTGAATGTGCCATCTGGAATCTGTCTTGAGCTGTGTTGACCACTTGGATGTAAAACCTTACTTATCTGTGGACAAAGTAAGGACACGGGAAGGCTTTTCAGTGACGTTTAAACCATGACTATGCTTCTTTTAGATTCTGCTCTTACTTTCTAAAAACTGTGCCATCTAACCATTTTTTTTGTATCGATACACACTTAACGGACTACATGTCTTTCTTTGACGAACGTTGTAGTTTAGCAAACATACTGCAGTACACTTCAATACTTTAAAAGTTTCTGGTGAAACATACGGAGGATTTCTGTCAAAGACAAGATGTTTTTATAGAGAACTGAATTTGAAATGTAAGATGTAGCTGCACTTTTTAAGAGAGCGAGGATTCAATTACAAAACGGCAGGTTTGTATAAATCTCAACAGGGCAAGTGTTCCATCAAAACATATATTACAATAAACATATCTTGGACCATTTTGCTTGAACCAAATAGAGCTGCAGAATCTAGCATGTATCATGCCTCGCAGTATTTCATGTTGTTTAGATCGCTCACTCATCGACCACAAGCTTTGTAAACCTGGAGCCAAAGTGCTGCGACATTATGGTGTCACAACGTCTTCACAGACATACTGTGGTAGACTGATGTGCACAGGCACAGAGGCCAAAAAAAGCTCAAATGGATTTAAATCTTATAAGCAACTCAACACCGTATTGTAAAGTTTGAATACTACTGAATACTTTTAATACCGCTGAATTTATAGCATTGAAATATTTTACTTAGAAAAACATATTTAGATGCCCCACCTTGAAATTTCAAAGACTATTTAATTTTTTCTGTATTCAATTCACAAAATGATTTCACAACAAACTATAATCAAGTCGCTTAATATCAATTGCTCATTTTTTATCTTAAAATTCAAGTCAAGCTCATTCAGATGCCAAATTCTAAGATGAAAAATGAATATCTTGAAAATGTGGACTATCAAGGATGTCATGAAGCCTGAAGGAATTTATGATTGACAAAAAACAAAACAAAAAGGAATAAATCCCCCTGTTAGCATCTAGGAGTAAAATGAAGACAACATACATTTGCAAATATGCGTGATGCCGATCTTTAGTATATTTTGGTCAAAAAAACCTAATAGTTTAAGTGAGCATTAGAAAATTAGAAAAAAAGCTCAGAATATCTTGTTTTAAAAAAGGTATTGTAACATCTGCATTTATATTATTAATACTGTTTGTGTCGATGAAAGGGAACTTGGTTACCTTTTGTCCGAAATATAATCGACAAAAGAGAAGCTCAGATGAGAAAACTTTACAACGAGCATGCTTGAAGTATTTTCTATGAGATTTTGTGAAAATTTAAATTAAAAAAATCTTTCGAAACTGCGCAAATTATGGCAAAGAGGGAAATTCAAACCATGTGAATTCAGAAAGATGATTTTCAAAGTGAAATATTTAAATTCTCTAATCTCATTGATATATAAAGCGTCATTATTCATTACATTTTAGAATTAGGTGTTCAGTTGAGTATAAAACTCAAATTATTACAGCCTTTCTTGCTTCTACAGGAGCTCATATATACTCACCAGAAGTAAAAAAAATAACTCTGACTGGCCCATGCACAGTACTGCGTCTCCCTAATGTTGACATTATGCATCGCGCAAATTTGTTAATAGGCTACAGCATGTACTCACAAGATGATGTAAATAGTAGCATGATTTAAAGAGGAACCATAATTATAACGTGTATGTGTGTTTGTGTTCTGTGTCACTTTTGATAATAAAACGGAGTAAAAAAAAAAGAGTATGCACTGACTGCAAAGAGTATGTATTTTTGCTGAATGGGACTGAATGTATGTCTGAATAATCCATGTTAGGGTTCACAGGCTCCCTTTAATGCCCGGGATAGAAGCAGGGTTGCTTTGTGTATCCGCTTCGTTATCCATAATACTGCATGATTGTCTGGTTTTCTGTCACTGTTTGTCCTCTGTGCTGTGATATGTTACGATAAGCTTGGGCTACAAGTTATGTAACAATTAGTCATTTCTGCTTGCACTTGATATACAGTATGTGTTGGTCACTGACCAGTGAACTGTATATATTTCAAAAAAGGAGAATATTTGCCGGCTCCTTTATTTTCTATCTCAGTGTACCGTAAGTGTTTCCTTCATCTACTCCTGCCAGATGGGTGTCAAGTCTTTTAAAAGTGTATTAAATGTAGACACATTGGACGACATTATTGACTTGTAGCCCCTTTTTCCATCCGTACTTCATTAAACTGTACCGTCACATCTTATTGCTATTCAACTAAACCTGCTAACCCGTCCAATTATGCTTTTTACAAAATGAAACGAGTCAGTAATTTGCTTATAAACTATATCGTAGTTTTTTTATTATTAATATTGCTTTGCTGGATTAGTTCTGTGACATATTATTGCTGCATATTATTGCTGCAGAGGAGCTCCAGTCATGTAATTAATTAAGCAATCAATAATCTTTTCATTCCAAATGTCACTTCATGAGTGAACACACGGTTGGACTAATGGATGGCAATGGGATGAGCTGGTTTTTGTGTCACTGTCGCATGCTCTGAGATATTGATGCTGTGTGCTACCATGGCATTTCTAATGTGGGGATTTGTGAACCCCTGTGTGCTTTTCATTGGAGGCACTGTCATTTTCTGGTAGATGAACCGTTATTTACAACACACAAGTGCATGAAGATGAACAATCACAATCTTCATCACAGTCCATCTTTCAGAGTATAATGTAGCTATCTCTCTATGTTTGAGGGGCTGAGAGAAATACATTCTCCATCCAATATGCAACATTGTTCTTTTCCACAATGTGTCTCAGGTCATCCTGTCCTGGGGTCATTTAATACACTCACTCTCATTTACGTGTATATAAGCTGCCATCAGATTCTGTCTCCTATTTTCGTGTATTTGCCATAGGACCAATAGAGCCCGTATTTGTTTATCGGTGTGCTGTTAATGGACTATATGAGTCTGTCACTTTTCTGCAATGCAGGCAACAAAATCCCCGTCTTCCTGGGTCTCACAGGCTAGCGGAGCACAGAGCAGACCCAAACAGAGCAGAACATCATTCGCAATGCAATACTGCCAACCTGCTGCTTCGATAACGGTTCCTCTTTAGTCCTCTTATGCGAACATAGCCATGATACAGAACACCCAAAGACCTGATCATCATCCGACCTACTCCACCAGGCATTCACTTCCCGAGCAGCAGAGACAAGGGAAATGCTTGGACGTCTCTCTTGACTCTTGTTTTGTGTTGTTGTAGAGGTGTGTCAATAGTTGTGCCTTTGTGTGATCTGCATGATTTATTTCCATACAAAATCCATGTTTTCCAGCAAAAAAAAAAAAAAAAGAGGGAACAAAAAGACCATAGAACTTGTACTCATATGTCGCTCTATGTAGAACTGAATTACTCAAGGAAATCCAAAATATGGGATGTGGTCAGGACATATCTGTGTGTTGTGAAAATGTAATCATAGGAAATAAAGGCATTTTAAGTAGACTCGTCCTGTGTGGTGTGTAAATGGTTCAGAGGGTGCTTTTCCACTTTCAGTCAGTGGGTGGCATCATATACAACATAAGGAAAATACTTGAGAGTGTTGAGTAGCACATTTTACATGAAAATGAAATCTCATTCTGGCAGGGGTCCCATGAATGTGAGATTATAAATGAGGCTGATTAAACAATTCTGAATGTAAATCAGAAGGTGAATTATGAAAAGTGTGATACTTCTAAAGCTTTCATGACATTTTTTTATTTTATTTGTAATGATCAAATTCAATTAAAGGGAAATACCCATACAAAAGAGAATCCCCTTCATTTCATTGGGATGTTTTTATACAGTTCTTTAGCTTCAAAGTTCCCTATTGACATTTGCAATTGACAGTATCAGCTGTTCTGGAGCTTTGGGTCATATAACACGATCTTCATCAGAACTTCTCATTTGTTGAGTTCAAAGGTTCTCCATACGGGATTCAGATCAGTAACAAAACAGCACCCAACTATTTGCTATGTAAAGATATAGTGGAGTAATGTCTACCTGAATAATGAAGTCATCTCCCTCTTGTGTGTGTTGTTTTTCAAGCTGTGCTTTGTTGACAAAGCCAGGCCAGCAGCGTGTACCTTTATATGCATGTCTCTCTCTCTCTCTCACTGGTTAGCTCATGGCTGCCGCTCCGCACTGCGCTCATACGGGGGTCACTGCTGACAATGCTGCCCCGACCGTCGCCGTCAAGGAAGCGTATGGCGCACACCCTCTGGTTGCCCCTCAGGTAAACATTGTTAGCACTGTTGCACTTGATTGCACTCTGCGCTGTTAGCACCGTTAGCTGCTCTAGCCGTCGGCTGAGCCGTCACCATGTTGAGAGCCGTGTGGAGGCAATAGATGCGCCTTTGAGGTTGAGGTTCAAAATACACGTTTGATCTTGGAAACTACAACTGACAAAACAATCTCACTTTGGCCATCTCACCATCTGCTGATAAAGATAATGATCTTCATGTGACTGAAAGCTCCAGAACAGCTACTTGTACACATCCTCATGGTGAGTGTGTTTTATGAATGTACATGACTTAATTCATACTTTTTACATGCACGTCTGCTTTTGCTGTAGTGCTGACAGCTATGAGGCAAGGCATTTAAAAAAAAGTGTTATTATGTAATATTTTATTGCAGGTAAAGGGGAAAAGCCTGTCATTTGTGACATCATACTTCAAGGTAAATCTCTCGAATCAGAAATGGAGCTCCCACGCGCCTGAGAAATGGAGCTCATCCATCATCCGCTGTCCCTGATACCTCAGAGCCAATTTTCAAAGTCTGCATATGGAATGTAAAAAAAATAAAGAATTGCAGTTTCCATGGTAATACCTACTTGGAAATACCTGCAATATTTTGTCCATATATGTATGCAGGGATCTTGAGATGATTACGCAGTTTTATAAAAGCTTTACTCCTTTGTTTGTTCATGTAAGCACAGAAGAGAAAAACACATGAAGTGGTCGTGTTGGCATTTGCCTTTATGTAGAAATATGTTATGAATATACAATATGAACTTTAATTTAATATATTTTCTGTCAAGGAATGTGCTACTACTTTAGATACAGTACAGTGACATGAAGCTTTCACATCTGATGTAAAACGTGTCTTTATCCCTGCAAATGTAAATGTACTCAACAGACTAAAGTTTCCAACATTACAAGAAAACTCTGAACATTCTGTCTCAGGATCGGATGAATGTAAGAAGAATGCAGGTATAAGATGGCTTCTGGTATCTGTCCCTCTTCTTCTTATCTTTCCTGCTTCCTGTCTCACTTGGACAGTTTAGTGATGACCCGGATTAAAGCTCCATTCTCGTCCTTCAGTCTCTGGTTTTCCATCTTCAGCTCTGCTTTAACCTAAAGAAAGCGCACGAGACAATGGGCACAGATGTAAAATCACATGTTGCTCATAACCCGGAGGGCTCATTATGCTGGGTGGAACATGTCTTTGTGTAATGGTCAATATAAGAAATTAGAACATTAAACAAACAGTAAGCAACAATTCCTGCATAGTATGCCTTTGAACAGACAGGTCGACCTCACATGCTGCATGTGAGTCGCCATATGAAAACTGTACAGTTCATTTTTTCATGGATGGATTCTTACTTTTAGTTTTGAAGTCAATTGATATTTTGGTAGTATTTTCATATGCCATGCACAAAATCCTGGTTTTGATTGCCACAAGATTTTCAGCCTCCATTACATCAAGTGTTCTAATGTTCAGCTGAATCTTACGGGTCTTCTTCAGTCCTTTACGGAAAATTCAAGCGGGTATTTTCCAAAGTTAGTGTTTTTAGTTTTTTTGTGTTTCTACAGGCAATGCTTTTTTGCTTTTTGTTGTTGTATTTTTGCTGCGTTGCATTGGAGAGATAGAATTAAGAAGAAGGACTATTTTTTAACTTTGTAAAACTCAGTTTGTCTAACTTAGACTGCTGAAGCCTTATTTTGCCTTTAGTTTAACTAAATCCAGAATTACCAAACCAGAAGGGAAATTAGCTTCACACAAAAAGTGTAATCTAGTCTGAATGAATCTGGGCAGTTTAAAACAACAGCATCGCATATACACAAACACAAAACCTTTCAACACTTGCATCCAGCGACACACAGACACAACTGGAACCGACTTGCTCATTTAAATACACACAACAACAGTGCTTCTCTGTTGTGAAAATCTATTTTCAAACCAGCCTCCCGTGTTTGTTTAGGCCTCTTATTCACAGATAACAAGAGGTTTCTGTTTGCATCCTCTTGGGCAAAACACAGCAGACATCTGCAAGCGTTACACTACAGATGAATACTGATGGCTCGCTCGCAGTGTCAAAACGCTCACACATTCCACAGCCAGCGGAGCATAATGGTGACAAATGATGTCAGCGAAAACCACCGCAGACACAGCAGCGAACACCGTCGCTCCAACTCCCGCAGACACTTTACACTGTTTGGATTTGAGTGCTGGTTGTTTTCCTCATGTCAAATAGGCTTTACTTTCTCCTGTGTAGGGGATTCTGCAATGTTGTTAACTATTCATATTTTTAAATGAGACTGAATATGAAAAAAAAAAAAGTTCATCTTAATGTAAATAACAAATCTGAAGTACCTTCAACTGTTCTTCCATATCTGATATTCTCTTTCGTAGACTCCGACTTTCCTATAAAGAAGAACATTCAACATAGTAATTAACATAGTAAAACCAGACAAACACTTTGGATAAAAACTGTAAATGTTTATGAGCATTTTGTATAATCCTGACTTTATACCTGTTTTTCTGTCTCGAGCATGTTGGAGCCACAATCTCCCGCTCTTCCCTTCTGCATAAACGAAAGGTTATCAGGAAAAGTTTACAGTCCAAAGCCTTGAAGCAGTACGATTATAGGCGCTACATTTTTCATAACAGTGAGCACAAGTGTCTCATGTAGGATATCCAATATAACCCCAGTTGCACACATAAACTCTTAAGCGGCTCACTGTTATTGTTCCCAAATTGCAGCGTCCTTGTATAGCCGCAATCTGTCATGTCACATTTCCCCTCCCATTACAGCATTACCTGATATTACCAATGAGAATGTATGGGTGCATTTCTGTGTGCACTGACAAGTATAATCGGAACGATGACTTGCAGAAACTTTCAGGTACTTTTTCAGGTGCCTCTGCAGCGACCATTTCCATGAGTTCTTTCACTCTCATGAATCTGGATCTGGCACATTAACTGCGTGTACCGTACCTGTGCTCTCTGCAGCTGGTCCTGGATCATGGCCAGTTCCTGTTTACTTGTTTCCAGCCTGGACTTCAGCCTTTGATTGGTGGCCAGTGCCTTTTCATACATCTACAAATATATGAACTTGTTAGCAAAAAGGGAGCGTTTGATTGACTAACAGAACATTGGCGTCAACAGCTAAAGTGATGGTTTGTGTGGTAGTTTTAACAGTTAATATGCAATTAATGCTTTTTTTTTTTGGTTGCTGTGCATGAGGTCGTCATTTTTATCTCAACATTGTCTTCTGTGAAATGTGGTACAAATATCCCCGATGCCGTGAACCCTAATGACTTTGTTTCTCCCTGAGAGTTTAACAAACAGGTCAAAGTCTACATGTATCCACTGAAATATCTTAACTTCTACAGGCTGGTTGGCATACAGGTTTGTATAGAAATCCGTCATTTCCATCAGAAGTTCACATTTGTACAATTCCCTTTGGTGACCCGTTGGCTCTCTGTGGCGCCATCGTGAGGTCAAACTGTTTATTTTGTCTAATACTTTGTTTTAAGACCAAAAGTTTGCGAAATTAATGTCATTGTCATCAGTCTCAGCTGATGGGGAGCATGGTGAACATGTATCAACATGTTAGAATTATCATTGGGAGCATGCCCAAGTACAGCATCACAGAGCCGCTAGCATGGATAGACTCTACTCGCTTTAGTCACTTTCTTTATTCACTGATATGAACTTCCAGCAACAACAACTTCAGTAGTTTTTTTAAGCTACAGATCAGAATCAGAATCAGAATCAGAATTGGTTTGTTGCCAAGTATACGTTTGCACATACATCCAAGGAATTTGGCTTGGTGATTGGTGCATAACAATAAACATAGTGACAAAACATAGTAGATAGATACAATAGTAGAATAAACAAACAAACAAATGAAGAGAACGTTAAAATAAGTATGTTATTAAAGTGTATATTTAAAGTGAAGTGTTGTAAATGTAAATGTCTGTGACGGTCCCGGGGATGTAAGTGTCCGAGTCAGTGGGGATCCTTAGCTTTGGTGATGAGATTTGATTTGAGATTTTGGATTTACAAAATCAATCCTTTAATCTATAAAACGTCAGGAAACAGTGAAAAATGCCAAAAGTCAGAAAAGCCAAAGATATTGAAATGACATCCCAAAAATTGGAATATATCAGGAATCTGCATAATCAAGGACATAAATAGATTATCACTCACAAAACTTGATGCCAATTTATTTTCTGTGGACGAGCTGATTAAATGACAAAGACAAGTCAATTCTGCTCTACTGTTTATGTAACATTTAGTTGTGTACTTTTATTTTGTGTACTCTGCGGTGCAACATCCTTTGCAGGCCAGATGTTCTCATTGGATAATCGACTGAAGCTCGGCCATCCTGTGGTGTATTTACAGGAGGTCTTTCTAGCCTCTCTGTAAAGCACCACGATGACAGTCCTGTGCTGAAAACCACTGGTTGAGTTTAAAGTTTAAATTCTGGAAGTGAGTTCATTAATTGTCAAAGTGTTCAACGTGCAAAGTGCATCACCTGCCTTTTTATAGTCATTGTTTGCTGACTCCTCTTCTGCCCTTTTCCTTGCAGACAGTCTGTTCTCCCGTCGTAAGAAGTAGGACTCAGCGTGGTTTGTTGATGGGTCGTTGGAGACATCCGAGGATCCAGAAGAGCTCAGTCTGAAAACACAAGAGAGGTATTATTCAGGGTTTAGCTCCGTTGCTGTCACAGACATCCTGTGTTTTTTTCTCTATTGAATGTCTTTTGTATATTAATGGTGTGAATTAGATTTGCTTACCTAGACAGTTTCTCGTGCTGAAAAAGAGGGGAAATGTTTTAAAACCGACTATCTGACCAAAAGGGAAAATGCAACAACCACAACAATGTTATTTTTGTAATAACATTCCTGATTATCTTACGAAAGGTTTTAAACTAAGTCCCAATTTAAGCGTGACATTAGCATAAAGAAGTCATTCAACCCCATCGTGTCCTCTAGATGCTCATTACTGCACAAATAATGACGTCACACAGCTCGACTTCATCATTTGTTTGACTTGCTCTTTGGTCGTGATTTGAGATTTATGAAGCAAATCCACGAACGAGGTTGTGCTTCGTACCACGTTGACCATTTCCTCTGCGAAATATTGCTGCAATGCTCACAGGCCATCTTTTATGTACAATGTCAGCAAGTGCATTCATTATCAATAGATCTAGAAAGCATAGCTCAGTTGTTCTTTGAAGTGACATTACCATGCAGGAATTCCTCATGAAAGACTTCTTTTTTTTTTTTTTTCAGCTTTCCAAGAAAAGGTTTATGGCAGTCTGAAATACCAAGCCGAGTCAAAGAAGGAGAGAGGAAGTGATCTCTGAAATAAACTGACAAGCAGAGATAACTAAACACATCCAAAAAAGGTAATAGCTCTGGCAGTGGCTTTCACAATGTGTTCATTATTGCCTGCTGAAGTTCGAAGGGTTATACGGTTTCCTTAGCGAGAGGTTTTCACTCGGAAGAGCAGAACAGCAGCTCAACAGTAAAAACTCCCTCATGAAGATGAGAAATTGTAGCCTGGCGACTACAAGGGACAAAGGTTTAGTTCTTACATCCCCAGTACGAGTGATATGAACCCCGATATAAAATGCAGATACAGATAACTGACAAATTAAAGGTACATAAAGTGTCTTAGTAAGGTGTTGAGCCACCATGAAATAGATCGAACACTGTTCTTGCAAAAGATATTTCCTTATTTAGTGCTTATGATGGCAGAGAGTGCTGTCTAACACATGGTCCAAAACCTCCCATAGGTTTTAGATCTGGATTTCTTCTGGTGACTGCAAACGCCATCGGTTATGATTACATACATCGTTTTTTACATATACTTTGTCAAGGATTATGTTTGCTTTATGTTTCACAAATAAGTTTAATAAAATGAGCCTGTAGAAGACTGCATGGGGAGGAGCTCCGCTGTACTAACTAGCATGAGCTTGTTAGCGTTGTCACTGTGAGCACGTTAGTATGCTGATGTTAGAAATGACATACGCTCTGCCTTAGCAAAGCCTCGCAGAGCTGCTAGCATTGATGCAGACTGGCACTTTACAACAACAAAGCTATTCAAAGTGCTTTACATAGCAGATAAAATGGCATTACGATATAAAACAGTGTCGCCATATATCGTCTCTGAACCTGCTGAACCCATCCTCTCCATCTTTAAATGCTCTCATATTAATCATGAGAAAAGCTAATGCTAAAAATCAATATGTATTAACTTAGAAGAGGTCATTATCCACTATCCACTATTATCCACTATCCAGCAATTTTACATCAGCATGTATCAGAATAATGATGCACTGAATTAATTATTGATGCTGACACAACTTCTAAGACAGTACGTGCAGTTCCTTCATGCATTGTAGTCTATTATTTCAGACATAGAGCCTTATTGTGACAGTCACATAAACTAAAGCCAACGGCAGACTGGTGAACAGTTACACATCTAACTAAATCATGGAGATGGCAAGAGGAGTTACTTTAAAGAAGAAACAGGGCTTTCAGTTACAGACACCGCGTGTAAACACAGTGATATGCCTCTCCTCAGACATTTACAAGATCTCTGGATCTTCCCCAGACTCTGATGTCAGCTCCTTTAAAACTCTCTCTGGACACTTGGATATGCTCGGTAAACGGCAATTAATGATATACAGTATGCAGACTTGGAAAAAGCTCTGGTTTAGATTAAGCGACAGCACTTATAAACAGATGCTGATGGAAACACAGGCCTTTGTGTCCCGTGCATGTGAGCGACTCTGTCACTAAGCTGTCCTCCAGCCTTTCTAGAGCCATAGAGGCACTTCTTGCTTGCTGACCAGCTATTCCCAAGTGGAAAATGTGAGCTTCCCGTAGGACTA
Organism: Pholis gunnellus; assembly: GCF_910591455.1. Taxonomy (NCBI): domain Eukaryota; kingdom Metazoa; phylum Chordata; class Actinopteri; order Perciformes; family Pholidae; genus Pholis; species Pholis gunnellus. Next base: position 7,684,690 of record NC_136529.1, on the reverse strand, counting down.
GCGGAGAGATAAACATCCATAAATACTGCGTCTGAGTTCCCACAAGCCAGTCCTATGCGCTCTATCCCTCCTCCTCTCTGTTCCCTGTCATCCTGTCTTTCACCCCCTGCTCTCTTTCTCTCACTCTCTCTCTCTCTTCCTGTATCCCTCTCTCTGTGTCTCTCCATGAATCTTTCCTAAGTGGATTCTAGAGATAAGACTAACTGCTCACTACAACTTTTCTACGGTTTCACTTGCAAGTTTTGTTCCTCCATGCTCACGCACATCAGCATGCAATTTAGTTTCACACTTTTTGTGAGTCATTGCGAGCCATTAGAAGCATGTCAGAGTTTTAGAAGAGATCAATCTTTATTGTGGGGTGGCTTAGGGGTCCAATATGCGTACCATGTAACCACAATGTCCCTGGTACACTAATGGGGATTAAGGCAAATGTCCAAAACATATTCTAAAAAAATACTTTATAATCGAACAAATTAAAGTTTGTTCGAAGTTTGTAACGTTTAAAGTTGTACAAAAAACATGTGTCGTTCTAATCAGCAAGTATAGTGCATGATTTTATAAATATTACACTGATAAATCTGGCAAATGGAAACACCATCTTTAATTGTTTTTATATGATTAATTGTCAATTATAGCACCCAAATAAATGCGTAAAATGATAACAAAGCTTGAAAAGTCACTGATTACGCCATCACTTGAGAAATTCTGCTTCTACATACGTTTTTTTTTGACTGCAGCACAATATAAATGAAACTATTGCAATAATGATAGTGCCATTGGCAGTTTAAAGTGGACTGAAGGACATTAGAAAAATCCTTAGTTGCATTCCAACAGCTGTCATATGTAAACAATGTTGTTGCTTCTCAGATTATATGTCAGAGCATACAAACACACAGGAGTACTTCTGTGGCTCGTTACAGACATGTGTTTGACAGTGAATGAACTCCAATGTTAGTGTTTGCACTATGTCAGCCGTGGCATTTCCTCTAACCAAACAGACACTGCAAAGATTAAAGACAGTCCGGCCTTACCCTCAGGCTCTTGGTGGTGGCGGTGGATGAAGTTGGAGAGTCAGAGAGTGACTTTCTGATGCGTGGCTGATCTTTGTTGTGAGAAAGTAGAGATGACATCGCTCCCAAAGCTGCTGGCCTCCGCATGCAGCTGCAGTTTGGTCCAAAGTACCTCCAAAAAGTTATTTTTTCTTTTTTTGTCTTCAACAAAAATAAAGCAGCAAAGAAGAAGTAGAGGGATCTACTTATAATCCACCGACTGATGTCAAATTCTGTGGCTGTTTCCTTAGTTTAAGTGAGAAAGTGTGATCTTCATGTGATGGTGAGACGTTGAATATGTGATGAGCGTGAAAGAACTGCACAAATGGGAGAGCTGTGGAGGAAGTGGTGGGACTGGGGAGTAGGCGGGCTGTAGTGTGTGTGTGTGTGTGTGTGTGTGTGTGTGTGTGTGAACATACGAATCTGACAGCAGTATTGTTCACAAGGGCTCTCAAGGGACTCAGTCATTCAGCCAAAAATGGAACAAGTAAAGCAGCATTAGTCTTAGTGTTGTTAGGGTAGTTTCTGTAGATGAAAATAGTTTACACAATGTGTGTATTATTTACAACGAAGCACTCTATTTTGGTTCTGTGTGTAATGCACACGAAGGTGTGCTTATTATAAGCGTTATTTCCTTTGCAGTAAAAATAAGTGTGATTTTATTACACTTGTTGTACAAAGAGGAAACTTTGAGAACCAGTGGTGGAGGAAGTACTCAGATAGAAGTAGAAGTAGCACAACAACAAAGCTACTTTGTCACAAGTAAAAATAAAAAATGTTATTTAAGTAACAGTACAGAAGTATCAAAATGTGCCAAAAGTAAAAGTACTCATTGTGCAGAATGGTCCAGAATCATGTTTATTAATCAGATTTATGTTGCAGCTGGTAAAGTTGGAGCTAATTTATTATTTTATATTTTTGGTTCATGAGTAAATGTGCTCAGTTACATTCCACCACTAGGATCAACACTGTTAAAAATGGCAACACCTCAATTAAAACAATTGGTAGAAGCTACATCTGGAAGTAGAATGCAATTGAGTTGGACAAGCACGCATGTTTGTGTCGGTGTGAGATAAGAGTGTATAAAAAACAACAGGTTGGTCAGAGGCCCAAATATACAGTTCTTAGGGTGAGACCTGTTGTTTTAATTTAATCAAGCTGGAGGCTGCATGTGTTGACAGTTAAGACGAGTTTACATACCTTTCGGAGTATGTTACGTGACACAGTTGCATTCATTATGTTAGCACAGCTCATTTGTTTGCAATTTATTCTCCTAAAAAGGGAGTGCTATCTGTGTTACTCATGCTCAGTAAATGCTTGTGGAATGGGACAAATTTATTTCAAAGCAAGTAGCCTACACTGTAAAGTTTCACATCAAATATTGGGGTTTAAAAATAAAATCTTAACGGTCTGAATGTTGTCAAATTGATGTGTAAAGTGGTGTCAGGTGGTGATACACACCACATGTATGGTTCCATGTCTCCATTTTCACTTTGCTTCTAATTATTTCCAGCCTGAGTCAGAGTTGGCTGTCAGAGCGAGCCCCATATTGCACCTGCTGCAAACTAATCATGGAATTACATAAGACAAATAGTTTCACAAATTTCCATTCCTACAGTGACACTGATGAGTGCACGTGTAGCTCCACTAGCAAATTGTTCCAAAGTATGTTTTTGGATAGAGGGATATTTTCAGTAGGAGTCGAGCTGACATTGAATGGTTTTCTGGGATAGAGGCGGAGGGACCGTCAGGCCCAGCATTGACGCTGGCCGGCGGCCCGCTGTTCGGCTGGTTTTCTGTACCCAGTGTAGCAATAAAGCATGGCAGAATTAGCAAGCTAGTCCGCTAGTCTGAGCTAGCTAGCTGTCCACTAGTTAGCTTGTTAATTCCACCATGCTTTAATGCTACACTGGTTACAGAAAATAAGCCAAAGTTGTCATTGATCTGGTGATAGCAATTCTTGACTTGCTGTACGTCGTTTTAGTTGGTATAGGAGTTAGCCCCCTCAAGCAGTCGCAATGGCAACGGTACACATGAAAATGGCCACCGTTCAGACCATCCTGCTACATTGCTTTGAATGGGAATGTCAGTTCTACTGCTATTTCAATGTTGTTTTTTTATGTTCTTGACAAACATTATTGGGGTTGCTATGCCCATATTTTAGCTGCACATGTAGCCACTGTTTAAGAACATCATCATATTAAAGATATAAAAATGATGTTTAACATTCAACAGTGGAACCTCTCATTAGGTTTTGCTTTACGACACCCGATACCTGTACATTAATACCCGTCAGCTTGTCATCATGCTGCCCTTTTGTTGTTTTTTCCTGAGAGATTAATGTAATTACTGTCATTAATAAAATCAAATCACTATTTAAGGTCTCGTGTGTAGGATCTGGTAACATTTAGCGATAAAGTTGCAGATTGCAACCAACTCAAACTTCTCCCTTGTGCCAAGCGTGTAGGACCCGCTCCGTATGTAGATAGAAAGGGCTCATTGTAAGGTGAAACAAGACACTGAATCCTATTTTCAAGAGATTACACACAAGAGAAAGCGTACTTGATATCGTATTCCATTCGTGCCAATAGATCCCCCTAAATGCACAACATGAGAAGGCTAATGATACTAATTGTTAGTAGAGTTTCCCTTACAACTAAGATAAAAGTCATGAACCACTCAGATATCCCCTCCTTCAGACAGAAAGTTTTGTTTGTTGATTATTCTTTATCATTACGGTAGTAATCAGGCACCACCTGCTGGCAGAAAATAGCACCTTAACCTTTTCACAAAAGAGGTTCATGACGAGAGAACACTATGTACCAATGAAATCCTATGTACCCATTTGTACAGCATGTACACTTGTGCCATAAATAACGTCACTGAGAGAAGCACTACATATGCACTTGTATTAAATTACGAGCTATAAGTACAGGCACAATCGTGTTGTCTGTCAAATTGCAAAAAACACTTTACATTTTATACTCTCATACTCTAATCTCGTCATGCGTAAACAGATCAAACACAGTTAATTGAATTAAAAATTATTATATCAAATGTTTTTGTCACATGCCAGCTCTAAAACAGTTTGTTGAAATTACTTTACATGAATTGTGTAATTTCCATCAACACTTCAATCTCAGTAACCTTCTGCATTAACAGATATTGTAAATACATTTCCAGGTCTGACAAAGGAACTCTCCTTTTTTTTTTTTACTGTTCCCATGTTTCTACTGACTATACATTTTATATTTAACTAACAACAGCGATCGTATATCTATACTTGTTGTCAAGACTTAAATTTATAAAATTTAAGAAATTTGAACAAAACAAATACTTGAAATAATTAGCAAGAAAGTGTGCCGCGTGTAAAAATGGTTCCCATTGATCCAAATAAGACTTAAAAATCACAATCCTGTGAACTAATGATTTCCAGGAGCATTTCAAATACTACACGTCCTCCTCATTTTCCTCCATGAAGACCTCCCTATTTAATTCACCGGAATCTTCCACTACAGTCTCTCCAACTTCTTCGGACACCTCCTCTTCCAAAGGCTGGTCCAAAACATGACCGTCTACAGTCTGTTCTGCGACCTCCTCTTCTGCTGCCTCCTCAGCAACCGCCTGCTCCTCACTCTGTTCTGTATTTTCCTCGTCGTCTTGCTCCTCTGGTGTCATTTCTTCTTCTTCCTCCTCCTCCTCTGTAATTTCCTCCTCCTCTACAACGACCCCCTCCACTTCCTGTTCCAGTGGCTGCTCTTCCTGCATTGCTTCCTCCTCCTCCTCCTCTGCCTCATTTTCTGCTTCATCTTCAGTATCCTGCTGCTCGTCCTCTTCCTCAACATCTTCTAGCTTCTCCTGCACCTCAGTGGCACTCTGTGTTGTAGTGGAGATGAACTCTTCTGCTGCTGAACCCTCCTCATTTGATTTATCTTCCATTGAGAAAGGAGTTTTCGCCAACTGAAATAGACAGATATATTATTCATCCTAATGGAGTTTGGCTTGAAAAACGATGTTGTACACCGGCACTAAATACTTTGATTCATTGGGTATTTGAAAGGATAGTCTTAGAAAAAAGTAGCAGGGCTTTACCTGGGAGTGAAAAGTCTGCAGCTGAGTCATGAGGCTGCTGCGAAGTGTCTGTGAAGTGGAATACTGCTCATCCAGAGTCATCTGCACTGAACTGAGCATCTCCTCTAATGCCTGGGCATGCATGGCCTGCATAGCCTCGACGAGCTCCCTGAAAAACACACACACAACATAAATGAACACTTCTTTGGAAAGTCAGCAAATATAAATATTGTTAAGGCATGCATATTAGAGCTGTTAAATCAAACGGAGCTCACTTTATTGCAGCCATCTCCTCGTTGTTTGTATGAAGTGCATCTTTATGAAGGTACATTGACTCTTTCAGCTCATTCAGGTCTGAGGCTTGCCCATCTAATTGAGCATTAAGAGCCTCCACCGATGCAGCCTGATCATCAACTCTGGAGCATGCACTGACCACAGCACTGGCTAACCCAGCCACGTTTTCAGCCAGCGCTGAGCTGGAGCTCAAACCGGCCACTACGCTCTCCTTCACGGCCTCAAACTCATCACTCTGGTTATTGAACATGGCCTGGAGAGTTGTGACGGACAGGGCGACCTGCTTTATCTCAGTCAGTCGAGTGTCCATCCCGTCATGGAGGGCCCAAAGCTGCGCATGGTCGGAGTTCTTCAACTTCTCTGAAGTGGCCAGGGTAACCTCAGCCTTCTCCTGAGCCTCCTCCAGGGCAAAGATCCTCTGCTGCACACCCAAACCTGTATCCGTCTAGAGAGAGAGAGAAAATATTTAGCCATGTGGTTTGATTTCAGTTCAAACATTTGAAATGTCTGAGCTGTCTTATTGCTGTAGCAAGTAGGGTCGGTATAATATGCCAATATATAGCCTTCCATTGGACATCAATTTGTCAGAGAAATGTAAATATTGTTTATTTATATATATATATATATATTGTTGATATCCTTGGGTGTATTAGGCTATTGTGGGTAGTGATCAAAACCACTGAGCAGTCTTGGAGTAGTGTTGGATGATTTTTGGATCAATGTGATGATTTGTCAGGTATTAAATAAACCAGACATTTCAAACCAATTCATTGTCTAGTAAATATATTATCCTGATAAGCCTAAACACGGGCAGCAATCACTGCTGATAATGCAAAAAAAATATTTGGCATTAGGCTATTCATATTTTTACAATAGCCGTCTGGGCTCTAAATGCCACTGAAAGTCAGGTCGTGCTAAAATTAGCATGTGTTACTATCAGTGTCAAGCTCACTATTTTTAAAACATCGTACATCCACAGCTTTTCAAAATAAAGTCCCACACCTAGATTTTCAGTCATATTATCCGTCATAAATTACAATAACTACAAATGACTGAAAGCACTTAATTCATACACCTCATTTTTTAGTTGTTTGATTATTCATATTTACTTATTAGTTTAAAAACGACTATGGTGATACAATTATTCTGAAGGCATTTCACCAACATCCGGTATCGTACACTCTTTAGCGAGTTAAACGCAGCTGTTGCACAGCCATGCACTAATCATTACACCCCCCCCCCCCCCCCCCCAAAGTCGAAATAACGTCCAAGTAAAACAGTTGATTTATTTGACCTTGGTGCACAATAAAACAGAAACAAAAGCAGTAAATGTAGGCATCATTTCAGTATTTAACATGGTCCGTGACCAGCCCAGCAGAAACACACAGAAAAGCAAAGTTAACTGTGTAAGTCACCTGTGCGTCAGTCACCGCCACCACCTGCTGGAGGTTTGCGATTCTCTTCTGCATTGTTGTAAAGGACTCCGACAGTTGGTCGAGGCTCTGCTGCTGCTGTACACAAAACCACCCCATTAGAGAGGCTCCGATAGTGAAGATAATAATGAACAGCAAGGCTGAAGAAACATGGGAGTTTGTCTTGCTCCTGGACTGTGGCACTGATGAGTCCAATAAAATGGAGGTGTCTTCTTGCGGCTTCTTTGACTTGCGCTTGGCCATGGTAGCAGCAGGAGGAGGAGAGGAGGGAGACTGGACGGAGTTGAAGACCTGCTTGTCTTCAGTGAACTGGATTCTGTAAAGTGTGGCTTCTCCTCTGGAGATTCAAAGGTATCACGTTTTTTCTTCTGCTAGACCCTTTGACCTAGTCATTCATTGGACCCCCATACCAGCCACAGCAACTGTTAGTGTGGGTGTGGGGGGAGTGACAGCATGTAATGTAACTGCAGTGGCTGAAGAAGAGCTAAGATCCACCACTGAAGTATAATACCACTGTGTAAAAATACTCACTTAGATGCAAAGGTCTAGCATTCATAACTTTCAAACTTACTTTCAAGTTAAAGTGCTGTAGCATTAGCAACAAAATGCGCATAAATATTGTAATAAAAAAAAGCAACTCAATTACTAACTTTCAAAGACTTAGAACGTGTAATGTTAAGCAACACAATACTTTTAAAGCTGGTCCTGGTGTGGCCAGGTTATGTGCTGTTGTGGTGTTTATTTGTAGTAATTCATCACATTTGTCAAACTTGTAAATATACATGAAATTTAACTACCTAAATAACACTGTCAGTTAAATGTAGTGGAATACAAATTACAGGATTTCACTCTGAAATGCAGTTTGAGTAGAACATTAAAACACTAAATCAAATTCCAAGTACCTCAAAACTACTTATGTAAAACATTTGAACACATTTACTTATTTATTGTCACACTTCTGGTGCCACTTCTTATGCACATGCACCTCCATGGAACTCACTGACAGCTGTCATTTTCAAACCAACCAATGGCGTAACACTGGTGGCAGGAATGTGGATCATGTTGCTTTTGTGTGTAATAGATCTCACTGTGGTGTAGTAGCAAGTATCACAATTCCCAGGGCTGTCTTTTAGCAATTGAATGTAAGGCACCAGCAATAGCGACCATTCTGTATTCATAGAGAGACTCCAGTCTACTGTATGAGAGAAACAAAAGATCGACAGTGTCTCTCTACCGTAATGTTAACAGCGAATAAACTATAGGCGGCAACCTCTGGGTCTAGAAAGTGAAGGAAGCTGCTAAAAGGGCTTGTGTGTGATTCAAATCATTGAACAGTTAACATCAAACATGTCATTTTGTATTTGACCTAATTTTCAGTAAATAGAAGCAGAATGGTGAAATATCTCCAAAGTTTAATAGTGCAGGATAAAACATTTTCCCGAAGTAAGTAGTTTGAAATGTAATAACTTAAAATGAACGAGTTGTCATTTGGGATAATTGATTTAAAACACAGTAGAAATCTTTTGGTTCAGCTCCTGTTTGGCAGCTGCAGCTCCTCTTCACTCTGTAAAGGAACATATTGATACTTTCTGTTTGTTTCATTTACATACTGGTCACTCATTTTTTTTTTTAATGTTAAACCTCATACAAATGTTAATACCTCTGACAATCAGCGTCATTGAGGACTCGACCGTCCCCAGTTTGTTCTCGATGACCACTTTGTATTCCCCGTCGTCTTTGGGTCCCACCTTCAGTATGAGCAAGGAGCAAACTCCACACACATTGGTGATGTGGTAGTTGGTGTTTGTGTTCAGGCTGATATGGTTGTGGTACCATGTCACACGTGGAGCTGGATCCCCCCCAATTGCGCAGCTCATGTAGCTCTCGTAACCCCGAGGAGCTGTGCGCTTTTTCAGGGGAACGATAAATGATGGTGGTGACTGTAAGTCAAGGGATTTTGTCTCTGGCATGTTGACTTTGAACTTTCCTGAAACACAAAGAAACTCAAAGTTTAGGGTTCCACAAATGGCCGCTTATAAACTTATACACTTGTATTGCAAACTAGCTTTCCTAGTTTCCTACAGTGAAAATGGCATCCCAAAAAACAAAATGTGTGCAGAGGATGTTATGAACGAGGAAAAAAATGTACAGTGTTTTGGCTGACTCGGATATTCAGCCGTATTTATTCGAGCTGGGGTATTCTGCCAAAGACATGCAGCACAGAGAGGCCAATGCTGCTGCTGCATTAGCCATGCAAGAGGATAGGGCAATGTCAAATAAGCTCCAAGGCCACAACAATTTCTAAATCCAGTGTTATATACCCATCCAGGCCATGTTTTGTTTTGCATATGTATACTTAATATGATTATAAAACACAAAAGGTTAGTTATTTCAAAATGCAAAGAAAAATGTATTGTCAGTAAGTAAATTGTTGTACTTGATCCCATTTAAGGGTCACCATAAACCTTTTGCATGGGCCACCGCTGGGGGCCAAGAGACAGGATCGTCTGTCTGTAGCCGTTAACCCCCCCCCCCACTACAATATGCGTCAACTGTTTGTCCCTTATACTCTCTTCTAATGTCAGCTTTCCAGCTTTTTAGCTGTAATCTCCTTCACTTAAAGAGGGTCTGTTCAATCATCCCTGTTCTCACGTAGGCCTAGTTTAGTAGACCACAGTTAAACTGTTCTCAGTCTGTCAAGCTGGGATGACATTTCACCAAAGAAATGGGCTCGAGGGAAATGGTGTTCGCAGAGGGGCTCTAAAAAGTCTTAATGGGACACTTCATCAAGTTTACGCTTGACGTTCTGTTTACTCTTCACTCGTCTGGATAAATGGAATGAACTTCACAATATACCTTTACTAGTGAGCAAGAATATGTTGTCCGGGTTGAATTTTTGCAGTATTGCATGTCAGTGTTTCTTTGAATGACTCTTTCTTTCTTCTGGAACAGAGCCCAGTAGTTCTAATTAGGAGTTTTATAAGTATTATTACAGCAATACTGTTCTGACTAAGTGGTTGAATCCTTAAAGGAGTTAAACGTTTGAAATAAAACACCCAGGTGAGACATTCAAGTTTTAAAATCCCCTGTAATTCATTCCACGTATAAGGTGCCTGTCTATCCAAGGTCAGTATTGACCTGAGGGATCGGTAGAGTTAAACTGTCCTGAGTTGTGGTTTGGTGAGCAGTGGTTTTCAATTTGAAAATACAAGTGTTTTACTGAGGCAGCTTCTGCAGGAACCTTAATCTGTACTTCAGCATAGGAAACATGATTCAGTGAGTACAGGAGAAGTGATTCAGATGTCTTTGTGATTTAACCAGAGACACCAACCTTTTTGCTTTATGGTTCCAAACACGGGGGATTCGGAAGGTGGTGAAAGACCCATGTCATTTTTAGCAAATACCCTGAAGTAATACTCGCGTCCAGGCAAAATATTGACAACTGTGAACTTATTGTTGAAGAGGTTGTCGGCCACTGTCCTCCAAGTGCATTGGAAGGAGTCCCGCTTGGATAACATATAGTGAAGTCTGTCGTCCCTCTTCTCATCTGGAGAGGGAGTCCAGGACAGAGTCACTGTTTCTGGGATGTTCTGATCCAGCTCCACTGGACCCGGAGGCTTGGGATCATCTGCATCCAGATTTGGAGAGACAGAGGTCTGAGTTACAAAAGTGTATCTGCTGTGCAACAAACAGTACTTGCTGTATGCGGCTCAGTTTCTCAGTTCATGGCCAAGCACACTGAGACTCACCTGTGACTCTGATTTCAAGATTGAGGCTCTCCTGGCCGACAATGTTCTTGACAGTAATGGTGTAGATGCCACTGTCGGACCGCTCAGATGTGGGGATTAATATTTGAGAGCCTTTATCAGAGTTGGTAATAGTTACATGTCTGGGCACTGGAGTACCATCTTTTATCCACAGGATTTGTGGCAGAGGGGAGGCCTGTAGGCAGTAAGAAAGAAAATGTATTAGTTAATTAGATTAAATACATTTCCAATTAATTAGGAGGAACATCTCTTGCACAATACCTCAAAGTTGATGTTCAGACGGACTGTGTTTCCAGATCGTACCACCACAAAGGTCTTCATGTTGCGATCTTTAAACTTTGGCCTGACTGTGAGGGTGAAATTTAGAATAAAATGTTTAGATTCTTGTAATCATACAATTTAGCAAACTGGTAGTCTTTCAATTTTCTTGAAATAATGTTTTCAAATTCTTTGTACTGTATTGCAGCGTATATATTAATTTTGGCAGCAGCCTCTGGGCCTGAAGAGCGAATCCAATGCTGAAGTGCCTTAAAAATCAGAGGGCTGGTTGCAAAAAGAAGTCTGATTGAATAGAAGTTTATGAGAAAATTACTTCTCACTTAATTTATTACATCAGTAAACATGGTAAATATAAGTTTATGGTCTCAATCGCTATAGTTACAAGTCTTCTAATACAGCATGATGTTCATTTAGTAAACCATGGTCCCATTTAGATAAAAAAGAAAAACACAAAGTAGGGTATGTTTTAGGATGTGGTATACCTTGTGATTGACAGGTCACTACTACTGTGCTGGGAGTTGACTGGAGTTTAACCCTTTCATAGTGTGTTTTCACTTTGTGAAAGTTAGATATAACCTTAGTGGTAGCCTAAAACTGGCTTATTCAGAGTTTAGTCGTATTTAGCTCCACCCTCTCTTTTCACTTCTGGTTTAAAAAACTAAATGGCGACAGACCTTTAGACTGAGCCATTTATACATAGAGAGTGAGTCCTCTTCACGGCGTTCGCCATGTTGCACCGCCATGTTTCTACAGTAGCCCAGAATGGACAAACCAAACACTGACTCTAGCCAGAGCCTTTCGCGTTTTCACCTGAAGACCACTGTAGGAGTATTCAGTCTGATGCAACCTACAACCTCGGCACTAGATGTCACTAAATCCTGCACATTGCTCCTTAAACTGTCATGTCACATCAATTCCACCCTTTAACTCCAATGTCCATGTATATGAAACAAAATATTGTTGGACACTCTACAAACACTATAGAAAAAACTAAATCTTACCAGGAGGAGGCATGGCAATGACGTAACTGTCGAAGCCTTGAGGTTCTCCATCACCTCCATAATTGGTGGCAATTACTCTCACCCAGTAGCTGGCCATCGCCTTCAAGCCAAGCACGGTGTAGGAAGTTAGAGTAATTGGGATGGCATTACAACGAGTCCATTCAAGGTTTTCTATTGGTCTGATCTCCACGTAGTAGCCTTGGGCTTCATCCTCCACCCCTTTCATTTCTTTAGGTTTAGTCCAAGCCAGTGAAAATGTGGTGTAATTGGAGGATGTTAACTTCAGGTCTGTGACTTTGCCTGGAGGTTCTGAAAATGCAGAAATGAGAGGTTATTGGCTCAACATTGTCACGCTTTTATACTAACCAAAGAGGTTCAGACAGCATTATGTTGAACAGGTTCACTGTGATGCATGACTTGCATCACTTTCAGTGGAAGATAATTCAGTGTGACAGGCTTACTCATTGGATCCCTTGCGATTACTGTGTCACATGGAATACTAGGATCTCCAGCACCAGATAGGTTGATAGCAGCCACCCTAAATTCATATGCTGCCCCTTCAAAAACATCTTTCACTGCATACTTTGTATCTGTGGAAAAAGAAAATGTTTTGTTGTCATATTACTAGAAATGTTAAATTGTGTAGGCGTATGCCTTAGAGGTATGGATATTTCTCGATTCAGTTGATGCAGTGATTATACCTCATAAGAGAAGGAGAGCTGTGAGAAAGGAAAAGTAAATAACTAAAGTCCGCTAGCTGCTAGGCTAGTTCATGCGGTGTAAAATGCAGCAGGCATTTAGGAAGTGCCCTGTCTTTGAGCTGCTGAACCCTATTTTTGTAGATTTATGTGGTTTTTGTAATGTTTAATGTACTGAGGCGGGTAAAACTGATAGGTATTGAAAAGATGCAGCTTTGAATATTAATTAAAGAATGTTGCAGTCAGGTTTTTGAAAGCACTTTCTAAATAAAACAGTGTTCAGAGGCCAGTGAAGATTCACACCTCTGCATAGCAGGCATTAATATTCCCACTGGGTTAAATATTTATTTCTGCAGCTTGCCATACGAGTTGGATACCTGTAATAGGCCCCCCTTGATTTACAAGGCTCCAGTAATTTGTGCCTTTCTTGTTCTTTTCCAAGTTGTATCCCACTATTTTGGTTCCTCCAGTGTCACATGGAGGACACCATGCCAGATTGATGCAATCTTTAAAGGCACTGACCACTTTTGGTGCTGCTGGGGATCCGGGATAACCTGTGGAGGAAACATGACATTTTGACTGTCTGTGTTATGTTATATTGTTCCAATATTCTTTTATTACTGCCGAAATTAAATCATGTCAACTCCAGCACACCATGTTTTATTCACCAAATATAACCAGCAGGAGAGCTGACAATTGTCGGGCAAATGTAGCATGATGTACTGGAAAAAGAGTGTTTTCATTTTGATGGACACACAGTGTACACAGTGTCTGCACCTCGCTGTGAGTGTGTTCTCAAAGCCAGACATTTCAACTTTTATCACCTCCACTGGGAGTTGGATGAAGCTTTCCTCTAATTAATGCAGAAATATTTCCGTGATGCTTTATGTAAAGGTTTGTCATCGGGCCAAGTTTAAGTGATTAAAGCCTGACTCTGATTTCTGGCAACCCCCTCGTGGAAGCATCAACAATGACAATCCACAATAATAATAATCCTCTTAAATTCAATGGCGAGAGAAAAATGTATCAGAGTGAATAATGAAATCATGAAACAACTTAAAATAGATGTGAAGAAATGTAATCTTTTGTTTCACTCGATTGTTATTTTACCTGCTAGAAGCTAAGGGGTTTTCATCAGACAGCAGTGAAAATATCCCTCATGAAGCCTGAGTTAGGCTCAAGCTAAAGACTTACGTAAGACACCAGCTGCTATGTCTTCTGTCTGCAGGTAATCGCTGATGCCTTCTGCGTTCTTGGCTCTGATCCGGTAGCAGTATCTCCGTCCAGGGTTCACATCTGAATCTTTGTAACTTGGGTTGCTGCCGGGGATCTCACCGAGATCTGACCATTTATTGCGCCCGACTTGTTGGCGTCCTATGATATAGTTTGTGACCGGGCATCCACCGCTATCTTTTGGTGGTTTCCATTTAAACTCAACAGATGTTACAGCACTTTCCATAATGTCCACCGGTCCTTGTGGTGGTGTGGGTTTGTCTGTTGGTGAAATGAAAGTGGTCATATTGGGAAAACGGGGAAAAGCTTTTATCTTCTTACATATAGAACAATGTGCAACACATGGAAACTGGAATGTCTGTTTTTCACAACTCACCCAGTACGATAAGTTTTGAAATAGCTTCGATTGTACCAAATTCATTTTTTATTTTTATTTTGACCTCTCCACCATCTTTCCTTTGACACTTAACAAGGCGTAGCTTGCTCTCGGTAGCTGATGCTTCAATCTTCACATTGAGAGCGGGCAAAAGCTCATCGTCATCCTTGTACCACTGTATCGTCATCGGAGCCCCACCAGAGAAGGACATCTTCCATTCTGCATTTTCACCTGCCTTTATAATGACTGGCTTTGTGAATTTTGCTAGCACATCATCATCGATTATTGGTGGATCTTCAATGTTAGAGAAAAAAGTCTTTGTCAAAAACCTTAACCCATTTAACCCAAGGGGTAATTTATCAATTGATACCAACCCATGTTATTGATTTTTATTCTGACCTTGAATTTTAAGCGTTGCTTCTGATTTACGGCCTTCAGCTTCAAAGCAGTACACAGCCGCATCGTCTTTGTTACAGCAATCGATCACCAACCTGTGACAGGCTCCATCTTTGATAATTGTTACCCCATCCTCACTGGTTAGCTTGTCAGATAGAAATATTCATCACACAAACATTAAGATAAATTAAGGTATGCAATGCACTAATGCTAATACATGCACGGGGTCTGCATCAGGGATATCATGGCAGTAGTCCTGTATACAAAAACATTCTTCAAAAGTAATTAACTTACCAGCTTCCCATTTTTATACCAACGTCCCTCAGAGGTCTCACTGCTTAGTTTGCAAGACAGCTCTGCCCGTTCACCAATAATAGCAACAGTATCTGACAGTCCACAGACGAACCGAACACCGCGATCTGCAAGTAAGAACAAAGTAAACGTGTTTAATGTATGGCCATATGCAACCTCTGGTAAATATAATAATGTCACTCTCTAGTGGTCAACATGCAGCACTGCACAAGATGTTTCCTATAGTAGATCATTAAAGTCCTTTATAATTATTATAAATAATAATAATCCTTTTACAAATGTCGTAAGAATTTAAAGTCTCTATTGAATTGTCCCAATTTTTTTGACTAACAGTTCATTTTCTGCCACCAAACCTCTGGTTGTAGTGAGTTATGTGTTATTGGAAAATCCAAAAGCTATATGATTAGTTTGATTTTAAATCCAGAATTGAAACGCCACATTTAAAAAAAACAACCTTTCTGAATCCATAGATCTGACCTGGGGCCAGTCCACAAAGAACAGTTTGAAGATGTTTCTTTTAAACAATAGGCCTTAATTATCTTACACATCACATCGACCCATACTATCACTCATATTTTACTCTAGGTTGGGACCGACTGTATTTTCTAGTCAAACCTCCAGTCCAATACCGTGGATTAATTCTGATCCACTTGATTAATACGGGCCCAGATAGCAAAGCTGACAAAGTACAGTCAACGTTATGACAACTGGCAGTAAAACTATAGCAGTGACACAAAAGGCAAGGATTTTACCTATAACAGTGTCAGGAACCAAAGGGCCATTTCGTACTCGCTTCTTTTTCTTATCATCTGCATCCTCTCCTCCTGTCAGGAGGTTCTTATTCGTGCCGTCTCCACCATCACCTCCATCACCTCCATCCCCTCCATCCCCCGCAGCTGGTTTTTGTAGTTTAGTCAGGTCATCTTGATTCCCAGTTTGGGTGCCCATGCGTCCTTTACCATTTGGATCAGCTGAATCACAGCGAAAAGCATACAAGTACGGATAACGAATCGTTAACTTTTCTCACACTTTTTAAAATAAACAAAGATACGAAGGAGTGCATATCCAGGTATCGCACTATCAAGCTGAGATTATATATTAATGTATATATCTATACAAAGAAAATTGTCCCACCTTCCACTTTAAGAGAGGCACAGCTGGAACATATCCCAGCAATGGCATAATAGGCTCCATCATCTCCCATTTTACAGTCTTTAACTCTCAGCGTGTGAATTAGCTTGTCCTCTGAAACGGTGATCTCATATTTGTCCCCATGTTCAAGGGATGAATCCTGTTTTGACCAGGTAATTCTGTTGAGGGGTGTTGACAAGACGCACTGAAAGATGGCGTCCTCACTTTCAAAGGCCTTCACATCCTTAATCTTGGCTATGAACTCCACAGCAGGCACTGAGAGGAGGAAGGGAGGGTGTGGATTAACGGACTGAGGTCTCATTCCTGAATGTGCCTTGCATTGTCTCAACAACTGCCAGTGCAACCATCCTGTTTTCTTACAGTTGCATTAGCTACATTGTACCTTGGAAGTCAGTTGCAAGGACATTTGCATCTTCAACATCGACCTGGTAAAACCCAGCATCTTCTGGCTGAGGATCTTTGATGCTGAAAACATATTTTGTCCCTGTTGTCTTAAGGCTATGCTTTGAATTTTCATCGTCCCCATATGGAACCAGTGTCCCATCCTTTTCAGAGAGAAGTGCTTAGATTAGATTTTTTATTTCCTTTATATTTCAACAATGATTGGTTGTGGATAGTTTACCTTGTACTACATATTTACTCACCTTGTATAAGTTGATTGCACTGTTGGGGTCATGTAGTGTCATGTCGAGGCTAAACTCGGCTTTCCCGTTTGATTTCACTTCTATTTGTTTCACATTGTTCACTTGCTCTACAACCTGAAAAAGAGAAATGAAATGTCCTGTGTATCTGTCGATTTTTCACTACATTTCAACTTCAGCGGCCTTGAGCGGACCGTGGCTGTTTTCAAGATGCATCACACTGGTAGAGCCTCAGGCAAACCTTGAGGAAAACAAATCCCCAGTAACTTAATACCCCTTTAAAATGTTGTTTTTCAGACATCCAGTGGTTTAACTTCTCATCTCTCTGCAGTGATGTGCAAGTGTACTCCTGTGACATCACTATTGGTAAATGGTAGCTAGCCCTTAGCTAGCGTTAACGCTACATGTTGTCGTTCACCCAATCACACCCATTGTGAGGGGCTACCATGCAATGATTCCACCTGCCCATCAGGAGTCTTAACTAATCATACACCGCAGGCACAGCTTGCGGGAGCAATTCGTGGTTAATTGTCTTGCCCAAGGATAGATCGACATAGACTAGGAGGAGCCGGGGTTCGAACCGTCGATCCTCGGAAAGACGACCTTGCTCTACCACTGAGCAGCTGTCGCCCCATATTGGGGGTGTGGTTACAGGTGCAACACACTTCTGACCACAACCAGAGGTGAAACAGGCTTGAAAATTGGGGAGAGAAGGCAGTGAAACACTACTTCACACACTGGTGTGGAATTACTCTCGAGCGGAGGCCTCAAAATAGGCTTAGGGGGTTAAAAGGTTAAAGTCACCAAAAAAAAGCAAACTACAAGTCAGTGAATCTCAGAGTGGGGTCCATGGCACCGTGTTCATGAAAAGTTTTTAGATAATATAATGCTGCAGGAATGAGTCCTAAAACTCCCGGTTTCCTTGTCTCAAAATCAATGTTTTTTTTTAATGTGTTTTTGGTTAGATGACTGAAATAGGGTTAACCAATTGTGGGTTATATTCAGTCGATCACACAATAAAGCAGTGGACACACCTGACGTCGATCTGCACTCTACTGCCTTTCTAGTTCTAGTCACTGCCAATTGCATTTACACTTCAATATATACAATACATAATGAAAGTGCTGTTTAAGAGTATCTTGCCGAACAAGTGTGAGAGGATCATAAACTTGTGTTTGCCACAGAGCCATATTTTCTGCAAGTATCCAAAATCTAATGGAAAAATCCCATTTGATTTGTGTTGAGGGACCTGGTGCAACACTAACTTCTAGGGTTGGCCTCGAAAAATATGTCATCCCTGCAACATTCTATTTATTAATATTAAATATTGTGTGACTTTGCTTAAAACCTAACCAGCATTTCGCAGGTTCAAAATACATGGCCAGTTATTACAAGCTGCATACAGTACAGTACCTTTGCCTGCTCATCTTTCCTTTCCTTTTTCAGCTGGTTGAGTCTCTTAAGCAACCAGCGGAAGTCGGTAACACCAAAGTCAAAACAGATTTTTTCATAGTCCTTCTTTGGTGCACAGATAAGCACTTCCATTAGCTTGGGATCAATTTCTCCGTCTTTTTTTGGTGGGAGTTGTTTTTTTTTGGTGACAACACTGAAAAGAGAATAATATATGTTTTTGGAGATCTACAGCTGTACATATTTAGAAAAACACTCTGACTTGAACTTACGTCTTCTTGAGTATTTTTCTGAAATCTTGTGGTGGTTGTCCATTTGCTAAAAGAGATGTGAATTTGAAGGAAAAAAAATGAGATACAGGTTTTCTTAATTGCAAATAACCCCACTATCATATTTGTTTACATTCTATATATGGTTCCATCTAAACGTTAACATGCAAAAACAACAATCCCCTGGATCAAATTCATTTGTAAATATGTAAGTCTTGCTCTGCGATTGCAGGGATGTTTTTTTGTTTTATTACAGCATAGTATTTTACCATGTTCAAATTACATTATTGTTGTTGCTTCTGAGATTCAAATTCAAGATCATGAAAAAAAACCCAAAATGTATGGATGGCAGAAAGAGAAAACGTAAGCGTCTTCATAGATCTGTGGTGAATGTCATACCTTCTTTGGCTTTCTTCTTAAAACCAACTGGGGGAAAAAAAAAAAAACATGAAAACAATAGCAACACAATAAATGATTAGTGAATAGTCACATCTCCTGTATATTACACTTTAATTTGATTAATTTACAATGATCATATGGCAGAGTAAGAATCTAGTCTTGTACCTTCAATAACATGGAGGGTTGCAGTGCAGACAGCCATTCCATACTCATTGGTGGCAAAGCATTTGTAGGTGTCAGCTTGATCTGGATTTACATTGAGTATCTGGTGGAGCGATATTATCAGGGTTAGATTACGTCTTTAGTGCTGACTAATACGTTCTGTCTCACATTGTCGCGATCAATGAGCTCTTTTAATTGCGTACTGTGAAGTTGAGAACAAATCAAAATCAATTAAGTGTACGTCATACTTTTAAACAATTCAATTAAAATATGCATATTTACGCATACAGGTCAGCAAGTGTGGGAGTACAGGAGAAAGGATAGAACGTATAAGTTTGTGTTTTATGAGATGTGGAGCATTTTGTTTAGATACGGTCTTCTCACCTCTAGAATGTACTCTTGAGCTCTGTCATCGTATCTGGTCTGGTATCTTTCTGGGTCGTCGACCTCTCCTTTATTACGTCCCCATGTCACAGCTGGTGCCGGCTCTCCACTAACCATGGCTTTGAAAAATCCTTTTTTACCTGGAAAAATAAAACCACAGAAAGACTTGCGACAGTGATACGGTTGTAGGTAGTGTTTGATAACTTTGTTGCAATCACACTTTTACGTGGGTTGTGTTATTTACCCTCCTGAGTAGTAATAGGCATTGGTTTCCGGTCAAAGTCGGGTGTTGACTTTCCTGCAGGCAGTATCTCAACATACTGAGTGATCATAACCCCGGGCACTCTGGACCTTTTCTTGATAGCCACTGTTAAGAGCAGAACATAACAGTTAAACTCTGCTGTGTGATGTTGTTAATGTGTCGATCCTTAAGATTTCAGTCCTGGTTGATTTGGCGACACCCTATCTACTGATGGTATGAGCGAATACGCTTTAATCCTACAGGTCCTGTATACTGCTTCCATCATTCTGTGAGCGACCGTGATCTGATTGTTATGCAGCACACGGCATGAGTCTGCGAACAGCGGAAGTAGTCGGTTACCTCGCTGAGAAGTCGGAGGTGTGCAGCCTGTCGCCTGCAGCTCTTCATCTAACGGCTCGCTGTGGCTGCTCCTTCGTGTTCCATTATTCCCTGCAATATTTCAAACTGATCCGCTGTCAGAAATTGCCTAATATAATCTTTTTTTTTGTAGATGTATTTTTTGATAAATGGTTGCTCTCAGTTTCCAGCTCACTGACACTCACATTGCATTCCCTCATGACTACTGTGCTTCATAATAAAAGTCAACTCACATTTCGCCAGATAAATGCTTTTAATGTGAAGCTGTACCCGAAGGAGATGTTTGATGCAATAATTATTTTCTGGGAATCAATACTGCAAATATATATATAAATATTGCAATACGTTCATCGGTGGGCAATATAGGCTCAATCACCACTGTGTTACCTCGTTCATGATAGCGTCTTAGCAGACACGTTTTTAAAGGAAAATCTTAGAGTTTGCCACTTTAAAGCAAACATAACAAAGACAAAAGAAAGCATAAATGTTATCAATGCTTTGTTATATGCACACTGTTAAAACATGCCTGAGCAAAACCATGGGATTGGATATCGTTAAAAATATTTGATGAGCTGCAAAAGTGATCACAGTACACAGTAACATTATCTTAAATATCAGTTATACCCAATATTTGGAAGAAAGCATCATAAACAGTCACTTTAGATGGGCGTTACACACATTACTAGTGCTTTTACTTTTGGCTGCAGTTAAGCTAGAACTTCACAAGAGGTCAGTATTTCCTCTCTTTCTGTGGCAGCTGCCACATCACCAATGCCTTTTAACTCTTGAACTGTGCTAATGTATTTGGATTGAACTATCTATTTTCGTCTCAAGGCAAACATATACGTCTCAAAAACAGTTAAAATTAAGTTATTTTGTCATTGCTTTATTGTAATATATATTCAAATAAACTAATATGTTCTATTATAACTCAAGCAAGTTCATTTTATTTATGACAAATTACATGAAGGATGATATGGTGGAGGTGCCAAAATGTAAACTGCACGATCACCCATGGGACCATAGACGGATCCCACCTGTGGTGGAGTTAGCAAACGAGATATGGGTGACGCATTTTGTCAACGTTATTCCTCTCTAGGATTTCAACTGTAGGACGACTCAGCATCCAACTGTAAGTTCATCCAACAGCTGTTGAAATCAAAAACGCCAACCCCACACTCAGTTACTCCTTTTGTCTGCACCGGCATCACACCTCGTGATGCTTCATTCACCCATTTAGCAAAGACTTTACTGCTGATCGTTGTCGGAGCTGGCAGGATAATGGCCGATGCTACGCAATGATTGGCCGGTGTGTGTTTGAATATGGGACTTATCGACCGGTCAATTTTAGTTTTTGAAGAGATGTGACATACTCTGGTGAGTTAGAGGCCACTAAAGAGCCATTTTTAGAAAAAAAAAAAGATATTCAGACCAAATACCAGCAATTACACTATTTCAACAACTTAATATGCCGTTTCATTTGTTTTCAGTTTCAAATGCTGTACCTACTGTTCAATAAAATAATTCTGCCTCTTGATCAAGTTTCTACGATAGGCTCTCGCAGACCAGATTTAATTGTTCTCTAAATGTTTCAAACATTGTTACATCACATTCTGTGTATCTGTCAATCATTTTCAAATGTATATATTTCACGAGTCATATCCACAACTTGTTTGATTTCCTAGATACAGGCAGTTAAAATATTGCCAGCCACACTAATCACACATTTTGGAAGTTGAAGTATCTTCTGCTAGCTTCATGCTTACCATCATCTATCTACTGTAGTTGCACAACACATGTGCGGCAGGTGATAATCATCAATTAAATTACTCTGACAATGTAAGAATGCAGCGACAACGTGAACTGCAAAGTGGAACCAGATCCTGCTTTAAAAAAGAAGATTTGCCATTTATAACATACAGTAAACTCGAGGTTTGACTTATTATTTCACTACTTCTAATGTGTGTAACTTTTAGGTTACCCATTCTTCATCACTTTTCCACAGCAGACCTTCTCCAGTTAGAGGGCGTACATTGAATATTCATCAAGCCGTATGTGTCATCTCTCAGGGGATTGGCTTACGCTCTTACACTATATCAACCGAATGCAGGCAGGATTCTTGCTCCTCAAGTATTGATTCACACATAATCCAAGTCTGGTAGGACAGCAGTCAGACGTTTGCCTCTGCATACCAATCACTCCAGGAGGAAACTGTTAGATTTGAACACCAGCAGTATCCTGGACACTTTCAATATGATTTTGTTGGCTTTTTAAAGCAGATATCATTTCCATAAACCACTCTGAGTCACCAACACGAGGCCTCTAGAATGAGTGTGAAAGGTTGCAGACACTCTCAGAGTGTTCATGGAGGTATAACATGATATTAGTACATGATATTAGTCCATCATATGTATTTGGGATAGACGTCACTCTATTTTAAGTACTAAAGACGTGGTATTTCTGATGTCAAATGAAGTTCAGATACAAGTGTAACTATTTTTCTCTTTTGCAGTCATATTTTAAAATTGTATTCAATGCTTTGGAAAATTTAAAGCAAAGCTTATTCTATTCAGCTGGATTTGTGAAGGGCTTGAACTTAAAGGGGACATGGGTTGATTGTCACGTTCTTCCTTGTATTTTGGGTTCCTACTAGAATATGTTAACAAGCCTTAATGTTCAAAAGAACACTTAATTTTTCTCCTGCTGTCTTTTTGAAAGGTACCTGTATTCACCCTCTGTCTAAAACTCCCCTTGTTAGTGCTTGTTTCTTTTATTCTGCTCAGATTGACTTGTGAAAAAATATGGTGCACCTTTGCAAAAGTGGTTCTCAAGCTGTGAGTGGAGATACTCCGATGGGATGTGGGGGTATATCGTAATTAGCCTGCACTTAATAGGAAAGGGGGCCAAGTGTTATTTTATTTATTTATTTGTAATGAATTTTTCGGGCTTTTTTTGCCTTTTTTATTAGAGCAGCTGGAGAATGACACATCCGATTGGCTTGTTGAATCTTAGGTTTTCTGATCCAGACAGCCCCTTAACAACTGTCTGGGTTGTCTTATGTCACAGTTTGTGGATTGGTAGGCACTGGCAGATACCAAAATGTTAGAGCACAAGCATAATAATTAATAATGATGAACTCATTTTCATGATGAATCCCCTTTTAATCCCCATAACTTTGTTGGTCAGGTTTATGCGGACATATTGATAATACAACAAGCTAGTTTATAACAACCACACCGTATCTCCTTGTACAACATACAGAATAAGTCCCTCACATTTTCCAAACTTACTTAAGGCTTTTGGGTCCTGGTTTGTTTCTGAAGTCATTGCCGTGACGTTGGTTGTTTGTCAACTCAGAGTGTTGATCTCTTTTGGCTGAAACAAAGGAAAATTGTAAGAATTGTAAGAATTGTAAATGCATCACTTTTCATTTGTCTGTATTCAAAACCAAGCATATACGTTTTCATTGTTTGCAATTTTCATGGCCGACATTGAATTGTATCAAGACAAGTAATTCTTTGTATTTTGGGGTTTTACACTGTACTCCAGAAAGTATTATGTCCAATTGCCAATCAAGTACTAAATCTTTCACATATGTTTAAATAAAATGTAAACAGTTAAAAGGTCCCTGCTGCTAACATATTTGGAATAGTTGCAGTGTTTTTCAGTAATACAGGAAGAAAAAATATATATACTAAGATAATGAGATACGGACGAAAAACAAACAAAACCTAAATAAAGCCGAATACAAACTTCTTTTTTTTTTTAAAGAATTGCTTCATTTAAAAATAGGTCTATTGTTATATGGCATATTTATGAAAACGTATGTCAAAAAATGACTTAGATGATTAATTGATTTTGAAAATAGTTGCTGATACATTTTATACAAATGTCCAACTAATTTTTTAGTAATCATCAGTAGTATTTATGTGATTCACGTGGAGCTCCCCACATGGTCACGAGAATACTCAAAGTCACATAACTCAACTTGACCGTTCGGGTAACTGCTGGCGTCAGGAGAACACGACAAACCTCAAAATGGGGAGATTGACCGGAAAGGGTTCAGAGGTTCTCCTCATGTGTCATCTATGTTACCGTATGACATCAGCCTGTCAAAGTGGGGATGCCTCGACTCCTGCGTGATGTGAGCGGACACTTGGAGACATGCTGGGACACACAGTAAATGGGGAATGTGAAATTCCACCTAGTGGCTGACTCTGCCCAACCGCCTGCGGAGTCAAGTGCCTGTGCCAGCTATTTAACTGCTCAGGTCCAAACATAGACGGGGGCAGAATGTCTTCCAATCAAACTGTTAAGCCAACGCACAGATCTGTAAATCTCTTTTTTACGCTGATTATGTTTGGCACAGTTAGGTGCCTAGTTGTTAACTACCAGCGAAAGACTGAAAATAAACTTTCAACTCAAACTGCTTGTGCTGAGCGATCATGTGGATTTGTTTTGTGTTGGATGGCCAGGAAGCACCGATTGGGTACTTGATATATTAATTAAACTCTCTCCAGAGAGTTAATGGCAGACAGATTTGTTTTTACCAATTATAGAACGATACTAGAGATGGCATAGACCTAATGTGACTGTCGCCCACAATACCTTTTAGGTCAAGTACCAGTTGATGGCAATGACATAAAAACTGTTAATATGGTCATTTTATTTTGTTAGCTGAGTAATTTGTTTAGTATCTTCGGTGCTGAGGGGATTTTAATGAGAACTAAAACGGGCTTTATATCAAGGTAATGGCATAAGGCTTTTTACATGGCCCTTTAATTTTAAGGACCATAAGAGGAAAACTGAAAAATGTGACAAAGAATATCCGACCTTGATCATCTACAAGTCAGCAAGATATTTACATTACGGTTTTAATGTTTCACTAATGTGAATACATCATAGTGTCCTGCTCAATCCTTTTTGTTAGTCATGGGAAGCCAGTGGGTAAGGGTACATTTGTGACTGAAATATGGTACACGGTTTAGATCTTTAACATCCGTATTACAGCATGTCCATTCGTTTTTTTTTCTTATTTTACAGAATATCAAAATCTGTCCGTTTCACTGCAGTCATTCTTGATATATAGCACAATAACATTTTAGGGTCTATTTTTATACCACTGTGCCTGTGGCAGTACCAGCAGTAAAGTATATTTTGGCAGGTTCTTGTTGTTATGGCCCACGTTAGTGATGCTATGCTAATATACCAGCCGTACCATTTTATTAAATACCACCATGTCTTTCTTTGTCTGCAGGTCATTAAATAGAAACATTAAAAAAAACATTTAAAAATGCTAATCTGCTCATCTTTTCTTTTCATCAGGATTCATAGATTTGTGCAGCAGCAGAAACAAATACTTTAACAGCCATAAACCCAATCTAATGCTTATCTATGATAAACAGATGCTTGTACTTATCTTTTTGATGATGATGTACTAAACACCCACCTGATCACTTATAGCACTATGTATAAAGAAATTTAAAAAGACTGAAGAATGTAGCTAGTCCGTACTGTTTTTCTGTCCTGATTGGCAACAAATGCTGCCTTTCTGTTCAGATAATCACACAGTTGCCCTGACATGTACCTCTTGTTGACTGAAACCGTCCTGCATGTGGCTACACATTGTAAGATGCTGTTGTTGCGTTTGGTCAGGATATTAATTCAATGAAAATTTTTGATCACAAGAAATTTGGTACAAAAAATTAAAATCTGACTTACTTTCAGTTCTTCGCCTATGTTCCGCTATCTGTCTTCAGCTTGTGAACTCTTCTCACTGTCCAATATTGCAGAGGTGCAACCCCTTTTTGTTCGGTGATAAAAGTTCGGGGTGCATAAAAACCCATACATGGGTGAAATGTAGTTGCTAAAAACCCATATTACAGCAGTGGTAAAGGGTGGAGGTTCGTCTTACTTATCCCTATGAAAGCGATCACTTTGCAGTTCGCACTGGAAATACATTATGACTGTACATTTAATCTTGTATCGGACATATCCAGTCAACGGTTTTCCACAATTACTGTTGACAGTATAAAAACACCAGGGCCATTAGATACTAATATCAAGATTCACACTTAAAACTATTTCGAATTGGTGACAGATATTGCCGTGCATAAGTGGTTGATGGTTAAGGCTTCATGATTTATGAATCCACAATAGCCATGAAAGACTCAATGCCTCTAACCAGAAGCTGTCGACTGACAGCTTCACAAGCTCTCTTGTAAGAGGATCGCTGTTCTATGGACTTTATAGGCCTATAAACATTTTATTTGGTAAAATAATCTCTGGTTGATATGAATGAATTGGCCATTCCAATTAGCCTCCAAAAGTATCTCACGGCGTGCCTGTGGTATTGAGTGCGTCACACTGGACCTTTGGTAGCATTATAAAAAGATGGTCGTTCATGGTGTGCTGGGGTGATGAACTCGTTGCACTGAGCGGGCTTTGGGGTTCACATTGTCAGAGGGTAAACAAGCATGACTCATCCAGACTGTTTGAATAGTAACCCCGACCTCATAAAAGAGACTGTGGCATCACTGCATAAAAAACCTGATGACACGCGCGGAGAATAAACACAAATATATCGCCTCTGTCCTTACCTTCAGGAAACAAGGTAAGGACGTAAAAACTGCACTAAACATTATCGATAGAACAATATTGCATTATATTGCTCTTATCATTGAGTGTGTTTCTATCAGAGAAAATAGGCGTCTTGGCTGTATGTGTTGAGTCAAAAGGTCTTGTCCAGCAGTGGTCCTATGTTTTATAGCTGTCACACTATGTACAGTATGGACTTTATTTGTGTTGGCCTTGTAAGTATGTAATGTGAATGAGTGTGTGTATGAGTGTTTCACATGCGAGTCGGTAAACGGTGGTATCCCTGAAAGCTCCCCCTGTAACGGTTATTTGACTGTAGATATAAAATGGACTCATTTAAGGTTTGCAGTTGAGGATCTTGTTACAGACAATTTACTGGGAGGCTCAGGTGAATATACAGTGTATATATATATATATATATATGTGTATATATATATATATGGAAATGCAATGAAAATGTACACCCGGTTCATAAGGGCTTAATGTGATGTGCATGATGTTGTGGGCTCAGATGTTGGAGACATGTGCAAACACATGCTGGAAACATCTGTTGCTTTAACGACAGCCACCAAGTTTGTTTTTGTCAGTGAAGTTAGTGAAGAATATATGCAAAGTTATTGATAAAGGAATAATTCAGAGACAAAACAAGACCAAAAAGAAAGCTACACACTTGTCTGGTTCTGGATTTATTGGAGTTGCCACAATAGATTTTGACAGATGTCTTTGAACTTTAGTGTGTCACTTCACACAATTGTAAACTGTCACATTTCAAATATATGAATGCAGTCTATGTAGTGAAACGAAAAGCATTCCCCTTTCTTATTGTCTAGAATATGTCGGTATGAGGAGAGGCTGCTTCATGTCTTCACGTCATTTCAATCTGTTGAGAAAAAGTAGAGAGAAGAATAATCATTAATAATCATCATAAGCATGAACCAAACCGGATCATTCTGAAACCATTCCAATTCTAAAGTTAAATCTTACCTCTAACAATAAGTTTAGTAGAACACTCTGCCTGGCCAAAAGAGTTGACTGCAACAACTTTACAGACACCGCTGTCTTTTGACCGGACTCTGAGAATGTACATGGAGCACACACCAAGTGAGTTGGTGATGTAGTAGTTGTTGTCGAAGTTGATGCAGACGTCGTTCAGGTACCAGGATACAGTGGGCGTCGGGCATCCCCGGACAGCACATGTCATGTACATTTTGTAACCTTTAGGTGGGGTGTGGACTTTCAGAGGCACCAAGATAGATGGAGGCCTCTCAAAGCTGACCCCTGATGATTTACCTCCTTTTGAAGGGATTGGAACTTAATAGGGGAAAAAAGAAAATCAAGGATTGAAAATGTCATTTAGGTCACATTATAATCTTAGCGAAAAGAACAAGTGCTGCTGAGGGTAGTGGGAATGCTGTTAGTTTGACAAGTATACATTTTTGACCTGATGATGGTGCTATGTTAAAAATCAGGGTACAGCTAAAGTCCTCACAATGCATCGTCTAGGAACCATTAATGCTGTGTACCAAATGGTGCACTGATCCATGTAGTAGACGTGGAGATATTTTACTGGGTAATTAAAAACCTTGACTGTACTGATCTTTGGACCGACCTACGTTGCCATCCTTAGAGCCCTTTTTATTTTTTACATAGCCTACTAGCAGGGCTAAAATTGGTGTTGGGGCTCTGTCCATGACACATTTACTCCAAATTTGGACTGTAACCACCACTGATATATTCAATTTCAACAGTTGGGCAAGTTATTAGTGTATTAGGGCAGCTAGGGAGCATGTACAGTACTGTAGCTAAACTGTTACTAAGGGAGTGATTGGGGAACAGACAACTTCAGAACTGTTGAGATGGTGTAATTGTTCAGTATTCTGGCGAGTGATCTGATTACTGAAGTAGTTATCATCATGGAAATGGACAGAAGCTGGAATATTCAACGATCATCAGGGCACGACATTTAGCGCTTGTCCTAATAAGAGAGTGCTTTTTACAATGACCAGTTTCTGTCAATGGAGTCTTGGGGATTTGAGGAAAACATATTAATTGTATATTTTGTAAGTTAATAAATTGTAATTATTTTACAAATATATATTTATCAACTTTTCGATAAGCCTACATTTTCCATCTCGGATAAGTAACTTTGGGCAAGTAAAACGTCTCACCCGAATCAAAAGGTTAATGTCAAGCCCTGATCATTGACATCAGCTATTGCACATTGGAATAGCTCTAACCAATGTTAGAATGTTATTGGACACGATGATTCAATATTCCTTTTGTAGCGCAGAGTACACAACGTTCTAACAAATAGATTACACTTTAAATTGTCAGCCGCATGTGCAGTGCATGGTGGTTTATTGTAATAACTAAACATGAACAACTACAGTATCCCACCTCTGTTGCTGTTGGCCCCCCATGTAGGTGACTGAGATGGATCTGAGAGGCCCATGTCATTCTTGGCGTAGATCCGGAAATGGTACTGTACCCCAGGAAGGAGGTTGTTGACTGTGTATGTGTTAGCGAAGAGGCGGTCTGCTACGTTCTTCCACACTCTGGTGTTGGAGTCGCATTGAGACACCACGTAGTAAAGGCGGTCGTCGAGCTCCTGGTCTGGAGAAGGAGCCCATGATATCGCCACTTTGCCGTAGACTGTTTGCTCCAGCTCCACTGGCCCTGGAGTTTTGGGTTCATCTAGCAAATACGATAAGATGCAGAGCATGTAAGAGAGGACAAAATCAATTGCTCAACATTGGTCCTGTTTTCCCTTTTTTTTTTTTTTAGAAGCTATTTTCATTTATTTCTTTGCACTGTGGCTGCTTTAAAACCTTACATAATCTCACCATACTTGAGAGGCCTTTCATTCCTCTGTGGGTGTTGGTGAGGATTACATTTGCGTTTGTTAAGATAATCACATCTTATTAGTGCATGTTACACTGTAAGAATTAGGTTTCTCATTCCATTAAAAAGTTGTTCACGCTAATTAGGGTTTGACATTCGGATGCCAATACATTGGTGTGTCATTGGTATTTAATTGGATAAATATGACCCAATTAATATCGTTGAGTGTTAATATTAATGATGTTCTCTTCTGGTCGGTGGAACACAATTCAATTATTTCAACAAGTTCAATCTTAATTTAAAGGAGAGGATTGTCAAACTAACTTGCGCATTCTACAGAGAACTGTGCAGCTTTCTCATTCTAAAAACAGCTATATTGTACATACTACAATTATATTGTACATTTTTTTAGAAGTAGTATTTATTTTCTTTGTCTAATTTTTATTGTAATTTTTCTGTTCTTGACTTTTGCAGTAATTTGCCTGTATTTTTATTTTCTCTTAATGTTTAAATATGATATGCACGAAACACCAAGGCAAATTCCTTGTAAGTGAATAACTTTACAAAAAAAAGGTATTCTGATTCGTATGCAGATAATGTCGGAACAAAATAATTGTAGTTTCAGTACAAAAGTTTGACAACTTTTTCCACAACATTTCTGCACTCATCATAGTATGTCATTGTTTGTCCTTACCTGTGACTCTAACCTCAATGTCAAATGAAGCCTCACCCATGGAGTTTTTGGCTTTAATAGTGTAAATGGCTGAATCGGAGCGCTTTGATGAGGGGATAACAAGCTGAGACATTCCCTCTGTAGTGGTGATATCAATCCACGGGGATATTGGCTCATCATCCTTCAGCCAAGTGATCTGAGGTGGAGGTTCAGCCTGAAGATATCGCGTGAATGAGATAAAGTCACACTGTAAGAAACTCATCACTCAAGAATATGACATGGCTGGAATGGGGGAATGAAATGTGAAATGCACTGACTTGAAAATATTTAGTATTCACACCATGGAAGAATGCCTCAGCTTTTAGGCTTACCTCATAGAAAACTTTGACACGTGCTGAATTTCCTGCTCTGACAACAATGAAGTCCTCTGTGTTTTTAAAACACGGTCTCACTGGAAGAAAACACACGAAACATGAATGCAGACGGGGAGCAAACATTGCTCGGGATAACAAAGTTAAATTATTAATACGCACAACGGGGGAAGTTAACTGCTTACTGTTGGGATTCTTTGCGCACACCATTACAGAGGGAGGGCTTGGGTCTCCTGCTCCGGACTCATTAATCGCTGAAACCCTGAACTCGTACTCTGCTCCCTCAGTGACCTCTTTAACTGCATAGCTCACGTCTGACAATGAAAATCAAAGCGTTTCAGGAAAAAGACATGATGAAAAAGAAGCAAATTTCCCCTCAATTGAAACACGATAGCATGTGTTTCTGACAAACCTTCAATCGGTTCATTGAGTGCATTGAGGGCGATCCACTGGTTTGTGTCCTTCATTCGTTTCTCCAATTGGTAACCAATGATCGGTACTCCTCCGTCGTCCTCTGGGGGGGTCCAGGTCAAGGTGATGCAGGTTTTAGAGGCACTCACGACTGTGGGGGCGCCAGGTGGACCAGAGAGGACTAAGGAATGACAAATAGTTTAATTAATTGAGTAAGCTCATTAATTAATAGTAAAGAGGTGATTAAAGCGAGGATATGATACCACTGCAGGATATTGCAAAACTATTCCTCTTGGAGATGGAGCAACCTTTACAGCAATGATAAAAGGTAGGTTTTCTACAGTGACTAAATAGTGCTGGTGACAAACGATTTGAAGCAATCACAAAACTATCCAGAGGCATTTTTCATTTAATACAACCTGAGGGAGATTAACTTGGGATTTGCTGAGGAATGCCGAATGAGACTTCCTTTTTTTTTTCTGCACTTACTCATTATGCCAGCCATAATGCTATCAGCTGTCTCCAGGGTGTCACTGAGGCCCTGTGGGTTTTCTGCATAGATGCGGTAGTTGTATTTCTTTCCATGAGTCACATTCCTGTCCCTGATGGAAGTCGTCTTGTCAGCGGAGACATCCCCGAGCTTCGTCCACAGAGCTTGTTCTGCCTGCTGCCGTTCTATAATGTAGTTGGTGACGGCGGAGCCGCCGTCGTCTTTTGGAGGGTTCCATTTAATCTCAATTAAAGTTGAGGTTGTTTCGACAGTCTCCACTGGACCCTCCGGAGGACCTGGCCGATCTATCACAAAAACGCTGTGTTACATTTCAAATGTAGTGATATAAATGTGAGGCTTAGTAAGGTGATGGTTGTGTTTATGTATGAACATGGCTCTGAGTGGAGGGGTAAACTAATACTAAAAATCTTTTTATCTCTCAGTATTTCTAACTTTTTTTTTTTTTTTCCCTACCAAGCACAATAAGCCTAGATGTGGCCTCCACGGCCCCAAATGGGTTTTTGAGTTGGATCTTTATTTCCCCTGCGTCTGTCCGCAGGCAGTCTCTGAGCAGCAGCCGGCTGTGATTGGGCTCCCTCACGATCTTAACTCCTCCTCCGTCTTTGAGCTCAGTGTCGTCCTTGAACCAACTGACCACCAAAGACTCCTGAGTAGGGAAGGGCATCTTGAAAGCAGCATTCTGGCCGACTCGTATAATCACAGGTTTGGAGAACTTGTGAAGATCGTCTGGGTCAAATTCAGGTACGCCTGTGAAACATGAAGTGTAATTCAGTGTAATGCACAGAGACTGTTGTGGCATTTAATATGTTCCACACCAGAGGGGAGTAAATCATACCTCCGATAGTGACCTTTCCTTGTGTGCTCTGATCTCCTGACGCAAAACGATGGACTCCAGAGTCGTCGTCTTTGCAGCTTTGAATTGTCAGCTTGTGAGAGGTTCCTTCTTTGGTTATGGTGACCCCAGCACCTGAGTTCAACTAGCAAATCAAATGTTAAAGGGAGATTATACTTGCATTGCATTACTAAATTTGCAAAATGACAAAACCTCCCACCTAAAGATGCAAGACTATTGGTTACTTTGTACTTCTTAATTTGTAATTTCTAATGCTTAAAACTTAGGAATTCTCTTACATTTACTCTCCCAATTTACTCTAATTGTAAAGTGTACATATTGTAAGTATGTTGATTCATGGAGCCTTACCGGCTCTCCGTCTCTGAACCAGGTGCCGTCGCAGTCCACGTTCATCTCCACCGTTAACTCAGCCGGATTTCCACGAAGAACATAAATATCGGAAAGTCCACAGGTAATTCCAGGCTCTGGGCAGCATGAAACAAACAAAGTCACTGCTTTGCACCTTCATGTGCAGCATCTTTCAGTTAAGGACTATATGTACGCTCAATAAAAGTACCCAATGATAAATCAGTTACCTACCCATATGCTTTTAATCTTTACTCATTAAGATGTATATTCATCAACAATATCAATGATTTCCTGTGAATGTCATAATTGTACCTACCATTGTAAAAAGTTATTGTTACTGCTTTGAAAAGTTTGTGAATTCTTCCACTGTGTAAAAAGTGAGGAATTCAGAGTATAATCATTAAACAATAAATGCTTTGAAAATATTAGTTCAGTGTGATAGTGTGAGAAAGTTTATGATAAACCCAAGTTACAAAGCATGGACATGACATCAAAAGCAAACACAATGACGAGCAGCAAACATAAAACTTTACAAACGTTGTTAACAGAAACCCAATGAGGTCACAACACTTTCTAAGACGACATGAGCAAGTTTGAACGGTTTGAGTCTTTTTATCAGTATTATTTAAAAAACGGTGTTTACACATGCTCGTTAGTGTTTCACACCCTCTCCTTTATGAATTTACATTTGATTTTAGAGAAACTATGTTAGATTACCATCATTTGATCATATAATGATTAGTTTATTTTAAAACTCTTGTGTTACCAATGCAAAGTTATTTTTTAGTCGTTTAATATCTGTGTTAATTGTACTTTCAGTATTCGATATCTGGCATCCCACCTCCTGCATCTGCAAGTGGTGGATCAAGCCTTTCACAGCAGCTAACGGCTTCCTCAGCCGATTGGCCTAACAGCAATGACAACAGTAAGTCATTTAAACTTGATTTAGTAAATGACTCCCTCAATTTGATATGCTCCCTTGTTGTCGCACTTACCACTTCCTGAGACTGCAGCTGGTGCTGTTGATGATTGGACTGAATGACCTATCAGTGATCACAGACAGTATGAAAACAGTTGAGATTTTTTATTTCTGATAAAGGGTCATAGTCTTTGGGATGTTTTAGTGCAGTTTTTACAACTCACGTGTATTTAATATTTAACCATTTTCCAAAGTATGCCATAGTGTTGTACCTTTTTAAAATGTCTTTTAGGGTTGTGGAGTTTGAGGAGTCTAGGTCTTCCATTGTAACACTGCATTTGACATTTTTTAAAACCTTTTATTGAAAACTGAAATTGTTCTCAATGCTCTCCTGGGTGTTTTAGTTGCCAACTGCCAATTTCACCGGTCACAGCCTGTACCGTTACTGTAATTTCATTCTGAATCATGCTGCTTTGCGTTCCAAAAATATTGCCAGCTTTGAACGTACAGCAATGAAACGAAATCAGCTCCTCTCATTTTGGCTTTTCTTTCAAAACGGCAGTGGTGGACGGCAGCAATTAAACGGATTAATTGGCATTTTCTCGGAGCGCTCCAGCCATAAATGCATGTCAGACTTTGAATTACATTTTCAATGTGGAGTAAAATGGATTTGGTGAATGGACCCTCATTTATATAGATACAATATATAGATATCCACGATACAAGACAGTTAGACGGGAAAACATTAAACTGTTACTTCATCTTACCACTTTAACTTTTTCTCTTCCAAAGAATGAAGCCACAAAACTATCATGAAATGAAATCGCACACTTTAGGATTCTGCTTACCAGATTAATTTAGGCTATTTATTTTTGTATTTATTGCTTTGAATTAGATGTTCAGATTTTGTTCATTCAGATTGATTGATTGTTTTTTTTTGCAGGGGAGGAGTGTTGGCCTATTAATTGTCTTTTTTTTTTGCTACAAATGTATATATATATATTGCATTTTTGGTAGTTTTAACTTTTTGTCCAAATAGTTATTTAGACAGTACTTTAGAGAAGTAATCCATTTAAAGACCAGGTCTCTATTATTAACTGTTCCAACCAGTCTGCACATACAAAGACACAAAAGCGATAACAGCATTAACATCAGACCAGACATAACACTGAGATGGATCAGGCAAGTTTCAAATCTCTGCAAGATGACTTACATATTGCAGTGAAATGTCTGCTTTTTCAATGGTGGAAAACAATCAAAAATCAAAAAAAACATGCAGAGGCACTATATGAAAGTAAGAGAGTAAGATGAGAGTAAGTTGTGGACCGGTGTAAAGAATTTACTTCCATTAATTTTCATGTTGCGATATTCAATTTTGTTTTGCATATGTCAGTACAGGACATCAAGGACAAAAACACTAAACTGACATTTAAGCAGTCAGCAAGGTGCAGACCACAGCACACGGCTCTGTAGAAGCATGGCAACCTGTCACCCTTACAACATTGATTTTACCAGTAAATCAAAACAAGACAAATACTATTAAGCAAAACCCGACTTTAAGGCTTTATTCACACAAAATCAGGCGCGGCGGCAGAAAAGCCAGTCCTCCCATTCATTTTAATGTGTGTAGTGCGTCTAAACTGCGTGCATCACTGGGCTCACGCAATCAATCCTGTGGCGAAAAGTTGTATCAACTTTTGGGGAAACACAATGCGACGTATTGGGTTGATGCAGCCTAAAGAGGCAGCCAATCACACAATGAGCTGACAACACAACATAGAATGAAGCCAAAACATTACAGTAACAACATTTTTGATGGAGAATTTCTTTTTTATCAAAGTATATCAGGATAAAGAAAGTTATTACTGAACCCATTACATTTCAAATAGCTGTCATATTCACCTTAGAAGGCATGCAGAGGTTGTCACAACAATTCAAGTTTCTTACCAATGCTTTCTACCTCCACAGCAGGGGGATCCGCCGCCGCTGATGCTGGGTCGCTTACAATTCCTAACAACCATTAAAAGTAGTTAGTGGTTGCCATATCAACAAAATATCACACCAAGTCATTTATGCAAATCTTTCAAATATTGTAATTATCAACTTTCCCCCAAACCATTGCAGTTACTGAAATTATTTTTGACTTAATTTATTATACTGTTAATACTGTTGCTGCCTATGGCACCATTTTTGCAACATTCAGATGATGCAATTAAGGAAGATGATAATCACATAGATAGATATTCATGTCGAGAACTACAGTTTTGATTATCACATTCGTATTATCCTTAACTAAAGTTGAGGAGTTTCCAATACAGCTTCGTTGTTTGTGAATTGAAAACACTGTTTCATAAACACTGTGGTCGGCATTCTTACTTGGCTCAGCCTCTATCGGTGCCTTAGGTTCAGCCTGAGCGGGTGCAGGAGCTGGAAGAGATTCAGGTGGAGGTGCCGCTGGTGCAGCTTTAATCTGTTCTATTCTTTCTTCTCTGTCCTTCACTAATTTTACTTGCTGCTCTTGGGCAACCTTCTGCAGATCCATCCCAGATCCTCCTGCCCTTGTGGTTTTCCTTGCTGTTTTTTTGCCCTTTTTTGCATCTTTATCAGCTGAATAAAAAAATAAAAAAAAGAATTGGTAAAAATGAATCGGACACATTTTTCTTTCCTATTATTATTCCATGAGAAACCATTGTCACTAACCATTATTGAATATTATAGATTAGTGTTCGGGTGGAGTATAATATCTTACCTTCAACAACAAGCCATGCATTGCAAGATTTGATTCCTGCGCAGGCGGAGTAAATTCCTTTGTCTACTATCATGCAGTCTTTGACCACCAGCCTGTGGATGAGCTTGTCTTCAGAAACCTGGATATCATATTTATCGTCTTGTTCCAGCGGTAAATTCTTGCCAAACCACAAAATCTTGGAAAAGGGATTGGACAGGACACACTCGAAAACGGCATCTTCTCTCTCTATTGCCTTCACTTCCTGAATTTTCACCAAGAATTCCACCATGGGGACTGAAAGAAAACAAGCACTGCATTTTAGATTCAAATTGATGTTATATTTGCACTTCAGAATTTTGTTTTAAGCATCCAAAAAAATATCTTCCTTTGCTTTTTCAAATTAGTTGTGTGTACAAGTGTGACTTACTTTTAAATTCAGTGGAAAACATATTCACATCCCCCACATCCAATTGGTACAGTCCAGCATCGTCTGGCATAAGGTCCCTCAAACTGAAGATATACTTTCTCCCCACTTTCTTAAGAGTGTGCTTCATCTGATCTCCCAACTCCTTTGTATATGGAACCATTACACCATCCTGTGGGGGTAATAATAATGTAAATTACTTTTGGTATGCTTCAAATTGTGCCTGCAAAATATAGCTGCAAGAAAATAGCTGAATCAATGCCACTCGTTTGAGTTCAAATCGAAAGCATCATAGCAGGATTTTATCCCCAAAAAAGTCAAACGTATAACCATAAACTCTACATTGATGGTTGTGTTTTTAATCTCTTAGCAACATGATAAAGCATCTCAGTGGTGTGAGTTAACCAGTAGATGGGCCCAATGATGCTGATCCATCTGTCCATACTCCAGAAATCTTGGTGCATATTTACAAGAACTGGACAGATTGCGATTAAATTAATTCATTAATTAATGATAAGGGTGCCTAGAGGATGATTCCTGTTGATTTATGAGGGTATCTTCCTTATCTTTATTGTGGTAAGGCTGCTATGACAGTTATCTTGTTGTCAGACTAACCTTGTACAGGAATATAGAGCTGCTTGGTTCAATAAGGTCCATGTCAAGCTCAAAGGATGCAGTGCCATCTCCATTGACCTGTATGTGTCTCAGGTTGGACAGGCTGCTCACAAACTAGGACACAAACGGAATAAGACATAAGTATTGTTACAGAATTGCCTTTTTTTTTACGAGAGTCATTAAACAATTTTAATGTAGCTAAGCAGATTCAAACCTCATAATCAGAAAAGGCAATCCTATCATAATGAGAACATCCCAAATGACAAACCTGAGCTTGTTCTTCCTCCCTTTCTTTCTTAATTTCATTAAGTTTCTTTAGCATCCAACGGAAGTTGGTCACTCCAAACTGGGCACAAATGCTCTCAAAGTCTTTCTTGTCGGCGCTAATTAAGAGCTCC
The DNA here is from genome assembly GCF_910591455.1 of Pholis gunnellus. Classification (NCBI taxonomy): domain Eukaryota; kingdom Metazoa; phylum Chordata; class Actinopteri; order Perciformes; family Pholidae; genus Pholis; species Pholis gunnellus. Next base: position 7,647,056 of record NC_136529.1, on the reverse strand, counting down.
CAAAATTTAGGATCGATCTCTCCGTCTTTTTTCTCAGGTTGCTCAGATTTCTTACTGGAAATTTAAAAAAGGGAGCATTTAGTTGAAGGACAACAGAAACCTTTTGGAACACGGAAGCCGTCAACACTTGTAACACAACCCCACCTTCTCCTTTTTAGTACGGTCTTAAAATTCCCACCGGGGGCTTCAGCTGCTTCTTGCGGGGCTTTGTTCCTTTTGAAACCAACTGAAAGCAGAAAAGAGGGTCCTCCCATTAGTAGTACAATCATGTAATTAAACGGACAAGATGGACTGCAGAGTGATAAGTGGCATGAAGTGGCTACATTTCTAATTGGGATCCAAAGGTACTTAATTTCTTAATTTGAAGTATATTTGGCAACGCTTGAGTCTACATGTTGTTTCAGATTAAATGACTCTGCATGATATTACTTAAATGTATTTGTCATATATCCATAGCAAGCAGACAGTCCTTACCTGCAATCACGTTGAGAACAACCGTGACCACGGCTTGTCCATATTCATTTATGGCAAAGCATTTATAGGTATCGGCTTGATCTGGCATGACATTTGGCATCTGGAAGACATGAGACATGCTCAGTAAAATAGATCCAGTGGGTGAAATAGTTGGCTTTGTCAATAGGTTTTCCCTAACGTTTTTAGTCTTGTTATGCACCGACACAGAGCCATCAGATCAGCTCAAGTACACATTAATCAACACCCTTTTTCACTCCTGATTTCTTTTTTTCTGGTTCCATTTGTACTTTTTTCAATTTTAAGTTGAAGAAGCTGTATTTTTCAACCATTTAACCAATTCCTTTAGAAAACAATTCAACTTCTCTGCTCCCTTGCTAACTAGATTGTATGCCCTCACAATCACTCGCTATCATGTGGTGTTAAGGTGTTAACGCTCACTCAGGGCACTTGTCAGCCTATCATAGCTAGTTCATTAGATTAGTGGATATATTTTTTTCACCAAATCATAATTTTAGGAGAGACCGAAAAGTCGTAGAAGTACGTGAGTCAGAGAAGTTATTTCACATGGCGTTCTACAAAAAGAGAAATGTGGACAGTTTAGCCAGAGCCTTAAACAAGAATGGACAGATTCTTACATGTTCATTCATCCACTGGGCAGTTCAAAACCAGTGTGTTGCATATGTTTAACTACCGTGGCGATTATGAAAGGGGGAATGTGAAGCGCCACTACGTGACAAAGCGTATGCATTCATTATGATTTATCGCGTCCAATTGGAAATCTGACAATAAATATTGTTGAGATATTATTCAATTGAACGTTCTTTATTTGATTTGACTGTCAGTTGTTGACGACATACAGATGTTAGTACTGCTAGCTAGGTTACTTTAGTATACATGGCACTAAATCAGAGTGCAAGTTAGACATTACTTTGCACGAGGAAATTCTCTCTAACTGGACCTCGTTGAATTTGAATTGAATACCCCTGCACTAGGGTATTACCCCTGTTTGGGATCACAGCTATACTGTATCCAATAAATAGTGATATAATGCATATCCCAATGTGACATCTTGCACCAGACAGACCAATTTAATTGAAATATACTACAATTTCCAGTCCTTGCACTCTGCTTGATTAGTAGATGGCCTCTTGATGTGTAACCGCATGCCTTTTTAATTTACATTGACTGGATATTTTGGTGGACGTGTTCAGTTCGTTTGATGAAACTGACGTTGGAGTGTGCTCCTCCCAAGATCAGTTCAATCACCTTTTTGTATAAAATATAATTGGCAAAGCAAACTGATGTGTCAGAAGGCTGAATGACATTGATATTATGAAATGGCTTTTTTTCTCCTGTGAATTAATCTATTTTTCTCTGGGCAATTTTTACCGCTCCCTTACATCAGCATGTTGCTGTATCACTGCCATTTGATAGCCCCTTTTCACTTACCTCAAATGTATGCTCATTGGAAATGGGATCGTATTTAGTCTGATATCTTGACACATCAGACACATCTCCATTATTTCTGCTCCATGTTACGGCTGGCTCTGGGTCTCCAATGACAATCGCTTTAAAAAAAGCAAATTTGCCTGTAAAAAGAAAAAGGAAAGACAAGGTCACCCCACAGTGGATCATTTGTCTTATGCAAAATGATACCAACACAGATTTTGATAATCGTATCACTTTTCCAGGCTTTAAATCGAAGCCAGTGTGTGTTTTAATTCTATCTGACTAGCACAGGGGTTTGGGTGTTTATTGAAAGTGCTCTGCTGCCGCTGGCCCATTGCACAAAAGTCATGGATCGAAACCATTATGCAGAATCATGGAAACTCCACCATAGAACATTTTGTGATGTTAATGTTTAAAATGATTCTCATGCTATTGGACCTACCCTCTTGGATGGTCAAAGCAATCGGCTTGCGGGTGAAGTCTGGATGGGTCTTTCCCTCTGGCAGCTCCTCGATAAACTGCGTAATCATCACCCCGGGGACCCTCGATTTTTTCTTTATCCCCACTGTCGTCATTAGCAAAAGAAATGTCAGTGACAACACATTTTACAATTGAATAGAGAAGAGAATGAAGAATGTACCATCAAAATCTGTTGTTGTTTTGTAATCAACTCATCACCCTCATAAATCCATGCTGAAAACCATTCTAATACATGATATATTAGAATGTTTAATGTTACTCACTTTATCAGTTATCACTCAGAGCTGTGTGTTTGTGGCTCTGGTGTAAGTCTTGCTTGTGTCACATGTTCACGACATTTACATTTCAAAAACTTTATCCCGTTGACCTTTTTTTGTTTTTCTTCTTCTTGGGAATCCATGCCTAACGTTCAACCTGAGAACAGATATGTAGTGATGCACCTACATATCTACGCACAAATCATATGTACGCTCAAACAGTATTAATAAACCGATCAGTTCGTCATGCCTTCGTGAGCAGTCGGGAGGGGAAAAAACGATTGCTGAGGACGAGTTCCCTGTTGTCCGCTAAGCCTACCTTCTTTACCATTCTCCTCAGCAGGATCTGATAAGGCACATGTTAAAGAGCATATTCAGCACGTCAGCATGGTTTTTATATTTGATTAAGGATCAGACTTAAATAATGAAACTGAGTTTCAGGAAATAAAACACAAACATAGAGCAGCATTTGGCGCAGCCCAGGTAAAACTGAAATGTTTTCAACAGTTTGTTTCTTTCTCTATATCAGGTTGCAGCTATATACAATGGGATATATGTGTACTGTGACATATCAATGCAAAAAACACATATATCAATATGGATATCTGATTCTCATTTTCAGATGCGGAGGAGCGCTAACCCAGTACAGTTCATCTGCTCCTTAGTGTGCAGTGTTATGATCAGTGTGCTATATATGTTTACTTTATGAGCTCCTGTTGACCTTTTTGATAGACGTGTACATGCACTCTTGGAAAATCTAAATATGGTTGCTAATGGACAAATTCTGATTTTTAGTAGCATCACTGGGAAAGGCAGCTGAAGTCTTTGTAGGTAAGATGTAATCTTTATACTAGCAAGTATTCAACCATGCAGACAGTTATTAGATACAGGCTATTCACAATTTCCTTAAGATTTATTCATAAATAGTCTCCTTGCCAACCTCATTCTATCAATTCTGTTAGACTCTGATCTGGAAATGTGTCATCTTATTACTTTGTCAGAGTCTGTCAAGGAGATCAAACTCACTTGTCACATCTGTGTGTTTTTAATTGATCTTCAGAGGTAAAAAAAACAAACGGAAGTAAGCGTGATATAGGATGTTCCTGCTGTAGGAAATGAGCTCCTGCTTGAGTGCGTACCTTGGCCGGTGGCTGTCCCATCCGTCACTTTTGATCTTTTAAACATCTTGGCTCCTTTTGATTCCTTGATGGATTCAGCAAGATTTCCCCAACTGTAATAGAGAATGGAAGGGATCTCTTCAAATCACAAAGAGTAGGACCGAATGTCTTGCGTATTTTCTCAGAATACAGTTAATAATTCACTGGTTACTTTCAAGTATTATCTTGCTGTGAATTCGTCGTATCTTTGAAAGAGGTTGTATCTGTGTTAGGATTCAGTTTAGGCAGAAGAAGCCCTGCGTAAGAGCCTCAATTGATGTCAAGGAAGTTCCTCTTGTATTGAACATCTTGTTTTGATTCAATTTGACCAAGACTTGTACTTTATTTGTTCAAGTGAAATGTGCTCCTCCAGTTTGTTTAGATATTGTGGAGATAATAGAAGATGTGTTAATTGTGTGTGAATTACTGTGAAGAGACTGAATATTTGATTATTTTAAATCAGTACAAATGTAAGAAAGTTAGAGCTTCTCCAAAAAACAGGCACATATGTTATACAATGAAAACAAAAGTAAAACCAGATATGGTTGCAAATGTTTTGACTGTCACAGATGCTTTTTGTTTTAAAAGAAAGCTCTCCCCAAACTTCACCTTTGGCCACGAATAACTGCAGTAAAAACTCCAAACATGATCATCTGTGGGTCCCTGCCATGCAGCTGCTTGCTGTATCTTGAGTGTTATCACATTCCCTAGATTAAAAACCTCTTAAAATTTGACCTGGAGTGTATAATTACATCAACCTCATGATGTAATTTCTCAGCAGGTTTTACATTTCAATATTCAAGGGTTTTGTCACTTTAAGCTGCAGCAGGCTGGCATGATGTTCAAATGACCACAAGCTAATCAAGTGAACATTTTTTTATGATCTGTCAGATCCAGTCGTAGCACGATCTCTACGAGTTCATAGCAATATTTCATTACCCACATGTTGCTAAACTTAGAATAATGAATGTCACTTCACTAAAATAGACTGATGAACATTAATTGTAGTGGAGTAAGTGTTGCTAATCGCTTAAGTGGATTTACAGACATATTACTATTTTTTTTAGAACGCCAACAATATGATAGTTATATGAAGTGAATATATATATATATATATATATATACTGTATATATTATGCTTGCCTGAGGGGCATCATTTTCGCAAGAAAACCCCTACTGGCCTCTCTCCAATATCTGTCGTATTGTTGCATTGTGATTCGTTTTTAAAGTGACTCTGTGGAAGACACAATAAAACCAACACCAGTAAACTTTGTTGACTAGAAAACTCTAGTCTAAAAAGAAAACCATTAATTGGTATTTGATGGGAGTAGGTTCAGCTAGCCGTTTTGGCAAATTAAATCAAGCGAGAGCAAAGAGTACTTGCAATTAGAGCAACATGCCTCCCTAAGCAATTATGTTGACATTGTTAAGACAGTCAATCAATAAAATATACCTTCCAAAATAGGTAATGAAGAAGTAAATGGAGGAAAAAAACCTTTGGATGAATTTTGCAGCAGTAAATTGTTTAAAATCTCATCTTTTCCAAGCTATTCTCTATTGCATGACACTCGTCATAATTACAGTGTAGGTTCAAATGTTAGTTTTGTAATAAATGGTAATAATAATGTGACAACAGGCAGAGCACTGCCTGGAGCTAGAATATATTTATTCTGCTACAGCTACAAGAATGTCCTGCTGTTTCCTGCATTCATTTGTTAGATCTTTGGTTTATAGCTTTGGTGGAGAGATGGTCATGTTCCCTCATGTTCTCTTGTAGATTGTCATCGCAGCACCCACCGCTAACATTAACACCACACCACACACACATATTTGTAACCGTTTGAAATTGATTAAAACAATCCCTTTGCAGATTGAGTATACTCTTCAGGTGCATTGCTAAAAGTAAATGTGAGACATTCATTTGGAAACTTAGCCTCAGCAATATATACATTAGGGAAACTGTCTGAACTCTTTGCTCTGAAACAATTTCCCTTGTCACAACCATTTCCCTGTTAGACTAACAGCCCAATATGCCCAACTGGACCAACCTGTTGCACAGTAGAGGTAATCACGACTGGGCTGTGCATTGTTTATGAGTTATGTATCTCTGATCTAATGGCAGAGCCTGGTATGTAAGATATAAGAAGTGGACATAGTCACTGTGACGTTTTGAAGCCTCACTTTTGGCATTTTGGCCTTTGTCATCTTGGCTGTTGCCATCTGGGTTTTTTGTAATCAGAAGTGGCAATCACAAGGTAGCCTAGCCCTATAGCTTATCCTGCTTTATGTTCTATTTTACTCTAAATGGGACCATCATTTACTAAATTAACATCATGGTGTGTTGGAGAAAACTTGAAACTGGTGATTGAGACCGTAAACGTATGTTTACCATGTTTACTGAGGTACTAAAGCAAGTAAGGAGTAGGATCCTTATCTCATAGACTTCTATACAATCACATTTATTTTTGCAACTGGAGGAGTCGCTGGTCATTAGAAAAAAATGCAAGTTTAAGGTAGAACGTATTGGCTTCACTTTTTGTTACCTCGGGGGTTAGGGTTCCTAAATAGAACAGACGCACAGTCTCACTGGCTGACCGAGCAGCTGAATGACGAACAGACCAACTGACTTCACTGCCTGTGCTGTCGATACTATTGCTGATATGCTACTGCAGCTGAAGTGTTTTTTCAACACCAAAATTGTTGACAGTGTTGCCACAGTGTTGATAAAATAGACACTTTGAACTTTTATCACTGACATGCTTGACCTCTCTCATGTCTAGTATTTGTACATGTCAAGCACCACCCAGTATAGGCGTGTGATATTCTTAGGTGTCGAAGGACCGTGGCTGTTGGAAGATGAGAAAACTGGATTGTCACATGATATGTCACATGCCACATAAAACTGTGAACATCCCATCTTGAATGTCTTAATATGCAAGTAAATCACTGTTGACATTATGAGTGAGTCTTGATGATGTGAAACCTGCCTGTCTAGCTCAACTTATTCTTATTATGGTATTCTGTGTGTGTGTATATATATATATATTTATATATTCTGTGTATATATATATATATATATATATATATTTACACACACACACAACGTAACTCTCCGTCACACACATCAGAGTCTAAATGATTAATTATATATGATTCTCAAGAGGTACTCTATACGGTAACATAAATTGTCTTGTGCTAAATATACTGTAACTTTATAAAGTCTATCGAGTATATGACGAGCACTTCACATGACTACAAGTCGCCTGCTATTAAACCTGATGTCGAAGATATTTTTGAGCTACTCTCTTTAGCTTTAAGACTTCAGAACTGGTTATGTGTACAGGCATGGTTACTAAGTGAACAGCCTCCTTGCTATGACAGTTGGTTTTTATGGGGTTCACATGGCCCATGTTGCACACTGATGTTCACGCTACCAGCTGCTTATGTTGAAACACGGCACGGGACTCAGGGACTGAGAGCATCATAAAAATTATTGGAGGCAAGATACTACTAAGGGCATGTTTAAAAAGCATATGGCTATCTATGGGGTTGACGTTGATGCTTGGCATGTGCAATAACTGAGAGTGGCAGGTTTACTTGATTTGGGTTATCACCAAGCTCTCTTTTTGCCTTAATCACAGATACATTTTATGGTTTGCAAGTTATCGTCTTCAGTGAACAGCAGAAACTGGGCAGTGTTGTGATAAATATAAAAATGAAAGCTTGGAGTTAAAAAGAAAAGAGAAGGATGTCCAGTCATTTTTTTTAAGACATTTCTTTTTAAAACTGACTCCCCATAAAGTCGTCAAAGGATTGTTAATGGTTTTAATGTTCATTGTCTAACAAGTGTGTGATGGGAAGTATAGATACAATTATGAATATTAGTAAAAAAAAAAAATGTTGCCAACTTGCCAAAAAACAGTGACCATACAAATTAGTGAGGTAAGAAGCAACTGTTGCTATTAGAGGTGTTACATTAGCATATATTTGCATTTCTAAGCTCTCCCGATGACTCCGATAACCTTTTGACATCTGATTTTAAATTTGCACAAAGGTTATACCTAACAAGAATACAAAAAGTACACATGCAAGTAAACACTCGAGCAGCAAAATGTAAAAGACATTATATCATGCTTTTAAATGATGTGTGAATGATGGAAAACTAAAATACTGCACTGTACAAATCGGAGCACTTGCTAAAACAATGCAGCTCCATTGTGTTCATAGGCAAACACTTTCCGCAGTTTGCGACATTAAGTCAATGTTATCTTTGGACTTGAGAGGGAATCAGCCACAAGATTTGCTCAGTGTTGACTGTAGCCAAGTCTAAATATTCAACACCTTCTTCTAAGAGTGGTGTTGTATGTGAGATGGATGATGAACTTACCTCAGTACTCCTGAGATCCTCTTGAGTGGTGCTACTTCCCAGTCTGATATTTGAGTGTTGCCTCTCTGGTCTTTCAGCTATTAAATGCTTCCAGGAATGCGAATGACTCTGCGACAAGCACCTACGTTGTAATGACAGGGAGCCTGCCAAGAAAGGGGATTGCTTTTTTGTTTTTGGCATAAATCAGGGGGAGGGGGGAAAGCCAAGGATACAAGCCTCACTGTGGGATGACCATGACTCTGGCTTCTTCTGACAAATGCACGAGCTTCCTGGGGCGACTGTTGCTCAGGGGTGGTGCAGGGTCGTCCTTCAATCAGAGGATCGGAGGTTCGATCCCCGGCTTCACTAGTCCAAGTCAATGTGTCCTTTGGCAATACACTTAACCACAAATTGCTCTCACATGCTGAACGGGTGTGAATGGTTATATAGTCCTGATGGGCATGTAGCACCTTGCATGGTAGCCCCTGCCATCTGTGTGCGAATGGCTGTGAATGATGACGTAGATGTAGTGGGAAAGCGCTTTGAGTGGTCAGAATATTAGATAAGCACTATACAGTCCATTTACAATTCCTCAGGAGTTCTCTGACTGATACAGATTTTCCATCTGAAAATTGGAATTGTCATCTTGATATCAATACATCCAATGTGGGCTATACTACTTGTATGAAATTTGTCTTTTGAGTAGACTTTGTTTTGTATTAGTTTCTCCAAATGATCGGTATCCTGAACCTTTCACTTGATATTTTACAACCTAATACTTCCTCAATGTCTGTGTTGTCTTTGTTTTGGCTGTTAGATTTGTGAGTTATTACATTTTATTATTGCGATATTATGTTTTGTGATATTGTATTAATTCCCCAAAACACTGTATTGAAAAAAAGAGATATACATATATTTATATTTATATAGACTGTATATTCTTAATTTAAATGTACACACACAGACACACGCACACAAAGTTCAATTTTAGTAGTAGCACTCTGATGTTGGATGTTAAGACCCTGACTATTAACCATCAGTTAGCGTCTGGTGCCCTATTGTTTGCTGTGTGTCCCGCACCGCTGTCACTAGTCTGACCCTGTGGACGGCTTTTGGGCCGATTTTAGCATGTTGACTTGTGAGGGCACACATAAGGCTCTTCTCATGTTTCATCTTCATCTCATCTCATCCCTTCAATACACATGTGTTTTCACAATGACATGGCCATCTGGATTGAAGCAGTGAAGTGGTGAGTGAGAGTGGTGTGAAAAACGGTTGGCGAACACTGCTTTATTTCACGTTTGTATTATGACAATGGCTTATCGATCCGCAGTCTTGCGTCTTCAGGTTTTCCTTTTTCAATGATGAATGAGACTTGTGCCACCTGCTGATATGGAGAGTTATTTCCTCTGACGCAGGTGCAGAATGTAAACGCTTACTGGAACTTTTTGGGCAAAACACAGGCGATGTCAGGCAACACACCAGTCGGCCTTCGTGTCCAGCTTACCTGTGTTTCAAGGTTGGATTCACAGGTTTCTGAAAATTTTACATCATAAGAAAAACAAAAAAAATCTGAGCTGTTGTTTTTTTTTGCTAATAATTAAAAAAAAATTCAACAATTTTCAACAATGCAACATGTACTGTATATCTCTTACATACACACAAACCACCTTGAGGATATCAACTTGCATCAAAGAAGTCATTGAGATTCCTCATGGAGTCTGGGTTGCTGCCACTTTAAACCACAACCCAGTTATTGTGGTCTTAGTAATAACAGAGCTATGTTCAGTTTGAGCACGATTATGCGTGTGTGGATATTTCAAGCAGTGTAATTAAAGCGGATCCTTGGCCCAAGGATTATGACTGTTCTCAGGCATGGGCACCTGATATGAGAGGCTTGATGTTGTTGAAGGCATTTATTGCAGAAGGTCACTGAAGTCAGGAGCTTAGAATTTTACCCTGCAAAAGTATGACAAAACAACTGGACATCACACAAGCCAGCGCTATGCATCATGGACAAAGGTAACCTCATACGTGCGTTGGCAACATTCTTTTCATTTATTTTCCGATGAAAGTACACTTCATCGGCCTAAGTAGTTACTAGACCTAAACAGCCGTTATGTGTAGGTTTTTTTTCTTTGTGTATCACTACATGGTATTGTGAAATACTGTTGGCATGTGGTTTGAGGCTTTTGAATGTCAATGCCTAGTACAATAAACTCCCAGTTAATAATCGTGTGTAAACTAACAGGACGCCATGTGGCCTATGATAATATTAGTGTGTCCTAAGACTTAACACAGGAAGAGGCACAGGTGTTTGCAAGGTTGCACTTCGTCATGCACATGAAATGTTTCTTTTATGACTTTCCATAATAGACTCGCTATATGCTCTGAAAGCATTGCAAACACATGCAGGCAGTCAAAGAGAAATTTGAAGCCCTGCGACAGGTGGCAAAGCAGAAGCAGTGCGCAAAATGGATATACATTATAATAATAATAATACATATCTCACTGTATGCCAGGCATTTGCGATTAACTAAATGTGATTGCAGAATACAAGCTACTTAATAATAAATTACTGGATAATTATAGCCAAAACAAAATTACATAAGTGATCGATAATTGTGTACAAAAATACGAAAAAATGTGTCACCAGGGCATGTTATTGTGTTTGTTTGTTCTAAGCCACGCAAATGAATGAAATAAACTGACCTGAAATATCGGATGTATTACCACCATGGTGTAGACATTTTAGTTTTTTTATTTAACTGTCTAACATAAAATGTTATATCTAAAATAAAACAATGACATACAAATACATTAATTAAGGGGCATGAAATTGTCAGTAATGAAAATAAACAATATAATAAATTAATCCATATATATATGTACACATGTTCTTCAATTTAAATTGAAGGTTAGTAAGTTAAAACTCAATTTATTTGTATAATCTTACACATAAAGGCAGTTATTTAGCAGAAAACTAATTTCAAGGATTTCATATATGAGGATTTCATTGTTAAAAGCATAATAGCAAAATATATTTTTTTATGAGTTTGGCTTTATGTAGGCCTACACTATACAATATTTACCATTATGAGAATTGTGTTAATCAGCAGTTTTCTAGCTTCTCTTCCTTAAGATGTCCATACATAACATCTACCTATGATTCGATTTCGACAGATATATCCTTTTTGTCTTCGATTTGTATCCCATATTGTTGGGAGAGAGAAATCAAATATGGTTCGTAGATTCATCTGTATTGCAAGTCGGACAGACGTTACGTTTAAAACTGAGTCTTCATGTCAGTATTTGGTGAGAAGGATAAATATTATCGATTCTTTTGGGGATTTAGCTTTGAGTAATATAGGATGTAGAAATTCAGTTTTAAATGTTCGTGCTTTGCAAGATCCATTTCTTTTAAATCAAGCAATGTTGAATTGGTTTGGATATAAGTCGTTGGTCATCTTCTGTCTGGTAAGGTGGTGGTTACATTTCTTATCATGAAGTTTGAATTCGCCAATAAAGATGGTCATGGTGATATTTAATTAGAATGTAAAATGACTCTTTTGGCCAAAAGAATGGCTCTGGTATATCATTATTAAGGATGAAAAGTTGTTTAGGTATACAGAAGATTATAAAATTTGACACGAAATTGTAAGTTTCCATTGGTATATAACAATTAGAAACTTGATCAAATATTTCTGTCCATATATTCTCAATAGAACAAGCATATATTTCTGATCGAATGTCTCTTTCTGGTCAGACATGTTGGGTTGCTCCAAGCAGATGCTGCAGAACATTACCCCTTCCTCTTTATTACATATTGGCACTAAAATAAAATTCATAAATCTAATTATATATATGTTGATATTGTTTGCTTATCATGCTTTCATCTACATTCACGAACAATATGAACAAAGTGAATTATTGTCATTTTTACCCGGACAAGTAACTTTTGTGCCTGGACAAGTGAAAGGTAAATTAACTTGCATGCCTTAAAAAGTCAATGTTGAATCCTGATTGTAATGAAATTTGTTTTTGCAGAAGTACCACCACGTCAAAACTATTTTTAACATTTGGAATCCGGTGCTCCACCCTTTCGTTTTGGCATTCTTTGCTTAATTCCTTGAACCTTCCCTTTCAATTTCTGTGTCCACACCAACCTGCAGTCTCACGCCCTTTTATTGGGATTGGCAGCGCGTCTATCTATGCTAGTTAGGATCAACTGGTACATGCTTTTGATTTTGCGAGGACAATGGAACACATCATTATAAGAACACTGACACAAACTATTCTGCAGTTTACGTCTGACGTAGACTTTTCTTTGGACCTTTCTCAAGAAAAAATGAAGAACAGACAGATACTGGTGAACAAGGCCAATATGCAGTGATAGCATGTTGGCGTTAGCATTTAGCTCAAAGCACTTCAGTGTCTAAGTATAGCACAGACCAGGTAAAGTGTAAACTCGTTGTCTTGGTATATCAAGTGACAAGCTCAGCATTCAATTTAGGGTAATGATTGACAAGTAAGACAGTTCAGTGTTGAATAAGAGGGCTTTATTTACATTTTTGGAATAATTATTAATAATTTATACAGGGAATATGCAAACACTAAAACATACTCAGTTATAGCCATATTGTATACCGGCAATTTTCCATGAGGAAGCCAGCTGATTTTTTGTTTCCTTTACATGAAACAGCAGAGGAAAAAGAGGTCAATGAATAAACATGTTTGGTGCAAAGATTAGCATGAAATTACTGTCTCCTATCAAAGTGCTCTTTGCATCCAGCCGATGCATTTTGTAAAATCTACACTCAAATACGACATAATCGAGTTTTATCCAGTACATTTGTTTTATTTTTAAACACCAAGAGCTCTTTCTTTCTCTCTTTCATCCTTAATTTCTTCTCAACAGTTTATTGAAACCCAGTAATACCGTAAATCACAAAAAGCAGGTTTCAGAAATTGCCAAATGTTTCTTTTCCATTCATCTTAAATGGAACATGGCATCTTCAGAAGTTCAGGCCCACTGCATCATCCTAATCTGAAGAAGGATGGAGAGAAGAGAGCATTATTCAAACATGTAGCCAGAGGAGTAGAATTTAAGATGTAACAAATACATATGCATTATGTTTCTACCTTCCACAACAAGTTTAGTTGAAGAGTCCACTCTGCCCAGAGGGTTTTCTGCAATGACTGTGTAATCCCCGCTGTCCTTCGGGCCAACTTTAAGTATCCCCATGGAGCAGACGCCACATGTGTTTGTGATGTAGTAGTTAGTGTTGGTGTTGAGACCGATACTATTTCTGTACCAGGTAACATGGGGTTTGGGGTTTCCTGTCACAGCACAACTCATGTAGCACTCGTAGCTCTCTGGACTCTTGTGCATTTTTAGCGGAACAGAGAATGAAGGAGGCGTATCAAAGCTGCAGCTTTTAGTGGCAGGAAGGTTCAAAGTAAATGTTTCTGGAAGGATGCAAGAGAAAGGAAATGAAAGTTAATACAGAGTAATCCATAACTATTGATACATTTCCCATCGCTTTAGTCCCAAGTTTTTGATTGATTAATTTAACTCCCCTCAGTGTCTATGGCAGAATATGTAGCAATATAAAATGCTATAACTCCCATGGTATATTTCATAAGGCAAACAAAACATTTATTAACAATGATAAACAACGTCGCCATACAGTATGTCCTAGCCATATGCACAAAAGATGAGTTGAGGTGACAGCTCACACTTGACACTTGACCAGTTGATGTTCCTAAATTGTCTGTTGATTTTCTTTAATTGCATTTTTATGATCATTTTATTACTCCTTTTATGCTTTTATGAAGTACATCTAATTACTTGTTTCCTTATAGATTTCTACACATCTTGGGCTGTGATTTGTTTTGCAATTGCTTGACTCGTACCAACAGTCCAAACCCCAAAGAAAAATAATTTGCTTTTTTTTTTATTTAAATTTTAGAATCTGGAACCAGCTAATTTTCTGCATTTAGACTTAAAGTTCTTTTGGACTCAACTACTTGACCGATCGACTTATTGTCTGCAGCTCTATCCTCATCTACATTTATTTAGACCTGGGTTGATGTCTTTTAAACTGCAGTGAGGTTGCAACCAACAATTATTTTCATTGTCGATTAATCTGTTTGGTCAATGAAATTGTGAGAAATTCCCGTCACAAGTTTTGAGAGCCTTTATGACATCTTTACATGTCTTGTTTCATCTGACAAAAATACCGGAAACAATTTTTTAGCTATCAAAATGGTTGCCATTTAATTTTCTGTTGATCAACTAATTGAATACCGAACTACTTGTTTCTGCTTTATACACACTTTCGTATCACTTTTGTTAGACCTGCCTTTAATTCTCTTCACTTCCCAGATTGTGGACTCAGAAGGTTTGGAGAGCCCCATGTCATTCCTGGTATAGACCCGGAACTTATACTCCCTCCCCGGCATGATGTTGATGATAGTGATCTTGTTATTGAAGAGATGGTCTGCCACAGTTTGCCAAGAACACTTAACAGAGTCTCGCTTGGTGACCATGTAGTGTAGCCTGTCATCTTTCTTTTCATCTGGAGAGGGAGTCCAGGACACCGTCACCGTTCCCGGCACAGTCTCCTCCAGCTCCACCGTCCCTGGAGGCTTGGGCTCGTCTAGAAACGGATAGGAAAAGGTTTGTAATGTCTTGCTATTAGTGTTGGTGTCGTTGCTCTCTTAACTTTCCCCACCCATCCCTTAAGTACAAAGGTACACAAAATGTAGTAGACACAATATTTGTAGGCATGTTTGCTATTTTATGGTTTAAGACATATTTTAAAAATCTATTGATTCTCAATATATGAAAACTCTTTTTGCTTCCTTTCTAAAACTACATGAACTTTGCAATAATCTTAAAAAGCGAATGCATAGCCATTAACTATTGGTCCTCAACTTTTATTTGTTATGGATTAGTTAAAAATGTTCCCTTTTCACTCTTACCTGTGACTCTTATCTCAATACTGGAGGTATCCTGACCAACAAGGTTCTTGACAATGATTGTGTAGATCCCAGTGTCATGGCGCTCTGCTGCAGAGATCATCATCTGCGATGATGAGTCTGTGTTGCTGACTGTCACATGCTTGGCAACAGGATTATTGTCCTTGAGCCATTTGATAACTGGTATTGGAGAGGCCTGCCAACAACAGGAGATACAGGGCTATGATGTGGGTTCATACCTTTTTTGTAGAGCAGCAGAGAAGTGTCTAATCTGGCACTTTGAACTGGACTTTGAACAAAACAACGTGGTGTTTTTATGCTCCGAAGTTTTTGCGTGAGTTTTACTGAACCTTAAAGTTGAAGTTGACTCGAATAGAGTTCCCAGCTTTCATCACCATAAAGGGATTCATCTTTTTGTCAGTGAATTGAGGTCTCACTGTAACAGTGTGGGAAAGGTAATTCAATTAAGGTGAAATGTATACAATTTTCAGACAGTTCACAATTTCCACCTACTCACCTGGAGGAGGCATTGCAATGATGTAGTTGTTCAACTCTTGGGGCTCCCCGTTTCCACCCTCATTGGTGGCTAGAACTCTTACCCAGTACATGGCCATGGACTTCAGACCCATAATAGTAAAGGAGCTCACAATGATAGGATTGGAGTTACAGCGACCCCATTCTGGGTTTTCTGCTGGTCTGAGCTCCACAAAATATCCTTTGGCCTCATCCTGGACCCCTTCCTCCTCCGTGGGTTTGGTCCAGCCCAGCGATAATGTTGAGTATGTGGAGTCTGTCACCTTCAGGTCAATAACTTTACCTGGGGGCTCTAGAAGCAAAAACATTTAAGCATTGAGATTTTAAACGATTAAGTGTTGGGATAATAATATTCTAGCTTTTATCGGCTTATTACTCACGCTTTGGATCTCTGGCAAACACAAAATCAGAAGGCGAACTTGGCTCTCCAGCACCAGAAATGTTGATAGCTGATACACGGAACTCATACTCAAAGCCTTCAACAACATCTTTCACTGCATAATTTGTCTCTGTTGGCATTTCAAAAAGTATAGTTCAGACTATACAATTTAGAATGTAATTCTAGACTTTTGCACATTTCCAAATGACAATGCTATGACTGTATTCAAGATGCAACACTGTACCTTTGATGGGCTCATTGGGAGGGTTGACATGGCCCCACAGATTACTGCCATTCTTGCGTTTCTCGATGTTGTATCCCAAAAGGTTGGTTCCTCCAGTATTAGTGGGTGCAGACCAAACAAGATTGATACAGTCTTTGAAAGCACTTTCAACTTTTGGTTTAGAAGGAGATCCAGGGTATGCTGAGTAATGAAATAGAAAAAAAAACATTGTCACTCTTCACAGACTCACACAAAGCCCTTTGTATTTGAGACACCGTCAAAACAAGTCGTCGTGCTTGTAAAGACTCACCCTTTGTCCCTGCCTGAATGTCATCTGTCTCCATCATTTCACTGATGCCTTCATCCGTTTCCGCTCTGATGTGGTAGCAGTACTTTCTACCATGATCTACATCCGCATCCCTGTATTTAGGCTCTGGGCCAATCTTGCCTAATTTCTTCCAGCTGTTTCGGCCAAGTTGCTGGCGCTCCAGGATGTAGTCTGTGATAGGGGAACCTCCGTTGTCTTTGGGAGTCCTCCATTTAAATTCAATGCAAGTTGACGAGGCTTCGATAATATCAACCGGGCCCATGGGTGGTGTTGGTCTATCTGTAAGGAGACGAAATAGAGAACAAACACACTCATTTCCACTTCCGTTATAACCTTCGTACAACTGAAAACATGCAGTTTTCAACATGCAGTGTTCAACAAACCTTACCTAAAATAACAACCTGGGTTATGGCCTCAGTTGTTCCACATTCATTTTTAATCCTAATCTTAATTTCTCCTGTCATTTTGCGTTGGCACTTGGTAAGCACCAGGCGGCTGTGTGAGGAAGACTTCTCTATTCTGATATGGTTGTCCTCCAAGAGCTCTTCGCCCTCGCTATACCACTGGATCTTCATGGGTTCCCGGCCCAAAAAGGGAATATTGAAGGCTGCATCTTTCCCGACTCTGATTGTGACAGGTTTTCTGAACTTGGTGAGGTCATCAGGGTTAATTCTTGGAGGATCTAGCAGAAACAACATACATATTATTAAACTGAAAACTTTAATTGCTGGGCTGAAAAGAATATTGTTTTACACATTTTCACAGTGGCTGCCTTTTTGCTCGGCTTTAGTTGAAGTGCCTCAAATTGATTCTGATTACAATACCTTCAACACTTAGTGCAGCTTCTGTTTTACGCCCATCAGCTTCACAGCGGTACTTTCCAGCATCATCTTCTTTGCAGTTCTTGATAATTAGTTTGCGATAAACCCCGTCTTTAACAATACAGATATCTTCTGTAGCCGTTATCTGAAATGCATGGACACACACATGTAAACACTCTTAAATCTCATGAAAGTGAAAGATGACAGCCACTCCTCTCTCAATTCCTCTTCACCTCGTTCCCATCTTTGTACCAGACTCCATCACAGTCCTCACTGCTCAGCTTGCAGACCAGTTCTGCATCAGTGCCAATGATTGTGGTTATATCTGACAGTCCACCCGTGAAGTATACTCCTGGGTCTTAATGGAAATACAACGATATTGTTAACCAGGAACAGGAATCTATGAACGAAGCAGTACTTGGAATTGAATTACTATGTTCTAATGCATACCAATGACTGTATCAGGGACGAGTGGGCCTGCTCTCACTCTCTTTCTTTTCTCTTGAGCCGGCTCCTCTTCTTCAGTATCAGCAACTTCAGCAGGAGCCTCTCCCTCTACATCTTCTTCATCATCCTCTTCCTCGTCAACAGTGGTTGCTTCTGTTTTTTCTGCGCCATCTTCCACTTCTGCCTTTTTCTTTTTCTTTGTCTTTGTCTCTGCCTTTGCTTTTGGCTTGGCTTTATCTTTGGCTGGCTTCTCCGCTTCCGCTTTAGCTTTAGCCTCTGGTTCCGCAGCTGCAGCCGCGGCGGCTGCGGCGGCTGCGGCCGCCGCGGCCGCGGCCGCCGCAGCCGCGGCTTCAGCATCGGCCCTTGCCTTTGCAATCAACTTCTCTCTCTCTATCTGTATCTTAGCCTGTTGCTCCTCAGCAATCCTCAAAAGGTCCTCTCCACCACCACCTGCTCTGGTAGTTTTGCGAACTTTCTTCTTTTTGTGTGAGTTTGGATCCTTGTCAGCTAATAAAAAATAGACAGGACAATGTTTAAGGCTTCATGGTACACTTATTGGTATTAGATAACATTATGTTGAACAGTCTGACAAGATGCAGTTTAAAATATGTAAACAATACCTTCCACTATAAGCCAGGCATTACAGGATGCCTGTCCAGTCACAGCCGCATAAATTCCTTTGTCCAATACCAGGCAGTCCTTCACCACCAATGAGTGAATCAGCATGTCCTCTGACACAGTGATGTCATATTTCTCCCCTTGCTCTAGTGGGTTATTCTTTCCCATCCATTTCATCTTTTTCAGGGGCTGTGAGATGACACACTCAAACACAGCGTCCTCTCTTTCCTCTGCTTTCACATCTTGAATCTTGACCAAGAAGTCCACAGGGGGAACTAGACAGAGAACATTATTATAACCATAACATGGTATTTCAAATTTCCTGTCTCAGGACAATCATGTAATCAAAGCTTTTTTCGACTTCTGTGTGTAGTGTGTAGATAAATAAATTGGTGAATCTTCTTACGTTTGAAGTCAGTTGAGAAGATCTTAACTCCATCAACCTCCACTTGGTATAACCCTGCATCGTCTTGATCAACACCGTTGATGCTAAACACAAACTTCTTTCCCACCTGCTTCAGTCCATGTTTTATGTCTGTGTCCACTTCAAAGGGAATCATTATTCCATCCTGTTTAAACATAAGCAGTCATAAATGTTTGAGCAGTTTGTAATTTAAGACTTTCAGCCCCTTTGTTTAATTAATTCACCATTGGGAAGAAAATGTAAATATTTAAAATGAGACATCTCACCTTGAATAAGAAGATTTTGCTTTTAGGGTCTTTTAGTGACATTTCAAGTTCAAACTCTGCACCACCATCAGCCTTCAATTCAATGGGCTTTAGGTTGCATAGCCTTTCAACAACCTGTATTAATTGGAATTAAGAAAAATAAGTTTTAGAGTTTGTACTTGTACTACATTATTTATATAATTATAGATGCCACTTAGATAAAGCAGAAACATACCTTTGATTGCTCTTGCTCCCTCTCAATCTTCCTCGCACTTAGTTTTTTAAGCATCCCACGGAAATCAGTGAGGCCATACTGACCACAGATGGTCTCATAATCTTTCTTCTCTGCACTCATCAACAGTTCCCAAAACGTTTCATCAATTTCTGGTTTTTTGTTTTCTTTTGCCTCCGTGTCAACCCTACAAACCCCCCAAAAATATTAGTAAACACCATATGGTAATAATCATACAATGTAAATGTACTACTTACCTATTTTTTAAGGCCTTTTTGAAGTCCTCAGGTGTCTCTCTGACCGCTACGACAAAACCAACAGCATGTTAACAGCTTTTTCTTAATGACTGACATTGCATTATTATAGATTAAATGTTGGCTGTGTACCTGTTCTCGATTGTTGCATGGCTTTGCTCTTCTTAAAACCAACTAAAATGAAAAAGAATTCAGTGAAGTGAGACAGAGGTTATTTATCTTAACTTATTTTAAAACAATGTATAATGCAATAGAAGTGAGTAACTGACCCTCAATAATATTAAGCGCAGCAGTTACAACCGCTTTTCCATATTCATTTCTGGCAAAACACTTGTAGGTGTCTGCTTGATCCGCCGATACATCAGGCATCTATCGATCAATACATGATTATCAGTATTTTTGCAACAAATAGTGCAAGACGGCTTAATGTTTAGTTATTTGAATAACTATTCCTTATGACACATGGCCAGTGATCTCACCTGTAGTTGGTATTCACCAGCAGTCTCATCAAAGACCTTTATGTAGCGTTCTTCATTCATTTCCCCATCATTCCTCACCCAGGTAATAGTCGGTGCTGGGTTGCCAGTAACGACTGCTCTGAAGACAGCCAATTTTCCTACAGAAAATGGAAACAGACAATGTAAAATGATTTTATTAATATAAAAAATCAAAAAGGAATACGTTTGGACATGTGATTAGAGGTGGAATTTTACCTTACCTTCTTGAATAGTTAGAGCAATAGGTTTCCGAGTGAAATCTGGGGTGGTCATGTCTTCGGGTAGTTCTTCCACATACTGCGTGATCATAACTCCAGGCACCCTTGACCTCTTTTTAATTTTCACTGTCATTCAATGAGATAAATTGCATTATTTACAAATATATGAACATTTAACAGCTTTATATGTCTCAGAAAAGGCTATATTTTTTTTATCACGTATCCTATTGTCTGTCAGTAATTTGTAATTTGTGTTCAAACTCTAGTTACTTACCCTGCCCTGGAGCAGTTGGCTCCTCTTGCTTTGCTTTACGTATTTTAAACATCTTGATCTTGACAACAGCTTCTCTGTTACTGCAAAAAAACAACATTACAATGCACTTTTAAAACACTTAATATTTAATAAGGCAATACTGTTAGGTTTGCTTATCCGTTGGTACACTTGGTTTTCACATTGATGGTTTCTTTGGTTGTATAATAGGCTTATTTCCCTTTGTCAATGCCCAACATATCCTAGAATTCCAATGTAGTCTGGAGCTGTTGGCATGACTTGACCACTGTTGGAAACAATCTGTCTGACATGCAGTTAATCTCTACCAGATGGTCTGAATCTGTAATGGGTATCACATCATTGTTTTAACTAGTGGCTTAAGGCAGTGCGCCCGCTTTTACAACACTATGTCGATGCACTTTTAAGTAAAGCTTATCCTTTGAGAGATCGTTAAGATGTAATTGGACACCATTTATTTCTACCACCAATAACACGTGCTGCTGACGTCTGACGTCAGTGTTAAACTATGAGAGTAAGACGTATGTCGCAAATGGTGTAAGGGTTACATGCGTTTGTAACTCTATCTGTTCTATATGTGACAGAATTCCTGAGATCAACCATTTGTAGATTCCTGTAAGTGACTGGCCTAATTTGGCAGGCAGTAGGTCACATACCTCATAAAACATCTACAGTACTGTATCCTTACTCAGGAGGTGGCACACGTGTGTGCCCTACTGCAAATATCATTTATTAGTCATAACCGTCATTGCATTTGGGCTTTGCTTTCTTTTTAGCCCTGAATTATCATCATCATCAAAGGTTGAAATTTGGTTGGTTGAAAATATTCTAAATTTGTTTACATGAATCAAAGTTGTTCTGAAACTATGAGATGGTCATTTTGATGATCACATTTCCTTTTAATCAAGTCATAATTAGATTGTCGAAGCAAGCTTCAGTCAACACTTCAGTCACACAATCAAATACTATTAGAAGCATTTCAGAAATTATAGAAAGCTAATCTATTTTTACATCAATGTACCCATTAGTAGTTCCTAATTTGATTTATATTTAAGTATAAATAATTACTGAAGTATGAATCAATGCTTAAGTATATCAGACAAAGGGTGTGGACTGATTCTTGAAAAACTTGTCAGGTCTATGTCCTTAATCTCAGAGCTACATTTAATAGCAGAGGTGAGCATATACTTTTTCTTTGTCATTTGTTTGTAAATACAAAATAAAATATCACATTAAAACTAAGCAACGTACTGTAAACCTTTGTTGCAGGAGGAAAGTGTATAGGACCAAT
Source organism: Pholis gunnellus (assembly GCF_910591455.1). NCBI lineage: Eukaryota > Metazoa > Chordata > Actinopteri > Perciformes > Pholidae > Pholis > Pholis gunnellus. The sequence goes on along the minus strand of NC_136529.1, from coordinate 7,625,089 downwards.
TCTAATTTGAATAGACAAATATGTTTTTATGTTTCTATAGTTTGACTATCTGTTACCGCTGATCTTTTGAAACTGAACAATCATTAATCTGATCCGCATATTTTTTCAACATTTTCCTGTATTTTATTATTTCTCATCAATCAATTATTCTTGCCTAAAAAACAAGTATCATAAACAGCATTATTAAAGGTCATCATATTGGTTCTTGTCATATCAAACTTCTGAGACACTAAACTGCTGTCAGCATTCAATAATAATTCAGATTTAGGCTAACTAGTAAGATCTCATTACCATTTATACCAAAGGTTAATATACATCAACATGCAAACTAGTTTAGCCTAGGTTAGCCAACATACACGTATATACATACATTGGCTCACAGAATAAAGATTTTGTAGGGAATTTCCCCAGTATTTGGAAAATGTACTTACTATTTTTTTTTCAAGTGTACTGCTGTTCCCTGATGTCAGTTGCAGGCCAGGTTCCAGCTGATTCTTGAGTAAGGGCTCTTCCTTTTGTGAGGCAATAAAGTCTTTCAGAGACACACAACCTAACCCACTGCTTTTTTTTTTTTCACTGTGGCTCCTGGGGATAGGTTTACTGACATGCACTTTAGCCCTAAAGTCCTATAGGTTCTTGAGAAAGGGGCACCAGATCAAATGCAGGAGTGAAGCTCCTAATCCCTCCCTCAAAACTGGAATTCCAGCTGCAGGGTGATTTCTATTCAAAAGGGAAGTCTCATTGAAAGTGACATAGAAGTGCCATGGGCTGAGCTGCCTCTCCATTAGCTTAATTGAACATGTAGGTTGCTGATCTTCATCCCAACATTTAACAAGAGGTAGGTGTCAATTAAATTGTGATTTTTTTTCCTTGCATTAGTTTGTTAGAACCGTGAAGTATGCTCCTGGGTCTTAATGGAAATACGATATTGTTAACCAGGAACAGGAATATATGAACGAAGCATTACTTGGAATTGAATGACTATGTTTTAATGCATACCAATGACTGTATCAGGGACGAGTGGGCCTGCTCTCACTCTCTTTCTTTTCTCTTGAGCCGGCTCCTCTTCTTCAGTATCAGCAACTTCAGCAGGAGCCTCTCCCTCTACATCTTCTTTCTCATCCTCTTCCTCCTCAACAGTGTTTTTTTCTGTGCCATCTTCCACTTCTGCCTTTTTCTTTGTCTTTGTCTCTGCCTTTGCTTTATGCTTGGCTTTAGCTTTGGCTGCCTTCTCCGCTTCCGCTTTAGCTTTAGCCTTTGGTTTAGCTTTAGCCATTAGTTTGTTCTAGAAATGTAGTGAACCATCATTGTAATGCAGAAAGTCTATCCCAAAAAATGGACAATTTGCATGAATGTTCGTATTTTCTTATTGACACTGCAAGCTCTGCACTCACCAGTCAAAAAGCGAACGCAACAATTGAAAACCTAAATGTAATACGAATGAGTCACTATTATTTTTGGACTGAAACCCAACATAAAGGATGTTTATGTAGTTGCATATATTTTAACATTGTAACTAGAACTTCATTTTGAAACTGAGAAGTGTCATCCTGCTCTCGTCAGACATGTTTTAGCCCAGGGTGCAACTGTTGGCCCTCTCTTCTTTAGTGATTCTAAACTTGGACTTGTTGTAATTCAAGAAGACTGGGCATAAATTATTCACATAAACATTTATGGAGTTGAACAAGTGGTATGAAGTTTGATACCCAACTTGCTATGTAAAGGCCTGACTATATGCTCATGTCTATCATCATATATGGATATATGCATTTTTGTTTTTTTTTGTAAAAGAAAACAACAACATTTTTTTTTCAAATTGACGTGTAGGTCAGATTAAAAATCCCACCTGACAATAGCAGTATGAAATATTTATTTACACTAAACCCACAAATGTGTTTTACATGCATAACAAACCATCACAGTCATTATCATATACATTTGTTATCTCAGTAATTTATTGTCATTTCAGTTTAGAGGATAAGTAATTGCAAACAAACAATCTCTTCATTTAAAAATAATTGAAAGACACAAGTAGATAGTACCATTAGGGTTACACAAACATCTTAAAATAGAACTATTCAAATCAATAAAAAACATGTGTCCTGTATTTCCAGAACAGGACACTGTTTTTGGTATTCAACATGCATACTACCTGTGTTAAAATATGCGGCATTGCACACTAGTATTTAAAGATTCCATTTTATTGAGATTGCCCAAAACAAACAAACCAAGTCTGTGGCTTTTATTTCAGCAAAATGTGCATCTCTAAGACTTTATTGTGAGTTTAACTTTGAATAAATGCCAGCCTGTATAGGGATTAGTCAAGTAGTTAGCAACCTATAAGAAAAGCATCACGGCAAAATAATTAATCATACATTCTACATTTGACAATATGTGAATTACCAACAAATTGGTTTATGTAAGCATTTTAGAGCAATTCTTCCATCTTCAGTGTGTTGATTTATTCTGTAAAAAAAGACAAAGGCAGCTATTAGTTTTAGATTTCAAAGATCATCACTGTATAACATGCCAACCCATGCAGACATGGTGAAAGCATCTTTAGAATACAGTTCCACTCTGGTAAAGATTTACCTCTGACTGTCAGGTTAGTGGAGCACTCTGCCTGCCCCTTGGAGTTTTCTGCAACAATCTTGTACTCCCCGGTGTCTTTAGCTCCAACCGTCAATATGAGCAGTGAGCAGACTCCACAGGTGTTGGATATGAAGTAGTTAGTGTTGGTATTCAGACTGACATTGTTGCGGAGCCAAGTCACATGAGGTGTTGGATCCCCTTTTATAGCACAGCTCATGTAGCATTCATACCCTTGAGGAGCAGTGTGCCTTTTCAGTGGGACAAGGAACCTGGGAGGACACTGCAGATCACATGGCTTTGTTTTTGGCACATTCACAGTGAACTTTTCTGGAAAAGAGAACATTTGCATTGCATTAAAATAGAACTGTAATCATCGAACAGAAGAACATTGACCTATATACAGTATATATATACTGGAGTTCTTCATGATATTACAGCAAAACACTCTCACTCTCTGTTTCTGTGTCTGTGCTAATAGAGTATGTGATGGCAATGGTACATCTCCTTAATTCTTTGTCTTGGTGATACATGTTTCTTCAAATACAGATATTTGTCTATTTCTTGACAAACTAGGTGATCCAGCATTCACATACCTTTTTTGCTAGGAATCAGCCACTTCGGTGATTCGGAGTGTGTGGAGGCGCCCATGTCATTCTTTGCAAAGACTCTGAACTGGTATTCTCTGCCCGGCATTATGTTGCAGACTGTGAATCTATTGTTGAAGATGTGATCTGCAATGGTTTGCCAAGTGCCTTTACTTGAATCACGCTTATTCACCATGTAGTGCAGCCTGTCGTCACGTTTCTCATCTGGTGACGAGGCCCATGAAATGGTCACTGTGCCAGGCACGTTTTCGTCAGTCTCTACAGGACCTGGTGGCTTCGGCTCATCTGGAGTTCAGATAGAAACATTTATATTTGTAGCTTCAGTATATGGAATAGAAGGAAATTGTTTATAAAGTAAGAAGGTATTTAGAAGTATTTAGCCAAACTCACCTGTGACTCTTATTTCAGTGCTAAATGATTCTTGGGCGATAATGTTCTTGACAATGATGGTATAGATTCCAGTATCTGAGTGCTCAGCGGAAGGAATTAGCAGCTGGGATGTTCCCTCTGCATTGCTAATGGTCACCTTTTTAGGCACTGGTGATCCATTTTTCAGCCAGATGACCTCAGGCCAAGGAGATGCCTACAAAGAATATGGAAATATGATTTTGTCAGAAGATGAAATTAGATCCCTATATATTAATTGTCATGGATATACTGTATGCCATCTAAAGTTCTTCCTAAATTACCTCAAAGTTAATGGTGAAACGTGCAGAATTCCCTGCTCTCACCACCATGAAACTCTTGATTTTGGCATCTGTGAATCGTGGTCTCACTGGGTGAACAGCAGGATAAAAGTTGGTCATTTATTGTCATTGTTTTAGCTGTTTACAATGGCTTTTTAAAGATAATGTGCAAACCAGAAACATCAGACGACTTCGCTGCAAAACTATAATTTTTTGTTATAGTACAATATGCAGTAGGTCTACTGCTACAATCATTTGTGTTATTCATTTGACAAGGATTAGGATTTGTACTGATCCAAACATAGCCCCACCACCATAATCCAACCAAATTGTAGATTAAAGTCGACATAAAACCCGGTTCATCATTGTATTTATCTTAATTGTTCAAACCAGGCATTAGTGATCCTGATCAAGTTAACTGTTAGTTGGGTTTGTAGAGTATCTATTAATGTCTTTAGGTCGATTTAGGTCTGGATTTTCACAACAACCCTTGCCTTTATGTGCGCTCCCCACATCTACATAGTTGATTTAGATCAGTTTAAAAATTCTGATTGTTTTCATCAGTAAGTTAAATTTACTGGTTGTACAACTACTGGTTCTTTAACTATGAAGTGGTTTCCCTGTAATCACAATATTTATATTATATTACAGTTTGACAGAAGTAACTGAAGTGATTTTCTTACCTGGAGGGGGCGTAGCGCGGATGTAATTATCCAGTTCCTGTGACTCTCCCTGTCCTCCATCATTAGTAGCTATGACTCTCACCCAGTACATGCCCATTGACTTCAAGCCTTTCACTGTATAGGAATTCATGGTTACTGCGTTTGCATTGCAGCGTTCCCATTCTGTGCTCTCTGCAGGCCTGATCTCCACAAAATATCCCTTGGCTTCATCCTCAACCCCCTCAATGTTCTTGGGTTCGGTCCAAGACAGGGACAGGGTTGTGTAGGTGGAATCTGTCACTTTGAAGTCTTTGACTTTACCAGGAGGCTCTGTAACACATGAATCACATTCAGGGCTGCAATTCGTAGGCTATATGAAGTGTTGATGAAATAATGACTGTGATAACAGTTTTAAATGTCCACCTACTTTTAGGATCTCTGGCAAACACAAACTCAGATGGTATACTGAATTCACCCCCTCCAGAGTTGTTGATTGCTGACACTCGGAATTCGTACTCCACGCCCTCGACCACATCTTTAACTCCAAATCCCTTACCTGTATAGGGGAAACACATATGCAATATAGGGATCGCAGCAATAAATCATAAGACGTTCACTTTTGTGTTGAAACAGATTGTCAAAACATGATCAAACAGAAATAATGTATGCATAATCATTAACCTTTGATCATGTCATCATGTGGATTGACTGGGCCCCACAGGTTGCTGCCCTTCTTGCGTTTCTCAAGGTTGTATCCCAGAATATTGGTTCCTCCAGTGTCAGATGGAGGAGACCAAGAGAGGTTGATGCAGTTCCTGAAGGCAGTTACAACCTTTGGTACTGATGGAGGTCCAGGGTATGCTGTACACACAAAAGATTGGGATCTGTTATCATTTCTTCGTCAAAAATGTAAAAGTATTTGTGGTTAGTCAAGACCCAGTCACACCTGAAAAGTGGCCGAGTGAAATTCAGGGTGATTTCATGAATTGGGGGATGGTAGTGGCTTGATGATGAAGGATCTACTCACCAGACTAGTTGGTGAACTACTGTTGCTGGTCAGATAACCGCTAACATGCTAGCAAGCAGTGAACATGCTAGCGCGATATGCAGTCACAAAAGCCCTCTGAGCTTCTCTCTATTTCATCTGTACTGCGGCGTTTTATCCCCTAGGACTTTATTCTCAGGATAATACATTGTTTTAGTTAATTAAAAATGATTGAAGCATTGCTAACAGGACCATACATTTACATAGTTAATTAAAGAGATGTAAATGCGCATAGCATCGACTACTGAGCCATAACTTGTCTGAAAAGCATGCCTTTTTGGTGGAGCAGTGTGTACTCTAAACTGGATGATGCAAAACAACTAAAAAGCTACAATAGAGACTATCAGACTATCAAGATGATTTGCTATTAGTCAACTATGCAAATTTGTTGGTTCACCAAAGTTGAACTGTTGCAGCGGAAAGTGAATCTGACTACTTTGCATTGCAACTTCAGACATTGGTCTGAGTTTACCTTTTGTTCCGGCCTGAATGTCTTCTGTTTCCATCACCTCACTGGTGCCCATTTCGGTCTCCACTCTGATGCGATAGCAGTACCTCCTGCCGTGGTCTACATCAGAGTCCTTGTATTTGGACTCTGGACCAATTGGCCCCACTTTCTTCCAGGTGTTGCGGCCAACTTGTTGACGCTCAAGGATGTAGTTGCCTATCTTGCAGCCACCGCTGTCTTTTGGGGGCCTCCACTTGAAATCAATTGCAGAGGAGGAGGCTTCCACAATCTCCAGAGGTCCCATTGGAGGAGTAGGTTTATCTGCCAGAAAAGAAAGTAGCACATAGAATATGAATCTGTGCTGAACATGTTACCTAAAGTGTAACAAAACAATTCAGTAAGGCAGGTATTTTGTTGGCCACTTACTCTATAAGTGCATACAAAATACTGTCAAATAATGTTTGTATACATACCCAGTACAATAAGCTGGCTGAAGGCCTCAACAGTGCCAAACTCATTTTTGATTTTGATCTTGACTTCACCACTGTCCTTGCGCTGAAGCTTGGCTAGAATCAGACGGCTGCAGCCCTCCGAGTGATCTAACTTGATATTTGCTTCCTCCGAAAGCTCTTCACCCTCAAGGTACCACTGAATTTTTAGAGGTTCCTGTCCAATGTAAGGTAGTTTGAAGGTAGCTCTGTGTCCTTTTTTCACTGTTACAGGTTTTATGAATGCTTCCAGGTCTTTAGCAGGAAATCTGGGTGGATCTACAGTGATTGGTAAAACAATAAAGAGAGACATTTTAAAAACTCCTACACTTTCTAGTTATGTACTTAAGATCAACTTCAAAGTAATCTGCAGAAAAAATCTATTTTCATCACAACCTGTGTGTTCTCTAATGACTGATGCAACCTCTTTATGCAAATGAGTAATTTCTGTTAGGAAATTATTCCTACCTTCAACAACAATCAAGGACTCTGTCTTCCGTCCATCTGCTTCAAATTTATATTTTCCAGCGAATTCCTCTGTGACTTTGTGAATTTTGAGCCTGTGGAAAGTTCCTTCCTTTGAAATGGTTATACCCTCAGATGATTTGATCTAGAGCAAAACAAACACATTTCTGTAACATCAAATGTGAATCAATTCTCATTTGAAGCTCTCACATATATGAATACATGACAATCCTATTTGGCTATGTTACTGCAAAAACATCCAAGCCATTTAGACCCTGGGCTTACCTCTACTCCATCTTTGTACCAGAGTCCCTCACAGTCTTCGCTGCTCACTTTACACTCCAGCTCTGCTGCTTCTCCAACAATGGCTTTGCAGTCAGAAAGCCCAGCATGAAAGTGAACTCCTGGATCTGAGGATTCATCAACCACTAAGTTATCCAATGCACACGGCCAACAGCTCACATCTGCATCCAAGTTGTGTCAAGTTTTTGTAATGCATCCATGTATGGATGTTTACACACTTACCTCGCAGTCAACAAACTTTTTTCTTTGTGCATTTTTTTTTATATCATGTATTTAATAATGCAGACATGTCAGAAGATATCATACTTGAACAGACTATATCCTCCAGGTTTGTAAGGGATGTAAGAGAAGCGTATTTGGTGTTTATTTGAAACTTGATGAAGATGTCTTCTTGGTCAGTGTGTAGCTTTATTGTCTTGTTTGGGAGTGGCCTTTCTTCAACTTGAAACAGTTTGCAGAGTTGAAGCTCATAAGAATGTCATCAGCGAGGCTCTCATTTGCCTCTGTTCATTTAGTTACACTTGAAAGAAATACACGCCCTTAAAATTAAAAAAAGAATCCCACTCAAGCCTGACATTTCCTTTGTCAGTGGAAGAAATGAGCATTTTTGTCTGGTTGATCTGAATTCAGTCTTCACTGTGCAGAGGTGGGTTTTAGCACATTGTCATCCTCCAAAGTCGGTTTGCTTCGTCTTCCGTCTTCAAATTATGTAAGAGTGTGTTTACGTACAAGTGTTGCAGTGATTGCATCAAGAACAGGATCAGTTCTGCATTTGCTCATGTAAATAATTCACCTCAATGCACCGACTCATCCTGAATTACCATTTCAAAAGGCAAGCAAGATTGTTAACACAGAGCACAGTAGCAGTTAAGCATTACACACACACACACACACACACGCACACACATACTCACAGACTCACGGTCTGCAAAATAATACATAAGAGACGGAGGTGGAAGTATAAAAATCGCCCGCTGATATCCAACCTGTAAGTCACAGAAATACAATTGTATAACCAAGTCTACAAAACATAAGACTTAAGTATGTTTTGATTCATTGCACTGTTGTTATATGGTGTGCTATTGACAGAACCATTAGTGCATCGAATTGTCTTAAAAGCACTCTCAAGGTCAAATCCACTCTTGCTGATCATTCTAAAAGGCCATTTAACCATTTAGAGATCACATGTAGCATTCTGCTCAGTGGCCACACACTTTTAGTGTTAAGCCTCAAACTTCTGAAAAAAGTCATCTGCTCATAAAAATGACTTTATTCAGTGATAGTGCTTCCCATGCAGCAGTTAATGCAGCGCCAGTAATCTTACCACTAACTGTCTCCACGATCAATGGGCCTTGCCGTGCATGGCCTGAACACTTGCCAGCTGCTGCTGGCTCACCGCCGTCTGCACTCTCACCATTTTCAGCAGATTCATCACAGCCTGCTGCTGGCCTGGTGCCATTATCACCACTGGCACCACTCGCTTGTCTGTTTTTCGCTTTATTTTCAGTTTCAGGGGATATCATCGTAATTACCATCAATCCAATGTTTCTCATATGCTGTTGGATATGCCTTTCAAATAACATGAATGGAAACAGTAACAATTCAAATGTTAACATGGAGCGTGAAAGCAAGATCAACAGCAACAACAGAACTAACAAACATGAACTTCAATACAGAAAAAGAGGGTGGTGGTAAAGGTGATATATTGAAGATCGATTCCATAATGGACTGTAGTCTAGTGGCTAAAGTATAACTTGTTCAATTCAATTTTGTATAGCCCAAAATCACAAATTACAAATTTGCCTCAGAGGGCTTTACAATCTTGTTAAGTGTAGACGTGGTATCACAAAGGAGTGAGTAATATCAGTGGATAATTAATTTAAATGTTGGTAGTATTCAACAACAATATTGTAAATTAATTGTGTAACAGTTAGTATTTCTGTTTCTCAAGTATACCAAACTACAAAATCACCTTTTATGATTTCAACTTGAATACACCTTTAGTTAATTCACCTTTTCCATTTCCCCCCTTTAACATAACAAACTTGAATTAAACAAGGTATTTATAACAACAATAAGACAAACATGTACACCCAAAACACAAATACAGACCATCTATATTCATCTAAGTAAAGGATTAGTTGGAAGACGAAGCAGAATTTAGCATAGCATATAGATGTTATGCTACTGTCTGTTTCTCAGAAGAGGCATGAAAACACACAAACATAAAGACATAATTATCTTTTATAAATCAACGTTGTCAAACTTGTTGATTGATAGATAATTGCAAAATTTAGCAGTTAGCTAATAATAAATAGTTAAAACCCCGGGTTTTCAAATGATTTTAATTGAAAACTGTGAGTTTCCTGGGACGGAAAAAAACTAAACTGTACTGTAGTTTTTAGAACTGAAATGATTTTCAAGAATTTGTAAACCTAACTGAACCCTATGCTAAATAAGTAAAATATAAAATTAGGTAAATTTCATCACTGAGGCTCGATAAAATCTTTCTGAACAATGTTTTCAGATTCACTCGGCCCACGCAGAGCTTTTTCGCTACGATCTGCGAAGCGGAGCAGCGCAGAGCTTTGTCATGTCAGCGTGCATCAAAGTTTTCTACATTTGTGACGTCAAAGTCATTTTCATTCCCAAATGACTTTGATAGTCAGTCAATTGTCTACAACATGCAGCATTTGACATCTCTTACCAACAACAGCTGCTTCAACCTCCACATTTTTCTTTTTGAGACGTTTTCCTTTTTTCCCAGATTTTTCACCTGGTTGATTTGTGGTTCCCTCATCGTTATTATCTCCTATTAGTGATGATAATTACCAACTTTATTCAGAATGTCAAGCATCTAAATATAATAATTTACTATCAATGTTAAACTAATGATGACTTGACTCTCACTAAAAATACATGTGATATACATACTGACATTCATTCTGCATGATCTTTATCAGTTTCTCTTTTGAAAATACAGTATATGTTTCAACGTTTTCTATAACAGTATTGTTGATTAAAGACATGTATTTTCAAAGATATTAATTAAACATCAATAGACAAATAGACTTTTTTAATGAATCTGAAAGTTAATGGAAAAGACAAACAGTAACAAATAAACATCAAAAGAATTGTAAAATGTAGATAAGAGAAATGAGGAGACTAATATCAAATCATAAAAACATCAACAACAAAATACAAACACCTGCTACTGATACCACTATTGGTAGTGTTAATCATGATGATTCCAAATTTAAAGAAGTTTCTGTCTAAAGATGTTTTATAGCATTTGGGAGAATAAAGGCCACATTTTGGAACCAATTGTTTGTCATTAAGTCTCAACATAAATTGCAGTATAGTTCTTACCTATCACTGTATCTGGAACAAGTGGACCTTCTCCCGCACGTTTCTTGCGTTTCCCTCCTTTTCCACGTCCTTCTCCTCCTCCCTCTCCATCTCCCGCTCCTTCTCCATCTCCGGCTCCTTTTCCATCTCCCGCTCCTTTTCCACGTCCCGCTCCTTTTCCACGTCCAGCTCCTTTTCCACGTCCCACTCCTTCTCCGCCTCCCTCTCCTTCAATTTCTTCATCAGAATCTTCAAATGAATCGTATTCTTCTTCTCCTTCAAGTTCTTCTCCCGCGCCTCCAGCTCCACCTCCAGCTCTACCTCCACTTCGAGCTCCACCTTTAGCTCCAGCCGCAATTCCAGCTTTGCCTCCACCACCGACACCACCATCTGCACCTTTGCCACCATCAGTTCCATCAGCCCCTGCCCCCCCTGCAGCACCACCAGCACCATAAGTTCCACCAGCCCCTGCCCCCCCTGCAGCACCACCAGCACCTCCAGCACCATAAGTTCCACCAGCCCCTGCCCCCCCTGCAGCACCTCCAGCACCATAAGTTCCACCAGCCCCTGCCCCCCCTGCAGCACCACCAGCACCTCCAGCACCATAAGTTCCACCAGCCCCTGCCCCCCCTGCAGCACCACCAGCACCATAAGTTCCACCAGCCCCTGCCCCCCCTGCAGCACCACCAGCACCATAAGTTCCACCAGCCCCTGCCCCCCCTGCAGCACCACCAGCACCTCCAGCACCATAAGTTCCACCAGCCCCTGCCCCCCCTGCAGCACCTCCAGCACCATAAGTTCCACCAGCCCCTGCAGCACCACCAGCACCTCCAGCCCCATAAGTTCCACCAGCCCCTGCCCCCCCTGCAGCACCTCCAGCACCATAAGTTCCACCAGCCCCTGCAGCACCATAAGTTCCACCAGCCCCTGCCCCCCCTGCAGCACCAGCAGCACCTCCAGCACCATAAGTTCCACCAGCCCCTGCCCCCCCTGCAGCACCATAAGTTCCATCAGCCCCTGCCCCCCCTGCAGCACCATAAGTTCCATCAGCCCCTGCCCCCCCTGCAGCACCACCAGCACCATAAGTTCCACCAGCCCCTGCCCCCCCTGCAGCACCACCAGCACCTCCAGTACCATAAGTTCCACCAGCCCCTGCCCCCCCTGCAGCACCACCAGCACCATAAGTTCCACCAGCCCCTGCAGCACCATAAGTTCCACCAGCCCCTGCCCCCCCTGCAACACCACCAGCACCATAAGTTCCACCAGCCCCTGCCCCCCCTGCAGCACCTCCAGCACCATAAGTTCCACCAGCCCCTGCCCCCCCTGCAGCACCACCAGCACCATAAGTTCCACCAACCCCTGCCGCCCCTGCAGCACCACCAGCACCATAAGTTCCACCAACCCCTGCCGCCCCTGCAGCACCACCAGCACCTCCAGCACCATAAGTTCCACCAGCCCCTGCCCCCCCTGCAGCACCACCAGCACCTCCAGCACCATAAGTTCCATCAGCCCCTGCCCCCCCTGCAGCACCTCCAGCACCATAAGTTCCATCAGCCCCTGCCCCCCCTGCAGCACCACCAGCACCATAAGTTCCATCAGCCCCTGCCCCCCCTGCAGCACCTCCAGCACCACCAGTACCTACACCTTTGCCACCAGCACCACCAGCACCCCCTGCACCACCAGCTCCGCCAGTGCCTCCACTACCATCAGCAGCACCAGCTTCTTTTTTCTTCCTGGCAGCTGCATCCTTGCTGGCCATTTCCTTCTTTTCCTTAGCCTTAGCTGCAGCTGCAGCCTTAGTCTCCACTTTGGCAGCTGCTTCTACCACTTCTCGCTCTGCTTGAGCCTTCTTGGCAATTTCCATTTTCTCTCTCATTTCTTTCTGATATTTTTCTTGCTGTTCCTTAGCTATTTTCATCAGATCTTCATCATTACCGCCTCCAGCCACTGTAGTTTTGCGAATTGCCTTCTTGCCCTTGTTGGCAGGATCCTTGTCAACTATAAAAGATAATATGGCAAATGTATTTATAATTTCTATCCAAATATTCAATTCCGAATTTAACAAATAGTTGGTGTCTGGGAAAAGTATTTTCAAGGTATTCCATATGTATGCATGCAACTGGAATTTGTAATTTTCTCACCTTCAACTACAAGCCAGGCATTGCAGGATTTGATTCCTGCCACAGCGGCATAGATGCCGCCGTCCAAAGGCATACAGTCCCGCACAATCAACTTGTGTATGAGCTTATCTTCAGATACAGTGATTTCATGTTTCTCGCTATTTGTCAGTGGAGTGTTTTTGACCAACCATCTGAGCTCATTCATAGGTGCAGTCAGGACACATTGAAAGCGGGCGTCCTCTCGCTCTGCTGCTTTAACTTCTTGTATTTTGACAGCAAAGTCAACTTCAGGCACTTTAGGGATACAGAAAGGCACAACATAGAAAAAAAGAAGCAGATACTTTTTTAAACTTCATCAATCTATCCCATCCATTTCCTAAACAATATGTTCTGTACAGACTCACTGCATTTAGTTACAGTTATTAAAAGCATCTGTGGTCAGCAACAATATATCAGTGATCCTTGGACTGAATTTACTTAAACCCAATTTAATTTGAATCACTTGATTGAAGACATACCTTTAAATTCTGTAGAGAATACATTGATGCCCCCAACATCCACTGAGTAGAGTCCAGCATCCTCTGAACCTAGATTTTTAATTGTGAATACATATTTCTTGCCAACTTGTTTCAAATTATGCTTCTTCGCATCGCTTTCGTCTATGGTGAATGGAACCATGATGCCATCCTGCAGAATTGATGGACATGTTAACATCTTGATAATCGCAGCGAGATTATACTCTGGTTAATAGTTAACGCCCCTCACCTTGTACAGGAAAAGTTTGCTGGTAGGGTCCTTGAGGTCCATGTCCAACTCAATTGTTGCACAGTCGTTGTCATTGACTTCAATATGTTTCAGTGTACTGATGTGTGAAACAAACTACAGTAGAAAGAAAACAAAATGATCAACATTTTTAATGAGTCTGCTCATACAGTTTAAGATGGACACCAAAAACAAACCAATTCTACTAAACAAGTGAGAGATGATTGGCTGGGCATGCTTTTGATAGAATTACCAGATAATTAAAAAGACACCTACCGCTGCAATTTCCTCCTCTCTCTCCCTCTTCATTTGAGAGAGTTTCCTCAGCATATGGCGGAAGTCCGTGATACCATACTCCAGACAGATGCGCTCGTAGTCTTTCTTGTCGGCACTAAGGAGAATTTCCCAGACCTTCTCATCTGGCTCCATCTGCTTTGTCGCACGTGTTCCATCATCATTACTGTTGAGAGCTATTTCATTAAGCCCTACACACCCATGTGTTTTCACTGAAATAATAACTCTCAAACTGTCATAGAAAAGGAATCACCGGCATAATACGAATACCATAACAGTTCATTTAAGCGACAAACCGATATGGTTATATTTTACTCACCGTTTCTTGAGGTTTTTTCTGATGTCCTTTGTATCTGGTAAACCACAACAACAAACATCGGTCCATTACTGAATGTATGTCATGATCGTATTCAAAAAGAGCAGGATCCATTTAACTTCATTATGAGTTTACATATAATAGTTGGATTACATTTTCTATTCTATAAAATAAAACTAACTAAAAGAAGTACTGAACACATATACGTAGTTGTTGTTTTTTAGCTGTAATCTAAATGATACGACTTTACTTTGATGAAACACATACTAATCTTATTACTGACATTTCTTACCAAATTTATACATGAGACACGGAATTTCATCGGTTAAAAATGGCTCGACACGCCACCTGCTGTTCTTAACCAGGCTTTAACCTCCTAAAGCCAATGCTGAGATAGAGTCGACCATTTGAGACTAATTTACACCCTCTAATCAGTGAGCAACTCCTGCCCTATACACCCCACCTCCCTCCTCAGACTCCCCTCTCAGCTCAGCCCCTTGAAAAAACTATGCAGTGGGTGGAGTTAGGCTCACACCTGGGAGTGAAAATGCACTTAATTGGCTAATCGAGTAGAGTCTAATACTATTTATTATGCACCACATCTACACATTGCATAGTATCCCTTTATGCGCAAATACAATTCTACTGTGCACATTTTTAAGTCAATTTGTTGGAGATTCATTCATGTGTCATGTATGCAGTGGGACTGTACTAATATGACAGATGTTTCATGACAGGAGGATTTTTCCCAATAATTCCAATTAGTGAGAAAATGTCATGTTGCAATGAAAATATATGGGCTAGGTTGTAGCACAGAGAAATTGAGCTGCTGCATCATTCAGAGTATTGATAACTTGGATAAGAAGCATCAACCTCTATTCATCTTTGTACTCAGCTGGTTGCCCAATCCCCGAAATGTATCTTCTTATAAAAGAAAGATAAATGTGTTTTTAATTGCCGTGCTAGTTTGTTCCATACACTACCGTTCAAAAGTTTGGGGTCACTTAGAAATGTCCTTATTTCTCAAAGAAAAGCACTGTTTCTTTCAATGAAGATAACATTAAATTAATCAGAAATAAACTCTATACATTGTTAATGTGGTTAATGACTATTCTAGGTGGAAACGTCTGGTTTTTAATGAAATATCTACATAGGTGTATAGAGGCCCATTTCCAGCAACTATCACTCCAGTGTTCTAATCGCCTTAGAAGACTAATTGATGATTAGAAAACCCTTGAAAACAGTTATGCTGGTGAGAGAAGCTATAAAACTGGCCTTCCTTTGAGCTAGTTGAGTATCTGGAGCATCACATTTGTGGGTTCGATTATACTCTCAACATGGCCAGAAAAAGAGAACTTTCATGTGAAACTTGCCAGTCTATTCTTGTTCTTAGAAATGAAGCTATTCCATGCGAGAAATTGCGAAGAAACTGAAAATTGACACGAAATTGTCTGGGTGACCCCAAACTTTTGAACGGTAGTGTATGTGTGTGTCTGACGAGGGCAAGGAAATGTGTATCAGCTCTCTTGTTGCGATGACTTGACCTTAAAATGGTTAGCCTTGACCTGACAGCCAATAACATTAAACGTCTTGCTAAATAATATATTCACAAACCTCTTTTAGAAATAACTTTTAAAATGGCATGTGTTTTAAACCTCACCTTCTCTTTGTTTCTTTTGAAGTTCCTTGGTCTTGGAGAATCCAACTGTAAACAAACAGTTCATTTCCATTCTGTTTGTCACAGTTCAACACAAATGTGCCAACGTACCAAGAGTTTAATTCAATTTGTTTCTATTACCCTTGATAAATACAGTGATTCAAAGAAAAATAAGGATCTTACCCTGAATAACATTCAGGACAACAGTGCAAATAGCCCTTCCATGGTCATTTGTTGCAAAACACTTGTAGGTGTCAGCGTCCTCTGGAGCGACCTTTGGAAACTAATGAAATGCAAACACAGAGTTAATGGCATTTTATTATTATCATTATATTATTGAGTCTCAAGGCATTGTGACATTACATTACTAGTGCACGAATGTTTGCTCCGTCTCATATTCACTTCCCTTGAATCCCAAACTACGGACAACTTCAAGCATGTTTCGCTGCAATCTCTTATTTTATCACTTTTTTTCGTACATTATCGGACAACAAATAGCTGCGACGCTCTCATACACCGTTTACATGTCTGTGATCGTTGATCAATATTTCTTTCTTGTGATATCACATCCATATTTTTGGGCGGAGTGTGAATACATTTTGTTGATTGGAATCATAATGTGACCATGCCATTAGAGTTTCTTGCAGATTGTCCTCATTTATACCTCACGGCTATATGTAAGGCTTACCTCAATGGTGTGTTCATGAGATGTTTCGTCATACTTTTGCAGGCACACGTCGGGGTGAAAATATATTTCTCCATTTGCTCTGCTCCATGTTACAATAGGTGTTGGGGTGCCCACTATTATGGCTTTAAAGATAGCACATTTACCTGGAATGGGATAAAAAGAAGATTTCCTTATTAGTGACAAATCATTCCCAGTGCCTGTAGGCTTTATCGCGACAACTACCAAAAACAGTCCAAAGTTGTTACGAGCATGCACTGTCCCGTGACATTACCTGGGTCAATGACTTGACACCATTTTCTTTCCCATTATGTTTAAGTTAAATTTAAAATGTTTACATTTTGAATATATACTTACAAATACATTCTGTGTTTGAGGATCTAGTCTAAAATTTCTATTTTGGATCAATTTTGAGAGAATACATGGGGGATGATGGCAAAAAATGTCAATGTGGTGTAACCTTAAAAACTTTGTACCAAATAAGTCAACTTGTTTAAAAAGGGTGAAATCCTCAATAAAACACCCAACCATCTACTCTCTCCTGGTGACCCTAACCAGTGCACAAAAAATTGCAAAAGAAAAAGCAATATATATTTTGTTAATGATGGAATGAGTTCATCTCTCAAATACATGAAGACTTACCCTCTTGAATAGTCAGAGCAATGGGTTTGCGGGTGAAATCTGGAGTTGTCATTCCCTCTGGAAGTTCCTCCATAAACTGCCATATCATGACACCAGGCACCTTCGACTTCTTCTTGATGCCTGATCAAATGAAGAAAAAAAAATAGCAATAAGACAACCTTAAATGTATAGCGGGGACAAGTACTAAAAGATGCAGTATGTGCAATATATTGGTCAAAGTATGAGAATGTTAATCTTATTTTAGGAGCCACCACTGTATATCAGTGAACTTGACTGAGTACAGTATGTTTGAAGAAAAAAAAGATATTTTTAAGAAAGACTTAATAAGACTGTATTCAGATTTAGTTCAAAAGCAGATAACAGAAAACAAATTACAACCCAGACAAAAACCCAGTTAACATATGTCAGCGTAAGCTTCACACAAAGTCACATTTAAACGTTTGGTATAAAAATGCCACGATAAAGGGTCTAAGATTATCTAGCATTTCACGAATAAACGGAGTGACATCTAAATATGGATGACTTAAGCAAATACAAAAGTTATACAATATTTTCGCATAAGTCTCTCTGCCACCTAAATTTGACCCGGACAAAAGTTTGTTACACTTGTTCTCGACTTTTGCAATAATCCTACTGCTCTTTTTGGAAGATCAGAATGTAAGTACGGAAATTTGCATCCCCACCTACTCTAACGTCTCCTGTGTGTTGGCTTCGCTCTGACACTATACCCTCAAAATAGAGTGCTCATAAGGAGCAGTGCAAACGACCAACAGTATGGTCAAAAGTCAGAAACCTTTCCAAAAGGATTGTGATTGTCTAATTTATGCATCAAGACAATTTCCAAAACCACAGTTTTTAAACAACTTTGGAAAAGATGTGTCCAAGTTTTCTGTAATAATGTACTTTAGACTCCCACCTCATGGGCCTCTTGACATTAGTAGCGAGTGTTTGATTTTCATAGAAACATGCACCCCAAAGTGACCTTATTTATGTAAGTAGCAGGCGTAATAAGCTAATATTCAGTGTTGTAGGACTCTTTCCATAAACACGATGTTTATGTCATGTTGAAAACGTGAGTGGAAACTTTGAGTTGATGTTAATTACAATATGAGACAATTCCTATTTACTTTGAATTCATTTTGGTTGACTTGACGATAGTTGATACATTTATCTTTTTCTACTGATTCTTATTTCAGTCAAATTACTGGTTAATTTATTCTGTTTGTCCACATTGCATAAGTGTAAGTACATTTCTAGAATTTCAAACTTTCTGTGAAAAAGGTATATGTTGTAAATGGATCAAGTTTAATAAAGAAGCCTTGTGCTAACTTATTTTAAATATAGGCAGTGTAGTTGTTTGACTTAATAACAGAATGATTTTTATTCTGTATATAAGCCTAAAGAAGCAGTCCATGGCCATGATTAACATAATGTTCACAATCTAGACATTTTTCATTTGAACTATTCATTTATGTCAGCATGAAGGTTGACATCTGTAATGAATTAAACCCTCCATATCCGTATTGTAACTACAGTACTACATAATATTCTTATTTTCTGCACAGTTCAGTCTAAATTCTGGCCCGAAGTCTTCTGTGTTGGGGAAACATGCTACCATCTGCAGTCTCCAGAGGTCCGCAGGATACGAAGTATGATTCCAGCTTTGGCTCACTTTTAAAGCCATGATAAACTCTAGCATTAGGCGTCATAGCAGGTTCAAGTGCTTTGCAGAAGTCCCAGAAGTCCTAAGAGCACCAATATCGACTAACCCATAGAAATCTCGAGGGCGGCATCACTGAATGCTGATCACAGGGGTTCAGCTGGTCCGGGGATCTTTAATTATTTTCTCTTGGCATGAAAGACCTGGAATAGGCAGAATATATACTATGGAATATATAGTTTAAGTATGAAGAAATGAGCAGGGAGACGCAGCATTTTGCAGGTAAAATGCTTGCGGCAGGAAAAACAGTACTGTATGTGGCAGAGCGCTGATAACACTACATGAGTTTTGCTGCTGTTAACAAGCTGGATGTTGTGGAATTGTGAAGATGAAGCCATTAAAGGCAATTTGTTTGCATGGAAAAAATGTGCCGATTAATAATGGACAGTATTTAAAGTTGCGTGTTTAAGCTGGGCATTGATTTCATGGGTCAGTCAGCGAAAAGTATTTTTTGCTGTATAATTTGCATACATTTTGAACAGAAAGAATCATTAGGATACTGTCATTCCTAAGCAGATTTAACATGATTTACGTGCTTGGTAAATACTGTGCATATTTATGTATGTGAGTCATATTAGATGCAAATATCGTCAGATTCTTGGAATGGTCAGACTGATGAGCATGCACAAGCTGAGCGTGTTACATTCAGTCCTTGTCTGAAAATCATGTGAGTGAAAATACCGTAACTGCTCTTATCTGCACCGGAGGACTCTGTACTTGCTTTACTTTTTTATTAAGTCCTTTTTTTCAAAATGTGTTGTAGTTGTAGTTTTTTTGCTTGTGCATCATGTTTATTGGACTCCTTTTGTTGTAGCTGGACTTCATGAGGATGAATCAACAGGGAAAGCATTCCCTAAAAAGGAATGGTTCTTTGTTTGCAGTTTTAACCACCTGTTTTTTATTTGTATTGTATAATATTTTTGCACTTGAATTTATATTTTCACTACTTTATATATTTATTTTTTTTACCACATGTACAGTATGTTGACTACAATGCTCCACAGAGCTGGAACCAACTCATGGGAGATATTTCAGTGTTCTAACTGAATGTTAAGAACTTACACCCTATACCTGAGTGCTGCACTTTCCTTTACTTATTGCTTTGTGCTCTCATCTTTTTTTTAGATTTCCGTTTTCCTTATTTAATGTCTTCTATGGCTTTTAAAGCACTTTGAAATGCTTTTGTGAATGAAAGGAGCTTAATAAATGCATCTGGCATTGAATTGCCAAATGAATAAATGATAAGCTCTCCAGAATGTTGTTGGTGTTGACTCACCAACATGTTCCCACTGTTGTGTGATGTGTCTATTGACATCAGTGCAGCTTTATTCATTTCCATTGATGGCTGTTAGAATTTTGACATTTAACTATTTGAAGCTAGAAAGCATGTGCAGTAAATACGGATGACTAAGGACTCTTTATTTGTTTATGTCCCTATGTAATTCGATTCACTGTTCTTAATTGTTACTAACATTAATCAAGGTATTCTTGAGATTTACTTTCAGCACCAGTTTTTGTTTTATACATGCAAACTAATAATTTTCTGATTTACCGTTCTTTCTAATTTATTTTACTCCATGGTCATGTTAACAGAGAAAGACACTTGTGTTGCCCAAAATTCCTCCAAAACAGTAGTCAAAGGAATACAAAAAAGCAAAGGATATTGAGAGTTGGGTGAGGCCCAAAGGGCTCCCAGAGGTCACAGGTCTCGTTCCAGCTGATTAACTCCAGACCTCAATGTTCTCTGTTAACTAGACAGCATATGGTTCTCTTAGATCACCTTTGAAATACAAGGATCACAGAAATTGCAATTTTCTATCCGTGACAGTCCCGGTCATCACATTGAAGCCAAGGAGCGCATGAGGGTCAGGCATGAAAGAAAGGCTTAAAAACCACAAATAAATACAGAAAGAGTATTAAAGGAGTGACTCAGTTTGCCTTGGTGGTCGTCGTATGAGAGTACTGCCTCAAATATGTTTTACTTGTAGTCTACTTACGGATACCAAATCCATGCTGTTTGCAGCTAAACTTACAAGTTAATTATGTTGAAGCTTGAAGATTTATATGATTTCTTTTTTTAAGGGGCTATGAGGTGGCCAGTCAGTTTAGCTTGATTTTAGGAGCGATCATGCCACTCCTTTGGGGGTGTCCCTGCAGAGCAAGTTCACTTTTTAAGACTGAACTGTGCCAACGTACTTTACGGGACTAATCAACATGTGGACATACGTTCAAAAAGTGGCATTTTTCCTTTAAATTACAAGATGAAGCAGACGCATGTAAATCAACCGCAGTGCCCGATAGCAACAGCCTTAGTATTCATATGGAGGTTGAGTAAAATGTCACAATGAAAGGCATCCGTTGTGACACTGAAAGTTGAATCATCCATTTCGAATGACACCTTTCAAGGCGTGATGAAGATCACATACATGCAACTCACCCAACGTGGAGTCATGCACTTACAGAAGGTGAGTCGTTTGTGTAATTAGATTTTTTTTTTTCGCTCGCATACCTTTGTCGTCTGGTTGAACTCCCTCTGAAGCATCGACTAAACACGCAACGTCACGGCAGGAGAGGGAACAGGACAGGTAAATATTAATCCTGACAAAAGCACCATGGCAGGTTGGGACTTCGACAGGATTATGGACACAATAAACATAAAACACCACAATATACAGTATAACCCAGGAATGGGAAGCACACACACGGACACAACTTGAGCAGAACAAAATATTCAGAGACACGTCACACAACAATGGTTAGTCATAGACAAAGTGTGCTACAGTATGTTAGCACTATGTTGTTGCAGCAGCACGCTAATTTGTGCTGTGCAACTGCTGATTAGACTTAGATTAGTATTTTCTCACAGCTCTCACAACACCTCAGGATGATTCCTACGCAGTGCTTGAGAGAAATAATGTGCAAACACTTTGTGGAAAAGCAACGTCTTGGAAATTGATTTAAAAGAGGCCTTAACCTTTTCTTCCATTTCTTCATCCCATCTCTTCAGTTGTAGCAGCGACTAGCAACCCTTGTTGTTGAGATACACTCAGAGTGACCCGGAGTGAAGGTTCTTTGTCTGGCTACTTTTTATCATGAGCCTTTTTTCACAGCATACAGCTCCAGTGGTTTCCCAGCTTATTTGCATCTCATCTTCTTCCATCTCTGACGCCCTTGTTCATTTAGTTGACAGAGATCTTCGTAATCACATCTTTAGGAAAGACACGTTGATGAATCGTATGGCCGGCGTCACATTCAAACTTGTTGCTGCTCGTTTTTTTTCACATAAAAAAAAGCTTCCTTTTGAAAAGTGGCATCTGTTTCATCTTTGATGAAAAAAACATTTTCTTTGTTGTTGAGTTTTCTTGAAAAACCATGAATAATATTTGGACTGTTCCACTTGACAAAAGAAAAATCTTTGTTGCTTGTCTTCCCATTCTCTCAGTTGAAATGGTCTGCAGTCAATATAATACAGCATCTTTCAGATGTCTTGGGTATCCCAAGTCCTCTTAAAAGGATGCATTTTGTAGACACCGACCTTATGTGATCTTTGACGGGGTATGCTTCCCAGGTTTTTTTTTTTTTCTTGAATGCAATTTCCCTCGAATCTTTTATTTTGTGTATAGATTAGTTGTGTGGGTCAAATAGATCCCGTTTGTCATCATTCCTCAGATAAGAGGGAATAAAGGCGGAGACAGCTGCAATACAAACCCTTGGACTGACCCAACCACAGAGGGCGTCCATCACCTTGCACTTACCCGTCTGCCCAGCGGCAGTTTGATCGGTCACCTTTGACTTCTTCCACATCTTTCCGTTCTTCTCGAGCGCCGCTGATTCAGAAGGCTCTGCAGCAGAAAAAGAAAGACAAAAGATACAAGAGGAAGTATTTAGCACTGCATACTTGCATGGCTCAAAAGCAAATCCGTGATCTTGACTGATGTTCTCCTCGGACTTTGAGGTGTCAGTCTTTGTTTCAGTTGGTCACTCCCTTGAAAATGTAAGCAGATGCCACCCAAAGGTTGTCATATATGTATTTAATATGTTTGGAGGAAATTCTGCTGCTCTGAACGACTGTGATGTCATTTTTTTCTAAAGCTCACTGCAGTTACTCTGACCAGTCAGTATGAGGCAGCAACCCATGTCATTCACAGTAGCAGTTGGCCTCAACATGAGATCAACAAGTATCTCAGCCCTAAATAAGGGTGAAGACTGAGGCTTAGGTTCCAAACACTCACACTGCCACTACGATAGCCTCACTGTCCACATTTAATATTAGTAAGTGTTAATATGAAATACTATATTTGGAATTGCCTCTTCACAGGCTGTAGAAAAAGAAATACTAAAAGATTAATAGAGAGATTTCTCTGAGAGGAAATGTATTCTCCTCCACCAATATTTGAATAGAAGGTTCTTTAAAGTTCTAGAAAAGTTGTGTGTATATATAAACACCAGGTGTAATGTGTCACTTATGTTGATCACAGTTGACTCACAACCGTTCGATGAGTAATGTCTCCTCTCTGTTATGAAAAGTCACATGTATCGCTTCATGCCATCACTATGTATTGTTCTTGTAAAATCTGACCTAATGACTCAAGTTAACTGGTCCTAACGTTCTCATTGGACAGGGACTTAGGCGTGGTTACGTGCGGGAAATGAATATTATTGTCCTTATTATTACTTTGCAGCTTAGCAATGAATTTTCAGAAATTGTTGTTGACATGAAGAGGTGAGTCCTGTTTGAATTCTGCTTCTAATGCTCAGTGTGAATAACAGCGTGCCTCTGCATTTACTTGGATGACCTAATACGATAATGCTGATTGTTTCCACCAGGTAGCTTGAACTGTCTATGATTAGGATTTTGTTTGCTTGCTATTTTGCACACCTCACTTTCCACAAAATAGTCCTAACTTTTGATTGCATGACCCTTTCATTAATATTATCATGTCCGTCTTCTGTAGTAGATACAAACCCAACGTAGTGTGCTGCCTGGTTTATCAAAGGGTTTTACATTTTTCCAACAGCATGTGCATTCAACCTGTTCGTTGAACCCCGTGAAACCTTGGTTTCACATTTTCTATTTATCTATAATATAAAGATTATTAACAGGGTTAAATACACTGTAATTTAAGCAACTGACATTTGATAGCACATCAATATTGTACTCCCGAGTCACTTCATTGCTCTTTAAACACCTTCAAGTTCAGATCTTGTAAAGGAAAATAGAAGCATGTATTCACTGCACCCTTTTTTATGCTTTTGAAAGAAACTTTTACTGCGACCATTTGTGGACCTGCTCACAAAATGTCTTCCTAATGCAAACAGTGATGGTACCAGGATGTACCATCATATACCATACAATGTATTTATTATACAATAAATACATTGTATTTATCCTGATTTGGTTACATGGGCACATTTTGTATTATTATTATTAAGTATTTGTGAACAAAAACTAAAATAATCTGTGATTATGTAAGACCATAATGAGAGGCTGTTTGAGGAAATACATTTTTAGGGGCGAAAGCTGAAATATCAAACAGAATCTGAATCTTAAATATTTCACCTCAAAATTTAAATATTTCCAGCCCATCCTGATTTCTCATACTAAATACAACCCTCTGTTTTGAAAAGTAAGCATTTTATTTTGAGTTGAGCTTGTGCTCAGAAAAGGCTCTGGGCTCCAGCAGCGATCTTGGCTGTTGTTGGATCTTGAAAATGAACCACACAACACATATGGTAAAAGCAAAACAGCCTGCAACAGGAGACAGTTTGGCGTGCGGCCCTTTGCAATAAAGGAAGCACACTCCTCTTCCCACCCACTGAATAGTTTTGCCGATTTAGCTCATCACATTTATAATGTTTGGCTGAGGCTCTCATCCGATGAAATGAAATCTGACTCGTGGGGGAGAGGACATTGTAGACAAAATAGCTGTCAATAGATACTGAGCATCTTTTCCAGCCGCCATCCCTGAGTTTTTAAAGATCTGTGCTGCAGGCTGCATTACAGTAAACACTGCAACAACAACAAAAAATGCTACATAACATCATTACGGCTGGCTGTCACTGCAGGCAACATACTGTAACAAGTCACCAAGCCTCAAATTAGAGACAGGCTATCTGAAATGTTGGTCCACTGTGGCAGAAAGAAAGTATATCCTGCTTTTCACCCCGAGTCAACCCTCAGAGTCTGTACATGCTTTCCCTTGTCATTAACTTTGTGTGTGTGTGTGTGTGTGTGTGTGTGTGTGTGTGTGTGTGTGTGTGTGTGTGTGTGTGTGTGTGTGTGTGTGTACGTGTGTCTAACGCCTTTCAAGAGATCCTGTCAGATGGATGAGCATATACTTGTTTCATATATATACTGAGTCGCATATACTTGGCCTGATGTCACTAACAAGCTGAAGGTGTTACATTCAGTCCTCGTGTGAAATCTTACAGTATGTTCCGCACACACAATCACGGAGGACAACATTGTGTTAATATAAATATGATGGATGTTTACCGAAATAGATGTTAGTAACTTAATTTAAAAAAAAAGGTCCTTGTGGTGATTATTTGCTCCCGTAGTATTGTGACAGATTGTGTCATAACTAATTCCACTCGATTCGTTGCCGTCTTTAACAGAACGAGTTTGAGTGTGCTTCTCTAGCTGTCCACGCATGGTCAAGTCCCTGTGATAATTGCCTGTAATGTCATCTTTGCATGCGCGCCGAATCCCTTGACATTACTTGAAGTTGACCTCTTATCGAATGAACGACATGAATTACATTGTCTGCAGTGTTTTTTTGAAGATTGAAATAAATATAAGACACTCAAGATGCGACACAGCGGACAAAGAAATTGGTCTCAGTCGTACGTGACATGTCTGTGACATTCACCCAACACAGATCTCTGCACCACTGACCACATATTCTTGAAATGTTATCTGGTAGCTTCTCCAGTGTCCCTCACTGCATTTCTCCACACGTCGCCGACTGCAGCAAAGTGTACGTGTAGAAAGTAGCTGTGTAACTCACACAAAACTGCACCTGATGACAGGGCTTTTTGGTGTCAAATGAGCGACAATGGTGCTATTTCAACTTCCCAGTGGATTTGCTCAAGAGGGCTGACAAGTTGATATATGTTGTTCAAAACACGTAAGAAATGCCTATGCTGTAGCATGGTGGGTGGCAGCATGCTTTTGATCAGTCTGTGTGTATTCTCATTTACTTTTTGGTCTTATCTGAGAAATTAATCGTGTTCGTTCAGATCTGTGAAGCGTGACTGCGTTGAGGATAATTGCCTTTCACTAAAACACATTCTGCGTCTGCATAATGTGCGACTCGGGCAGAGAGAGAACGGCTGCAGCGCGAATAGTATCAGCCACAGCCCTGTGCGTTTCTTTTAATGTGAAAAGAGGTCCTATTTTCTGCCAAAACACAACCCACACCCTTCACGCAGAACTCTATTTCTTGGGCTACATATTGATTTGATACCTCCATCTAAAGTTAGTCATCAACCAACCAGCCTCACAGCTCTGACCTCACCGCTGTGATCCAGCTTCCCGGATTTAAGACCGTGAAATTCAAACTGTGAAGCCTGCATGCCTTACTAAAGTGATTTCATGCTCCACCACCAAATCTGTGTGTCCTGTACAACGTTCAGTGAATATCAAAATGATTAACATGGTAACATACACTGTCATTTGAGCATCTGGAATTAGATAGCACATAAATGCTGTACTCTGAGTCACTTTATTGCTCTTTAAGCACAAGTTCAGGTCTTAAAAATAGAAGCGTGCAAAATGCTTTCCTGATGCAAACACTGATGGTACACGTTGTAGTTATCCTGTTTATGTTACAGGGGCTGACTTGCAATAAACAGGTTGAGCAGTAATCCATTTCTCCTCTCTGCTCACAACATTTTCTCATCCAGCATGCCTTTTGTTTTGAGGGCCACCTACCTGCTCACAGTCCTCAGTGCTCTCAGCGCTGTTCCCTTTCAGGCAGCAGTTCTGGTCACACTGTGCCTTCTTCTAATATTTTCAATGTAATAGATCCCTCCGGCAGCGTGCAAGTCTGTGCTTGATGCTCCTCTACTGCCTAGAACTCTACTGCCAAAGGCTGTTTAGGCTTTTTTGTATTTGTGGTGACTCCAAAGACATTGGAGGTTGGGTGGGCGGTGAAGCACAGAGGGGGCACAGTGAAGGGTGGGTCAGGGAGCAGGTTAAATACCTCTTTGAAGTATCATTTGTTCCCATTAACCAGATGTAGTGACGCAAATGAAGACTATGTTTATTTGTTTACAAGCCTCAAATCTAGATTTCGCAAGTGTAAGACTTGATGAGGTTAGCTGCTGTATGTGTAAGTGTGCTGTGGATGTTATTGTGATTGTTTAACTCTTTAAGTACTGACTTAATGTAAATAAAGAAGGTAAGACTGAGTGCAATCAAACCGTTGTTTCTGTTTTTCCAAGAACATTTGAAAGGATATTCATATTGAATACACATGAAATGCAGCAGCCTATATAAGAATAGACATACGATTAACAATGCACCTGCTCATCTGACGCCATTCAGCACACTTTTATTACAAACTACAAACTGCATAAAACCAAACAAAAAGTACATTAACATGAAGTCCATCAACATTTGTTTGTGTGCAGGGATGATGTCAGGATGCTGTCCAATGTATTTGCTTATCTTGTAAGGCTGATTACCTGTAATTATGTTTAGTAGAAATGATTCATTCTTAACGACAACTGGGACATATTAATAACCATCCTGCCAACTTCAATTAACAAAAGAAGGAATGTGTAAATGGGCAAAATTGATTTTAACAAACTTGGGTGGAAATGTATAATGATCATGTTCACATGAAGTTGGATACCAAGGAACTCTTTACAGCAGGCATTTGAAAACGTAGCAAACACATTAGAATGAAAATAGTTCTTGCTTTTAAACACTGGCTCATCTTATAAAATGTTATTCTGTCTGTGGCTGTAAATGAAACCTATAGATGATATGCTACATCTAAACGAAGGCGTAACGGCTGCAGCCCTTGAATGCTCTTCTCTCTCGTCTTTTATTACAGACTGGTATTCCAGTTGCATGTCGTGTCGAGAGTTGTATTATTTTAAGACGCACCATAAATGTTGCCAGCCACTGTCCTTAAAGGCATAAATAAAGAAATGATGTGTAGGTGTTACACATTGTTCCCTCCCAGCGAGTACCGCGGCAAACACGGAGCAGCTGTCACGTGTTCATGTCCCTTTGAACGTCTGAAACCTGATCAAGAGTATCGACAACAGAAAACACCCTTACCGTAAATACTCGTACAGTAAATGAAGCACATTTCACTTACAAAGTCATCCACATTTATTTATGTATAACCAACTTTAGTTCCTTACAAAAAGTAGTATAGTATACTTCTGTGTTTTATTTTTCTCAGCATTTAGAATTTAGTTTATTTTTGATTCCTGGATTTGATTACTGGAGTGACTTATATGATAAAACACACGTGCATTTTGCTGATAACTGTAACATATCTACTGATGCATATGGATTTTATGGATTTATTGTTAATTTGTACAATCTAATATGACAGATCTCCCTGAAATGTGTTTTTACCGCATGACTTTCTTGACCCAGCAGTAAAACTGGGAAGCTGTGCCTTCAGCAAACATAAACAAACATAAATCTGTCTCACTTAAACAGATTTGCCTCCAGGTATCATTTTCTAGCAGGTGGTCGTCCCGTTTCTGTTACTATAAGTCATACACTATATGCTTAGTAAATATATAAGTCACGGCACATAGCACTGCTGATCTGCTTTCATGTGTTATTTTCAAATAAAATAAAATGTATGAAAAGATTTACTGCTGTGCAACCTTTATTTAATACTGCTTTTATGTTGATGATGTTAATAAGCTACTCAGAAATATATTGTATGTGATTTCAGATGCTAAGTCACACCAGTAGCTGCTTGCATGTTAATAGGTGTCATACAATCATAAGTGCTTAATGCTTAAACATACATACGTACATGTTCGCAAGCTTATGGCTTACTGGTTTACTTGCATGGAAAGATGACACCGTAGGCATGTTCTGGTTTATATGCCGGAACTGCAGCCATGTCAGCTGGTCAGGGTGAAGTCTGGCTAGGGTTGACGGACAGCATACAAAACTGTCTCAAACTATATTTGGATTACTGTGATATCGTAAACCACAAATAATGTAACAACTCAGTGTAAAGTTATTTGCCAGTTTATTGGGGACACTCAGCTAAATCAAATGCAGTCTAAGACCAACAATCTTAAATACGTCCTACCGTCATGAAGGTTATAATGATCAGGTTTAGTGGTGTTTATTCTACTGCATGATCATTTTGATGATATACTTTGTGGGGCTGTTGGTTGAACTGTGCTGTGTTATAATAAAGGTGATTCCATTATTTTGCTAACCCCATTTATGTCAATGAGGAATTTCATATTTTTTTTATATTATACAAATACAATTGATTTATGCTCTGTAAAGATATAACGGAATAATACCTTCACCTCTGTGTGAATGTGAGCTTGCCCCACTGGTTAGCTCACGGCCGCCGCTCTGCACTGCTACGGCAGACCCGACCAACAGTTGTCATCACAGAAGCGTAGCGTCCAACCCTCCGGCTCCCGCTCAGGTAAACACTGTTTGCTCTGTCAGCACTGTTGCAGTTGTTTGCACTGTTGGAACCATTAGCTGTTAGCCACCGGCTCTCCGCCGCCATTTTGAGAACTGTTGAGAGGCAATAGGCATGCTTCCAATCCCATATCTTGTACGTTATTAAATAAATGAATTTAAAAAATGTTATAAATCATATGTAATAGACTCTGTAATAATGCAAGAACAATGGCGTAATGTTACCAAGGAGTGGTTCAGCAGTCTTCTAGTGGCTTTTTATTTCACATTGCAAAACTGAGAGCAAAACTCGGTTAAAGGATAGGTTCACATTTGTCAAGTCTATCTTTAACCTCGAAAATAGACAGGTGCCCCTGAGCACACTGAAGTGGTTTTGCTTGCAGTTATCATTCCTCTTATTCACATTGGCCAGTAAGAGATTTCCTCCCTAACAAACTTCAAAATGATGTTTCCCCGGACAGTGTTTCCTTCCTTAATTGCGGTGAAGGGGTAGTAACAAAAAGAGGGAATTTACACTAAAAAGAATAATCTTAGCTTAGTATTCTCCAAATTCCTTGACCCACATGCCTACCGGCTCCTTACAACTGTGTCTGCATCTGTTTTTATCGTCTTTGTCATAATTCACACTCCACGTCGTCTGGCTCCCTGTTGTCGTCCTTCCACTTCATTTACCGTCCATATCTACCTATTCTTTGATGTTCCAGTCCTTCCTTTGAGCCTGCTCCCTCAAGCAACGTCTTATCTCACTCTCTTTCATTTTGATCCGTCTCGGTCAATGTAGCACTTTGCCGCCTCATTATTGCCATACGTAGGTAGCTGTATTTGAGATCGTACAGCCATCGTTTTGTTAGTTTGCATCATTTGACATGAAAGCTGCTTTAAAAGTTATCAAATGCTATTTGAAAATTACAATAGAAAAGAGGGGTTTTTTTTGCACTGAGAGCAGCTAAACTGCAAAGGTTACATTTTCCCAGGCAACAGTGCAGTCCACCATCTCTCCTCCTCAGGTGTCTGTGACTGTACCACTTTCATCAGAATGATTTTAATAGTGTCAGAATCAGAGAGACGTTTTTATCAACCGTGGATAATGTTTGGGAGCTTCAGGGTGTGCACCAGCGCCATCAGGAAAGGTAATGCCCCCAATCCTTGTAAGAAGCCGGGGCCTGATGAGGTCACGCCATGTGTCTGATTTACTGCTCTGCTAGCTTTGCTATGCTGATACATCCTGGTCTGAACTCAGCCCACAGCAGCAAATATAAATCAGGAGATATTTCTTTAACCTTTGGTGTTAAAAGAAGTTGCAAAAATGTTGCAGAGTTCGTAGCTTTGCACAGGTCTTTCAGGGAGTTTGTTCACTAGCATTGTAATTATTAATATGTAATTTCCATGTTTATTGGCATTGGCCACACATTAAATGGGGATAGAAATGGTTTTATCTCTCGCTGCACTGTGTTGTTGAGACTGAGATTTGGCCTCTATCTCACCTCTGAACCAGGATGTTTAAGTAAATAAAACCTTTCCAGCTCTTTGAAGCACACACGCACCCTCACACACACACACGACTAGTGGTGTAGAAGAGGCGGCTAAACTTCTTACTTTACCTCCAGAGTGACTGAATGCTTACTTTTCACACTTCTCTGAGTCTCAAGTGGCGTTCATCATGTCCCCGTCATGGACTCAACAGCGTGGAAAACTCAATTTTAGCAGAATTATACGTTCAAAGGAATACTTTACTGAAAATGCTCTATGAGACAGTGACCGGAGTCGCCCTCGTAGCAAAATGCTTATCACACCCAGAAAGCCTGCAGTCTGATGTGAATCAGGTGGAAGCAGTGTGCTATACGTGTGGTATTACCTTCACTTGAGTGAAAAATGTCGGTTTCCATCCTAATATCCCAACTTTCAAGAGTCAGCCTTAAACTGTGTTATCACTGTGATTAATAGAGCATTGAGGAACATGCTGTTCAGTCCTACATAGATGTGAAGCTATTGAGTGGAGCTCGTCTTGTGGAATAAGCTGAACATGGCAAAATGAACAACTGTCTTTCTCTTTTGTGATAATACAATAAAACTCACAGGGGTGGAAATACTCAGATCCTTATATATGTGATCTGTATTATAATCTTTATGTTAATTAGTTTTGCCCAGAAGCTCTTACTCTGCAGAGTAGCTAATGACTATAGCTTTCAATGTAGTCGAGTAAAAAGTATGATATTTATCAAGTAGAAGTATAAAATAGCAGAAAACGTACTCAAGCAAAGAAGAAGTATAATCTCCTTGATGCTAAATAATAAACAAATCTAATTCAAGGTGTGACCTTTTTGATCATTCTACATTTCACTCTAATGAGGAGACAAGTGTGTGCAGTGGAAACTGAATTCTCTCTGGCTGTATGGCCGTACACAGCTCTGGCGTGGCACAGTCAACAGATGGTTGAACAGACGCTCGTAGTATCTCGATATGAGAGATGATACTGTCTTCATACATGTTAATTGACAATTTAGCAGGAACGCAAAATGGCCACATCTTGGCGCAGTGCCATCACAAGAGTGGGGGCTGGTGTCAACCTGTCAACACAGCATATTGAGCTAAACTGGTTTTCACGGGGCTATTAGCTGAAAGATGAAGTTGAACGTGGACAAAATGAGTTCTTAATTAGGGTGTGTACAAGCAGGGTTATGGTGATTAGATGTTCCTTGAAAGAGCAGGTGCTCTGCTGAACTTGAAGCTGCACTTCTTGAGATTGATTCAGAGCTAAAAAACTTTATTTGACCACCAGTCTTTGGACGGTTCAACGATGTACGTGATGGCATTTATTAACCAGGCAAGCGTCTCCTACGATGGGGATAGTAAGCCCGCCAATGCCATACTTTGTAGTTCATCTGATGAATTACAGGAACCTACTGGAAGCTACGCCGTCTCCTTTATCTCTGGAGTTGAACAATTGAAAAGTGTCGGGGGCAGAGACTAACGATACAGCGGAGAAATATGTAGAGGCAAAAGTACGATTACGGTTTCTAATTTAAAAACAAAGTTAACGAAGGCTGAAATTAGGTTGGAGAGTGACGTTATAAAGCAACATTCTGGAGTTTTTGGAATATTTCATGCCATTTGTCAGACACAGTCTAAAGTGAATCCTTCATTTCCTCACAACAGAAACTTACTAAAGCAATATTTGATTGAATATAATAGCGTAAATTATATTAATAATAATGAATTACTGATAGAGAACTTTTTTCATTCAGAAAGACAACAAAAGCACAACGTTAGTGCTTTATCACAGAGGCAATACATTTAATCGAAGAAAAAATAGACATAAACGACAGTAGATTCTGAAATATACAATTGAAATAAAACAAATAGACCATTAAGAATAAAAAGAAAATAATAATAACAGTAGTTGCTACTTTCACCCCTAGTGAAGATGGATGTGAGTGTGGATGTCGGTCAGTTCGGCCTGCAGAGCCCGGGGTGTGTGTGTGTGTGGGGGGGAGGGGGGGGGGGGGGTCGTAACTGTTGGAATGATAAGATAAGATCGTGCTTTAAAGTAAAGTTTTTTTGTAACAACAAATGGAGAAGACTGAGGTTAACCAGGAATTTAAATATTCCTTAGCTGACGCTTGAGTCATTTTGTTCATCCATTAGTATTTTCACTCAACGCTGCTTCTTTAAAGTGCGTTGGCTGGTGGAGTTGGATGTTACGTATGTTACGTATCCGGTCATTTCATTGCAGGTCACAAGATGCGTGATTTGTTGAGAGTCTTTGGGGTCGCCCGACTGGCTTGAGTCATGATCAGAGGCTCTTTTAGCTGCACGAGAGTCATGGGGTCGAGGTCAGCGTGGCCTCCCCGGAATTTTCTGTTCATCATGTGATGCGGCTGCTGAGGGAGTGTTTGAGATGACTGAGATGTCTCTATTTTCAGCGATGAGGCGATCTACTTTATTTCTTCATGCCGTAATGGAAAAAGAGAAGTAGAGCCTATAAATCACTTATCATCATCAACTTGGGATGTTTTTCCCCAGATGCCATCTCCCTCTGCGTATTTATCAAAGCTTAAGTCAGACTTTTACCGTCTCATCCACTGACATTTAACTCCTGTTCCCCCTCCTCTCGCCTGTCTCTCCCCTTGACCGTGGTGATAAACCCAGAGCTGTCACTGTCATGCAACACTCAAGGCACTCATAAAGGCGCCACCTGTTGCTGCTGCATGCTGGGACACTTGGAGTACTGCAAACTTGGCACTACTGGGTCATTTACCCTCCCACCCCCATGCGGGTATCCTTTTACTGGCGACACGGGTCCAATTTATGCTGCTCAGTCCACTGCTAACAGAAGGTAGACATTATGCAAAAAAATAGAAGGCTGTTGGCTCACTACTAGAAAGTTTAGGATCAACACAGTGCATGTTGTGAAACCTCTACCGTGTAAATACAGTATATCTATATATATACACAGTAGAGCTTTCATACTGCACGATTTTACTCTGCTCCAAGACCATTATTCCACTATAAAAATAGGCTGTTAAATGCCTATTCACCTGCAATTCAAATGGCGAATATTATGGAAAATATAAAATTGTTTGAATGTTTATCATCATACCGTTTTTCCCCCTTAAAACTGCTACTACTTCTATAAAAAATCCACCTGATAAATAACAGTTGTTGTTTGTTTAAATGCCTAGTCCTCACAAGGAACAAAGTCGGAAGCAGCGTAACCCTATTTTTAGCCAGACCTCATAGGGAAGCACCACGGACAGTATGAAATATGGACGTATAGTCTCCGTGACGTCACCCATAGGTTTCACAAGAGCCGTTGTGAAGTTCAATGTGGGTG
Organism: Pholis gunnellus; assembly: GCF_910591455.1. Lineage (NCBI taxonomy): Eukaryota > Metazoa > Chordata > Actinopteri > Perciformes > Pholidae > Pholis > Pholis gunnellus. The sequence goes on along the minus strand of NC_136529.1, from coordinate 7,590,763 downwards.
GCTGCATCTCTGCAGTGAAGACACGGCTTGACTCGCGACCTATCCTAAAAAATGAGCAAATGGGTGGATCGACGGTGGAGCTGATGACGCAGCCGAGGAGACGGCACGTGTCGAGCGACCTGAGACGGCTCCCACCTGTCGCCCATAATCATGCATAACTTTAAGCCTTAATATACTTTAAACGAGTGAATTGTATAAAGATTAATCAGAAACCTATGGGTGACGCCGCGGAGACTTCGTCCACATTTTTTTTTTACAGTCCATGGCCTAAACCTAACCAAACCGTCACTATAACGGCAGCAGATTAGCAAACAGTGATATGCCGACAACAATGTTTTACCGCTGATAGGGGCGTGAGAATCTACAAAACTCATATGTGCCAGTTATGAAAGCGATGATGAACAGTGCCAAACATCTCCAACTGTTAAAGCAAAAGTTAAAAAAGTGATGAGAAAATGTAATGTTTACTTGCAGAACCCTGACAGTGGAGTAAAACAAAATGGAAAGTGAAGAGTCAGTACAATACATATTCATCGGCACATCTTTAGGGGCCAAAGAAGCAATCAGCAGTGTCACAGCTTTAATAATTATAACAGTATGTACTTCCCAGATTCTTCCGACCTGCATATTAAGTCAGCTCAGTCTTCGTAATGCATCTAAACAGCTCTGTCTCAGAGGCTCTGCTGATGCTGCTGCTGTGATTTAGTGGTGTAATGTTTTAATGCTCAGCAGGCTCAGTGAACTTAACATGATACTCAAGATTAGATTCTGCTAAATTAGTTTGTAAAAGCTTTTTGCAGTGGGGGAGTGAGTGTATTTCACAGCTGCTGTGAAGTAATTATAATTACCTTGGGTAATTTCTTAAGTAAAAAATGTGTTTCACAAATTAAAGCAGATCTGACATTGCTCTCCCTCGTCCCCTTGTTCTGTCACATTGGTAGGTCTGCAAAGTGCACTTGATGTGAAATACGTCAGTGTAATTGCATGTGAAATCTTGACTTGAGCTCTTCAACGCAGCCTTAATTGTAGGCTCTGTCGCCCAAAATCAGTGATAGTTGCTGTACATTTGGTTATAGTTAACAGAGAGGAATACATCTATTCCTCTCTGTTAACATACACATCTCTGTTATCATTTTTGAACAGTGAATTCATGTATCAGGATTCTGATCATATTGTTTATTTTCTGTGACTTCATTTCGGATGTGAGTGGGTACGTTTGATCAAAAGAGTTGTGCTTTGTCTTGTGGTGGCGCTTCACGTTGCTGCTTTTAACAATCGTCACGATCTCTGAACACATGAGACACACTGGTTTTAAACTGCCCGTGGTAAGAATAAACATAAGAGTCTGTCGATTCTTGGTTAAAGACTCTGGTCTCACTGACCACTTTTTTGGAGAACGCGATCTGAAATAACTTCTCGGACTCTCGTACTATTCTCCGACTACTTGGTCTGTCGCCCGTCTCTCCCGCACTCGAGTCGGGAAGTTTATCAGAATACATATATTTGATTGGCTGAGCAGCACCACGTTGATGTGATTTACAACTCATGTAATTGGTCGGTGTGTTTCCTGGACAGCTGGACGAGTGCCAGAAAGGCTAGAAAAGCTGAGCCGGTTAAAATAGAACCACTCCGCCTACTAGTGACTCCTGCAGTACACGCTGTCAGCTGACATGTTCGTGAAAACACATCTGTGACCTTAATACAATAAAACTTAAGTGTACTCCACACTTAAACATTTAAGCTATGAGCTAAATGATATGACTGTACTATGATGATACACATCAATGAATCAGCATTTCATGTTTGAAAATGGCTCAAAAAGCCATCTTAAGTTTTAAATCAACCTTAATCTTGTAATTCAGAGATAAAGTCGACAGTGTTCGATTAATCAGCGTCATGAAATAAATTAATTTAAAAGCCCTCTAATCAGACCCTGCTACACCTCTCCCCACAGTGTTTTATCATTTTTACTTTTTGGGTAACCTCTGTGTGACAGTACAATCACAGTACAAGCCTGTTTTCTCCTTCTCTGTGAACTGAAAATGAAGCTTTCAGCACTTTACAAGTGTGTAGCTCAAGCATACGTTTTTCTCATTTAGTGACTGTGTAGTAAGCTAGCTGACGCTTGCTAATTCCACCAGTGGCGGGCCGTGCATTTTATACCTGGGCCTTCTGTGCTGTCCTACTACAGTTGAATTACCTCCTAATAACCTCATTATGACACATCAATCCAGCAAACCTGCAGCGGATCCACGCATTCCACCACACAAGAGCACGAGCCATTCAAATACTATTCATACAAACGACACGATAGACAAATTAACAGTAGTAACGTTACTATGTAAAAAAACTGACGGAGTTTGTGACTTACCGAAATTTAAAGAGTTTAATCCCAGTACATCGGGATGTCCTCAGGTTAGCGTAGCATAGCTCCAAACCCAGCCATAAAATGTGCAACGCTTCTCCGACACTGTCAGCAAGAAATACCGTTCATACAAATCCTTTTCCTGGCTGAGTCAGGGCTGCCAGCTGTGGCATTGACTGACCATTTCTTACCATGTCCAGCTTTTCCTGGAATGTCTTTCTTGATAAAGACGTTGTCAGTAACTCCGCCACTAAATCCGTTTCTCCTTATTCAGCCATTGAGTGCTAAAAAAACAAAGCTAGGTAAAAAAATAAATAAACTCCTCCAACTAAGCTCTGCTGGCAAGTTAAGTTTCGTTTTCCAATAGTCACGTGCTCGCCCACTGACCAATCACAGCCCACACTGCACCCCATGCTGACTTAGTTGTAGGCCTGCAGGCCGCTCTGGCGCGGCTAAGAATGTTAAACTAAAGATCTGATTGGTTGAAGACTATGACAATCAACAATATCGTCCCCATTCACTTAAACTGCACATGGATTCACTGGTGAGTCTGCAGGCCTCGGGCCTCTCTTCTTACCTAGAGACACAGAGATGAAATCTGATTGGATAAAAGCTCTACTTAAAACAAGCTGCGCTGGAAACAGAGCAACTGAGGAGCACAGTAGCTGTGCCATGAGAACATAAGATAATGGGAAAAATATTTTTATAAATTATGATACATGTAGTGTATTTAAGAAAAATTGTTAAATTATAAAATAGCTATAACTTTGTGATTCTGTTTAGGCCAGCAGAGAAGGCTTTGCAGGCCCTGACGGCCCGCCACTGAATTCCACCATGTTTCCATGCTAACACTGAAATGAGTGGAACAGCGGGCTGGTGGTTAGCAGCAGCGTTGGGTTCCTGCAGCCGTGACGGTCTCTCTCAAGAGTTGCCGTGTGTTTCACCGTCTTTATGAGCTTCAGCCATATCATGGTCTTCATCAGTGGATGAAGTTTGCTGCTGAATTTCAACCCCTCATGAAGACGTTGAGATGCAGATACAAGTTCGAAAAATAGTAACTGGACCTTCACTTATTAAGAAACATTGTTTCCAATGTATGACACTATTAAGAAGCCAATACTTTTGAATCTAAGCTTTATAATAACGTCATTATATACATGGTACATATATATGAAATGTAATCTCTGCATTTAACCCATCCTGAGCATGTAAGGAGCAGTGGGCTGCTAAGAAGCACCCGGGGAGCAATTACGGTTTCTGTTTCTTGCTCAGGGACACATCGGCACAGAACACATAAGCCAAGGATGGAACCACCAACCTTGCGGTTACCGGATGACCGTTTGATGTTTCAAAGAATACTCAAACATCAACTGTAGATGCCTCAACGTAGTACTACTAGGCCTTCCCATCTCCGATGTTATTTGTAGCTTAATCAGCCCCTCTAGGAATTTTTTATCCTACAATTACAAGACTTTGAAAAAATTATTTGCAGAACAGTGCGATTTTGTTCAATTATTGTGAGGCTTTCTTTCCAGAAGGCCAAATTGAGAAGAATGCCTCCAAACATTAATATTCACCGCCGTCTTCACATAAAATGAACCAGCTCAGAATCACTGTGATCAAATATAATCAAATACATGCTTCAATAACCCAACATCTTTGTGAATGCAGTCATGTGTAACCGACTTTCCTTCCTCAAAAATCTGCTTTTCAGGTAGTTTTTAATCCCATGCTGCATACTGGCCTCAACATATTTACACATTTGAATCTTGTTTCAAACAGTTTCTGACCTTAAAATATAACAACAGCTGTCTCCTTCATGGACATCACTGGGAGAGTACATTCAACTTGATGACTACTTTCCACAAAACAGTTGTATTTACCTATCATTACCAATAACAATAAAACTTTAGAAAACTTTTTTCACCACGCTGACCCTAAACAATCAGTTATGGAGTGATAAATCTGTTTGCATCTTGATGATTTTTTATCATCAGTTGGAATAGACAGAGTGTCACTGGTTTCACCCTGTCCTAGCCTGCCCAGTGGATGATGGATGATACGCTCATCCAAAGCATCTGCCCTGTTTCAACCAGAACAGTAAACAGAGGCGCCTTTTGACATTTGAGCTGGCAGAACATTCTCACATGAACGGCCTACATTTTCTGTGGCTCCAGTATTTCTTTAAGATGTTGCCACGGACTTTCCAGTATGCCTCTGAGTTGAAGTGATAATCCTTTATATGTTTCACTATATAAACATTTGACTATTTTCAGATGCTGGATGACATAATATATACTTCCAGCTCATGAAAGCTTTTTACATGTGCTGCCCAACAACCTCTTGGTAGATCCTCTTGCACACGGGAAGGTTATGTGTATATTTCTGCCAGAAGCAACAAGGATTTAAATTAATAATAGCAAGCCATTAGCAGCCAGTGTTGTTGATCAGACAAAGGAAAGACCTACAAAATCTCAAACTACATCAACAGGAAATCCCAGGGGAAAGAAGTCAAGTCTACTGACCACAAAGTGATTATGCTCTCTTGGAATTGTTGTGTAAAACCAGACTGTTCACGTGAGTCCTTTTCATTTATATATAAATTAACACAAAACTGTCCAACACATAACAAACTCCTTTTCAGATACTTTATTTTTCTTCTAATCTCATTCTTTGAACAACAGCTGATACAGTGTTTAGACATTATTAGATTGTCAAGAGAACATTTTTTATTTTTTACAACCATTATTATCAATAAGACATTACAGCCGTCTCATCACTTATCCTCAGTCTCCATGGCTACAGGACATAGCACACTCTTTGTTCCCTTCTCTTCTTTTTGGAGACCTAATTAGGCATAAATACAGACGAGTGTATAGATAGGTCGACAGATACAAAACCTGAAGAAAAGAAAAAGAAAAGAAATTCCTGTAATTTCCAAGGAAACAACCTCTTCTTACATCTGGGCTGTATAGTTGACCGGAATGGTATTTCCATATCTTAATTAAGGAAATACTGTTGTTGGTTTTTAATGCATCGTATACGACAGCCCTGATTAACTAGGAAGATGTTTTTGAGTCTCTCAGTGGAACTGATCTGGTTGTTGATTTGGGTCAGCAGAGGAATTCAAGATGACCGCTTGTAAAATGTCAGCATTGGTGTAGTAATTGTTTGTGGTATTTCAATAAGTGCATTCATCTATAGATATTAAAGCAACATATATTAGTCATGATGTTGAGGAAATGGATTGTTGCTTTTTTATCATGAACAAACTCCGTCGTTTCAACCTGCAGAGTTACAATCTATCGGCACCAGACGAGGGCCTGAGGCATGGAGAGGCTCTGGTGTCTGCAGCCTGTGTGTGGCCAGCAGGGTTTTAAAATAGTTCCTGGGAAAGTGATCATCACTGCTGAGCAGCAGTGAAAACCATACAGATGACATTTCTCCTCCATATTAGAGTGAGGTGAAGACATATCGGGCCTTGTCAGCATTATGAAACAACACCGTGGATTAGCCGTTGAACCCGAGTCATTTAAAAGAGGATCTTTTTCTTCCACTGCAGATCGCACAAAAACAGACAAACAGGATGCACCGGATTCCTCGAGACGTGTAATGTTGTGTCTGGTGTTGCCACTAGATGGCATTGTTATACTTTGTTGTGTTGCGCCGCCATCTGAGGACAGGCATTCCCTCAAAGCAGGGGATGAGATTAAACATTAATAAAAAATAAAAACTTGCGGAGTCATCCGGTCAGAATGTATAGATCCTGAATAACAATGCGGTTTTGAGGCTGTGCTCCCATTGCATTGATGCAGTTGGTGTGGCCATGAAGTATTGATTGCATTGTGAAATTCACTTAGATGATAAGTGGTGTCTTGGAATATGTATATACATAAACAGAGAGACCTCCATTCCTTAATGGCCATTCATTTTTTAGCAGACATACAGCAGTGTGTTGAAGGTAGAGGTAAAATTGGATTGCATTGCCATGGGGAACGTTTTTTTTTCCTACTGTTCCAAGCCTTCATCGAGGAGGAACCAACACAAATGCTTTTTTAATTTATTTTTTAACACATTAACCATTTCTCATGTGGATAATATACTGGAGGTGACATTGAATGACAATTTATGAATTCAATTTGTATAAAATGAAAATATGCAGATTACGAGCTATCACAGAGCATTATTTTTTCTCTATATTGGGAATAAGGTAATCGTGACTCGACAAAATTGTTAGTTGTTGAAACATAAATCAACGATAGTAGTGTTTTTTTTTGTACTTTTGTAAACAGATCTACCAATGACTTATACGTTAGGAACACTCTCCAACAACAGTAAGGGCTTTGACAACTGCTGGATGAAAGGATTTTATTCCTACATGTCTTGAGGCAACATTTTGAAACATGAAGCTTCAATGCAGGACGTCGGCCACGGACATGATGAGGAAAAATGCTTTTTTAAGTTGCTTGAGAATAGTCGTGCTTTTACACTGATGTGTGATTAAACAATAGGGTGGTTCTTGGCTGCATCATGAATAACCCCACAGCACGCTTCCAAAAAGATTAGCATATTATTCCTTTCTAGGAAAATGACCTTAAGCACCAAACTTCAAAATTGTTTCCTCCTAAAAGCGTGAGGTAAATAGATATACTCAGGAAGTATTTATCCTCATCTAAAACAGTAGTTTACTGATTGGTGTAATTAAAGTACTTCTCTAACCTTCCCTGCAATCTGTTGAATCGTGTCAGACGTACCTCACCATCTATGTGAAGTGTAACATTTGGTCAATTGATGTGCGTTTCGTTTGCTGAAGAACTCCTGAAGGCATAAAGCTCCCAAAACAGCTCATCTCCCTCCAGTAGTCAACGTTATCAAGACCTGTCATCACAATTGGTGAATACATAGTAAATGAATAGCGATGCATTAAAAGCTGATAATAACTATTGAACTCTGATATAAACATTGCAAACATGTCATTCTCCAGTATATCAGATCTAGTCACGTGCAGTGCCATTAGGTGAGTTTCCATGAAAGTATCACAATAAAGTGTTGACTGAATTGAAAAAGTTCATATTGACAGAAATGCGACTAAGTGCAGTGAAAACAGATTTAGTGAATAACTCGTGATGTATATAAAGCTTGTGACTTATGTTTGCTGCAACTGTTTGATCTACAACATTTTTGAGGTTTGACTATCGCTCTTTAAATTGCATTATTGCCCTCCTTCATCTGTTGTGGTTTAATGGTATTCAACGGGAGAACTAGTGTCACCGGCTGTTTATCACAATGGGCACAATGTTACTGGATAGAAATGCACATTATTTGGCATTTTCTTTTGCTAATTTGACATAATACTTTATTATTGCCATGCAACAGAGTGGGTGGTAGTTTTTTGGTACAGCGTCTTCTGAAAATTGGGTTCCATTTTTTCTTTTTCTGTTGATTATTTTTGGGGCATTTTTCAACTATTAGTACAGCCGAAGATAGACAGGGAAAGGGAAGAGAGATGGGAGGACATGCAGTAATGGACTGTAGTTACATTTTAATCCCAGTTGTGGTAAGGACTCGGTTTTACCCAAATGGCGCTTTCGTTCTACCAGATGAGCTACTACTTTGGTTTAAATTTGTTCTACATTTGGATTGAAAATAGGTACTTCGTATATTCTTTAATATATTGCAAATATATTATTAAGTATAAGTCAGTATATCAGGTCTATAAATATCCACCTGTCTACTTTCTAAACTTTTCCTGCTTATTCTGTGCATGCCTGCAAGGAAATCTACATATATGTAAAACATAGTTGGCAGCTTACTAATAGCCATATTCATGACTCTCCACTAAAGGTTTGTTTATATCCTCTTCATGGTGTAGTGATGGATGATGGGATAATAGAATAGAGCACACCTTATATGTTAGAACCAGAAATGATCTTAACATTATGTTCTGTTTTTTTCACCCCCACCTTCTTCTTTCTCTTAGCTTGTCGGCCTGTCTGATATACCCAACCACCCTGACAGACTGTCTCGAACCTCCCCTGTACCGTGCCACGGCTTTTTAGTATATATCACAGCCAACCCTAAGTACCAGCAAATAAGCCCAGGCAAAGCAGTAATTCATCATGTGATGCTTGGCCGTTATATATCTCTCTGTCTTGGTCACCATAACTCTTCCTTATAGTAGCCGTTTGAGCACTGCAGTGTTACCAGAAACAGGAGCGATAACTCTGTTGTAATAATGGACCTCTGAGCAGCCATGATGATAGACGAGCCCCCCTTGTAAGAATGTATTCTTAATAAAACACACTTCTTTAATAAAGGTCCTTTCTGCTGGAAGTCTCATGTGGGTCAAAACTCAGGAGAAATGAAATCCCCACGCCCCTCCTGTGTATGTCTGAGAGGCCCAAGGTTGTCACTATATGCAGAATAATTTCCTGTCCAGTAGCGCTGGAGAAACTTAATAAGTGTATTTCATTCACCAGTTGGAGTCACATTTGAGCCTCACAGTGTCAGAGGTCAATTTTGTGAAGCTTAGCCATTATTTTCTCTTGCATGGAAATGTCGGTCCGTCTGGTCCACTACTTTGGTTCAGAATGATATAGCTAAACTACTATGAGATGTATTGCCATGAAATCTTGTACAGACATTCAAGATCCCCAGAGGATCCACCCTACTGACTTTGGTGATTTGATTTAGTTTTCATCTGCTGCCACCAGCAGCAGCTCACATATCCATGTGACGGATTGGCAGACAGTTTGGTATAGACATTCATGGTCCCCTCAGGATGAATTGCAACAACTTTGGTCATCCTTGACTTTTCATTTAGCGCATCATCAGGTCCTTATTTTACTTTGACTTTTACCTGCAAGCTGACATTAACATTAGCATCAGCTGTGGTTTGTGTTTAGTTCTAATGTGCTAATGTTAGGTTGCTAACATGCTATGTGATAACATAGTTTACATTGTACCTGCCAAAGATCAGCAAGTTTGCATTGTCAATATGAGCATGTGAGAATGATGCCATTCGCATTTAGCTCAAACAGGCCTACTGTTCTAAACATATCAAACATTGTCATTGTATTACATTTAAGCACATGCAGCAATATCCCTTAATCATCTTCAAAATATAAGAAATAAGGAGAAATATGCCAAACTCTTTTACAGCCACCTATTATAAATATTATATATTTGTGCTGCTGTTGCATTTATTTTGCAGCAGTCCTACCAAACAACCTTATCCTCTGCAGTGGGAACTAGTGGTCATCATTTAGGCTAATATCTTAAGGTCCCCATCTCAGGCTTTGCTTACGCTGACTGCCATTCTTCTGCGTGTAGCTGATGAGCTGTCTGATAAACCTTATAGCAATGGCCCTGTGAGATGCTTCCCCATCTCTGCCTCTTGTTATGGATCAGTTGGAGAAAAGGGCAATTGGAATATGAATGAGAAAATCAGATGGCCTTTTGTTACTTCACCTGTGAACCCCATCAAGCTATTCAGGCATGTGAGTCATCTTTTGGTAGTTACAGAGCATGTACTTCTGCACAGTCAGCCTGCAAGGAAAGTGAAACAACCATACAGTACAGCAGCTTACAATCACTCTGAAGAACATGAAAAAATCCTGTACCTGCTCCCTGTTTAAAACTCAATCTCAAACATAGTGGACTTGTGCAAAGGAAGCCTCCTTTTTTTCTGAAGTGTGATGGATTACCAGTTTAAGAGAATAAATATGGTTTCTGGAAGGAATTAGACAAGAAGAAAAACTCAACAATTGAGCTTTTATATGTGAAGTACAATTGCTCATTTAATGCTTTCTGCTGTCTATGCTTTTTTCTCACCTTGGAAACAGCCAATAAAAAAGGAAAAACAACACCTCTTGTTTGTGCAGTCTATCATCTTCGATCATAAAGACCATTTATACTGTAGCCTGGCCGATCCAAACTTCCCTCACTGCAAATACACAACAATACAAAAAAGCAGCAAGTCAGAGGAAGGAAAAAAAGATCTGTGCGATATATGATCAACCAAACTATCATATCAAGCATGAACATATATTTAAGATGTTACGTACATCCAAGTCCATGCAGTGTGAGTCGGTGAGAAAGACGAGCGTAGGCCTGAAGTCAGAGGGTATGAAACTACAATATTACACTATTGTAGAGAGCATTGAAAAAGCAGTCTCTCCAGGTTCACTACTTGTCAAACTGTGTCGAGTCTTCACTTATTTTTAAGCTCCTCAAAAAAAATAGGGGGGAAGAAAAAGTGTAACATTAATAAAGGAACTGCCCTAAAGCCAGGATTGGGGATGATTCCCCCTCAAGAAAGTCAGTATGAACTCATCGCATGACAACAGTAACGGTGGTACTGCTAAGAAGAATATCTGTGTAGAAGAAACACAAAAGTCTAAACTACCTTTCAGTGTCGACCGTTTCACTAACACTCACATTTCCTGTACATTACCTTGTCATCAGTGTTTGGGCATCATGTTTCCTGTCTGCAGTGCATGCACTTACCATTAAAGTTGTTATCATGTTCTCTCAGCCTTGATGTTCAGCTCTGACACATTTACTGTAAAGCATAATTTCAGAATATGAGACGGCACATGAGAATTATGAGTGGAGAGGTGTCTTGCAACACCTTTAGGACCAGGGATTTACAATGTGTTTTGAACCCTGATGTTCTGTTTGGGCTCCTCACACTCTAGTCTCTCTTTAACAGTGAATACAAAACATACTAAGCATTATTTTTACCAGATTGATACTTTGGGACATTGCCTAATGGTACAAGATTCACTCATAAACATGAAGTTGATCTGATCTCTAGGGTCTCGTGGAGCTTAGAGATCAGATCAACAGTATGGCAGCATTCTGACCTGTTTTGATGAACAAATTGAATGTGTATGTATGTATGTTCAGGTCTTCTCACATTTTTCTCTGACCGAGTATTTGTGTGCTATAGTCTATTCTAGATCTAGTAATCGCACAATGAAGAAATCTAACCTATTGGCCAGAATATTAGATGACCTTGTTTCGAAAAGTCAAACATTTAAAATATCACGTATATCACACAACCTTTGTGTAGTTTCTCACTATTCTTTCCCACTTTCTCCTGTCAATCTCTTGCTAGCAGTCAAACTGATTTCTACTTTCCTCATCACCTATGACAGCAATAATTCTTGGCTGCTTGAGTCTGTCTCTCGTCAAATTTTCACTAGACAGGAATTCATTTGGAAGCGGTGGAAGGAACACTTTGAGGAACTCTTGAACCCGACCAACATGTCCTCCGTGGAGGAGGCAGAGTTTGAAGACTGAGGGAAGACCTATCCATATACCTAGCAGAGGTCGCTGAGGTGGTCAAAAGTTCCTCAGAAGCAAGAAGAAGCCAGTTCACCCTGAGAGTTCGGGGACAGTGCCTGTAGAGTGGCAGACTGGGGTGGTGGTTCCCGTTTTTTAAAAAGGAAGCTCCAATCATCACACAGCTCAGCCTCCCCTGGAAAGTTAATTCTAGGGATTTGGAAAATAGGCTCTGACCAATTGTCGAACCTCAGATCCAAGAGAAGCAATGCGGATTTAGTCCTGGCTGTGGAACAGTGGACCAGCTCTTTACCCTTGCAGGGCGGTTGGACGGATCATGGGGAGTTTGCCCATCCATGTGTTTTGTGAAGAAAATGTCAAAAAAAAAATATTTTATTGTTAAATACTTAGTACCAGTAAGGTACAAATTCAGTTTTGTGTTGTTAATTTAGTTCACTTCATTTCAATCCAGCCTCCCTCTTTTCTTTTAACAAAATAAATTCCCTATGCTCTGCACCACTAATTACCACAACAGTGATGCTAATCAGACATGCATTATGTTTTATTTTCCAACAAGATTTTTAAAAATTGTATTTGACACTACAAAACAATTACAATCCCCCTCGAGATCGTATCGCTGTGTACTGTGGCCCCCCTGCTGAATAGGAACTTCAGTGCTTTCATCAAGGGCAATTTGACTAATTTCCGAGGAGAGGGACAGTATTACTCATTCGCTTCACCCACCTGTGTCTGTAGATTATGAATCATGAGTCCATCTGATGAGGTTCATTCATTTCACTGTGCATGCAAAGCGAAGGTGCATCTTCCTCTGGTGCTGTTTGTTTCCTTGTCAATGTCGTCAGTCATTAAAACCAGATTAAAGCAGTTTGTCAGCTTCAAGGACTCATGATTGTGCTAAAACAAAAGCAGCAGGGAAGGCTCTCCAAGGAGATGACAGGCAGTGCAGTGAATTACCCAAGCACCTGCAGGCTGTTAAAGTGATATACTCCACCCAAAACCTACAGTATATTTTGAAACACTTAAACTCTGTAGACTTGATAGGTGGCTGTAAAAAGTTTTCAGCCTGCTCTTTCATGGAGAAACGAGGCTGTGAACAGCTTAAAAGTCCAAAGAAATGTCTAAAAACAGTCATGCAGCATTGGTCTACTTCTGTCCACCCACATGCTCCCAAAAACTCATATTTTTATTCAGATATCTTTAAATACTCATCTTCCATCCTAGTGCTGACATAAAACACAGTTGACATCACAAGCCAACCCATTCTCACTCCCAATGCATTAAAAGGACGATGCCTGGTCAGTACCCTTTGGCGTCTGAAACAAACAAACAAACCGAGGCACCCTTTAGTATCTGGGCTTTTAACTAACTCCAATATTAACCTAATCCGCATCATTATTAGACGGTCAGAGCGACTGACATAGTATAAAGAGCGAGGTTGTCTGTGAAGAGCAAGTGGAAGGGAAGGATGGACAGGTCAAATTCAATTCAATTTATTTTGTACAGCCCAAAATCAAAAATCACAAATTTGCCTCAGAGGGCTTTACAATCTGTACACATGCAACATCCTCTGTCCCGGGACCCCCGGGGACTCCGGGGAAGAAGCAAAATTCATACAGAAGGAGATAGAGAAGAGGAGAGAGGAGCTCAGTGTATCCTAGGTACCCCCACAGTCTAGGCCTACAGCAGCATATCTAGGGGCTGGTCCTAGGCAAACCTGAGCCAGCCCTAACTATAAGCACTATCAAAGAGGAAAGTCTTCAGCCTACTCTTAAATGTGGTGAGTGTGTCTGTCCCCCGGACTGAAACTGGAAGCTTGTTCCACAAAAGAGGAGCTTGATAACTGAAGGCTCTGGCTCCCATCCTACTTTTTAAGACTCTAAGAACCACAAGTAACTCCGCATTTAGGGAGCGCAGCTCTCTAGCAAGGGAATATGGTACTATAAGCTCCTTAAGATATAAGCACAGACATATGTGTCCCGTGTGAAACCAGGTAAATGTTGGGTTAATTAGTTTTGTCAGAAATTGCGTACATACTCATTAAACCCAAAACACAATCTTTTCCTTAATAAGTACTTCTGTTGCCTAAACCTAACCAAGTAAATCTAGATTGTAAGAGGCTGTATGCATGTAATAAGCAGTAACTGACATTCCGTCCCTTATGTCCAAAACTGACTCTATGTCATCTTTAAGTACCCATCGTGTGGCGCACACAACACACTACACATGCTAGCTTCATTATATTTTGCCTGAAGCCCCAGATACTCACCAGTACTCCTTTGCTGGAGTATAACAGTACCTGTCACCAGGTTTGCCCCTTGCCAGATTGGTTTGTGATACTTAAATAATAAAGGTCTCAAAGGTAATTTGACGCGTTGGCCCCGCTATAATATAGGGCCATAAGATACGGCAAGTGTCCATAGAAATGCTATCCATATTGGATCATTCCACACCTCATCATTTCCATCAAGTGCCAATGCATGAAGTAGTTTGTTTTACATTAAGTGACAGGTGTGGAGGTCAGGGTGATAGATGTGCATGTAACATGTCAGACTTTCCTGCAGGATACTGTTGTTTAGGTCCAGTCCAGGGTTTGAATCTAGCCCACCAGCTATTTATAAACTATTTTCCCACCCTGATCCAGGCGCAAACCTGCAATCCATGTTCACCTTTTTATTAATTGTTTTGGCTTTCCATTCCATTCCTTCATTGCCTACCCTTAGTTGATTTACCATTATCATATTTAACAAACCTTAAAGGTTCTCTTAGCTATATTCAGTCATTTTTATAGCAGCAAACCACTATTTTATTACGTAAAGATGTAGTGGATTAATGTCGACCTTAGCAGAGAATGAAGTTCCTCACCCACTGTGTGTGTTGTAATCCGAGTTTCACTGTGCTTTGTTTACATAACCAGCCGCTTGTGTCCCACTGGCTAGCTCCAGGCTGCCACTCTGCACTGCTCTCATATGGTGGTTACAGCTGATAACGCTGTCACGACTGATAGCGTCGGCGCGGAAGCATAGCACCCACCTTCCGGTTCCCCCTCAGGTAAACACTGTAAACACTGTTGCAGTTGTTTGCAGTGTTAGCGCTGTTAGCTGCAGCAAACTGGATAATGATCTGGATGGCCAATCATGGCTGCATGCTCAAGGACCTCTCATGGTTGCGGTGATTTACACTTTCTCAAAACACCTTTTAAACTCCCATTGACTGCCTGCTGACCCCTCACTCACTACTCTATGCATTGCAGACCCCCTTTATTATGTATTCAAAACTTAAACTTTTGAGTTTGAATGAAGTATGTTTTTTGACCCCAGGTCTAATTGGTGTCTAGACCTGGGGTTAGCCAATTGTGGGTTGGACTCATTCAATCACACAATGTATCTGCACTCTACTGAGTACACTTTTCTTCCTATCGGACACATTATTATTATTATTCCATGTATTTTAATATGTCTTAAAAAATTCATGTCTAGAGAGGATCTGTGATCTATTATCACAACCAACTGCACACAGTCTGGAGCCCGAAGGCTATTGCCTGCCGTACCACGTTTTTTTATTTTTGCATGTTAGAGCATGTTTATTAACTGGTGCTCTTCTATTAGGTCAGGACCTAACTCACTCAGTGGGTATGTAGTTTAAGGTGAGACACGCTTCCATTATTTAGTTGTTTATTTTACTTCACTTTTGTTTCCTTAGATTTCTCCTAAATTCACCAGAGGTTAGAATTAAATAATGACTCATTTGCACATTTAATTTTGAGTTAAATTTAACATTTCAGAAAACACTTTTAAAACCTATTCACCTCTAGTGTCTTGCAATATGCAAGCAATCTTTAATACACATCTTTTAAGGCCAAAATTATTATTTGAATGGCTGACAGTACTTTCTGAAATGTGATATAAAGAGATCGCTCTGTTAAAATCTTTGATTCTAATATGTCACCAGAATGAAACAAGAATCTGAATTTGGCTTTATCCAATGTTCAGATTTCTGTTATGGAAATGAAAACATATTTGATAAGATAATGCCTCATTTGAATATTTAAACATAACTTTTCAGAGAACTTTATTAATGGTCTAAGAATTGTCTTAGCGTAAGTTATCAACTAGGGATGTTTCATGGTGATAAAACCCTATTCACCCAGTAACTCCCCTTAAAGTTGTATTCTGTTGCTTTTAAAAGGGTGTAGAGTTTACTTTTTAGCTACAAAATGTAGTTTGTCCATTTTCTTAAACACAAATGCTGCTCATTATTTTGGTAAGACAATGTATACATGTAGAGATGCTGTACATTATCTTCACAAGTAAAAAAAACAAACCGTTAAATGTTTTTACAATTAGGATGACAGGTTAAATCATTCAGACACAAACAGCATTGATTCACTAATCTGTTTGACAGAGCTGGTCTCTACATGGGTATAGTGAGTAATCTAAAACCTCTAATTGGACAGTGATGATGCTTTCAGACACTGGCTGTTTTCCACAGCTGGTTTAATCTCTTCTAGCAGCACTAAGCATACATGCCGTAGAAGTAGGCTGATGCAGTTTATCACCTGTCCTTCAATTACTGTATCAGTCAGCAGGTCGGTCGTGTCAGATCCCAGCAGATAGTGAGTATGTTGCAGAGGCAGAATGAGACAGTAAGGAGGAACTCCAGAAAAAACAGGAATGGAAAACATTTATTTTCTTTGGCCTCAAAACAGATACATCTGTGTCTCCTTGACACGTATTCCCTGTACTATCTTTTAAACGGTCTTTAGGAGGTAATATCTATTGGCAGCACAATTTTCAGGTGAAATCAGACAGAGTGAGAGTGCGAGGAAAACATTTGTAGGTTGTCACACCACATACGAGTGAGCTGCAATGATTTCCTGTGATATCTAAACTTCCCCACATATGCAGAGCCGTTCCCTAGACTTCCTTGAGTCATTTTAACAGTGAGCCCTGTGAGATGTGTTTGGCCTTCAGACTGTGTCAATGTTTTATAATCGTTCCAGAGTCTTCTTTAGACTTCTTTGCCCTCCTCAAGAATTCGGCTCAGAATCTTTTGAAATAATCTAGGTAGTTGATTTATAGGATGCTTAATTAAAAGGTACAGTTCACCCCAAAATCAAAAACAATTATATTCCTCTTACCTTTAGTGCTGTTTATGTATCTAGATTGTTTTGGTGTTAGTTGCACTCGAAAAACATACATTTGAAAAGCACAACAGCAATATCTTTTTCAAGTCATGACCAAGTCACTCGCTATAATGCACAGACTAAACCGTATCGCCACCCAGAGGAAGCGTCCATCTACACTCGATGCTGCTAGCTCATCCAGCACAACTGAGCTAACTAAAGTTACAGCTCAGCTGAGGATTCATGATTCAAAATGGGACTGATTTTAGAATTGTAAATTACTAAAGACATGACCGAGAGATTGCTTGATTTTTATTTTCCCCCTGCTTTTGCTTCTTCTTAGTAGCACTAGTATTTTAAGGAATTGTTCAACATGTTAGGACATGGGCCTGTTCTCTTTCTGTCATAGAGTTAGATGAGAAGAATAATACCACCACATGTCTGTGTGTTAAGTATGGAGCTGGAGCCAGAAGGCAATTAGCTTAGCATAAAGACTGGACATATGTTTAATCTGTGCACAAACCGAAGTGTAAAATCAACATCTTCCTGGAGTGGAGGCGATACAAATTGGATAGATGGATACACTGTTACACATAACTCTGAAACAACAAATGTAGCATTTTTTAAATTCTGTACACAGATTAAACAAACAAGATGCAAAGTGTTATCTAGTGAGTTTTGGAGGTTATAGACATATGTTTAGCCTTAAAACAGAGCCAGGGTAGCCATTTCTCTGTGTTTCCTATCTTTAAGCTAAGCTTAACTGACTACAGGCTCCAGCTCCACACTAGATTCACACAAACATTAAAGTGGTATAAATCGTCTTATCCAACTGTCTCCAAAATGTTGACCTATTCCTTTTAAAGCTGCAGTAATCTGTATTTTTATATTAGTGATGGGTTTGATGATAAAGGGGTTGTTTGTAGTGATAAGCCAACCCTTCAGTTTATTTTAGTCAGGAGTTGATGGAGAGATCAAAAGCATTCATCGGGTTGCCAGAAAGACGCCTCTACATGAACGATAATGTTCCTTAATGTCTGTAGGCATGTTACAATCCAGCCTCTTATTTCCCATTAGGTGACGTCATCATGTGCATTACTCTTCACATGGAGAGCAAGAACTAAGATCTTCATTGTATTATGAATATCTTCCTAATGCAGTAACCAACATGTCAACCCCTAATACACATCTTAGACATAGCATTGGTTCGCCTTATGCCACAGTTTGTTTGTCAGAGCTCATTGTTTAGGAATCTCCAAACAAATCGTTATGATTCCTCAGACACTATGCAGATGGTGGTTGATAATTAGGAGGCTGAAATATGTCACTTTCATGAGCGTTACATTTGGCTCTGCTGTAGAAACCCCGAAACCAGACTGCACGCTCTTATCCCTCACACTTAATTGACACATCAGTGAGGACTGGTGTGGTTAAGCTCTTGATGAAAGATACAGTGAGGCTGCAGAGAGAGTGCCCATTACCTCCACAGTAGATTTCTCATTTTAGCTCAGCGCCTCAGCTTATCGCTTAATCAGCTGTTTGTATTGGCTTTTGATTGGAAGACATCTGGTTTCATAAGCCATTGTCCTTTAACCAGCATTCGTGTTGTTTTGTCCAGTATGTCTTCCCATGTGAGAGTGGATAGGAACATTGACGTTTGTTTCTTTTCTTTTAAATTCTATTTGTTTCCGTGATTGTTACTTCCATGATCTAACTTTGTGAATAGCATTTGTCACAGATGGTTGAACATACACTTGGTTTAGCATTTGGAGACCTTGTTCAGACCCAGTGGGGAATTTAAAATGTACCTTGAGGCAAAAAGCAATAGTGTCATATTTTCTTGCAGCACAGGGGAAAGAAATACAGTATAAACTGTGATACCCGACAGCTATATCAGCTTTAGGTTTGACACTTGTACTGGAATTATAGTAACGTAGGAAAAGAAAAGCTAAAGTGTCTTTATTTTTGTCCAGAGTATTGTGTAGCAGGTTCATTATAAATTGAACTGTGTCCTTAAGGTCATGACACAAATCATTAAGCTAGAGCTAGGACTTGTAAGAAGTGAGTCATGAACGCTTCAGCTATGATTTGAAACATTTAAAATAAGATTTTTATTGAATGTTTCTTTACACAGAATATATTTCAGTTTTATGAATTATGTGTTTTGATTGTTTTCTTTTTTTGCTACCTCACTCGTACACACAGACCTTAACACAAGTAAGAATAAATGATAACACTTTGGTGAAGGGTGCAGGATAATTGTTCCACAGAGTGAGAAGAGCTACAAGCAAAGAATCTGTATCAACACATCAAAGAGTAATTGTGCAAAGGTATTTTAAGTGGAGCTGTATTTATGGCTACAAGGATATCCTGATCCAGAAAATATGAGCGTTTAATATTAATCTCAATAGAAGGTTTAACAGCCCATCAATCCAGTGAAATCGTCGTTTCTGGGGTATAAAAGTGAGCCTGTTGGAAATAAACATTCCCTGGTAGCTCATAATAAATATAGTTTGTTGCCAACCTGCCTCAATGGAAAAGCGTATTCCCTGTTGGGCTTTAATTCTTTCAGATGGGAAGGACAAAGCTTTGTGGACATAATCAGAGCAAGTTTTTCTCAACGTTAACCACATTTGTTGAAACGTGAGTCATGATATTTGATGGGCCATGCTGACTATTTGCCTAGAAAGTGGAACAGTACGTTAAAAAACGTGGAGTCATTTCCTTTTGTGCATCTTGTGCTCTCTGTGTACATATATTACTGTTGGAGCTGCTATCCTCTCCATGATCAGACACACTTCTCTGCTTCTAAAAGTAGAATGCTTTTTTAGCCTATGCGTCACATTTACCTACAGTGTCATCCACAGTGTCACCGGTGGTGACGGGGTTTGAATGGCTCACAATAAATCATGATTTTTAACGGCTTCAGGGACGGAGTTTGGCTCTATCTAGACTTGACCTACTTCTTTGCAAAGTCCACACAAAGTAAGTTGTTGTAGAATCCCTCATGGAAACGACAAATACTCATTGTCCAATTTGTCGTTTTACAAAGTCCCTTAAAAATATATAATTTTTTGAAGTATGGAGATTGCATGTATGAGTATATATAAAAAGAAAATGTTCAATGAAATATGATATATTGATATCTCTGATATTTTTCACCACTTATAAGCCTATAAAATAAAGTAAACAGAATTATATAATGAGTTAAGCGTCTGTATGGTAACTATTTGTGACCGTGTACTCGTTTTATGAGTGCTTCTGGGGGAACTCAAATAAGGTTTTCTTATCACCTATATTGTAAAAATGATTTCATGCTCCTGTAAAAGGACAGTTGTAATAGTTGTAATACTGAAGATGTCAAAAAGAGTTATTTCTAACATTAGCTGAGATGGACGCCCAGATTCATATCAGAGAGAACAACGGCTGTCTGTACGTCATATTTATTTTACAGTGTGGGCTTTAGCTTAGTCTGTCTGAAAATGTGTGAGCTGCTGATGTGTTGGAGCTATTAAGCGCAATAAGTAAATCTTGGAGTATACTGTAGCTTCAAATCAAGTGATCGAGTGTAAGAGTTCATTTTATTAAGATAATAACAGCAGTTGATTGTGTACTTATGTGCTTTTCATGGTGTTGGGGAATTCTTTTTCATGCTGAGTGAAGTGTTGTATTAGAACATCTCGTCCATTTCCTTTTGTGTCTTGCATTGTCGGAGATTAGCATGAGAACCGTGTACAGCGCCCTCAAAAATCAAAATGTCATCCAAACCAATAGTTGTTAAGATATCTCAGTCTGGACAGAAGTGGTGGACTGTCCGACATTGCCATTTCCTTTGTCAGAAGTGAAACAACGCCCTGTCAGAATCCCAAAGGAAATGTATTTACCATACAATATGATAATGCATTTGAGGTCCGCAGAGCGTAGAGGAGAGAGTGAAATGGTGCATAGCAAATGAAAGCAATATTGGCAGTGAATGTGAGAGACCCTGGCTTGCTGTATACCACGCTCTGTATTCTACTGTCACAGTCTTTATCATTCCTTGTTAGAATGGCCTAGTTTCATTGTAAAGGCTTTACCCACCTCCTTGCACTTGTTTTTTTTTCCTTCCCTGAGGGAAACATGTTACCCGAGTGTCTGTCTTTAACCTGGGGATCTCTACATACAGCACACGTCTGGTTCCTCTCTCTCCCTCGGGCTCAATTAGAAGCGTCGTTCAGTGGACTCAACATGTTGAGATGATCACTGGCTGTGTGTTAAAGACAGACGGGTGTGTACTCTTTAAAAAAAAACCAACCTCAGAGATAAGTCGACGAATGACATCTTTGTCTGCTGTGGATCACAGTGATATTTTGTTCTTTGTGACGGGAACACACATCTGCTACAGAATAGTTAACGAAATGAATGAAATCTAAATCAACTTAATTAGTAGTGAAGTGGGAGGAGAAGCCGATTGTTGTGACACAGGAACAAAAGTTTCTTATTGTGTTATTTACATACATCAAGACTGATGGTGTTATAATTCTAATAATGAGAATACTTTTTCTTAGACTATCCTATACTACAACAATAAGATACAACTTTCTTCTTGCCAAAGAAAATATATGGCCCCCAAGTTTTGGGGGCCATATATTACGTATACAGAAAATGTACTTTAAGCTCTCTCTGGTACAATACAGCCAATGGTAATGTAATGTCTAATATTGACATAGTCCATTGAAATCAATAAAATAAATAAATTAGAACAAATTAAAGTTTAATGTGAAATCTACATAAATACTTGGGATGCATGATATACCAGTTGCTGATGAATTATTCATAGATACATGAGAAAATGTATTATTCTTTTCCGTGAATGGATTTTACGCCAATAATTACGTCCGATAATTTGGATCCCTTACTATCAATAGCTAAGAATCTGCTGTGACTGTGAGTTAACAATGCAGGTATGATAATGGAACAGGCCGATAGATGAATAAAATGAATTGCATTACGGCCTGTTAGCATTTATAAGGAAAATGTGGTGATATTCTATATTTATTTAGTGTCAACAAATCGCATTAGACGACCAAAAACTATATTGAATTGGTTTTACTAAAAAGTCTGTGTAACTGATATTACTAATTTATCTTTGCCACAGCCCTCTATTGTTGTCCAAAAACCATTAAAACATGTAAAACAACTACACTGTTGCACTGGGCAACATGTTCCTTCATCCTGATGAACAGGAGTGCAGTAGTTCATTTAGAGTCAATCCCAGATGCCTGGTCCTACTGTTGTAAATACTCACTTGCACAAGAAATGTGTATTAGTCCGCAGCTGAAAATAGTCCCTGACAAATGTACTATTTACTCCTGTTTGAGAAATATTAGCTAAAAGCTCCAGTGCCCAGGTGTTTCAGGAAATTAAATAGCTTTTATCAACTAGTTTTAAAGATTGATGTCTTCATGAGTGCCAGAAATGTGATTGAAGTTGAAAAGTATAAGAGTCAGAAAACGCAGCAGGGCTCGACATCAACGCTTATGCTCCGGGCAAGTGGAATGCCTCCGGCAGTCGTCCGATTGGGCAAGTTCAAAATAAATGTGATCTTTATTAGGGATGCCCCGATTGATCGAGTAACAATTGTTACCGGCGGATATTTGGTTAATATGTTATCGATAGATGTATAAAACATTTCCATAAATATAAGGTGTGAAGTACAAATGGTGAATGAGGAATACACATGAATGAAAAAGTAGTATACTGGCTACATTGTCACACATCACAAGTAATAGATCTATTGTACAAAAAGGTGCATCCATGTTACCATGTCCCAATACAACCGCTGTGTTGGAAAGTGCATCTGTGTTATGCATACAGTATTTATAAATACATAATCACATAGAAATATTTATGTATGTGTTTCCTGTAAGGAGGTACCCTTCCAACATTTTGCTTTTTTTAGGCAGCCAGTGAACTATCAGAAGATTACTCCTTTGATGTGCAATAACTGCAGGGTATTCATGAGCTACTGTTTCCTAGCAACATAGTGTATAAGATGCAGTGCCACGTCTCCGATCACTCTTCACTATCGAAGACAGAAGGTGAATGAAATATTAGTTGAATATCTGAGGAAAATGTGAGACTATAGGCACAAACAGGTCGTCATAAGAGCACTGCTGCATTGTTTTCAGATACCTTATTTCACAAATACTTTTTTCCTTGTTATTTTGCTTCATGCATACGTTCAGTCACTTCCTTTGCTTCAATTCGCTCTTCTATCAGCATCCACAGCGAATTGCTAGCCTTTTGCAACCAGCGCTGTCTCTTCTGCTGGAAGATCACTCCTCTAGATCAAATGTTTTAACAGCAAAGCAGGCCCCGTCAGTGTTCTGTTTATGATGGTATACAATAGTGCACAGCTGAGAGAGCTCAGTCAAAGGACCCTTGAGAGAAACATCACTGCATTGCTTCTCTTAAACCTGCTCTATATTGGTGCTCAATTATAGACAAATGTGGTCCTGTGCTCATTCTGTCATCTGAGGGCAGTTGTATTGTATTATCCTCAGGTGCACAAGGAAGAAGGACTGGATACACGTTGTATCTGCTAAGCTATTCATAATTTCATGAGGATTGCCTCAACATTGGTGCTTTTTTGCTGAAGATGGCTTTGACTCCTCGTTCCTAGCGATCAGACACAGTGTATTATGATTCATGAAATAGAACATAAATTGGAGTTTGGAATAATATTCCACCCACTTCATGTAGATATATTCATCAGTTGCTAAATAAAGTAATCTGTTGGTTTTATTGGCAAGGAAATGTTAAATTATATTGACTCTTGGCACTGTGTGTTTATTCACAAAATATAAATATACCAGTACACATGTATATCCAGGGTTACAACCTTCTGTATTCAAGTAACCTTATCAGATATAATGGATCTAAGTCTACCCTGCATTTTAATGATGATGATGATTCCTCTCTTGCCTCATCAGGTCATCAAAAAACCTTTTCTTTTGTGTGAAATAAAAGCAGCAAAAGAAATGCTAGTAATGAGGTGGAAATATCTTCATGATCAAATGAACCATTGGCTTTCATCATGTTATAATGCAGGCTGAGGAGCTCTGGCTATAGCAATGGAATATTTAAATCACAACTATAGCCACATTGTAGATTGTATAGCTATGCTGTGTGAGGATTATAGATGTAAATATATATACTGTATGTTTATATTCAGTTTTCTTGATTTTAAAGAATGCTACAAATGACACAAGCAGTCATATATACTAATATGATACACAATGTTATGTATTACCCTACATATGATCTACCAATGTAGCCCACTTGTCCATGTAGGTTAACACGTACATTTAATGTTCAAATTATGGTATACAGTAACCCTCAATATGTCCGTTTCTGTGTCTCCCGTATCGGTATTTAGTAGGGGGGGAACTAAACACAGAAGGAGAGGGGAAATAATAATAAAAACTAAGAACTCAGGTAGCTGGAGAGGGGCGGGAGGGTCAATTAGACAGATGGGAGGGAGGATTCACACCATTTTCCATTTTTCTGTGGGAACATAATTTGTATACATTTATAATAAATGTGATTACCTTAGTAAGTCATAATAAATATATATATTTATGACAAAAAGTCATACAAATGTCATAAAAAAGGCCTAGCATACTATAACAGAAGTAAATGGTGAAGTGTCATAAACGTTATGGTATAGTCTGTAAAATAAAAAAAGGTATATTTAATTATTATTCTTTATTAATGTGGTTAAACATGCAGTGGAGACCTGTGTCTATCCCTTCTGGCAGTGAGAGTTATTACAAAAACACTGTCAACATGTGGACAGCTTTGTGTACGCCAACTGGCTGGTCTCACAAAGCAAGTCGCTCCTCACAACTCAAAAACACTGGCGTTAATGTGTTATAAAAGTCATAGTAGAGTATGTCATAAACTTGTAGAATATTATATTCCACAAAGTCATAAGGTCATACTGTCGAATGTCATAAAAACTCATAGTATTGTTGTCATGGGTTGCAGATTCAGGGAGCAGGGGGAAGGGCCCAAATGCAGACTGCAGAGGGAGGCGGATGCATTAAACACTTTAGTGAAAAAAACGGGCTTACAGAATGAGAGTCCAGGTGGCAAGTAACAAGCAGGTAACAGCAACAAAGCAAAGAAAGACGAACCAACATCTAAAAGAGAAAAGACCATAAATACACAAGAAACTAATCAAACAGGACACAGGTGGGCAGGCTGAAAACTCTTGGGTGGAAAAAACAGAGGGAACAGAGCAAGGCAGACGAGACTATTACAACACAGGTGATGCACAGAAAAAAGGAGGGAAGTCAAACAAACACAGGACATAAGGGGCAAGGAACAAAACAGGAAACAGACTTAACAAAAACCCAGGATCATGTCAATAGTTTGGAATAAAAAGTGATAGGATTGTATGTCATACAAAAAGTCATAGAATAGTATGTCATATGTAGTATGTTATAAAAAAGGTCAAATATGTCACGTAAGTAATCAAAAAATCATCGTGTAGTATTTTTTGAACAAAGTCATAAAAAGTCAAAGTATGGTATGTTGTAAACAAGTAGTAGTGTATTAAAAAAGCATAGTATAGTTATCATAAAATAGTCAGAGTTAGCCGTCACAACTGTAACTGTGCCTCTGCATATTTCTCCTTGTCTTGCTGAATCACAATGTTCACACTCACAGACTTTGAGGTGCTTTCCTTCGAAATCTGTAAGGGCTCACGGCTGTCCCACTGTCAAATCGTCAATTCCTTGAGGGCTCTCTAGCAGACATTTTGAGCCCTTTACTCACACTTTCCGTCAGTCTGCACACTTAAAAAAAAAACTTTAAAAAAAAGACTGCCACCTGCAAAAGTTCTCTGACGACTCTGCAATCGTCGGCCTCATTTCTGCCAGTGATGACAGGGAATACATAGAACTGAACCAGGACTTTATAGGATGGTGCCAGCAGAACCGCCTCCAGATCAACTCTGGTAAAACCAAAGAGCTGGTGATGGACTCCCGCCGGGGTAAACGCTCTCCTCCGTACCAGTGAACATCCAGGGAACGGACATTGAGATCGTGAGATCTTATAAGTACCTGGGTGTTTACTTGAACAATAAACTGGACTGGACTGATCACACACATGGACTCTATAAAAAGCTTCAGAGCAGACTCTATCTGCAGAGGAGACTGAGGTCTTTTGGAGTGCAGGAAGCACTCCTGAGGACCTTCTTTGACTCTGTGATGGCAGCCATCTTCTGTGGAGTGGTCTGCTGGCGCAGCAGCATCTCGGCAGCCGACGGGAAGAGACTGAACAAACTTATGAAGAAGGCCAGCAGTGTGATGGGGTGTCCACTGGATACGGTGTAGGTGGTGGGAGACAGGAGGATGATGGCTAAGCTATCATCCCTGATGAACAACACCTCCCACCCCATGCGGGATCGCCCTGGTGATCCTGTGAATTTCCCCACTGCGGGACTAATAAAGGATTATCTTATCTTATCTTATCTTATCTTATCTTATCTTATCTTATCTTATATTATCTTATATTATCTTATATTATCTTACTTTCCTTTTTTTTTGTGTGTGGGAATTGTGTGTCAAAAAAGGTCAAAAAACATCCTTGTATAGCTTGTCAAAAAAAGTCACAAAAAAGTCGTATTATAGAATGTCAAATAAGATACAAGAAAGTCATAGTATAGTATTAGGGGTGTAACAATACACGTATTCGCATTGAACCCTTCGGTACGAGGACACAAGAGGCAGGGAACAAAATAAAACAGGAAACACTAAAGAAAAATCCAAAATCAGTATAATAGTATGTCATAAAAAAGTCATAGTATAGTATGTAAGAAAAGTCATAGTAGAGTATGTAAAGATAGTAATACTAAAGAATGTTAAAGTAATTCTAGAGAATACAACAAAAGTCAGAGTATAGTATGTTGTCAAAAAGTCATAATACAGAATTTTATAAAAATGTTTTAGTTTAGTATGTCATATAGTCCTGTATATTATCTCCTCTATAATGAATGTCACAAAAAAAATGATGAATGAAATTAAATGATTTAAAATGACTTAAACCAAATTACTTTCTTGGAGGTTTCTTGTGGGGAAAAAACATTTTCCGTTTACATTTTTGAAAGACTTTGACATGATCCAATTGTCCCTAGGAAAGTGTGCCAAGACCATTTCAAGAACGTATGACAGGATTAATTATTGCACTGTGATACAGTCCTCGTGTGATTGGTTTGTGTGGGTACGTATGCTCATGTTAATATTTCCCACTGACGTACTGAGGAAGCAATCAATTTGCTTCACTAATCTGAAGGAGCTGTCATTGTCACTGTGATCACACAGCGATGAGGAGGGGTCGAAGCTCTTCTTTCTTTTTTGCTGCATTTTGTTGTCTGATTTCACATCATGAGACCATTAGGTGGTGCAGCTTCTGGTGTAGAAGTCTTTAGCTTGTGTCTAAATCTCTCAATGTCATCGGACCTCTCAGCAGTGGTGTCAATGTAACTGCCCACAGAAGTGTGTTTCTGAATGTATTTTGCCATTACTCTGCCAAACAACGTCTCAAGTTGTGCTAAATATTCTTTAAGTACATTTGAAAATCGCTGGCTTTCAGATTCAGATGCATTGAAGCGTAGAGAGGCGAGCTGTGAGAAATAATGCATACTCACCTATCTTCTCCACAGTCAAGAGGGAAGTCCTTGGGTATAGAAACTGGAATCTCTGCTGACTGGAGCCGATGTGTACGGTGCCAATTCTGGTGCTGCCATAATTAAAAAGTTTTTTTTTCTCCTGCTTTCTCTAAAGTCCATCAATTCATAGAAATCTGTGTATCATTGAGGTCAAGTACATTTGTTTAATCATTAAATTGTAAACATCTGCAGATCTGATATTAGGACTAATTAAAATACACATTGTGTGCAGGACTGTGCTTTGACTGGTTCGTGCATTAAAAACAAACAAAAACACAGACCCACTCATACAAACATTGCTCTATATACCTACTGGTCTTCAAAAACGCCATAGAGTACATTTAATGTTTGCTGACATTGTGTACAAAAGCTGCTGGGTCAAATCGGTTGTATTGGTCACTGACGCATCACAATGGGTGGAGAAAAAAATAAATAAAAAAAAGGTTAACATATCAAGAAATGCAAAACTCATGTCATCCTCCCAACATTGTTGGTTTGAGTTTGTCTTTCGAACAAAAACAGCACATAATGTACAGTTTAACTGATTCATTATGCTCCCTTCTCTTTCCTACTGTTGAATGAAAACTCCGCTCCTCCCTGCAGCTTATTCACAGTAAGATGTTGCCTTAAGCTTCACTGTGAAGAAGCCACAGGCTTCGTTTGCATGACTGAGGGTCAGAATGATCTCATCGGTAGTAGCTTCACACGTACACCATCAGTGACCATCAGTGTGCTTCTCCTTATGTTGGGTCGTTTACTGTTGTCTCACTCATACGGGAAACATTGGAGCCCTATAATCTTATGACACTTTAGATTTATGTATTACGGTTTATGTTATAGCCGTCTCATTGGATACATTAACTATGTCAATAAAGTATTTTATTCTGAAGTGGAAGTGTATTTTTTGAGCTACAAACTGTATATGCTTTTTGTTAAGTAGATTTAGTAGATAAAATACAATGTTTCATTCTCCTTAACGTGTCTTTTTTAATCTGTAGATTTCTTCCGGAGAAACAACCGCAAATGTATTAATTTTGTTTCCCAATAATCGTGTCTGTAAGATTCATGTGGGACTGATTATTATAGTCTGTCGGTCTCGAGGAACAAGATAGTGGTTATTTGCAGCTTATATTGGCCATAGCCAAGTGTTATTTATTAATAATATATTGATTTACTGATTTATTTAGTTGGTATCGCACATTAGTGCCCCGCAGTGTCCCTCATACTGTATATAGATGTTTATTTGGCAGTCAGCCAAAAACTGTATAATATATTTCTTCCTGCCACAAGTGCCAGTGGTGCATTAGAAAGTGATTCTTGGCGAATAAATATGAAGACGGGACTTTATACAAAATGTGTCATCAAATACCGTCAAAAAACACCGTCAAAATTGAAATGTGATACCTAGTTTTTCCCAGGCTAGTAATATACTTTTAATGCTTGATCATTTACATACTTTTAATTAAACAGCTAAAAACAACAACAACAGTGTGTGTCATGCAAAACCCTGTAGTCTCATGAGACTAAACATTGCATCTTATTCTGTCTCTGAAGATGATACGCAGTATATACATTTGGCAACCTTGCTAAGCAACACTTGTTATTGCCCAGCCTTTTGTATAGCAGGCTCACAGTATGAGGGAGGCGTGGAGAAGCTGATGGCTCCTGAGAGCTTGCTGCAGGCAGAGGCCTTAGTTTCAAGTAGAGGCAAACCATTCATTTGATATAATTTCACGTTTCCCTCCACCAGGAGTGTTCTCCGCCTTTCTGCTGCTATTATCAGAGCAGTAGTGGCAACATATTATTCAGAGGATGGCAGCCATTCTCTTTTTTTCTTCAGGGCTGACAAACTGTTTTTTATAATCTGTATTATTAGTTTACATCAGGAAAAAAAGACACACACAAACACCAACACACACACACACCAACACACACCAGCCAATCCTTTAGCTGAAGATTATACATGTTTGTTAATGTACAATTCCGTATGCATTGCATGTATCGATAGTAAAAGAAAGTGTTCCTCTCTTCATGTTTAACGCTAAGGGTCGGATTAATGATGAAAATAACACCTAAAAAAAGAGCCTGAAAACGGATGTTGAAGTTTCGAAACATTTTTAATAGAAATAAAATTTTGTATAAAAAAAACTAAACATGCTTCACACACTTCATTAGTTTTCATGGGGTTTTACAAATACATATTCAGATAGCCAGGCACTGTATCTTTTTGTACATTTACCCCAATTGTAGGATATGTCAGGACATAAAGCAGACATCATCAATCTATTTAATAACATACATTAACTTGCCATTTAATTTGGTCAGCACTCACATTTTATTCTGCAACACAAATGGTGTTGAAAGTAATACAGAGGGAGGTATGAAGAGCAGCATTGAATTCACAACACAAATGACCCCATGATGTTCTTCCCCAAGACATTAGAGGGCTTTATACTTTACGAAGCCAACTATTAATCTGTTCAGCGAGCTGAGGGTGATTGATAGAGATATTTTATACTTTTGCAATTAGATTTTCATTTGTTGAAAAGCCTTACACCTTCCCGACACCTCCCCCTTATCATGAGAGTGCCGGAGGAGGACATGTGTAGTAATGAATTTTCTCAGTAGCTGGTCCATTATGGATATCACCTTCAGGTCATATTGCACAATCCTCTCAAGGGCATACTTCATCTTAATTCCCCTCCTAATGGATCTCTTCAGCTAAGCTTTACCCTCACACTACGTGTGACCAAGAGAGAAGCTGGTGGCAGTGATGGGAGGGTCATCCTGGACGACAGCTTACAGTAACATCTCCTGGATAAAAATACTGTTGATTTTAACCACGAGCCACTGTTTCAAAGCACATACAGGTATGTGGAGGGCAGTGGCAGCCTTCGGCTAGCTGGTAATACAAATCATGGCCTCACTTAAGCACAGATAAATAATCACTCACTAGACCTTCACCATTTGAGAACAGTTTTTAAACGTACAGTAGGCTTCGGGCCCAAACAATTGTTAACAACGCTGCAACAGAGTTTAAACGCATTCCAAAGATATAATTTTTTTTCATTTCGTTTTTTTCTTTTTTTTTTTAACAACACAACACAGGATGTTGAAACTGGCATGCTCAAAATCGGCAGAGACCATCTTATATGTGTACTCCTTATTGTGGAACAGTGGAAACCTGAAAGTGGGAACAAAAAAATAAATAGTCTGGCACAGATTTGTTGCATTGTTGAGATGATCACCATGTCCGGTCGTTTGACTCATGAGACCGGAATACATTTAGAAATAAAAACAAAACACAAGCCTCCTACCCTCTTCAGAAATCCATGGACAATGTGTTCATGCCTTTTTGGTGTTGATTGTTGATTAATCCCTTGTGATGCCTTGAGGGTTTTAAGATTAATTACAGTTTTCAAAACTGGCAGACGACATTGAGAACACCTGAACATATTCTTGATTTTAGTTCCGTTTCAGTCAGCACTGCTCACGATGACGGAGACGTTTTTGAAAGAGGGCATAGCTGAAATGTAAACACTCAAAAGGAAAGCTCCATCCATCGGCCTCTGCCATGCAAGTATTTTTTATTTTTTATTTTTTTTTCGTGTGTATTCTTGTGAGGCAGACAGGCAATTGTACCATTATCTGTTCTGGTCCCCTGTTTTGTCCATCCCTGTGGTCTCTCTCCTCGCCATGTCACGTCTTTGGGCAACACTTCTATGATCTCCAGCCGTTCAATGACACATCCATTTTTTTTATGCCGGCTGTGTCAAACTCCACCGCATGTTTTTCTCCCGTCAATGTGGAAATTATGATGACTACATTTGTCCATTAGATTGCATGGTTGCTGTAGCTGATGTAGGTCTGCTTTGTTGGGAAAGCTGAAAGAGAAGAAGAAGAAGAATAAGAGGGTATATTGAGATTAAAATGTAGTCAAGGATAACTATTGTACTACTGTACTATTGATGAGGAAGATGAATGAAGCGCATGTGGGGGATTTGTTTAGCCTTGCTTTCCTGATGCAACAAGTGGAAGATGAAATGTCAAATAATGGCAGAAAATGTGTCTAGTTGCTTTTTTAGTCCCCAGTAGATATTAGTAGTAAATCCCTCAACTCTCGAGGTATGTTTTTGTCCATGAATACATACATGCCTGTATTAACTAGCAGATGGGGGGGTTTCAGTGTAGCCAACTGTCCCCCATCACAGCTCCTTTCCCTTCAGCTATCAGGCTTCAACTTTCCAGTTGTCTCCCCAGCCTGTGTTAGCTGATTCGCTGAGGTGGAGCAGATAAATCCTGACATATCGCCGCCGAATCACGGCAGTTGTGGGAGCTGGCCCAGACAGGAATTTTTCAATTTCATCAAGCGATACATCCACGGTGGCGATGACAATGACAAATGGTGCTTATTCAAATAGCCATGGACTGTACAGCGCCTGTAAACGGTAACCCCATCAGGATAAATTGCCGCTGGCTATCAATTCTGCGCCTTTGCCTTCTGACTTATTGTACAAAAAGGCCCTATTAACCCTCCACAGGAACTTGAAGCAAGATAGGAATTAATGTTGCAATGTGTGTTTACATGTATCTATTCTGATGGGCCTCACCACAATATGCCATTGTTACTATAGTGCATTGTCACAGTGTTTATATTCATTTCTGTATTAACGGTACATACGCTGTCAGCTCTTTTATTCTCCTGTGAGGGGAAACATTTCTCACTACTGTTGAAAGGTAAGGACTGAACCCAGCTTTAAAATGTGTGACAAAAGGCTCAATTTCCCTGTTAATACTACGCAGAGAAAGCATGAACGTTTATTAAGAAGTCATTATCCAGCTGCTTCAGAAAGGATAGTTAGATGTTTGATTAATACGTATTTGATTTTCTCTTTATTTACATTTAGCTGCAACTCTACGGCTTAATTGATGAGTTGATTGCCAGTAATTTAAAGGGTTATTGTTTTGATAATAGATTCATTGTTTTAGTAATTTTTCAGCTTGTTTGAGCTGCTTAAATGTGAGGACTTTATGCTTTTCTTTATAACATCTGATAGAAAACCGAATACATATAAGGTTTTGACTGCTGGTCAAATAAAAACAAGCTAGTTGAATAGGTCACATGAAGCTCTGGTAAATTACAAGTCATTTTTCACTGTCTTCTGACATTTTATAAACGTACGTTATCACTGGATTTATTGACTGCAAAACGTATCAACATAAACACTTTATCTATGACTAACAGTACCAGGAGAGAACATTCTAGTTATTGGAGTTTGAAACATGTGACTTAAACTATTCAATTATCAAAATTGTTTTCTGACTGGTCAAGTAATCAACTAATTGTTTCAGTACTAGAAGTGTAAATACAGAGAGCAACAGCCAAAAAAAGTAAGGTACCTTTTTGGCATGTGATGTTAGATTTCAGGTGTAGCCGCTAAATTCAATGAAACGATGAAAAGAAAATGACAATTAAGGTTCTCCTGAAGTAGAATTAATCTATTATTGAACTGCAGAATGTGTTCTGGAGTTCAGTAATACGTAGTAAATCAACAGTGGTTACTGGATTCAATGAGGTGTTAAATAACATGCCACATATCTTTTAATAAGTAATTATTTTTTTACTCTGCTTCATATCTCTCCCCATGTATTGCGTATAATCTGCAGACACTGAAGGACAAAACATGGCTGAGAAATGACGGAACAGTGGGCTGTTAGCCAGAGGCTTCCTCATTTGCATTTTTGTACTTACTTTGTGTTTCGAGGCTTTCACACAGCTCGGTCTTGGCTTCTCCGTTGGGTCTGAGTCCGGCCTTGGGGTTGAACTTGTTGGACATGGTGGCGGCGGTAACCACAGCCTTGAGGCTGCGTGTGCGCTTGGGCACATTCTGCTCGGGGTGGAAGAGAACCACGTAGACCTTGGGCATGTAGAGCAACCCAAGGGACACCGAGGCGCTCAGGCTCACAGAGATGGTCAGTGTGGTTGTTTGGATGTACAACTGCAAGGGGCAAACAACAGACATGCAAAACACAAAGAGTTTAGCCCTTCTTTGGCACTGGAGATGGACGATTTGTCTATATATATGGGTAGTGACCTGTACGGTACAAGTGACATCTGCTGTGCATCGTTCTAATTAGATCATCCAATGACCCGTTAGTTGGCCAAGCTGTCGTGGAAGTACTTTCTATTGTGTCCGATAGAGGCTTTCAAAACTACATACTGCTGGTGATGTTGTAAAACTTGTTTTAAATCAGCATCTCATCTGCTTTTACGACGCGTACTGAAACAGCCAAGGCCAACTTGTTCGTTTAATTTTCTGCCATACTAGTTTTAATATGGCCATAACGTCAACCCGAAGACACATTTGATAACAGCAGTCGATTGGATCCTATTCTGACAACAAGCAAGCCAATAAAAAAGATACAAGCTTGTGAAAATGTTACACATGGTCAAATCCTCTGAATCACGGGGGAGGATAACGCTCAGTAACTCACTCATTCCATTTTAATTGTTGGCAAAGCTGCAGCAAATGAACGAGTCATCTTCAGGGAAGCATTGAAGTAGAAGGAAAGCTTCTGTCATTTCTATACATCCTATGTTGTCACTGCAGGACTGGCCATTTGAGAAGAATTACTTTGAAAGCTGCGGTGCACAAGTTACAGTTTAATGACTGCAGACTTCAATGCAAACGTTGACCTTCTTGACAGTAGTTCGGTCAAACTCAGTATTTTAGCAACACAGAATAAGCAGATTGAGTAGCTTAAGTGGTTGATGACGATCAATACTTATGACGAGTTTAGTTCAAAATCAGTATCCTGTTGTCCTGAGCTTGACATGGAGTGATGATGAAAGATGCAGCAAAGACAGACCTTTCAAGGTAATACCTTCACAAAATGGCAGATCGACAGCCTAAAACATTATCTAGTATTTTACTTTACAATACATTATTAGTTTTTGGGGCCAAATACTGTAACTTCTGAGGCAAATGTCTGGTGGCTATGTATCCGAACACTGCGTGGGATTTGAGAAATACTGCTGCGTGCGAACCATCTAATAAGAAAGTGTTAATGTACAACTGAACCTGTACATGACAATAATGTTTGAGGCAGAGGCTTCTACTTCCTGCCATGTGATCCGTATTCAGAGTTATGAAGACTTAGAGGGCTACAACACAATGTTATAGTATATTCACTTTAACACGTGCAGGAGCTGGCAGCAGTCAGCACCATCATCTCAGGGAAAAATAATTCTCATATGAAAACACATACAGGCTGTTTATATTCCACTCTATTGTGCAGATAAATGTATTGCCTTTCAGTAAACAGCACAAAATTGTGAAATTGATAATTGAAGTTTAAATGTAGTTAGTTTATCTTGCTTGTATGTCTGAAAAATAAAATAAAATTGCCACTTCTAATCCAAAAACTTGACGTTCCAGCATCTGGTCTGCATATGTTGCTATTGTAAACAACATAATCTTTTTTTCCACTTTAGATTCTTACTCTGCCTCAAGCGGAAGCTGTTTGTTTATGACATATAAAGGCTTTTAATAAGGCACACGCTCAGTTCCTGTCTTCTAAAAGCAGTTTATTAAATAGTACAGCAACAGAAATATACTTCTTCAAATCAAAAAACAATTCCCAAAAGGGAATGCGTTTTATTTTCTCTGAAGGAACGAAGGACAAAGCAGATTTTCAATATGAAACACTGCTGCGGGAACTGATTTACAACTGTAATTAAACCACCGCTGACTAAAGTATTCCAATATATGATCTTAATGCGTGCTAGCAGATCAGCATCAACCATTTTCGGGGGCCATGATATATGATGCAACTCAAATGCTGCTCTCATTTAAAGGCTTTGTGCCTTTTACTGTAAATATTTGTATTTAATTATTTTAGGGTAGCACCTCTTCCTTTTTCAGCGGGGGAGGTTTCATCAGCCCCCCACCCCCAGTAGGTCCTTGCTGGTTTTGCATCAAAGCAGAATAACATTTAGCTCCCCAGATGTGACCTCTACTTGAATATCTTATCTGTTTGTTTATATTATTTGTGACTCTCTGTCGTGCTTTACCCCCAAAGAATGGCTGCAACTCATCTCAGCCAGTCCATGTGGGACTGCTGGCTGGAGAGAAGGATGGAAGGATGGGGGCTGTATGATGGAGGGACAGCTGCAGTGGTCCCCTCCCAGCTGTAGGGAGCGTGAACCAGTTCACTGCCGCCTCAGGGACAGACTGTTGAACCCGAGCTGCTGCTCGAATAAACAGAGAAAAATAAATTCTCTGCCGCTTTTCAACCAACAATAAAAGACATTCTCGTAGTCGCGGAGTGTAAACTGTAGGATAATGAGGGAAGAATGAAAAACATATTGGACTTAATTTAATGTGCAATATTCAGGATTCACAACTATTTTCTATGTAAAGATATAGTGGAGTAATGTCTATCTGAGCAGAGAATGAAGTTGTTCTCTCTGTGTGTTGTAGTCTGAGCTTCTCCCTGATCTGTTGAAGTTGTCGGGCCGGCTTTTACCACAGCTATCGCTGTTGAGTGCATCACAATGTTGAGATTCATTACATTACATTACAGTCATTTAGCAGACACTTTTATCCAAAGCGACTTACAATTCAGATTCTATCACAATTCTACACCGTAGGCACAGTTTACAGGAGCAATTTTGGTGGTTAAGTGTCTTGCTCAAGGACACATCAACATGCAGCTAGTGGAGCCTGAGCCGGGATCAAACTGATTAAAGGACCCTGCTATCCACTTCGCCCCAGATACGTTTTAAGGCAATCTAAATGCTCCAAATCTTGTATATAACACCTTTGACCCTAATTTGAAATATATTTTAAAATAGAAAATACTCACAATTCAATAAAATGCAAGCAAAATGTTTTCACATTAATGTATATTTAGCATTCCAACCATAAAAAAAGTACAGGGTACAACTAACAAAAACGACTTCATCATCAAATTGTTTCAATCTATTGTCAAGATTTTGTCAATCTATTGTCTACAAAACCAATTTTGATCCAACCAATAGTCCAAAACTCAAAGATATTTTATATAAAACACACTTTTACAAAAAATAGCAGTTGCTGATTCATTTCAGTCATTTGACTAAAGCATTACTGAACTAATTGTTTTAGTTTTGCTTAAAATTGTATTTTGTTTCTTCAGGAACAAGGGTCTAAAAACCAACCAGACAAAACTAACTTTACTAAGAAAATAATATAAAATCAACTAAAACAATCTAAATGTAGTTCAATACAATCAACTGGCACACGTTAGATTAGATAGACTCTTCACACATAAATAAAAACCCTGTTATTAGTGAAAGGTTTAATGCTAGTGTTGGTATTTATTTACAGGAATCAGATAATGATATAGTCGTTGATATTCATCCATTCTTTACACACACAAATAACATAAACAAACACTTTTCATTAAGATACTTTAAATCAGTTAATAACGAATTATGTCTAAGAGTGTGATATTGAAAAGAAAAGAAAAAAGGGATTTAAGTGAACAAACTATGTAATGGCGACATTGTTTCTAAATAATCTAAAATCTTTGCCATTCTTGTACTAAGTTTCTTGGTAATTCAGCACAAGAGATATGTGGCGATACAATATATCTGTTACAAACTAATCTTGGCTGATATACCGGCCTCGCTAATTAACTAGTTTAGCTCAAAACACAACACACACATTTGACCACATTGTCATTCAATCAGCATTCAATCCCCCCCCCCCCCCCCCCCCCAACAACAACAACAGAAACCCTAATGCAGTGCTTCACGGAGCTATAGTTCATTGTGCTTCATTGCTCGTTTTCAATCTAGTCATTTGTTTCCTCCTGATTCCGATGCACCCGACGTGCACGGACCAGACTCCTCAAAGCGAGCTGTTGTGTACCTCACACACTTATCACGTTGCAATCAGCAGATCTTGCCTGAGGCAGAACATAACATAGGAGCAGCAGTGTATGGCAGCATGAATGACTGAACTAGACGCGGAGGAAAACAATGGGGATCTATCATTACATATGATGAGAGGAGTTAATGACAGCCCACATCGCTGCCTACAGAGAGTGCGACACAACTGAGGGAGAAAGGCAGTGTTCACTGATAACGTAAGATTAATTTGAGGGTTAATAAATGTAAACAGATTCTATTTTCGACCAGCGACTCTAGAGAGCTTCTGCTGCAGGATGCAAAACTACTTTCTACATTCAGCAACTGCCTTATTTGTCAGCCTGCTATGAAAATGTTCAGCAGAGGGGCTTGCTACATGAGATTTCACTATAATTACACTCTAATTAAGCTAATAAACAAATAGAAGCCTTAGGGGACACAATATAGCTTCATGGGAGAATGTCATTTATAAAGATCACAATTCTCCGGCCTTGATTAGCTTCACAGCCTGTTATTATTATTATTGGAGCACCCAGGGGTCAACAGGCCACGACCCAGAGGGCTGCTCTGCTGTAGGCCTAATGAACGTAACAACTGCTCTCCGAGGTCCGAGATGTTGCTGCGCTCCCTCTGCGCTGAAGCATCAATCTTCATTGTGTGTTACTGGGCCTGCGGGACATTGCTGCGAATAATGCTGTTTACCTTTGTACTGAAAAGGGAAACAGAGAGAAATGGAAAGGGACCGGGGGAGGTGGTTACAGGTAGCGGGGAAGAACACGTCTTGTCTGACATCTGGTCCTGTTGAACTCACTGCGACTCCCGCTCTTTGTCTGACGAGTGCACTAACAGCAGTTTTTTGTTGCGGTCGAGTCGACAATGCCAATAGTGTGACGGAGACTTCACAGAGAAATAAACAAAACCACTCAATTCATCGGTCCATTCATGCACGGCAACGGCAAGACCTCTTTGTGTGGGCTGATTGCATTTGAACTTAGCCCATTGTGCTGAAGCCTCATTCCCATGCATGCTATTGTCCGTCGCCTCTCCCCCTGTCTTTTGAGGCAGCCGCTGATTTAGACCGTTTCTCCAGGTAAGCAGGTGTCACGACTATTCCCGATGCTAGCACAACGCTCGGTGATCACGCTCCCACAGATAGACCAGATGTCCCCGTTTGAATGATAGAGAAAGCCTCCCGTGGCATTTGTTACATCTATCCTGGCACCAGATGACAAATAAATGACTGTGTGCTTGTAATGCTGTGGCAGAGGCCCGCTTGTAAAGTGGTGATGAGCACATATAGCTCGATAAGGCAAATCAAGACCCGGAGGAAGTGGAGCATTTAATTGCTCTGAAAGACGTGTCAAAGTGGGCTGTGAGGCTTTGTGCGGCCTGCCATTTACAGTAAAATGATTATGAGGTGTGTTTGCTTTGACATGTTAATTCCTTTTTATGTAACCGCTCAACGAATCAGTCTAAGGTTGTTGTTTTTTTTAACACGAAGCCTATCACTGGCTACTTTTTTGTTAGGCAGTAAAAGGCAATGAGTCCTCCAAATAAAACAAGTAAATACGTTGTTACATATATATGACATATATATGTTTTCTGATCTATCCCCACGATGACACTATTTGCTCTTCGCTTCCCGCAGAAAAATAAATCAGTTTTCAGGGGTGGAAGAAGCACTCAGATCTTCTACGTGAGAGACAGTAGTGAGCAATACTACAGTGTAAAAATACTGCATTCAAAATAATACTTAAGTAAAAGTACACAAGATATAGCATCAAATTATCATTACAAGTAAGAGCAATACATGTATTCATTTAGCACAATGGCCAGTTTCAGAATAATATGTATTGTATTACTGGATTGTAATTATGAATGTATTAACGTTGCAGCTGATCAAGGTGGGGCTAATTTGTTTTTACTTATTTATGATAACTCTCTACTTGAAGGTTGAGAGTGCCTTTAACCAGTAATCATAATCATAATCATAATACAATTATCTAAATCGTATTAGTAACTAACTAAATCTTTAAAATAAACATAGTGGGGTAGAAGTATGAAGTACCATAAAAGTACCTCAAAATTGTACTTAAGTACAGTACATGAATAGTTCACCACTGTCTCTTTTATGGTCATTATGGTTTGTGATGAAATTCCTACTTTCTCGACGTGGTTACAAAGACAACCACTGGCTTAAGGCTGATTAACAATCATGGTTAAAAGAAGAGGGAAGTTGGACATAGGAAACAAACAGCATACTATCGTCACAATGCTTCCTCCTTTGCTTGGCTGTCACGTCAACATAAACATAAATTGATTTGTAGGGATTGAGGGTCTGTTTTCTTGCAAGGACAGTCTTCAACAGCAAAGTAACTTGCTGCATGGTCTGACTAGACAAAACCATATTAGAGTGGTTATATATTAAATATGATTATTCTCTCTCAAATGAGGAGAGGAAAAAATGTAGGACATTTCCCTGCAGCAAGATTTCCGTTTTGTCTTCCATTTCATGTCTTACCTTAACAACGCTGAGGGCAATGGCAGAACTTTTCCAACTGATAAAAGTAAAACTATCTCCTAGACATTGTTTGTTCAGCTTTCTGCAGGAAATAATTATTAACGAGGGAACAATATCTTGTAGAGTGCCTTATATTTAAGCAGGGCGAGAGAAGTTTCTCAGGGTTTGTAAGTAGAAGAAGAAGAAACAAAAAGGAGGACTTCACATAACCTTCAATTTACTTTTTCACTTCTATTTTACTATTCAAAGCCATGCTAGCTAATGGATTACCTCATCCTCCAAAAAAGCTGCTCACTCTTTGTGATTGTATAATTCCCTTTCATCTTCAGAGAGAGGAGATGGAATGATTAAACAAAGAACTCGCTGATATCCACGGCTGCTGTTGACATGATGTGCAACAGTCGCATTAAAAAATAAAGTGCACTTTGAACTTGGACTGCTTTTTATTTACTGTGTGTGCTGATTAAGAGATTGACATTTTACTACATTTTCCTTGATATATTTCAGTAAATGCAGCGTAACAAGCAGCATCTGGTGAGCGCAGCAGGTCTCTCATTGTTTTCAACATGTTGCTGCTGTTGCTCAGTTTTAGTGTTAGCAGCAGGAGATTTATGGGGTAAGAGAAGGCCAATATGCAGATTCACAGTAGTTTGAACTCTGTGGTTTTAACACAACATGCAGCATATGAAAATAAGTCATTGTGCTGCTGGTCACATACTACATTATTAATGTAATTCAATTGGCTGCAGTCATATGCAGATTTCCTGCAATGCAGTAGTAGACTATACAGTGGAAATTATTTTTGGGATGCTGAGCGTGACACAATGCGCACAATCGGTCTCTCTCGAGCTCTTTCCCACAAAGGTAACCATCACAGCCAGTTTTCAAGGCCAGCGTTTTGATGCATTGTTTGCTTTAATCCCTAAAGGGAGGAGGTACGGATTAATTTGTTGCATCTGTCAGACCCATGCTGGCACCACTGATATTGTCCATGCCAGTTTGAGGATTTTCCCCTCACCGCTGTCCTCCCTTGTAGCGACTGAGCCCGTTTTGTTGCTCTGCCAAAATACCTCTTTCAACTGGATCTACACATTTCTACTGTCATTGTTTTACCCCTTTGGCTCCATACCCAGACTGTCTCCACTGAATGCGAGTTCCAAGCCCAGCCTCCATTTCCATGCCTCTTTTGGATCCCACTTGACCTGTAGCCTCCCCGAGTTCCTACTGGATGTGATCCAGGTCCACGGTTCACGAGGTCAGGCACATCGATTTGACACGGGAATACGAGTGTGAGCTTGTCTTTGTGTCAACAGCTCAGGGGTCTCTAATGCACTGTGGCATATAGACATCACGTATACGTGAGTCATAGACGTGCATGCCATTATCAGAGAATGCACTTACAAAACTCTGTGTCCTCATTCGGTATGTTGTTAGTACATTTGAAACATGAGGCTTCTGCATGACATCCTGTGACATTGCTCTGGTCATCAAACAAAGGCAGAGTGAAGTATACAAATAAGAAACAGAACATTGGAGGTCTGCCTGGGACTGAAAGACACATGTAAACATTGCTGATTAAAAAAGTAAAAAGAAGTTGACTTATGTGCAGTAGTGGAAGAACTACTTATAACTTTAAATAATGGAGTATTTTCAAATTGTGGTATTACTACTTATATAAATCTGACAATCAACTTTTTAAGCAAGTACAAGTACAGAAGTATTAACAGCAGGATGTACTTTCTACTAGTTAATGTACTGAGTATTAAAGTAAAAACACTCATACAATACCAAACCCCCTGACAAAGGTATATTATATATTATATTATTAGATAATTTCTATTTATCCATCAGCATGTAAACATGTAACTGACCTAATTATAAGTGCCTACTATACTGTTGGGTAGTTTAATCCAACAGTTCCCAATCTGTGGTTTAAGATCCCCACAAGAGGTCATCAGACAAATGTGACCGGTCAAGAGGAAAGCAGAAAATAAAACAAGGATGTGAGTACTGGTTTTATCTTTGACAATGCTTCAAAATTTACTTGTTGATCATGTTTTTTTATGCAAAATACATCCTGCAAAGTAACTAGTAATTATAAATGTCAAAGAAATGTAGTGGAATTAAAAGTACACTG
Source organism: Pholis gunnellus (assembly GCF_910591455.1). NCBI lineage: Eukaryota > Metazoa > Chordata > Actinopteri > Perciformes > Pholidae > Pholis > Pholis gunnellus. Next base: position 7,548,676 of record NC_136529.1, on the reverse strand, counting down.
TTCTCTGAACTTGTAGTCAAGTAAAGGTATAAAGAAGAACTAAATGGAAAATGCAAGTACCTCAACATTGTACTTTAGTACAGTACTTGGGTTGATGTAGTTAATTAATTACTTTCCACCAATGGTGTTGTGTATTTCTTCTTTATCTGCAGCTGCACTCTCCTGCATTAATGTTCCAAACATTCTTGTGAACAAACCAAGAAGAAGCAGGAAGCAAAGAAAGAATTTGACATAGAAATAAAAAAGGCAACCTAATAGGTTTGGTATTAAAGAAGCTTTTGTGTGCCTGTGATGATTACCCTTTAAAGTACTTCTATGAGTTAGAAAAAAACTACAGGAATAGTCGCACGCTTACCTTTTCCGTGGACTGTGAAGTGCCAAAGAAGATTGGGATGAATGCCAGCCAAATAATGCAGGTGGTGTACATGGTAAAACCAATGGGTTTGGCTTCATTGAATGTCTCCGGCACTCCTCTGGTTTTTATGGCGTAGACCGTACAGGTGACCATGAGCAGCATGCTGTAGCCCAGCAGGCAGATGAGAGACAGATCAGAGATGTCACACTTGAGCACACCGCGAGCCATCACCGGGTTAGAGGTCCTCTGGTCCTCGTAGTCAATAATGGCCTTGGAGGGGTCCACGCCAAACCAGATGCACACCCCAAGCAGCTGCACTGAGGCCAGGGTGAACGTGATGGCCAGCTGGGAGGCTGGAGAAATTAACCTGGGTGCACTGACAGACATGGAACCCTGCTCAAAGATGCGGTAAATACGATTGGTTTTGGTGAGCAGGGCGGCGTAACTAATGCTCATGCCCAGACCCAAGAAGATCCTCCGGAGGGAGCAAATTCCCACATCAGGGGTAGAAATCATCAGGAATGTTGTGGCATAACAGAGGAAGATGCCAGTTAGCAGCACGTAGCTCAGCTCTCGGCCTGATGCTTTCACAATGGGGGTGTCGTTGTAGCGGACGAACGTGACCACCACGAACACAGTGGCCATGATGCCAAAGACAGCAATAAGCACGGGAAAGACTGCCCATGGAGAGCTCCACTCCAGCTTAACAATGGGGATTGGAACACAGCCGGTGTGATTCACGTTGGGCCGCAAATCAAAGCGACACATCTTACACGTGTAGGTGTCTGCCTGGTACTGATAGCCATCACAGCGCTCACAGTGCCAACAGCAAGGCATGCCCTTCACAATCTTCTTGCGCTCGCCGGCCTGACAGGGATGACTGCAGATTGAGGAAGGGATCTGACGGACACCGCCGGGCCACTGCATCGTACGAACCTGCGAAGGAGGCAAGGGGACACAGACAGACATTAATGGATGGAGAGAAAGATAGAAGAGGGGAGATTTGTAGAGAGCGAAAGTGTTCATATCCTTTAAAATGTTGTCATGTAGAGAAAGTGATGCTGTATTGATCCCCCCCCCCCCCCCAAAAAAAGATCCCTAGCACACCTGAAGGTCAAGGAAAATCTAACCGGTGGCTACTTGCTGTGTGGGTGTTTGAACCTGGCCCCGAAGTACCATTCTGTATGCTCCCATGATGCTTGGTTTTATGTATTTATTTGGGTGTGGGGTGGGAAAGGGCAAACTCGGGGTTAAATGTCTTCCAGTTGGAGGTCAAATTATCCAAAAGGTAAGACACAAGAGGAAACTGCAGGCCTGCAGGGAACTGACAGTGTCTCTCTTTGGTAAATTGTTGTTTGAGTTCAAAAACTTCAATACTCTGCCGTCTATGATCAGAAGAAAAATAGATTAATTCCGTTTCAGGATACTACCCCCCTTGTGGATTTTCCTCCTTTACAAGCATACTTGTACAGATAAATTAAATACGTAATTTCAAACGTGTCCGCTCTCTTTGATGTGTTATGTTATCAATTTTATTCAATTGTGGCTGTTCATTCAAAGCCGGTAAATGTGTCTCTAAATGTGCATTTAATTAAGAACTCAAAGAACACTAATTAAATACGGCTTTAAGAGTCAGAACTGGCGCCTTCCACAGTAGGTGCCCACCACAAACGTTGCTTTTTCACATGATGTTGAAAGAGGTAAAGAAGGCAAAGCTCCTCTCAAGCTGCTTCATTTGTTCAATTCTACTGTCTTCTGGCTGCCCAAGGCTTCCTCTTCATTTTGTCAAAACATAATTTGTTTGGTTCCTTTATGTAATTTACGGTTATAATACCGTTACTTCATCACACCCTCTGCCCACAGTATTGTTTTTTTGGAAGTCAGTGATGCCGTCTGGAGAGATGATATTAAATATGTCTATCCTTAAGCTCTCATGGCTTTCTTTTCATCACAGTCCGCTCCGTTAATCATTTAAAGCGCCCTCTGGATATTTACACCTTTGAAGATGGCACGAAGCGCTATCAAATGGTTTGGGAGGAGTCAGTGAGCAAACACGCAGCTGCAGAGCTGGAGAAAACAGTTTTTCAGCGAAGGACTTTAACAGCAAACACTAGCACAAACAAAACAGGAATGGAAAAGGCGACGCTTACGTTGAGATGGAGTTGATCCGTCCAGTGGCCTATTATTTTGTATTCGGCTGTTTGGTTTCTGATCTGGTATTGGTAGATCTCGTATCGTCCAGGAGCGTCTCCATTTTCATTAAAGAGCACTGGGTTTCCAGCAATGCCTAAATGAGAGAACAATCATCGTCATCATCATCATCATTTACTTCACATCATTGAGTTTCGTTCTGTGTAGTGAGCGTGAATCTTTGAGAGCAAACTAATGTGTTGTCATTGATACTACGGTTATTATTCCACTAAATTAGAAAGAAAAATTATGCTAAACTATTTTATTTTCTCTCTCATTTGGCAAGATGGCTGAGAACATATTGACACTGTGTCCTAATGAGAACATCCCGCATAGACACAAGGAATTATGTTGCTTTTGGACAGTTTGAGTGCATATGATTCATTTTCATTGCCAACTTGCAGAGCTCAGCTATGTTACGATGTGGAAACGTGAGGGTGGGGCTATTAATTATTGTCATCAAGTCCGGGTTCATGTTTTGAAATCACCACCCGTATCTCAGATTTGATCTGTGATTCAAATAATAATAGTTTTTCTCTTTGAGAACTGTTTGTTCCCTCTGGGTGGATGATTGTTGGAGAAAAAATCATCCACCCAGAGCTTTGAAGGTGGGATTGAGAATGACGACATAATCTTTCTAAACAGGTAACTATCAGCCTAGTTACCTCCATGAAAAATGGGTCATAAAGTCATAAAAATGTGTACCGCTCCTACTCATCGCTACCACAGCTTCTGTGTTGAATGAAATTGATGTCAACAGATAAATCAATTGTCACCTATTGGACAAAGAAGAAGCAAAACAAAACATCCCCCCTCATAAACAGAAATCAAAAAGACAGTTAAATCTGATTATCAAATTAGATCATACAGAATACTGTGGTTGCAAATTACAAATATTGTAGAAGGAAAGCAGCGTTGTTAAAAAATGTCATTGAAGATAATCATAGGTTTTAAATCAACAATATCTGGCGTTGAACTGCAGAAGAGCCCCCAAACACACACACACACACACACACCACTCATGTGTCCCCCTCCTTGTTATAACAATGTATTCTATTCCTGTGTGCCGTTTTTTTTGCATCACAGAGAAAAGCCCACCACAGATTTCTCTGTAACTAGGCGAACCCCACTTCCAGTAAAGCGATCCATTTAATAATGGTAGAACGTGGAAAGGTTCTCCTTCGAGGGAGAAGAAAGGAACTTCATTGTCGAATTGCTTTTCACATCAACTTTAACAAAACCTCTATACCTTCAAACACTGATGAAAGCAGCTTTATTAATAAGTAAGAACAAAAAGTTTAACGTGGCCAATTGCTGCTGATGGATTTCTGCTGATGAGAATTTTTTTTTTTCTGTTCTTGCTTTTTGTTTCGAGGTAGAAGGATGCAGCGGCCTAATCCATATCTCGATGAGTCAGCCCCGCTGGATTACAGCGTTACTGTTTCACTCAGCCTCGCATCTGGGACAATGCCGCCCACATCACAAAGCGGTGAGTGATCATGGGAGGATTACAGTGACTTTATAAAGCAGAGAGGCAATATGTTTACATCAAAATATTAAACACATCAACACTATTTGTAAGCCGTCATATTTTCTATCAGATTTGAGTTGTGCAAAGCTTTTTTTCTTTTTGCTCTCTTTCACCATTTCCTGTGCTTTTAAAAGCGCTTTGACACGCTGTCACGATTCGGGTTATGTGCTCGAGCCTGTAAGTGCTCACATGGACACTGAGAGAGGAAAATGGACCCTAAACACCACCATGGTGGTTACTGTATGATTATACTGTATATAATAGCTTTATGGGTCTTTTTTGTCATGCTTGCTTTTCAAATCCAGACCTTTCATAGATTGACAGCTCTCTCTCTCTCTCTCTCTCTCTCTCTCTCTCTCTCTCTCTCTCTCTACTGCTGTTATTTGTTTGTTGTATTTTTGTAGTAAGAGTTTAAAGGCCTAATCTTTATTTTCGGACCACAGAAGTTACAGGTATATGTGCATATGTAATGTAAGAGGTTGACCGGTGTGTCTGTTTTTTCTTAATTGTTCATTTGTTACAGGTTGTTGAAGACTGTTGTTCAAACACCGCTCATATCATGAGAGCTGCTGCTGTGTTACATCAGGTGTCGGAAATGTCTTTCCTGCGATAAGCAATCTTCATTACATGTACGTATGTCTGACAGTAATGACAGCAGTATAAAATAAATCAGTGAGGTAATCACCAACAGCAGCAATAACAACCAGAAATTGAATACAGGATGTATCACGCTGTTGGAATCATTTCCAGGAAGCGTAGCTTAAAAATAAAACAATGTCCCCAAATATTACACTTAGTAGTTATCAAATACGCATTACTTCTTTACCAATTTGGTGTTTTCAGCTGTAGTCTGTGTGTGTGAAATCAAAATAACTTTGTATTGAAAATGTGTGTTCATTTATCTTAACACAACAGATTGAGATGGTTTTATGTGAGGACAGACAAAAAAGTAGAATAGCTCTCTTTAATGCAACTTTCATATTTGAACACACCAGAAATAGTCGGACGGTATTGTGTGCTGGCACAGAACATCATACAGCTCCTGTGGTACTCAGAATGGTAAAACAAATGGAGAAGACTAATCTGGCTTCTTTGTCCACAGCAATGAATTGACCGTTTAAGGAACTATGGGGAAATACTGCCCCGGGTCGCTGTCATTGTTCCGGAGACAGTGGCGTTGTCCTCTTCATTAGGAGCGAAGACAGCGGTGAATTTTGGGGCATATGGTCAATGTTTTTTGTTGCAGATGAGGAATTAGGCCTGTCATGTGGCACAAATTGCTTGTCTAAACAGTCCTCTCACTAGTCAGGGGCATAATGAGTTCCACAGAGGCTTCTGCCACCGCTGCATTGTGCTGTGCACTAATGTGACAGCGGAGCCCGGGTTCGCACAGGCGGGTACCGCAGCACTCGTCTCCTCTCAAAGAAACGTTGGGGTTAATGAGGTGCTAGTGATTATATGTAATATTTAATGATTGTTGTATTGCCCCACCCCCTCTCTCTCCATTTCTCTCCCTCTCTCTTCCACACACCTGAAGAATTACCTGACTGTGATCATTAATCCAACCGGTGCTTGTTCCGCATGGATGCACAACCGGGACACCTTAGTGAATGACGGCACAGCTTGCTGCCCTCTACTCGGTCATTAACTCTTAATGACTTGTATGCAGGCAAGTCATGCAGAATTGACTACAGATACACTTCACCCACACACATAGGGGTGTGTCTTTCCTGCTGCTTCATCACTGTCAATACATTTGCATGATTCCTCAATCACAAGCTTCTGCTATATACAAGTGCTCTCTAACTGGGCGAACCATACATGACATGAGGTGAATTCAGCGCAATAATCTGGACATTTCCACAGCGCTAATTTCATCAATTTGCTGCTCATAGTTTCTCCTTACTGTAGATGTTTCATTTTCAAAGCCTGATGGGAACGGGATGATTTACACTCATTAATTCACATGATGGATTTCAATGTGAAACATCCGTGCAGGAGGCGTTGAGTTTAATTGATGGTAACTTAACGATGAAAAGAGTATTTTTGCTACAGAAAAAAAACTCAGTGCAGTTAATATGAGATGGAGTAGTGAAGTCGAAATGCACATTGTCCTACGACGACTACGTAAAGATAGATGAGTGCTCCTTTAATTTTCCAAGATAAATTTAAAGTTCTGCGATACAACTTTGTGCCACGTGAAAACGATGTCTAACTGAAACGGCAGCCCTACAGACTAGTTGTCTGTATCTGCTGGAGGAGGAGATGTGAAGCAAGGGTTGAGGAGGTGACGCGTTATGGTCGTATGCTTTAATAGCATTTTAAAACGAGGGGAGGATCACAAAACAGGGAGTTGCTACAAATAAAACATAAATATGATGAACTCCTATAAAACTGGAAAATAAAGGCCTACCTCTTATATAAGTGAGCCTTTTTTTAAAATAAAGTCCGGGTTCTCTCTTCTGTTGAGCAAAGTCATGGCCTTAGCCACTATTTGAGAATTTACAGGACTTATCTATATCTTTTTTGGCAATTGCACATCTTACAGTGTGTGTCCGACCGGTTTTAGGATACTACACTATGATGAATGAGCTTTGTATCTATTGCTGTCCATTCTTATCATGTTGAGATGCTGATAGTCACATTTTTGTGAATAACAGGCCTGGGTGTCATGCAAGGGAAAGAAAAACGTCAAAAAGATATTTTCTCTACCAGAAGCATCTTCTTAGTTGCACAACAATAAAGACTTTGCACATACTCGAGGTGAGAGAGAGGTAGGTGTGCAGCGGTGGGAAACCCTCAGATCTCGACTTTATTCCACGCTCAAAACAGCTGTCCCTCGTGAGAATGACGGCGGAAAGGCCACAGCTTTTCAGTCTGCGGCAGAGCAAAAGCACTTTTCCCTGACGTGATAGCAAGAGACATGAAACACTGATGAGAAGCTTCATTCAATTGCGGCTTATTGAAGTCTGAGCAACTCCTCGACACATCGAATGCCGAGGTGGGAACAAGAGAGAAGGAAGCTCTGAAGACAGTCAAACAATGCACAGAGACTGGCGGTGTTTGATTCTTCTGCTTTATCGGCTGCTGCTGAGTGAGCAAACGAGCACTTGAAAAGTTGAGGATTTAGAATTAAGCTACAACTTTAGAGACATCCAGTGGTGGAAGAAGTATTCAGATCCTTTATCTAAGTCCCAATACTACCACCACACTGTGAAAGTCCTGCATTCAAAATATTACTTAAGTAAAAGTATTATCAGCAAAACATACTTAAAGTAAAATAACTCATTATGCAGTAAAATGGTCAGTGTTTTACGATTATACATTATGTTTTTGGATTAATATCACTAGTGCCTCAATGTGTATGCTGCGTTCTTACTGCTGTAGATGTTTACGGTTGACCTCATTTTAGGTAAGGTTGACTCCTTTATTCATCGTTGGGTCTAAACCAGTGGTTCTCAACTGGTCTGGCTGCGGGACCCACCATCACTCTAAGGGGTGATGGTGGGTGATGATAAGCCACGACCCAAATCGAGGAAAATGTTCAACTTCTCAAATGTATTTAATGAAAAGATGGTTGCAGTTTGAACCTGAGATGAAAATGTCTTCTGCAGTCGTAGTAGTCGGGAGCTCTCTTGTGCAGAGAAATTGTTCCTGTCAGTCCCCGTCCCACACATGTTAAGGAGTGTGAATAGATGGCACTCTGCTGCATAAAAAAATCCCCTTCAAAATAAAAAAAAAACACAGGCAAGACCCACCAGTTGAGAATCACTGGTCTAAACCACAGCAATGATCATATGTTTGTAGCAGCGATGTCCTGTGAGCACCACGCACCTCTGAAAGAAAAACAGCCCTGTTTTAGCTTGTTGCCGATGCATTTTCCAGGTAATCAAAGCAGGCGTTTAATTAATTTCCTTAGGTTAAGAAGTAGGATAATGTACTCCATAAATGAACTCATTCAGCAGAAAAAATAAATAAATCAAATGTGCTGATACATGGTTTTCACTGGATGGGAAGGGTATGAAGGATTGTAATCTCAAAAGCAACTCAAGTTTTGAGATAAATGTACAATATTTGCCTCAGAGATGTGTTGGAGTAGAAGGATAAAGTTGCATAAAATGGAAAGTACAAGTACCTAGAATTTACTGTATAGCATTTGAGTAAATGTACTTACATATAAAGGCTCTTGAGAAAGCACACAGATAATCCCAGACTACTGAAAATATCCCAGCGGAGCCAATGCTTCTGTCAGATTACTTTTCATCTTTTCTAAAAGGTTATCTGTCACGAGCTAGCTTACTGTGTCCCCTGTTGAGACCCCTGACAGCCCACTGAGATATTAAAGATAAATGGTTTTGTGAGCGTGCCAGGTGTATGGCCACTGTGAGCACCTTTGGTTTAAAAAGAAATACAAAAAAAAATAGCTCTTTGGCATTTGACCTTTATCAACAGAGTTTCATTACGTATTCAACCTAAGACACAATGCATTTGCTGTGGATATAGTCTAACTGGACTCTTGAGGGCTGTGCAGCTTCTGCAGAGGAAGAAATGTGAATTATTTTTAGCAGATGTCCACTAAAACTGCTGACAATAAACAGAAATGTGTAACAATAGATTCTTGCTGGCTCAGCCTCAAGAATGACTCATCACAATAACAAAAAAATGACCTACTTTTACATGCATTTCTTGCGATTGCCATTCGTTTGTCAGAAAAAAGGGATGATTGCCCTGCGTGTTTACTGGTGCATTACATAATAACACCACAACACAGAGAGATTTATATTTTCTTCAAAAAATAGAATTCACAATCCAGCAAGTCCAATATCAGCAGGCTATTTTATGTATCTGGACAAGTTCAACATAATGAAGCGTGCTGATGCAGTTGTATGGAGTGTGCAGCCTCTCTGCTCAGATCAAAGCTCAAAGGGATCTACTGCACTGGAGCTTTATGTCCCTGCTAGGATGGGCACTTTAGAACAAGGCACCACTCAGTCCTCATTCTGCATTTAATATTGAATGAATGTGGATTCCTGTGATGGATGCAATTCCAATCTACACATTTAAATTAGATAGCGATTTCAATTCTTGCATCAAATACCCGGTGCTCTTGTAATATCTGTATTGTTTACTATTTTGAATATTGAATCCCTTATGTGCTAACTGTATGTACTTTTTTATTTACTTATTGATTCTATTATTTTTTGCAATATCTTGTTTTAGTTGGTCCAAAACTCCAAACACTCCTTGCAGAAGAAATCAAACGTCAGTGCTAAAAGGGAGGGAAAAAAGCGGCCATGTTTCCCCAGAGTGGTTGCAAACTCTGAACTTGTGCCAGGCTCAGTCGTGTAAAAACAAAATGATATATAGATGGAATAAAACATTTTATACTGTGTATGCGAATTGAAAATCAGCTTCGTAGACAGTATAAACCTAATTTATCTAGACAGAGACCATCAGAAACAGCAGCTTTGTCTGGGAAAAAGAGACGCTTTTTTACAACAGATAATGAGAACCAGTGAACCCAACATACTGCCTGTTGTGAACAACAGCCCATCAGTTGTTTTTCTCCCGTACGCTATTGGATTCTCAGCAGCTCGGTTGGTGAAGGTGGAGGTTAAGGGCATCTGAATGGTTGTTGTTGTCGAAGACGAGTACTTACTTTTTCTACCTGATTTACTCAGAGGCTTCACTTTGATCTGAACAAATGTTGAGTATCATGTGGAAGGGAGGTTTGTTTGGACTTTAAGAAAATTCCCATATACTCAGTATAATACACACACACACACACACTGATCTTTTGAGACGCAATAGCTTTCAAAATCGCCCATTCAATATTTTTACAGAAATACTTTCTTTTACTTGTCAGATATGAATTAAACATTAAATTGACATTTTACCAATGCAACAAGTAGATATTAGAATGACAAATTAGCTTGAAGAGCAGGAGTTCTAGTGAATAATTTATCTGTACAAACACTGAATACTCAAGTCTCTGAGACAGAATTTTAATTGTCTTAAACTGCTTCAGTGTCTATATAATGAAACTAAGGACCACTGCTCTTTTTGTCAAAGCAGTTAATTATTAATATGTCAGTCATGACTGTGAACTTGACTGATAGCGGGGTATAATGTAAGGCTACATGGAGGAAATGGAAAATGGTTCATGAGACAGCATAAAGTAACTACGGTGCTGGTTTGTGACACATGAGATGTTGATGACGTCTACGTGGAGAAAATGTTTGTCTGATTGTGCCAGAGATGCTTTACAACACCCTCAAGGTAACGTAAAGCGCATTAAATACATTAGGTTGTAATTGTACGATGGTTCGAAATGGTATTTTGCGAGGTAAACTGAGATGGTGAACGTGATAAATGCTTAACAAGCACATGTTAGCATTTTTAGTGTAATGCCTATAGTGCAGCATAACAGGAAGGCTAACGTGGCTGCAGACTCTTACTCTTGTTTTCCCATCATGGTAAAACATTTAAGACCTGATTTTGAGCCACCTTGATTATCAACTGTACAATCCGCTGTATCATTAATGTATGACCACAAACTAAACTGACTTGAGTGCCTTAAAAAGCTCAGGTAACAATGCCTCTTGAGTTGAGACAAACATGCACTCCACTATCAATAAATGTGACTGACCTGCAAAGTTTAGACGGCGGATGTGCTTCAGCAGATGAGTGCCATTGATGGGATCCATTTTAGCGCAGAGGCCCACCTTCCCTGGGCAGAGCTCCTGGTGCATACTGTGCAGGGCGTGAGCCATCGAATAGACGGCATCAATAACAAACTGCACCTTTCCTTCCTGCTCGTAGTTCGAGTCCTTTCCTATCCGCTCTTGATCTGGAAGACACGGAAAGTTGTAAGTTAGGCTTCTGCATTATTATACCGTATGTGTGCGGTTTTACAACTCGCCTACATGCAGTTAAATCATGGGTAATGCATCCTGTGTGGTCACTCGTTCAGCTCATAGTGAACCATGTCAAGTGTGAGGTTGAGTCCCACATTTGTATCCATGTAGTTCAACAAGCCAGAGGGGGAGACTGAAAAAGGATTTCACAAGTGTATTTGAAATACTCCCATCAGTAATTCTATCAGCCACATCATGCAATCAAGAAAAATGTGTTCACTCAAGGACTCAAGTGGTTTCAATGAACGGGTACAGCTTAAAGAATTATCTACTTGTGAGTTTGTCTCTGACCCTTGTTTGAAGTAGGCTGATGATGAATAGCATATTTAGTGCTTGTCCCAGACAGCTAATATCCATAATGGTAGCAAACATTTTTTTTTGAAGAGATCCATCTAGAAAGTCCATTATAGAATAACTTGAAGGTACTACTTGTGTTTTTTGTCACTAAAACCTATCTTTTCGACACTTCTACCCTCGCGTCACACCCACTTTGGAGAGCAGCTCAGAGAGCAGCTCAGGCTGGACAGGACAATTCTGTGCACTTGCAATGAGATGAACCTTTTAAATGGAGGGTGTGGCATCAGTCCAAAAGCAATGCTGTAGAAGAAAATGCATTGCTCCTCGGTGAGTCTTATTCTTTCTACGCTGAATGGGTCTTGCCTCTCGCAATTAGCTAGAAGGTAAATATCTGGACCGCTGCAGAGGAGCAAATCAATTCCAATATCTGGAGTGCAAGGTTTTCTCCTCCGGGAAATCTCATCAGTTAAAAAACAAAAACTCGTTCACGTCTCTCCAGCAGGAATACATGGATTTACCTCTGAGTGATTCTGTACACATTAGGACTCGGACCTACATGTCTATTCCATTAGCCATTACTCACAGTATATGCCTCATGCCATTTTTCAATAGCAACTTTAAAAAAATGGACAAATGTTCCATTGTGATCGAATCCTGACCTGCTTGACTGAGTGTCCAACTGTGAATTAAGTGAGTGAGGAATCAGAGAAACCAGGAAATGGAGACATCCATTCACAGGACAGGGGTAATTCCCATCATAGGCTCAATGTAATAACTTGTGATAGGAGTTCACTAATCCTGGCCCAGGGTGTTCCATAGGTTTTTGTGATTGTTAATTGCTGTGAGGAGGTGGGGCCTTAGAGGGAAATACAACATGCCAATCCCAACTTCTCCTTTCTCCTCACGAGCCTCAAATCGCAAAGCCGTCTCAATGCAACTCTGCTTCATGTGCAAAAGAGATTATTAAAAGCAGGTGTGTTCAGTTGAGATTAATAGTAGACTAATTACCAGGGATGAGCTAATGACAGAGCCGCGTACATTTATAAATATGCCAAATTAAATTATTAATTAAGCTTTGCAAGTTAATAAGCACACAGTGGGGAATGTGCTAGTTTCATTTTTTTAAATAAATGCTTTAATTGTGGGTGCAAAATTACCTGATGGTGTGTGGAGCTGTTTTCCATCATATTTAGCAAAACAATTTGAAATAGCTCCTATTGTGGTAAATAAGATATTTCATAAGCCTTTAGATGGATTACCATGAAATGTGGTAGAGATATCTATGGTGCCCAGAGGATGAATCCAATTGTGTTCAAAGTTGTTAATAATGTTGGTTTGACATTATAAATACGAACTTGATAGGATAATGTTTTGGAAAGCCAGAAAGCTTTTTTAAATTGACACTGTACAAAATACACGGCACAGCTATTTGACATAGTACAAAGTACAAAGTTGTACTTAATAGATCAGAAACAAGGCCAAAAAGAAAATTACAACTCGTTAAAAAATGTGTTTCTCTTTATTGGGGGATATTGTGAAAAATAAAAATGTGAACACAAATTGATGTGGGCTTAATCAGGGGCTAATGTAAGAAATACAAGGATGTCATTCTCTATTTATTGTTTTGCAAGGATTAAGTTACTCATTTTGGAAGTTATGAACCAAAATGTGTTGATTTCATCAAATGTAGTTTCTGCTTTTCCAGTCCTAATTATGGTACCTTCTTTGGGTATCGGCGATACTGAGTACAGATCTAATGATCTAATTTGTTTTTGGAAAAGTAGCAGGTCACAGACAGGCAGCAAAATACAGTAAAACCTTAAATTAAAATCTATGTTGTAAAGGAATGATTGATCTTGTTGAGTAAAACGTATACAGTGCCCAAATGCTGAATGGAACCATGTGACACCAGGAAAACACGGATTGTAAAAACATTGTAGCTGCTTTTTTATAATGACCATAATTACCCTTATTCCCTGCGGTGTGACATTAAGCGTTATTTCTATTGGTATAAGATATATTGAGTGTTCATGTGGAAATACTTTCACATTTTCTGGCTCAGAACCTTTGACAAATTATCAAATTTTTGTACATGTTAACAGCGTGATTCACTGTCAGTGTAGCCCAAGTTGATGTAAAGATTCATCTTTGTTCATGCTTCTGGTAAGGTTCTGGACATGTAGGTTCCAGCGATGCATTACCAAACATTTTGTGACAGATCAGTCATACTTTATGCAACATCTGTCCTCTTCAAGTGCAAGCAATTTTCAAAAGCCACTTCAATCTGAAAGAGTGCTATCCCCCGAATCAGCAAAGGTCTCCTTCTGTTAGCCATCTTTCACATCTTTAGCTCTTGCTTCAGATCAGAGGAGTTTTAATGCCCCCGATTATCTCATGAGCTTTTGAAATGCATGAATTATTGTTGGGGGTTACGGCTCAGTAATTAAGGGCCACAGGGCATTGATTGGACAGAGATTGTCACAGTTTGGCCTACATGCTTATGCCACGGGGGAATCTTGCGAGCCAGAATGGGAGTGAGAGTGATATTTCTCTTTCAGGCTTGGCAGGCCACCCACACTAACTTTGTGTTGTCTCTTCTCCATAAGACCATTTCCCTTTTCCCCCTCCGTCTCACTCTCTAGCTCCCTGCTCATTGGCATTTTGGCTCCCTCGCACACATTTTTCAGGCGGGCATTTTGCTTTCAGAGAAATCCATTAAGATTAAGCAGAAGTAAAATGTGAAGCAACGTGTGGGTGTCTTCCACTCTGAAGTGTCACACAAGACATTTTGTGACAGTGTGTGTGGGCTTAGACCTTTGACCATTTTTTCATCTTGCGATTGGCCAGAGGCCATCGGGTTCTTTCCTGCCAACACATTTGGGCTGCCTCTTAAATTAATCTGACACTGGCGCTGCGGCTGCTCTTCTTTATTTCATTATTTGGTTCATCTTACAATTTGACATTACGTTTTATATGAATTGACAGCTAAAGGTGCTCTTTGATTTTTAGGTCTTTTTAGGGTTGGGGTTTACAATTATTTTCATTATTGATTAATCTGTAAAAAAAAAAAAATTTATTAAAATGGATATTTATTGAGACTTTAAAATATCAAAAACAGTGAAAGATGTCAATCACAATGTCCTAGAACCAAAGATAACGTCTTCGTTACTTGTTTTTCCAATTAAAAGGCCAAAGATATTACATTTACACGGATCTAAAACAGAAAATAGCTTTATGTGAGAAGGAATCAGCAAATGTTTGGCTTTTTTTCTTCATGAATCGCAAACAAATAGTTTTCGATCAACTAAGTGAATAATCGATTGCACTTCTACTTTTGGGTAGTAAAAACTTACCTTTTTTAATTCCAAATTGGGTTTTAAAGAGTGCATGCTATTTTATAAATGTATAAATTACACCATTCATGTCTTAACAATACCTCTGGTCAGCACTGGTACGTAACGCCTGCAGGAAATACCCAAGATATTGCCCTCAAACACCTTAATTTTATGTTGTATTCATTTTCATCATACAAAAAAAAAATGCCCCATTTCTAACACAATGCATGGTGGGAAAGGCTCCAGCCTCCTGCAACCATGAACAGGATAAGCGGTTTAAGGAATAGATGCTTGGATGAAAAGGCAAAGCACATGCTTGGTTTATCTGCATTGCTGTGTTTCCTGCTGTGCCCACATCATTAATATGCAGGAGAAATAAGGAGCCTATGAGATAGGTCCCTGCTCTACCTCACCGCTCCTTTCCACATTAATCAATGTCAGTTTTACGTCTCCTTCATTCACATATAAAAGACAAGTCTCCCTTAGATTTTCCCCTAGTCACTCATGCCCTCCTTATCCTTTGATCTCGCTGAGCAGTCTAACTCTCTCAGGACACCGATAATTCTGCAGCACGCCCCATGTTGTTCTCTCACAGCTGCCTCCGACACTCGGCAAAGCTCCCCACCAGTGGAGAGGCACCGCGAGTGTCACACTTTGACCTCAAACAAATGCTGCAAGACTCTCCCTCCCCATGAAGCAGAGCCCATAGATATGTTTCACAGTTAAATGTCTGTAATGAGAACGGCATGACATAGACGAGCTCCTGACTGCATCGTGCAGGTACCTACCGCAATCTCTCCTGCTGTAGAGTGTTTACCATGTTAAGAGTCATAAAACTAACCCCTGCACCGAGGGTTTGTAATGAGTAAATTATGTAAAGTACATGAACATTTAGAGTGCAAAGATTTAGTCAAAACGTGTAATCATTGAAGGATCATTAACTCGTACATTAACTTTGACTGGGTATTTGAAGTCTTACAGCATTAGTGATCACTTCAGTCAATTATTTGGTTGAGTGCTCAAGATTTAGTTGCCATGTGTCTCATAATCAGTTTATTCAACATTGTGGCCGATATGTTCATTTTCCCTATTTGCAGTTTCATTCTTTTGTAATTAGTCTGATGTCGTCGTGGTGTTTTAATGCTTCTTATCTTGTTTACAAAACTGCTGATAAAACCCAAATCTAGTGAACCGCTTCACCTTTTCAAGCGGCCCATCTTTACTATACAAGATAGGTCTCGTGATATTTTATACTTCTCTCTCTTATTAAAGACCCTTGCCTTATTCTATTTTAGCATGTATGTATTTTCTATTCTCTCGGCTTATCAATATGTTTTAATGGTATCTAAATGTCATAATGTGTTTCTTGTGCGTCTTGATGCTTTTGATGTTTATTGTAAGGGGCTTTTATTTGCCTTGTTGCTGAAATGTGCTATATGAATAACCTTGCCTATGTAGCCAAAGTCTGATACTCTATATTTTAAATTGTATTGATCTTTGCCATAGCACTCCATAGTTATCTAAAAACTATTATAGAATTGTGAAATATGACTGCATATATGACAAAAAAAAAGTTGTACAACGCCTTTTGTGGCATACTGAGACTGAGCTACGCAAAGTCTGATTAATAGCCTCAAGCATCAGTTTGGGGCTGAAGACTACAAGTTTAAAAATGTAAAAATCTGGGCATGTGGACTTACCGTAGGAAGAAGAGAGCCTACAAGACCTCTGTCGCCTGCTCCTCATCTCAGCTCTTTGAGGCTCGTAGCCTGAGGCTACATTAGCCGCTACTAGTATAACTCCTCTAAATATCTGACTGAACAGTGGCATTGTTTGCTTCTATTTATCTACTATTTCATGACCTTTAAAACCTGGTGGGATGTGCATTAGTACATTTCACTGGAAAACTTGTTTTTCTACTTCACTGTTGTTATGAACTAATATAGATACTTGTAAATATTCCAGTAACCCTCTGTATTATGACTCCAGGGACAGATGCATGAAACTCTGTTTAAATCCAACACCAAAAGCTTATGCGTGCACAACAGAAATACCTTGTCCTCAAGCACAATGTAAGCCCCTGCATATGTTACACCTCAGTTATTGGGAAGATGTAAACACGTGTTTTGAGCGTTATCCAGAGTGCTGATGAGACGGCACGCTCATGAACCGTCACTGAAGCTCCCCAAGGAGCTCGCCGATGTTCTCGCCAGCACTCCCGCTGGCAGGTAACCAGGGGTCACTTCTTCCAATCTCTAGACTAACTCATCTATCAGCATTAGTGTATCCACCTGAGCGTTCCCCTACAGCACACATAAGCCTCTGTGTTCTCTCTTGTGCTTAGCGTTGGGACTGTGAAGACGTTGCCAGCAGTTGGTTTTGAAGCCCACCTCTTGAGTAAAAGTTGTAGTTTCTCTCCAGAGCATGTAGTGAGTCTGTACCGTTTCCGCATTACTGTGTTAGTTGTTTACCGTTTTGCCAAGATCTTCCTTTTTCAAATCATGAGTCTATAAATAAAAAAGCAACAAGACCCTCCTGAGTTTTGAATCTCTGCACAAGACTGCTTATCTCTTAATATTAGTCTTTATTATAGGCATCATTATAGCAAATACATGAGCGTAATGATCACTCCTACACTGTTATACTATTTTTAGCAATGTAAACGCATCTTCTAGAAGCTTGACTGACAAATATGTTTTATAGATAAACAATCAGATGGAAATGTGTGACGGAAGGGTCAAGGTTAACAGAAACATGGAGAACACATTACTGCCAGCTTGTGACATCTACATCTCATCCATTACTGGCGCATTCACCATTGTAAGGTAACGGAAGTCATTATGAAAGAAATATATGAACAAATGTCCTCTTATTTTCCTTCGTATACACAATTTGTTTTTTATTTTGTTCGTACATCAGCCACACGCCTCCGATTTATGATCATTCGGCACACCTGGGTAACAGAGAATTTGGACTGTTGTGCATCTGGAGTTGACTTCTCTTTTTTTCTCTTAACAGAAAATGAAGAAAAATTGAAGAGAAAATTGAAGAGAATGTTGCTGCGTGAGACTCAAAGTACACTCAGCTGCTAGTTTATTTGGTAGAACTAGCAAAAACAGCTGGAGTGTAATACATTATGATACAATTGATTGTGGATTTTTAAAAGCAGATATAAAAGCAATAGTTTGAAGCAAGTAAAAGCAAACTAACCGGCCAACACCCCCCCTTTCACTTATTACAGACTGTACAAACTGGGTAACTGATTAACTGAACATTCAAAAATCACAAATCAATCAATAAATCTAGATAACTGAACATCATTACCTAATGTTATTATGAGTTAATCACAGGCACACAGACATGTTCAGTGTGTGTAGGATGTAAAGTGGTGATGGCTGGTGGTAGCTGCACAGCCATAGGACACTGTCAAAACCCACTAACACATAACTATTGTTTGTCAAATGTCCGATCTGCGCCGGCCAAACTGAATAATCGGTCCTGACATGATGGTTGCAAGGTTCAGTTTTAAGAGAAAAACATTATCACATTATTTAATTGTTGTTTTGAATGCTGTAGATTGCGGTGCTGTGATTTGGATTGGGGTTTTCATTATCGACGTGTAGAAAGAAGAATGTTGCTGCACACATTCATGAATGCTGCTCTGGAATACAAACCATGAAAACATAAAAAAAAAAAAAACACATGTAATAACGCATGGGTGAACATACTGTTCGCATGGCATATCACGACATGTTCCTGTTTGTAGATACCAGTATCTGTGTGGGAAGTATGCAGATTGTGCATCCACACATCTGCCTCCAGGGCAGAGTGGTGGCTCAGTGGTTAACACTGTCACCTCACAACAAGAAGGTCGTTACTTTGATTCCCTGTGTGTGTGATTTCCACCTAAAGACACATTATTCAGCTGGACAAGAGATTTAAAATTGCCCTTAAGTATGAATATGAGAGTGGATGAGTTTGCAACTGTGTGTCCCTAATGATGTGCTGATCTATCGGATGTGTCTCCCTCTGCTTCTCCCTCATGTGTACGCCGCACGGGCCATGATTATGTTATGAAACAAAACTGTTTTTCATTATCTTTATTTGTTGCACATGACTCTGTTCTTGCTGTAAAGTAATCCATATTATTTAAATTTCAAATACATTTTGCTGTCATTTCAAATTCGTGTGTGCATAATGTGGGGCTCTATGTCATATACCCCAAGGCACGATCCTGCCATATTTGAAAAATAAATAGAACCGTAATTGAATTTTTTCGTAAATGTAAATTCAAACTTGATAATGGACTAAAATGCATTAGAATGACTGGATCTAGCTTTGAGATCATGGTATAAGCTCAGTCCTCAGCTGGCCTCTTCACTTTGGGAAGCAAGCATCAGTGATAAAAAGCAAGTCAAAGGTACACGACAGAGATCTATGATTCCAACAGGTAGCTCGGGAACTCGGAGAATCCAATTACCGAGCTTTAGGTTCTGTCGTCTATGTCACCTACTGCTGGGTTAAGTTAAAAGGCTCTGGACTCTGAAGAAGCTATACATAGATTTGTGCCTCTGGTTGGTGTCTTCTCTGTTGTATTTTAACATTAGTAAGGAGACTAGTGTGTTGACAAACATTTAGCTTCTCATTCATTTAGTAAGAAAAGTAAATTAGCATTTTAAAAATACTTTAAACTGTTAATTTGTAGGCAAAAGTCAGTCACTGTGCTAGCTAGAATGTGTATGTGTGTGGGGCGGAATTCTTTTAAATAATGACTACCGAATGTTTTTTTGTTATGTACCATTCCACAGAATTTGTAATGCTTCCAGGCAGTGGATGCACATCTCATCTAATGTCCAAGGTCCTAACTGTATTTGAAGTGTAAATTAATAGCTTTTGTTTAGTTTTTTGGGAGCATCTATACAATGTGCAAGTGCCCTTTATTGTTTACTTTGTGCTTTTACTTTAGATTAAACTGGGAGACTATTGACAGACAATGAACCTGAGGGAATTGGTGGGCTACTTTATTGGTACTGTAATTCCTGCCACACATACTGGAAACCTTGCACAGTCGTCAGTATCCTACATAAGTGGCTTTGTAATTTCTTTTTCATTTTCTTTCAATGATTTATAATGCGGGGTGTCTATATGTGGGAATAACAAAAGCAGCTCCAGCAGAGTGGAATAAAGAATACTAGTGCATGTTATAGATGTAATGTAAATGAATTGTGAGTGGAATATTTACTTTCATTATTAGCAAGCATAAAGGCTTGTTTTACAAATGTAAACACACAACAAAGTACAAAATCTACTCTTTTAAGTTGCCCTCTGTGAAGCTAATGCGCAAACAAGCCACTGAATGCTACGATTAACAGCTGTTAACATTAGCTACCCTGCTAGCTTCAAGTTGTTCGTCATACTGTACTATTTTTTTAATATATTAAATATATTTTTAAATAAATAAAGTAAAATGTCATTGTTGTTGCTGATTGATATGGTCGACCAGTTGTTTTAACCAGCTGCTTATAAATATGCGTGCATGGCTGGGCACAAATTATTATTATCATTATTAATTACAAATTAAAAGATATCTGGCCCTGCTAAATAATATTATCAGGAATATCTTGAATGTGTAATTATGTGATAAGCATGTTTCTCACATCATGACACCCAAATGGTTATCATGTTCACCACACATATTACGTTGGAGTTATTATTATGAAGCATCTTAATTATTAATGACTATTAGTGCAGGAAAGAGTAACTGATTTCAGCAGTTAAAATTGAGTTTTACCCAAGTAAGACAAGGGATCATTTTGCCCCCGGACAACATGTGTTTATCCCTCATCTTTTAAATATATGTTGTACTACTTAATTGATGTTTAAACCTTAATAAAATGCTCAGTGTTTTTTCCTCGAGACAGATTGTGCCCTCCACAGCTGTATAACGTATGGCACTGAGCCTGAAGCTTTAACCATGCAGCCCAGCTGAGCCATTCACTCGTTATAGCCATGTGGGTAAACACACTAGACTCAGCAGAAATACAGTGCAGCACTGAAATGAGCTGTGAGATTAACTGTGAGTTTGACTATCGAATATATAGCTGCTCCATTTTTCTTTTTTTTTTTAATAGGTGGGCAATGCTGTCAAAACACACCCTGAGCCAAATGTGTCCCTTAAGACATCAGAAGAATGTTTACACGTTGGTTAAAAGTTTGAACTCAAATTGTTGAAAAGCGTTTTTCCACGGCATGAGAGTATCTTACTTGTGCACTTTTTCAGCCCGGACCCTTTCTTCACGGCGTGACGGCTGAGTTTGCAGCTGAAGTTGTTCTCCCAGAACTCAGCAAACCAGATATTCCTTCTGTTGTTCTCCAGCGTGCGGCTGATGAAGTAACGATCAAACCCTAGAAAGATCATTTCATTGTCATTGGCACAGTGTGTATCAGCACAGTGTCGGGACCGTTTGTGAGCCGGCGCTCCGATGTGTTTTACAGTATAATTGATTCAATATTACATCTTATGTTCAACATACTTTGTAGCTCTGTTTGACAGAATTTTAGGTTTTTGACTTTTGATGATCGTATGATCAATGGTTAAGCAAATTACAAAGAATCTTTTATTCTTTTGCAAACAGATACAGCCCTACGTCTCATGAAAAGGATATTTCACTGAAATATGCACATGGTTTTATTATACGGGGAGATCTGATATATGCACAAAGCACTTCTCTGTACCTTTGATGGACTGCCGCTTGGGCAGGATGGTGACGGCTCCCTCTGCCATCTCCTCCTGGTGCACAACCGGAGAGATCTTTGAGCCCCAGCTGTCCGACCCCACCCAGATGAAATGACCTGTCTGGTTGGCCTTTTTAGCTGCATGAAGTAGCCGCCTGCAAAGGTGAGGAAACAGATGTTGCAACGGATAAGGTCAGCATCCCGACCAACTCCACTTTGATTTTGTTTTGCAATTGGTTACACAGCGGTCTGCTGGATGGATGCTGTGGCTCTGATGTTTTTCTAATCTTCCACGGTGTGTTACGTAGCTATCACTAGGACCTACCTGATATCGTCTTCGTTGGCAAAAAGTATGACAACTCTTGCATTTGGGTTTTCTCTGAGGCGTCGGATGACCTTGTCAAACTCTCCCTGCTTGGGCTCCCGGGGAATCTTGACAGACTGGGAGATGCACACCCCCCCTAAACACAAGGAAGTTTACAGATCAAGTCAATGTGATCATTTAGAGAAACTGTGGAAAAATGACATCACAGTTTAAAATAAAAAATCACAGAAAGTAAAGTTAACATGAATTAAACATCAGAAATGTCACTTTACATTTTTTGTTGTGTGAACTGAATTTAAATCTAATTAGGTACAAATAAACAATCATGGGCGAGGTAATGAAATCAAGGGCTTTGTGTTGTCAGTTTACCCGGGAGTGCTTAAAAAACTGAAACTGAGATGGTGAAAATCTGCATTGACCAACGGGAAGAATTCTCTCAGAATTTCTTTACAAAAGGCCTTTTCTTTATCTACAGTTTGCTGTTTAGCATTTGGGAATAATGTGAATATGTGTAATAGTCTGTATGTTGATTCTCTATTACTTTTACAGGGCATTATACATTCCATTGTGGATTTAACTGAGACTTTTACGGTACTTTTAACGGTGAGGAATGGTCTGTTTTTCATAGAAGAAGAAGCAGCTTCACAACCTCTTTTTCTTCTGGACTCTTCCCAGGAAGGTAAGCATTTTCTTCGCTCGGTTTACTATTCTTGTTTTTGCTAAATACGTGACACCAAGGTATTTAAACAAGTAGATAAATGTTTTTTTTATACATGAATCTGTTAATGAAAGCAGAACGTTTGTGGAGGAGTGTGTGCTGCAGGCTGCGCTGCTATACTGTACTGTTATGAGTATTTAATGACTCTCTTCATGGTACTACACCGGCACAGAAAACATGCAAGAATGTGAATGCTTTTGGCCTGAATCCCCGCTTACACCCATAATACAGTACACTCACAATAAGACTAACACTTAAGAGTCCTTGCAAAAGCAAACCCGAAAAGTACAGCAACGAAACAAAGAAACAAAAGGATGCTGGGTTGTGTTTTGTGCATTTGAAGCAATGTTCCCAGTGCTTCTCCAACAGGATTTCTTTGTGGAGATTTAGAGTGCCTCAGTGTGGCATGTTTATCTGAAGGATTGTTTCTTAGCATCCTGCGGCTCTCAGGACAGCGGGGACACAACCAAGACATGTCTTAGTACATCCTGTACACTCGCTGTAGAGCTTATATACAGTACATGCACACTATACCTATCAGCGCTGTAGATGGAGACCAGTTCAGAGTCAGGGAAGCTAAACTATGTAAATTATTCTTTGCCAAAGTGAGTTTGTGATTGCAGTGTCATATGAAAGATTAACTCTACAGCCCGACATGTTGTTCTCCAAAAAGCAATCAGAGGAAACAACCAATGAAAGGATTGAACAATTAACTGCAAATTAATTACAGTAACACCTCCCTCTCCATCAGCCGAGTCATGTCAACGACGTGAAGCATGAAGCTAACGCAGATAAAAAAAAATACAGCAGCAGAAAGGCTTCTATGGTTGTTATTTTAGTACTTGTAGATCATTGTCCTGTGTGCGTGACGTGCGCGGTGGTCTAGACTCCTGTCATTCTGTGGCCTTCCTCCCTAGTGCCCAGCTCAATGAGGAAACAGCCAAATCCAGATTTAGCTGTCTAAAAAAGTTTTGAGGTTTGAGACAGAGTCTGAAGTGGATGAAACTGTCTCGTTCTTGCACAGCTGTCACCAAACCTCGTTAAGTTTGAGAAGGTCGGACAGAATTTCTGACCCTGTCCTCGGACACGCAAATGTTTCAAATTGTGTCAGCGGAAAAACAGAACTGCAACAATCCTGCAATGAGTGCTGTGTATAGACACGTTTTGAGAACGATGGGCTGCAATAGTTAATGAGAGTTTGTGTAGAAATCAATGTCCCCGACTCCAAATGTATCATCTGGCACTGTCACGATGGCACAAAAACAAAAGCAGTATAAAAGGCAGGACAGCAGGATATCAAGGTCACCAAATCAAAACACCCTTTCACGCTTTCATTGCGTGACCCCCCACCGAGGCAGTATCTTTCTAGTATGTTTACCACTGCATCAAAAACAATTGCAGTCATGCATTTAGCTTCTTGTAGTTTTGTACTTTGCTTTACCCTCTTGAGGAGTTCCACTGTTCCAATAAAGATATCTTTTACCATCCCACAGCCTGAAAATTAAACCATTCATTTGCAGACCTGTTAAATAAGCTGTGGGCTCACAGTAAGAGGAACATATTGCATTGCTGATTTTAATAATTCAGAATATAATGCTTTTACACTTGTGTATTTGTTACAACAGTAGAAAATAAGCAGTTTACTTGCAATACTAAGATACAGGATTAGTGCCAAGATGTACCAAGTAAAAGGCCAAAAACATATTAAGGATTTATAGACTGTTAACAAGACGGTAGTGCCGTTTTTTTTTTGCGCCATTCATTCAGTTCATTTTAACCAGTTTCTTTTAGAAATGGGGGTTATTTTGCTTTGTATGGAATGTAGTTTTCAGAAGGGAAAAGAGCTGCGGTATAAGATCAGAAATGTTTTTTTCACAATGATCGAAGACATTTGCAAATTTAAGATGTGTTATTTATGTAACTCGACTTATAGCAGAGCTGCGTCAATTTCATCCATGCTTGGGATCATTTTAGTTGCTATCTTTTGGTCCCAATCTTTTGTGGATGTAGCTCGACAGCTATGTAGGAGGATCCCATCTGCAAAGCTCCGATTGGTCAATTGTTCCTCTGACTGAGGGAAACAGCCGTCAGTGACACAACAACAAGATTTGGTTGGTGATTCAGCTGTGAAACTGGGTTAGAGATTAGATTTGAAGATTCTTTATTCTTTATAAATAAACATGAATAGTTTATGGATTAATGGTTTCTACCGCAGCTCTATCAAGTCCAATGTTCTGACGAGGCTGTTAGGAACAAGGATTTGAGGTTGCTTCAGTTTTCTGAAAGTTTTCGTCACATCCGACAATTTTCTTTTGGATGCATTCCAGATTTTGAGCAGAAAGTGTTTGAATCCACGAAGGGATTTTTGGTATCCCTGAAAAAAATAAAAATACAATCACGCTTTAACTGTCATCTTTTATTTGATGGCAGACTGCTGCAGGGAGTGTTTGTCGTGACTGCATTTGTGAGAGCATTTCATCACTTCAGCCATTTGTGTGTGATGACCCACTTGTCCAGTTGACTCAAACATGCTCTATTATCGTCCATTTGGGGTGTTTACTCAAATTGATGGGTTTAGATAAGTGAGAAGCATGCAAACCACACCGTCACTTTGAGGTTGTCATATGCCAGAGTGGAGGACTATCCTGTTGTCATCTTAACAATGTGTTCACTAAAATGAATGGAAAGTAGTGTTGACAAATAGCTGCTGCAGTATCAGGGCAGCCGCAGACATGTCATCTGTCTTTGCCACAATGGCTGAGCAGCTTTCATTTTCTGCTTTTCATTTATATTCAGATGCCTTCCAGATAACAACAGACATACTGCGTGTGAGATCAGGTCATGGCATCAACAACCACCGCATTTTCTTTGTATTTTAATTATGTGAACACCAGATTCCATAACGCAAAATCTAATTATGTCGCAGCCGCACATGATCAAATAAGCTGACGATTAGATTTAGAAAGCAGAAAGAAGATCTGTTGATTCATAAAAGAAGATGAGAAACTGTCATTGATGTTTTTCATGACCTAAGGTCACCGGAGAACAAATTCAGGTACAATCTACCATTTCCTCTCACTCGACCACTGTTTGATATACTTTGCAACTGCAGAGACGATGTGCACAACATCTACTCTGTTTGCCCAGAACACTGAATATATCCTGCTTCCTGTGTTTTAAAGCTGTCTTTTGTGCTTCCTGCATATTTCTTGGACCTGGGTAAAAAATATACCCTTTAGACATATTCGAATGGAGTAACTACATACAAATTTAACTTATAATAAACCCAGTGGGAGGTCATTTCCACAACCAACAAACACAACAATTAATTCTAAAACCATACTGTCACTGTATATTAAAGTTAATAGTCAAATACTAGGCAATTAAAGCAACTTTAGTTATGGTTCACAGCAAGTTTGCAAGCAAGGTTGTGTCTCGTCAAGGCAATCCTTTGTAGTTTATTTTCCGCCACTGTAAGGCATATCCTTATATGTGGCAGAGAAGCTGCTACGAAAGAAAACACATGCAAAAAGAAGTAATAACTCACATGAGGAAAACATAAAAGATAACATCACAATTTGTACAGAAACAAAAGAGCAAAAGATCAAGACATATGCTGAAAATACAGAAAAACATAAAAATAAAGTAATGCTTCTAGCCGTACAGCACAATGAAACAAAGCCACACTCAGTTTATGGGGGATTCTAAAAACTATTACACAAGTAGTACTTATGAAAAGACATTTATTTGCTGATTTCTTTCTAAATGTGACATTAACCGTTGTGAAAATGTTTTCTTCTTTTTGCTTATAGTATTTGGTTGTGTTTTCTTAAAGTTGGACAAATTGGTATTTTTACATTAAGAATAAATGAAATGACTTTGTATAATGTGAAACGGTTGGTTGAGACTGTTTTCACTAACTCTTTACAGTGTTTTACCATCTTTTCGCTCATTGTATTGGCTTTACCGTCCACACATCATTACTCTTTTGGTTCAGTCTCGTCAGCGCTGTTTCCAGACGTTATTTTCCAGCTGTTATTAAGGTTACTCAAGTAAAAGTAGTAATCCAGCAGGAAAACAAGTAAAAGCCCTGCATTCAAAATGTTACTGAAGTAAAGTATTAGCATCAAAGATATACTTGAAATACAAAAAAGCAAAAAGTACTCATTATGCAGAATGGCTCATTTCAGAATAATGTATTACATGACTAAATTATAATTATTGATGCATTATGGTATGCCTCAGTTTTGAGATATTTTTTCAAATGAATTGAATAGTTCATCATTGAGTCCAGATGGACGTTTGAGCCACATTTGAAAACAATGCCCTCCAGGCATCCCTGAGATATCACATCCACCAGAATGGACTTGATATTGTTACGTCCGTCCGTCCGGTCCATCAAAATAACAAGTTCACCATCAACTTTATATGTTGTAAGTGGCCCAAAAACATCACTTCCGCCTCTTTAATGCTGCTTTAGGTTTTAGCACATTGTGAAATTCTCTTGGCTACGATCACGTTACTAAACCACCAGACGAGTTAGATACTGAATGTACGCATCACACAATCTCACACAAACAAAACTAAAAACACACATTCTGTGTAGGAATGCATGTATGTCTGATTTCATAAACGTTTGTATTTGTGTTTAAGAGGAACATTTAAAGTACACAGTATCTTGTGTGTATTGCACAGTACACTGTATGGCATCCTCTCCTTGTAAATCTGGGATTAAATTTCAACGATGCTGAACTCCACATGAGCTGACAAAAGCTTTTTATTTTAACGGGAACTTTAGTGTCACTTCCTTCATTTTGCCTGTATTTTACATTAGCAACAGCCCATTTTCTATTTCATGGCTTTCATGTAATAATTCAAGGTAAAACATTCTGTAATTTCCTGCTTAAATCAGGGCTTGTAAGAAGTGAGCGTTTTTAACCTTGCAGCAGTCCTACAACAAAAAAAAAAACGTCTGTTTTTTAATTCCATTGAAAACTTCAGTGTTGCTGCTCTGTGCTCTAATTTGAATGCATTATGTAAAGACCTCTTAGTCAGGGAGCAAAGCTATTCACCGAAATAAACACAACACGACAGATGTCCTCACGCTGAATACTGATGGCGCTAAATCAGCATTAACAATCAGTTATTGCTGGATTAGTGAGGACGTTTCTCAACAAGGAATTTGATAATATATATCTTATTTGAACATGACATTACACATGAGGTGTGAACTATTCCCCATTATAATGTTCTCAGCAGCTGAACTGTAGTTTTACAAATGAAATGTGAACTGTAGAAAAGTCACAAAAGTTCATGGAAGGTTTTGAGTACTGAACTGACAAAATTATTCAAAGCAGGAAACCGGATCCTGAGAAACTGTTTGATGTTAGAAAGTAGCTTTGTCTGTGATGGTTTTACCTTCCTACTGCATTTACAATACAAAGAGGAATCTTAGGTTTGCTGTTGGCTTGCTTTGCGTCAGGAGGTTGTTTTTGTGGATGTGTGAGGAGATTTGAAATAACCTTCTCTTGCAAATGATTCCCTTTTCTTGCCAAGTCTATACTGTGTAACTTCCACTGCCTATGTGGGTCTGATGTGCCAGAAAAGAAATTCCCGTCCAACGAAGCCATTTGTTTTTCATAATAGATTTCCAAGACAGATTTCTTCCTGCAAGCCCTCAGCGTGGCTGGTTGTAGACTTTAATCTGTCATGCTGTGTCCATGCTCAGTTCAATTAAACCAAAGAAATACAATAGTATTAAGTCTGAAAACACAATTTGTTGTGTCTCCGCTCCACTGGGTTTCCTAATTGTACATCTTTCCCCTGTTATTCGTTCACCACACATGTCTTTTTGTGTGTTTAGTCTGTGGAGCAAGTCAAGTAAATAATGAACCAGTTGGACATACTATCTTGACTCCTTTGTTTTCCTTTTTTTTTAAGCTCTAGATCAGGGGTGTCAAACATACGGCCCGCGGGCCGGATCCGGCCCGCCACGTCATTTTATGTGGCCCGCGAATCCGCCAGCAAAAAAAAAAAATGTAAAAGTCGGACAATTTACAAATATCCGTTGTATCGCGCACGGCGGAGCTCCTCCCCGATCCGCACGCGCCGCGCACACCTCCACCAGCGTATGTGGCAGCAGCAGCAGCAGCAGCCCCCCTCCCCGCCGACGAAGAAGTAGCAGCACCACCACCCCCCCCCCCCCACACCCCCCGACAACCGGCCCTTTGGGGGCAACCATGATGCTGATGTGGCCCCAGAGCGACAATGAGTTTGACACCCCTGCTCTAGATGCTTCTGACTTGTCAGTGTGTGAAAGTTGGTTAATCTCAGACATCAGCTTGAAATATTTTGTTAAAATCAAAGCACATACCAGTCGAAATGCACCAGGGACTACATTTTCAGAAAAAAGGAAGGATCATAATGTGCTATAAAATACTTTTCATCCCCTAGTAGGTTTTTAAACATTTGTTCATATTTCAGAACAACATAACGTGCAGTTGGGCCATCTTCATTAGGCCCATGTCACAGATGTTTCTGTGATCGGGTCCGTGTCAGAGTGCAACAGCTACTTTGAAAAACACCACCAAAGAAAAGTGAGTGAGGACTAGAAATCAATACGAGATTTAGTCATTTTTATCTCTGCCAGGGAGGTTGTGTTTTCAGCCTTGTTTGTTTGTTGGCAAGCTACCTCCAAAACTTAACAGTAACAGTTTTAAATAAAACTTGAGACACTTGAGATAGTTTGGTTTTTTTGGTGCAAATGTGGACCCAAACACAGACTCTGGAATGTTTCAAAGGAACTATTTAAAGGGAACATATGCTCATTTTCAGTTTAATACTTATATTTTGGGTTTCTACAAGAACATGTTTGTATGCTTTAATGTTCTGACTGACTTACTTTACTTAAACATAATCACTACTTTATCATTAACTATTGCATTTACTAAAATACAAAACGTGTCACTTTTTTATTTCCAAAACTTAATTTCCTAGCACATTTATAAATATTTAAAGATGTAATAATCAATATTTTTATATTATTAATGGCTTGAATTGATAGATGTTTGCTCACTACTCATCACATACTGTCCTGTCCTCAACACTTGTACCGTGTATTGTGTCCAATGGTTTGATGATATTGTATTTCAAATAAAATGGAACATCATCTTTCTTCAAGTTTGTGGTCCACGTTGAAATGTCAAAAATAAGAAAATAATTAAATTACCTTTTGTTCCTCTCCTTTAGTTTGATGGTACTTTGGCAAAAATAAAATGGAGCACTGTCTCTATCCATGGTGTTTAGATGAAAAGGACATTTTGACAAATATGGCAAATTACAGCAGTTACACACACACACACACTCCATTCTGCCCATTCTGACTTTCAAACATCATTTCAACACAGTTCAAACAGAAAAACACTTTGGAAATAACAAAGTGTGATGTCGGCTGTGTTACCAGACAAAATAAGAGACCACAGAAAAAAAAGGTTTCAGGTAATAGAAATCTGACAATGTTGTTTACATGCTTTGGATGGTGGAGGAGTCAAAACAGGTCATCATTTAAAATATGACCTTTAGTTAGTATCGCATCCATCAAGCTGATCACTGTAATGTTTTAAAACATCGGAACAAAGTGCCCGAATGAATCATCCCTCAACACTGCAGCAACATTGAATGGAGGTGGTGTCTGCCATATCACATTTATTAAGTAAAGCAAATGTGAATTGAATAACATAGCAATCAGTCTGCTCTTCTGAAATATCATCAGTAGAGATGCGTTGATTGCAACATTCTTGACAGATTCCAATATCCGATTTCTTAAAAGTCTGACAAAAATGATGTGTTAATAGAGAATAATGAGAGAAAACTTTATTCTAGACTCTGTATGTAAGCCTGTTGTAGATAATCATCCATCAAAAACAATGTCATTATTAATCTATTTATTCATATAAAACTAAATGAATCAGTATCTATTCACATTAATTAAAAGATATGTGTATTGTATTATGTGGACTCCTGCAGCGTGTGGCTTCCTCCTGCCTTCCCCACCACCTACTGACTGTGAACTCCCCACAAGGAGAGGGGGAGACCCCGCGCCGTTGACAATAGTCAAGTTACTGTCTGTGTCGACGCCAACCACCGTGCCACTGTTAATTTTCGACCTGCAAAGAATTGGCTATATCTAAGACTGATCGGCTGCTCGCCGGTCATGGCCGATGAAGCTGAAAATCGCCCCGATTCTGGTCACCGGCGAATCGATCGGAGCATCTCTAATCACCAGAGATATCCCACTAACAGATGGCTTGACACAATCATGTTATTGCAATCCTTCTTCAAAGTGCAAGAAAAAAAACCTAACATGGCTTAATAATGTTCTATTTTATTTTTCACCTCTTCTTTAAAGCAAGGGCAGCGGTTTCAATCAAACCAATTGACTTCTGCCTGACCTCTTTCTTTTGACTACAGTCCAGAAAGGCCTTGGGCAGAGCTGAGTCCGCATACTAAGCCCTACGAATAGGCGTACTTGACTGCAGCAGCCTACCTAATTGACTCTGTAATGGTGTCATAGTTCACTGCCACCAAATTAAATTGAGTTTTCAAGTGAGCTTTGGCAACACTCGTACAAATACTGATACAACTCCAAGTTTCCCGCCCTTAACACAACAAGGAGCATCAAAACAATGCCGATGTAGCATACTGGATACTAACTGATCAGTCCAAGCCAGTTACATCAACATGTAAATATAAATGTGATATATAACCATCTGTCATGACATCATTTTAAAGTGGCACATATTTTGATGTGATGTATGTATGTATGTAAAAGGGTCACTCGCAGTCAGTGGTTGCCTTCAGACTTTCTTGTTGTCGGTTATTTTTGACAGACAGGGTCGTAACAATTCCGCCATAATCTGTCTGTCTCGTTGTCAGACGTAGCAATCAGCTGATTTAGGGGAAAAAAAACGTCAGTGCACTACCTGCAGCTATGGAAAACAGGCAAAGTCAGCAAATAGCTGGTAAAAACAGTGAAGCATTTAGCAGCTAAAAAGCCTGACATTTCCCTTCGAGGTTGGTAGAGAGCAAAATGGAGCTCAAAGTGAGTAAATATTGGACTTACATTCATCAGACGGCCCAAAACACGACTCCAAATCACTGATTATGTTGTTTAGCATTTGCTGGATGTTTAAATAAGCAACTGTATGCTAACGTGCTAGCTATTTCAGCTTTGTAAGGCCAGAATTCAGTTTGTCAAACATATGTGATGTTTAGCTTGTGGAGATTTTCAACAAAGCGGGTATGCACTCGTTACAGTGGTAGTAATCAACATTATTGTTTAGTTCCGTTGAAGTGAGTTTGTATTATTGTTTTATTGAGACACTGCAGATGACTGGGATTTTCTTGTTAATTCTCTCTGGACCGCCTAGACCTCCTCCAGAGATTGTTTTTCACACCTCTGACATGCCCTCTGTAGAAAAGGGACCACTGCTTACATTCAAAAGGTGGTACTTAGAACAGGAGCCATACGGAGGAGGCTACCGAACAGCAGGCTCCTACTGTTTTTTGAATTCACTTTGCTGCTCTTCCCCGTGTTTCTGTGGAGATGAGGTCATCTTGAGTGACATGCTGACAATGATTAGGTAATAGGTCTTTACAGGCTGCTGGAGCTTTATAAATCTGCTCTGTTGGATCATGCGTGGCTCACTCACACATTTGGCTACACCAGTTTACATTTTCTTCTCGTCAAATCATGAAATGAAATGTCTCTTCAAGGAAGAGAAAAATAAATGTGTTGTTTTATTGAGAAGCTATTCTTGCAGAGTGAACTCAAGAGAAAATACCAGGCGGTTTGTATTTTTTGCTTAATATTTTATTGGCGCTATTGTGAGAGATACTGTGAGTGGGAAGGGACCTGCAATAGCACAGAAAACCTCTTATGAAAGAAATGTTAAGCCTTAACAAAAAAAATGATACACAGCTGCTCGGGAGTATTTTTGCACCATAATTGACGTGCCACAAGCATAATTTCCCATCATTAGAGGGACCTGTTGCCCGGGAGCACAGGAGCTTCCAAGGAGGAAAATCTGAGCCCTTAAGCTTCCAGGCCTGAGAGATAACAGTGCTGCAGAATCACAACTGCAGAGATATGGGTAAAACATGTGAGCAACAAACAAGCCCATTTTGCAGATTCATTATTTTGGGTTGTAGAAATCATATCAAGCATTCTGTTATACATAATGAATGCAGACCTGAAGGAACATTTGATTTAAAAAAAAAAATCTGCAAAGGGAGTGGAAAGTAAGTGCAAACTCAAGACTGATGTGTGGAGTAAAGTGTTTTGAATAATGTGCCCGGTCCCTTTTCTCAAAAATTTAAATAAAAAACCTCTTCGCTTTCCTGCCCTTGAGACGAAGCCTCCGATTGTTCCGGTCCTAAAGAAAACCTCATCTGCAGGAGATGAATGACCTCATGTCCATTCGTCATCATCAACTCCCCACCAATTAAACGCCGACAAAACACTGCAGAGGAAGCAGCTGCTTTCATCTTCTAATTGACTGATTGATTCGCCTGTTTTTCTATCACCCTATAAGATGCTTTTATGATGGAACCCCTAAAGTGTTTGATTTGATTTATAGAATGCAGCTCGAGCGGGCCCACTGATGTGGGAAAGTGAATTCATATGGTATGAAAAAAAACCCTGTCTGCTGAGGAAACAAAGCACACAGAAAAAAAGAAGTCAAGTGTTTTGTTTTGCTAATTTGTTGTTGCTGTTGAGTACCTCTCGAAGAGACAGAAATGATGTAAAACTTCATCTTCAATATGTTCAGAAATATCCTAAATCTGAGACCGACTTGTGTGGGAGTTCTGAAAAAGATTTTGTTGGCATTTTATTTGTCTGGAAAATACCTCTTGAACCCTGCCCCTATTTTTAGGCCTCTGCTCGAAATTGCATACCCATACTAAAAGGAGTGCATCTTTGCAACCACAATGTCTATTTGAATCATTTTGATGTTATAATAAAAGGGAACACTTGTGAGATTTGTTCAGATGTGTAAATATCCGTATATATGTTACTGATTAAGAGTAAATGAAGATGGCACACAGCTAAAATTGAAAAGTTTCAGGTTTGCCTGAAAAGAAAAGCACTTTTATTGATATTATTTCTTTGAAATGATGCAGGTCCAAGCCTAAAAACAATCCCAAATCATAGCACAATATGTGACCAGTCTCTCTGCAAAGTTTGACTTTGATAAAGTGAAGCACAACAACATGAGAGAGGTTTTAGTACAGAGAGTTTAGGCGAGAAATATGAATATTGTATTGTAGTAATTCTAATAGTTGGTGAGTGAGTTGTGTTTGGAGCATGAACAAATGGCATTCATATTATTTTAACCAAGGTTCTGAAGTTTCACGTGGTATGCGACATCATTATATTCGTTTCGTAATGAGTATTTCTTCGATGGTCTAAGATAAGACAGTACAGACAGCCCCCTTAGGAGGGGGCTCTAGTAGACAGGGGCAATAGCTCATCCTTAGGGCTGGACACATCTCAATACACAAACCTTTCATCAGGGATCTATATTCACTCCACCCTTCAGGACAATTGGTGTTGGATTTTACTAAGAATATTTTTCTTTAGAGAGCTGTTTGCCATTCTTGGGGAAGGATACGTTTGATATCATGTAGCAGCTTTCAGTTTCCACTCTGGGGGCAAAAAAGGAAAAACTGAAATTCTTTCAAAGAAAGTTTTTTTTTTTTTTTAGGGATTAGTGTTTGACTAACATGGTTTTCTAAGACTGCTATTTTTAGATAAGTGGGCCCTATAGTCAACATTCTGCACCGATAGTTAGAATATTTTAATTTGCTCTTTTTCGCTGAAGTTCAGGTCTCCACAACAATGCTAGTTCAAGCTTCACGGTTCAATTTATTCATCCATAAAATCACGTGTAAATTACACTTAATCAACCAACCCTGATTACAGAACATAAGAAACAGATACCCCTAAAATAACACAACAGATGAAGATAGATCTCTGAATGTGTGGTTGAGTCTCTGTCACGTTACACACAAAATACCAATCTGACATATTGGCAACCAAAGATACAGGGATGGACAAAATAACAGAAACACCTCACAAAACAACACAATCTTGCACAGCTTGCAATCGGGAGCTTATGAAGTAACAGCTTGAAGTTTGAGCTGTTTTTTCACAATATTGTTGGTGCTCTAAATAAATAAATATAAATAAATCACTGCACATAAACAAATGCATCTCTAAAACTGGACGATTCAGTCTAATTATTTCCTTTTGATGCGGACTAGGACTTGCTGTGAAAACTTGATCCACATGTCTGTACAGCATGTCTAGATTCAAACAGACACAATGTATGTATACTTGGAAAAGCTGTTACACATGCCAGCAGGAAACCCAGCAGGACAGGCAGTAGTTGCCCATTTCAGCACAGAACACCCACAAAGCATTGTGACAGCTCCCTAACTCCAGCATGAGCAGAGCTTTGCAGTAATCGTGCCAGAAACAGACCTGACGCATAAAGAGAGTTCAAGGTCCAGACTGGTTTGTCTCAGCTATTGGATAGATTGCGCTCAAATTTAGTAGAGAGATTCATGTTCTAAAGAGGAAGAATCCTCCCCATGCGTTTCCTTCAGCACCACCCGGAGGATTACATGTGTGGCTTTGACTGAAATGTCCCACCAGCATATGGGACAGATTGCATTTGGTACATACCTTCATTTTCCTTTTGAGAAGAACAGCAGTTACTTTGGTGAGTTACCTATCATCATGTCAAATCTTGTCTCATCCTTTGGGCAAAATAAAGGTGTTGAACGTGACATACCTTCTAAACTTCACCATGTCAACAATTCCACTGCAAGCACATGTGAGCGGGCTGACATTAGCATTATTATTTAAATGATTTAAATACACTCGACACTTTTACTTTTACACTACACTTACATTTCACTTGTTTATAGTCCTGTCATCTGTTCGTTCGTGCACTTTACTTTATATTTCACTTTATTTTATACTTTATTTTTTATATTTTACTGTACATTTTAATATGCTTCTACTTTTTGCACTGTGTTGATTGTTGTTGATTGTTAAATGTTATGCACCTCCCGCAATAAACGGTTCTGATTCTGATTAAGCTAAGCCTCGCCGATTCGCCAATTATTTTATTCACTTTCATTCATTTTCTTATTCCTAAAAACAAAGGGTCTACCAAGACCCCCAGACGTTTATTCTGAGACAAACAAAAAAAACGTGTGGAGAATGTTTTGGTTGTTTTCAAGTGATTATTCTGAAATGTATTTGTGTGCTTGTGTGTGTGAAGAAAGACTTGAGTTAATGGTAGTCTGATTACAGTCTGTGAAATTGTAATAGCCAATGTACACACTGATCTTAATACTGCACTTTTGAGATAACATTAGACAAAGACGTGATTACCCAAAAACAGGATTGTGTGCAGAAAGGAAAATATTTCACACACCCTGTGATGTTGTTGAGTGCTCAGCTGCACAAAACCAATTTTGCATCAAAGAAGCCAGATGAAAAGAGTCCAAAGCGACAGTGATATCATTTTCCCTGAAATCTGTTGCAGCAACATTTCCTCTATAAATGCAGCATTCTCGATGTTGGCACAATTCACATGTGCTTTTCTGCTCGCAAGATGTCAATAAATATCACAGTGTTGTACACACATGCAGTTAATAAACGCTGTATCCTTTAGCACTTTCCAAGCCTGACCTAAACTTCATAGCAATCTTTTGTAAAGTGCAGTTTGTTTGCAAATGTGTTCTCTGACGGCCTGAATGTGTGTCTGTCAGGTATTTTTGTAGGGAAGAGGAGGTTTCACATGATGAAAGCTGGTTTTAAATGACTCCTTTTGTATGTCATCATGTTGTTGCATTGTACAAGGAAAATATACAGATGAAAGATAAATACATGTACAGATCTGAAAGAAAGAGATCTTGCAGCTATCAGGTCAGGCACTGCTGCAGTGTTTTGACTACATCTGCTTGTAGTGACTGCCTCTTTAATACTGCATATTAATACTGCAATTCATGATTTATTAAGGTAGTTACTAGTCCTTAGTAAAGTATTTTGTGTGACCTCATCTAAAGTGAGGACTATCTATGCCGTACCATGAATTGCACTATTAATACGTGTTTATAAAGAATATATTAACATAGTCCCTACCATTAGTGCATATGTAAATCATTATATATATAAATGCATGAATAATGCACCTAAATAAGTTATTAATCATTTACTAACACTTTATAAATGATCTTATTAAGCATCTACAACTCCTTAATAATTGGTTTGTAAAATATATAATACTTAATTTACAAATGGGGAATCCATCATTTATAAAGTATGAAAACATAATAATGAAACACATAATAGACGAGCTTATTAATCAAGAATAAAACATTTATAACTTGTTATGAACTGCATTCTAATGAATTATTAATGTAGGAACAATGCTTTATAAATGAATTAAGTGTTTACTCATACTTAACTAATGCTTCATAGTGTGTAGTTATTATAAAGTGTTACCTCTTTTTTTTAGGACAAATGCACAATTTGTAGCCATTTCTGTTTCAGTAAAAAAGGGAAATATTTGAAGTCCGATTTTTGTCCTCATCTCAGAGTAGATAATAATAGAGTAAAGAATAATATAAATAAATAATGACTGCAAGTCTGAGGAAAATGTAACAAGCTTTTGATGTCATCTCCCCTCCCACCGCCATTGGATGCAACAGGATTCTCTGCGTGTGAAGATGCAACGGCAGCAGTTTTTATTTTTCTCCAACAAAACCTGCCACCAAAGGTATAAAAGCATAAAGAATCTGCGAGAAGTGACTCTCTCTCTATTCAGTGTGTGTGTTAAAGCGAGCACATGTGTGAGTTATCCATATACGTTTCGAATATGGTCAAATATTTATCTCCGAAGCTTCAAAGCTCCAGAAATGATATTCCATACAGCCCTATTAGATCTATGTGCATTTTCTTCAGTCAGTCAAGCAAAAAACTACTTATGATGGTTATTGTGCTTTTTATAATTATGGTAGTATAACCAAAAACCTACATGCTGTAAATTACATCAGTATAAATGGACTAACCTTACTTAAATATGTTAAGTTTCCTTTATACATAATGTATTTGAAACATTTGAAGAGAGAACACGTTATCTTACTGGCACAGCATTGCTTTATGTTAAATCTTAGTTGTTTTTTTTTACTATTACTTTAATAAAAAAAGTACATTATGCTGTGAGCACACAATACATTTTTTCTGGGTCAACGATAGACGCACTGAAACGGCTTACAGCGCCACTAGGGCATACATTTTTATATACACTGTCACTGTAATAGTGTCACTTGCTTAGCTTACAGGGCTGAAGAATCTGGCGTCAGTGTGTCGCTCAGGCGCATGCTGACAGTACTGTAGTTACAAAGTCAATTCAGCCCCCTACAGCCAGCCTCTTCCCAGCTCAAGTGAGTCTTCAAACTGGAACAATTTCGGTTACGATTCTTTAATCTTCAGGCTACCGCTGTAGTTAATTATTTAATTATTTAATGCACGCTGGCACATTAAAGAGTGCCCTCAGCTAGAAACGTCTCACCCGTCCCTTACAGACACTCATTTCATATGGTACAAACAATATGAGGAAAGTCAGATAATGATGAGAGTTTAATATGCCGGTGGCCTCGGGGCTCGCTACTGGAAGATTTTGATGTTCTCCTGAAGACATGGCATCACCCACTCAGCCAGCCCAGTATATTTTTATGTGCTAATTTGTGTTTAATATGCATATTGTAGTAAATATCCCAATCTTAAGACTGAAGGCAAACTGTGGATGAGCATTGTATTTAAAGATAATTTGGATTAGCTAAATGTGCAAAGCATATTGGCTGCAGCTTTGTTTAAAATGGGAATTTAAATGTGTGCAGTGCCTACTTAAAAAACGCCAGCCTTAATAGTAACCTAAAAAAGTTATTGCAATATACCATACATATACTTTTGCAAATTGCTTTGTGTATGTTTCCTGTAGATGGAGATTCATGTACTTCACAATAAGAGACAAATAAGTGGAAAAGGTACCCTCATTTGCGTGCAGACAGATATTCTACTTCCTCAATCAAACATATGGAGATCTGACTATTTGATGCCTGGGTTTTCTTTCAAGCCTTGTCAAGAATTCTGTGGAGAATTCACAGCAGAATGCACACATTGTTCATTCCCCAGCTCTGCAATAAAAGGAGTACAGGCAACAGAAGACTCCATGACATGTTTGTCCTGTGGTAAATTACTCTAGAAAGGATGTTCTTATTCCTTGAATGATAAATGACGGAAAAAGCCAATTGTTCTTTTTTTTTTGCATGTTGTCAGAAGACTTCAATTAAAGCTTTTGTCTTGTTTGACTTGTCAAATGAATGCAGTGACAGTGTTAACCAGTAACCAAGATACAGTATGCGAAAATATGAATACACCTTTAAACACTTCATTCAGACAGCTCTACAGACTCTTACTTCATTATGCTGCTGGAGGTACTGCAGATAAACTGAAGTCGTACACAAGGTGATGCAGATCCACTTCAGCCTTTTACTGCAGCATAAATGTGATGGTGATGGAAGAGACGAGAGCATCACTCCAAGGGTACATCCCAAGTCTCTTAATTTGCATCCCCGTTTCCTTCACTTACGTCTTTTCCTTGCATCTTCGTTCCTCCCACCAAAGGAAACCAGGTGAGGAGAGAGGAAACAGGTCTTAAGAGAAATGAGACGTCCTTTCCTCTGAAACGTCACGTGAAGCGACGTCGGTTTCTGATGACGACGGCAGCTGATCACAGCTGTCAGTTGGCTTTAACAGCTGGAAAGACTTTTTATCACTGTACTTATACTAATAAAGACACAATGATCATCACTGCTAGAGGAGAGATGTGTTCTCTCTGTAGCCTGTTTAACAAACTGCATTGAGTATTTATACTGTGTTCTGTGTCCTGCTTATAAGAGCAGGACCCATTTCTACTGACGGAATGCGTTTGTCTTATTTATGAATTATTTGCGTGTATGTTT
The DNA here is from genome assembly GCF_910591455.1 of Pholis gunnellus. NCBI lineage: Eukaryota > Metazoa > Chordata > Actinopteri > Perciformes > Pholidae > Pholis > Pholis gunnellus. The sequence goes on along the minus strand of NC_136529.1, from coordinate 7,509,170 downwards.
TGAAATTCTGATTGTGAAGTCATTATTAAATAACCCAGAATATGATCGTGGTGTCTTTTGAAAACTGGAATTAATTCAATGTTTCGGGAGGAATGGAAATTATATAACTCACCAAACCCGAGACTCCGTAATGATCAGCCTCATGTGACTGAATGAAATGATGTAAAAAGTGTTTCGTCTTTCCAGCGCTCTCCATCTTTAACTGTATCCATAATAAAAGTTATTGAGGGAAATATCAGATCATGAAAAGACAAATCTTTCTAATAAATTAAGAAAGTTTCTTGTGGTCCTTTTGTTGTTCGGACCTACAATGAACATATATATTTTAACCACATGGTGAATCAAAAAACAAATCAAATTTAAAACTTGAGTTTAATCTGTGATCTGTCTTCACTCTGGTATGAAACTCCAGTGATATTGAGAAAAATCTGATCAGTCCGATCGGCTGCAGCGTCCAATCAAATAATTGATGAACAATGAGGGGGTGTGTGTCTGCCCTGAAAACACTTCCTGGAAGGCTGTTCTCGTGCATCCTCGCTCATGGCTCATCAGAGATCCCTCCACGCTCCCCAGACTAGAAATAAGAGCTTTGGGACGGCCGTCAATATGGCCGGAGCAGAACAACCTCCGGTTCAAGCGAGGAGCGAGGAAATGGCAAATAAGAGACTTGGGATGTACCCCAAGACCTTTGCGGCGCCATTCATATCAGTGTACTTCACAGCTCTGGGCCCAAATATGGAAATCCTGGATGTGGTATCCTCCCATGTGTGGATCAGACCTTGTCAAGCAGGACTACAATATCTCAATGTGCAGGTCAGCGCAGTGGGAGCTGTGTTAAAGTGGGATAATCCCACGGACATGGTACTGCACCATGAGGCCAGCACAACAGTGTAATCTGGGTAGAGACTGAAGACCTGAGAGCCATACAGAAGAAGCAGAGCAAAGATAACCTTGCACAGCCAGCAAAAATCCTCAACTGGCAGTTTTATTGATCTTGAGAGGTGATAATCCTCTCATCGTTTTATTGTATTGAAATCTCTACAATATTCTGTGAAGGGTTTGTGTCATTGCTTTTGGTTTATAGCCTGTGGATCGAATTACACTCAGTCAAAATACATTTTTTAATCATATCTCTTCCTCTACATTAATCATAAAGTAAAACAGCAGACCTTTATTTCTCTTATTGTTCATCTTTCACCCAGATTCCGACAGTTTAATTTGACAGTAGGGAAAATGGATTGTTCATTTGCGTTACACGACCATGATATTTGATTTAACAAAAACCTTTTCTCTTCAACAAGGCTGCTACATCCTGTGGAAACAATTCAACTGCCATGAAAAGCAGTGTGTCTCTTTCCCGGCTGTCTGATGCAGTAGACGACATGTTCTGTAGTCTCTCTGAGTGGGGAAAGATTGTTATCGACGGGGAATCTTCACTATACACGAGGATAGGCAGCACCTGTTGGTGGAGTAGCTTGTGTGCCTCATGGCTGTATCCTGTGTGACTGATGCTGTTGTCAGTCTTGAACAGGTGGATATACCTTTTAAAATTCAGGAAAACTCTATTGAGCCGCAGTAAGGAGGAGAGTGAAAGAAAGTGAATTAAACTGAGCCCTGCACTTTTCCTAGCTTTTAGACTTTGACTCATTCTGAATCATTTGTATATCTTGGCAGCCTCGCCGCAGAATTGATGCCATTCATTACATGATTGGGGGGGAGGGTGGGGGGGGGGGGTTTGTGTGAGGTGAGTGGAGGTAGCCAGACCATTGCTGAGAGCAACTTACACTGTGATGATTGATAGGAGGAGAGCTGCATAAACGCTGGAGTGTTGGTTCCCTAAATGCAAGTGAGTGTTCTCTCTCTCGTTGCCGGCTTGGGGCGAAGCCATTAATAAAGCCTGCAAATGATGATAGCTGCTGTATTGATTCCAGCTTGCACCCTCTATTCCACCAGCCCCTCTTTGCTCCAATGCTTTGCCTCAGTAAACACAGGCATTGAGACTGTTGACCCGGTATGTCTCTGCCATTGATCACACCCTTGATGTTGGGACACCGCGTTCTCTTTGTTTGCGTGGTAGCTTAATCCATCCACAAAGCTTGCTGATGGTAGAAAATGGATCAATACTAAAGGAAAAGTGGAAGTATGAGATTAAAAATGATAGATTTCAGAAAAACGTATGTTATGGATCGAAACAAAATCCTGCAGGGAAATTGTTTGCTTTCTAACAAACAGTAAAGAATGAACCGTTTCATTTTGATCACACCTTCCTCCGACTGACAAAAGAACAGATGAGTAATAAGAATTTCAGAGTTACAGCAGCCTGGTCGCTACTGGCTGATCAAACAACTGTCTCTATGCATTCTGTAAACATTTCCTTTTTTCCTGCCTTCAAATCCGATCCTGCTTTGTCTCACCCATACGCCTCTCCCTCGTTCTCCCTCTCTCACTCTCTCACTCTCTGTGTTTCAAATGACAGGAGAGTGCCTTGTCATTTGTAATGGAAATGACACGCCCTGAGTCAAAGTGACATAATGTCAAAATTGTATTCTGTAATTCCTGCCAGGCTAAATCACTCTTGCTCTATTCCTCATTCAGAATCAAATTAGAAACACTCCCACGGAGCCCCCATAACTCTAAAAAAGACTCCAGTGTAACACTTGAAATCCTGAACGCTAGCCAATGTCTTTGGCTCAAGTTCCTCTGAGAGAAAGTTGCCGGTTTCCATACCTCTTTGGTGAGTTTGAAATCTGCCGGAGAAAATGGGGGGGGATTACGTTCAACTTTAAAATGGAAACAGACAAATGAAAGGCTGTTTGTCTTTCTCCGCTTCAATGATATGGCTGTCTCTCCAAAGAAAGACTTTTATGGCATTGCCTCAACCGCGTGCTATTTTTCTTGGGAGACTGATGGGCAGCTTCACATTTTTATGAAGCTGTGAAAGATCGTTTAACCTTTAAGTTAAACAGGTGAATAAGGAATAAAAATATAAATGCCTTTGAATGCTCAGTTGGTCTGATATGCAAACCACACAGACTTGGTTTAAAAGACACATTAATCAGCATGTTGTGGAACATAAATCCCACTAGTGTGAGCTTATCCTCAAAGGAGATCATTTATTTTTTAACCAAATGCATCGAGGAAAATCCCGACCCGTAAAATGCAATGATACATGAAAGAACACCTCTGTTCAGCAAGTGTGGTCAGAAATGCTAATGCTTTTGATCAGGAATAACAATACTTGCTCCGACACTCCTTTCAATCAATTGTGGATGTTTAGCCGAGCGTACACATTTTCCTGATTTCATCTGGGCTAATGGGACAATTTGTGTCTCACTGTGCAGCCTATTACCATATGGAAATCTTGTTCAAAATACGACACCATGTTTATTTTGCTGAATCAAATTATCTCTCGACCATCCAGGTTATTTCAGCATACTGTGTATGGAGATTACTTGTCCCGGCTAGTCAGTGGTTGGTCCATGCCAATGTTTTCCCCTCACATAAAAGGCACTAAATCCCATATGCCTCCCCCATCGTAGTCCCACTGCCTCGCCAACACAAGGGTGCCTTACCATTGCTTCTAAATTGACCCTTCAAGGTCCTTGTGCAGGAATGAAATTGGATTTATGTTCCATTAGAGGAAGCATAGAGTTTTAAAGAAATTGTTGGGACTTTGCGACAAGGGTGAACACTGTAGAGTAATGAAATGATTATGGAAAGAAGGCAAAAGGTTGGTTTTCAGTGTTGCAAGAGACCAAGGACTCACTTCAGGGTCTCGAAGCAGATGTGTGACTAATCGTCTCTGCACAATATTAATTTGTCACTGTCTTTAAACTTTAAATACAGATACAAAGACAGCTTATTACCACTTCAACAATAATCACTCAGGTGATCTTGGATCCTTTTAAAATCATACAGTACAACAACAACTTACATGCACATTTCCAATTACATAATTGGTGTGGATGACTTATGGTCATCAATGATTTTTGAATCCTTTTGAATCTGTTCCAAGCCAGTTTCAATTAGTGGCTGCTCGTTTAAAAAGGTAATTTCCAATTAAAAAAATCTTTGAATCACCTGAGCCGTCCCACAGCAGTCGCAGTTTTCCGGACACGATTCAGAGAGAATGTCAGAACTTATACAAGTAAGCTAGAGAGCTAACCAGCTTGAAAGTGAGGGAAACGTATGTTGACCTGACCGGTGCATCTACACCAACAGAGGAGTGTGTCCCGCCCACACAGTCCTGAGAAAAGATCTATCACCACACTAACTTTCTGGAAAAGTGCTTATTTGTGTTACAGTAGAAGTTTGTTGTAGCTAAAGCTGCTGTCTTTGGAAGAGGGTCTTTATCAGGATGAATAATCTGATTAAAAGGAGAAGCTGACTAAACACTATTATCTTCCACCTGCTCATTAGCAGGAACCATCTTGAAAGGAACAATAGCTCTGAAGGGAAATGTACCGACAGATGCATTTGCCTTCATTTGGACTTTGTCATACAAGGCTCCATGCTGCGCGGTGCTTCACACACTAGACAGTGTACAACAGAGCTGTGAAGCAAAAGTCTGCTCTGATGCAGATATTGTACATGACAGAAACTCCCCTGCATAAATAAAATGGTTTAATCTATATCCAGTTCACAAAAGCCTTTTTTCCATTGTACAAATGTTGAGTGACTGTCAAGATGTCAATGTCAAGAAAGAGCAATGAGTGACAAAAACACAACGTTCATTAATTACTTCCCTACTTTATTTATTTTGAGCCCACCAGACTGTGCTCAGCTGAATTCCTTTTTCATTATTGAACATTTGTATGATTATATTATCCTTGTCTTTGCCTATGCAAATCGTATCATTTTGCTGCTGGAAGGACCTGGAATGAATGATGCTGGAATGAATCAATAACTCTAACTCAATGACTTAATCTAAAGATTAAGTCATTGAGTCGCTGCTCTATTCTGCCACTGGCTACATGGGTCTGGTAATCCAGATGTCAAATGTACAAATTAGGAAAAACTACAGATGTTACTTTGGAAAAGACTGCTGCAGGATATCACGAGTAAAATAAAAATGTGTTTTTTTAAGTTTTTGACAGCGGAGGCAGTTTAAAATCCCAACGTATTATCCCTGGACGGAGGTCCAGATGTAATAGTTAACAATGTCCAGACTTCTCCAAGTAGTAATGCTGCCACGATAGGGAGAAATCCAGGAACAGAACTCCTGGAAGAATGATCAGCTTTTGACAAATAATCAAGTTCGGGTACTGTTCCCAGAAAACATGTTCCGCTGTCACTGTTTTTGTTTTTGTCACAGCATTGGGTTGGTCGCCATCAAAAGTGACATGTTTGATTTCCAAATGTTACAAGATTTTTGTTCAGATACAGCCACACTGATGGATTTTTGTAGATTTATCATTAAAGAATTCAGTATCCAACCTGAGCAGCTGCAGCCATTCAAGCCAACCACGAAAAGATTTTCTGTTGATGTAAAGGAACAAAGGAAACAGATGTCACAGTACTTATTGATTGCCAGGTGAACTCTTGGGGGGTGCAGTGTAAAAAATACTACAGCTCAAAAAAGCATTTCTATAGGATAGAATTAAACTCAGAGCAATTCCTGATTCGAGAAATGACACAATATGTGAATCTGGTCAGAGGTTACTGTACCAAACTGCATAGGTGTCCTTTGGAGGTGGTCATTGGAGATATTTAATAAACAACATTGTCTTTCCTACAAAGACAAAAAGAGTGTATGCCTTTTGGTGAGCAGCAATCATTGAATGAATTCATTATTTAACTATATGCTTATTATTGAGGTTCTAGTTTGCAGTTGTGTTGCACTGAGTGCATTGTATTGAGAAGTGTTTCTAATGTTTTACATTTACAAACATGGGCTGTCAACAAAAATGAACACTGTAATCTTCCTAAACTAAGATCTTTTTTGTCCGATCAGTCGTACTGGATTGCATGGAATTGTATAGGTGTGCTCTTAAGTGGCCATGGAGTGTATGTGTTGTGTGCTTGTATTGTTTGGGTAAACCAAGAAATGGGATGCCAGGAAAGGAAGGATAAAAGAAAAACTACTACGACTCCATTTTTGTAGTCGTAGTAGTTTTTGTAAACATGTATGTACACATATGCAACAGATGTACTCAAAATGTCCTTAGTGACAGTAAAAACTACATAGCTCTATGCAAAACTATAATTTGGCTCGGTCAATCTTTACCTTGTTAATACAAACTTTGTTGTCATGAGATGTTTAACACAATTACAAAACACATATTACTGACATCGTTAACTCTCTTATTCATTTCTAATTCATTTGTTTAGTTCTCCCACAATATAATTTGTATTTTCAAAAGTCAAAGCTGTAAGTCCTTTCAATAACCACATAATTGCATTTTACTTGAAGATATCGGGGTCTACAACAGGTTTCCATCAAATCTTTATAATCCTGAATAATACAAAATGTAAGCCTCGTCCAATGATGATAACATGAAGCCGTTTAGAAAGTGCTTAGTGGAGGCTGAGGAATTCTTATCCTTCTGACAAAAGTGATAGATATGTTTTAATGAAGAGGAGCTGTATGGATTAGTTACAGAATTGTAATCCAGATTAGTTGCATGAGCTGTCCAATCTACATCATTGTCTTATGCTGTCTAATTGAAATCCCTTCCCTCCGAACAGTTAGGGAAGATAAAAGGTAGAATTAAGTATCTTTCAAAATCTAATCCTTTAAACCTTGTTAACACTTTTAAATAAGAGCTTTCCAAAAAGTGTCCAAAACATGGAGCTATTACACAACTGAATTAGGTTTGTTTCATCAAGTTCTACTCCACAAATATGTTTAATTTGATGCTTCTAATCATTCTTGTACAGTAAATTGATCATCTCCTGTTGCCGAGTGCAACATGACGCCCAACGACTTTCAGGCTCCACTTTTCGGCATGTGACAACACAACAGCCTATCGATTGGAAGCAAGTATTGATCTCTTTCAGTCAGTATCCTCCTTTCATCTCTTTTTTATTTTCCATGTAATTGTGCATATAGTGTATTAGCTTAGCAGCCACCAACCTTATCTGTACCAATTTGCATCGCTTTTTGCGGCCAATTTGTGCAGCATTCACCGGGTAGTTCAGGATAAATTAAGCCGTAGCATCCCCCGTAACCTCCCCCACACCCTAATCCATTGCTTTGGTTCCCTGCTCTTTTGATTGGATCGGCAACACACAGTTTATATAATTTTCTTCCTGCTTGGAATATTTAGTAATGTACAGTTGCATTACAAAGCACAGGCTGGCATATGGGAAAATGTCGTCATGTGCGTTTACCTTCCAGTTGAAGTAAAGCTCATGAAATACTGACAAACCATTTCTACTGGGTACTATATCTAATGCTAAAGATCAAAGTTCAAGCAGCGGCACTTGCTTCAGAAAATTGGCTTTTACGATATCTATGCATTAAGAGTGACAAATACCCATTAAATCACTGACAGGCTCTGAGTGAAAGAGAGAGAGAAAAGCAAGGGAAGATGAGTGACGATCATTCCGCCATTCGCTTTGCCCAATTAAGCAATGACAAGTAACTGTTTAAGCAAATTGCAACAGAACATATCTGAGGCACTTAGGGGTCATTTGCGTGATGTCAAATAATAAATAAAGACATAACTGGCTGACACGCCACACACACACAGGTGTGAACTAGAGATTAAAAGGCCATATGGACGGAAGCAGGAACATTGCTGAGTGGGATGTGATCTCTTTTCCCGGGTGACTGCAGCCATTTAGAATACAGATGTCCAAATGTCTCCATGTTGCTCTGTGTGGAGGCCTTCTTTTCTCTAACGCAATCATCGCATCCTGCAACGTTTTTACATTTATTTACCTTATAAAAGGATAGGTCTGACGGTATTTTACGTCTCTCATGACATCAAATGAAAAGACCAAAACCAGCAAATATACTAAGTACTCCATTTTTTATAATTAACATTTGCAAGAAATTGCAAAACTGAGCGGTTTTGGGAAGTTACAATGCCTTTTGAAAATGTGCTGTTTATAGAGACTTACGTCTTCAGTAGGAAAGAATGGGCCGGCGGCAGAGAAGTCAGAAAGTATTGAGGGATGGACTAACACATCGCTGGTTTTGTTCTTTTTTACAGGATTTGCTGACTACAAGAAAATATGTAGAATTTCTCCAGCTTCATTATTTATAAATTATTCAAAGAAACAACTTCTGATGAACCTCAAAAACTTTTCTTTTTAAGAATCAGTTAATAAAGTAGAATTAGTCTCTACCTTCCTCTTCAGATTTCACGTTCTGTTGCCAGGCATAACTTCAATCCAGTCTAATATTGTCTGTTCTCTGCATCTAGAAATAAATCACCCAGGAGCAATGCAGAGTTGTTTGTGTTCCCCTTTTCTTCCTCTTCCTTTTACATTCCCCACATGTGCTGATTCATCCCTATACTCTGTGGCTAATGCTTCCAATCCCACCCGTCAGACAGGGACAGCAGTTACTCCATTAGCAGTGTTTCTCATGTTGATGTCAAGCAGGCCATTGGTGTGCATGGGAATCTTGTTAGGGTTCTTATTGACATTGTGTTTCATTAACTTGATTAATGACATCTATTGGGGCAGGCTCCACAGTAATCAACATCTCTGCAGAGAGGTGCTGTCTGCGGTCTAGGATGGGACTCTCTGGTCTTCTTCTGCCCACACTTGATTGTCCACTCTGTGTCCTGTTTGTTTCCAAAAGGCTGCATTCAAAAAATTATCTTATATTCACAAAATGCCCAACTAGCATGCAGTGTGGGACCATTACTTAGGCCCCAGATGACCGTTATGAACTTTCCATTTCAGAAACTGAAAAATAGGCCCGATGAAAGTGGAGAAATAAACTGTGTATCATATCAGCCAGGATAGGAATACATCAATTAAGATGCTCCTACTAAATTATTTGGTGGTATAAGTGCCCACTGTCCTGCTGTCTGCTTTGATTTCTTTACCATTTAAATACAATTACAAGATGCACATTGCCAGGAAAGCCTTCTATAAGTCTGGAACGAAAGAAAGGTGAAGAAAAGGTTGATGTCCAATACAAGCTTTAAAATCATATACACTACACCCTTATTTCAATGTATTGCACTGTCAATAGGAAAGCTTCTGAGTTCATATTTGAAGGCCAACAGGCTCTTGCACATTTTTACACATCTGATGAATTCTGAAGTGTTTTCTTACAAACCAAAGGGATTTCTTTCCCTATCTCTATGCATCCTACATCTGCTCTTATATCTCCCTTTAGGAGGAGTCGCATCGCGGGTCAGCGCATGAGAGATGAGAAGCTGCTCGCCCTCAAATACCCTAAGATCCGGAGCACTGAAGGCCACCGATTCGCGGGCTCTAGGTACTGTATGCTGGAGAAGAGAGATTCAAAAGCAGACATTGAAAAAACCCCACCTGGAATTCATATTTACCTTTCATCATCTGCTTTTTGCCCACATTATACTCAGTTATATTTGTTCGCCCTCTTAAGGGAGAGACGGGAAAGCTGTGCTGGTGCAACTCAACAGCAGGTGGACGCTGGGCGGCCAGGGTTGCTGCTGCTATGGGAGCTGACTCAGAGCATTTTCGGCTTTTTCTGGCAAAGTAAGTGTGCAAGTGCAGCCGCAAAATAACAGTATACATAAAAAATAGGCCTTGTATATCACCATGCAATCTTTCCACAGTAAAGGGATTTGCTGGCTTAATATTGCAAGAGCACACTACTGGAAAATATTCGCATTAAGGGATCAAAGTCAATGCTAATCACTTGGCAGGAAAATGTATAATTACTCTTATTTGATAAGTTTGATTAGAGAAACTGTTATCCACTCAGAGCTGAAACAAACTTGGAATAAACTTTATGATGACTAAAACAATTAAAGCCTGGTTCATTTACGGAAGCAACAAAAAGAGAAACATAATGCTATGGAAAAGAAATGCAAACTCTACAAAATTGAACATGAAAAGTACATAATAGACAGTATCATAACATGATCGCTAAGTAATGCATGACGCAGTTGGTTATTAGCAGTGTTTTCATTGTTTTTCCTCATGTGTAACACTGTACCTCCGTTTGGGTAATATGTACGACTCACTAGATGTTGCAATTTGCAGAGACATGCATTGTTTGGATTTTTCAGGCCCGATAAACTCCCTCCCATGTTTTACCCAGCATCTCCATGTTTTACCCAGCATCTCCATGTTTTACCCAGCATCTCCATGTTTTACCCAGCATCTCTTATGCTCCATCCCTCAGCAGTCCCCGACGAGGCGATTAAGTGTTCAGAGAGAGACAGACATAATTGATGAGCAACCACAGCCAAGCTGGTCTCATTCTGTCCGGGCACAGTTCAAGTCGGAGACATGACTGGGACACCTTGAAGTCTCTTCTTTTTAATTACACTCGTACTTTGCCAACCAAAACACTCAAACTCATTGGAAATCCTTTAGCAGAGTAATTTGCTGGATTGGGGTAAAAAGGAAGTGGATCCAATCTCTAGTACAGCAGTCCAACTGAAAAGTCGTGGTGTATTACTTATGGGAGAAATTACTTTTCTCAAATTAGGCTTTTTTTCCCCCTTTCTTTCTACCACAAAATGCTGATTGAACCAGCCCCCGGGTTGATTTCTTAAAGATGTGGGTGTTACTCTTGGGTTACTGGGATCAATGATTTTGAAATAAAATCGAAGCTATTTCAAGCGTAATGGTTTGAAAATAAGTAACCAAGTTTTGTACACTTTATTTAGCCTTAGAAGCTATTTTTTAACACTAGATGACATAAAACTTCATAATAAACTCAGAAATACAACTCTAGCATACCGTCAACTTAACATGTTGTTAATGCTAATTGCTGCAAACCACTGCCCACTTACACATCCAGAACACACAGAGCCACATGAGCGTCCCATTGAACTTAAATCTCCACCAGCTCCTCGGAAAAACATCTTTTAGATGCTCAACTTTGTTCAAATAAAAAATAATTTTGGCTCTGTGTTGTTTTCGGGTGCAGGAAGTGTTCATTTTGCTTGTCTGAAAATTGCTGCCTGCAGTTTTATATTGGAGGGTCGGGTGATGAGAGCCACACTGTGCAGTTTATGTTTGAGCCAGAGAACCAGAACAATGAGTGTTGAGAAACCAACACTCTGCTACATTCTACACAAAAACACTGCATTTGTTACTTCAGTGTGACTGAACAGAACAGCTTCAATTTCAACCAGTAGATCCGTGACAACAACTTTGTCAGCATGTGATGATGAAGCACTATGAATTAATGTCCTTTAGTTCTCAGGTACATACGACATTTTGTCAGTCTTTAGTAATCTCTTAGTTAAATCAGTTGCCTCTGCATCTTGCACACTGTCTGTTTAACGTTGAAAGAGATGCATTCATGTTATAAAAAATCTGTCTTTTTGGACTTTAACTTTTAGTTCCTGATTTTGTCGTGAGCTTCACCGATTACGCTTACATGAGTAATATCTTCCCACGCCCGGTGCTCGACCCGCAGTCATGGTATATGAGGCCAAGTGTACTCACCGTCCTCCCGAGACTTCTGGATGAAGGCATCGACGCCGCTTTCTCCGTAGTTCCCCTCCGAGGCCACAGTGGAGACGTAGTTCCAGCGCATGGCCTTGACGATGTCCACCATGGCCTGGGCCTGGTAGGTGTCTGGAGGCACGACACGGGAGAAGAAGTCGTAGCGGGTGTTGTCACTGAGCTCTGGAGCTGTGGAGGCGTAGCTCACCTGGGGTATCTGCACAGGAGAGAATATTGATAATATGAGCTTGAAGTAGCATCTGGTGAAAATACGTATGGGTAGGGACAGGGAGTGAAGAATATAAGGGCAAGACAAGTTCATTTTTGTTTTAACAACAAGGCAATTCAAAGTGCTTTACATAATAGGAAAAAGCCATTAAGACAAGATATAAAAGAAACATAAATATATATTAAAAGACCATATAAAAGGACACATACACAATTAAAAATCTGATTAACTACAATAAAACTGATTAAATGGGAATACAAATTACAGAGCAATGCAAGCTATGAATAAATAGTCGGAAAAAAAAAAGACAACTGTTATTGTACCTTAACTTTTTGGGGATTTTTCTCCAGATATGTGGTGCATAACTAACTGAAAGCTGCTTCGCCCCGTTTAGTTTTGCCTCTGGGGACAATAAGCAGACCTGAACCGAACCAATCTGAGAGGTCTGGATGATTTATAATGGAGCAGCAGATCAGAATTGTATTTTGGTCCTAAAACATTAAGAGCTTTGTAGACCATCAACACTCAAGTCAATTATTTGACAAACATGACGCCGGTGTAAAAATCGGAGGAATGGTTTGATGCGATCCACTTAGCAGTTTGTAGAGAGAACAGCTGATTGACGTTATAGAGAGGCGCGTAAACACAACGTTACAGCAGTGGAGACAAACGCATGGACAAGTTTTTGCAAATCTTGCTGAGACGCAAGTCCTTTATTTCTCTATGTTCTTGAGGTGACGGTAGGCTGATTTTGCAAAGATTCTATTCTTGGTTTGTGGTCTAAAACATCAGCAACTGAAGCTGAGCTCTGGCTTTTAATCACTCTTCTTCGCCTCCGCAAGCAAGTATTTCTGTTTGTCTTTGACAAAGGGGAAAAAAAACAAGAGACAAGTCTGTGGGCATCCAGTAATCTTCATTCCTTTTGAGATTCAAAACGGAGATACTGATCCTGAACCCCCACCAAGCCTTTGAACACCCAGACTCTGAGAAGATGAGCCCGTCACTCAAGAGTACGGGTCCACTTGCCTAACATAAACAGCATCTCAGCATCTTAACACAGCATGTTTTACATACCGCAGAATGTGCTTGCTTAGCTGTAGCTTCCTTGATAAATACAGAAACAAAAAGCGATCCACTGCTACAGGGTACATGGTAGCAGCTTTTATAAGAGTACAGCTTTGTAAATGCAAGATCTTGCATCATGGCAGGCTTCTGTTGCTCCCACTGCTCCAAAGATTTTACTGATGCGTGTGCTGAAGAAAGCAGAAAGTTACATAAGAAGCTTCAATGGAAAAATATATAGGTCAGCTGAAGCACGACGCCAGTCTTGAGTGACCATATTTTTTAGATTTTCTGGTGGTGGTTGTTGTGTTTCACCACAGGGGACTGTTTCCACGGGGCTGCACAGTGTCAGTTTTTGTAATAGGTAAACTGTGTACGGGTAAATGGGATTTATTGCATCCCTATGGCTCACAGTGATTCACCAAACAGACAGCCGGGGTGTTTCCTGGTAATGATACACAGCGTGCCCTTTTGATGAGGATCTGTCGTCGAGTTTTTGTGCCCCTAAACAAAATGAGGAGAAGGTGCACTCAGTGAAACATGATCCTCATGAAAAACAGCCCTATTTTCGGTCTAGATGAGGTGGTATTTCATTATCACAGACACCAGACCTGTAGGCTGTCACACACACACACACACACACACACACACACACACACACACACACACACACACACACTCGCACAGATAACCCTTGTTATTAAAAATGTGACTTCAAGGCAAACTCCTCCCACCAAGATAAAAAAACACTGTAGCCAAACTCACACAATTGGGTAAAAATATTTATAAAAAAAACTGGAGTTTCATCTTGCCTGGGCCCTCGGCCGCAGGTTACATGTGATACAGTACATGTACAAAGAGAGGAGCACAGACTAGAAAAGAAGAAGAAAAACGTGTCGAAAGGTGCTCGGTTAGATCTAATAAATGATTTTGGGTGATACTAATGACAAATCATAAACGAGTCATTTGTGTAAGATTTAATGGCATGAATATCAACGTGGCAATAGACACGTTTTTTTGCTTTAACTTATCATATGTTGATAACGTTGCACAATGTAATGGCTACAGGATAATGAAACCATAGGCGTTTAAATTGGATGTCTATAAGCCTCGCTTTGACGAAGCGATTCTTTCTGCCACCAGGTGCGATCTCCCGGTAAAATGAAGGCTTGATTTACGGCACAAAAGGAAAGGAGTCAAACATTGAGCGACCAAAACAGTGAAGATGAGAGCGCTTTTGTTTTCCCCGGTTGCTGTTGGTCGCTCTCCCCAGTAACCAAAGAGCATAAATGTACGTTTTTTTGCAGTAACTATCTCCAGCAGCGGAAATAGCGGATGCTGGGACAAGTAGCAGTGGAAAACAAAAACGCAGTGTGTCCTCTTTGTACCCTGTTGGGTTTTTTGCTCGGCTTTGAGGAAGACAGAAAGCTTTTGTCTTTGTGACAGCAGCATCAAAGTTAATACTACTTAGGAAGGCTAAGAGGGGGGGAAATTGAATTGCGTCACACGCATTGTATAATTTCCTGTTGGTGTGAAATGTTAAAAATGTGTTGATATTATTTTATACTAAGTGATCAAACAGACAATGTGACAATGATTATGTTGTACGTGTCGTATAGACTTAGTATGGATTGGGACAAAGCTTGCATCTTTTGTTTGTTTGCTTTTTAATAACCAATAGTTTTAAATATCTCGACCTCATTCAACGCAGAATGTGGGATGAAAAGTTCAGATTTCTGAGACCAATTACATGGAAAATAAAGAATAAAGAAAAGAGGATGTATTTTTCCTATTTGTTTGTTACATGGTGGTTTGTTTGTGGTATTTTCAGTCGCCTCCACCACGGCTTGTCCAAGCCAGCCCAGCTTGGTTTGAAATGTATTCATGAAGACAGGTTAGAGGCCAGAGTCCCTGAGGTAATTCACTTCAGTACAAGGACCTGAAGATGATTTGCTGGGAGAGCCTCAGCAGGGGAAAAACATGAAATAATGACATAGAAAACATATTGTAATAATGGAACTCTGTATTTATGGGCTGGAACTTCAAGAGCTCGCCAAACAAAGCCTAACATGCAACTGATTGAGGTTATTTCGGGAAGAAAAAAGATATCCTTCATGTAACTAAAAGGCTCCTTGAGAAACATTTTGAAAAGTATTTCCACTGCACCGTGCTCTCTACTACTGTGGCATTTATAATAAGGTCTCTGGGCCTTTAAAAAAAAACAGCTTTGTTCTGTGAAATTAACACACAAGGTGTCTGTGTCCTTGTAATTCATATCATTGTTTTGTCATGTTATTGTAATTAAACATATTTCTACTAATTACAGACTTGGGTTTTGCCAGGTGTGTTGCCCTCCTTTTCATCCAGCTGTCTTTTTCTTGTTCCCTCACATATTAGGGATAACATGGACCTGCACTGCACTAAATGAGCAAGAACAACTCTTAAGTTTGCACAACACGACGCATGGATTAAGGTCTACTAACTCTTGTTGCATCTCTGAGTGATTTATTTTAAGGAGGTCTTTAAATCATAGGTTAGGAGTGAACGGGTTTGTTCTCCTGCTTGGCATGTGACTTTGTCATCTATGACACCCAACACGTTGCACTCTGCTGAGGACTCAGCAGAGTGCAACGTTAATTTAATTGTTGTGATTAGCAGGTACACTTTTGGGACCAAAATAGCAGATTTCTGAAACACTGTTTCTGTGAAGTTGCTGTTTGCAGAAAAAGTGTAAAATTGTCCATCTTGATGAGAAGATCACATGACCTGTCCTATCACCGGAGTTTGTGAATGTGGGAATAAAAAAAGTAATGTAAAATTACTTTTCTTAAAAAAAATCGGTTTTAAGAAAAGTATAGTTGTATGTGATGGAACTTAACCAAATGCATTTCAGAGAGAATCATGTCCCAGTGACACATATGTGTATTTGACTGGAAAAAAAAGACTCTTCCTGCAGCACCCGTCTCACATTACATGACATTCGAGTCTCAAGACTTGAATTCACTGCAGCACAAATAGCTCCTATTCAAATATAATAATCGATTTCCTGAATATATGTGGTTTTACTCATCAGTCCCATGGACAATCTCCAAGATTCGACTACTCCGAAATGCCTGTTTTCTAATTAAAAGTTTTGCCCTATTGATATCAAGATATTTAAATTTAACATTTTCAAATATCATAAGATCGCCGTGGGTCCGAAAGCCTCTCAAAAATACATCCTTTAGTGTTTTACAGTAGAATTTAAGACTTTTTAGTGTCTGGCTGGCGCCACATTTATCCCCCTCGTTTGCTTTGCTGGGCATCTTGTTAAGATGGGGAGCAACTTAATGATGATAATGTTGGGACCCAAGGTGTAGGTGAAGTATCTTTCTGTGCAAATTATGCATGCATGCAAAATAGCTGACTATATTTGCATCTGTAATTCAGGCACCTGACAGATCCTTGCAACCTGCAGCGCCGTGCAAATGCAGAGCATCTGCTTCAATCAAGCTGTATATGGAAAACATGGATGGGTAAACACAGTTTATCTCCACTACTTGGCAATCTTATTCCAGCACAAAATAATGCAGCTTTTAACACAGCATGAGCTAAGCCAAGCTGTTTTTCTTCATGACCCAGCCATATGATAACAAGAGTAGAATAGTAACTAAACAAAAACTGTTTTCCAATTTTGATAGTCAGAATCCATTTTCACATTACATATCAACTTCATTACAAACATGTAAAAAAACAACAAAAAAACACATTACCATTGTGATAAAAGCTGAAAAAAAGCATTAATGGATAGAATTTACGGATGCAGGTACACACCAATGCGATACAAACTCCTCAGAATGGGTTCACACTATTCCATTGACTTAGAGGTGTTGGGTGTGAACATACGCAGCAATTCTACTTTGACAGTGTTTCATGTAGAAGTAAATGCATTCAACACGTTTGAAAGGATGATCTCTTGGTCTGTTTGCAAATGTATATATATATATATATATACATACTGTATATATAAAAATTCACACACAAAAAACGTCCAGTCATATTTCGACATCCAGCTTAAAATATCCAGCAAGTATGCTGATGTTTTGACAAACTGTCGTTAATTTATGATCAAATTTGCAATGATGATGCAAAAGTTTGGAACTAGTGGAGCCTCCTTATGTACGATTTCCGTTTTACAAACATGGTTTGAAAAATTGTTAGTTGCAGCCATAATTCTAAATGAAAAATCAGGGTTTTTTTCTACGTCCTCTTGGATTTTGGCGGTCGCCATCTTGTCTTTTTGCAACCGGTGAGCGGAAGCGACCATTTGTGGACTGTAGAGGAGTGACGTAGAGATGCTGTATACCGCTCAATCACAAGGTGGCCCCCACCTCAAGCATACTCTGCTTTAGGGTCTATTTGACTCAAAATGAACCATCATTTACTAAATGAACATCATGCTGTGTTGAAGAAGACTTGAAACTATCGAATGAGACAATAAACTCATGTTTACAATGTTTACTGAGGTAATACAGTAAATCAAGTGAGAAGTAGGGTCATTTTCTCATAGACTAGATGTTTACAACCGGAGGAGTCGCCCCCTGATAGCTAGTAGAGAAAATGCAAGTTTAAGGCACTTCCGCACTTTACTTTTCTGAACCATAAGTTGCCGCCTGCTCACCCCACTGGCAGATTTTAAACTTCTAACTTCAATTTCTGTCTCTCTGCTGTTATCTGGTCTCATAAAAAAAATGAGTTTTTTGTAACTTTCTTTTCATTACTCAACATGTTTTTGGTTCATGATAGTCATCCATTTATAACAAAACTGTACCAACATAAAAAAAAAATAGCATTAAATTGCTCTGAGGCCACCTGCCAGCTTTCTCATCAGATTATCATATATTTCACAGAGTAACGTGAAAATGTTTTGGGAAAAATGGGGACATGTTTTAACTCGAAGAGCAATGCACAAAACGAATTTCACCAACATCATCGACATTTAGCCGCTCTGTCTGCGGTCTTTAGAAAAGTGTAAAAGTAGAAACAAGAAGTCATGATAATCAGACACTGAAACATCTGCCAGGCTGCAATGTCTAAATAGTTCAAGGTCTGTTTTTTGCACTCCATGAACAGTGGGGTTTGGCTTTGTTGTGCTCTGTGTCAGAGAGCTGCCGAACAGCAGAGCTCGCACTGCGAAAGCTCCTCACTGTAACAAAGCAGGAGCTTTGTGTGTTGGCTGCAGTACAGCAACAGCTGCCTTATTATTAGTATAGATAAGTATCAGTGGGCAGAACGGCGGTGTACTCACTATATTCAGGCCGAGATAATGCACGCAGTTTTCTGCTCAAGCTTCACGCAGATTCAATTTACTGCAATTACGACCTCTAATTTATGTTGTTTAACTATATAATGGCCACTTACCACGAAAATAGAATCGGCAATGAAAACAACAATAACTATAATTCCTTTTTTTTTTTTCATGCATGCTAAACATCTGCACAGACACAGACAATAGAGACACACTGAATATTTTCATTCACATGAAATTTAATTCAATTTAAGGGCCTGAAAAGAAATTTGGGTCTGGGCAGCGGCTGCATGGAGAGAAGTCGTTTACATTTTGCAGTGAGGGATACGGGTGAACTCTTTGAGTCAAACGCACCCCTTCAGTATCCACGCTTTCTCCTTAATTGCTATCAGCTGCTGTTGACACTGAGGGGAGATTAAAGTTTCACTTTGTTACTGTCAGGGTAAGTGGAGCAGCAAATAGCTGAGCCTCCTGAATAGAAAACCAATTCCTGCATGATGATATAACAAAACAGATTCTAGCTGCTCTGGGAATGAACAACGAAACACAATGTGGCTATGACTCGGACCGATGCCATATCACATGAAATGCAAGTATAGCAGTGGAAATGAATTCATTATCTCCATTATTTTCTTGGACTTTCACAAAAGCGGCAACTCATATCTTCTGTCCCCTGTGTTTCTGTGTATATTTTAATGTACTGCATAGTAATAATGAGTTTAGGTCAACAGTTAATTGACTGGTTGCTAAGTCCCGGCTAAGTTCTGGCTGGTTTTGTCTATTTCAAGCTAGTCACGTTTTATTAATGTGTAATAGTAATACTTGTTACCCAGAGAGGTTGGAAGGCTATGGGTAAGGGATATGTTTCTAAAAGTTTTTACTTAAAAACCTGTGGAGTTTACAATAGCAGAGTATGTTATCTATGAATCTATGAGATTAATTCGTTTTCATAATATTTAGTCAGGGAGTGCAGTTAGTGACAGTGTGGGCTCCTTGTAGCTCTGATAGCTTGATGGAGTGGCAGCGGGGGGCGGGGGGGGGGGGGGGGGGGGGGGGGGGGGGGCTTAGGGAAGTGTTGACTGAGCTTAACTTGTAAACTGCGAGGCAACATAATGCTGCCTATTTCCAGTGCAGTCGGATACGGCTGCACAGCGAAGCCACACTGTCCACTGTCAAATGCTCAGCCCCAAGAGGCTGCCAATAAAATCTCTGGGCATGCTTTAGACCTTTTCATTATATTTCCATCGCGTCGACCTGACCTTTAATATTTTGACATTCCGATGAATTGAGAGACGAAGGCAGAGCCAATCAAATTGAACTCATCCTGCATCGTCTTCCACTGAGACCGATATCAGTCCTGCTTCAATCATGCAGATCACTCTGGGGAACCAAAGTCTCTCCACTGAAGTGATGGAAACTCTTCAGTTCAGAAAAGGTTTTGTGAACTAAGCAGAACATGCTGCAGATGTGACCATTAATGATGCTGTACAACGGGGAGGTTGCCTTAAGATGTTTGTCCTCAAACACGGAAAACTCAGCTAAGACCATTTCATGCTATATTATACGTTTGCATAAACAAATTAATTAGATTTTCTCCAGATTATTACTTTTATAACAGAGGCATGGTTCAGTAATGATGATAACTGTTGGGTCAAATCAATATTAATCTGTGGATGGTACAATGCAGTTAGCAGCGTAGTAAAAAAAAATCAGAGGTGGAATGTAAATAAGTTCATTTCATAAAGTTCAAGTTTGGGGTATTTGAATTTGAGTTCTGCCATATCATACTTCTTTATTCTTCAACTCCATTACATTTGGGAAGCAAATGTATGTTTTATACCACTATAATTATTTAATACAACTAGTTATTAGTTACTTTGTTATTAGTTACTTTGTAAGTTTAGATTAATAATACAAAATATAAAATAAATGATAATGTATTTTCATAGATTAAGCTACCTGGCAGTATATAACGTAATTAAAATACCTTTACCAGCCACAACATTAGTGATACTTGCACATTATTGCTGCACTAATTATAATCCAGCCACATTATATTTATATACTATTCTGAAATAAGCCATTCTGCAAAATTAATATATTTTGGACATCATATATATTTTGATGCTGGACATATACTTAAGTAAGATTTTGACTTAAGTACTTTTACTTGTAACAAGAGTATTTTTACACTGTGGTACTGCTTAAGTAAAGTATCTGAGAGCTTCTCCCACCTCACGCACCAGGTGAGCGTGACTATCACACACGATCGACCCGGATAGCTCCCTCGCACACTGAGGGTGTGTGGGTGTTTCTGTGTGCATATCTGTTTTCTGTTAGAGGACTTTCCAGATATTGATTTTTGTGTCGCACCTCAGCTTTGCGCGCTCCGAGTAGCTCAACAAGTTGTCAACCTTTTGATTTGGTCTGGAATTGATGAGAGCGATGACCTTACTGTTGCTGAGCAGAGCTTTGTGTTTGACCTGAAATTGATTAAAAATAAATGTTACTCACATTAGCCTGCAAACTAAAAACATATCTCCAATTTGAAGCTTTTCAGTATTATATAGAGCTTCTTGGAGAGACTCCAGGAATTTCATTAAAAATGTTCCTATAGGAAAAGAATCTGCTTTGTGCTGCAGAAAATGCTGAAGATGGAGAACTTTTAAATGCTATTTGAACCTGTGGCAGAGCTTCAAAGACCCCGTAATGAGCTGTTCAATTCTTCTGCAATATGGAGGAGGAAGTCAATTAACCCGTACAATAATGACGGATAAATCAAGTTGTCACAATGCAGCAATATTTAATGTAGGTTATTGTTCCAGCCTGTAAGTAAAGAATGTTGTTTCTGTTTATGGCAGTCAGTGATAATGTATCAGTGCTAGAGAATATATAAATCTGCTTAAAATGTGTCCTGTACAGGGTTTAAAGCAGCTAAATGTAGGTTGTTTTGTTTCTCTTTCACATGTTCTTGTACATCTTGTAGATTCAGCCCAGTTTTACACCTGTGTCCCTGCGTTAAATGTTCTATTATCTCGGTTTATATGTCAAAATAAAGTTAACAGCATGTTCATAAGCATGCACTGCTCGAGCTGCAGCGACATAAAGCCAGTTGGAATTTGGCAGTTTCCCTTTCTTCTCTCCCTCCTTTAATTAAACAACAGGAGAGGGAGGTGTGTGTGTGTGTGTGTGTGTGTGTGTGTGTGTGTGTGTGTGTGTGTGTGTAGACCAGAGCCAACAGTCCTCTGTAGCTCCGTATAGCGCTAAAGTCTAAGCCTGCCCACTTTTTAGCGGTCCAATCACATGCGAAAGATTTGATTTATATCCCTAAAGACGCTCTAACTTCTGCTTCGCTGGGACTTTAACCATATTGAAGTTGGCATATGCAGAAAGTGTGAATTGAAAAAATTTGGCAATGGACATAAAAGACGTTAAATTTAATACTGGATTTGGCATAATCCTCCAACATCATTGTTGGCGGTGGATTGGTTTCATAATATGCTCTCTTGGTTCATGTCTTCAGGACGTTTGAGGCTGGAAGCAGCTTCATAATTATATTTTACCCAAAAAAGGTAAATCTTATAAATCTTGAAATAGAAAAATTAACTTTGTGACGAGTCGATCCAATGATTAAATCAAGCTGCAGTACTTCCACTTAAGTAAAACATATTAACTTCTAATTTTTTTAACTCTAACTCCATTGTCCCCGAGAGTAAATGTGGCTTGCTACCAGGTAAAAAATATGACAGAGACGTTGTACAGACATGGATTAAGTTACATAAAAACATAATAGAAGACATTAAATGTGAATACGTCAAGTGACAACAAGAAACTTTGTTTGTTTGTTTAACCAAAAACATCATTAGCTCCCGTTAGTTATATGGGAAACTAATCAGCTGAGATAGCATGAGTATTCAACCGTTTGAAAGATTTGTTCACCCTTTTAGACCTGGAAGTGTAATTCTCCACCCAGAGAGGAGAAGCTCAGACAAAGGATGAAGGGGACACTGTAAAATATCTTGATCCTTTGAGACTATAACTCCTTCCAACCCAGCTTGCATGATGAAAAGCTCAATGCATTAAAAGAGGTCTTTCCTTTTGTTTTTATTCTGATATGTTAAATGAAACACCTTTAATCCCATTACTAAACCCCGGCGGTGGGCACTTTCTTCACTGTCACCGATGTCACTTTCGGCCACTACATGGATTTTGTAATAACCGTGAGACACACACACACACACACACACAATCACACACACACACACGTTTTGATTAAATCAGCTTTCCCTTTCTTCAGAGATATAAATTATTTTAAGTGTAATGCAATTTCTATTTTGGCTGTGGGGAAAAGAGGTGAAAAAAACCTATGACTGCACATAAATATGTAAAAAAACATTCTTCATTGCTGAGATTCAGGTTGTTCAGCAATAACGCTCACTCTAAAGTCAAGATAACGGCATGGCTAGGCTAGTACCTCTAAATGAATCATATTATATTTACATAAAAGGGCAGGCTCCTCCAAACACACAGTTTTTATTCGTATTTGGAGCTAATAAAATACAGTTTTTTTAAATATGTTTTGCTTCCTTGAGATATGGTCCCTTACATTACCGATAGAGGGAAAATTGGTAGAATCAGTGGTGTGTACATATTCATTTTGTGATATAACACAGCCAACACAAGAAAAAACCCAAATACCTCAATATAAGTTGTAGGTCATACCGCCCAGCCCTACTAACACCTCACTACTTAAAAAAAAAAGAAGCACAGACTCACTATTAATACGGAAAACCACAATGCAGAGTACATGCTGAAGGTCCAAACTTCGTCACATGGGTTCCCATAGATCCCTTTGAATACACAAAGTGCTCCAAGGTTCTTTGAAGCACTTGACATCAGTGCTAAACATAGCACCCTCCATCTGTTGAAGACCTTATGGCAAAGTGTGTGAGGAATCGACTCCCTGCTATCTGGGTCTCTATCTCTCTGCTCTCCTCTCTGTGTGCACCAAAGATGGCACCTTTAGCAACCTTTTACTCAAGCTGCTGAAGTTTTGTAGAAAATACACTCGAGTCTATGGATGACACATGAGAGGGCCGACTGCTGTTTTAGAGAGCCGAAAACAACTTCACGCTCTTGGGGCGCAGACGAAGGCGGATAACCTGAAACATGTTCAGCATCCTCTCCATCTGTAGTCACAAATGTGAAAACACAGCACAGGGGAGCTGCTCAAACTTCTTGAGACAACAGGATTTCTCCAATCTGACAACGGAGGATGTTACTCCGGCACCATTTTTTTTTTGCAGCACAGTGTGTCACATTCAGTCCTGGTCCAGTATTACAGATCCATCATTGAAAGCATCCTCACACCATCCATCTCAGTCGGATGTCGCTATGCCTCCCGTCGCTCCGAGGGAACGCATGTCATTCAAACCTCCGAGGGGGTTATTGCACGGCATCTCACACACACACACACACACACACACACACACACACACACACACACACACACACACACACACACACACACACACAATAACAGAGCAGGGAAAAATAAAAAGATTTCCGCCAACTTGGACAGCCACCTGTTTGACCCGGTTTGTTCGCTTAAATCATCTGCCGCCACCTGGACAGTCTCTTCAAATGAGCGGATACTCTTCTTTTCAGACATGAGAGTCAATAAGAGGAGGTTACTGACATTTCAATATTTACATTAGAGCTCCAGACTGGTGGTTCAGGTTGTATAAGTGAAGATGACGCTTTCCACCATTTGAAAGCAGATCTTCTATTAACCCTGAAGCAGCTGTCAGGGGCTCTTAATTTTCTCAACGCACCATTTGATAAGGCAGCATGTCGAGGGAATGAGCGAACGGCTTCGCATAGGCTGACTGATGTTGAGGATTATCTCACAAAATGAAATTAACAATGTAGAAGATTGTTTCTGTGCCCGAGGAAATTAAAGAAAAAACAGGTTCCTGGGATCATTTAGTTACACAATTTTAAAGATTTTCTGAAAAGTTAAAGCCCTTTTTTGTTTTACTTAAATCTTCTGATATTTTTCTCCACCCAGTGTATAGATCAAAGAGGGATGACTTATTATCAGAATAGCCCTCAGTACTATTCAGCAGCACCACAAACTGTTGATTTAAGCTGATTTAACGCGTCTCTAAAACAGTTTCCAGCAAAGAGCCTTCATGAGGACTTAAATAACATTAGAGTGCATTGGTTTCAGGGAAAGTGTAGCAAATAAACTGACAACTTTGTGTATTTTATTGTTTTAATTCCAATAGTGTTTGTTATCTTTTTTAATGTACAAATATCCGATTATAAATGCTGCGATTGTTTAAAAATAAATAACTATGGAAGCAAAGAAAGGCTGTAATCATTTAAATCTTAGAGACTGAGAACCAGTACTAAAAACTTATGATGAAATTTGAAAACCACACAGTGTACTTTCAAAACCCTTTTTTTTTAATAGATAAGGTTTGAGCCTAGTACAAGTACAAATTCCCTGCTGTGAAAAAGGCTCAGCAGCGCACAGATTTAATTGTGAGGAATTATATCAACAATTAAAAGCTGATGTTAAGTTAACACTTGCGCAGTGGCCAGCTCCTCCACTGGTCACGTGTCAACCTTCACAGGAGTAATGGACTTATTTGCCAGAGAAAAAAAACAGTAACATCATCCAGCGAAGCTGGAATTGCTTTCAATTTCTCCACTACAAATCAAGACAAATCCGAGCAGCGAGGGTACAAAAGTGGACACCAGCTACGTCTTTGTGTCCTGTTGCACAACATACAGCGCATGGGGGAATCCTCTGCTGTGCATGGCTGATCATCTGTCACTAACGCTGATGCAACCAGTAAGACATAAACTAGAGCCTCGCCTGATGAAAGAGCGCCACAAGCACAAAAGATAACGCCCCGTCCAACATGGCAGGAGCAGAGGTTCCCATATCCACTGAGACAGCGGCACATGACAACCCACCATTTGAAACCATACAGTGGTAGAAAACTCAAACACGGAGAATCACACACACACACACATCCTCCATCAACACTTCCAGCTGGTAGATAATGACTAAACAGTTTTAGGGATGGTTTGGGTCAGATAAAAGACAGGTCTTTCTCTGCAGTGTACTCACAATAAAACTCCACAAACACAGACAGAGAATGTCCTCATAAAGACACCGAGATATCATCAATACCTCGCCATCAACGTGATTGCTGGGATTATAGCGACAGGAAGAGGCAAGATGTTTGCCTTGGCCCTCGATCTGGACAGACCACAGAGCTGCACAGGGTGTCACATTCACTGACCCTTAAAAAAAGGGTTGTTGCTTGTATGTCATCCTTTAATCCGCGTGACTTTAAAACACACAATGTGGAGTCAGTCTACACCCTTATCAGTACTGGCAGGTTTTGTTATAAGGTTCTGTTTTTGTTATCTTATGTCTATTCACCTCCAGTATTCATTTCAACTCATCCAGCGGATATATCGGTTGCATTTGAGGGTTTATTTAAAATTCGGTGTGATTTTCTGCTCTTTAATGTTGATGTGCCGTGTTCCTGAACAAACAATAAAATGCTGCAGTCTACCTTTGCTTCAAACATAAAAAGGGCAAAAAGTCATAACGTTGCGCTCAAAATGTCTCTGCTGCATCTTCTCTATAAAGTGAGTGACATATTTACACACAGCTCATATACAAACAGCAAGCATCCAATTACACTGTAGGATTTTTCAATTTTTTTCACACTCATTTTGTGAAATAAAAAACAGATGAGAGGTGGTTCAAGTTGACAGGGAGAGTTTGTAATTAGAAATGCCTTCACAGCAACATCAGTCTCACTTCACTGATGGTCAATAACCTTTTATGGTCCTCTCCTAAAATCACTGAACATGCACGATTGCCCATGAATCATTACTCTAGCATGCTGTTTCTTTTGTTTTGTGTGACTGTTGGGAGTTTTCAGATTGTGTCTTTATTCAGAGTTTGTTGATGAATAGCATTAAATAACAGCAAGGCAGGATCAAATTTAAACTAAGTCCACATACCGTACAGTAAGACAAACATTCTGTTGGCTTTGCAATTCAATTAGCTGATGGAAATGTCAGATAAAGAGTAAGTGGACTAATTGCAGTATATGATTTCACAGTAATGGATCCACAGTGACACACACTAGTAGTTTTTCCATCATCATCATCTTTGAAAGAATTTCATGAAAAGGTTGCGTGTGTTTTTGTCATAATTAACGTATGAATTCTTGAGTTATGGCCGAAAAGTGTTTTGTCAGGTCGCATTGATCTTGATCTTTGAAGAAATTTCCTTACGGTGTTCCTACGATTTCAGAACAGGACGGACGAGAACGATTATTAATAGTCAACACAAAACCCGTAAAGGTGCAATACATTTTATAGTTGAAAATACACTGAGCTGAACTGTAGTTCACAAACTAGAAAACATCCAAAAACAAACCCAGTGCAAAAACCACACACACTGCTTGGCCGCTGTTCCTCGCGTAGTCAATGAAAATAAATTGCCTAAAATGAATCTCACAAGAACAAACAGTAAGTCGCTTTGTCATGATTTAAGGTGTGTGACTGAAATTGTGTTTGGTTGTACTCGGGAAAATTATTGTGTTTCTCTTTCTGGTCAGTGATATAAATCACACTTACAATGGCCTTGTTAGAAGTTCTGGCCCCGAACAAACATAGATGATAATATGGGCGATGCTAAAGACAATAACCATTTGGTGATATTTGCATTACAATATGCAATGGGGCTGAACATCTCTCATTTCAGAAAAACAGCTTTAAGTGAATTTCCCGCTTTGAATAAAATCATGCAAGAAAAGTGCAAGGCGACGCTGCCACTTACTCACCTCCCCTCCCACTTCTAAGTATGGTCTTTTGAAAAATTGTCCATCACCAATTCATCACCGAATGCATTGCAAATTAATTAATTCAGCAAAACGTTGCTCAGTATTCCCCTCAAATGTAAGTATCACTTTGTACAGGCAGGTTCAAGCAGAGCTTTGAGTAGAAAAAGGCTTCTTTCTTAATTATTTTCTCTTTTTCATGGGATGCGTCGCTGCTAGCTGTTAATAGTGAATAAATTGGGAGTGCAATAATACAAGTTCTTCCCATGACTTTCATTAGTATGCAAGGTGCTGATGGCAGCAGCTCTGCATTTGTTAACAATATCCACACAGCGTTTGCACAGCCACGGAAAAACGCAGTAAAAATACTTGAAAAACCCAAACTAATGGAGGGATACTCGCAGTCTTTTATTGTCTTTAATAGCTATAAAATCGTGCTGTTGAGCAGCTTTTGTCTTGGTCGTGAACAGGAGTAGGTGGGAGATAAGAGTACTTGAGCTTGTATCTTGCTACACAATAAAACACACTGAAACACAGAAAATGATACCTTCCAATCAGGACAGTGTGAACAAGTTGGTGAGCCAAAGAAAGATCTAAAATACAGAAGATTGTATATTTCAAACGATAATTGACAGTAAGATCTTTTACATTTCTTTTGTTTTTAAATGTATGGAGAGGGAGTAAAAAAATTGGATAGCCCTAACTGAGCTGTCAAACCGAAAGCCGATTATCTTCATAAAGTGCCCAGATGACAGTTATCGCCAGCCCAATTATCCATACCACATATCTGTCATCCTACTGGAGAACCTGTCTGCAAACCGCAAGAGATATAACTCCCACATTGTAATTCATAAACTTGTTTAGTCCAATCTCCAGTTTCAAGATCAGGCTTCCCTGTCAGCTCGGGAAAAATAGTGCAGAGTCGTCTTTACTGACTCTGCCCCTGTTGCTTTCCTTTTGTTGTTTAATGAATAAACGGCTTAATTATTGATGATCTCGGAGTTCCTTAATTATTAAATAAGCCTGTAGTTGAAAGCAGTTCCGGGGTTAATGTGGGTGATAGTGGCTTGGAGAAAAAAACACCCCGTGCTTAATTGTGATGATTAGTGCCGGGTGCACACTGATATGGTTCAAAGTGTCACGAGGTAGAAAACTGGGGGGAAAGGAAAGTCTGACTCGTGGCCCTGTGCCCCCCCCCCCCCCCCCCCCCCCCCAACCAGTCTCAAGCTGTCCTATCTTTTAAAGGCAAAAGGCCAAAACAAAACAACTGCATTTATTGATTTTTTTGGGCTACTTGGAGGCACATTGGAACAAGATGTAAACACAACATTGACATATCATCACATTATGACTTTGATATGGCGAACAGGAACAGACAATATTGCCTATTTACAAACCCAGCAGACACAAAGCCACATTAGCATTTGGAGACATGTTTCTGTCCACCTTATAAATTTAGGTCATCCACTCTGCTTTCAGCTTCACTTTGCTCCCCATTAACTCCTGGGGGAAATACCTGTTTAGTTGCTAGATGCTCCATTATGTTCACCAGCTAGTCTCTGACTTTTGTCAGGCTATTATTATATGTTTGGTGCAGGGCAGGTAATGTACAGTGGGATTATCAGAATGGTTTTGTGGGAAAAACATCTGCCTGTTGTGGCTGCTGATAACAACTACTGTCCAAGTGAACTAAACAGTAAAAGGTGTCGGCCAGAACACCCAAAATATTAGCTTAAAGAGGCTAAAAGCAGCCAGCAGAGCTGCAGCGTTGCTGATAATTCTCTGTGGGCTTGTCACTACACATCCTCCCTCAATTTCTTCATAGTCATTTGATCAACAAACACATTGATAAGCGCAGCTTTAACATTATGAAAGCCTGTTACTGTAGACCTATAGATGTATATTTTCGGGCTGCTCCCTGTTAGTCGATAGTCCACTAATCGATCGGTTTAGTTGACTAAGATTTCTTTTCATGCTGAATGACTTATTTTCAAGAAACTTATGAATGCATCTTTGGTGTTTCTGCATAATTCTTTGTGGAAAATCTTAGTTTTACACATCTGCTGATTAAGTAACTAACTAATTGAACTAATTGATTAGTCAACAAAATCGCATGAGTATTGGTCGCCTAAGGATTTATTTGGTGGAGGACAGCCCCGGTAGCCAACATTACTCTCCTCTGTGAGCAGGCAGGTGTCTTGTGCCTTTGCTAATTGGCATTTTGGCAGTATTGAGAGCCAACAGGCAGCTTCTCAATTACTGGGTACTTTCCCTAGCAAACTTGCCAGCATGGCACCTCAGAGTTTCCAGTTTGCCTCAACCTTTGTAATATTAGATGTGTGTCATTACAATGCAACAGGCACGTAGTACATAGAAATAGGTAATTAAATGAGATGCAACTGAAGCAACAATGCCCAGCCTCTCTTCTGACACCTTAAAGGACTGTTGCACATCAAAGCAGACGGGGAGACAATATTTCAGAGTGCCAAACACCAGCGAGCAGCACCAACAACAGGAAACAGCTGCCTTTGAATGGTGGATCAGGATGCTGGATTTATCATGCTCTCAACATGACCTCCTTTGCCTTGAAATACACAAGTCCTTTGATTGCTTCAGCCTCCCTAACACAAGCTTTCAATCAGACCCTTTGAGAGCAATTCCCTGGCCAGGCTTTGTCATCTATATTTCCACAATTGTTTTGGAGTCCTGATTTTGAGGAGCACTCAGGGACCAGTTGTACCTCCCCTGACCTCCTCTGTTGTCTCCAGAAATGAAGAGATATCCAGTCCCTGTCAAATACCGCATGAACACTCAACTATCTACAAGACTGTTTATAGTATGCAAACTACCTTTGGTGTCAGACCGTAAGGAGACAATATCAAATCGAAGGGTTATTCAGTATTCTGTATTGTTTAAATGAATCATTATAAAACTAGACAAATACTAAATTAACGTGTAGACCTTTAACTCTTAAAGCAAAGTTACTTGTTTTAACTTGTCTCTGTTTAAAAGCTCCAGCTCAATAATGTTGTTTCAGTAATTGACTAAATTCTTCATATGCATGTGCAGAGGGAGGATGGGGTAAAAGAAAACAATGAAAAAGTGCAATGAAAAAGAAATGGAAAGAAGCATGAAGTCAGCAGAGGCATGTTTAAGGTAGATAAGGTGAAACCAATTGGCAGTTCCTGCTCTTTTCCAGTGGCAACAGACATTTTATTGGCAAGTCAGTCAGATAGTCTCCCTGGCCCCAAGAAAAAGCTAGAGAATTGCAACAGCTGGGGAAAATGCTATTGGTCACAGCAAGTCATTCAAAATGGAAGACTCCAAGCGGTGAGCTTCTCCCATGAAATCCTGCTTTTCCTCTTTAGAAAGGTGTGGCTTATTTCTCACGAGATCCCTCAATCGCGCTTCGAGTCAGAATTCACAAAGTAATTAACACGTTCAGAGCGACGCGCAGTCTCTTCTGTTCAGCCTTCACCAACGTGTCAAGATGAGCGAGTTCACATTTTCTTTCCACTCTCTCTGATTATGTGATTATCTTTTTTTAGCTCGCATCATGACCCATGAGACTAAGAACTGCACACAGCAGACCGTGCATTTCAGTGGATGGCAAGTGGAGTAACTATATTCACATGGCCCTAAATCACAAATTAACCTCAAGGGGCTTTACAATAAGTACAATATACAACATCCTCTGTCCTTAGACCCATGACTCCCAAAAAAGGTGAAAAATGGAAGAAACCTCAGGAAGAGCAAACATGGAGGGATCCCTCTCTCATGTGTGCAGGTTTAACCAACATAGTACAATTACAGTATGAACAATCAGAATGACAAAATCATAGATAAATTGAAATCCACGCAAAATACCTCGCGGTATGCATGGGGACATCTTATCATACATTACTAGAGAGATTGGTGACGGGTGCCTGTGGAAGTGTGCCAAAGCGAAACCCTCAAATAGCCCTGGGACGATGCCCCTGGACACTCCCTTTCTGGCACATGTGCTCCCTGATCAATAGGCTCGGGCAGGCTGGCACATGGTGGGAGGGATTGGCAGTTCACAGCCTGCTTTCAGGACTGGTTGGATAAATGATTATAACAGCATGATGGCCAGCTTTGTAACACAGACAGCAGGGTCACAGAAGGCTGGCAAGTCACTCACTTGACAGGAAGAAAAAAGAAGAAGAAGAAGAAGAAGAAGAAGAAGAAGAAGAAGGGTAAAAAAAAAGGGAATCCACTCTCAGAGCCATGAGACCCATGGCTAATTAGATCTGACGGGCCAGAAGAAAGTGAGTTAAAATGTAATCTATTCATAATCATAATGTTAGGATGAATATCAAATTTGACATGTTGCAATAGATTCAGCCATGTCTATGAAGTTTGAATTAAGGTCACAATAAAAGTCGCTCCACAGGGTTAGAGTGGCTATTACTGAACAATACCCCAACTAGAGCTGAAACTAAAATTCTCTTTCTTTTTTTAATCATCAGTCGTCTAACTGATTAAGTGACATTAAGTGACATTATGTGTAATGTGAGAGTGGTCGATCAGTGAGAGATAGAATTCAGACTCGACTGTTGTTTGCCTCAGCTCCAAAGAGCGTATTAGTCTTTCAGCTCTTTATTTTGCGTCTACATCTTTTTACTCTAACCAGCGTCATTCCAGCAAGCTGTTTTCAGCAAGAAAAGCTCTGATAACCGTAACCGTAAGCCTCCTGCCCGGTACCAAACTACAGGCGGACAAAGTTAGCAACTAACTGTTGAACATAGTGAGGTATATAAAAGCTAAAGAGCAAAGAAAACTACTCCTGAGCTAGTAGAGACCAAAACAGAGCTAAAAGAAACACAACCTCAAATAAATGCTAATAATGCCTTGTGATTGCTGGATTTGTAAATTAGCCATTGTTTGCTGACAAGCTCACCATATCAGCTATTAATATGTTAATGTCAATGTTTGTGTATACATTGACAACAAATCTGTTGATTGAAGATAAAGTCTATAAAGTAGCCGATAAACAATATAGCAAAAATCAATATTGTTGCCATTGCTTGATTAATCGATTAATCTAATCTCAACTCTAATGGCACCATTTATTTTAAAATCATTAAAAACAGACATTGTAATTTAACATTGGTCCTACTTTCTCCTGCATAATTCAGGAGATGCTTCCAAGACTCTGTTGTGTGAGTGATTACTACATTATTACTCTACCTAATTATGCAGACCGGCACTTATAACCCACCCCCAACCCCAACCCCACCCACCAATTACTGTTATTGTCTCTCCTCTCTCTAATATGTTAGGGGGGTGTTCTGCGATGGTTGTCAGCTGTAACACTAAGAAATACATGCCGACCTTGAGATAGAGTGTAGTTTATCCTCATATTTAATTTCATATTCTAAATCAGCTTGGGGTGTGTTCATTAATATTGAGCGCTGTTTCTGCCAGGAACTTATGATTTTCATAAGCTCATTAGTGATCAGATCATAGGGGTCGGGGTGAGCAATTACTATGCTACAAGTGGAGAAGCCATCTTATGAAAAATATTTTACTCAATAATGGCAAACTGGTTCAAGCTCTAGAAGGCTAATAACACCAAGTACCAAATTGAGTTATTTTTAACTTTAATTTAATGAATTAAATAAGGATAGAGAATGTGGATGCTCTAAGCCCACCCTCGATTCCACGTCGTTTAGCATTACCAGAAGAACAATTATCAAAATGAGCATTGTAGCAGAGAGTGGCTGTGAAGTCCCAATTGAAGCCAGCGAGGGCATTTCTGTTCCTTTTGCAGTCATTTAGATAACATGACCTGGAGAAGTGTTTAAATGAGGCACGGCAGCAACAAGGAGGACCATGGATTTCTTCTGGCCGGCCTGTCTGAATGATTAGTGTAGGAGGTCAGGGAAACACTAAAAGGTCCTTGTGGAAGCTGAACCTGATCGGAGGGTAAACAATAGCATTTTGTGATACGCAGGCCTCCTTCATAGTGTCACTATTGAGAAGGAAGAGTTCATGGCAGTTTCTGCAAGCTAAAGTGTCTTCAAGGTTATGGTTTTCTATGAAAAGCATCGGTTATTTTGGTATTTCATTTAATTCATTGTCCAATGTGTGCATGTATGTTTGGAGTTAATAAAGTCAAATGAGAAGATATAGACAGAAGAAGAAGAGAAGACATAACAGTGATGTTTTTGCTTTTGTTTTCACTTGCTTTAAAATATGGAAGCTCACTGGGGAGAGCATGTTGCTTGTATCCCCCCATCATCAGCTGGTGATCTTTTCCCTGCTTGTATATGAGAATGCATTAACTTTTCATGAGGATGAATTCAAGGGTAAAAAGCATGCAGTGTGAGAACCACAAAGTTTTATAAAACCCAAATGTCAGATCACAATTTCATCTAGAAGTCAGAATGGTAAAGGAATGCTGAGAGATGGAGAACTAGTAACATGCTGCTTTTCTGTCTAGTTTCATTTTTCTTGTAAAGTGATGCCACGTTTTGGAAATGACTCTTGGGTCACATTCAGCCTAAATTTAAATATATTTGGACCACACCAGAGACAGAAAAGTATCAATGTCACCTTTATTTCTGGTCCGGTTTGTGTTCATACTGACTTTTTTTAACGAAACAAAGCTTGTAAATGTGAATTATTCTCTATTAAAACTCACTGATTGGACAGTTTTGGTGACTGTCATCCAGCTTCATCAGCGCTGCATGGACCAATGACAGGGAATCAAACTGTGATGATGAATGTCAGTGAGTCATGCAGCACTTTAATGTTTTCATATGTGTATTTGTGGTGACTGGTGTCACAAAGAGCTAGCAAAAAAAAAGAAAAAAAAAAGATAATTACTGTGCGGTCGCTATGATTCGCTTACTTTTTAATGAAGAACTGCCAAAATACAGAGAGACGGACAAAAGTGCAAAACAACTTTGTTTTAACATCCATTTACTCCCTGCACTCACATGGTGACGTTCATACAAATCAGCAGAGGGGTTTAATAGTAGCTTACATTCTGACTCAATACTATAAATGCCTATCTACTATCACAAAATCCCCTGGTAAGTGCATTTGGCTTTCACACCACAAACAAACCAGACCAGTTAGAAGTGGACCAACAGCCTCTTCTTCAGATGGTTCGAGACCTCGAAGAGGTGGGTCTCCAAAGCAAATTCTTGTGTTTTTTTATAGTGTTCACAGGATTTCATGACAGTAGATCTGAGATTATAGCACAAATTCAAAAGATAAGTTTCTAAGTAACTATTTTGAGACTTTGGCAGGGCCTCACAATACTGCCATTTTCAAATTGCAAATATTTGTTAAAGGCAGAATGTGTGTCAAAATACCATTTTTAATTAAATATTGTCGTGCAAGATGTCCTAGCTTGCACATCATATTAA
Organism: Pholis gunnellus; assembly: GCF_910591455.1. Classification (NCBI taxonomy): domain Eukaryota; kingdom Metazoa; phylum Chordata; class Actinopteri; order Perciformes; family Pholidae; genus Pholis; species Pholis gunnellus. The sequence continues at coordinate 7,474,739 of NC_136529.1, read as the reverse complement.
ACAACGTATATTTCTCCACATTTAACAGCAAGTTTTCTCAAACAAGAAAATAACATATCCAGCAATGATTGATGTGGATTTACTTTGTTCTGATTGCTTTCAATAAAAGCTTTTTGTGACATACTGATGCAGCTTTTACAAAGTGACTCTGCTGGGCTGGACAGTTTTCCAATTTCTTTTTGAAAAACTCAAGGTGCCTGTTCACATGATCGGGGCGGTGGGTTTCCAAGTGTCTTTTCAATGTCGTGGGCTTCATACTGTCTGCCGCCAGTATTTTAAGACACACAACACACTGGGGTCTCTCTTCTTGGCCGACCATGGTGCGTGTAAAGCCCAGGGACAGATATGTCTCGTTAGATTTTCTCGCTTTTACCTTTTTTTGTGTCGTTGTGTTGTGGAGGTCGCGTCGCCTGTTACAGCTGTAACAGGCTTGCCATCTGATTTGCGCTTTATACCAGTCACAAATCTGTCCATCCTGGTACATCGCTTCCTTCCTATCTCTTATCTTTTTCTCTTTCTCTTTCTGTGTCGCTCTGTGTATGTGTGTGTGTGTGTGTGTGTGTGTAGGTGTGTGTGTGTGTGTGTGTGCCTGTGTATGTGTGTGTGTGTGTGTGGGTTGGTGATATGAAGCCGCGCCCCAACCTGTAGTTCCACTGTTTGGGAACCACTGCTCTAACTGAGCAGTATATCCTGCTTGATCGGTACTGCACATGTGCAAACTAGCAGTACATATTAAACACAATCGTGCAAAACTTTCCCATATAAAGTACATTGTGAACAACAAACCTCAGTTGAAATCTGGAGAGCTAGTAACTTTAGTTTTTAGCAGACGGTGGGCAGCAGAGTCGGAACTAAATAACAGAGTAAAGATTTCTATTGAGTTAAGTTCAATTATAACATTAACAGGATGTGTTCAAATGCCATCTTGTAAAATGTAGTTTTTGGCAAGAAAATTGTATAAATACAGTTGTTTGAAGATGTTTTCACAGCAACATAAAATAGATATTAGAGTGAATTAACACAATGGTACTGGATTGGTACTCGGTATGGCCGATAGGCAAGTTCAGAAAAAAAACATTAGTATCAGAACAGCTCTATACCTCTATCAATCAGTCATCATAATTGTATTTTTGCACCGATGATGCAGGCAAACATCAACACAACACAACACTTTTCCATTGGTCTGGACCAAATGAACGGAACTACAGACGCTTCTAGTCAGAGAGGAATCAATCGCAAAGATACGACGCAGTCATCCATCTCTTTTGCTGCTCTCTTCCTGTCTGTTGTGTGCCATGTGAGCATTCCTCACTGTATGGATTATGTCTAAATATAAATAACATACTACTTTGATCTTAGAGTAGGTCTGCAGATGCTGAAGCTTTTTATGAAAGCCTTTAGAAACACATGTTTATGCTGAGTAGCTTCATCTTTAAAGATTATATTTCCATAGGCTACATACACTTAGCCTGAGCTCAGCAGCAGGATCAGCTCAAGGAGGATATTCAATACCAGCCATGCAGCCTCACAAAATGGTTGTTCCTGTGTACTGTAGTTACTAATCTCATTACAGTTCATTCAGCCCTTCGGTCCATATGGCTACACCCACCAGCTCCAGTAGGCTATCTCAAGAGATTCGGGCTGAGCGAATTAGAGAGGGGCACTTAGCTCTGCTTACTCACTCTCCTCCCCTCACTGTCAAATCCCCCTTCTTTAGAAAGACACTGTGGAAAGATCAGATGGAATAATGTGAAGACCATGAGAGTGAACGGCTCTTTTTGATTCCCATCTGACAGGCTCTATTAAAGCGTCACTGCTTCACAATTATGTTTGACAGAAGCTTATCAAGAAAGAAAGAAAACTGTGCAAGACTAGCTTTAAGTTGACGCTTCGGTGTAAATACTATTTGTGACGTGTGCTGCCAGGATTGTTTAAAAAAGGGGGCCGAGCTACGTGTCCGACGTCTAACAATTCACAACACACAATTTTACTTGAATGCGGGTCGCAGGGATTGACCACGTCCTGCTTTTTCAGGCCTCCTACTGCTTTGACAGTAGTGGCTGCGGGGCAGAACCATTGATCCAAGGCCTGAATGTTTGAAATGGAAGAGATCAATCAAAAGCAAAAGGGTTATCAGATTGTATGAAATCTAATAATATGACTTGCACACGGAGAGCTCTATGCATCAGTGTAGCCATCGATCCCTTGCACAACTTGCTGTTTCAATTAGACAGCTCTTATCAATGGCCTGCCGAGATGGAATAACACCAGCCTAAATAGATCAGTATCTTTTATGTGCTGTCCAGTATTACAAATATGTCCAATATTGTGAACAGGGCCACCTGGGATGTAAATCTTTGTATCACCATTTGACGAGGACTACAATATTGTACAAACATTTAGCTCGACTGGGTGACAACTTGTCATTTTGTCGTGGTGTCCCCTGCTGTACCATCAGACATTTGAGAGTGATGGGAAGCCATACAGACGTCGACAGTAACAATGAAGAGCTCAGGTCGTATGAAGATTTCTTTTTCGGGGTAGAAATTTGTCTTTTTGTTTTACTTGGGTCTTTTTAGCATAGGCATAGACATTTTGAAAGCAAATCCCTGAAGACGGTGAAATGACATCATGTCTTCACCCACGTAACAAAATGGTGCGCACTTCACTGAGCAATACTAAAAGACAAGATGGCAAAGTGTCTCGCCACAGATCCCTCAATCATTTTGTCTCTGATGAATTTTTTACGTTTCTCCAAAAGCATTCATGTGCCTTTTGAAATCTGCCACAATAGTTTGGGATTCATAGCTGTGCAGATAGCCTCATGTAAATCCCCATTTAATGTGACCTTCTTTTCCTTTCATGGAACAGGGATGAGTCACCAAAAAGGGCGTCTCAAATTCCATTACCAGGCAGGCTTTGGGGATGAGCTAACAGTGAAAGCATGGCAGCACCCAGCCAAAATCAAACCCAAAAAGATTAGGTAGACTCGTATTACAAAAAATGTGAAAAATAGGTACTTCTGTGAAAAAATGGTTTGCCAGCTGATTAAAGCCAACAGCTGCTTTTTTTCTCCCTTTGGTAAAATATTCATTCGCTGACATTTGGCAAAAATGTAATGTTGCATTTGACTGCGCTAACTCTTTATCTTTTCATCATTTGGAGTTAATTTCACTCTTTTCACCTCACTAACTTGCTATTGTTCCCTTGATTCACTAAAACACAGTTGAGAATATCTGACTAGTTTCATTTATTTCACTTTCATAGATAATGTCTGCCACAGCAACTCCTCTCCTCCTCCCAATCGGCTTTCCTCACCTCCTGTAGCTACTGCTTGTATCAGTGTAGAACCAAACATGCAACAGCGGAGTTATCAGCTCAGCGCGGTCTGGTTAAAATAGACCATGACTATCAGCATTAGAGGGGAAACCGACTTAATATCGGCCTGTTGGCTCTTCATGTCTTTCATGTGAGACTCTGGCTTATCAGCCCCCCCATGCCGTGTCAGCCCTGTGATAACTGTGACCACAAAACTGTGTTACAGGAAGACATTACAAGAATTCATTTATTGCCTCGTTTCATACTTCAATCGCTCAATTTGATTTGGAGGCCCTTGTTTTGGGGAATTGAGGTAAGGGGTTCCAGATTGAAAGGTGGTATTTCATAAAGGGCTGCAATTATATAGTTTTAATCAATTGAGGTTCACTGGAGGAATACAAAGCAACATGTGTCACTAAGGATTATAGCAGAACCCATCTTCATAGTCTGACACTGGCAATTGATCAAATACCAATTTCCATTTGGTGATTTGCTCCATCTTCTTTCTTTATCCATAAAATAATCTAGGACCACATGCCACATTCAAAGAAAATAATCTTTTTCTCTTTGAGAGGTTTTATTGGTCTTTTGTCTGATCGATCAGGGTTTTGTGTCAGTCCGCATGTTCTAGAAGATTTCAATGTCCCGGACAAATGAGAAATTCCGGTTACATGTTATCTGTGTCTCTTGAGCTTAAAAAGCCGGCTATATAAAGCATGATGCTCGTTTGATTGTGGAAATGTACTTTTAGCCAATAGAAATTCAAATTATGCCAAGAGGGAATTATTTTCACCAAACATTATAACGCTAGAGATCAAAATGTGTCCGATTCAACAGATTGTCCCAGTAAAAAACATAAAACTGTTATAACTGGATAACGGAAACCCTGCTCACAATGTTGATTTGAAAGACATGAGGGGAAGATGCAGCATAACAATCCATGATGAAGCATGAGAGTAGAACAAGAGGCAGCCTGAGTGTTTCTTCTTGTACATGTTTTGGGTTACTGTACTCAGAGTTGAAGAAGATGCAAGAAAAGTCCCTCTGAGGTTTTGGTATACAACTGTCTGGGCCTAGAGACCATCCCCACTGAGTCTGTTTTATACATATGATCACGCAACACACCCACACATTCGTTTAGATACTCCTCTTCCGGGTAGTAGCACTGACATATCAGACCATTGTTTGTCACTGTCATATTTTCCGAGCCTCAGCCTAAGTAGGCATCCATGTGAAGCCGGCACTCGTGCATTTTTCATGAATACCCACTGGAGTTCCTTTGGAAGACTACATTCTATAGACACCATCAGCTTTTGTTTTTTGTGCCTGTGATCTGTGGTAGAGGGGAGAAAATTGCATTGCCCCCTGATATAGGCCATAGAAGAAGAATACACGTCACGGAAGTGGACCCTTTCAAAGTAGGTAAGATTAATTAGAATAACTATGACCAAGTCTCCAAAAGTTCAGAAATAGAGAGGGAAATAAGATGAAGCTTCTTTTTCGATATAATCACTCCTCCTGCCCAAGAGGTGTATTTCAAATAATGCCCTTGCTGACCCACCAGACTTTTATTATTTCACAGCAGAAGCTATGGTTCAACAAATGCTATCAATCTCTGTAATACGGCGGTCTGCACCAGACACCCGCTTCACCGCCCGGCCCCTCAGAGACTCCTGAGCTGAATGGGACATAGTCAGCAGAAGAAAGTGAGGATAACAGAATGGGAGTGAACTCATTCAGCCAACGAGAGGCCCATCAACTACTACATGAAAAAATACTATGAAATAGAAAGGGGGGGGGTGTCAATTTAAATGGAAAGGGAAACTGACAAAACACATTTTCAGATAAAGACAACAAAAAGGTCGACACTGAAGCCGCGACAAAACGAGGAAGAAAAATGAAGGCAGTAATGCAGAAGTGGAGGAGAGGAGGGATTTTATTTTCTCAAAAAGTTAAATTCCTCATCTTTTTACTCCCATAGGTTTAGATGCACGCCGCAAGGAGGGGACGCTTAATTAACCTCATCTTGTTCACCTCTGAGCTCAATTTTTAAAAAGTAAGCTCTCCATGCAAAATGTCAAAAATACAATTATATGCTACACTTATTTCTGACAATTCAATTATCATCAAACACAAAAAGTCTTAATTTTTATACAAAGAACATTTTCAACGGCGCCATCGGTCAAAAGCTATATGGTGTACAAAAAACAGAAGGGTTAGGAGTCATACCCGTCAGCAAAGATCTTGGAGAAAAACTTCTACCATGCAATGAATTAAAATGACCTAAAGCAAACAGGCTTTGAGTAAGAGACTTGGGCGATTTGATGACCACGTAACTGGTTGTTTATGATCCTCACTTGTCCACGATAACAGACAATATTCAATTATGTGGCGACTGTTATGAATGCGAGTTTGAGAGAGAGCGAGAGGGGAAGAGAAGGCGGAAGTTATTAATAATAACTCAAATGTCAACGTCATGAATGAAGCTTTGAACTATTCCCTACAGCTCTAGTAATAATACTAATTGGGTCTTACTGTAGCTGGAAAGATGTTCAGTATCATTAGCAAAAAGAGGGGAAAATGGACCTATTTTCGCAATTTTTGGGATTTAAACCAAACGAAACAAGAGAGCCAGAGAACATGAACAAAGCCATTCGTGAGCTGTGCAGGTAACACGTCAGGACTAAAGCTGGAAACACCCCAAATCTCCGCTCACGTCTTACAGTTTACAACTGCCTGCCACCAACTCCATCCACAAAGAGCAGCCGGACCAAAACTCTGAACAAGGTGAGCAATCAATCCTCAATCAATAGACAATATATGACAGGCAATGGTGGCGAGACAGTATGCGGGCAGTCACTACCACTTTGATTAATCGGATTAATTAAAAGTGCTTACTGCCTCCACATAGTGGCATTGTGACACTGATATTTTCGTATATATTGTATTTCTTAAAGAAATATCGTCAGTAGGAGAATTTCAATATCGCCCAACCCTACAAGGAACACATAGCATTCCCACCTCAGACCATTTTCACTTATGTCAGACGTATACCAGTGATACGAGCTACTACAGGAACATCTCCTTCCTCTGCATCACACTACACAAAGATTTGATTCACTGTAGCGTATAAGTGCAACAAAGTGATAAACATGTCTCCTTCTAGTCAGGGGTTTCCTTCTCTTGTCCTTGGGACATTGGGAAAATTGGGGAATTGAAGAGGAACATGGAGGATAAGCAAGAGGATCACTACTGTAGCAAACACAATAAACTGGGTTGGGTCTTAGGCGTAGTGACGCTCTATGATGCCTGCAAAGCTGACCAATCTTAGTTTGGTATTTCATGTATGGTACATTTGAATTTCCACTGCAGTGAGTTTGCATTGCTTGTTATTTTAAGAGCTCTAGGCACGTTTGATATAAAACATGATTATCAAACGTCATGGCACTGCTCAACAATCAATAAAACAGCATAATTACATATTTATTTACATTAAATAATTAATGCAAGTTCAAAATAAACTTCATGCCAGAGAACTACAGCTGATTAAATTTACATTATTTTGAGGCAAAAATAAAACGACTTCATATTTAATTGCATAAAAATTAAGCTTTCATCTTTGATCTCATTAATGTAATGCACCATTCAGTTTTAATTGTATATCAGATCAGATGTAATGATACAATCGATACAGTTATTTGTATTTTGATTAATTGCTGTTGAGAAAGCAGAGCATTATTTTTAAACTGTTAGCAATAAGAAGTACAAAATTAACGGAAATAATTAGTTCTTTCTCTTGTGAGTGTAAAGAAACTTAAATGAACTTTGCTTCTCCTTATCGATTTGTGGGAGATGAGCACAGAATTGTGTTCACAATTTGCAGGATCACTAAATTCCACTGTTTGGATTGTATAACAAATGCACACACTTGACACCACCCATCCACAAAGCTTTACATGTGAAATAACTACAGTTAAAGGAAGGGCTTATTCTACATATTTCCTTTCAGTTCATTTCATTTTCTTTGTATAGCCCAAAAACAAACAGGAGGAATTTTTCATCTGCATATTAATCTACATTTGGTGCACTTGTGAGTATTAACAGCAGGACAGTGAATGTGGGATTGATTCGAAATAAACTACGGTCCCATGTTTATTGTAATAGACGAGCATGTGTCCCAGTGCAACAGTGTGGCTCATTGTTGTGTTGACAATAGACAATGGAGGTCTGTGGCAGAGAGCATTAAACTTGTTAGTGGGATCGAGTCATTTTTAGTTTGGGTCTTTTGATGGCATTGTTGACAATAAAGTAAAAATTGAATATCACCAGATAAGGCAGATAAAAGAATGTTATTTAAGGTCAGGTTTAGGTAAAAACATGGTTCAATTTGAGTTGGAAAGCAAACAGGTTGTCAAAGTTCTTCAAGTTTATTTTTGTATAACTTCGAACTTTTGAATATCTTGATTTGGTTTTGGGGTGTTATGTGCAGCTGTGGCGAAAATGTTTAGCTGAAAACTTCGAATGGCTTTTTTTTCTGAGAAGAGAAAAAATGAAGCAGCAAGCCTGCTTGCTGCTTGCCTGCTTCAACAAAGATAGTTAGAAAGAGCAGCTTGTACTTCTGGCTTTTTTTTTGCTTCATGAATAGGCTAATTATTATGATTACTTATTTACCATTAGTGTGGACAATGTTCTGCTTTCTCTTGTCCCGACGGGCCTACTTCTGCACTCTTCTGATAGACTCGTGGAGTCTGAAGCCGAGCGAATGGAGTGGGGAATTGTTGAAGAGGTCAGCATTTAAAATGTTTATAATTTTATGAACAACTAATGAAAGACTCCCAGTTATTAGCGATGTATCGTCAGTTGGGTTCATCCGATCCCATGAGTTCAAGGGTAAGAGCAATATTTGTATTCATAAAGATATTAAAAACATTTACAATTGCCTGTTTAGCTGAGACGTGTTATGAGTCACAATATGCAGGTCCAAGGAAAGTCTCAAGACTCCCTATGAGTTTAGACCTAATAAGGTTATTTCTCCAAATTCCGCTGCTAATGAATCCCACTGTAGTTAGTAATTACTGAGGCTTTGTAGGATCTGCAATCAGATTACTTAAAAGCATGTCATTAAATTACATGATAATTCAGATTTATCGCAAGAGAGATCTTGTACTGTCTGTTTTTAAACAACAACCTGGTTAAAGTTTGACCTATAATACTTGCTGTAGTTGTGAATAGAAATGAAGTGGTAGATAACCGCTAAACTGTTGGCTTCAAGTGACAATCACTAAGACTTTCATTGAAATAAATGTCTGTTAGCGCACTATTAATTGCCGAATGAGGAAACACAATGGCAACAGCAATGTTGTTATTGATACTAAATCAAGAGGATGCAGTCATTGAATATATTACTGTTGAACAAAAATAACTGAAAACATATCAATCATCATGTACAGTAATGATTGCAACAAGCTTGATAGTGAAATGTTTTCTTACCTTACCCTAGTTATTTCTCAGGGTCTCACATCTCAGTTATATGAAACAACAAAATCTGTTGCCGTGCTGACACTGAAACAAAACCCTCACACAGCCTAAAATCTGTGCACACCCTTTGTATCCACCACCATAACCCCACCAATTCAAAGTCATGCTAAGACCTGTTCAGAGTCATGTCTCTGTCATGCAATCCTTTCATTCCTCCAGTCCCTTTCCAGGGCTGGTTTAGCATTATCGAAGTGATACGTAGCCATAGCAGCTGCGCTATGAGTACAGGCGTACATTGACACCGTTGTATTATATTCAGCTCGGTAACAATGTCTTTTTTTATATTTTGAGTTGTGAACAATTGCACACCTTGCACCAGCGCTCTATCAGAAGCTGTTTTGCTTGCTGTGCTGCGAGTCGCTGACTGTGCTGTGTGTGTGTGTGTGTGTGTGTGTGTGTGTGTGTGTGTGTGTGTGTGTGTGTGTGTGTGTGTGTGTGTGTGTGTAGGTGTGTAGGTGTGTAGGTGTGTAGGTGTGTAGGTGTGTGTGTGTGTGTGTGTGTGTGTGTGTGTGTGTTTGACAACGTGCTGAAACTGAGAAACTAAAACACCTTTGATACACAGTATTCACAGCCTTCAATTAACACTTGGGAGAGATAGAGGCAAGCTTCACTTTGGCAATACAAGTAGATAAGGCTGTATGATCATCTCACATAGATTCAAGTCATTTTCATATTAGTTTAAAGGGATAATTCTGGTTTATGACACATTTGTTGCAATTGGATGAATGGAAAAATTAAACCCGTTGCGTTTAACCCTGGAGGACCTGTATCTCCACCCAGAAGGGAGAAGAACAGAAGAGGGTGGTCAGAGCTGATTTAGATCGACCGTGCCTTAAGCCAAGCTAGTCTGTCATAGACATTGCTAAAGAAAGCTGTTGCCTAATTGTGTTCGCTTCTTTAATAACGTTGAATAAACAATTTCTTTCCTGCACTGTAAGGTTCCCGTACCAGGAGATCTAAATTGTAGTAAACCAGAATTTACCTTCCAAGGGGCACGCCAGTCGGTCAGTATTGCACATCCAAAAAGTTGGGAGACTTGCAAATGGCCAACGAAAAAAAAAGGTTTGGTCTAAATCGAAGCGGAAGAGGTCATGATAGCGGGGCCTTATAGGCCTTGTCCGCACACATGCTGGCTTGGCTTGACTTGGATTGACTTGGCCACGTTGTCCCAGCACGGCAGGGATGTGCATCTTCATTACAACAAGGCTGCCCGCCTGAAGGTGAGTCTTTAAGTAATGACACGCTTGTCTGGAGTCCATGATGTTAAAAAGCAGCGGACTGATCCATGGCCAGGGCTCCTGACTGCAAAACAAAATTGTCGCATATGCGAGTTAAAATTTCACGTGGTCCCCTTCATGCAAAATGCACGATGATCATTATCATCGGTGGCCCCGCCGGAGCGGAGACATTGATGGTCATGCTTGCATTCGTCACAGCCCTGTGCTCGCGGGACCAAATTTATGCATAAGAAATGTTCTTTTTCGCTCGCTCTATGGGCTTGTATCACGTGCACCTCGCCTGTTCATGATGTGTGCAGGTTGAGACTAATTAAATGGCATACGAGTGCACTTTGCGATGCACAGCGTGGGATGCTTGTGTACGTAGCGGCGTCAGACTATATGAAACGATCCATTTAGCGGTAACTGTGTTTAAAAAATGAAGCGGTCTATAGCAGATTTTTTTTTTTAAGCAAAAAGAGGAGCGAGAGATTTAGTTGAGACAACGAGAGGTTCCGACTCATACGCCACTGATGATGAAAGTGCAGGCAGAGAGAGACCGAGTTAGCCAGTATCATTACATTACAGTCCTTTAGCTGACGCTTTTATCCAAAGCGACTTACAATTCAGATGCTATCATACCGTAGACACAGCTATGGGAGAAATTTTCGTTCACCACATTCAACCAGTGGTGCCGGAGCCAGGGTTTGAACCACCAACCCTTTGATTGAAAGACGGCCCTGCTCTCCACTCAGCACAGTCGCTCATTGCTTAATGCCAGAAAAAGTACTAATACCACAATTTAGAAAAACTTTGACACAAGTAAAAGTTCTGCATTCATAATCTTACTTAAGTAAAGTATATAATCAAGAAAATGTACTTAAAGTATAAAAGTTAAATAAAATAATAAAATTATTAGTATATCCTTTAAATTCACAATAAAATTCCTGTATTTTATTATTTAAAAGCTTTTATTATAAAACTTAACACGACTCCTATACAGCTGACGGTAAAATAATGCAGATATCTGAAAGTACAAACAGGGACACAGGAGTACAACTGAACTTCAAACCACAGAGATGCAGTTAGAGCTTCTCCAGCGCCACAGAAGACATTATAGTGTCCCTTTAAGTTCCCCCAAAGATATGTCTTAGATATGTCATCATCATTTAGTATTACAGAACTGACACTAAATTTACTGACAAAAGGGAGATTAATTTTCCTCTACTTTACATGTAGCCAATGATGCAATGACGCAATATTATTACTAACATGTCAGTCCTTTTTTTAAGCCAAACTGTAAAGTGTATTTTCTATAAAAAGGAGACTTTTTTTTATGTAAGCAATCTAATCCAAGGATGGCATTTTCACTATTCCAAAAATGAGTGAGTATCAGTTAAATTGATTTACATTGAGAAAGCTCAGTAGAATGCATACATGTGGACCCTTTTTTGATCTCTTCAATCGGTCGGTTTGGTGCTTAAGATTGTTGTGATGCTGAAAATGGAAATCCTTCTTCCATGTTCATTTTTGTGCAGAGGGCAGCAGATTTTTTTTTCACAGCTTAGCGTATGATGGTATTTGGAGCTGTTCATTTTCCCCCTCCAGCCTGACCAGACCTTTCGTCCCTTTCTGAAGAGAAACACACAGCATGATGCTCTCATCGTCCTGCTTACCAGTAGAAACTCTGTCCTTTGGATTTGAAGGGTGTGAAGTGATTAATCTTGTCTGGCGCACCCACAGAGTCACAGTGCTCTGACGGGCTGCATGCCAAACTTTTCTTTAGTAATTAATACCAAAAGTATTTGATCTGGCGTGTATCAGGCTATAGAGCATGCCCCCTCATTGTTTGTGGGACAGATGTCTTCTTACACAATTAAGACTGGTCCAGCCTATATTTTCCATCTTACACTCAGCCCAGAACACCCAAAACGGATTTTAAACACACAGAGAGGCGAGACTCTACCATACTGTGCTGCCCTTTTTTTAAGGTTGCTGTGGCATCCCTGATGAGGCTCCCTCTTGCACTGATCATCCATCTTCGAGGGACAGCTTGATCTACGCGAGGTCCTGGTGGTGACACATTTCCTCCACCTTTTGCTCATGGTGCTCACTGTTATAGGGTTTATTTGTGGTACTTGAAATCTTTTTTCCCCCCCTTTCTTCTAATGGCACAAGTGAATTACCGCCTCGGCGTTGTATGCCTCCACTAATCAGTCAAATTGCAGTTAACATCCATTTCTGTACTGAATGTCATCAATTCATCATTTTGTCCTACTAGATATGTGTGTTAAATTGTCATTATTAGCAAGTGAATTATTGAATTGTGGCAAAAAAACCCGTTTTGTGAGGGCACAGTGACCTTGGCCTTAGACCACCAAAATTGAATCACCACCGCCGGGTCATAACAACATCTCATGTTAGCATGCTGATGCTCAGCAATATGGTGATTCTTCTTCCTTCTAGTAAGAATTTGTTTCGTTGGTGTCAGCTGAAATGTGCAGCTTTCTACATGCTTTGGAATATGATTAGTCCTTAAAGAAGAAATATGTGGGCGTACATAATCAAGAAGTTTTCTAATTTTATTAATCACCAACTAGGCCCGTCACAATGACTAACTTTGTTGGATGACATATTGGACGCTAGAAATATTGGCAATACACGATATTATTGTCATTTTATGCCATACATATAGTGACAATATAATAGCATAATATTGCAAGTACACCCTTCAGAGAGCAATTAACTTTTACTACTCAAAGATGTTCAGACTGGAATTGGAATCTAAAAAACAGTCAATAAATCACACAACCAAAACACAAAAGAAAAAGGACTCTCAGGATCCATTAGCAAACACGGGCAATGTCTGCGCAATGCTCAAGCTGGTGGTGACGTCACTATGAAAGCAAACACAGATGTAAACAAAATGAGCAACATCAAGCTCAGTAAAAAAGATTGAGATCAGGTTCTTATATATTACGGTAAGTCGGAAACGTAAAAATGATTGAGGTCATGTCCATATATTTTACAATAAGTCAAGATAGTAATTATTGTAAAAGGCTTATAAACAAAAATTGTATTACATTTACAAACTAAATCCATATTACTATTGTCATCTTATAGTCATTCAGTCTTTTTAGAACCAGATCAGACATGGGCCATCAGCAAAGCACACTTTTTAGGATGATGGATCCTCTTTTTGTGGTTTTATACAAACCATCACTGATGTTTCCTTTACAATTCAGGAGTTGTACCGCTTTTAATGATCAAATTGAAATTTGTCAACATATATATAATGAAGTAGCATTAGATCTATCATACGACAACAGTTCATGCTCCCATTCTTGTTTGTATCTTATTGAAATATAAAACGGTAAATTATCACTTGATTGCCGGTTGTGTATTTGTCATTTTACAGGTGGACCAAACCAATCTGGGGATACAGTTAACTTTAGTCACTCAGATTTGACTCCAATCACAGGACTGCTCCTTATGTTTCAGATCCTCTGGTAATTTGATGTCTGAGTTTTTTTTATTTAAAGACGAGGGCAGAGCGAGTACAGCTGTTCTTTCAGACAGAGACGGAGTTGTCAACAGCGGGCTGGACTGTCCTCGGTCTGTTGCTCTGCTTTGTCCAATAGTGTGTGTGTATACACACACACACACGCACGACATAGCACAACACAGCGTCTCTCGGAGGGACAGCTGAGCTACGACCATCTTCGTGGTCGAGACAGCGAGAAAAGCAGCGAGTGATGACGAGGAAACAGCTTGTTGGAAAATCAGTTGATGCTGTCCAAAGATGACAGCTGCGCTGACTTTTTTTATTCACGGTTCACAATATTGCCGGGACAAAAGACTCACCTAATGGAGACGTAAACATGCCATGCTAATGCCTAGTTGGCATACTGTTGTTGTGCTTGAAAATCAAAAAATGTGACAGTGAAGGAGGGAAATAAATGCTTTTTTTTGTCTGTGTCTAGATAACCCACAATTTGCAAAAACTCCTGCCAATCTTGCTGCCCGACGACCTATCCCAACTTCAAAAATGACAGTTCTACCAAACACACAACTATAGGTTCTATAGCAGTGCTGATATTAAACTAAATGAATTTATTGATAAAAATGGAATCAGTTGTTGATGCCGGAATATTGTAGAATTTGCCAAAATGTGGATGCAGTTTATGAAACTTTTTTACAGAATATAAGCTGAATGAATAGAAAGACAACCTCTGTCACTGTGTTTTGGTGTCATTTTCAGGCATGCTGCTTCTCTCCTCTGCGTCGTCTGTTAAGTCATTCAAAAAATAAGAGGAATTTTGCCTAAATCATAAACAGAATCCAGAAAAATGAAAACGGAAAAAACAGATTTGATATGGCCCTAGGGTTATCTTTTAATAGCTAGGTCATGATTTCTGAAAAGTGACCTTGCTGCTGAGATTTTCCATTTTTTCTTTTTTGGGTTCTTTGAGCACCACAAGTCTAATGCCATCTAGTCCCATTATATTCAAGAGAAGGCAGACATCTCTACGGCCGATATCTCCATAAATAGGCATCTCACACCAAAAGAAAACCTGAATTGATAAATAGCACTACAGGCAAGAGGAAAAATAGGTAGTTTTGATTTAGGGTTGAACTGTCTCTTTAACCATTCAAAGGCAATGTCTATGAGCGTTTCGCAAATTGTGGCGTACCATCTTGAACATTGAGATGGATAGAAGATTAGTAAGATTGGTTTGTTTTTAAGACTGATGAATAAACAAGAATCATTATGAATAGATAACTGCTCATTCTGCCAAGAACGGTGTTTTGTCTTCATGGGTTTTTAATACCAGCTCAAGCATTAAGGTGTGAATGCAGGTTTTAACATTGGGAAAAAGTTTGTTATTGCAAAATGTAAATACATCTTTACTTTATTTTTCATTATAGTCTAATTGACGCCAAGTCTAATTGTTGTCAGTGTTAAGGAAAAAGAATGGAAATCATCATACATCATAGTAATAATCATAATAATCACAATGTCTTTTGATACTATCAAAACACACTGAATCGTGAGAAACTTCAGGATTCCCGCTCCCAGCCACATAGGGCGGATGTTGCCTCTACTGAAGCAGCTGACGAGCTATTGGTCAGAATAGATGAGACAGACATGCTTTTTGACTACTTAACACTTCCGTGCAGCCACAGTTCCCCCAATTGCTTCATTGATGCTGTTCTCTCACACAAAACATAAGCCCGGCATTTAACGTCACCGCAAAGGTAAGTGAAACCCAAAATATTTTTGTAATGGGTATTCCCTTTTCCTCTCAACAATTTTACTATAAAAAAGATATATCAATGACTAAAGTGTATTTATAGAGACATTTGCATGTTGCAATCTCGAAATAGATTTTAAAAAAATTACCAAAGAAAGTATAACTTAGTAACATTTTTTACAAGAATTATTCTTATTACAGCAAATACTTGAATGGACCACAAAGAAGGGGGTTCCGGCTTTCTGTGGACAAAGTATTTTCTTCATGCTCTTCCCTTTTGTAGCCCCGCTAAGAATATATAAATATATTTTCTGGTGTGTCTTTCAACCCTTTATAAGAGACACCTTTTGTATTCCCATTTTCCTCTAGAAGCGGGATCCCTTATCATTCCATTTAATTATTAACACTAGAGTGTGACACAGGCCCGTCTTTGGGTAGCTTCCACCATGTACATGTTATGTCAGCAGAGCCTGGCAAAGCTTGGCTGTGGCCTGTATTCGCAGCATGCACCGTCTCGGCCAGAGGCAGTTTCCACGGGAGGATGGGTTCACGGATCTCTTCATCATTGAAAGCGTGCCAGACATGTGTGTAATGGTCTCTCTCATGCCTCGCTGCAGACTGTCTTCAGTCTGCGAAAACTACATACAGAATTGAAAACGCGGCGGGTCAACACACGCTCCTCCACAATTCCCGACTGGTCCAGTGGCCTTTTCACAAACAGACACCCAGACTGCATGCACAGGTTGAAGGCACTTAAGCACAAACACAAGCACCCACATGACCATGTACATGCACACCAGTGCACTGGCAGAGAGGGGAAAAAACACAAGCAGAGTTTGTTTGCGGTTTCTCTCCACCGTTTGGCATTTTTCGACTCCAGTGTCAGACTGACAATCACTATAGGTCAAACCAAATTGCGTGTTATCCAAGGTGTCTTGAAAACAAGCTTCTCTACATAATTACTCACTCAACCAAACTCCAGCAGCCGAAGGTGAAACACTGGGTCTTTTCATGTTTAGAGAGGTTACGACATGTCAGATTTTATGAACCAGATGTCACTGTAAAAAGATAAAAAAAATATATATAAAGGCCCATAACAGGATTTAACTTCTCTCTTCGCCCTGGTCAATCAGATATTACAACATCTTGACAATCGATCTGTGATGCTCAGCCGAGCTGCTTGATAAGAAGTGCTCAGACTTCCCATAGACAGCTGATTATGTTTTGTGGGCAGAGCCTGGCCTTTTCCCTGTCGGACACCCGTCTATTACAGCAGCAATCTGTAAGGAGCTGTAATCACTTGTATAGGTGTTGGTGTGGGTATGATAAGGATGAAAAGAGCATAGCTAAGCCACGGAAGACTGGCCTTGACCATCAAAGATCAATACATCATCTTGTCCAATAGTAAACCACTTCAACCACTTGCCTGTCAACAGATATATTAGGGGCAGGGGGGTGATATGGACCTTTCATGATAAATTGACATCTGCAATGAGAAGTTCCAAATCATTCCATACCATGTGTTAACCGTGATACTGTATGATAAAACATAATTAATTTGTTTTACAGGGGTTTTCCTGTAATACTGGAGACAGTCGTTATGATGCTATCACATAGTTCAGTGATCTGTAAATCCATGAAAATATGTGATCAGGCTTGTGCAGCTCAATAGCAAATCAATGCACTTCCATGTTTCACAGGTAGATTAGCACATGCCAAAGATCACCATGGCTACAGGAAAGGCCTCGACTTACTGTGAATAACGCTCTTTGCATTCAGTTGGGTGACGTTTCTCAGTGGAAAAATTGTTCAACGGAAGGTTGGATAATCGTGGGTTTAATCGTAACAAAAAAGTATTCAACACAAAAACGTATGAATCACAAGTCCATGAAAATAAAACATCCAAAGAATCAGGGAACACGGCAAAGGGGCACAGACACGAAACGTACCAGGAGGCAATGGCCGGTAGACGACCGACAGACCAGGTTACACCAAAGACGAACGACCGCTGAGCCAAGGGACACACAGGGTTTAAATACACAGGGAAGGTGCAGGTGATTAAACACAGCAGTTTTCAATTAAGGGTGGAGCAGACAATCACGAGAGGAACAGACGGGGGCAGAAAGTGAAGTGAAGCACACGGAGGAGGTGCAGGTGATTGAACGCAGCAGTGTCTAATTAGGGAAGGGCAGACCATCACAGGGGTAAGACAGACAAAGGCAGGAAATAAAGTGCAAGACACGTGGAACATCTCAATAAACAGAATAAATAACTAAATCCAAACATAAATCGTGACAAATGTAGTATGGCCGGCCTTTTCTATGCTCGGATTGGTTATCAAAGACTGAATGTAGACCTGGATGAAAAAGCATTCTTCTATGGCTGCAACTAACGATTCCTTTCAAATTAAAGGTAAAGATTAGTCTGATGATTTTTGGAATCAATGGAATAATCATGTGTCTATATAATAGTAAAAAAGCCCATAAAATAGTAAAAAAAATGCTGTTCACAGTTTCCCAATAACCAACAGTCCAAACTTAAAAAAAAAAGATAAATAAAATCTAAAGATGTAAATGTTTGCTTTAATATTGTCATTTGCTTAAAAACACAATGCAAATGATTAGAAAATAATTGATAATGTTTTTAATTAAGTATTTGATATATTTGAGTATTTCATTGAAGTGTCTGATTAATAAGAATTGGCCCTCGTAGTTTTAATCATGTATGATAGATGCTTGGAGCTAGTGTGAGGAAGTCTAACAGGTCATTATTATCGTTCTAACATCTGCTTCATATTTCTGGGAAAACATCTCCATTAAACAACTGTATTATTTAAGATTCTCACCAAAAACTTAACTTTGCAAGATTACAGAAAACATCTCAAACGTTTTAATATACCTTCACCCCAATACCAATTCTTCCTGAATAGAGCTTGAAGGCATCAGGACGTGACTCAATTCAACCTCCGTTAACAACAGCCGTTAGCTCCAGCGTTTTGCTCAGCAGGACATCCTACCCACTGCTGCTAACCACTAACTAACTGCTCCTCCTGCTAATTTCAGCACAGATTTGTTTTGTTTTTCACAATGTAGCAATATCAGGGATCAGCAACTAGAAAGCATTAAAGCTGATATCCCGATTGCATGATTACTGACTATCAGCCGATAACAATCTGCAGCCGATCGATCGGGGCATCCCGAGTAAAGATCATTTCATTTTCACTTGCCCGATCGGACTACTGCATATTTTAACTATTCAGCTGCATTTTTGAATAAAAATAATACAGATACATCTGTAATTATTATCTGTATCAACTTACAAGGCAAACATTCATACATTCACAGTCTCTTTTCATGTGCTTATGATTGAGCTACTTTGCTTTTATAATGTCTTCATTCTATTTGATGTACTTAGTATTTTCTTTTCTATTGTATATCTTTTAATTATATTGCTCTCTGTTTAATTACTTTTTTTAATCTTGTAATCATATTCTATTTATTTTTGTTTATGTAAAGTGCTATAGAAATAAACTTGCAAATGCTATAATGACTAAAGGCCTTTGCACACTGCCTGTGATTTGTGAGTCACAATAGTTCTCATGTTAAGTCCAGTATGTTTATAAGACCACTCCAAAACTGTCGCTGCCTTGAATTGGTGTTGGTATATTTTTGATTATCGTCATTTTTCACTTAAAATAATAGGGTCGTTTTTGAGGATGTGTGAACTTTTCATTTATGAAATACCCTAACCTATGGTATAAATATGTATGAGCTTTGTTTTTTTTAAGATAATGTTCCCCCCAGGCAACGTGCAGTGTAGCCAAGTGTGTGTCAGTCATACTGCCAGCTGCTGTGCACGATCAGCTGGATTGTAATTGGTCCCGTTCTTTTTGATGTGTGCTTTCAGCATTTTGAGTAATTTACCAAAACCAGATTCCGATCTTGAGGTGTGGATTGTATTTCACAGTTTTTGCAAGTAAAAAAAGTTTAATAAGATGCAAACAAGAAATTTAGACTTTCCTGAAAAGATGCAAGTAAACCACTAATAGCTATTATAACCTGTGTTAAAATGTTCGGAGGCTAATGCTGCCAAGATTTAACATTTATTAAAAAATTCAAATTAGTCCTCTGGTAGTTGACTAAATTACCATTTCGTTCACTTCAGATCACAAAACAAATCGAAGATTATTGTGATCGAGATATGAAATGACCTATATGGTGATTTTGGTCATAATTCAGTGGTCTGGATCCAGGCTAACTGTAACTCTAGTGAAGCAGCTCAGGAACTGATTGCCAATTCTTCGTTATAGATTAGCATTAGCCTACATGGGTTACGTCTGAGTAAACATATAAATGAACCATCATTCATTTAAACTCACTTCTGTCGTCCCATTCAGTGGTTTACAAACAGCCACACAAATACACACGGAGAGAGCGGCCGCATAAAAACATTGATGGATTCTGTGCTGTAAAAATCGTGCTTTCCGTTGACATCAAGTTGAGCCAAAAGGGAATACAGGCAGTTTTCACAGTTTGTTTTATCAGAAATATGTGTCTATTGAATTGGAGGTATGTCCATATTGCTAAACAGATATACACAGTTAAATATGTAAATACACAGCCTGTAAGACACACATGCACATATGTGTTCAAACCCACCCGCACACCCACACACATCCAGACAAACATTAGAGTGTCTGGCATGTGAAGGAAGCTGACAGATGGTAGAAGGTCTGGATTTGGATTCTGGATGGACGTTTGTCAACTACTGAAGATACAGAAATGTTGTTACGTTTGATTTCCATGAAGAATCAGTCGCTAACATTTGGTGAGATGAGATCACAACAAAGGAAAAATATGATTATAGAGCAAAACAACATAATTATACAGTAACACACAACATGCAGCACACAGAAATCCTACAGAGGAGGCCAAAACCTGCCAGCAGTAATTTGTCTCTTTAATGCAAGAAAAACAAACGGACTGAAGAGAAAGAAAACATCTATCACAAAGGATCACAAAGAACGTAGTCAGGAATTGTTCCAGGTTTCAAAAATATCTAAATCACGTAGTCTTTTAACTTCATGAAACCTCAGAGACATATTTGTCATACGGTCTTACAGTTGTTATTATAAAGTGTCTGTCTTGCGGTCTCGTGTGTTGCCGAAACGTCTTTTTCAGTGCTAAAATAGCTAACAAATAAACTATTTTATATACCGATATATTGTTATCAGATTTTTAAAACTTACAAATATCAACATCTGTATAGGCCTCAAAAAGACAGTTTTGCGAGGGGTATAGGATTATTCTTTTTTTTCAATTTCCAATTTAAAGGGCTTATAGTGAAGCGTATGTTTATCAAAAGGTGCACAGCACTATGATAATCGTATCCTCCCAGTGGAAAAACAGTTTCATGGGACAATTTAGTTTAAAATCACATATTGTAAACAGGTAGAAACAAATACATAATATTAAGCCCAAGGTTGCTTTAGGATATGTCCTATGCCATCAGGTCCATTATTTAATGAAGGATGAAGGATGAAGGATGCCTCGTCAGTATAAAAGAAGTCAACAAGTCTGCCCTATAAAGTCATGCCAACTATAAACTGTGAAAATCATTATTGAGCTTCACTTAGTAAAGGCAAAACATGGTTTCCATGACAGGCTGTTGTTTACACTGACAATCGGATTTAACCTGAAATATACAACTGAAACTGCTGAGCCCCACTCAAAGAGTAGTGAAATAAATCGAAGGGGTTCCCAAATGAGAGGAAAGCTTAAAAAACGTCCACTACTTCAACACAAATACTGTTCATCTTTTCTTAACTTAAGTCAAATCTTTGCTTTGTGTCTCAAGGGTTTCTGGGTCCAACTGGTCACAACTAGTGTGTTGCTGGGGACAAGGGGTCACAAGAAGATATTGCTTCAATTCAAAGGGTCACAAGCCAAAAATATTGGAAACCACTGACTTAAAAACAAATCAACAGTCAGAACCAATATACCTTATCAAACTGCCCCTACACCTTCACAGGTCTACAGGGCCTGCAGAAAATAGCCCTGCAGCATATCCATCCAACAAATCTGAGCCATTCTGTAAAAGCTGATTTTCTTTTAGAGGGGGAGGGGTCCAATTTAGGATTTGGTCAAATCAGGAAAAAAAACATTTCCTCAAAATGCCCCTCTCATGTGTTGAGACAGACTTGCACTGAAGGTGCAGGCAGTGTGTGCATGAGCAGAATGAAATGACGTGGATGATGCTGAAGCCCCCTCAGTGGTCAAAGAACAACTGGTTGCCAAGTATAATAATATCTGACTGAAACTTAAAAAGCGACAGATCAATTAAACAGTCAGTATTTTGTTAATGGCATAGTTGGAGGACACAGAGGGCAGCGGGGGGGGGGTTACATGGCATGGTAAAATACAGAAAATGGAAAAAGTATTTTCTCCCTGAACTGAACAGGATTATTATCTGCAGCTCACACAATGACTTACAGTACTCTGGCCAAGATGGCTCTCATTTCAAAATTACAAAGTAACAATGCCCTATACTATCTTTCCATGTGTGCTGCAGCTTTCCTGCTTAACGCAACACTGGTGCAGTCCAGCTTTCTGTTAAATAAAGAATGTAATATAATCTCTGTGCTTACATTGAAATCTTTAAGTAAATCTAACAAAATTAGAACCCAAACAATATGGAATAGTTGAGGCCATTCAGATATTATGGAGTAAAAAATAATAATCTGCTGATATTCATCTAATGATATATATATATATTAATCTGCATTTGATATATATATATATATATATATATATATATATATATATATATATATATATATATGTACATATACACATAATTTGTTTTCATCTATTTCAATCTATCTATATTGTATTTTACCATAATTTCTTTGTTGTATTTTTTGAAAAAAGTGATAAAATATATTATATTGATATATATATATATCAATATACAGTATACATACACAATTGTGACAATGTAAAGAAGGCAGGATATGTTACAGTTACAGTACAGACTTTAGTGTTTACCCTAAGATTGCATGAAAGAAAGAACCAAAATATTCTATTTACTAGATTTATGTGCAGTCATTTTAGTTGAACACATTTGAAGAGTCTTTGCTCGATTCTCTCCTCTCCTGTGATTCAATGAGGGCGGATGTTTGAGCACACCGTGAGAACAGAGAGGCAGCATTCAAACCATAGGCAGTTCCCCAACTTGTTGCCCTCGCTACCAGTCGGCTGTATATTAGCTGGACTGTTTTTAGGCTGAAAAAAAACTGAAATTCAACAGTGGTGTCAACGGGTGGCCATGGCTCAATGGGTAGAGAGGGTTGTCCGGTAACCGCAAGGCGGTTCGATCCTTGGCTGCTACATGTCCTACGCCGAAGTGTCCCTGAGCAAGACACTGAACCCAACTGCTCCCCGGGCCCAGTTAGGGGTTCAGTGTAGCCCACTGCTCCCAATAAGCTAGGGAAGGGTTAAATGCAGAAGTCAAATTTCGTAAATGTGTATATGTATATGACAATAAAACCCTAACTTAAACTTTTAAGGGAAGGGCCGCTAGCCACTAGGCTAATTCAAGCAGTGTAAAATGCAATAGCCTTAAGCTAGTGGTGACTAGCGTGTATTGTAGCGATAGGGATGGCCCACTTTTCTAATCGTGTCAGCCTAACGTCTAGTGCTGGACTGAGGAGTTGGTTAAGTTTGCTGTGTTTTGCGACGCCAACAAAGTTCTTGTCCTCTATGTTGTAAAACATTGGGTTGACATTGCTTCTCATGCCAAGCTGTCTGTCACTGTATTTTGAGTAGGACTACACTCTGCTGGATAAACTATGTGATGGCACCATTCCCAAATTACTCAAGCAGCACTTTCCATATTAGATTCTTTAAAAATCAATATCTGTGCCAATCAGACAGGATATGCACGGATACAGATATATCTGCGATAGTCCAATATTGGCCATTTAAATAGGCCCAATATTGCTCTTTTTTTCCCCCGGCAGGACTCCAATGCGTCTTGTAAGTTATGCACATTTGTCACTGAACTACATAGTATTTGGCAAATTGCTCTCACCAACAATTATGACTAACATTAAAAAATAATACCTTCTTGCATGAAATTGAAGTGCATGTACTTCAAGGAAGAAAACAGTCTTTAATGGCTTCATAGTGAAGCAGTCCATGTGAACGACTGCATTGTCACTGGCTCTCTGAACGAGTGGGTTTGCTTGAAGTGAGATGCCTCGATGGGCTGATACTAGTTTATCTTGATTTTAGCTGTCATTCCCCCAAATGAGCTGCTAAATCAATTGTGACACAGGGCCGTCATTCCACTGTGTCACTAGAAGGTTTATAGGGGAATAAAAAGCATCAGAACAAGGCGAGATGAAGCATGAAATTTCATGACATGAACCCGTTTTCTCTTGTTTTAAGGGTGCACCATACCAGGTCCACAACGAGGTTACAATTTAAAGAAATGTAATAGATATGAAATGATTGAACCTATGCTATTTATCGGGCTTATCCAGAGTCACTAAAAGTTTGGGCAACCACGGTGATAAAATGCAAGAAACAGGGCAACTCATTTTCAACCATGAAGTGATGAAACACAGTGTAAAGAAAATGAACAAGTGCCATATAAAATAAGGCCACTCATGCTAGATTTCAAGGACTGTCAATCTTTAAATCCCTTTTATATGCACAGAAAAAAAACGGACCGAAATAAAACACAATTCTTAAGCAAGATTAACACCCTATTCTTCAAGTGGATTAAATTATTTTACCTCTGATCTAATTCTGTCTAAGAACAAACTCTAAATTAACATGAAAAGCGTGTATTTAAATTAATACATTTGATTACATTTTCTCCAGAAGCTCTGCCCGGGTTATTGCTTCATTCCAAGTGAGGACACGTCCAGCGGCTGAAAGATAAAATGTAGCTCAAATGAGATGTTTTGAAAAGCTAACAAAGAGGAGATGGTTCTCACTAAGGCTGGGTTTGGTCCGATGATACTTTTGTGCGAACCAGCAGAACCGACATTTGTCATTATGACATGTTCTGGGAAATTAAAAAGTAGCCTACATCAGCAATCTGTGCCGACAGCGTCACAGCGCCAAATTCAGCTTGTATTAGCAATACGCAATATACCAATGTGATTAATACTATGTTCGTTTATAAAACAGACTAATGGAGCCACTAGTGTCTAACAGGCCCTGCACAATTCCCTGCAGAAAAAGTCAGCAGAGGTGGGAGAGGAGGCGCACAGCACATGTTGTGTTTGTTGTGCTTGTTTGTCTATAGCTGTGAACGAGTACAGCACAGTGTGTACTGTGTACAGTTTACGCCATCTGTTGATAAATCAATGCTACCCATCAAGACCCAAGCCATGTTCCCATGTCTTGCTTGTAGGGATCTGCATGTTAAGTAGACTAGTCGATTAAACGCCTGCCATCACCTCCTCTTACCGAAATTCAGCAGTCTGGTTCTCTCCTTATCGACTGGATTGGCCAGGCTGTATCAAATGTCTGACTGAGCTTTTCGAATGAAACTTCCAATGTCCGTGGTGCTGTTACGGGAGGTAGAGCGGGTCGTCCTCCGTTAGTAAGATCGGTGTTTCGATCCCCAGCTCCTCCAGTATGCATGACGAATGGCTCTTGGGCAAGATTCTTCACCCCGAAGGCCCTGCCGTCCGTGTGTGTGTGTGTGTGTGTGATTGTGTGTGATTGTGTGTGTGTGTGTGTGTGTGTGTGTGTGTGTGTGTGTGCATTAGTTTCGATCCTGATGGCCAAGTGGCAACATGTTGGGAATTTGAGAAATTATTGCATCTCTCTTTTTTTCAATAAATGTGGACTTGTGGACTGAGGACTGCGACAATTAATGTGACAGAGATGATTGAGGGCTGAGTGCTGCGTCGCTTGCTGTGTGTGTGTGTTAGAGAGAGAGGCAGAGACAGAGAGAGGGTAAGAGAAGGTGAAAGGTAATAAAACTTGCACACTAAGATACTAATGGTAGCCTATAAGCCAAACCAGGACTCCTCTTAGACCACAGTACCGCCTGTCGTTTCATTAGATATTACACCACACACTGGGGTTGTGAGGTGCATTCCTAACAGGGCAACCAGAGCAGCCACTGGGGACACATTTGATTTTAGCAGCATTTGATATGGTTACTAAAATAAACGACTTCAAATGGCTTTTATATGCAGTGTTTAACCTTGTCGATTAAATTGACATAAATTTTGACTGTTTTCCGTCGACTAGTCTAAGTTTTAACTTCCGTTTAAATGTCAGGGAAATTAATAATTACGGACAGCTGGCCACCTGCTGATTAGATGATGATCACTCACTTAAGGTGGGCTGACATTAAAGGTGGACCAGCTATTCTCATTTTAGTGGAAAGCCGTTCCTACGGGTTTTGGCTGCTGAGTTTACCTAGCGGTAAAATCTGGTATACCAGTCCAGTCCGGTGCTTGGCTTAATATCAAACCAGTATGACATTTGTTTTACTCTGGCCCAGCCCTAGTTCTCACAGAAAACCTATAATGAAAATAATGTTAGTTATTATAGTTAAAAATTAAACAAACAAATCAAACACAGATTGTATTTCTTTTGGTACACTTGACAGCCGCTATGAGTTCCCTCATTGTTGCCAAAGAGAGAAAAGAGAAATGTTTGAGATTATGCGGTACATTAATACTAACCTAACATTTACACATTTTACCAAGCAGGTCTGAAGCAAAAATGTTAACAGTAGAGGATCCACTAGGGGGAAATAATCGTTAGCTCACTAAAAAGACGTTGCAACAAAGCAGATGGTGAGCACCTCTGGGAAGGAGGGATGCGGCGGAGCTTTGACCACAAAACAGCTGCAGAACGGATCGGCTCGCTCGTTCAAGGAATCATGAAAGAAACTGTCAACTGCTAATGATATCTGCCATCCTGCTCTCGGCACGCTGGGTGGCCGGGTTTCTGCCTTATGCATATATTTTGACTGAGATTGACACTGATAGCTTTTACCTTCACAGCTGTCATGTAATTGCAGCTTTACTATGAGTGATTTTTATAAGCGTACACGTGCTCCGGAATGAGTCACGTAGGTGGCAAATGCATCAATAACAGCAAACATTAGCAACTCCAGACTGTGAATTCGATTTTAAAAAGGAACTTTGAACCACGGTGTCTTTTTTTCATACCCAAAACGAGTTTCTCTTCTCTACATCCAACAAGTAAAGATGCTGTTTGCTTGCCAAAAAATACAGCAAGAATCCCTTCTACAATCTGGTTCATTGTATTAGCTCATCGTACTTGAATAATAGCCAGTATATTCTGCTAGTCTGCCTTAAAAATGTATTATTCAACACCGTGGTTCATTATGCTTTTTATCAGCAATGATATCATGTACAAAACCCCAAATGATTCCATGAGGAAAAAAAGGCTCAGAAAGGGCAGCTCAGGGCAATCTCTAATCAACTTTTCCTTCCATACAGTGTTTATCCAGCACTAAATATTATTTGCCTTACTTTTTGTTGACAATTTGAAGCACTTAACTAACCCATGAGGGCTTGAGGCCAATTTAACTGCCAAACACTAATTACAGCAATGCCATGCTGAAGCGGTGTAGTAACAGCACGGGTCTGGATCAAATGTGAAAAAGAAATGATCACGAAATTGATGTTTTGTATTTTGCCTCTTGAGACCCTCTGACACACATAAGATGGTTTGCCATTGTAAGACAGCAGAGAACGGTCCTACACAATGTGAAGGCGCATAAACAATAACTCTGTAGGTCAGCTTCTGTGTCTCCAATGTGAAACTTAAAACCAAGGGCATGAACTAAGGGTGAGGGAAAATGCCAGAATGAGTGGGATGCTGAAGGCCTGTGTGCTCTTGCATGAATTTTATATTTTTCTTCTACTTTCCTTCCTCTAAATGGATCATTTCTTCACTCTTCTGTGGCCCCCTTTACCACTGATACTAGCCACTTCAGTGAATGCGAGATGCTTTGTCCAGCCAGCGGTAAACTGGAATGTCAGAACAAGAAATGCACCAAAATGTTTTCCATTGAGCAGTGCAGGCTAGAAGGCTTTGAGCTTCTTATTCCTGGGTCATTGCCTCTCTGTTGTGCTACTCGTGTGCATTACAGAATGAAACAAATGAAATAAAAATTAAAAAAATACTTTTTCTTTTCACTGAACACGAGCCAAACCTATCAAATATGGTTGATTTGGAAAAAAACAAAAATCCCTGTCAGGATCACCTGCTGCTATACTAGACAAGAGGGACAGACCTGGTAGTGCAATGCGTTGTAGGTGACGTGTGTCAACTTCATGAATGCATCTGGTACGCAAATGAATAATGTAATCATCTGACATATCGTGTCTGTGATCATGAATTATCTTTTTTCCCCCCCAACTGCTTGTCACAGTGGCTCCCACCTCCTGGCGAACTTAAACTTAAATGTTCCAGAGCTCCGGCTCCTGGTCCCTGTGTTACCATTACATAAGGTTGGAGTAAAATATTCATCACGCTGCTCTGGACCGCATCTGTATGCAGCTGAGTGCTGAGGAAACACTTTTCTGTAAACCTGCTAACTACACCAGGCTGGCTGCGCTGATCCTGGGTTATGAAATGGGTTTGCGTGGAAATGTGCTTGTGTACGCTTGTGTTTCTGTGTGTGAAGTGGTAGGTTTTGCTCATGGTAAGTGTGCGTTTGCATCTACACGCTGCAGTAATGTGCATGTCTACATGTCTGAGGGGCCTGCCAGTCTTCATCAGTATGCTGAACTTGTACTCGAGTGAATGCATTGCCTCCACTTAAAAGCAAACATTTATGTCTAGCCGCAGTGCTAGTATACAAGGTTGTACCTCTTCTCTCTGCACGCTACATCATGCAGCAAATGATGTCTTACTGGCACAGGGCATGTTATGAGGCCGCCGTAAACTTAAGCTGGTTACCTTCCGGGACCATCAGCAGGTCCATGAGGACCGGGGGAGCCAGCTGGCATCTGGCTGACCTATGGATCGCTGGGAAGCCATAACTCAAGACTCCACCTAAATGACCACGCACCACTCTCCATTAAAGGTTTACCGTTTAATCTATACGACGGACAGACCGCTTTACTTCATGTCAGGAGCTTTTTCTCTTTTTTGATTGTTGTAATGACCGTTATTCAATTAGAGTGGATGTTGATTGATTGGCGACTGTCTTGGAGAGCGTTTGATTTTCAATACAGCGGCTTGATAAGCCAGGTGATAGGAACCGAAGATGAGCTGGTAGAATCTCATGTTCATCTCCTCATCCTGTCGTCTCACTGAAGCTGCTTCCTTAACCTCCAGCTGTCTGAAGGTAAAAAGGGTAGACGAGGGAAATGCTAATATATACATTGAGGATAAAGAGAAAGAAGATCAGAGAAAACTAAATTAAATATGCAAGGACACTACGTGCATTAATGAAGAGGGAAAGAGCACTGTGCTAATGACGAAGGATTTAAGGCTTCTATGCGAGAGAGGGATCAAGAACCCGCTGCTAGAGAGGCTCATTACTGTGTGCCAACTCCTACCTGTGTGAGCGCGCATATACGCATATTTCATGTGTAAGACAGAAAGAAATATAGAGATCATGTAGGCTCGACTACGTGTAGATCAACAGGCTCATATAAAGCACACCCGTGCATACTACGTTATATTGAATAAAAGATGCACAATGGGTTCACTCCGGTTTACGCTGGGGGCCTCGACAAGCAGGATACATCCCATGTGGTTTGTGACACTCTGGTTCCAGGGAGCTTATCAAACCACACATACGCTGCCGGTGTATTAGATCAACTAAAGAAAAAAACATGAAAGGTACATTGTGCAGCATTTCTTTTGGGGGGGGGATGTATTGGCAGATATGGAATTTGATATTAATAAGTATGTTTTCTATAGTGTATGATTAACTGAAAATAATACCTTAGAAGGAGCTGTTTATATCGGAGCGGGTCCTTTTCACTGTGCCGGCTGCAATGTTTCTACAGTAGCCCAGAATGGACAAACCAAACACTGGCTCTAGATAGGGCCATTCCCGTATTTATGTCGGCCACCTTGGTTATTTTACACACTTGGTACACAAGAGAAGTTTCAGTTGGTTGTAATCTGCAACCTCACCGCTAGATGTCGCCAAGACTTACACACTGCACCTTAAATAAAAAGAAAGAAAGAAAGAAAAGCATTCTATCACCAAAATCTGGAGCTACTTGATGCTGATTATATTTAGTGATGCAGATCCTACTTTTCTTCAACCATCCCACACTAAACTGTTAGTGTAACGGCGCTGACTCACTTTATGCAAATCGATGCATTTCTGTTCGTGATGATGTCGATTACATCGATGAGTCGACAGAGCCCGAAACAGTCTACATGTGAAATCATGCTTCACCTCACGACTCACTATACTCACATCAAACATGATTATCAACAGTGATGCGAAAACACAGGATTCCCGCAGGCAACGAAATAAAAAGTGCTATCCTAATCGTAGCTCAGTAATAACGTCCTTTCACACTGCAGTGCATCTCTCCAGCATGGCATTGGTGTAGTGTTGATCGCAATGGAAGGCAGTAGTGGAAGCTGTGCCAGAGTCTGGTCTGGTTCGAGAGCAGTCTAGCATTCAGCATCATGAGCCAAGAGCATCAAAGGGGCGAGCAGACATAAAGGAAGGAAAGAAACAGGGCACGTAACACGCAGCTCTAGCTTACATTTACATCATCTAAGAAAGCAACTAATGATTATTTTCATGATCAATTGAGCGGCCAGTTATTTTTTTGATTAATAAATCTTTTGTTCTATAAAATGTCAGAGAATAGGAAAAATGAAATTGTTATTTCTTAGAGCACAAGGTGACGTCTTCTATTTCCGTTATCCTGCGTTTGCAGTCGGAACATTTTGAGACTCGGTCTTTAAAACTTTGTAACCGGCCATGTTGTTATCTTGGTTTGCTTTGTGCAATGACGACAAAAAGTCTGATGCTTCGACTGGCCTCGATTGAAAATCCGAATCATCAATGTTTAGGGGACCAGAAATCCAGAATTATTTGTATGATGCCAGGTAAGGTAGCATAGGGGCCATAAAGGGGACAGTAAACACCTGGCCTGCTGAGGTGTCCTAAATTAAAACGCTGAATCAGCAGCGGGGATGTGAATTTTCACATGAGATAAAGGTGAAAGTACATTTTAAAGTCAGGATTATAAATCAGCTTTTTAGGTGAAAGCAGAGCACAGAGGATCTGAAATGTATTTTGAAGCTGGTTTTAAAGTCTTAGTGTTATCTGAGAAATAATCTCTAATTTATTAAAAACAAAATTGAAATAAGCCACTACCTCGCCGGTCCCAAGGAAAGTGATTTGTGTAATATCTGTGCCAAAATGTGTAATTACCCATGAAACACATGACAGTAATTCATAAAAAGTCACTCTTTTCAAATTCAAAATGGGTTGTATTATTTTACAGCGAGTCGAGCAGTAAATAGCAATGAAAGCTTCAGTAAAGTAGAAAGAGCTATTACACTTGCCATGGATGGCTGGATAGAAAACAAAATGTGTTAAATAATTCATTAAATGTTCAAATGTACATGAATAGAAGATATTTTTTTCCACCGTGTAAGCAGATGTATACAACAAACCGATTGGAAGACTGGCTATGGGGTAGAAATGAAATGAAGTCGTATTCTATTAATCACTTCTGTATTGTGACAGGCAATACCTCTCACTGCTTAGCAACCAACTCCTGCAGGGCAACAGTCAGAGTGATGAGATTTACCAATCTTATCTTCTCTCTAAAGCGTCCATCGTGTGGCAGCAGATCTCCAACACATAGTGTTCTTGCACACTGTCCTGCAGCTCCTGTTGTTATTAATTATTCAAACGAATATATCAGAGGATCAATAAAGCCAAAACAACACAAATCACAGGTACAAGCGTCTGACGGTACTCAACAGCAAACACAGCTCATGTTCTTTGTCCTGCGCATTTCACAGACACTAAGAACTGGAAACTCAAATCTAGATAAAGAAGAAAAAAAAAACGTATGCCAATGTCCTTACCTTAAACAGGCGGAGTATGTTTGCCACCATGATGGAGACGGAGCTGGAGGAGGCTCCAATGACGCCCACCACCCGCTCAGGTTTGGTGATGATTGGTGCTCCCCCGCCCAGACATTTGACATCTGTCCCGTCCTTCTCGATCAGGGCCTGCACGAAGGTGAGCGACTGCTCCAAGGCGTGTGTGTCCCTGGAACAGGTGTCCAGGATGCGCGCCCCCAGTGTGATGTTAGGCAGCAAGTTATTGTCATTATTGATGCGGTCAAGGGCAAAGAGCATGGCCTCCAGTCGGTGTATGCCCTTCTCCTTCTTCAGCTCCCCACATGGCTTGCCGTCGTGGCCCCTGGCGTGTACTGGGAAGAGCCCACCTAAGGAGATATCCCCGTCGATGCGGATGGAGTTCAAATGCGTTTGTCCCGGCCCTTTGGGTTTGGCAGCCTGTGCGGCCCTGTGGGAGCTGTAGACAAACAGCAGCAGCAGCAGCAGAATCCGGCTGTTCCAATCCGGTCTACACACCGGTGGTTGAAACATGGCCGCAGCCCGAGCACGCATCCACGCGGTACGACCGAACCCAGCAATCAGAAAAACTACAGCAGCCAAGTATTGTTTTAGGACGGCCAGAGGGTTAATTGCAATACCTCTTGAAGCAGTTGGCACAGAAACGGCTTCCTCTCATGTCTCTCCTTTCTCCCAGTCATTCAATTAATTTATGATACGAGGTTGGCTATTTCACTGGGTGTAATCCTGTTCTCTTCTCCTCTTTCACTCCATCATCCGACCACAGTGGTGGGCAGCTGCTCTTGTGTCTGTTGTTATTCGCAGACTTGCCTATGGAGATCCTTCACTTGGGGCATTAGAAAGAACAAAGGTGAACGCTAAGCTTTTTTTTCTCTCTCCGTCTCTCCCCCCCTTTCTCTCTCTCTGTGTGTCTCTTTCCACTCCACCTCAATCAGAAGTTTTTAATCTCCCCTGTTCCCCTGGGCAGGGATTTGGTATATGTCAGAGCCCTCAGGCCTGCTTAGGTCCACAGGCTTCACAGTGAATTCCTGAAAGATGAAAAAGAGAAGACAGTGAGACAACGCACAGCAAAAACAGAAAAAAGGCAAAGGCGGCAAAGGGATTTGTGTTAGAATGAGCTTTTCAATACCTCTATTTTTTTGTGCTTAACCTTTTTAGTGCAGCATCATGTGGAATGAAGAGACAGTTCTGCTCGCAAAACTAGTTTCTTTTTCTTATGTAGTCCTCCTCCGTCTACCATTTTGAATTCAAAAGGTTTCCATGGACTCTCAAGGTTGACGGGGCTGAGTGAGTCAGAACCACACGCTTCAGCGTCACCTACAAACCTTGTCCACGGATGTGCTCAGCCGCTACCACAATAGCGTGGCAGTCTTTGAATATCATGTTTCCTATTTTTGCTATTGATTTTAAGCCGAACTGGTTTTGAATCAAATTGAAAAGGGACGGTTCCAGGATAAGAAGACTGTGCTGTTGGCATCGGCAGTAGTAGTTCGGTTGCTGTTCTGTGTTGGTACTTTGCTATGAAATCATTATTTTTCCAGAAAATGTATCACCATTGCTGCCATATTACTTCTTTGAAGCCTGACAAATCTTCAGAAAGATTGAGGATTTAAAGTGAAGAGTTCAAAATGACTGGATAGGCCACAGATAAAGCTGATATCTCTTTGTGCCAAATGGACCTCTTACCCATGTGTTTCTGCCTGCTACAGGCAAAATCAATTACATATATTATAATGGTTATTCATATGTGGGTCTCACAGTCTCTTAAGCTTGTCCAAGCCGGTGCCTTGTAGGCTAAAAAAAAAAAAGTACAACAAACCAATGGGGGGTATGGTCTCTGAAATGAGTTTGAAATTGTAATTATGCTATTACAGGTTGAGAGCAGCTTTTACATCCGCAGTCGGCAAAAAGGAAAAATAACCACCCTAAGAAATCACTGCAAGAAGCAAGCGGACACCTGATTCTAAGCAGCCAGTA
The DNA here is from genome assembly GCF_910591455.1 of Pholis gunnellus. Taxonomy (NCBI): domain Eukaryota; kingdom Metazoa; phylum Chordata; class Actinopteri; order Perciformes; family Pholidae; genus Pholis; species Pholis gunnellus. The sequence goes on along the minus strand of NC_136529.1, from coordinate 7,441,325 downwards.
CCACAGCATACGACGGACAGAACTGTAGTCTAGATCACTGGTGCTGCCTGCAATTTTGTTCATGAAGGGATACAAACATTTTGGACGTATAGGCTACTGATGACGTATATAAACAGAGCTTAAAAACATGAACCATAAAAACCTCATTTTCACCTCTCTGGTGACAGATGCAGCCTACCTCACCAGAGCTGCAACTAACGATCATTTTTGTTTAGAAGTTTGGTCTTCAAAACAGTAAAATAAAGATGTGTATAATCATTTCCCAGAGCCCAAGGAGATAGCTTCAAATCAGAAAGTGAAAAAACTAAACAAAGATATTTACTTCACTAAATTGAAAAGTGGCTAATCCACTGGAGAATCTGGAACCATCAAATTGACTTAAACAATTGATAGAAGTTGCTGATTATCTATATTGTTAATCAACAGATTGTTTCAGCTCTCTACCCTACGACATCGGTTTTGATGTGGCTCTTTTTTTACCGTTTCACTGCTGTGAGGTGCGTAATGCAGACTTTAAACTGGAGTTTCCAGGCTGCATTCTGTCATGCACATCGACAGTCTGACACTATCATTCCCTCACTTCTGTTTTTTGTCTTCTTCCTCTGACACAAACTATAGATGCATACCATATAGACACAAAATATGCCACTAAGAGCGATCATGTATGTACGCATCTACGCTTCACTCTGTTCGTCCCCGGAGCGGAAATCGAGTCTGAAGGAGCAATCTCCCGGCACACAGTGGAGAGAATAGAGCTGTAGACATTGGTTTTCCAGCAGAGAGGGTTGAAGCCTCGGATCGGCAACGGCTGAGATTCATTGAGAGCATATTGGAAGTGACAAGGTCCTTTGAATACACCCAACTATCTCCTACTGAGTGAGAAGTAATTTTTCAGACTTGATTCACTGCAGGTTCACTTTAACTGCTGCAGAACACATGACAAAGCCAGCCAACTCGCCTTGGCCCCCCGTCACCAAATACAAACCATATCTAACATCAGAGAGCCCACACTGAGGAGAAGGCAGTGAGCTGCCAACATACCTCGGCATAGATAGGCAAGAGAAAGAAAAAAAATAAAATACAGCTGTAAAAATTGAAGGCTTCCAAAAACTGTTCTGCAAGACTGCAGATCTCAAGAAAGATGTCATCAGATGTCATGTTTGTACAAAAGACGAGCTGGTGGGGAGACAGCTCGCGTCTCCTTCAGACTGAGAAACAGCTAGCCCACCTGAGGGAGTATCTCGAGTGCAACAGAAGGAAAAACATCTCCCTCACAAGATTACATCGAGCACTATCATGTTAATCGGCTTCTTTTGTCACGTTTCAGATACATTATGAAGCGTTTCCTCCTCGACCAGGATGTATGTAATTTATTCGATAATCTTAAAGATCTCAGCGCTTCAGGTGACAGCTGGCTGTATCCTCGGAATAAATGATTTCAGAAACTGACGTCACTCTTTTGAAACCTACGAATCCCATTCCAAACGTTCATCTTGGTTAAGGCGGGCCTCCTTTCAGAGCTCTATTCAACATGACACGCATGTAGTAATCGAATGGAAAGCGCCGTTATAGCATACAGTGAAATCCGGTTACATTTTATCAATGTTCCACTCTACATCTTATTTCTTATATTTTAAAATACTGTAAGTTTTGGGTTGCTTTTTGAGGCCCCACAATGAGCACGGTGCTCAAAAAGAAAACTAGTTACCTGAGCGCTGAATGAGAGGAAAGAACGCGTGCATACGGTATTTACATATCAGCCCTCAATGGCGAACCACGACATGTACAACACAGACTAAAAACTAAATGTCATAGACAGCTGCAGGAATTACTGGAGATTCATATCAGGGGAACAACCTTTCCTCAGGTGCCAAAGCAGGTCTCGGAATAGACTATGCATTCATTTCAAAAGGCCACACAACAACCTTCAGGCAAATAAAAGCGTGATGTTAGATGGCCACGCCAGCTACACCAGCTGAATCTACAGAAATAGCTTAATTCTGATTAGTGCAATAACCTACAAACATGTATTCGAAACAATCTGTATTTACTTTCTGCACATTAAAGATGTCTGCTTTGACAACTTCATTAACAGAGGTTTGACTTAATGAGTATTCTGGACTGAAATATTATCAAATAAGAAGACTTTGAATGTACAAGAACACACGGTGTGGGTGTTGTTTGACACCGCGTCTGGTCTCGCTTCGTCTGACACATCTGTCACCAACACTAAGTTTTTCAGAGCATTTACATATTTAGGGGAAGTATTTGCAATGTGCAAGTTGTCTGAAGGAGGTTTAGAGACAACTTGTGTTTGAACAGAATACAAACAGCTAAGTTACTGGAGAGGATTTGAGCCAGAAAGTTGTGCCAGCATACTGTAGGCTGGGGCTGCGGAGAGTATAGCAATGCCACAAACGGCAACTCTTTTCACAGAGAAACATGCGGCGCTTCCACGCTACTCAACCCCAGCCTGCCCTCACAATTACACACCACCTTGACAGAGACCTAGGAAGTGCTCTCTTTGAAGATGAAGAATGTGTTGTGTGGACCAGCCCCCTTGAAACGGCATCGGATTCTTCCAGCACTTCGTGCTGGAAGTTTTGGAGCTATGGCCCAAGCAGTCCCATCAGTATTGCAAGTGGAACATTATGAATACAAACAAGGATACATATCCAATTATTATATATATATATTTATTTATTTGCAGCAGATTGTTCCCCTCTTCATCTTGTGAGATCGAGCAGCTGCTGGATGGCGAAGCCAGCCAAGGAAAGTTTTATAGATGTGTTTTAGCTCTCCTCTCACAGATGGGCAGGAGGGGCCCTCTAATTGACACTCCAGCATGTTGATGCTGCACAGCCGATCAATAGGAAGGTGGAGGAAGGCTGCCCTGAGGAAAAGTGAAGAGAGAGAGAGCAGGCCTAAGCTGCAGACAAGGACTGGAGAGCTTAGAAAAGGCTGCCACTGTGTTTCTAGCGAAGTAAGAAGAAAAGAAAAAAAGGATGAAATGAGCGTTAGAAGGACGCATCGATACATTTGTACGTGGTCTGGGGGGTAATACCTCGTTTTTTGAGCAGCTAAGCCGGAAAACTGCGACACAATTAGTGCCATACACTCAACTGAGCCTGCCATCTGTCACTGATCTGCTTTTTACAGTCTGAAAATGTGGACACTGTTCTAATTTTAACAGCAATGTTGTTGAATTGTTGCTGTAAGCTGCTCTGTCATTTTCAGCATCATGTTGCGCAGCATTCTACCGCATCCCTGTAACCATCTGTAAACAGCATTTATCATTACGTCAGCTCGTACTAGTCAATTATTTAGGGCTGCGATTAACTTACATTTTCATAATTCACTCATCTGCCATGTATTTTCTTGATGAATGAATTCATCTTCTTTGGTATGAAATGCTCATTATAATCTCCCAGAGTGAGTCCAAGGTGATGTCTTCAAATGTCTTGTTTTGTCCGCCCAACAATTCAAACCCTGAAGATGCTGAATTTAATTTATTTAACGTTTTTGCTTGAAAAGTGGCTGAAACGAGTAATCAATTATCAAAATAGCTGTTGATTCATTTTCCATCCAACTTTCTGCTATAAAGTTCAACAACTTGATATATGATGATATATCGTCAATGCAAGGATCATTATCATGCTAAACATTTTAGGTCTCTATTTTTCTTAGTATTACACATCGCTGCACCATTCTCCCACAGTATGTGCATACTTTAGTCGGAATAAATCTTCAGGCCTTCACACGCCTCCATGCATCGCTACAGAAAAGAAGTCTTGATGAACAGAGTGTTTGTTGCCAGCTGTCTAACTCAGGATTTGAGACAAAAAGCAACCTTGATATCAGTTTGTGTCAGACTTCACGATAGAAAGAAGCCTCCACTCATTCAGATCTCTGCAAGCCTGAATGTGCGGTTTCGTCGCTCTTCTGTTTCAACCTTTCAGTTTTTTTGTTTTAAGCTGCAGCTCAGCCAAGCCTGCAGCTGAGGAGCGTTTCCCACCACTTGTACATACTTCACGATAATAACCGACTACAGTTGTCAGAGTAAACAGTTGGCAAAGAGAAAACTACCTCTCAAAGCAGGGCAAGCTGAAGTGGACACTGCAATAGAGAGACACAAATTAAAAGGAAATTACAGTTACAGCTTTCGACACAACTGTCCCGTCACCTGACTGCGTCTTAGTTTGCTCCAATTACGACACTTGTTCGGTCTATTTTCGATCACCTGAAGCATTTTCTAGACAAATGAGCCAGATATAGATAGATGCTGCTGAAGAGCCAGGATACAACTAATCCCAATCAATGTCCACAGTAAAACCTCATTCATCGTTTACTTCACTGTGATCATCTTTACCATCCTGAGGGAAATCTGCCTTTCTCTTGCAATAATAATCAGTGTATCAGTATCAATTTTAGAAAAGTTCTACAGACACACTCCTCAGCACACTCTAATTTCTGACTTTTAATTATAATTTAAGGATCGTTTCAGTACTGAAATTTGAATACAGAGGGCAGATGATTATGATTAGGGATTGGACGGCAATTTAGGAGTGTCAAAGATGTACTAATTGCTTGGTTTGTTGATAAATCCTCTATGTGCAATAATATTTGGGTATTTGCGTCTTACTTTTATGTGTCTCAACTCTCTGGACATCAGACTTTACCTTGAAGGAGTGCAACTAAGGATTTTTCAATTCATTTGAAGATTATTTTTTCTCTATAGGCCGAACCCACAATTGCTTTGAAATCAGGAAATTGCTCATCGCAATCCTCCAGACACCCCAGATGACCCTTAGATCTCTGTATTTGACCGATCAGCAATCCAAAGACCAAAGATATTCAATTCACAATGATAAAAAGGAATAAACTGACAGTTTTCGACAATCAAAATGTATCCAGATTAAATTTCTGTTGGTCGATTAAATCATTAATCAGCTACTCGTTCTACAGTGTGAGGATACAAATAAATAATCGATGAAATCAAAAAGTGGCTTCAGGTGAATTCCTCAAAAATGAAGTACTGAAACAGGTCACTAAAAATAGATGGGATCATGTCCGGTATATATTTTGCACATCACCGAGAGAGGTGTCTACTGGGAAAAGCATTTTTCCCCGAAAAAGAGGAAATGACTGACATGATCTCAATCTCTTTCCCTTGACATTTGATGCGTTTTGTCACTGCTGAACAGACAGCGAGATGAAGCGAGGGGCTTGAATATTTTAACTCTAGGGTGCATTAATTACAGAGACAGCAAAACGCAGTTGACAGTTGTGACTTATTTAGAACCCTGAGATATGCGGTTATTCTTGCTAAGATAAGATATTATGCAATAGCTGACTGTGGCCGTTTGATTTCCCGTCGCTGAGAACCCTGAGGAAACACGGCTGCAATTTATCTCGCGAAATATCAACTTTATGACAACTACACCAGAGAGCCGCTCCATTTCTGTGCCGGCTACAGACATTTGAGGACGTGCAAACAAGGCTCATTAACACAAAGAACAGAGCTGTGGTTTGTCAAAGAAGGCGGATGTAATGCCTTGTTTTGAAGAAATCGTAAGTCATGTGAAAGACAGGGTTGAGGAACAGTTGTGCGAAAGGAAGAAATGGGCCATCCCTTAATTTTTTTGTTTACTTGCACTGGATGCTTTCCTGTGCCCGCTAATGGCGGGCTAGGATCACTGAGCTGCATCTGGCAGGATATAAATGGACTGAAATGTGAGAACAAGCCTCGATTCTCCCGCCGTGGAGGAGCGGAGGGAGAAATCTCATGGCGCTTTAAAAGGATGAAGACGCTATGAGGGGAAGTCAGAGGAGCGTATTAAAAATTGTTGACTTCCCGTTCACTGACTTAACTGATTCAATGTCGAACATCTTGCTGTAATGATGAAATACACACCCCCATATTCCTCAGTTCCCACCGTTCGTCTTCACAGAGTCGTATCCTTTATTCACTGAGGCTCCTACACTTGTTTAAGCTCTGCTTTTGAGAAAGAAAAAAAAAAAAGTCCCAACTCTACTTGGTATTCATCCCCGCCGCCAGGTTTCCTCGCTATAAAAGCTTTCAATTCTTAACAATCATCACATGCACACCTTGGGGCCTGGATTGAATATGATTCAGAGGGCAGGCTTGAATTTTTGAAGCTACAGGTTGAAATATATCCAAAAGTCCTGGTGTCTCGAAGCCTCTGGCACCAAAGGCTGCGCTCGCTCACTCACTCCCTTCTGTGAAGCTGGTTAATGGACCAGTTAAAAGATGGCATGAGGTGAACCATCTCCAGCCTCCTGTTGACTCTAAGCGCTGGTTGGTAATGATGCCTAGCGTACTTCATCTTGTGGGTCAAATACACTTCTTTTTTTTTTTACAATACAAACTATAAAGGCTGAGTAGGAAGCCGGAATGTGAAGACAGACTATATCACAAGTCATCACTGTCAAGCGTGTCCTAGAAAGTGTCTGTGAGAAAGGGGGGCCGGGGAGGGGGGGGGTCACAGTCGATACAGAAGGCTGCTACTGCTCAGACACATTGATTGATTTACTGTATCTGTGGAGCTAGACCTGCCTGCCTGTCAGGATTAAGGAATTTTATGTCTTATCAAACCGGTGCCCCCGAGAGACCTATTTCCAACAGAGCCTCTCGAAGCTGCAACATATGGAAAACTAGGGCATATCAGTATAGTCTGGGGTTTGTTGGATTTCCAGAGATAATGGGAACAAGGGCTGTTTTAAAGTCGCACAAATAGCTGCAAGTGCCCATGTTTCAGGGCTGCAGTTGAAGTTTGAGCCTCAATCTGACCTCAAATCTTCCCGTTGAAGCCGAATCCTTGAGAAAAATGCATGAAAGAGTGAGGTTTTCTATGGCAGAGCCACCACCTTCACAAAACCAATAACACTGATATTATTAATAATACTAACAATATTGAATCTCCTGCAGCTGATAAAACAGCCAGGGACTCTATAGGGAGAAATCCAGAACCAGAGGGCCTCCCTTCTGAGCACAATTATCTCCACCCCATCCAGAGTGCAGGACGTTTCTGTTCCAGTGTATCTGAGAGAAAGTTACAGAAAAGGCTTGATTATGTAAAACCTGGAACACGCTAGGCCTACAAGCAAAGATTATAAGAGAGGATCATGGCTTCGCCTTTGGGAGACAACAGGGAACCAGCTAACAAACAGCTCCTCATATTCAAAATGTCAAACAAATCTTGAAATCTTTTTTTACAAAAAAGGAACAACCGCTGAAAACTAAGACAACAGACTTACACTAAACCGTCTTTTCTGAAATAGTTGGAAAATATGTCAGAATTTTGGAAAAGATACCAAATCGAATTGAGTTTTACCGCTTTGGTCCAACGTTCAGTACTACATTTCATTACAGTTACCTGCTGAGGCCGTCCCACAGAGCCTCACCACATGTGTCCAAACCTCATATTTTACTGAGAACTGACTGGAAGAAATACTTGAACGAGGCTGAACTGTGCTAGAAGGACAACCCCACATCTTCAAATTACATTTAGATGTATGTTCAAGCCATGAAATAAATTAGCTACAAGTATCATACACACACATAACACACGTGATACCTTCAACAAATACTATATACCTGTAGCTTTTTAAATCAGAGTACAGATTAGTAGTGGAACAAACCACATAGTCATTCACAGATCACACTTAAAGCTACATTACATACATTCATATATATACATAAACATACATATACACACACAAATGCATATACATTGATATACATACATATAATATATGACCTACATAATATCTCTCCATTCATTTAACCTTGACGTACGTAACATACAGTTTATACCGTATTCCTTATAAAGTAAACCAAAGCTACTATCCCACAGGATGAAAACCTCTAAGGTGCAACGACCCGACCAGCTGTATAACCTGAAAACAGTAAACAGGTGGCTTCATCCAGCCCAAGGAGCCCCGTGGAAACGCTCCTCGGGTCTGTATATGTACACATCAACTACTGACAACTACAGCACACCGACTGCACTGTGACACGAATCCAGCCAAAACAGAGGCACCGCACAATTAAGCAATATCCTCCACAGCATTACCAACCCGTCCAAGTCATAGACGGAGCCACAGCGGGCTGTTCTCCCAGCTGATCAGAGAAGGATTTCACTCACCGACATTTTCCGTTTCGGGTCTTCTAAGAGTCCTGACCATTAACAGATACGTTAATTAGCCTACAACTAGTAGTCTACTTAGTTTTGTATTTTATATGCTCATGCTAACTTCACCTGGCGTCCTTAGGCGTGCCTGCGTGCGTGATTACCTGCATACGAATAGACATTGAGTGGCAGTAACTGCACATTTCTTCTAGAGGGCGCTGTTTAAACACAAATTCAATGAAAATGTTGTAGAATGAGGACCACAAAGATATACATGTTATGTGACTAATTATTTCATACATTAGCCAGCTTCTCTGCAAACATACTTATATTGAGTAAAATAGACTCTTCGGAGGGTCAGTTTTAAAAACAGTCGGGATGTTTACGTTTTGAATGTGCATGTGTGGCTAGAAACACTACTTCAGAAGAATGCAAATGTTGCTGAGCCTCATGTCTAAAGCTGTCTGTCCACTGAAAATCAATATGTGATGATTTAGATAATTGCTTCATCTTTCAGTCAAATTTGAAGGAAAAACTTCCAGTGTGGTGATTTGTTGCTTTTTCTTTAACACGTACTGTAACACCTGTTGGTTGGATAAAAAAAGAAATTTGGAGATGTTACCCATGACTCTGTAAGATTATAATGCGCTTTTCTTGAGTAAAATTTAAAAAAAGAACGTGCCTTTAGCACTAAAAAAGCCCCAAAAAGACTATTCTGAAAGTGGTGATTTCATTGAAGAGATGATGGTTTGTGAAACCAACAGAGAAGTTCTGACAAATAAGGACAGAAATAAAATGGTGACTTTTATTTTTACAAAACAATTCATCACCACTATCCCATTGATGCAAAGAGGCCCCATCATACCCACCAGGGCATCTTTTGACCAGCGCTTCAGCCCAATACAGAGCTGTCTTTTTAAAACCAGGGGAACCTTTATAACCTGTGCTGACGACTACATGTTTGAAAACATTTATGTTTTTGTGTGTAGGACGGAGCCTTTTTTCTTGCCGCAGCAGATGCTGGATCTATATGCTCTCTATCATCAAATATCTTTTTTTATGCACACTTGATTTAATTACACTGCCAGAGTGTAAACACCTGTTCCTTAACCTATTCGTTTCAAACACATTTAGGATGAATTCTTGTTTGTTTTTTTCAATTTTCTGCTTTTCTTTTTTAAAACAAAGCTCTCATTATCCTTCAAACTCTTGTGAGAAACCAAAGATAATCACGCTCAGAAGTGCAGATTAGCGGTCGACGGCCCACAGATCCTTTGAGACCTGCAGCAGATGTTGGCAGCGAAGGGTCTCCTTCAAAAGCTGCAGGTGGGCAAGGGCACTCACCGTGCGATGCATGGTCAGTGAGTAGGCTGGGAAGCCTTCTGTTCAACAGCTTTAGTCCACACAAATGCAGCTAAATAGTAGCTGGCAACAGAGTCTGAGTCTTCAACAGTGCCTGACAATAAAAAGTCACCCTGCAACACATCCAATTCAAGCTCAGTAAAAATGGATCGTGAGATCAGAAAATCCTATAGTTGCGCTGTAAAAACACAAACGCACACAGACCTTTTGTGCAGACCATTGATGTAAGCCTGTGACTGTTATTGGCTCTGTAGGGACAGGTATTTGGATAAGAAGATGGTTTTGCTTGATTAGGGGATTAACAAATGTTTGCTAAAGACCCTGTACTGTGCGATAAGAGCAGAGGTTATTCTGTTGTTCAAGATGTGTCTAATAAAGTCTTGGTTGCAATTTGTGTCAGACTGAAACAATATACATTTTGAGTCTTGCTGAATGCTTCCTGAATTTTTATTTTTTTACTTTACCAAGTAAGAAATTGCATTTACAATAGATACATACATGACAATGTGCCTACATGCATGTATCTATGGCAGGATTCATGTCAGATTCCCATTGATTGGTTTGTAGATAGTGGTCGAAGCAGCAGTCATGTTGTGAAACTTTGATCTATATATCTCTGACACTTATCTTTGGTCGCCCATAAGCTCCAAATGAGCCAATAACACGTGTCTCACGGTGTGATCTAGGACCACCCTTTGGATTAACAACTTTCACAGCATTTCTCTCAGGACACACACACAATGCATAGAGGCCTTAAAATAGACTGTTATCCAAATGTAACCAGTTGTCAGAACTCAACCCTGATGATTTACATGTATAGAGTAACGGAGATGGAGTTTAAAGGCCGACCGTTGTGACTGTTGGAGGAGGCTATATCCTGACAAACAGAAGGCCCAACTAAACAATTGCATTGCATCTTTAAGACAAGGACAAAGAGAAATCAATTATCAGAATGTCACCGCAGCCCTACAAGTGAGAATAACGCACACTTGTCTGAACTCCGCAGCCTATCGCAGGTCTCTTCAAGAATGTAATTGCGATGTGACACTTTGGAAGACAGCACAACAATGCAATCTCAAATGAGATTATTTGAATGAAAAAGAAAGGGACATTGTTCAAGGAGAAAGATGTCTCATCCAGAAAATAATGCTGCCTCTCTGTCTGCATTCATGTCACAATTCAAAAAATCAGTCTCCACCGCCATGACTTCACAAGTTGCCCTGAACACTGTAACAAGTCTTCAGGGGCAGGAGAAAAGGATGTCACTGACAATTTTACAGAGTACCAAGCTTGACTGCTGATGAGATTTCTTTTTTTCTACCAGAGGCAACTATAACAAGTCATTTCCTATACAAAAAAACATTTAAAAAAAACCAACAACATGGCAGTGTTTCTGATTAAGACTTACTTAATGCTCCATTTATTTATGTTTCGTCTAAGAATTGTGTCATTTTGTGACATTGTTCTGTTTTTAAGCCGTGCAGAGAGAGCGAGTGACCCTGTGAAACATTTGATGGTTAATGGGCACTCTTTTGATTGTGCTCACAGCCTCCTCTCACAGCAGCAGGCGGCAATCTCCACTGACCGCTTAATCAGGTGTTAATTAACTGACACAACCCTAAAACCAAATTCTGATTACTTTTTTTTCCCCTCATCCACAGCCCATTATGTCTAACAACGATTTGCTCGGAAATCCATTTGGAAGATGGCACTATACCTCCTATGTATATTGTCAGTATCTAAAGTAATAACTAAACAAGGAAATGAGTGTGACGGGTAAATCAATTCGGTTTTAAAAAGTTAGCGGCACTTATTAAACTGCCATCCAATTTGCTGAGATGAGGGTAAGCGTTTAACTAGACAAGCACATCAACTCGAGCCCTGCATCCGCATGCAAAACGGTAACGCTTGTGAGCATGAATGTTGATGATGGTGTCGAATTTGTTATGTTAAGATGCCGCCAATATTATGCCCAGAGAATTGTTTTGTTGTTGCTGTTTGTATTCCCACCGATGCAGATTTAAAAACCAAATAAAAGCACTACAGGAATGCACCACCATTTATGTTTTGTCATGTTTTTTCATGTGCAGCAAATGGGCTACAACTGTATTTCGTTGTGCAAACCCGTGTTGCATAATCACAATAAATTATCCTTGAATCCTTGCTTCTTATGCGACAAAGTGCGGCTGATGAGATATGCATGAATTCATGAACAGGTGTAATGTGCTCTGTAAAAACTAGACATGGTCTTTCAGCACAAAGTGAGAGGGATTGCGTATCATTTATGTACATTTTTAAACACTTTAGTGACATTTTAGTCACACTTAGGGCTTGTATCCTTGTGTCCTTGTAATATCTGAAACCAATGGCGTTATTTTCAATAAAAAATAAAGTTTTTACAGTTTTAATTTGAATGACTGGCCCTGAATTCATTAAACCAGATGTAATTTTAAATTATACTATGAGGCAAACTCGTTATAGAGGAACTTTGACCCAGCTCTTAACACTTAAAGTCATGCGGTTCTTACTGTAACCTCGTAATAGAAAGTTCTGCTTCACTAGAGCAGCCACAGCTTTACAAAATAATGTGACAGGACTGTGAAGCCGCACCATTATAATAAATACATTATTTCATGTATATAACAAGACTAAGAGTGTGCAGAATGCTAGTGGCTCTATGAGGCAGATAGAGGTGAAGCAATGGCAATGTTAACATGCTGTAGTTTAGCAGGTATCATGTTTATCTTAGTTTAGCGTGTTAGCATGCTGATAATTAGCACTAAAGGCAAAGAACAGCTGAGGCTGATGGGGATGTATTTTGTCTTGCAGGTATATAATAGGTCGTAAACCAAAGCATTGGACAAAATAAATAACTATTCGTCCTGATGGGAACATGAATATCAAAATGCCAAATTGGTAATGGGAATCCATTCAATATTTGTTAATAATGTTGTTAGATTTCACTAAAAATTGCTAAACTTTGTGGTGGCGCTGACCCAAATCATTCGGATTCTCGTATATGTTGATATACTTCAATTGATAAATGAAAAATTTGGCCTGGTGGTGGAGAGATTAACAGTCAACAGATCACCAAAGCCGGCAGGATTGATCCGCTGGGAACCATTATTATCTGTATGGTATTGCAATGTATCCTATAATCAAGATGAATTAAGATGATTCAGCCACACGGCTAATGTACCTGACATTCATATAAGTTAATACAGAAATACATCTTTCTAATAGTCCAATTCAAATAACAATGCAATTAAGATACTCATATAATTCCACACATACTGTATATCATTAATCCTGTTTGCATGTCATAAGAGAACAGTACTCTGGCCCAAACTGATCCCATTAAAACAACAACATGTCTTTAATGGTCTCTATGAATGCCAGTAAAAGCTGAACACTCCACATGTTAGTGCAGCTATGCTTTCTCTTGCTAAGAGCATCATCATGCAAACAGCACAATGTGCACGAGCCCCACCTCACTCACACTACCGACGTAATCTTATTATGATTGCCTTTATCCATATGCATGTAAACACGATATGTGGCCCTAAAACTGCTGTAACATCATAACAAGCAAATGGAATAACTGCAGTGAACGATAAATGTTGTCAAAGAGACATGAAAACCCAACAATGTATTCGCCAGAATCTTACTGTTTATTTTTTTGGTCTGTGCAATCACTGTCCCACTCTCGATGGGGTGCAGGATGTTAAAATGAACACAATAAAGGAACATGATCATTTAGAAATTCATCTGAGAATTTACAGACAATTTTCATCACAAAAAGGAGAACCTTGTTTTTTGGCAACTCAGAGAGTTATATCTCCACCAGGACTACCAGAGTGCCATGACAAGGGAAACATAGATGTATTGTTAGTAGTACATAGTACTCTGTGTTTTTATTTTTATTTGGAAAGGGTAGAATTTTCCACTCGGGGTAAAACATTAACATTCGGGATGTCCACTAAACAACAGCGATATGTAAATGTAGACTTTTTAAATTATTCTCATCCTCCTTTTTTATGTTTTGAAATGATCTGATAATAAATGATATCAGGTAACCCAGTGTTTTTCTTCCGCTTGCCTTCTCTCACACAGTGCACCTTCCGAGCTCACAAAATACTCAGCAGGATAACAAAGGAAGAGAAAAAAAAAAATCAATGTAATTGAACACTGTGTGGTCACTGCGAGTGCAGATGCAATCCTCTAATGTTAAAAAGGGATAACGTGCAGAAGCATCATCCTGCACTTACATGAGCCACCGGTGGCACAGCTGAAACAGAACAAATTCCAACGTCTCACGTGCCAAAGATTGATGATATAAAGTTTCAGGGTATAAAACCTGCAGCGTGCGACGGAAAGGGAAGTCCCAGGGACATATTGCTCTTTTTCTGCGAACCCAGTTGTCATGGAGATGGCAGTATATTGTCGTAATGTCGGGGTTTGATGTTGCTCATTAGGCCAGTAATGATTTGTGGATAGATTGTAGGTGTGGGAGCCGTGTCTCGTTTGAAGCCATACGCTGCTCAGCCGGGGTACTTCAGTCACTAGTGTTTACTGAGAGATCCGAGCTATTTTATTGCTGCTAATATCATAATTTACATTCAGCCAGTGGGTCCTAATGTATCCACCGCGACACATATTCCCTTTTTGTTTGACTGAATAATCAATGGAAATGTAGGTTTCAATATTTTCGATCATACAGCACACAGTATTTGTGTGTATGGTGGTATTAGTATTAGCAGAAGTATCAGATAATTATTATCATAATTATCTTTGTTAGTGTTGTGTGCTTTGGGAAGCAGGTGGTTCATAATTCTTTCGCCTGTGATGAGTCATTGAGGGGATTTGCTATAATGCCACACAGTGTGACTCTTTAACTCCCTTACCGATACCGAACATCTGTCAACAATTCTCAGCAGTGTGACAGTGTGATGCCAGAAAACAGTCAATATTTCAGCGACAGTATGCAGTATTTATTCAAAATCTAGTAGGGGCTCTACAGTATATGGCATTTTGAAAGCAACAGCAGGCAAGATTTTCATTTAACAACACATTTGTTGTTATCAGTTAAAATCAGACTGCAAGCCAACGCGCCATCCAATCTGCAGACCACATTGATTAACCCTGCTTACCCAAATTACATTCTGGTGTTGGGGGCCCACAGGAGTGACGAATCACAATTTGAGTCAAAGGTGCTTCCTGATCAGTGCTCTGACCGGAGACAACTGGCCTGAGCAATGTTTCTTCTGCCAGCTAGCTCTCCTATCCCTTTAAAGCAATCACAAACTAGCTGGTATTGCTGTCTGCAGTGTGAAGACTTCCCAAGCCCGGATTTCTGGGTAGAGAACTTTAAATTGTCCAAATAGTTATCTGGCGCCGCCATTTGGCGCCCTTATCGCTTCGGTGTAGCTTTAAGCAGTGTGAATCCACACATCATATGTTTACCGCAGCATCCGCAAAGTTGACAGCTTGCGGGAAGATTTTAACATTTTTCAACGAGAGGGCTCCAATCCAAACCAGAAGTGCACCTCTTCCCGTGGCTCTGATTGTAGTTCCTATGAATTTCTGAGGGTGCACATCATGGTGACATACTGGAGGTCTTCGCATATATAAAATCCTACAGAACTTGAGCCCCGAGCCTTTTCTGGTCCAGCCCCGGTCCTCTCCCTTTGACATTAAGACCGGAACATGCTCTCTCAGAGGAAAAGCCAAACTTCTGCCTTTTAATGAAAGGTGTTCATCATCACCTTGTCAGCAACAGTGGGTGACTACGACAGGTTGACGCCACTTAGTCTCCCCGAGGGGAGCTTCGGCTGTCAGGCAGAATTTGCAGTCCTGCCACTTTACCTTGACAGACGAACCAACCTGGACAGGACCAAAGAGCTGGGGCCACATAATGGGCCCTCCAGTTGTCTTCCCCTCAAAAAAATGCAAAATTCGATGACGTTTGTGTCTTATTTGAGTCCTCAGCTAGTGCTCGTCGTTCTGTGTTTACACCAACAAAATGAATCAGAGCATTACTTTCACCATCATTCATCGCCCACGCCGTCACATCCCAATCCTCGAAAGGCCCTCAGAGGTCAGTGTGGCGGAGATGACCGGTCTCCCCCTTGGCTGCCACGAGCGAGTGCCTTCGCTTTGCCCCAGTTCCACTTGCATGGCTGAGCCCTGATCGCAGGCGTAAGGGGGGGTTACAGTAATGCTAGCTGACATCCAGAGAGAGCTGTGATTGCTGAGAGGGCTTTGTGGGCGGGCTGGGTGGACGGCGTGGGTGGCGGCGGTGGGATAGGGGCCGTGTCTCACAAGGACCTTTAACAGCCTTTTAAAAGCTCTGAGAGGGCCGGCCTGACGCCAGTCACTCACGGGAGAGAAATCGCTGAGAGCGCTAAAGGGATAGGAGGGCGGTGGGGAGGAGCATCCGGCGGTTCCTGGAATGCCTTTGAGTTTATCACGTAGTCCTGTGATCCCTGCGATGATCTGGACACTCCTCACAACCTGAACGTAGTCACTGTGTAATTACAACCATTGGCGTTAAATAATTCAACAGGCGCGACCGCTGAAATAACATCTACTCATGGAATGCACTTCTGCGAGGTTTTCCACTGCAGCCTATTACACCACTTTAGTCTTTGTCGGGTCAGCTTGGCCACTGAGATAGAGACATGCTGCATTACAAGCCTGCGACCTGGCACTACTCAGCCAAAGCACTCAGAGTGCTGTGTTTGACCTATAAAGGTTTGACTAAATTGGCTAATATACCGTGCTCGGTGCCATCGCATCCTCTGTTTCTGTGGACAATCATCCATCGCCAGACGGGGTAAAGAAAAGACATTATCCAAAACAAAAAAACACGCAAGTCCTGGGAAGCTTTATTGCTCTCATTTCTTCAATAACTCCCTCAGACTTCCAGTTGTGTGCCATATTTCATCTCACGCTGAAGAATGAGTTTTCTGACAGTGAACATGAGAAATGCAAGAGGCTCAATGGGCACGGCTGGAGGGGGGGAGCCTACCCACAGAAGATCACAGCAGTGGCAATGAATGCATCAGAAAACACTGCTGTAGGCGAGCATAAGTCAACAGTGCCTAATGTGAGCCTTTGGTATGCACGATGTTAAATAGATTGTGAAAATGCTCTTTTCACGACTATGATGGAGCTTTTCATTAATCCGAGAGCTGAACCTGCCTCCGCAAAGCAACGAGCATCCCTCGCGGGAAAGACAAAACACCCACGGTGGGCTAGAGGGATCTCAGAAGAGCTCTCATGGACTCGCTCCCTTTGGATCCGCCCCCCTAGCTGTGTGTGCATTTGAATGTTTCTAGATATGTGTAATGTATCGTGTGTGTAGCACACTGTAATAAGTGCCAATATTCCTGAGTGTGAAATCATTTCATGTGTGTGTATGTGCCTTTTAACACCACGTATGCCTTTGTGCTCTGTGTGCAGAGTGTAGGTGGATGTGGTTGAGATGTGTTTGTCGCAGAACTTAAATCAAATTCTGCCTTTTATGTGCGCATGCACAGCAGTTGGTCAGAGGAGATATAGGTTTTTCTCATTTTTATTTTAAGCGGGCCCTGTTAATGTGGAGGATTAAATAAATAGCACAGAGATTCAGTAAATAGTCACATGTGTGAATGCTGATAAGTCTGCTCAAGCTAATTTTATATTTTCTGCGATATGAAAAATACTACAGGAATAAATGGCACACCTCAATTTAGCACAAATCCCTCTCTGCTTGTTCCTTGCCTCTTCTCCACCTTCCTTATTTCCGTCTTCAGTTCTATCTTCCAAACACATTAAATAGTCATTTGCAGGCCCAATTTGAAACCTAAATTCGGGGTTGTTATTGATGTAGATTATCACATAAATTGAGTTATGCCCGCCTGCCTTTGTGTGGCTGCATGCACATCTGCACCAATGAGTGCAAGTTTCACTTTAAGGCAATGCCACTGGTGGCTGCATACAATGCACCGCAGATTCAAAATAAAACAGGTTTCACCGTCAAACTGTCAGCCTGTCATGCTTCGTTAAAAGAAGGCAGAGACAGTTTAATCAGCCGTTGCAAAGTTAAATGAATCACCACAGGACATCAAGAGGATTCAGACTTCGCCTTGGTGCCCAAAGACGCTAATTCTAGGGCACACCAGCCATATAGCAGCTATAAAGCTTTCTTCATGTCCTGTGGATTCTCCAGAACCTGCACCCCACTAATCTCATCACAGCAAGCCCAGCAATCTATTTCCGAGCAGAGTCATTTTTTGAATCAAACACCTTCCTCCCAGCCGGCAGAGTATGAGTGTGAGAACCCGGAGCTGTCTGCAGGCCCAGGCATCCATTTGTATTGCTGATGTCTAAGCCAATAATTACAGCCCCTTTATCAACACCTGTGCTGAAAAGTGGTGGCTGTATAGAAATCTTCTCAGCATTGTAGAAACCAACTTAAAACCTGCATCGACTGCCATTAAAACTGCAGATATTTTCCCCCATGTTGTCCCTTTTGAGAGTGACTCAAGCGAGTGGTTAAAGGTGGTGCATCTGCAAGGGTTCATTATAAATTGCTGTAGCTACATGACCTGAAATCTGCACAACCGGCATGCTACCTTAAGTGGGTTGAATAGTTTCAAGTAGAGCTTTAAAAGAAAAGTGGAATGTGTGTGATTCAGAATTGTGCCAGAATTATGCAGAAACACATTCGGGAAGATATAATATTGGACGATAGGCATCCTGACGCCTGTGTCTGCACCGGGCCCCTTCGACACCAATCTTTGGGGGCGTGATTCTCACTAGAATGGATCCCGTTGTGCCCAAGACTGCAATAACTAGAACAGAGGCAACATTTTAGAGTACAAGAAAAAGCATTCACCATATGGATTTGAAACAAGACGCACATCTGGTGGAACAGTTTGAAAAACATTTGGGTGACAAATGAAAGGAGAAACAACATAAAATTGTTGGGCTATCACAAGCAGCCAGAACAGCTCCAGTGCTCCTTTGTACAGCCTCTGGAACTTGTCTGTACATTTAACCAGATCTTCCCCTGTCCATCACCAAAGAGTATACAAAGAACGTAAACCCATTGTCCCCATTGACCCATTCGCTGTGTCTACACTTGACCTCAACATTATATTTAAACCCCAATATTGTGTTTCATATGTCAAGGTGGGCATCTTTACTCATATCGTCGCAGGCGATAAGTGTATGTCGTGCCTTTTTAATGTTTTTCTCTTCACTTTGGTTCTGTCATTTCTTTATTTGTTTCCTTTAATTTGCCCTCAAAGCTGCTATAATCAATACATTTCATATTGATGGCTCAAATGACTATGTGTAACGTGAAACGGGGACAAACCCACAGAAGATAATCAGCCGACTTTGCAGTCCTCGTCAGCTCTGTAGCGTCTTTGAGTCCAGCACCAAATGTCAGTTTTGACTGTGGTGATGTGCTATTACTGTGCTATTACTGTGCTATTACTGTGCTCTCTCCATCAGTTTGAATGACGGCATTTGATAATGTGACGGGTGTGTCTGTGATTGGCTCGTTCCTGATATTACTTGACTACATAGGAAGCGTGGGGCGCTCTCCAAACAAGCCACACTCGTCTGTAAGATCTCTGCCACTGTGATGTGTTTCTACAGTTTGTAGTTAGGGAGGAAAGTTGTTGTACTTTGGTTTCTTTGATATCATTAGGTTATACTGTTTGTTATTTTGGACTTTACCCACCCTGAAGCCAAATCCTTTAGCTCTCGCTTCTTTAAAAAAATGCATTGAAAATGAACACAACCATTGATAAAACAAAGTAATACAGTATGTTTCCGTGGCTACTTGGGACTTGGGGAAGATGGGACTTTTTTTTACATAGTGGAGCATTTAGTATCTAAGAGCCAGCAATATCTCTCAGAAGTTGGTGGAGAGCAAAACACAGCTAAAAGTTACGGAATATTGGACATACATTCATCCGGTGGACACACACTAATGTTTGCTAACACATTTGCTATATCACCTGTATAAGGTGATGGCATGTGCTTACAGTTGCGCTGCCCCCAAGTGGCCAAAAGAAATCAATTACTGCAGTTTCAAGGGGCAACTAATTATCAGCTGAAAATATTTGTGACAACCTCCAGAGGTTTATCTTAACTGGGTGTGGTTACAGGTGCACACAGAGCAGCCAGACACTTCTCACTATTATTTTGTCACAAAAGCTTCTGGTTACGCCCACATTCAGAGATGGAAAGAAAATCCAAGCAGGAGCGTTGCTATGTTGTTCAATTTTACTCACGCTTGAGCTCAACTAAAAGGGCAACTCAAAAAGTATCTATATATCTATCTGAAGTATTGTGTCACTGAAAGCACCTTAGTTGTGCTGGGTTGTAAGGTGGTGAAGAGGAGAGATAAAATATGTCTAAATATGATTTCTGAAAAGCCGGTACGTGAGTGTTTCTATTATTTCATTATGCAGGTGCAATGCAGGAGAAGCACTGAAATCAGCAAACATTACACAACCGTACATGAATAGCAGGAGAACAAATCGCAGGTGATACTGTGGGAAAACAGGAGGCAACAGTTAGCGGTAACATCAGGGCTGTCGCAGCATTCATCTCTGATTGTAACTGTCATTCTTTGGTTGGACAAGAAGGAAACACAGCTCTCATGTATGGCCACCGTAGGTTATTGTTTAGAATATAATGCCTTCAGGTTGTGCACATGTCTTAAATCTGCCCATGTCTATGCAAATGCAGTTTATTAATGCAAAAGGAGGGAATAGTGGGAGGTAAGGAAGGAGGGGAGGTGATTTGGAAGGATGGAGGGAGCTTGAGGGGAACTGAGAGCTGTGGGATGGAGGGAGTAAGGGAGGGAAGATCTCATATGTGGATTTTGTGGATTTTACTTACTGACATGCTAATTTGATTCCTGCCTCGTTGGTTTAATGAAATTGTAACTCCATCTCCACTTTGTCTGACTTATAAATAAAATAATAAAAGCTGAAATCTCTTGGTGGCGCATATTTCAAATCATGATTAGTCATATTATGTATCTGATCTAACCTTTCAGCTCATTGTATTGGTTTTACAGCCATCGCTTTACATTTTTGGTTCACCTTCACTGCTCTCATAGCGTCGTTTAACGGTCACAGCTGGCAGCTGCTTCCACAGAAAATGCTCTAAATATTCGATGTATGCAACTTGCCCAGCACCAAACAGCAGCCATTCACAGTTAGTGACGAGCTGATGAACATAGTGGAGCATTTAGCAGCCAAAGAGCAAGATATTTCCCCCCAGTAGTTGATGGAGACCAAGAATAGAGTTACAAGGAAAGTGAATATTGGTCTTACATTCATCCGGTTTTCTGCTGAATCTGTAAAAAGGTATAGATTGTTAACATATCAACTTAAAAGGTGATGATATGTCAAATATGTTTCGCACCATGTTTTTACTGCCTCCAAGTGGCCAGAAAAGCTGTTGTTGCAAGTGTCTCCTGTGTGAGATCGTCAGTGTGATGTTAAATTCATTCAAGGTTTATCTGTATGATGAAATGGTGATATTTTCTTTTTGTGTGCCCATTTTCAATCCACCAGTCTCGTCTACGTCTAAAGTTTGTGGTTCACAGTGCTGGTTTCCCAGAATGCCTCTTGACAACAAAGAAGAGTGACTATGTCAAAGTAATTTCCAGCAAATATGGACCTGTGGACACATGAGTAGAACTACATATCTGGCTAGTGTGGACATGTGGCTGTATCTGTGATGTTGGCTGTTCCTTTTACTCTTGCAGTATTTTTCCTCGCTGTATTTTAGTCGTTTTAGTCCACTTATGGTGGAGAGAGTAAAAGTGAAAGAGAGATGCCTCAGTGATGTAGGCCCACTGCTCCCTGTGCAAATGTTGAACATTTGTGGACCATAGTTAAGAGTTGCTCTTCGTGTATTTTGTATCTTTTCTACTATTTAAGTTTCTTCCTCAATGTATTCTCATTGGTCATTTTCTGATTCTAATACATTATGTATTCATTTTTAATTCTAAAGAATGTCATCATCAAGTATAGTGACATTATTGTTCAGTGTGCTCCTTCATTTGGACACCAAAAAAAGGACAATGTAGATCCATTCTTCCATCCATTGTATGTAACCGCTTATCCTTTACAGGGTCACCTATCCCAGCTGACATTGAGCGAGAGGCGGGATTGTCAGCCAATCACAGGGAACACGTTCAGACGTTCAGACGTTCAGAAATTGGCCCAAATCTGATTTTATTTGTTGTTGCACGTATGTGACTTAGATCTGTTTTTTTCCCTGTATGAACAGCACAAATCACATAGATTCTTATATTTTCAATTCTGATTCAGGCCATTTTAATATGTGGTCTGATATCAGATACCGTGCAGATTTTTTGAAAAACTGAACAGTATCGGAACTAATGCAACTTTTACGCCACTCTAGATCGACATTCGTTACAATTTGTTTAACACCAGCACATCCCTCCACTCCTGGCTTCCTCCCTCTTTCTCCTCCTCCTCCTCCTCCTCCTCCTCGTCCTCGTCCTCGTTATCATCTGCTAACAAATGTTCTTGCCTCCCCTGCACATCAACTCATAAATGCAACCGTAAACGCTGAGTTGAAGGCCTCCATGTGTACTTCCACACAACAGTGTGCTGCGTGTGACGTCTTTCTTCGCATCCTGGGTCAGCACAGCATTGTGACCAGTTCATACTAAATCTGATTTAGGCCACATTTAAATAAAAAAAGATTCTGAGCAATGAAGTCGCATTGAGCACTAAGTCTTAGAAACGTAGCCATAGAGACACATTCGTGCTCACAGTCACACCTAGAATCAACAATTAACCTAGATGTCTTTGGACTTCGGGAGGAAACCACAGCTCCCGGAAAAAACTCACACAGAGCATGCAAACTTCACACAGAAGGGCTAAAGCCTGCCTTATTTCTGTTCCACCATGTCTTCTATGTTTGGTCAGTTACCTAAATAAATAAGAGAAATACATTACAATCAAGTAAAATAGCCACAAAAATGCACAGTACATAAGCAATAACTGCTTTTATAGGTGTCAAAGTGCCTCGAGCTGAATTTCTACTTCAATAGAGATGTTTATTTGTTATGTAGATAAAAGCACAGCGAAGCACATGTCCCTTCTATCAATATGACAGGCATACAATCTTTAAATATAAGTATATACTTTGTAATAAAGGGCAAAATAAGAAGCAGTTTAGACGGTTCAAAAATGGTGTACTTTTTTTTGTGATTGACGATTAACCAGACACTAATGAAACAAACCCTGCGTGGTGCTCAAAGCAAGTGAAAGTAAACTCTTGAAGATTATCTCACTCATGTCTGGAGCTCCAGGCGTGGACTGATTGATCAAAGCGGCTGAGGCATATGGGGAACATGAAATGGACTTGAGGAAAGGTGAATGTAACTTGGTGACAGATTCACAGGCGAGAGGCAAGATGCTCTCGAACCCTGGTGTAAGATAATGTGTCTAATCCACTGCAGGGATGTTAAGTGCACTCATTTCACACTCCATTTCACACAACGCTGCCCTAGGAAGTGTACGATGACTCAGGAAAGGCACAGCATCGCTCTTCTGGAGCTTTCTGTTGTTGTTTCTCTCCATTGTTAATAATTCGAGATCCAATTTTTTTCCACACTAGTTCAGAATTAATGACATGTCAGGAATATAATAAGCGACGAATCCATGTGATGTGCGAAATTCATACTAGTCCATGGAAGTCAGTATTCGGTAGCGAATTTCTTCACAAGATGTATTACCGACGTTAAAATGCCATTTGAAGGTCTAATTTCGAGCTGTTGCTTTACTCTAAATTTACAACCTAATGCACAAAATCAAACAACCGCACGAGATAATAGCGTCTGTTTGAATGTGAATACCTGTTACAAGGGCAAACACTTAATTTCCATCCATCCGTTAAAGATAGGACATCCTCTCTCCAAGTGTCAAAAGCCCATTATAATTCAGAATAAATGGTCTTCATGAACTCCTACTGACGTTATTCATACAAATCATGTATCCATTAGTTGAATTATCATAGACTTTAAGCAATTTTATATACTATTAACATATACAATATAAAGAAACTGTCCTCAGAGGGACACAATTTAGTCCACTAATTGTAGGATGTTTTCCTGAAAACCTGAAATAATGACCGAATGAAATTCATGAGTGCTTCTAGATGCATAGACAGGAAACACGTCTGTGCATGCGGGTGTGTGCACACATACATACGCTAATGCAACACGAGGGCATAAATTAGTGCAGGGATTTCTATTACGTCATGTATTTATTTAGGGACAGTTAGACTTTTTTTCAGATCTTGTGACCTGTTTTTCTTTTCATTTTGAATAAAAAAAAAACTGAGCCTGCTGTGTTTGTAGTGTAGCCATGTTTCTCATTTCCCCTGTCTTTACTAAGGAAGTGTTTGGAAAACCTCCCCAGTGAGCAGATGGCGTCTGCCGGGAGGAGAATGAAGCTAGAACCTGGGCTCTATATACACTGCACACACATTTTCCAATTTCCAGCACAAGCCTTTGTAAAAGGGAACAACAGAGCCCTATCGGGAATTTAACCATGGGTCTGTTTTGGGAAACAGTGCACACGTTTGTTTATTGCAGCCTTGCTCTTGGATCCATGCAGTTACAGTAAACTATGTGGATACTGGTGAGTCCCCCCCCACACACACTTGGAATGATTTCAATCACTTTGATCATCGTGGTTTCCATCAATCGAATGTGTTCAGGATTTGACCCCTCTGCCAACAGAATGAAATTTAAAGGCACATTTGTATTCTCTGCGAAAGCTTATCTACAGTATGCTGGTGTGTCCTCGTGTATTATTAAACAGAGAATGAGGCAATGCTAGTATCTCTGCATAGCTGCTTACACTCTGGCCCATGACACATTAAAGAGAACTTAGCAGCAGGCAAAGCAGGGGTCTTACGCTGAGTCTGCACTTGCTAAACTAACTCGGAGGACAAGATAAGCCAGGCAAAGCATGGAAAAGTAAATCTAAGGCTGTTTGAATAAGCCCTGCACCTTCCTGCTGGCCACAATCTCCGCACACAGTATTCCTCCCAATCTCTCTCTGGGGGAGATTTCTTAAGCACGCTTTGTAGCGAGATCCAGGTAGGCTATCAGTCACTGCAGTTGTGAAGAACATGCCAACAAGAATAACCCGACGTGAGACATAAAATCTATCTTGTGGGGGCTCAGAGGCTGGACGAGATTGAATTAAAATCTCCCTTTTGCTGAGTCAGACTCTTTAGATAATTACTTACTGATATGAGGAACATTTCCCTTCTTGGCTGTAAGTTCAGAGGGAATGCAGACAATGGCATATTTGGACTGCAATCATAGCAGTCCCCCCCCTCACCCCCCTCCCCACCCCACATCCCACCATGAATTGGAGCAATGAGGGTACGATAGCACAAAGCTAATCTCTGGCCCCACAAAAAGGCCTGAGGGAGCAGCAAATGGAGACAGTATTAATACCATGGTTTCTTTGTGTGTCAAGTATCTTTGCTTGTCTTCTGGTCCTTGACCACTAAACCTCCAGCCTTGGTTTGTGCCAGCAGAAAAAAAAACTGTGTACATGCAAATACAGCATAATATACATCCCTGTCAACAAAATATTGGCCTCGAAGTAACAACCATGCATGCCTAAGTAACCTATTAAAGTTCGCTCTGGGGTACACAGCAGCAGTCTCACATCAGCAGTTCTGCCGCCGTCTCCAATCTTGCCTCCGCTGCCAGGAGGCTGCACATCTGCACAGCACAGTGACTGACATCGATGGTTCACACACCGTTTACCCCCCCCCCCCCACACACACACACACACACACACACACACACACACGCACTCACAAAACACCACCCAGCCGGAGTGCTCCCCCTGCGTGACTCTACTTGTTTCAGTGCTGAGAGGGAGCCGCGAGGAGGGAGGTGGAGAAAAGATAATTCTGGGAGAGCCGGGGATGAAGAAGTGGCATTCAGAGTCAAACTGTATTGGCTTGTATTAAAGAAAAGATCTGTCCACGGTTTGGTCTAATCTGTGCTTTCAAAGCTGTAACTACAATCACGTTTAAAACCCCTGTCGGCAGTTCGGATGTTGAGTCAGTCTTTTATCATATTTTGTGAGACTTCGGGCGCCTCTGCAGCGCAGCAGAACACAGGAGCTCCACACAGAACGCTGCGCCTTAACGCGTAAAAACAATCAATGCACCTACAGTCCTGGGCGTTGCACTCCTGGTTATAGGCAATCCACAGATCTTACTTTTCAAAACTGTGACAACATTATGAACCTCTGATTCATTTAAGTACTATACAGCATTGAAACATGCAAGTTGCATTAAAAATGTGTTTCTGCGTGCATCCCCAGATTTGTATCATGGATCGTAATTGTCAGTGTCTTTTCAGTGCTCCGCGTTTAGACTTGAGTCAATTTAAGTCACGACGTTCTTTTTTTTTTTTACACAATTGTTTTCCGTAGATGACCCATTTTTTTCAGCTCGGCTGTACTTACCCCTCTCTCATGCCCACGAAGAATCCTTTCATAAGAATTGACCCATATCCAAAGCAAAAAGCGTGTCTTGTTGGGTCTACCAGTGTGTGAAGCGAAGGTTTCCCGAGCGATTCAGACTTCTTTCTTTTTTAATCAACATCTAAACATTGTTTCTGAATAGTATCCAACAGGAATCCACACGCATTGTGATGCTGCGTCGATCCCCCAAAAATCACTGCGAGCGCTGTCCGCGGAAAAGTGGTGCTGAAAGTCTCCAGTCCCAACTTTAGGCTCTGTGCGAATGGGAAATAAATGGCACGTCCAGTGCGGCCACTCACTAACACAGCTCCCGCGAAGACGGCGTCCGATTCTTACGAGATAATGGAGCGGAGGAACACATATCCCACACCCGAGGCGAGGGCATTTCCAAGCTGATAGGCGGGAGACGATATGCGCCCCGTGCACAGGATGTGATTGATGTTACAAGCATCGCAGCACACCGCCTTTATCGGAGAAGAAATGCACCATCAATGAAAGAGGGGGGGGGGGGGGGGGGGGGGGGGTCAATGTGTGAATGCTAGATTACAGTTTGTAATCCGGCCAGCGTTTGAAAGGCTGCATATTTAAAGTGTGCTATGAAGCGTTTTGCTTCCATTTGTTAAATCATGACGTTGATTTGGCCGCCGGGAGTCTTGCTTTTCAGCACAGACTTCAGTGTCGGGTTTCATACATTCAATTGTCCATGTAAGGTGTAAAAATCAAGCACACTGGCTCTCTGCACTGACAGTTAAGTCTAATTAAACTCCATCAATGACTCTTGGTACACGTTATGTCCGCCAGATCATTTGGACAAGATGCAACAATTCTATTCCAACACATTATTATCCTCATGTCTGATATAATGGAAGTCTGGGACAATCAAATGATCTGCAATATGAAATATCTTCAATCAGCTCAATTCTCACGCTGACAACAGAATAGGGGGTGTGATTGTTTCAAATGTGACGCTTCTGGGTCGACTCAAACGTTACAGGTGCTGTTGTGCAGCTTATGCAGTATGTTGAGTCTCAGAGCGCCTGGGATGCTGTGCGTAGACATAGTCCAATCACTGTGTGGGAAAACTCAATCCTCTGGGTTTGGTTGTGTGTGTGTGTGTGTGTGTCTCACTGTCAGCAGCCACATTCTGCAGCAGGAGAATATATGAAATCATGTCCAAGGGCATGCCAATATTATCCAGCAAAATAAAGGCAGACATGAGTTTTAAACCGAGCATCGAACGCTATTGTTTGAGTCTTCAAAGCGATTGATGGACCAATCGTTTGGCCATTAACCTCCAAAAGTCTATATGTCTGCACATAGACAAAGAACCTCCTAATCTATCAGATTAACTATGGCACCTGCAGACCGGAGAGGGAGTGGATTGATTAATTTTCCATGGTGTCCAATAGAAGGCTTGTGGTGATAATTCTTTCTATGCTTCCTGTATAAGCGCAGCTGCTCTTCCTGATCACAGGGCCGAGCGGTGTGTGCACGGAGGCTTTCACAGGTCTGAGTGGGTCACACCTGTGGAGTGTTGGACTGACTCCACCACATCAAGGGAAACGGGGAGGTGGTTGTGTGTGTGTGAATGTGTGCGTGTGTGTGTGTGTGTGTGTGGGGGGGGGGGGGGGGGGTTCCTCAGGGGTGGGTGTGTGATGTCTCTGTGGAGCTTGGAGGCAGCTGAGCCTCTGAATATTCATCCCCACCTCTATTGGAGCACATTCCAGCTACAAAGCTAGACTGACTGACAGTGAGCTGTCAGGGGACCTTATAAGTTGTGCAAAAAAACAAAACAAAAATCACAGAGCTAACTTGTGCACATTATTGAACAAAGAGTTTTACATGTCTTTGTTACTCCACAAATCATCAGCTCCATCCGTCTGTCAGCTCCTCAAATCATTGTTCTATTTCTGTTTAGCAGAGTTAGCATAATAAGTGAATTATTTGGCCGTGGAGATTGGCTACAAAATGTATTTTTGCCAGGAAACCCATTCCCGCTTTGCACTGGGAGACGGTCTTGTTGAATGCGTCTGCTCTGAGGATAACATGTCCTCCCGTCCCTCTGCGCAAGGCGAACTCTGGAGATTACTTGTTTCAATTAGCTATGGGGCGGAGAGAATTTAAGCCATATTAATTCCAGTCACTAGTGAAAATCCCAGCGCAAAGGACTAGCCACTGAGGCATAATCGCCTGCCCCCAGACGTTCTCATTTCATGGATACATTAGGGGAATTATCCAAAATGTAAGTTCTAAGGTCACAAGATTTTCAGTGTATTGATGGGATTCAATAAAGGCCAGAACCCCTGCAGCATGTGTGTGATTTAGAGGGACCCTCTGCTTATCACAGCTCTGACCTGTGCTTGGTTGCTTTGTCCACTCCCAAAGAAAAGTCCAAGACACTGCAGTAAAAGAGAAGGCTGCTTTAAGAAAAAGAAGAAGGAAGAGAAGACATGAAAGTCTGTCAATATGAAATAAATAATAATCTAATAGCTGGGTTTGTATTTCGCTGTTGCTGATGTTTTAGTCAACGTCTGTGTCATCTAGTATTGAACTCTGGGGGTCTGCAGACTATCTGCTGACATTTGATCGTGTAAAACCGAGCTTCTGACTGTCTAACACACCCACAACTTGGAAGACGTAGAAATGAGTCGGTTTGTCACCGTCTGTTAAACAATATTTTACAAAAGTGAAACAGGCCAGCCAGGGCTTGAGATGCTGGCTGGCTGACAGTAGTCACAGGTGCAACCTTTGAACTCAAAATGCTTTATATATAAGAGACCGGTCACAGTTGAAATTCTATCTCTGGTACAGTGTGTTCACGGGGGAAAGGTGGACATTTCATCTGCAGTATACTCCCAAACACAGAGACGGACTATATCACGTTACTGTCTCGTCCTCTGAGTATGAAGGTCTCCTTGTTAACAATAGAAAATGTTGCTAATAAGAGTGATATCTTTTCCACTATCGAGCTGTAGGATCATTTGACCACGTGAGGTTCAGAATGGAAAATGTAGATACGCCTTGATTCATATCCCATTCATAAAAGCCATGCAAATGTAATTATATTTTTTTAGATCAAGAATGTATAGAGATTGGGCCTCTTTGTTGTGATGTTTCTTTATAGGCTTATTTCAAAGGCCTTATGGGCTACTACACCCACAACAATTAGTCGATTGGTTGATGAATTGATTAACAGAAAATAACTATTTTTATAATCCATTAATGTTGTTTGTTTAACCAAAAGACAAACAAAACAATGATAGCTCAAGGCCCACAAATGTAATAATGTGCTGCTTTTCTTGGTCATAATAACACGTTTTGGTTTTGGACTGTTGGTTGTAGAAAACAAGACATCTGACTTGGCTCTAGGATATTGTGATGGCCTTTTTTTCTGATATTTTATAGACTAAATAATTATTTAGAATAATCATTTGCACATTAATTGATAACAAAAACAATCTGTAGTTACATTCACGTTGCTGCTGTACCAATTGTAAAATTCTAAAAGTTTGTTATGACAGATATCAATCCATTAAATATTTGTAAATAACTGAGAATGAAAGTATTGTGTGTTGTAGTGGGCATTCAGAAGTGGAAATATGCCTCTACTTGGAGGCAAAAACCACAAAAAAAGACTAAAAAGTGAAGTATGTGGATTTTATACGTACCTTTAATCTAAAAATATCAACTTCCTGTGGGTGTCTGCACAGTGGAGTGGAAGCATACTCATCCCACTCTTTCTCACTCTTTGGTGCGGGATATTTTGCCATTTTGAAATGCCCCTGAAATAAATGAAGCAAAACCTTAATTCTTCAAGGGACAGTTGCCGGCTTTACTGTGACAGCCATTCGTGAAGTGACGAGCCTGATACCGGTGTCATCCACGAAGCACACCATCATTTTATTTGTGATGTAATCTACATCAACCTTTATACAGCGTATGGTTTGTCTTTCTTTGATTCATATTCTTTGTATAGAGGCTACTGCATGCATGATTTCTTTGCTTATAGGCTGTTATAATTTGTTGTTGAATGTCACTAGAAATATGAGTTTGGCCCGGTCGTAACTGGCATGACAGCAGCCCCTGGTGGTTATGACATTTAACATCATCCTAAAATACCTTAAAAGGTTTAGTATGTTCGAATTGCTACATGCCCAAAAAAGGTATATAAGCTATACATAGTGTTATGCATTAAAATTTGAGTTTTTCATATCTGGCTGATGCACTTCAAGCCAAGCTTCTTATCAAATAAGAAACTGTTGAGACATAAACTGATTGATGATGAATTGATCTGATTAGTTAAAGTACAATAACAGCAATTTGTGTGTAATAATTACACATCTAAATATATTTTTCTGCATCACAAGAAAGATGGATGTTTGTCATTCAGTGTTTAAATGCTCATTTTATCCAGCATTCAATAAAAACGGACTATTATTCTATATATAATAAAAGAAACTGTTGATCTGAAATAATATCAGCTTGCAGACACTTTTTAGAGAAGCTTATAGTACACAGAGCGAGGACAATGTCCCTTTAAGCCCAGAAAACCACAACACGGTAAATTGCCTCTCTTATACGTGTGAAGCCAAGCACAATCTATTCTGGCCCTGGGCCGAAAAACACAATCTCCTGCTTATTTAGTCATTAACGTGCATATTTACCTGGAGAAAAAAAGGTGCTCGAAAGGTTAATGTTGCCAATATTTTTTCAGCCTTCGATTAAACAAACCCCAGCCGCTGCACAGCCTTTGGTTGAGTGTCACAGTGCTTCTTCACAGGGATTGTCATATTAAGAGATAGAACACTAGAGTTTCCCAGCTCATTAGCCCTTTGTCACAGTGGGGCTCTGGTTATGACTGCTCTGTCTGTCTGCTCCAATCAAAGGATAAACCAAGAACTAAGTTCATCACACCTTTGTAAATCCATTACCGAGTTTGTGTGTAAAGTCTCTCCTTCGTTCTTAGTGACTTCCAGCTAGTTTCGAACTAGTGACTTATTATTATTACTATGGTTGTGCCATTAAAACTTATTTTATAATTTTAGCCATGTTGCTCGAGAAAATCCAAACAAAAGCACACAAGCTTAAGCTGTGTAAAAACACTTCCAAAAATTATAGGATTTATGGGGGCAAATGACAATAAAATGCTAATTCTTTGTTAATGTGTATGCATTGATTTCCTGTATATACTCATACATGGAGAGATATCTGTGCTTTTGAGTTAGTAGTGTTTACTCACTCTAATCGGGTCATATAACAGCAAGCTAACATAAGCTTTGTCAGTTTTCATTATTTCTTTTCAATCTTTATTCAGAAAATAAACGAGACATCCTGGACGTCACATACCTACGAGAAAGACACATGACTAAAATAAACAGGAGATGAAGACAAAGAAACAGAGAGAGAAAGGGATTTACAATTATATACGGGACCATTAGCATTGTCAGCCAGTTCCATTAGCTATCAGGGTACAAATGCCCCCTTAGAAAACACTAATTAGCCTGTTTGAAAAAAAAGAAGAGCTCCTCGTGTGATGCAGCTCGCAGTGGCAGAGTTAGAACAAAAAGATAACAAAAACATAGCTTTTTGTTCGACTCTCGTTTCCTTGTGCCAGGCAGAATTTCTGGTCCAGGAGTAGCGAAACAATTCTGGCATAAATTGGATGTCAAGTCATGCCAGTTTTATTTACTCATCGTGAAAT
Organism: Pholis gunnellus; assembly: GCF_910591455.1. Classification (NCBI taxonomy): domain Eukaryota; kingdom Metazoa; phylum Chordata; class Actinopteri; order Perciformes; family Pholidae; genus Pholis; species Pholis gunnellus. The sequence continues at coordinate 7,409,535 of NC_136529.1, read as the reverse complement.
GTGCCAGAAGTTGGGCGAGCGTTCCCGTGGAAGCTCAGTATTAATGTTAAATGGTGTTTTGGCCAACCAGTAGGTCCCACAGTGGGTATCTGGCTGTGCCGTCATAAATCTGCCGAGCCGTCTGACATGCGACACTGTTCTCTAACCCTGAACTAATGTACCTTCTGTGAATCGCCATAAAAGAGCAGATACTCAGCAGCTTGACCCAGCCTTATGCCTATATTGTAAAAGCTTAAAGGATAAACTACAGTAGCTGGTCCCACTAGGTTTCCTCTAAATTACATGGCAACTGTTTATTCATTTATTTAGCACCTGTTCATACCTACTGGCCACACATGGATCACGTCCCATCTTTTTCAATATAAAGCTGAACGTAAGTACTACCACCACTCTCTTTAACTGCACACGGCCCTCTGAAGCCTAATGTCAGCCTGACACATAATGATGAATCCTTGTAACCCGCCCTGCGTAGCTGGTTGCGGCGCAGACGATTCGTTTGGCATTGACCTTGATTAGTTAGGATCGGGATAGGCCATTGGTCAGGGCGTAAGACCTAAACTAATCAGATGGCCTGTAACTCTGCGAGCATGGTCATCTGCCCAATCTTAGCACTTGAATGCTACGCAGGACAGTTTTGGGGATTCATAATAACACCTCTGACACAAATGGTACCTGTGCCAGCAAAAGGCCACTCCTTGCTGCCCGCTCCTCAAAGTATTCCCCCCTCCAATGATGGAGAGGCAGCCCCTTTCACCAAGCACATGTTAGCAGGATATGTGATGTCATGGCAAATAAAGTCAATTTTATATATAATGCCCAAAATCACAAATGTGTGTGGGAATGCTTTCCAACAACATACAACACTAAACTTAGACCCCTCCCCCCCAATTCAAATTGGAAAATAAAACAACCCTTTAACAGAAGTAGAAGATGACACATTTAAATGAGAGATTTCCTATAAGTGTCAAATATTTTATAAATAAGTCTCAAACATTTTAACAATTGAGTGGCACACCTTTTCAAAAACCTGACCCGTCGGCCTACTGAACTTATTTACTGAAAGAAGTGAGCGCCCTCTTTAGGGCATGACAGGGACTGTGTCTCTGCTCCTCCGTGTGAATGGTTCACCAGAGACCGTGCAAAAGAGAATGGGTTGCCGTAGCAACTGCAGATAGTAAAAAAAAAAAACTAGCTGAGCCTCTTGAGTATGACCCTATACAGATATGTTTAATTGTGTAAACCCTGCTCTCGTCCTCCCGAAGGAGTAGAGAGGCAAGAAAGCAGAGGCGGAAACTCATCTATTTTAGTCTTTGTACGAAAACAGAAAAAAAAACTAAAAACACGTTCAATAAGGTTTATTTTTGATCAGGTTAAAACTGGGGTGGGATTAGATCTGAATCGTGAAAAAAATAAATAATAAATGTATCCCCATCGACTTAGCCAGAACAAATGAAATCACTGACACTGCACTATCTCAAAATACGTTTACAGTGAGTTTGAGCACATTCTTTGTTTCATGTTTATTACCAAGACGATTGTTAAACCTCTGTATTTTGCTTTCGCTGCCCTCTTATCCCAGCATCTTGAGCCCTGACTTCTGCTTCAAACAATACTATTTCTATTGTTACTGAAGTTTATGTTTAAAAGGTTATGCTGCATTTTAACTGCTCACAGCTGGCCTGCCACTACATGTTCAAATTTGATTGCACCCTAAAAAGATTTTAACAGGATGTATCATCAACTAAGCTGCACACAGATGGTAGGTGGACACAACATCATGAACACCTGCAGAGCCATAATTATGTCCAATGTGTCTTTATATTGTGTTAACCTCGTTTGTACATGCAAAGGACTCAATTTACCTAATTATAGGCCTACATATCTACTTATATTACTATAATATTATATATATAACACACATACATAAATATGTGTGTTATATAGATATACTGTATATATACATATGTGTGTGTGTGTGTGTGTGTGTGTGTGTGTGTGTGTGTGTGTGTGTGTGTGTGTGTGTGTGTGTGTGTGTGTGTGTGTGCATGTCTTTCAAATTACATGGTATATAATCTGTACACATTCGAAGAACAGTTTGTGGTGCTTTTATTTGAAAAGATGATTTCTCAGTGAACAGTTTATAGGAAAAGCTGGGATTTGCTTTATTAAAGGGCCACCTGAGATGTTGTCAGAGGAAGGTAAGATGCACTTCAAATGTCAGTATCTGTTGGAGAAACTTCAAAGGGAATACAAGTAAATAAGATGAGAGGAAATTGTATTGATCCCTGGTGGGAAATTGGATTGTTGCAGCAGTAAAAGCAATGGGACTTCAACAGAAAAAAGAAAAAAAGGAGCGTGAAAGAAGCAATAAAATGAAAATAATACGAGCAATGAAGCCACCATGAGAACAGAATAAACAATTATGGCTTTGTGTCAGAACAGATTATGCTGACAATTTGTAGTGTGTGTAAATTGGACTGTGGAGACTGAAGAGGTGATGAATCAAATATTTCTGAAATATGAATTGTTTCTAATGCATTACCGGTTTGCAGCAACAGCTTTGCTTGTTATCCAAATCTGCTGAACCCATATTTTTGGATGTGGAGTATTAGTGCTGGTCGGCATTTTTCCCCCTTAAATCTCTGATGATAATCCCAGAGAAAACATTTTGACTGACACGGAGGAGTCCTCATCCACGTCTGTTTCTGTTGCCATTACTGAAGGTAGTGAGTAAAGACCAAGTTCATCAACAAACCTGTGATCGAACTTTCTTTAGTCCTTCGCAAAACTTCTCTTTTGCTCCTGGTCCTGGATTAGATGTTTTTGCCAGTGGTTATTTGTCTGATTTCCAAAGCAAAAATGACTCATTTTATAGTCTTTTTAATATTTGCGCTTGTGTGTGAAAGGGATATTGGAGAGATCACATTTCTTGGCAGTAGCTCCAGATTGTTCCCTCTATTTCTCTGCAGTTATTTCTACCACTAACTTAACAGTAATTTAAATACATATCACAAAACATAATAAAAAACTCTTTAAATTAAGCATTATTTTGAAAGAAAAGTGTGTTGCAGATGTGCACCTTGAGTAGAGATTGTCAGGTGTGAGTATATTGTAGCTGCACTTCGGAAAATCATCATTTTGCCAACTTTGAAGAGTGAAATGTTTTCGAAATCCTTCATCCATTAGTACATATTCTTCTCATAGTTGGACATCTGTAAATCAGTCCAGTTTCATTATGGTGTGGTTAGAATAACAAAACAACAGTAACAGAATACAGAATAGAAACCAACCGTCTTTCTTAAACAAAGCACTCTTTTAGAAAGAGAATGTCAAATGTATGTTTTTGCAGCTCAATTGAGGTGTTTACACAAAGTAGCCCGGCAGAATGTGACATCATCAAATTTAAAGGAGATTCGCCACAAATAAAAGCAAAGAGGAAAAACGTAGGCCTGCAGTACGGGTCAGATTTAGCCTACAATTACCTCCATTTTATATCACTATGACACCATAACTTGCACTCTGCGAACAAAACACATGCAAGATCAAGTATGTCAGCAAAAACATGCAAGATTTGACACAAATGTGGCTACAGAGCTATTAAAAGCATTCAAGCAGCGATGCTAGTTTGTGGCTGTTTCATCTAACTAACAATCATATTGCTGACGGATAAATCAATAAATCCATGTATTGTTACATCTATAAAATGAAAATATGTTAAATTGCAAGGTGCTCACATTGTTGTTTTACCCGACCAAAGTCAAAATCCACAGATATAGGAATCATAGAGGAAAAAGTAAAACTTTCAATTATCAGATTACAGAGGCAAGGGTTGGCTTCAAAATTAGTTAAAGGATTATTGACTTAATAGTCACTTGCCTTGTTTATATTGTTATTGGTTTTATTGTTTCTGTTTTTACCATGTAAAGTGCCTTTGAGTACCTTTTAAAGCGCTATACAAATACAATCTATTATTATTATGATTATTATTAAATGGTGGATTGCCTAATAGATTAACCAACAGTATGTTTCAGTTCAGTTATGTGACAAGGGTGAACTCAGATGTGAGATAAACATTTTTAATACACGTTGTTGGATCAGTATTGAAGAACATATGCGGGCGCTGTCCATTACCTGCGGTGCTGAACATGATTACTCAAACCAGTATTAATCAATCATTTTTAAATTTTAACGGTACACTACATTAATAACATTACGTTACGTTATACTTCCTCAAATACGGCTGTAGGCTACAATCTTACTTAATTATATCTGCCTCAAACAAGTGTCCGTGAGAAGCTAGTTCGAGCCAAAAGTGCCAGTTTCCTTCACCGGCTCACTCCAGTCAGAGCGTGGTGTAGCGTTCTCCCCTCCTCTCCGTTGTTGCGATTCTTCAACGCTCGATGGGTAGTTTTCTTACGCTCCCCGAGCTGTTAAAATTCCTATTACGTAGTGGGCGTAGCGGCTCCTTGTAATGGCGACCGTGCCGTAGATGTGCCCAGGTTTGTGAAAATGAAGCGAAGAAGAAGTTATTTCTTTTAAGTAAAACGCCGAGGTTCCCCGGAGGAGGACTTTGCGTCTACAACCATCATCTTTATAAGTGGTAAACTTAGCTGTACTTTTGAACTTTTGTGCTCTTTGAGATGATGAAGCTCAAGTCAAACCAAACCCGGACGTACGACGGGGATGGCTACAAGAAGCGGGCCGCCTGCCTGTGTTTCAGGAGCGAGACTGAGGAGGAGGTGAGTCCGGTGATGGCGCTGTCTAGCGGGCCAAGCTAACATTAGCATTGTGGCTACTCTGTCTGTGAATCGGTAACGTTGTATTTGTCAATACAGCTGTGGTTTTATGCCAGCTAGAAACGATGACTCACTCGTTTCTTAGCCTCTTGTATTGTCTTCTGTCGTTGTGTATTAAACATTAGTTTTGAGTTTGCACTCACCAATAAGATTATGTAAGCCTCTTTAGCTGTGCATATACCAACCTCGGGTTTTTATACACAGCGTTACTTGGAGTCAACCTGTTAGCAGCACGCTAATGCTAACGCTAGCCTGCTAACTAGCCGTGTTGCTGCTGTGGGCAGCCGGCTCTTAGCCAGCGACCACAGCCCACAGCCCGGGCTGTGATGAGCGGTGACTTTATCATAAAGGGGACGAGGTAGAAATCATTTATCTTTCCAAAGTGACAAGCTAAGATGTGTATCTGCTCCCGTTACAGATGATTTGGCAAGCTAAGTAACTGTTGGTGTTACCTGGGTTAGCGTTAATGCAACTGGTATTGGTAGCCAAACATGGGACTGATGTAACTATTAGCTGTGCTAGCTTTAACCAACAGACAACACTGGTCGCGAAGCACGGTTGTCTTGCATCACTGCTTATTTTACGTTGTTGACTTTATGACATAAAACCCATAATAATAAGAGTTTGGAACAGCCACCCTGCTTTATGACAAACCCGAAACCTGTTTCGTTGTGTACAAATGTCACCACGTAGTTACCATAACTGTTTATATGCCACTCGCTACCATCTTGCGCTCTCCCACGAAAAATCAATCAAAGTAGTACTTTATAGGGTTATTTGAGATCAGAGTCGATTTTTTGGGAAGCTGATGTCAACAACACGCACAAAGATGTCTTTGTAGTTGAAACATTCTTACTAGGGAGGCAGACTGATCAGAGACTTAATTCCTCATTCCGGTAAAAGTAGAGGCCAGATCTGAACATGGGCTGATTACAGGAAACACATCAGTCTGACCTGCACATAGCTGGAACCCTTTACCAGAGACAGTGAGCCATAACATGTTGACACCATGAACTCACCGTACTATTGCAGGAAAAAACAGCAAGGTTAGTGATTCATACATTAGCTATTGGGGGAAAAACATCAACATCCAGCTGGATAACTTGGCCCCAGTTCAGATAGATAGTTTCAGATAGCCTTGATAGTTTTCAGTGTCATTATTGACTGGTGGTTATTGTGTCAGATGTTGGTGTTTGGCTCTTCTTGTGAACACTATGAACACAGATCACTGCATAATCTTGCTCGAGCAGCAACACTTGTTTAACACAATCCATTGAACACAATTAACAAACAGCATGGAGTTAGGCTGTAATGCCTAACCAGGTTTGTATGGGACGCTTCGCAGGTGCTGTTGGTGAGCAGTAGTCGACATCCTGATAAGTGGATAGTTCCTGGAGGGGGAATGGAGCCCGAGGAGGAGCCCAACGTTGCTGCAGCTCGAGAAGTGTGTGAAGAGGTTGGTTCTTTAACTGTTTTTCATAGATATAATCTCTGAATTAAGCCTATATTGTGTTCCCCTTTTCTTTTTCTAATGCAGTTCCTATGTAGACTGTGCACTTTACTTGACCCATGTGTCTGAAACACGAATGTAAAAAGATTCCTCTCTGAACCGGAATATTGTTCTGAGAGTAGATTTCCATTTGCAGCGTGGCAAATTAGTTTGAGTTGAAGCTCATAAGATGTATTGTGTTTCATCTATTCAATCATGTCTGCATTTAACACTGGGCCTAATACCTCACTCTCGAAACCCATTTTGTCGGTGCAGTCATCCTGTTTGCACAAAGAGACAGAGCCTAGCAACATGTAAGCTGCATCATAGCATCATGTTACAAAGCAGTGTTTGGGTGTCAAAGGAGGTCACACTGAGATTGAACACTGGCTGCCCAGCGGTTGCACTGCAGCACTATCCAAACCCACAAATGCAGCAAGCCAAGGGAAACAATCCGCTTTCATACTTTATTATTTAGACACTTCTATTTTCTACCACATGTACCTTGTTACCAAAGGCAGTTTGAAGGGCAAAATGTGTCTATTTTAGTGTGTGCGTGTATTTATGAGGATAGGTAGCAATTAGTAAACAGTCCTACAGCTCATTGGAAATCAATAATACTGCTTGTGCCTCAACGTCCGCCCCTTAAATCAAGTATTGTCCTTTTGGTACCTCGTGTTCATCGCTTGGGCATTTTGATCAGGATGGCGACAGGGCGCTGAAGACACTGGATCTCACCCGGCTGTCACTGGCCATACAAAGCCTCTTCTCTGTGCGGGATCATCACACTGATAGAGGCTGATATCATCATCCCTTATCCTGGCTCCTCGCTGTTTGCTAGTTTTTGACGGGACGCTGCGGCTTGCCAATACATTTCCACAGGGGTCAAAATCATTGTGGCATCACTTCTGATGTTTTTCAAAAAAAGTGGTAAAAGTCCACATTCAGAACCTTTTGAGGTGACTTTCATGCATCGCCATGTCTTGTGGCTTCCTAAGCTTCTTATTGGACTGTGGTGTAACAGGACATATCCTAATCCTGGCGTGCTTATTCTGATGACCATATGATTGCTTTTGCTTATTGGTTTGAACTCTCGCCAGTCCGCAGCAGGTTAAAAGATTACAGAGAGTTTGTTTGGTCTGTCTGACCGTTCACAACCTGGGCTTGTGCTCGATAGTCGTACACCAGGAAGACACGGGACTCAATGCTCTGCATCCGCTCTCCCAAGACGATGGCCAGTAGTCTTCAGTTACATGAATGCTTGAGTTGCGAGACATTTTCCAATCTCGAAACGTACAGGTTGACTTTTGGCCTATTGCTTAATCCCTGGCATGACTTCGGGGTTTCTAGTGGTGGGCCTGTTCTTTCACATATGATCTTGGAAGAGTCCAACTCTGAGTCCATGGTGCCGTGAGTGCAGTCAACATGTATTTATAGACTGAAACTGGAACCTGAAGAAGGAAAAGAAGAAGCGGCAAAGATGTCAGCAAGTGGCTTTGGCTCTGTATCTAAACCTGACCTGCTGTCCACCTCTGGGAGTTGGGATCTAGCTTGGAGATTATTTTTTTTTCCATTGTTATGTTAAAAGATAACATGCAAGTCATCCACTGTCTAGGATGGATTGTGATATTTGCATGGCTCGGGTGTGAAGGGTCACAGGAAGAGAAACGGTGAATCTGCTTGTGACCTTTATACTTGATCTTTATGGTACTCCAAACATCTTGTAGAGAAGCCATCAGTATGTGACAGTAAGTGATAGTGGAACAGGGGTGTTTACATGTGTTTTGCAGCTGTAGAAATAAGAGCCGCAAACAACTGCTCAAATGGCAAAAGTTTTTCTTGCAGCGGGGAACAATGCCAAACTCAGATGTGTCAATTAACGGATTGTCTCTGCTTTTATAATTGTAATTAAACATCTTGTTGGGTTTTCACTCCTCGTTGGACAAAACGATACGTGCGGCTTGGGCTCCAGGAGATGGTGATGAGCATTTATCACCGTTTAACGTTTTTGTAGACCAAAGGATTTATCCGTTAAAGAAGCTGTATTTAACATTAATGTTGTCAGAGCTTCTCCGTGCTCTGCTGACATATCGGGGCCGGCCGCTCTAGCTTTCAGTGCTTCTTTAATCGAGAAAGTAAGTGTCCGATTAAATCAATAATGAAAATAATCGTTAGTTGTCACGCATGTATAGTTTAAAAATAATAATACATTTTAAAAAAAGCCTGATTTCCAACTAAGTTGACTTTAGATGTCTGATTCCAGAACGTAGACCGTGGGACTCGTTTGTAATACTTACTGTTGGCTACATTAGACCTCATTGCACTGAAATGAATGGAGGAGGAATCCGTACATGTGAGACATGACTTCCAATGAAGTCACTGATTTTTAATGTTTGACTTGTGTGTTATTTGGAGGATTCCGCAACAACCCGGGAATTAGAAGGGGATGAAAACAGTCTTATGATGTAATGTAATCCACTGCAACACAAACAATTTAGAAATGACACAACAAGGTTACAACATGTAACGTTGACCGCTAGGCTGTTGGATTACAGTGTTACAGCCCTGAGTTGTCCACTGTAACGGTATGCTGCGATATGTATTTACTCCCCGTGTTAATACCTCTCCTTTATTCCACAGGCTGGCGTGAAGGGCACTTTAGGTCGCTTAGTTGGAGAATTTGAGGTGAGGTTTGTTTGCCGGCGACTTTTTTTTCTGTGTGCTTTTCAACTGTGACCGTGACGCATGTTTTGTGAATGTACTACAGAACCAGGAGAGGAAACACAGAACCTACGTCTATGTCCTCATCGTAACAGAGCTGCTGGAGGACTGGGAGGACTCGGTCAACATTGGTAAAGCCCCGCATTTGTTTACTTGTAAAAAACAACAACTAGGGATCATACGGACAAAGTTCTCCGGCAGTCACATGCTGTCTGTAGCTCTGTTGTTCTTTCCCAGGCTTTACTGATATTACAGTTCAGGGATTTTACTGTACGTTTGTTGGGGAGGGATTATAACAGCAGCTTTGTTCCTGCCCTCCTGATTTTCATTTGAAAGCTGTGCACAGTACTGATCATTAGTAATTGTTTGTAGTCGTCGTCGTCGTCCCGTGTTGCGTCTCACATGTCCTAACTTGTTCCAACAATGGCGTCTTGTTCTGTCCCAACAGGGAGGCAAAGGGAATGGTTCAAAATAGACGATGCCATAAGAGTGTTGCAGTGTCACAAGCCTGTGCAGGCCACCTACTTCGAGGCTCTCCGGGAGAGTTGCCCGACCAGCAACGGAACGCCTCTGGTGGCCACGATAAGCGAGGACCTGTCCCCGACCTACAGCATCAATCAGAGCTCCGTCTCGGGTATCAGATAACTAAAATCCTAACTCTGACACCTCCGGGAGCTTTCTTCACCACTTGCGCTCTTACTCGTGTCATTTCTTTCTCTCTCTCTCTCTCTCTCTCTCCTCTCCTCTCCTCTTCTTTGTTCTTTTTCTCTTCTCTTCTGTCTCAACAACATGGTTTGCCTTGCCAACTGCTTTGTGCCAGAACTGTGGCACAGACTTGATGACAAGTGTTGGGTGAATAGTCTGAAACACTTTGTAAATGTAAATGTAATTTTTGACCCCTTTTTTTTGTTTGTTTTCTTTTTACTGACAACTGCATGAAATGTCGCCCCTCCCCCCCTCACTCTCCCCCCTTAACGCGCCCTTAGCGTGGTGTTTATTGAATGCAAGAACTACTTTTTACTGTTGTAATGTAAAAGTGTATACTTAGTGCTTAAGCGGAAGGCTTTTGGTGGTCTCTTTTTCTAAAGTCTCCTCCATTTTTTTTTCTTTGAGATTATTTTTTTTGTCGTGAATGAATGTGCCCATTAGTGTACTCCCCTCCCCCGTTTTCATAAGGATAGCAAATGTTGTCTGTATCGGAATGAACAGAATTGTGGGAAGTGACTTGTCTTGCATGAGCACCGTCACGTTGTGTCTCACTCGCTCGGGTGACCTGACTGTGCAAACAGACTCGTGGTTGAGGTCTTTTTGGATTCTCTTCTTCATTTTGTTCCTTATCGTTGTTGTTGACGTCTCTCTGATCAGAAGGATACCCCCCCCCCTCCCCCCCCCCCCCCCCCGCCGCTAGTTTTTTCAAATTTCAAGTGTCAAGTGTGTTTCTCTCTTATTTGGGGAAGCTAGCCAAGCACTACAGGTTTCACTCTCCAGCGGAGATTAATGAACACGGTAAAGAGAGTGAAGGAATGTCAACATACAATGTCAGATGAACCACCTTTTTTTTTTTTTTTTTTTTCTCCTCAGTGTCTTTACCTCCTTTTTAAATCCCTGTCCTTTGTTTAACTGCTCTCCTTTGACTGACTACAAAGTCTTCCTCCACATACTGAGAGGACGGTAGGTTTCAAATTCATGGTCTTTTGAATTTCAAAATGCAGCACATATCACTTAAGTTATTAAACCCCCATTTCCATGTTTTACTCCTCACATTCAGTTTGGTTAAAGAAAGCAATTGTTTACACTGCTCGGAACGGCACAGGTGACTTTAGTGGGCACGCGTTGTGGTCATCATTTCTTTTTTTATTATTTAATCTGCATCCCCAAAAACACTCAAAAACACCTGCTTGACATCGAAAGTAATCAAATCTATAATGCTGGTGCAGAACAAACAAGCCTTGTACAGTTTGAGACCTTGTTTTTAACATGTAAAATGCTTTTGGATACTAGTTTTTTGTTGTTTTTATGTTGTTTTTCTCTCTAACGTCTGGCAAAAGTCTCTTTAGCCGAGCTGCGTCGCGGGGCCTGGATGTGGCGTCAGGCAGCTGGCTCAATACTGTGAAACTGGAGGCGCTGTAGATAGCATGTTAGAGGTTTTTATTGTAAATTGTTTATTTCTGTATAGATCAAAGGGGAGAGTACAAATGAGAAAAGCTCCTCTTACTCATCTGTGAGTCCGACATGTCATTTCAACTGAGGCTGGAAGAACGGGCTGAAGTCGTGGCGTTCGAGCTGTTGGGGTAGAATACGTCGATGTGAGGCTAAAGGACGAGGAATGTGGCTGTTGGTGAGAGGGAGGAGCCTATTTATAATTGAATATTCTCAAAGTTCTGATTTTCTTTTCGACAAAAAAACCCTTGTAACGGTAAAGGATTACTGTTCTTTGACTCAGCGACAGTCTGAGTTTCCAGACCACTAATTAGTAGAAGTAAAGCAGCTGCTTCACTGTTCACAGTATTTCCCCATAGAGGGTTCCTTTCATTGTTCTTTCACTTGATACTGTGGTTTTCTGTCCGTATTTAAATCTGCTGCAGCAAACATGAATCAGTCATTTAAGTCTATGTGGCAGAAACTGTTGCTTATTTACACATCCGGCATTTAAAGATCAACGTTGGCTTTCATTTTGTTGCGTTTGTGTCCATCTGATAAACGTTGGTCCGATATTCAATCCTCTTTTATCTCGGTTTTGATCTCCACCAATTCCTGAGATAAATAGCAGGCTGTTTTTAGCAGTTGGTGAACTAAAACATGAAAGTTGTGGGCCATAAAATCAAAACAATGAGCAGAAAGATGTTAAATAGCCCCGCCAGTTGATAATACTCTGCAGGTTCATGACTTCAAGTAACAAACAGAAGTCATGTGATCCACTGTTTGCATAGAAACATTGATGATAGCAGCTTTAAAGATGGAGTATGATTTATGGATAGTAAACTTTGAGTGCTTTTGTTAATACAGATACATCAGTGATTACTTTGCCAGCTCTCAAAAACAACGGCTCTCTTGTGCGTCTACCGCTAAGACTCATGGGAGCTGTATTTTTTATTTTTTTTTGAATGCCAACAAAAGTAAAATTGTTCTTGGTTAAAATGATGGGATGCACATTTAACTTTAGGTATTGGCAGAAAACTATAGGATCATTATTCAGTAGTCCAGAAACCTTCATGGGAAACAACACCGAGAAGTGAGATCTGGTGGATCAAAGGCGACCCGGAGACGGGGCAGAAAGGCTCCCTGAGGTGACGGCGGTGGTTGTCTTTTATTCATGGTCCTTTTCTCCCAGCAAATCAGGCTTCAGACGGACTCCTTTATTATCCCTCCATGAACGAAAGTGTATGTGGAAGGAGTCTAAAGTCTCCTTTACAACCGGTTGAGACTTTGATTTTATTGCCGTGTACCAGGAAAGGCGCGGTTGGCCAAAGTCTGGCTTTACGACGCACCACCCGGCACCTCAAAAGAGAGCTCGTGTTGACGAGACCCTTCTTCAAGTCTTCATTGAAATGTGCAATCGGACGCCAAGGGCTTGAATCTGTATATGGCTTAAAAAGACAAATGTAAAAGTGAGTAATTAGCGATGATTTCATTCCCTCTCGGCGGTTGGACGCGGGGTGACAGGTACTGTCAAAATGAATGTGAGGAGGATGTCCACAAGTAACAGCCAGGGACTTCATTATTAATGACCACTTGTTCTCGATCCATATGATTTTCTTTTGTCAGTTCTTTAATCTGTTGTGTCTTGTATATAGCTAACACAGCACCCTTACAGCCAGAGGACGCACATTGGACAATAAGGATTAGTGTCCTTTTGTTTTTTTTCTAACTCACAATACAAGCACTTCCTGTCATATGTACAGTGATCTGGGCTGGAGTTCAGGAGTGGATTTATGAAGTACATGTGTCCATATAAGCACGTTTTGAGTCCCTGCAGATTTCTAGAACATTTGGCTCTTTTGTATGACATTGAAGCTTCACAACTTGGGGGAGAAAAACAAAGATGAATTATTCAGAGAACAATTAGAGCTTCAGATAAAGTCACTTCCTGTTTCATTTACCAAAGGTGATGGTATACGTATGTACTGCCCCATCTTGTGGCCAAAGCAAAAACCATATATATATATATACTGTATATTAAAAGCACATCACTTTGCTGCCGAGGATTGTAATATTCAGTTTCCTTTAGCGTGATGGTCCGATGGCCATTTTAATAGCTGAATAAACGGTTAAAAGTTCTCCCCAAATACTAGTAATTGAATAACAAAAAGCGTGCACCTGACCTCAGCCTTGAAGTTGCAGACTCGTCATTTTGTTCTCCAAGGTATATGTGTCACTGGATTTTTCTCTTTTCCCTTCTTTTGTCATTTGGGACTGTGGAATAAAACCAGTGCGAGAAGACTGAAGATTGTAATATAAATGTGCCAACAAATAAACACCAGTATTTCACATTCAGGACGGCGTCATTGATTTTATGATCCTTTATTTGCATTTAGTAAAACGATGCATAAACAATACTGAAGCTTTTTTCTGTTTCCAGTGCACACTACCCACTGAACCCGTTCAGTTAGTGTGTGTATTGAAGTGGCTCACAGGTTGTTGCTGTTATTTCACATTAAGTGTTGCATGTGCCATTTCCTGTGTGTAATACATGTTTAGCCCTGAAGCAGAAGCTGTTCCTTTAACTTAAGAAACAGACTTTACAATATTCAATAATGCAATCTGGACACCAGTTTCCTATGTCAGCATAAAACAGCTTCACTTTGAAAGTTTAAAGACTCCCACACGGATGTTTTTACTTCTGCTGCTTGGTAAAACGTGTCTGTTTGGGCAGAGCTATGCTAGAATCATGTCAAATAAATAACTAAGAGGTGCAAACACCCGAGAGGGCATACCGAGGATGTACAGGGTGTCATCAGACCCACTCGTAACAATTTGTTGCCAAATAAGCCGCTGGCCTTTTTCACAGAAGACATTCAACATGTCACATCAGGAAAAGGACAGTAAGTCAGGAGTAGAACAATCGATATTGAAATGGTAGCATCCGTTTAATGGATTTGGTTCCAATTAATAATTTGACCACTCAAATGGTTCCCGTATAATAAAACCCTTCCGTTATTTTACCCACATTAAGACCTTAAGGAACACCATAAAAAAAACAGGCTGTGATTTCATATCCAACTTTGACAGATTACATTTTTCAGCAATTGGATGGCGAGCACTTACTGTCAATAATACAAAGGAAAGCCATTCAGCCTCCGAATGCCGTACGCTTGGGTTTCATGAGGCGGTGATTATTCTAGGTCATTTTATAGTGACGTTTCAAATGTGGTCTCAGTGTGAAATGGCTCCTGACGGGACCAACGTCAGTTGAAAACAGTTGGACTCAGAGTCTCAGCTTTACACTCACACAATCAATGCAAGTCCAAAAGTCTAGGGACTCAGTGTGCAGAAACATTCACTGCATTTTTTACAATAGTGGAGAATAATTTTTTTACTGCATGCAAAATAGGTTTTTCACAAAAACTGCACACGATTCTGAATAGGGATGTCTGGTGGTACCCAGAGAACCCATTTATACGGAGAACCTGAGGTGAGAGGACATGGGACTCCTCCAGCCTATTAAAGACTAATGTGGACTGGGATCCACTCAGGTCTTACACAACAAAACTGGGACAGATGAGTTGTATTTTCATTTTCTTTATTGTACAGAAAGAAATGGCGAAATCTACTGAGGCTGCTGTCCTCTGCCGCGTCCGAAGCCACCCCTCTGCAACAGGAAACGTTTGTCAATACATCGTTCAACTAAACAGTCAGGTTTCATGACTGAAGGACGATTCACTGGGGAAATATAGCAGCAGTACTTACGAACTGGAATTCTGTGGCAGCTCCAGCACCGGCCTCTGCTTTCTTGTCAGCACCAGCTGATGGAGGATTTATGAATTAACAAGTCAGTCAACACACACATTAACCCCCAGAAACAAGCTAAACAAAAAGGTTCTTAAACACACAGAATGGTAAATGTATTCTTAAGAAAGCATTCTCCGCTACATTAAATTAAAGACACCCAAATTAAATAACTTCTATTGTTGTGAAACTTTGCGAATAAGAACCAATTCCCGGTAAATGGACCATTTCTACCTGCCTCTCAAAGACGTATAGCTGCTCATTTCAACAGCGCTACATACAGGACTGTCTCAGAAAATTAGAATATTGTGATAATCCCCATACGTGTGATTTAGTTTACTGAACCAAGCTGAGTGTTTTTCAAGGCTCAGGAAACCCTTGCAGGTGTTTCGAGTTAATTAGACGATTCAAGTGATTAGTTGAATACCCTACTAGTATACTTTTTCATGATATTCTAATATTTAGAGATAGGATATTTGAGTTTTCTTAAGCTGTAAGCCATAATCAGCAATATTAAAAGAATAAAAGGCTTGCAATATTTCAGTTGATTTGTAATGAATCCAGAATGCATGACATTTTTGTTTTTTTAATTGCATTACACAAAATAAAGAACTGTATCACAATATTCTAATTTTCTGAGACAGTCCTGTAGACGGTTGCCTAATCGTGTGAGAAGTATACTTACGGGGTGCAGCAGAGCGCCTGTATGTATCTCTGTCAGCCTCCCCGCGGTTAAGGCGGGCGGGCCTCTCTCCTTCCATTCCTGCAGAAATAAACAAGAAGAATTCAGGTTTACTTTGTGTACTTTAAAGTGAGAGTTCAGATAGTCAAAACGTTTCACTAAATACACAGGTCCTATGACAGAACAGTATTATATATAAATGTGGCAGATTATTTATGACCAATTTGAAGACACTGGTTTGCTTAAGGGGGAAACATTATCCCAGAATGCACCACTGTGTCAGACAGCGATATTTTATTCTACACCTAAACTCTAAAGAGAGAGACAAACGCTATGTTGGTGGCAGATATATTATTAGGCGATAAGAAAATGTGCCACCAACGCTAAAACAAAAAGGGCAGACAGCAGAGACAACATGAGTCAGCGAGCACAATGCTGGTCATAAGTGATACAAAGTCTGTGAGTACCAGCAATTTATCAGACAACAAACTACACAAACAACATTGCCAACCCCTCTGTCCCATCTAAACCCACACCAGATATGTTCACACAGACTCTAAAAAAGAGATGTAGCTGACGGTTGAGCCGGATCAACTATGTGTCTGAAAATGTTGAATTCTTGTCAACTTTGCAGCTGAGACCACATCTCTTTAAGCAGCAAGTCCCTTCACAGCATAACATTTGTATATATAAAAAAGAAATTCTACATTTATTTTCCTTTGTAAGATATTTATTATATTGGTCTCTGTAATTATAGTCATGAAAAGCACATTTTCTGGTCATCTATTTAAGGATTCCTGTTTGGTGCTGGAGACCGTTATAAATGATATTAAGGCTACAGTTGGTAACTTGATTCAAAATCAATATTCAAAGTTTTGACTCGTATTTGATCAGAGCTGTGATTGACAGCTGCGTTAGAGACTCCACGGCTGTGATTGGCTGGTTTTCTTCAGTGTGGTGGAATGAAGCTCTTAAACTAACAGGAGGCAGGGGAGCCTGATTTTTACACAGATCATCTTCCTCGTGTACTACCGTCACAATATAGTGACAGTTTGAGCAAATATGGCAAGATAATTAGAGTAAAATTACCAACTGTAACTTAAAAGCATCAGTTGTTCTCAATAAGGTGTCGGACCTTGCATGACAGCGTTTGTTATAAAGCTAAGATTTAGCACTGTAATCAACAGACATATGTTCTGCCAACGGAAGGATTATCTGGCTTGTGATTTCCTACACAAGTCTCAGACTTTCCTTCTAAATCAGCAGAAAATCTAATTGAGACTTGATTGCATTTTCCAATTCTATAAAATAAAATAACTGTTGCAGGTCATCTGAGGCTAAAGCGCAGCTGGAAACAATCGACTCAACACTGAGCTCTGGCTGCAGCCCTTTGACTGCATCAGGCTAATCTCAATGGAATGCCTCCACTCAGCAGGTTTACATTAACAGCTATTGACTTGTGTTTTTTGTTAGTAAGATGCATTTAAAAAGCAACATCAGAAGTTATCACGAGTTCACTGCAGATGACTGTTTTTTGACAAACAAGTCTATTCCAACAGAAGCAAGCACCATTCAACCAGTTACGTGTACACCAGTGAGCTTACCCTTGGGCCTGGGCCTTGCGGTCTCAGGGCGGGTCTGGCGGCGCAGGGTGGCGGGCACGATCTCAGGGGGAAGGTGGAGGAAGTCTCTCAGGTACTGGATGCCTTCGTTGGTGAGGTACCAGTAAAAGTGACGCCAGGCAAATTGCTCCTTGACATACCCACAGGACTTCAAGGACTGGTGGAGGGAAACACAAACATGTCGTTTTCACACTGGAAAGAGTACTACCAACTCATGATAGCAGGCAATACATAGTACACTAATCCTTCTCCGCCATGTGTAACAAATAGTAGCCCCATTGAGATTTGATAAAAATACTGTCATGAGGAACATCAACTGTTGCACGATTCTCATTAGGATCTGTTATGCAAGTGAAAAATACAAGTTCAACTTTCCCCCCCGACACTGACACTGTTGCTTGATGAGCATCGGCAGTTTCTCTTGCCTGTCAAAGCTACATTTGACGCCGACTACTTTAAGAAGATAAGAGCATAATTCAGCCGTGCATTGGTCTGCAATTACTTATAGGCAGATCGGCAAAATCAGAGCCTGAAGTAGAACAATATTCAGATGAGTGGATGTTGCTGGGTATTTTGGATTTTCCATCAAATGTTGTCCTTCAGATTTGACATTTTCTGAACACGACCAATTGCTTCTGCAAGTGGAACAAACAGTTAATGTCTGAACTTGGATGTTAGTTAGCACTGTGACATGTTGTGTGTTTGACTGTAAGAGAAATTCATCCCTCACTATATCAGCACAGTACCAAAACCTACACTGATCACTTGATGTCAGTACTACCCTGTTCTTTGCTCTGAGGGACACAACAGGTCACTGCTCATCTGTACAGCTTGGGTTAGGCTGTAGCCACATAAAAACAACATTAAAATGTTCAGTGTTTTAACCGCCATCACCCAGCCTCTCACCTGCATCGCTTTCATCACATGAAGATTGGGCACATTCTTGTCAGCGAGCTCCGGATGCTTGGGCAAGTGGACATCTTTCTTGGCCACCATGACTCCCTCCTTGAAGAGGAGCTCATAGATAGCAATGCGATTCTTCTTGGGCATCAGCATCTGTGTTAAGTGACATATTCATCCATTAAATTCCACAAGTACAAGTTACAGACAGCCTACAGTAGCTTCCACTATGATAGCATGATAGCAGGGTAGCATGTTAGCAACATGTACGGATACAAATCAATGCAGGCGAAAGCCTGCAAACTAATGCTTTACGAAATCAATACACTAGGTTTGTTTGACGTGTTAACATCTCTAGTCAAACACTTTAATATACTTTAACGTTGTATAAAGTGGCCCGCGTTAACAGAGAAAAATGGCAGCCATTCGTGAACATCGGTGCCGTTGTCACTTCCCCACTTTTGAGTCTAATATCCACGATTGTAAATCGTTCAAAGCTGAAATACGTCGAAGGAATCTGTTGTGACATTAACAGCTATCGAACATTACGCATTATTGTTTCATAGAACATGAGATGTTTAAGATATGTTTAGATTACTACGCCGGGTCTGTCTTTACCTTTCCACTTGTAACGGGACCGGAGCCGGAAGGAACGACCTTCGTTGACCGGGAAGGTTTATCCTCGCGACCCAGGCCTGCTGGAGATTGTCGCCCCCTGCTGGTGCGGAGGGGCAGAGCAGCCTGGTGGCTATACTGTATAGTACTACAGTAATAGTGGACCAAATACTGTATTTATTGTGCTTTACATAAAACAAAGTTTTACGTTATTAGTTTTTTTTCCTTTTTTAAACCAAACTTATTTTAAGATAATGTCTTCATGCCATGTTCATTTCCATCCAAGGCTCTTGTGAATTTCATCAAAATAAAAGCATACAGCATATTTATTTTAATTAATATTAGAACACTGTTTCATTTCCAATGTGCCTTATTTATATATCCATTATTAAGAATAAGAATAAGAATGATGATAATAATAATGACATTATTATTATTATTATTATTATTATTATTATTATTATTATTATTATGTATAATATGTAAAATAATCGTTTTCAAAACTGGATGAAATCTGGAATAAATGTAGTTTGAAATGTAACTACTGCACATTTATTTAGGTACTTCACATAAAGATTTGATGTACTTTGTACTTAACTTATGCAGAACTCATGCTACATAACACTTTTACTCCAGTGCCATTAAGATTCTAACATTGCACCTTTTACTCTATTACATTCATTTGACAGCTTAAGTTATTAGTTACTTTACAGATTAAGATTTTATATACAAAACATATTAACATTAATACCATGATATATAATAATGTAACACTTACAGGGCGTGCAAATTGAGTAGGCCTAATTTTAGCTAATAATACAGCCTACTTAAGTAACATTTTCAAAGAACTTTCACTACCTTTACTTAAGATTGAGTAGTATTGCTATTTTTATTTAACTAAAGGATCTGAAAACATCCTCCACCACTGAAAATAAACAATTACCAATACATTTAGTGAGAAACTTGATTTAAAATGAATAGCCCGACTCATACTACTTCTCTTGTTTCGTGATAAGCACAGTTTCACTTGCTATACTATATATGTAAGACTTTTTTTATTGCAGGTTGTTGGTTTGATGATCAGAAATCAAATCAGATGATTTCCTCATAACAAATATTTTCACTCTGCTTGTTGAATGCAAAATCATTCGATGAGAATTAGGCCTGCGACTTAATCATTACTGTTGATTGACATGTTATTTGTATTAAATTTCTTTGCTTTTTTGAGTCCTAGTTTTAATTAGTCTTATCTATTGTGTTTGTTGATTTAAGTCACAGGAACCGGTTTATTAAGTAGGTTTTTACATACAAGTTTTTTGGTACACAACTAAAAACGGAAACTGCAAGAGTCAATAGTCATTAATGTAAAATAGAAATGTACAGCAACAAATATGTGAAATATCTTCTTTTCTTTTCATGAAAAGAGCTGTACAGTGTTTAAAATGAAGAGGATGTTATGTGCAAACATTTTGACCAAGAAAGCTATCATTTTAATGTGGTGCAAAAATGATTAGTTGATTGTGACAAAATTATATTTATAGTATATTAATCACTTAGAACAAATTGGTTGTCAGTTCATGTAATTTACTTTTACATTTATTAATTAGTTAATTTTATTCACTGTTTTTTTTTATATCTTACTTTATTTTGATCTTTTTTGTCTTCATTTTTATCTTTATTATCTTTATCTTTATTTTTTATTATTTTTAATAATTTATTGGCCAATACACTTTTCCACCTTACAAAACGTTTATGTTGAAAGAGCATCCCGGAAGTGCTACCTTGACTCACGGACCATCCCCCAACTGGCGGCTCCTACAGCGACAGATCTACCGGCGATACAACGGAGGCATCTCCTGCTGATGAAGACAATGATTACATTTTAAAAAAAACATTCAAAGAAGCTGGATTAAAACAATCGTTCAGGTACGTTGTTCTTGATTTTTTTTTAATAACCACATATCCGTGATCAACAGCTAGCTTAGGTTTGTTGTGAAAAAAGTAGCTTAATTGACTGTTGATATCTATGAACCGTTACATCTGTTGGTGAGAACAGGCGGGGTTTTTTCCCACTAAGTTGAAGTCCATAACATAGTGTATCGTTTTGAGAGGGGACGTCATTGTTTCAGCAGCTCTCTGTATCATGAAAACCTGCAGCTTTGAGCTGAAGAGCGGGTAACTTGAACCACTGCCAGCCTGTAACGTACTCCTGCTTCACGACACTCATTTCAAATGAGACGGAATCGTGCTCCGTGTGTGATCAAGGTGTACACTTTGACGTAAGCAAATGCATTTAACAGCAATTTAGTGGGAGCTGGTTTGCAGAGGAGGCAGTGAGACACCCAGCAGCAGCAGCAGCAGCAGCAGCAGCAGAGGGCAGGGAGGGATGTCTGAAGCATAAGGAACAGAGAAGCCATCACTAGGGAGAGAGCCAGTGTTTCCTCCAGACCTGCACGTTTCTTTGATTTATCAGTGGAGAGCAGCTGGTGTCGGATCAGATCAGGGCTGCTGTGAGGCGCTGACCTCCGCGTGAGGCTCTCTGGTGAGCTCTGTCCACGGTTCTGAACTGGTGTGCTGCATCGTGCGTACATTACAGTACAGCAGGCTGCCTTTCCAATCTGTATAGCTGTTGAGTTGAATACCATCTATAGCCAAAGTTTGGTGGATGCCCTAAATATAAGTCAATTTATTAAAAAAAAAAAACGTTATTTGTCTGTCGTCTTTTCAACAGACTAATACTGTCATTTTCCACTTCCTGTATGCTGGAGATTGTCACTCTGCATAGAAACTGAGTACTTTTTGCAGCAGATTGTATTTCACCTATACTGTGTGCTGGACAAAACGACTGTTTTTGGCTGTACAAAGTACATGTCATGTCATTCTCACTAGTGCTGAAATGACCAGTTGATTAATTACTAATTAATGGATGATAGTCTTTAATTATTGCTAAGTCGTTATCAAGCAGAAATGCTCCTTCCTGCTTCCCAAACATGAGGATTTGATGCTTTCTCTGTTTTTTCCAATCATTGTAAATTAAATTGTCATTCAGAAAATAATAAGAAACTATTGGTTGAATCGCGGTTCTTCTCACTCAGCGTTTTTGCTGAGTAGAAATCCTCTGCCTCCGACGTGGTTTGTTATGAGGAAATGATCTCATCTCATTTCTGATCATCGACCTGCAACACAAAGCTTCAGCAAACGCACATCTGCTTTAAGAGCCCGTCGTTTACAGCATGCAGGGAGCGAACACTGCGAATCATTTCTGGTTTTCCAATGAAGGAGAATAATTTGTATATGCAGCGGCATCTTACCTTCAAATTCAGTGTTGAATTTGAGTGGTAATATTATAGTTTAGGGTCATTTTGAGAGAGAGAGAGAGAGATTTGTCTCTTTGTGGAAGTGCTTGTATTTGAGAGCGAGCCTAATTGGATTAGTTCTTGTGACAAATTGAGGGACACTCATTTGATTTGCGGCGCCCGGTTCAACTCCTTTCTGTTTAGCAATGACATATGAGCCGTCATTGCTAATGCAATTAATTAGACTAAAACCTAAAGTCTTTCTTTTCTTTTTCTGTATGAATAACTATGGATTTTACGACGTTATTCCCAGTGGACGCTTCTGTTCGCTTCCAATTTCCATTTGCTCTTACTTACGAGCTTAGGGTTCACATCTACGAGCTTCACATCTGGTGCTCACGGGCCTCGACTGACGGGAGCTCTTCTGAAACTTTGAAACTTAGATCGTGGCTTCAGACGTCCTCAGCCCTTCCGTCTGGGTTTTTGGATCAATGCAGTTAGATTTTCATTTCAAAATTTAAATTTGAACACGATAACTTACGCACTGCTCTCTCCTGAAAAGCATCTGAACGAGCAGATTGGAGCATCTTCTGCATCTAACATCAATGGATGAAGACTGAAGTCAATCATTTACCCCGAACATGTTCAGAGACTGAACGCTGAGCGAGCGGGGCCACGGACTGGGCCTGCACTGTGAGGTAATTGGAGCCTGAGATAGGATCCTCACAGGGGATCATGGGAGAAAGGCCGGCTGCATTTCCTTAAAGGCTCCGGGGGTTTGCAAGGGCAGAGCAGCCATCACATACAGGGTCACACGGCGTTATGCAACTGCTCGAACTGTGGATCTGCAGACCAACATGAAATATCAAGAAGAGGAACTGTCCTGCCATGGCACAGAATGAATGCCAATTATTGTTTAGTGTTTTATGAAAGATGGCAGCTCTGTGATGGAGAAAGAAAAGCCTGATCCTATTACATTAAAAGACATTTGAATGTGCATGATATTAGTTACATATGATTTGACCTGCTTAGTGTCTTCTAAACAGGAAGAACAAGGAATGAGTGAACAAAAGGAGGGATGTTGGATGCAACTCAAGCAAATCCTGAAACGTTCTCATATGAGAATCTGAAACGAGGGAAATCTACTGTATTTATCTACATGGATAATGTGTTATGCATGAGATGTGTTGGAAGCATCTTCGCAGACACTGATCATAAATTCCCTGTTGTGTCTCTGCTGCACTGTTCATGCTGAATCAGCAGAATCTAACCGGCAAGCTGCACGGTGCAGCTCAGCAGCAAACGGCTGCAGGGCAACACAGTCCAGCCGTGCTGCTC
Source organism: Pholis gunnellus (assembly GCF_910591455.1). NCBI lineage: Eukaryota > Metazoa > Chordata > Actinopteri > Perciformes > Pholidae > Pholis > Pholis gunnellus. The sequence continues at coordinate 7,386,130 of NC_136529.1, read as the reverse complement.
TTTATTAATCCAGAGGTGCATCCTGGTCCCTTTGTGATGATGAATTCATGAACACTGTAGACGGTACAGGTGACGGACAGTCCCAAGATGTACTGAGTATGTTCACTTTTTAAAACTGAACGTGAAATGGACTGACGGACAGAAAAATAGTTGATCTTTTGAAGACCTTTTTCAAGCATACATTGGAAACGGTATCTAGTTCCAGGTTCTTGATTGGGAGGATTTGCTGCTTTTTCTTTGTCTTGTGTGATTGTATGCTGAATATCTTTGGTTTTGGACAAAACTAGCAATTTGAACATGACACCTTGGACTTTATCTTGTGATGTTATTATGTTGTGAAATTTTGATAAGTGAGGCGAAGGATCTAGAGTGCACGAATGGTAAAATGTTGTGCATTTCTCTGTCAGTAAATAGAATACTTTTTGGTTTTGAAGGTAGAAGGTAAGATAATCATTAGTTGCAGCCATAAATGACTCACTTTATCAAAAAACAAATCTAAGGTTTCACAAGATGATTTAGCAGAGACATTTACTGTTTATGCCATTTTCTTGAGAAATTCCAGATACCTTTACTGTTTCGGGCCTCTAAAAATCCATCCAAACAAACTATCTCAGAAGGAACAATCACTGCTCACAACAGTAAACGCCTTAACCAGCGTTACGGTATCACAGGTCGGTGTGATTGCTCAAACTACATGTTGAGTGTCAGTCGGCCATGTTTGACTGCTGGTAAGAGTTTCACGGAGTGGGGGGGGGGGGAGTTGTGCATCTGCATGCTTCCTCTTTCTCGAGTACGTAATACACTTTGTGTCTCCTCGGCTGTAACACCCATCTCACAGCGTAAGAGGAACAACAAGAGGCCATTAGTGGTTGTTCATGTTTGCTGCTCTGAGGCTCCAGCGTGTCAGATGTTTACTGTGAAGGGCTTTAGAGGGCTAGGTGTTGCCATGGCGATTGGGTTTGTCAAAGGTGTGTGGTGTGTGTGTGCATGTTTGAAGTACGGCTCATAAAATCATTTTCATGATTGATTTATATGCAGCTAATAATATGTATTTATATATATATATATATATATATATATATATATATATATATATATATATAATGTTTGTATTCCGTTTCCTATCGTATATGATGAAGAACAGCAGCAAAATAATCACATGTGATAAGCTTGAACATGAGAATATCTGGCATTTTTGGGTGAACAATGACTCAAACAATGACTCGATATATCTAATCTATAGATCTATATTTAAATGATTTGCTGCTCAACTGATCAATTCATTGACTGATCATTTCCGCACAGTTTATTTCAGTACAGTGTGTGCATCTGTGTGTTTGCTACTACAGTAGGTGTCGCTTGTTTACTCAACAAAATAACAGCAATTTACCTGTAAAAAGCTGTTTTCCCTGCGCTGACTGAACAGACGCCTACGTACTTACTGCATCACTGACGGGGTTTCCTCTCACATCTTCCTCGCACTTCTAACAGCCAGAGGAGTTCTCATTCAGGACAACAACAGAGGCCGTTGTCTGTGTGTGTGTGTGTGTGTGTGTGTGACTCTCATAGCTTTCAGCAGCTGCACTGTCACTGAATGAGTCACTTCCATTTTCTTGCCATGATTCAGCTTCAGTGTGAGCACACTTTGACTCCAGCAGCTGAACCCATAAGAGCTTCAATGGACACGGTCTGTCTGCACTGGGCGGTAGAAGAAAAGAAAGGTTATTGATCACAAAGAAACGGGGAAGCACAGAGGTCCTCCTCACTCGCCCCGGAGTATTGATTGCATTCTTTTAACCCTGGAGGAGTTTGAGAAATTGTCTCTACACAGAATATTAAATGGTGTTCGACCACACAAACACACGTACAAATGTCACAGTCATGTTTTCAGTCTCTCCGTCTTTAATCCGCCAGAGATGGCCGTGCAGACCACAGTCTGTCTGCGTTTAATTACCTCACTCTGCAGTACATTGTCAATGTGAAATGAAAGGCCAAGAGTGAACTTTTAGTCTCAGTTGTTATTAAACCAATGGTATAATGTTCATTTAGATATCTGCAATGCCACGACAAGCGCTTGTCGGAGGACTGTGTGGTGTGATCGGAAGCTCCAGAGCAGCCACTTTAAAAGCGTTGATGTTTTCTTTTGATTTGCATTGAATTAATTGAATTCCTATTCTTCCATTGCGTTTCATTGAAATCAATATTTGTGGGACGTCAGAGGATGTGACTGGTGCCGCGCATCAAACCTCACAGTTTATTAAGGACTCACCGAACTGTGTGTAACACAGAGTACAGAGAATGTGGTTTACTGACAGTTGGGACTGAATGCTCACTCAGATTCCTATTTTATTTAAATGTGAATCTTTATTGATAAAATGGGACATTTTGCCTTGCTCAATGGCGCCACAGCACTCCGCATAATCACCGGAATACGTCGACATTTTGGAAAATACTGTAAGAGGAAGCATGAGATGAGAATACCATTCCACAAATATGAAGCTGGAGACGGTTAGCTTAGCATAAAGGCTGAAAGCAGGGTGAAACAGCTAGCCTGGCTGTGTCCAAAGATAAACCCCCCCAAAAAAATGCTACCAGCACCTCTAAAGCTCACTAATTAAATCGTTACATCTCGTTCTCACAAAGATACTTTAGTTAGTTGTGTTGAGTTTACCTCAAAGCACTTGTTGATATCCAGAGAGAAAAAACAGCAAATAGTCACTAATTGAATAAAGAAAATACAAATAATCCAAACAATCAAAAGATGTTTGAGTGTTTTAGAGAGAAACAGGGCAGGAGGACTTTGACTAATGACTTCAGGATGTTGGATGTTGTCAAATCACAGCCTCAATTACAAGAGTGTGTTTTTCTTTACAAGACCAGACCTGCGGCCCCCTTTCAGCTCTCCGTTTGCCCGCACCGGGGTCGTATATTACTTCCTGCAACAATGGGATGGAACACCGGGGTCAAACGGAATGAGCCCCGCAGGGAGCAACGTGATTAGATGATCCACAGATGGCACATAATGGTGGAGACGAGCGTCTCTCTCGTAGTGGGCGGACAACTTGGTTCTGTTTGAGTCTGTCGTGACTTTAAGGATCTTCAGGCGTCCGTCCTGCAAAGTCGTCTTCCCGACGTTTCAGTGGGAGGCCGTCTATTATCAGAGGACGAAATAACAAAAGAGCTTTGAGCATTGGAAATGCGTTGTTCTCGCGGCATAATTTCCGTTATTTCGGGAGAGTTATTTCTCTTCATGCATACATGTTTCCTCCTCAGCTGAGAGCGATAAGGCTGTTCATCCCTCACATGAGGCGTTCGCCGTACATCAGCAAATCTGTATTGATTGAGTGGATGCAGCGCGGCTCACCTGATGTTGACTCATCCCTGTCTGTCCTCCACAGAGCAGGCTTTTATCTGCCCGTCTCCGCTCCCTGCACTTCCTGTCTGCCTTCTTTATCTTTGCCACGAGTAACTTTCTGTCTTTTTCGTCCCCGTCTGTCCCCGTCTCAGAGTCTCCTTGCCCCCAGGTCTCCACCCTCCCACGCAGCTGGCTAATTATTGATGGTTTAATTTGTCTTCTCAGGGATATGTCAAGGTTCAGGGTGTGTGTGTGTGTGTGTGCGTGATGCAGACCGCAGGATGTGTCATGGTTGCAGTGGAGCAGTGACGCTCTCCGACTCGTAGAGTTTCAGGTGTCGGTTCTCCTGAAAGGCTGTCAGAAAGCACTTGGCGTCACGCCGTCGAGGACTGAGCGGCCGCAGAGAGGACGGACCAGGTTCAGTAAACTGCTCCCATCTGTAATGACACGTCTCAGTGTCTACTTTAAGAACTTAAAGTTGTATACTTTTTTTTCTCTCCTGTCTTATAGCAGGTGGTGAATTCCGCCTCAAATGAGTGAATGAGAGTTTTTTTGTGTATTGTTTTTAACAGGTCTCGGTCCAAAAGAGCCAAGAAAGTCATCGCTATGTTAAAGTACACACGGAGCTCGATCTTTGCCTTATCTCATCGACGGTACGGGCTTTAAGAGAGTGACAAAGCGTTACACTCTTAACTGTTGTCGCTCATAAAAAGGATCAGAATCAGGGCAGCAGAACCACAGATATCGTCTTTTTTTAGTCCATGCATTCCTCTTCCTCATCAAAACCCGGCGCCTGCATTACCCACAATGAAACTTGACCGCTGAACAGTTTGATGGGAGGTTTGAGCGTGTTCTGCTAGTAGCCAAAAATAGCACCATTGTATTTACTTGTATTTGGTATTGAAGTCTGCTTGTGTCCAGAACCGTCTGTATTATTGAAGGCACATGAATATTGCAGAGAAACTGGGATGAGTTTCAGATATTCTGCCGTCTGGCTGTCGAAAACCAAAATCGTCGACCGCTGCCTGAAATGATTCTACGAGCACTTTAAGCGCATCCTCTTGTTGCACTTTTATCTTTTACTTCTTTCTCCTACACACACACACACACACACACACACACACACACACACACACACACACAAGTACCGGAGAATTGCACAACAACTACAATCCTCGTTGGCTATTGAGTAACACCACCAGAGCAGCTGAGGGTTAAATGCCTTTTATTGAGGCTTCCTCTGTGACACCGATAGCTGTGGAGGTTTCTCTTCACTTCATTCACATTTGATTCACCTGCAACACTCAGGAACTGTCAGCGGTGATATTAAACTACAGAACATTTCAAATGAACTCTCACATTGATCTATTTAGTTTGCAATACACAAAGTACATTTGCTGTAGTCATCTGACACTCTGATCTGTCCTCACGGTGTAAAACACATCATACACGAAGGTTTTTGTTCGGTCCTGCTGTAGCGCTGCTCTCTTGTATCGATCTCTGTGTTTTATAATCCAGTTATCCTGACGGTGACTTCAGGTTACATCAACCCTCAAAAGAGTTTCTCCACATGAGTCAGGTGGGTCATCTCCTCTTATCCGTTTACAGCAGAGTGAACTATTGATGAGTGGGGCTCTATATATATTGATGAGTGGGGCTCTATATATATATATATATATATATATAGAGCCCCACTCATCAATAGTGGGGCTCTGATGCGACATGTCACGGAAAAAAAAGAGGAAACATTTTGATCAACTGTTTAGTAAAACACCAGCAGCCTTTGTTCTGTCTTTTTTGTTCTTGTCGTCTTTTTCCTGAGTGTGATGGATGGACCGAAGCAGCACTGCACTGTTGTTTCTCTTTTTGTTATTTTGAGGCTGTTTTTAATGCAAACTCGCGTCCGTCCTTGATAGGAAAAAGCATGCGGTGTGGATATTTAATAAAAGAGCATGTCAGCTGTGATCAATGGCCATCGTTGTAAAAGTGTAGTTGTCAGTCAGGTGTCATACAGCGAGACAAATGGTTTCTGTTTTCTCTCTTATTTTGGTGGTTGTGTTCACTCCAGACTTTTAAATGTGAATAGAACTTTAATCAGTTTGTCTTTCTCCACCTGCTGAGAGTTGATTCTTCCTGAAAACTTGGTGACCTGGTTGAAAATCTGTAAACGTTCTTATTCTTGATTTAATAGTTACTTCTCCTGCTGAGAAATTCAATGTGAAGAACTGACTTTGAACCAGTTTCTCTTGTATTTCCACTGTGAGGTTGAGGAGACAAAATAGTAGACGAAGTAAGAAAAGTTTGATTATAAGAAAAGGTTTGTTTTTCTGCAAGACTGCATTTTATATTAAGCTTAAAATAACAGTGGATTTTCTCACATGACATAGGATTTGCAGCTTCATTAGTGTATACTGTGTTGATTGTAAAATATGTCATATTTCTACTTTTATCAGGAGGGTATGCGACATAGGCAAGGGACCGCAAGAGGAATAGATTAGAGCGTAACAAACATGGCTGTGGTGTTCAGTTTATAATTCTACTTAGTGTAGAAATTGACATGTTAAATAATCTTGCGCTGACTCAAAATTAGGATCCTCTGGAATGAAAACATTCCAAACACAGGGCCTTAGCATGTAACGTCATGGGAAGAATGGAGGCGTTGGATACCTATGTATTTATGTTTTACATTCTGTTTTACAGCGTTAGGAATGTAAGTAAGTAAGCCAAGCCTGATGTTGCCCTACACATACAAGAATGATTCCAATCACTTCCACACAGCGAAGCAAACGAGTTATTAATCAAACACTGGTATCGGATCGGTACTCGGTACCGGCTGTTACCCAAAGACCAGGTTTCTGTATCGAGACTAAAAAAGCGGGATCGGTGCATCCTTAGTTTAGACCACATACTTTCAAAACATAATGACATTCCCATCAGCCTCAGCTGCAGTTTGTGTGCTAATCGATCTCTTCACCAGCTACCGGCCTGACTGCGGTTAAGCCTCCGGGGCTATAGACTTCCTTTTCACGCGCCGCTCATTGTTGTCGGTCCGATTAGCATCTTGAGATGTGAGACCGGATTGTCTCACAAGTAGCCAGTTTACGAGCTCATTTTAAACCAACAAATAGCTAAATCATCATCACACGATGGCCCGGGGGTTCCCAGATCGCATATGCTCCGCCTCTTTTGCCTGCTCGATCGTGATTGGTCAATATTACTCTGACTACAAAACAGACACCAGGTTGCTTCTGATACCAAAATCTAGTTCCGTGGCCTAAACAGATCCTACATGTGAATGCAGGATCTGTTTATGGAGATTCTGCGCCAATTAGCAAATGTTAGCACACTAACACACTGAACAAAGATGGTGAACATAGTAAACGTTATACCTGCTAAGCATGTTAGCATGCTGATGTTAGCATTTAGCTCAAAGCAGTGATGTGCCTAATTACAGCCTCACAGAGCCGCTAGCATGCTGTGGACTCTTTGTCCAATTAATGAATCCCTTTTCTCAATATGTTTATATTCTCCTTTATATCCATCTATCAGAACCATGTTCGTCTTCCTGAGCTTTTGGATTTGAAGCTCAGATTTCCTCGCGATGTCACCGGTTTAAACAGTGGACACCGTGGCCCGTGTGTCCTCCAGCTCACCGGTCCTCTTCACGACTCCACACCAAGCTGAACACTCAACAGAGACACACTGCTCTCTGTGATCAGCCGGGTCTCGTCTCATCGCGACAGTCCGGCCATCAGACAGCGGCAACGTGTCAGTCTGGTTGACAGAGGCCTCCCTCTCTTGTTCTACTGGCTTTTTAAAGTCACAGGAAGTCTTGGTCAGTGACTGCGCTTGAAATAATGCGGCTGGTGAAATATCCTGGTGTGAGTCATAGAGGACTATTTTCTTAATGCTTGATTGTAACATTTGTGATTCACATATTTATGAATTTATTGAGTTTACCCCTTTTAGACTCTACAGCTGTACAGCTTAACTTTTGCTCCGACCTTGTTGTCTAATTATTAACCGTTTTACGGCTGCCATGTCAACAGCACACACCTGCTCTCTGCCCTTTCACATTCAGAACAGCTTACATATCTCTACCTTGGGATCTCCTCCACCCTTCATATGCTCGGCTTGATATTGTCGTAATCTCCTGTTAGTAAGCCCCCGCCCTGCCTGTGTTTTACTGGAGCCTATACTGAAGGAATTTATGGTGTATTGGAATTAAGCCTCTTTTATTATCTAGACCAATGGACCAAACATTTTAAACTTTCCCTCATTCCACCGTCTTCTCTGTTTGACTAAGTACGGACATTTTCAGAGAGGGAGGAACGGAAGAACAAAGTGATAATTTGAAATTCCATCGTTTTCAAGAGTGTATAAATAAAAATAAAATCCAGCTGACCTTTATATGAAGCTGTAGTAAAACAATGAGGCAACCCTGAGGCCTGTGTGATTAGGATGAGCACTTTATGTTGTACGCTCTCCGTGATCACTCATTCCAAATGTCAAATAGCAGATCACACAGACATCCAGCAGTATCATGACCATGTGATGACATCATTATCTTATGCTCATTCCATTGTCAGTCAACAGAAACTGAAAAATATCGAGTTCATAACATCTAAATCATACGTTCAGCATGTATTTTGAACACAGTTCAGGTCGCCACAGAGAGGACGGCTTGAAGTTTAGCAGCTGAAACGGGCTGCAGCATCAGCTGCACGACCTGACGCACCAGAGCCAAAATATTAAAGGCTCACAGGTATCTTTGCAACCTGAAAAAGCTGGTGTGAATGCGAGTAATATGTGTATGTAATGTAATATCAAAGTCCTCTCATCTTGTAGAAGCTACTTGAGGAAGGAACCCAAACAGTTTGTTCATTTCCTGGCATTTAAAAACAATCAACGACCTACTGCGTGTTGCTTTTATAGAGGCGTTCAAATGCCTCCACCATGACCAGTTCCACCATGAGGCTGATCATTAAACACCTCACACGTCCTCACCACAGCATCCACAGTGTTCATAGACAGCAGCAGCCCACCTACTCCATCCCCCCGTTTCTCTCTCTCTCTCTCCCTCTCTCCTCTCTGGCCTGCTGCTCTGTCTGAGCCATTCAAGCAAAGCACCACAGGATTATCCCTCACTCATTATAAAAGCACACACACACACTCTTTTATTTTTCCTGCACAGTGCTGCGGGGAGAGGAAGATCTCAGATCACAGATTAGTGCTCCTCTTCTCCTGCTCTGCACGCTGATGCTCCGACGCCCAGCCAGTCAGAGAGGACGGCGGGCGGCACAGGGGAGAAAAATAAGCAATCGGGAAGGGGGGAGACAAGGAGGAGAGGAGGAGAGAGAGGCTGACTGCTGGAGGAGCCCACGTGTCTCTTTTCTCCTAGCTGGAGCCTTAGCCGCCGTTAATGGAGGACTGGGGGTAAGCTTTTGTTGCTGTGGCGGGGGGCTCCCTCTCTCCGGCTGTGTTCAGGGTCTTTGTTTGAGCGTTTTGGGCTCTCTTGACGTGTTGACGCTATGCCGGCTGCGAGTTGTGGTGCTTGCGTGCACTTGCTTTTGAGGGATGGGGATCCCCTGTGAGGCTCTTTTTAGTATGTAGTGCTTGAGGATGTGGATCTTGTTTTGCTTGGACTGCAGGATGTATTGATGAAAGAAGGGAAGAAGAGTGAATCAATGTGGTGGTGACTAAACCTTGGAGGGTGCTGCCAATGTTTGTGTTTGTGGTTGTGTGTGTGTGTGTGTGTGTGTGTGGGGGGGGGGGGGGGGGTATTGTTTGTCTCACCACAGTGAAACACTCACTAGATAGTGCACTCTGAATTAGAAATATAGTCAGGTTGATGTCATTATTTCTGTCGTTTTATTTCTACTTGTTGGCTTTGATAACAAAGAATGTGGAAGGAGCTAGTCGGTGACTTGTTTTCCTACACTGTGATCTGCCAAGCAAAGGGCTCGCCTGAACAAAAGCCCCCTCTCTGCACGTAGCTAATGGATTACCCGAGCATGATGAACACCCACTCATCATGCCATGCTCCACGCTGCATCCGGCCGAGGCGCTTGTTTTGCCCCAAGCCGTTGGGTTCGACCGCTGTGCAAATTCCCCCTCAATTAACAGGATTTGGGATTTTGGGAGTTTTCCTTCACTTCACCTCTTGTCATTTCATCTCTGCCCTTCGTCGTCAAAGACGTGTCGCTCCATGCATCGGCTCACGGTTGACCCAAATACCCATGCAGCTCCCGCCCCTCCCCCTGACCTCCTATCAAAACACAGCCCTGCCTTCCTCTTTCTATTGTTTCACCTGTCTCCTCTGCATCAAATCCCTCTTCATCTGCAGTTTTGGCTTAGTGAGATTTATTTTTTGTCGATTGCGAGACAATCTTCTCTCCGACAATTTCTGATCAGCTGGTGGAGTGTAGGCCGTTCAGGGAAACATAAACATGCACAGCGTGGACAGTGCTGACCTGCAACAGTCGCTTCATGCTTCATAGACTTGTGTGACAAATCAAATGGTGATTTCACGGTTGACTTTGAGCAAAAATTAGCTTTATCTTTTTAATAGGTCACCATTGTCATGTCTTCACGCTTAATGCTAGCTGCTTAGCATAACGACTGGAAACAGGGGGAACCAGCTAGCTCTGTCCAAAGGGAACAACATCTGCCTACCAGCACCACTAAAGCCCCCTAAGTCACATTTTATATCCCGTTTGTGTAATCTGTATAAAGTATAAAAACAATAAGTTGTTGTTTTACGGAGGGTTATATTTGATGGCGTTGCTAGAAATAATCCGGCACATTAAACCTTTGTAAAACCACAAGTTGCCGTTTCAACACTTCTGTTTTTTTACAGATTAAACAAACAAAAATCTGGTGCTGGTTGGCAGATTTTGTTACTTTTGGCCAAAGTCAGGCTAGCCGTTTCCCCCTGTTACCAGTCTTTGTGCTAAGCTAACGAGCTGCTGACTGAAGATTCCTATTTACTGCCATCTGTGAGTGGTATTGATCTTCTCATCTAAGTCTTGGCAAGAAAGTAAATAAGCGTATTTACCAAAATGTCAAACTTTTCCTTTAACGCAGATATAATTATTCATCGTAGGCTCGATGACTCAGCATACATTTGTCTTGTCAAATGCTTTCACGGTTTTATCTGTTCATTGATGTTTTGTTGTCCAGCGGAGGCTCAGTGAAAAATGTTCCATCTGCAGCTGATAACAGGACAGTCAAATAGCAGCTCATTTGCATCCTCACTTTGCATCCTATCTCGATCTGTGTTTAGTTTGTTTGCGTGTGTTGGTTTCTGTTTGTCGCTCCTGCCTCACCATATCCTACCTAATATGTTGTGTAATCTTTTTTCATCTCAGTGTATCCCTTCAGTGATTTATGCTTGTGTAAATATCTAAAGTAACAGCATGTCTGGACTTTTTGTTCTCATATCATAGTGGGGTAGTGCAGTGGAAAGTGGGGATTGATTAAAAAGGTCAGTGGAGCTCATGTGCAGGTGGAAAGCTCTGATATCCATTCTGACAAAGGGTCACGCTAACCTTCACCACATCCGTTGTAGAGATCCAGGAAAACAATACAGGGCAAGTCGTCTGGTTTCTCCCCTAAGTAGATCCCGGTGCACATAGCTACAATAATCCAGACGGAGCCTTTATGTTGTTTTCTTTCAGTGAGACTCAAGAGACAAGTGTTTGAAATGATATCTGTCAAATTGAAGTTTATTTGGGAAGCTTTAGGAGGCTCATGCTGCTTGCTCAAAAATGTTTTGCCGGACTCGGTATTTCCCAAAACCCCAAAAAGTAAGGTCCTTTACTGTAAGCCCATCTTGAATGATGGTGTTGTAAAACAGCACAAATAACCCCTTTATTTTTTTATATGTTATTTCGTCGAATGGACTTAAAAGGTTTTGCTCGGTCAAAGGATTAGAGCCAGGAATTGTAGATGACCAAAAAAAAAATCATGACAAGAACAGAGGTTCTCTGATTAGGTTTTATGAAGCTGCAACAAAACTCCTTGGCAGCGGCTAATTACCTCTTGCCTAGAGCCGTATCCTAGAGCCCATCGTAACGTCAGCACGCCGTGTGAACGTGAGGCTGCAGCAGCACCAGGATACTGTTTTCAGTCCGCTGAGAGGCTAGTCTGTTAGACGACATTTGACATAGATCACTGCCTACTTATTCTCTGTTATTTAGTGGGTTTCTTGTGATAATCAGTCCCTGTGCAGATAGATAGCTACATGGACAGATTAGAGGTCCTCTGAACACAGGCAAAAGCTTCTGTGTCTCCTAGTGGACGTTTTTGCATTTCTCTGTAGTTTTTTTTTTGTGTCTCTTTGTTGTTGTGATCGTTGCTTCGCTTTGTGATTGTTTTGCGTCCCTGTGGTCGTTTTCATCTCTCTGTAGCCATGTCTAGTTTATCTTTGTTGTTTGCATCTCATTTTGCATCCTCTCTAGACGTGTCTCTTTGTGGTCATTTTGCGTCTCTTTGTGTTCATTTTGCGTCACTTTGTGGTCACTTGGCGTAGTGTTGTGGTCGTTTTCTGATGCTTTGTGGTGATTTTGCATCTCTTTGTGGTGATTTTGCATCTCTTTGTAGACCCTTAGCATCTCTTTGTGGCCATTCAGCGTCTTTGTGGTGGTTTTGCCCGTCTTTGTAGTTGTTCTGCTATCATTTTGCATCTCTGTGGTTGTTTTGAGTGTCTTTGCAGTTGTTTGACTTTCCAACAAGGGGCCCCGTGCCTGTGCCTGGTAGGCCCGCTCAACAGTCGATCCATGGATGGATTGATAAGTGGATCGTTTAGAGTTCCTATCTTCCTTCTCTCATGTTGTGCCCTATTTTCATCACGTGTAAATCATTAGCAGTCATGACAGAAGCTGGGTGAGTTGATGCCACTGATAGTTACCAGCCAGTGTACGTATATCATACGTATCTGAGCCTTCCTGATATCAGTGTGTGGAAAGTATTGTGTAACATAAAATGCTCGGGAGGTGAATTTTTGATTTCCACTGCTGATAATCACTGACGATGTCATCACCTTTAGTTTGTACTTTGTACGAATGTGTGCTCGCGCATTCAGATGTGTTATCTGTGGCTCAGTGGTAGAGCAGGGTCGTCCTTCAATCAGAGGATCGGCGGTTCAATCCCCGGCTCCATGTTGATGTGTCCTTGGCCAAGACACTTAACCGCAAGTTAGCTCCCGTGTAGCTGTGGCTACGCTGTGGGAGTGTTGGGCAGGTGGCACCTTGCATGGTAGCCCAGTCTGTGAAAGGGTGAATGATGACGTGTAACGTTAAAGCGCTTTGAGTGGTCGGAAAAGCGCTGTACAAGTACAGTCCATTTACCATTTACAGTATGTGTGAAAGTTATAAGAGCGGAAGCAACTGTTTGATTGACAGAACTGAAGTTCAAGCAAGAATCCTGAATTCAAGACTAATTTCTCCAGCTTATATCATTGTTTATTGAATATGATTGTGTTTTAGACTGTTGGTCGTACAAAACAAGCATTTGGGGCTATCACATATTATGAGGGGCATATCATTTAAATCAGCATTTTCAAAAATGTTTTCGTTGAAGCTGAAACAGTTTATGAAGCAGTCAGTTCATTGTTTGAAAGAAAATGAATCCGTTACAATTTTTGATAATCGATGAATCGTGTTCTAATAAACACTCAGCTTGTCAACTATGAGACATTTCTGCTCTCTGTTAGAAAAAAAGAGCAATTTGAAGAAGTCATCTTGGGCTTTCGGGAATTAAATTTTTCACAATCTTTCGACATTTCATAGACTAACGATCGAAAAAAATCAGCAGATCATGAAAATACTCATTAGTGCTACAGCTTTGTACTATATTTCATAGATTGTTTTTTATTTGTATTTATCTGTCAGCCATAGAGTCACATTATTGTTTTTTTTTATTTTTTAAACTGCTTAATATGTTCTGTCCTGTTTTTAATTTAATTCTGCGTGCTTAATAACCTCTTGCGGTGCCCTGGCCGTGGTTTGCTGCCAGTGTATGCAGCAACATTGTTTGCAGCTAATAACCACATTTATAATCTCAGTGTTCACGCTCCTCTGTGCTCGTCTTCTCTTCCAGTGCATGAGGAGCGTGACTCTGCTGCAGACCGCCACAGCCTGAAGCCACCCTGCCAAATCTGGAGAGACCATGTCTGGAGCCTACGACGAGTCCGCCAGCCTGGAGGAGACCACGGACAGTTTCTGGGAGGTGAGACGGCAAAGACGTCTGTCTTTGACAGATTAAACCTAACTGGGGAACTGACACCGCTTAGTGGTGATGAACTCTCACTGAACCTGCATCATCTGGGGCCTTAAATATCAACTGCATGTCGGCACAGATTCACACATAAACACTCAATCCTAAGAATAATTCATCAGTACTGTTGATTGCATTGGCTTTTAATCTATCAGCATGATGAGAAACGGCTAAGTATTAGTGCCATTATCTCTAATGGAGTTAACCAAGCCAGCGGAAACTTCTATTATGCAACTATTAGAATGAGTGCAACAATTATCAAACAAATGATTTCCTGCTTTGGTTCAGCCGGTTATGTGGTTGCTCTATTCTCACCTGTGGATGACACTGAAGTGACACTAATGTCTCTTTTATGAGCTGCAATTGTTTTCACCTCTTATTAGAGATGATACAGTTTCACCTGCCTTCATGCTGTAAAAAGGCTGAAGTTGCCTAATTAAACATTTTAGTTGTAGCTGAACCTCATTTCCTGTATCGCAGCCTCTTTGTCTTTGAACTTTCTCTTCCTTTTGTTCCCCACTTTCTCATTTTTTCAATTAGGTTGTCCCACATTTTTGGGTGCTGGCTACTGAGCCTTTGCTAATGAGCTTGTGTGTGGAACAAGGTGTGGTTTTCATTGTTTGTATCACATCATACATGAGGCCTGAGCCTTTGGGGTTGAAGTTGTTGTACTGGCCTCTGCATATATGTGGGTCTGGAGCTTGTTAGCACCGTTGCTGCAATGACAGCTACAACGTACAGGTTTTCCAGTGTGCTCCATCACTTCCATACTGACTCGTCCAACGTCTGTCTACCGTTTAACGATAGGAATAAGTGATGCAAATTGAAGCCATCTGCTGTCCAGATTACTGTCAAATTAATCAAAGACAATCCGCAAATCAGCACAACTTAGAAGCTGACTAATGTTTGTTTGTATAATGACCTCAGTGATCATTTGTCAGAACAGTTTATTTCGCTGATTGAATCATTGATTCATTGTTTTAGCTCTAGATGATAGTATGTTGTACTGGGTTTCTCCCTCCAGATTACCTCAACAACCTTTCCTGAGCTCAAACAGTCCCAAGTTCCATTCATTGGCATTCAAGCTACAGATACTATTGACTGTCACGTTGCTGCACGTTTATTTATGACGGATGGGCTCAGTGAGTATTGGAGACGGAAAGAAAAAGACGCATCGTCACTTCACACGTTCAGGGTTTTATTATCCACTTCCTCTCAGGCTCGGCTGTGCTTTTTATCCTCTCCGCGTCTCTCCGACCAGCGATCAGCTGGAGCAGCAAAGGTGCCTGTTCCCAGCACACAGTCGCTACATCACCGCCGCTCATCGCTCCACAGTGGAGCTGCTGCAGTGCTGCCTGCCGATCGCTGACTCGGCTGAAGCAGAGGGCTGGTGTGGAATGCAATCATTTGCCCCCCCCCCCCCCCTTCATTTAGTCCACGTGTGAGATTTTGAGTGTCATTTTCAGAGTGAGGTATAGGTAAACACCTATTACACATTCAGCAGAGATGCAGACCTTTTTTCTCCTCTCTCTCACAAATGTGTGACATGAATGCAGTAATGTGGGATTTTATCGTCACTCTGGGAGGTTGCTGCTCCTGTGTCTACAGAGAGTTATTATAGATGAATTATATGACATAAACGCACCCCCTGTGTTCAGTGCATAGATCCATTCTTACCAGCAGTCTCTCCCCTGCTGTTTCCACCGCCTTCTTAAAGCATCACCTGCAGGCTGAGTGCCTTTTAAAGGAGGCACCTCACACACTGGGATTCATGTAACAGTGAGCAACACAAATCATGCCGTCTTCAACAGTCAATAACGAAGAATTGCCTTTTTTTTTTTGTTGTTGTAATTAGCGTATCATTTCTACCAACTAGAAATAATCTGACAATTCTCTCTTTAGAGTCATCTCTTAATCTTTTAAGCAGCAGAAGGATTTGAAAAATGAGCATCGATGTCAAAGTCCTCAATCTCCACAAATCAAAACCTTACAGATTATCTTTGTTTACCTCAAGGACATTTAGAGAACATGTTCTCCTCCCACCAGGAGGTGAAGACGTCATATAAAGGGTTAATACGTTGTGCTGTGTACCATTGTACAAGGCAATCATTAAATAACAAGCTACAGCCAGCAGCTGGTTAGCTTAGTTTAGCACAAAAACTGAAAGTCTGGGGAAACAGCTAGACTTGCCCTTTTAAAAAACCCGACCTACCAGCACCTCTTTGTGGATTGTGTTACCTTTGATCAGAACCAGGCTAGTCTTCATGCTAAGCTAAGCTAAGCTAATCGCCTCCAGGCTGCAGCTTCGCACCGATCCTCTCATACTGTCAGCAAGAAAGCAACTTGTGTCCCATAATGTCGACCTATTCCTTTAACAGCATTGATTTTACTGACAGTAACTTTGTTTCCATGTAAGGTTGGGAACTACAAACGTACAGTGAAGCGGATCGACGACGGTCACCGGCTCTGCAATGACCTGATGAACTGCATCCAGGAGCGTGCCAAAATCGAGAAAGCCTACTCACAGCAACTGACGGAGTGGTCCAAGAGGTGGAGACAGCTGGTAGACAAAGGTGACCACTGTCTCACACTCATGTGGTGCAAATTCACATGTTTTACAATAGCAACAATATCTGTGTTGTTTGGGGATACGATGCTTGACTTGACCCTTCCGTCCTCTACCAGGGCCTCAGTACGGCACAGTAGAGCGAGCTTGGATGGGGGTGATGACGGAGGCGGAGAAGGTGAGCGAGCTTCACCAGGAGGTGAAAAACAACCTGATCAACGAGGACTTTGAGAAGGTGAAGAACTGGCAGAAAGACTTGTACCACAAACAGATGATGGGAGGATTCAAGGAAACCAAAGAGGCAGACGAGGGCTTCAAGAAGGCCCAGAAGCCCTGGGCCAAAAAGCTAAAAGAGGTGAGGTACTTTTATTATTGACTCATCCAGTCATGTGCAATTAAGTTTGCGTTTTCAGACTGTCCAAAGATATTGCACAAATTTTAAAGGGTCAAAAGTTTGTTTTAGCTGCAGAGGTTTCTTGGAGACTGCCATAAATATTGAATGGGATTTAGTTTGGGGAACTGACGGCTTTGACAAATTAGTTAATTCGTTTCTGAGATGTTGTTGTTGAGTTTTTCAGATATCATTTTTCAGCGACATGAGCACAAATAAAACTGTTCTCACCACATTTTGAACTCCAGTGGCAGCAGATATTTCACAAATAGAAGTAAAACTGTCTACATGACTTGTTGCCAAAAAGAGTGAATATTATTTTTTTGTCATTCAGGGGAACAGATCATTTATGTCACTTTTAATATCAGCATCAGCTGAAACCAATATTTTCAAGTCAATTTTAAAGCATTTTCCAAAATGTTATTAGCAAGAAAATAATGGTGATATTAGTCAGTTGTGAAAATAATCATTAGTTGCGGCCCTACTTCTTTTATGGCAAGTTTATGTGTGTATTTCTCATATGATCAAACAAGATTGAATGTGTTTATGTCATCTTGTTCCTCTAGCTCGAGGCTGCCAAGAAGTCCTACCACATGGCCTGCAAAGAGGAGAAGCTGGCGTCCACCAGAGAGGCCAACGGTAAGGGAGAGGCCTCTGTGACCGCTGACCAGCAGAAGAAACTCCACGAGAAATTGGACAAATGCAAGCAGGACTCACAGAAGGTGAGAGCGTCGACTGCTGCAGCTCGTTATGAAAAAGTTACTCGAGCCAAAAGCAAATGAACTCGCAGGCTATTTTAAGATATAGAGCTGGTTCCACCGGGCCAAGTGTCATAAAGGCCTCTTAGCTACATTATTAATGTGTGACTGAATACCACGCCTCCCCCTCTACATGTATGCGTCTCCCTCGTTAATCCAACGTTAGCTGTTCTGGGCTGAAGTGGACTCCGGTCTCCTTCGACTGACCTTCACGCTCTTGAACCACGATTCTTTCTCGTGCTTAAAAAAACACATTTATTTACCTTCCAAGGTTAATACGACTCACATTTGACCACAGTGAGATATCGAACAACATCATGAATATCAGGCCGTTAAGTGTGTCTTGTATGTGTGCGTTTGTTCCCACCAAGGCCAAGGAGAAGTATGAGAAGGCTCTGGATGAGCTGAGTAAGTGCACTCCACAGTACATGGAGAACATGGAGCAGGTGTTCGATCAGTGCCAGCAGTTTGAAGAGAAGAGGCTGAGCTTCCTCAGAGAGGTGCTGCTGGACGTCAAACGCCACCTCAACCTCACAGAAGACCAAAGGTCTGAGACGCTCGTAAAACAATTAATACGACGAGGCGACGGTTGTCAGATAATCATTCACTCGTACGCTAACCCCTCGCTGTCTTTTCACAGCTATGCTACAGTGTACGGAGAACTGGAACGCACCATCACGTCGTCCAGCCCGCAGGAAGACCTGAAGTGGTTCAGCAACACCAACGGCCCCGGCATGCATATGAACTGGCCCCAGTTTGAGGTACAGAAACAGGCTAAAGTTGTAAGACGTTAAAAACATCACTGGAGACCTGCAGTATTCTGCAATAGATGTGCTGGCCAATCATCAGAAGGAATGGCTTGATATTTGTTTTTGCTGAGAGATAGATGAAAAGATTGATACCTCTCTCATGTCTGTGGGCTAACAATGAGGCTACAGACAGCAGCCTGTTAGCTTAGCTTAGCATAAAGACTGAGGACAGGGGGAAACTGCTAGCCTGATTCAATGGGAACAAAATCCAACTATTTAACATGTTATATGTTGTTTGTTGAATCAAAGTATATGTGTAGTGCTGGACTCATTCTTGGCCAAGTTCCTCAAGTCTCCAGGAAGATACTTTTTCTCATCTCAGCAAAAAGACATACTTTCCAAAATGTTGAGCTATTCCTTTAATATTACATTTTCTATCTATCCTAGTTTAACAGCTATAAACACAAAGATAACAAATAAAATGATATGTTTTTCTTTAGATGATACTAAAAGGAGAGCCGACCATTTTGCAAAGTGGTAGTAAAAGTTGGTTATGGAATATTGATGCAGTGTCCAGCATTGATTGTTGCTTAAACATTACACACTGAGTGATGTGCCTGGAATTGATCAGTAGTTCCTATGTTTTGCAGGAGTACAACCCAGACCTTACCCATAACATCTCGAAGAAAGAAAAGTCAAAGAAAGGCAGCGATGGAGTCATGCTGACTAACGTCACAACAGCAGTCGACCAGGCTCAAGCTGTAGACCGGGGAAGGTAAACACCGACATATTTCACATTTTCACACTTATTTAACAGATGCTCATCTTCTAAATGTATGTTGCAACATTTCCAGAGATAATGTAAATCATCAGTTTACCTTTGCATACTATATCTGGTACAATCAGTGTCTTCCTTCACCGTATGTTGTCTCATTTATATTTAATATTTGTTTGTATTCATGTCATTTCTTATAGAATTTAGTTTCATTTTCAAGTGTTTTATAAATGAGTAACTATTGTCATCTTTTAATCACAACTACACAAATACAACTAAAGTACTGTGGTCCTATTGATATTAATAGTAATAGTAGTTATTGCAGCAGTAGTAGTATGAGCAGTGATAGCAGAAATGGTTCACAAGTCAATAAGATAAAAAACATCATAAAACATAAACAGCCGCAGCATTAGGACGTCATGATATTTAACTGGTGGGACTGAACCCTAATGTTCTGCTGAAATGTGCAGTGTCAGCAGCTACGAGAAGAACCAGGCGTACACGGCCTCCACAGAGTGGTCGGACGAGGACCAGACGGCCCCGGACTCGGGCAACGACACCAACGGAGGGACCAACCCCTTCGACGAGGAAGTGGGGAAAGGTGTGAGAGTGAGAGCGCTGTACGACTACGAAGGCCAAGAGCAGGACGAGCTCAGCTTCAGAGCAGGTGAGTGGGACACCTGTTGACCAAACACTGAATCCCCGACAGCACAGGAACGACTCAATAGTGACGATTTCACTAACAAATGGAAGTTTGTCAAGTTCTGCTGCTGTCACCGTTAGTGCTTGATGTCAAAGGAATACTCTTTGTAACTGTTTTGTACGTTTTGTATTGCATTAGTTCACCGAAGCAAATTCCTATCAATGGCAATAAAGCATTGATTCGTTGAATCAACAATTAAAATGGATTACAGGAGTAATCAAGTTGCATTGCAAAAAAAAAAAAAACCTTTGTGTCGCTCATGACCAATGTAAGAAACTGTAGTTGGTGTAATAAACATAATAAACATTAGCGACAAACAGAAGCTGTGTGTGTAGTGTTATGAGTTATCATCACAGTCGGGTGATACCACTATACATATTTTATGAGGTGAAAGAGATACTTAAAAATCAGTAATTGCTTTACGGCAATTATTTTGTTACCTTTAGACAGAGTCTGGCTAGCTGTTTCCCCCTGTTTCCAGTCTTTATGCTAAGCTAAGCTAACCCGCCGCTGGCTGTAACCTTACATTTAACAGACAGTGTTTGACAATAGTATCGGTCTTCTTATCTAACGCTTGATAATCAAAATAACTGTATTCCCCAAAATGTCTAACTGTTCCTTCAAATCACTAGATTAACCAAAAACACAACATTCACGGCTGGTACATTTCTGTACGCAGGCACAGGGAGAACATCCTAACTCCAAACTGAGAGGCCCCAATGTTGAATTAGATGAACTATTGTAAAAGGTTGTATCCATAGTGACCACCAGTGTTTACAAAATGACTCGTGAATTATGCTGGAAAAGGGGTTTTGATATCTTGATACTTTGGTTTTGCCATTAAACTGGTCATTTACTGTCACCACGGTAAACAGCAGCTTTCTTACACACTAGTTACTTTTGGCGGAGTGGTCCTTTAATCTTCTCGTTTACAGCTGTAGGACCCATGTAACATTGACTCTGTATTATATGAATCAGAAGTGTTTGACATAATCTCCCCCTGCTGTACATTTCTGTCTCCTTTTATGGATGAAGGAGACGAGCTGATGAAGCTGGAGGACGAGGACGAGCAGGGCTGGTGTAAAGGTCGTCTCGGCAACGGGCAGCTGGGTCTATACCCGGCTAATTACGTGGAGCCGATGGAGGCGATGGAGGCGATGTAGCCTTTCCAGCGGAGGGCAGAAGACCCCGGACTGAACCGTCCAGTCATAACTGCACATTTGCCAGAGACTTGAAAGCAAAGCCTCCTCTTCCCGTCGGGCACGGTGACCCGTCTTCATCTCGGCATCACGGAGAAAACTTTACTGAAACAAGTTCAGGACCACATCGTCATCATCCACACACTGCAACTGAAGCAAAAAAAAATAATATTTCAGTCTCTTTGTGCGTGGCTGCATTTGATTTCAGATGCGACGCTAACATGCCCTACAGTATGTTCTCTCATCATCGTATTGATATGGTATCGTCGGTTGTGCCTGGATAGCGACAATGAGCTATGCATTGTGCATTTCATGTATATATTTTCATCTTTTTTTTTTGTTTTTTTTACAGTCTGGATGCTTGTACAGTTTTTTGTTTTTTCTCATTGAATACAGTGTTTTCTCTGTGACATATTTACATGTTTAGCATGAAAGGAATAGTTTTTTGGAGATGTGCTTATTTGCTTTCTTGTGAGATGAGAAGATCAATATTACTCTCAAGTTTGTACAGTAAACATGAAGCTACAGCCAGGAGCCGCTTAGCTTAGCATATAGACTGGAAATAAGGGGAAACGGCTAGCCTGACTCTTTTTGAAGGTAACAAAATCGGCTGGCCATCTATAGCTCACTTATTATATCTCCTTTATTAATCCAGAGAGGACTCTCTCAGTGTCGGACTTTGGAAAATTGTTGTTTAATCCATACAAAATTTAAGTGAATGGACTGTATGCTTCAGTTTTGGCAATCATTGTCCCTGGCCAAGAAAGAGTTACAGCACAACCCCCCGGCCCCTATAAAACTTTTTGTTCTACCAATAAAGAGATGTTAATTAGTGAGCTTCAGAGACAGAGACAGGTTAGCTCCTTTCCCCTTGCTTCATGTCTTTTTGCTATGCTAAGCTGCTGGCTCTGGCTTCATACGTAGCTTCATATGTGTGTGCATAAACAGTGCAGAGTGGCGTCATTCTTTGCCTCCAATACTAATAAGCATATGTCAAACTATTCCTTTGATGCATTTAGTTGTTATCCTGCCGCACTCCATAGCATGTCACTGAGTTAGCATTTTGAACCAGATAAAAAAAAAAAAGACCGCTCACCATCAGTAAAATAAACACACACAGTCACTAAGGAGAGCTCCTCTTTGAAATGGAAATATGTACCCAAACTGTATACATTAACCTCCGCTGTCTCACCTGTCACTGACAAGGTGCCTGCTATAACTACAGCATTTCATGTGGTGTCTTTACGTGCAGACTGTGTTAATAACGCAGGAGCCGTAAAAAAAACAAAGTCTGGAAACTAGCTTCATTTCACAACCAAGGTTTTATTTATTCTTTTTTTTTAAGTTACATGTTACTATGAGTGAATGTCAGTGACTCGGCATTATCAGCTTCCAGCTCTTATCTCTGTGATTGTGTGCATGCTGATGCTCCCACACACTGTTTGCCGCTCTGATCTGAACCGATCCGGTGCATGGCCTCAATTACTTTCCTCCAAATTACAGTTTCTTGATCGAATTAAAACTCTTATCGGGACGATGATGATGCCATTTGATTTTTTTTTTTTTTGGTGTAACATAATCAATCCTGATTGGTCTATTTCGCTGTGCACCAAAACCACAAGCTGCGTTACATTACGCACATCTTTATAGTTTAGAAAATATAGAAAATAAAACTTCCTACAAACAAAAAGGTGAGGAGCGCACGTGGCAGCACGGTACTCGTCGATTGGCTTGTTGCGCCTGGTGACCACAGGTGTTGGTGAAAAGTACACCTTCCTCGATGAGGAAGTCGGGTGTCGTCTTACTGACGCAGACTGAGAAGGGCTGCAACGAGTGCTGCACAAAAAAAAAAAAGCAGGGAAGAGGATCCGTCTCTGAAATATTGATGAGACGACGGCCTTTTCTGCTGCAAGAGAGAGAAGTTCATTTTGAAAAGGAAACGTCTCTTGTTCTGTGTTTGTGCTTCTGTATGCTCTTTTGGAAACTGTTGCTCCTTGTAAGCAGGGGCGAAATAAATGTTGCCTTATACCGAAATCTACCACCCTGCTGTACTCCAAAGACTATATACCGTCATGTTTAACAAAGTGAACCAGAGCTCCCTTCCACAGAATCCGACTCCTGCAGCTCAGTTTACACCGACACGACACGCAGTTCCTCTTTGTTTTGACTGGAGATATGAATTTAAAGACTTCAGCGTCTTTTTATTTGAAACAGAACGGGACGGTTAACAAGTGTGAAAGAGCTACAACTGCGGCATCCACTGTGATATACTGACGGATGGTAAAATCATATTTTTCAAAAATTACTCAAATGCTTCTTTCTTCGATGTCGGGAAACATTGATCTGCAATGTTGAGAGGAACTTTTTTTTTTAGAGGGATTTCTCTTTCTTTTTTTAGCATATAGTGCTGTAATTTATAAACTGTAGTGCCTGTTCATCTGCATACGCAAAAAATAAAATATGTCATCAGAAAACTCAGGCACATATGAGACTCTTGAAATTAAAAAAAAAATCGTAGCATTGATGTTTCAGTGTTTACAACAGTGGTGGAACACAAAGTATTAATCATCAGGATTATAACAGCATGAGGCTGAATCTTAAAAAAACACTAAAACTGCTGCTTCCTGAAGCATTTACTGTAGGAGCTGAGACTCCGACCCGGGAGGAGAGCCAGGGTTGATGTACTGTGGAGGTGATGAGTGAATTGCTGACAGGTGTGTGCGGTGCAGGGAGCGGTGACGAGCTGATTGGTGTCAGGTGTGTAGGTAGACTCAGCCCAGGTTGGCGTCAGGACGGGAGATACACATACACACCTAAACACACAGAGGGACAATCAGGGGACCATGGAAAACGAGAGGTGGGGACAACTGGGATATACAAGTAAGGGGACGCAAGAGACACTGGGAAACTGAGTACGCGTTCTGCAGGAAGAATTCCCCCTGTACCATACTATTAAATATTGGATTGTTGGTTTATTATTGCTGATGAATTAATGTGTCTAAATTCAGCTATATTATATTCTGTTGGTAGTTTAATCTATAGAAATCCATCAGATTTATAAAATAATTGTACGAGTAATTTCCTTTTTTTGTTTATCAGTAAAGTAAACAGTAACCATGGCTGTCAAATAAATGGACTTTTAAAGTATTTCCCTTAGAATAACAGTGGAATATGAAGTAGGATGAAATATAAAGTTTCTCAAATTGTACTTTACTTGAGTAAATGTACAAAGTTTCATTCCACCGCCATTTATCTCTTACCCATAGCGATCTGTTAACAAAGAAACAAAAGGATTAATAGTTAAATATTGGAATAATATGATGTATCAAAAGTAGTAGACTTTAATAAAAGCAAATGAATTCAATGAATTGAAATATTGTTCTTATTTTCTATTCATCCGTGAGTCAATATTTGTCCTCATTATACAACAAATACAAAGAAATCATACAGGGTCAGTGGTGGAAGAAGTAGTAAGATCCTTAACTTAAGTAAAAGTACCAATACAACAATGTCAAAATACTAAATTACAAGTAGCATTACAGTACATTACTGTATAAGCAATTTGTACTGTAAGTATCAAAGGTAAAGGTTCTGCCAAACTACCCCAGTGAGCGATCTAATAATAGTAATACATGCAGAGATGGGCAGTATTTCTATTACTTGTAATTGAAATACGTATTTCAAATACTTTTGAGTATTTTGTAATTTGTATTTGATAGAGCCGATTAAAAGTCGAACGTAATTTGTAACAAAATACTTCAGAGTGGAGTAATTTTGTATTTAAAATACTCAAAATACTTTCTCCACAAATCAAAAAACAGTTCATGAGTTCAGTCTTCAGATCTTCAAGTTCAACGGATTGTCTGCCAAGGTAAATATTGTATCTGAGTGTGACAGATGTCAACTAGCTTGATGTATAATTTATGTCTGGGTCTGGCTACATAGCCTATTGTATAAACATGGTGATGGTTATAATATCAAGCTAGCCATCGATGCTAACATGCTAATGACGCTAGCATGCTGTCTAGGCTAGTGCATAGCCAGTGTTTAGCAAGTTAGCTTATCAGTCGAGTAGCTAGCTATAGGAAGAGGGAGATTGGGAGCTTGTATGTCATATGTGATAAATATTTTCTTGTTGCTACAAAGCCAAAGTTTATGGGCTGTTAAGTCCCATTAATACAAATATATATATATACATAATCAAGTTGTCTTTCAATAGCTTTGCTAAGTTACACTGACATTCTGTGACTGTTCTTCCTGTTTGTGGGGTTCACCAGAGCTTTGTGTACATTATATAAACCTGAATGCTCTGCTATACCACATTGTGAGAAAACGGAAAATCCAGAAAAAAGTATTTCCTATATTTTAAATACAAAATACATGTATTTTGTTACATTTTCTGGCACCAGTATTTTGTATTTTGTATTTTGTTGTAATCATTTATTTGGGGGTATTTTGTATTTTGTATCAAAATACATTTTGATGTATTTTTACCCATCTCTGAATACATGCATGTTGTATAGCGTTTGAAAGGGTACTTAAAGGCACTTTACATGGTGAAACAGTAAAAACAATAAAGAAACAGTAAAAACAATATTAATAATTACAGTAAATTCAGAAAGTATTCAGCCCGGTATATTTTATTATGTGGCAGCCTTTACTAAACTTAAAAATGAATTTGTCCCTCTTCAATCTACACTCAAAACCCCACAACGACAAGTGGAAACAGTATTTTAGAAAATAACATTTATATAAGTACTTAGACCCTTTGACCCCATGACACAGGTGCCTCCCATTTGTCTTGATCATCTCTGAGATGTTGCTACGTCTTGATTGGAGTCCACCGTGATACATTAATTGACGATGAAAGGCTCACACACTGTGTATAAAGGTTTCCCAGTTGACAAAGCACATCGGAGCAAAAGACTGAATGCTTATTATGTTAAATATATCAAGAGTGGTGCCCCCTTTTGAAGGAATTCATAGTATGTAATGAGGACAGTCTGAGCTTTAAAATCTAGTCTGAGAAGGACTTAAATTAAAGTTAAATCTGTTTCCCCTGGGTTTAACGTCGAACGTCATACCTGAGTTTGCCACTAGAGGTCGGCAGTAACCACATTCAGCTCTTTGTCCCTTTAATCATCATGATGTGAGTCAGAATCCCAAAAATACCAGCAATCCTTCAGTGTCATCCGATAAATCAACACGCCTGCTGCCAGTTAATGGACGTCATACACAAGCTACCAAGATTCCCACAGTGTCTCAGGACTTTCCCCAACGTAGACAGATTGATTGATTTTTATTCTTCAAAACCTTAATGACATGCTACTTGTTTGTGGTGCAGATTGTTTTAGACTACATTTATAGTTATTATTTGTTGATATTTGTGTATGTTCTGACGATTTTATTCAAGTACAGATTGTACATGACTTACAGGGACATCAAGCCCAAAAAAAACAAAACAAAAAACATTGCAACTGTTGCTATTTGCTTTTCTGAGTACATTTTGTGACGGTGGTGTGTGTTTTTCTTTTCACCTTTGACAAACAGACAGAGACAGTTCTAGCTGCTATCTTTTACTTGCATTATTTTTTTTACCTTCCCAAAGCATACGTCTCTGAGAATCAGTGCAGAAATGTCCTCATTTTGCCGCGTTGGGAGAAGATTCATTGTTGAAGTAGCAGAAATAGCTAAAGTTCTAAAATAAAGTTTTTCGGCAAAAGTTACTCAACTAATCAGAAGGTTTAATTAATTAAACTCCTGTTCAGCACTGCAAAGAGAGACAGAAACTTTGGCAAGCTGGGTATTCAAGTTGATGTTAAAAAAAAAAAAGGAGAAGAAGATAATGCAGGGAAAACGATTAAAAGTAAACGGGTTTAAAAGGGTATTAGGATAGATTATTCTCTTTTAATAATGTTTGCGTTTGCCCCTCCCTACAGAGGGAGTTGAGAAGGATATGTGTTGGCATGGACTCATCTTTGCAGGGTGGATGTTGAGAAACGGTTGTCGTTTTTTGCAGTGTGCTCTCCAAGTCTTTCATCCTATGGCTCTGATAACTAACATAACCATGTATCACACAATCACCTTAAGACTTAAATCTTAGACACATGTTTCCTCCTGTGAGAATTAAAACCTTTACATTGTATACAGGGATAAGCATACCTTCCACAATACACTCTTGCCTAAAGGATTAAACTGCTCATTATAGCCCAAGGCCAGCTTTCTTTGGCAGATATGAAAGAAACAGTTAGAAGAAAATGTCAACAAAAGACCCGAATCAGAAAACAGCACACATGAAAAAAAAGTTATGTTGATTAGTGCCTCCTAATAACTGTTTAAAGTTGCTTAGCCTGCTTTATAAAGCACACTTTACATGCACTATAAACCCTTTATGAGTTAGAGACACCACACAGAAGCATATTAAGTTTAAATATAGAGTTTATTAAGTCTTGCTTGAAGCTTGAATATCCTTTCCTTCCTCAGGCAGACATTAAGGCAATATCCAGACGTTAATAATTGAAAGTAAGCTTAAAAAATGTGATGAATCAGTGAAACACAAGACACAACTATGAAATTATGAAATAATCCAATAAAAATACTGTATTGCAGGTCCTTTTTATTGCATTCAATCAGTTCATTGTCAAAATACTTTCAAAAACAGTATTTTTCACCAATTAGCATTTTGTTAAATAATGTTACTTTTAAATCACATCTTTGTTTGTCAATCAGGAATGCGCATAAGAAGTGGATGTGGTCACCACGAAGTCACCAATTGGTTTGTGGATTACGGTTTTGAAGCCTTGAGTTTGGCATTTTGGCCGTCGCCATCTTGTTTTTTTGCAACCAGAAGCGACATGAGAGGGCGGAGCTCAGAAGAACTAAACGCTGAATAAGACATATTTATGCGACCAAAATGTTACAGTTAACTTTCACTCACTGAAAACACACTAAAAGGGGGTAAAGATCGATGAGCAAAACAAGGACAACTTCCAGACTGGACAAAGCAATACCAGCGACCTGTCAATCAATCAAGGTATTCAAAAGCATACCTTATGGTCTATTTGACTCTAAATGGACCATAATATACTAAATGAGCATCATGCTGCATTGAAGAAGACTTGTAATAGAGATGGAGACCATAAACTCATGTTTACAATGTTTACTGAGGGAATAAATCAGAGAGAAGTAGAGTCATCTTCTCATAGACTTCTATACAATCAGACTTTGTTTTGCAACCAGAGGAGTCGCCTTCTGCAGTATAAGAAACTTAAAATTTTATAATGTCAAGATCTTTCACTACTGACCATAAAGCCATTTTAATTAAGAGCCTTCATTAAATGACTTTACAATTTCACGGTTGTATCATTTTGTTCGTATTTATTTATATGATTATTTATTTCATGTTCATTCACTGTACTTTATTTTACTGAACATTTTGGGTCTTCGTAATAAAACATCCACAATATAAAAAGCAATATACAGCAATACAAAGCAATACATAGAAGTTTACAGCATACAATATAAAGCAGGGCTCCTCAGCAGTGAAACAGTATTTATGAAATGCATCACTCCTTACCAAGCTACACCTTAAAAAAAAACAATTTACGGGTGTTGAAGATCCTTTGATAACAGGTTTTCACTCTTGGATCCAGCAAACTGTCAAAAGTCTCCCTCTCTGTACGTTTCAGATGAGAGAAAAGATGGCTGATGGATTACAGGAGCTGACTGACTGCTTGTGTGTGTATAGCAGAGCCAGGACCAAACCCCAAGAAGAAGCAAAACGTTCCAAACCAACCGTGGCAGGAAAACTGGCTCTAATTCAAACAGAGACATTGATCAAGTTGAGTGAAACGAAAAGACAAAGCAAATGTAGCTGTGGGCGTTTTCCTGAAGCGTGTACGTAAGAGCAATCAGTTCTAACTGTTTGCTGTAATGCATGAAGGGTAATTGAGAATCGCATTATGGAAAAATAAACAGGCAGATCATGCAAAGGCAGTTTCTGTTTTTGTTTTTTTTAAATTTGTGGTTGTTTTTATTCTGCAGTAGAAAAAAGCCCCAACAGCCGCATAGTTTTGTCTCTTCCTCTCACCAAAGATAAACCCTCAAGCAGCAGCTGTTGCTTCAGTGCTGGCAGTGGAAGTGTGTACCAATTGGGGATGGTCGGCGCACGCGTTTACTGTCACCTTTTCATCTCCAGCTCAGGTGTTCAAGTGCATGGTGAGACAGTGGGTCCTTTTAGTTTTGTAGGTTTCCATCTCCTCCTCCTCCTCCTCCTCCTCCTCCTCCTCCTCCTCCCAGTAGGCAGCTGCCTCACACTGGGTGAACAAACTGGTACACCAGTCTCTGAGACACGTCAGGCTTGCGGATGATGCCCTTCTTGTAGTATTGACGTATGGAGCGGCTCAGCTTGTCATAGTTCATGGCAGGTCGGTTCTTTCTGAGCCCCCACAGCCTCGCAACGTGAGCCGAGTCTTCGATTTTGAAAATACCTGGTGGGAATCACAAGAGATACGGAGGTCGTAACGATGCGCCACAAAGTGAACTTAACGGCCGGTGTTTACAATTTAAAGAAAAATGTCTTCCACTTATGTGCACACTAATTTTATTTTATTCAAACCAATAGTCTCATTGAGAATAAAGTCTCTTTAAGGTCTAAACTGACCTGATTAAGAAGGAAGCATTACAGACAATTTTATTTAAAATATTTTTCTTAATTTTAACAATTTAAAACAATGTGGAAAAGTTCAACCTAAAGTATGAATATACATTTTTGCTTGTGAGATGTTGAATAAGGGTTACAGTTTAAAATCAAGCACATGAAAGCACATGAAAGCATGTAAAGGAGTTCAGGTCTCAGTTAAAGTGTAAGAGATCAAAGCAATTGAACTGTGAGTACGAGATGAAGAAGTTGAGGTGTCAGTTAGTGTTAGCGGTAAAAGCAGATGAAGTGTCTGTGAGGGGGAAAGCTATTTCAGTTGAAGTACAAGCTCTGAAAGCAGTTGAACTGTGAGTTGGAATTAAATGAAGCCCTGAATCTGTTTTAAATATCAAGTGAAGTGTAAATATTATTAGGAGTTTATGTCTCAGTTAAAGCGTAAGAGAGAGTCTGGAAAACACTTTCACTTTTGGTGAATGAGCAATTACTTAAATGTGTTGAAAAGTAACATAAACAGTTGAAGTGTCAGTTGTCATGCAACAAGTGTAAGCAAATGAAGTGTCAGTTATCGTGTAAGCGATGAAAGCACAAAAGTTGAAATACTAAAGTAAAATAGATATAATAATAGATATCTATGAGCTTATTGGCACTTTATTTTTCCCCTTCATTCCAACGTGCATCCTGATACTAAAATGAAGCAATACAATTCCCAACGTGAAACCTCAGAGTACTTCCAATACTGTAGCCTTCAAAAAAAAGATGAAAATACCTTTTTCTTTATTGAGCCAGCG
Source organism: Pholis gunnellus (assembly GCF_910591455.1). NCBI lineage: Eukaryota > Metazoa > Chordata > Actinopteri > Perciformes > Pholidae > Pholis > Pholis gunnellus. The sequence goes on along the minus strand of NC_136529.1, from coordinate 7,355,909 downwards.
AATGCAGCGTCCATAGTTGTGAGGTTTACGCAGGAGCTCTCTGAGGAACTGCCACAGATGAATGGGCTGACCGGAACAAGACGAATCTGCCTCGGACCAAAGATCCTCACCGCCTAGAGGACACAAAAACAACATTCAGACTCTGAGGATTGTCAGAGAAAATATCACACATAGCCAGAGGCCCAAAGTCGTCTCCAGACTAAGCAGGAGATTCACAAAGCAGGAGCTTGATTTGCATGACAGTCCAAATCTTGTACTCACTAAAAAGTAAGTTAACGTAAATGTTTAGTGGTAAATGTTCATATCATTTCACTTTGCGCAATTCCAAGCAAAGTCACAATGCATGTTTCATTTGGTACAGTTTATTATTGTCATTAAGTGACAAGTGTATGAGGAAACCAAACCTACCGGTAGTTTTCGTCTCTCCAACTGAACACCTTTCTTTCATCCAGGCAGCTGGAGAGAGAGAAGAGACATTTAAGTAAAAAGATAAAACGCAAAAAGACACACTCAAACAGCCAAACGTTATTTTATGTTAAATAAATATCACACACTTGACTTCCATATGTCCAGGTGTGCATGCAGCGTGTCGCCACACTGCGGCGAGCGCTGGCGAAACTCCTCCTCGCTCATTGCACACAGGTCCTTTCCTATCAGGTCCTGGAAGGCCTTTCCTGCGTGGGGCAACCTGTACAGATGTTCAGTCCACAGCAGCCACTTCTGGACGTTCCCCATGTTCCAATCTATGGGGTCTACGAAAACAGAGCACGGTGGGAAAACGGTGAGAAAACTAACCCGGCGTGAGGTTGTTCATCCAAGTCATATTGAGTCAAGGTAAGTTTGTGTGTTTTATGATCCTTTACATTTACGCACGATACATTCACTGAAACCACAAGGTAATCACACTTTTATGCCAACACAATTCTAATCAGTAGATCAGATGCCTGCTTTATGACAGCCAGAAGCCTTACAATACATTCTGCTGCCTCTGTTTGCTTTTTGCGAGCAGCAGGGAGACCTCGCCCTTAAGAGTGTGTACACTGTTTACTGGCAGGAGAGAAACATCACTGTCACAATCCAGGAGAACTCATGCAAATGTCAGGATTAAACAGATCCTGGAGCAGGCAAACATGGCTTTGCGTCAGTACGAATATGATCTAGGAGAGCTGTCATGTTGTCTTGGCACAATCCAGTAGCTCAGGTTAAATCAATATCCCTTTACTTGCAAATAACGGGCTTTTGAAGATGACAAATTACAGTAGTGGGTGTGGTGGAAGGCAGCCTACCTGCGGTGATATTGAGCAGTTTGCAGGCTGTTTCGATGTCCTTCAGCACTACTCCCACCACCATGCTCTGCACCTGCTCCAGAGACCGCTCCTCCTCCTGCCCCTCCAGCCCAGGAGAGAGTCCCTGTTCCTGGCTATCGATGACGGGGCACTGCTCGGGTTCGTCCTCGTGCTCCATGCGAGTCATGGGCACAGCCAGCGCCGGGGAGGCCTCTGAAACTTTCACCAGCCAGGTGGCGTCTTCGGTGAGGAGCATGTCGAAGCAGGACAGGTAGAGGCCCGGCACGCCACACTGGGCTTCCCCGCTTGGTTTGGTCTCCCCAAGGTCCCAGGGTTCTGCAGAGCCTCTGTTCCGCTCCAGGAGGGCGAGGGAGTCCTCTGTCATCGCAATCCGCGATCCATACACTGTGCCTTCAGATAAACTGCCCCCTGGATTTGACATAACTGGTACCTGGAGACAAGAAAAGCCACATTAAACTCTATATTTCTAACCTGCACATGAACTGAGAACCGTGCAAACTTTTTAAAGTATCCTTTCAGCAATGCTGAAAGGAGAATATGTTTTAAATGTCTGAAAAACTTTACAACATTCAAGCAGTTCATCGTCGCTTCGATTATATTCATTTCATGCTTCAAGTCAAAAAGACACTACCTTCTCAGACAGATCCTCTCCTGCAATTCTCTGGCTGCTAAACCAGCAACTGTTTTACTTTAGTAATAAACTCCATCCGAGCAGCTGCAGACTAGAGTCCCCTTTTCGTAGTGTGTTATGAGCAGAAGTGAGTTGAGGCCGTGCTGCTCGAGGCTCTATAAGAACCCTGAGCCTGATGGAGGTACTGGGGAAATGACCCTCAAGAGAGTTAAAACACACACAGCGCTGACAGGCATGGGGCAAAATGGATTTGACTGAGTCTCTTATTTGTGGGTCAGTGGCCCAGAATGGCTGATGCGTTGGGGGTAGGTGACTTGTATTGAGACCTGAAGCAGCTTCGCCGCCTGCCTCGGCTTTCAAGGTGCCGTCTCTGCAGCCTCTCTGTCTCCACTGTCAGCTGGAGTTTTTAATCAAGTTAGATAATGTGGAGAAGAGTGTCCACTGAAACCGCATGTTTCAAAACAATCAAGTTTTATGAAGACCCGACCGATAGCTGCCACGGCTTTCCTCTTAACAGGAAATTGCCGTCATAAGCGTCCATTTATGGACGTCAGCTGTAGCACAAGTGTTGTAATCTCAGGGCGAACTCGCATATGGCACCCATAATGTGTACCTGCCACAGCTGGCACATGGGAAGGCCCACTGCTGTCACACACCGGGTTATCGGTGGTTGTGGCTGACGCCACTGTAAAGGAAGTGTGCTCCCACAGAACACATGTTCAAGGAGGGTCACGGCTTTATTTGTCAAGACACAACAATGAAATTAAAAGTATCGTAAAGACGATGGCTAGATGATAAACACCCATCACGCAAAATCATTTGTGAGGGAGCTTGAAAGTCGTCCAGGTGACATTAAATCTTTATTATACAAGAAAATGCTCTACCGATGCAAGAGAATGTAAATTTACTGTGCGGAAGTAAGAAATGGTGAACATTTTGATCACTGTACCATCATCAAGAGAACATTTTTTCACATTTTGTTGCACATTTTTTCACTAATTGTACCTTAAAATCCTATCAGGTGATTGTTTTCTTTTTTCTTATCGACACATTTACCAAACTTCCCCAAAAGTTAAATGAAGTTATCTTCCCCGCCCCTAAAAAAGATTACCCTTCCAGACTTTGGTCCTGAACCCCCCACTGTAAAACCTCACCCAGTCTTCCTTTTATCTCCAAATTCCTCGTAAACTATAACCCACACTCCCTTTCACTCCATCAGGAGTCAGATTAAAAGCCACTGGTATCCCAGCCTGGCTGCTTCGCGTCAACTGTGCTCTGTAACAGCTTGCGCTAAGCCCATTAGCAAAGCAAATTTAGCCATATTACCTTCTTCCAAAAGGAAGAGGGAGCACAATAAAAAGACACAAACACACACCCCTGCAGAGAGGGATTAAGAGCCTGACTGATCTCTAAATGAGTTTGGTCAGATCGCTGATATTCATTTCGGGAGCATTAGAGCTTGCTCCATTTACTCAGCAAAGTCACCCTTTGACACCGACGGAAAAGGACTCCCTCCATGCCGGCGTCCACCCTGGGAACCATATTTCTAACACATGCTTGGTCTCATTTAACATGGAGAGGGTGATTATTTGAGGGGTATCATCACCTTGTTTTTTATATGATTGGAGCTGTGTTATTGGAATCATGCTTTTTTTTTTTTCTACAAAAAATGGGAACTAAACTGACCAAAGTGTGACCTCTGTGTTATATTTCAACGGGGGAAAAAAATCACAAGCCCCAATAAGAGTTTTGATGCGGAACCAGACAGGAAACAACTGTTTCAATTGAGTTAAAGAGTTTGTGCTGCCTTCCAAACCCTCTCTCATTGTGAAAGTGGTTAAAAGTTGCAGACCAATACAACTAATCAAGCCTGAAATGAACCCGTTAGCCCATTCATCACTGTTGCTGAAACAGTTTTGTGACAGGAGTCGGCTGAAGTGTTTAGATGAAAGTTAATGAGTAATGATTAAAACAAGCAAAAATCTTTTCTTCTAAAGTCTGTTTAACCTGGATGATTCAATCCGAGCTGAAAAAAAGAAAAGGTCATGTGTGAGATTTGAGATCATATATCTAATAGCAACCAAAATGTTTATTAGCTACTCGGCTCATTACAAAAAAAAGAAAAAGAAAAGCTCCGTGTTAAAGTTAAAGTGTGTACAGCCAGGCGTGACTGTTTGCCATGAGAGCGTTAAAGGGAGACTTTTTCTTTTCCTTGTTATTGTTTCTCATGGGAAACTTGGATCGACTAAGGAAGTCATTGTTCCCGACAACAAGGGTAAAACACTATTGCAATATGACTATTTCTGGGAAGAAAGCATGCAGGTGCTCTGTTAACTTTACAAACTACAATGAATAACTCCTGTTACTTGTTTGATGAATTGCAAATAAAGGCTGATTTTCTGTGGCCTTTCTAATCTTTATGGATGTTTACAATATTTGTCTCTCCAATCCTTATCTCTAAAACTCAATTTTCATTTTATAACTAACTTTTTCTATTTTTAGGTTGGTTGTATTAACTGCCAATGGGGGATATTGGTGCACGGCCCGGTGATTCATTGCTGCTGATAGTCAGGTGCACTGGCATTGGGCCAGCATCAGGAACCAGTGCAAAAGCTTTACTGTTGGTGAAAATGAATTTTGACGGAGGGCTTATAGATTTACAGTTAGTGATGCAGATGATAAACTTCACTTGGATGAGATTGGACCTTGAGATTTGGAGGCGTAGCACGGACGGATGGAGAGCTAAACCTGTCACCTGTTTTTGCAGAGATAGTGAAGATACGGACTCACCATGAGGCCTAAGGCATGTGCTCACGCAGCTGGAGGATCAGAAAGAGCATGGTTTTAATAGTAGTTTAAAAAAGTTACACAATATCTGGCATAATCGGCAGCTGCTTTAAAAGGTGCCGTTTAAAACCCAGTTGTAGATTTAACTACCTTAAGGGCTGATAGTGCAGACTGACACAAGTCAGCTTCTATCCATTTCTTTTCTTTGTGCATTTTTTCTATTTGTAAATTTTTTGAAAGCTCAGTGGAGACGCTTATAAAATGTCACATTAAAAGCAAAATGTGACTTCGTAAATATGATGTACATGAAAAATGTGACTTTAACGTCCACTGATGAGACAAAAATCACATCTGTGTGGACCAATTAGGGGACTGTACACGTTCCTCCAATTTATGAAACCAACAAATGCTGTACTCCATCACGTTTTCATCATTTTTGTTCGTTTTCTTTTGTCGACATGATGGACGTTTCCTTTAAATTTCTGCTAAATTTGGACAGAATCTTCTCTATACTAAAGTATGCTTCATCAGAGGTGTTTGTCAGATGGTCTCCTTCCCAAAACCTTCTGTGTTTGACCATTTCTGTAACTTTCCGAAATCGACGATCTAACATTTACAACGTGATTGGGCGTGCAGAGCCGAGAAGGAGCCGGGGTTTGACCCTCTCTCTCTCAAGCTCCCCTTTTTGGTTCTTGACACAGCTATTTCCATCATTTTTTAATGTGAACAGCCAAGTGCAAAACGAGGAATATAGAGAAAATGTGCACCAATATCTCCATATTTAAAATGTCATTAGAACTGTTCTCTGATTGATTGTAACCCAATCCTGATTCCTAATACATAATAGTGTTGAAGTGTACTATATATATAACTGTGGTACAAAAAGTTATCAGAGGCTAAGTTCGGGTTCAGAAAAGGTGGATGCTGCTGTAAACTACATTTTTTTGCCTTCTATGGTGTGTTTGTTGTCCAACAGTAAAACCTCCTTTAGTCTATTACTGAGTCAGAGCAGCTTAACATGCTCCATAAATAAGATCCAAATCTGTGTTTTTTAATAACCTAAACCAGAGGGATACTGTGGAGTAATGATACAGATCAGCTTGACATTAAAGATCTGATCGAGAGGGGGAACAGACACCTGCACATTCAGAAACAGCAGTCCAATTATTAGTCTTGTCTTGGGGGATGTTTTAAATTTCCACCTTTTCATAAAAATCGTAATAAAATCCCCTTGACAGCAGTGACACATTTATCAGCTCATCGTTTTTGGGCATCAAACCAACAATAACGCTGCCAGACACCTTTTATCTGTCCACATTTTGACACAAATTATACATGTAGAGAAACAAGAAAAACAAGTAAGCATGACAGAGATATACAGAGCAAACACAGAGAAAACTAAACAGAAATGATGAGGTAAATTAATGAGATAACAGCTTTTCTGTCCTCATCAATTGTCTTTTGTTTTTTGTAATCCTGTGTGCTGAAGCTAAAGACAATTGTCTACATTATCGATAAGAAAGTTCCAAAATTCTGGCAATAAATCATTTTATTTTTAATATTTTTAACTGACTGACAAAGATTTAAGTGTGAACAACCATACATTAATAATCATAGACAATAATGAGTCACCTCTCTAGATATTCTTAATCCTGTTCCAGGTAAATTGCATGGAATTTGCCCTTTGTGCTCTCTGAAAGATACAATGATGATTGTGTCAAGCAGTGTCTTCTTACCGAGGCAAAGATGCTCTGATGGCCAGAGGCAGAGACTTGACTGGGTGAGAGAAGATGCGGTGCAGCTCTGGTCCTGTAGAAGGATGAACGACTGCCTTTTGATCCCGTTTGCAGACCGACGCTCAGCTCAGACAGGATGCCCGGGTGTTACCTGAGCACAGAGGTGCTGTATGGCAGTGGGCGCCCTTCAATCTTTTGCCCCCACCCCAGTGAATGTCAGCAGAGCCCACCAGCCTCGAGGCCTCGGATTCTCCCAGGCTCTTTGGTGGAATCACGCTTAAACTGAAAGTCACAGCCTAAAGCTCAACTGCAAACTAAACTTCAAGTGAAAGCACCTGCTGGGGGTGTGTACAAAGTGAAAAGAAGTGAGGGCAAGTGACTCTGTGAGTGAGTGCAAAGGAATTCCAGCTCCATTGACTGCAATTTATATTTATAGGCCAGTCGTGTTTACTCTGTGTGTGTGTGTGTGTGTGTGTGTGTGTGTGTGTGTGTGTGTGTGTGTGTGTGTGTGTGTGTGTGTGTGTGTGTGTGTGTGTGTGTGTGTAGGTGTGTGTGTGTGTGTGTGTGTGTGTGTGTGTGTGTGTGTGTGTGTGTGTGTGTGTGTCTGAAGTGCCATGTGTCTTGCAGATTAAACTCAGACTTTCTCAAACACTACTAGTTGACCTCATTAGGTGACAGACAATTCAAGATGATGAGAGACTAAAGAATATACTTTGAAAGTAAAAATGTCTATGAAAACAAAAAGCTTTCTAATACCAAGTACTATGGGCCAAATCAAATTTGAAGTCGATGTACTCTACTTGAGTATTTCTATTCAAATAGTGGAGTAATGTCAACCTGAGTAGAGAATGAATGACTCTCTCCCTCTGTGTTGGTTGTTGTTCGAGCTTTTCTTTGATTTGATGACATAGCCGAGCCAACTTGCTTTTAGTGCACGTTAGTGCATGTTAGTGTATGTTAGCGCATGTGAGCGTGCCCCATGGGTTAGCTCTCAGCCGCCGCTCTGCACTGCTCTCATATGACGGTTGACACGGGTAAACACTGTTGGCTCTGTCAGCATGTTTACTGTAGTTTGTAAGTTTAGCGCTGTTAGCACCGTGAGCTATGAGCCACGGGTTCAGGTGTATCCATGTTGAGAGCCGTTGAGAGGCAATCGAAATTCTCCCAATTTCGTATCTTGCACCTTTAAGTAGGATTTTGAATGCAGCTTTACCGTTTATTCAATGTAATGGGACATCTTTACATTGTGGAATTGATACTTTGAGTTTTTATATTCTCATACTTCACTGTATGTGACTACATTTCCTGGTTTCTGGTTTCTGGAGACTCTCAGGTGACCTGCAGTTACGAGAAATAAATGGCTGGTGATTAGCCTCAGACAACATTTGAAAAAAGCTCACAAGCTATTAATATTTTATTAGAAAACTTGACCACTGGCTTTAAAATTAAACATTAACACATAATATGGTGAAAGCCCTTTACTTGATAGACACATTTACATATTTTCAAGTCTGTCTTAAAACCAGTATAGACAGGAGGAACAATTAAAGCGAACACTAGGGCCTACAGGTGTTTTTATTTAATCTCCATGATAAGACTTCTTCTCAGTATTGTGATGCACTTTTGTAGAATAACTTTTATTAGGCTAGATTAAGTTTGGTGACCTCGTGTGATTTCCAGAGGAGCTATATGGCCAACTTTAAACTAATTTCAATTTATTCTATTTCACCAGGATAAACCACTCAGTAACAACACTTTGCAGAGAGTCCTGCAGGTCCTGGCTCTATTAACAATGCATATGTCATGAGCATAGTTTTGTATTTAAAACCTTCAAAGAAAATATTTCAGCTCAGTAAAAAAATCCCCTCTTAAATGTTAAGAGTAAAGTAGCATAACATGTAATTATTCAAATACATGTAAAGTCAAAAATTGTACTTAGGTTAATGTATATAGCTTGCATGTGTTGGTAGGCTATCAAAATACCTACCTACTGTTGACTTAAAAGGTAAGTAGATGCCTAGTCTCTGTAGTCAGTCTGAATTTATGTCCAATACAAGGAAAAACCACAAGTCCATAGAAAATATCTCAAACTACTGTGCAGCTTACTCCACTTCACCGCTGCCCTACCACACCCTCAACACGTATTATTTACCAAAAAATGCATTACTGCTTCTTTTGTGCGGCTAGCTGTAACCCTGTATTTGTGACTATTTCTGCATTTCTTACAACACAACACAACTTACTTTTGTTTTTGCTTTCTAGGGAAGCTTAATGTTTAATGTTTATTATCAACATCTAGCGTCAGCTATGCTGTGGTTACGCTGGCTGATGACTTGCGGGTAGCTGTATAATGTAGTCATTGTGGCAATTTTTGCTTACATTTATCACAAAAACAACATGACTTACATACAAGTTTTCACTTCGTCAGTTTCTGTTTGTAGAAAAGTTATTATCAGCTGACTTCAGTGTCACTTAAGTGTCATCTTGACAAATGGTAAGAATCGTCAAGGGATAGGTTAGCGTGAGCTAAGCCGTGGTAATGGATACTAGCGTAGCAGTTGATGTGCGGCTAGCTGTTTAATCATCATTTAATCAGTCATTGTGACTATATGCTTACATTTATCACACAACATGTCTTGCTATTATTTTTGATTTCTTTCGACAGTTTAATGTTAACCATCAAAATGTTATCAGCTGAGTTCAGTGTCAACTTGACTAATGTTAAGATTCATCTGGGGTTAGCATTAGCTATGCTGTGGTTATGTTTGCTAGCTAACTGGTAGCTACTAGCTAGTGGTAGCTAGCGGTGGTAAATTGATATCAAGGGTGCATTCGTAAATCCAATGTGACGCTGTACACTAAAATGAGACTGTTGCTGTTCTAAGAAAGTTAATGAATGGTTACGTTAAAATGGAAGAAGGAAAAATAATCCTATCAATATGTACAATACATGCCGGTGAGGATGATGGGACTGAAACAATATGTCTATGAAAATAAGTTAGAAAACTTGGGCTATAGCTAACGTTAGGAGTTAGTGAAAATGTAACCCAGTTAGCTTAGCTAAACATTTTATCAAACAGTATGGCGAACAAGTAACTTTCACACATTCACTGTGCTTGACGCTCTGCCGGTCAAAGTGTGGCGCTCAGAATTTACGAATGGTTTGTTCTGTCGCTCCAAGTGACATATGTATTTACACACCCTGAGTTAATGTTAAGTATGAAAGTGTTAACAATGACGTAAAATAATACTCTTTAAACATTACAGTATGGCTATTACGATTTATGTGAAAACTTGTGAAAATCAATATCAATTTAATTAATCAATTAAAAAAATGTTCAAAGAGCTGCCTGCATGAAAAATTATCTGTTTGAACAGCCAAAAAACTACGTCTTTCTCCTTGTTAATTAGACATTAATTGACATAAATTAAGGCCTGTATAGGCCTACAAGTGCTGATAACCATCATACAACTGTACTTCTCATCCATGTTGACTTACATCCTGCACTTATACCAGAATATTTTGTATTAAACATCATTGTCTGTGCAATAATTCATATAGGAAGTTTGATGATTGTTAAAAAGGTGTCACAACTTGTTTTTAGATTCAGCTTTATCATCATCTTACATACAGGCTATATCATAAAGTGACTCCATTTGAGACTATGGGATGATAAGATTATGCCTCATTTACAGTGGTTTCCCAGCAGCATTTCAGTTCCATGGGTAATTTCATGACTAACAATAACAAAAAACAAGCACATATTGAGATCTTTATCACTGCACAGTACCTTTAAATATTTACTTTTATACGGACAAAGAAAACTTGCCTTTAATTAAGTGTATCTTAGCCACATGAGTATTGCGTAATTCTGTTTGAACTGCTTCTTTTAGAGGAGCCCTTTGTGCAATTTATGCCAGTTTGAACGTGTCTCCGTCAAAAGCAGAGAAAGAACAGGTGTTTGTAAAACACCTTGGCATTAGCAAAACAGTGGTAACCCACAACAATAAAAGTAGTTTAAGACTACTGCACATCTAATCTTCCCCCTCTAATCTTGCTTTTAATTCACCATGTAATTCGCTAAATGGTCTTTTGATAGCAGCCCATCCTAAAGTTTCTTTCTCTTTTCCAGTACCAGGACATACTTTCTCTTCTATTACTTCCAGTTAAGGAGCTGTGGGTTTGATATCGTTTGCCCCGCAGTCTGAATGGACTAATTGTGAGATACAGAGAGGGCGTGCACGAACTGCATCAAGGCTTCTCAGCAGCAAAGTGTTTGTAGACACGCCAAACCAAACTGTGAGCGATGACAAATTCCCTTTATTGGACAATTACACCTGAAATTGTGCTTGTGCATGAACCCCTGCTTGTGTGTGTAATTTATACATACTGAGTGAGGCGGGCTTACACGCACAAATCTGTAGTTTAGGATGTGGTACACTTTGATCGCCTTGTAATTAAAACTGTTTCATACTAAATAATGACATATTTCTATGAAGAATAAATGTCTGTTTGCTTTTGGCTTTACTTACATCCAGTCCTTAAATAGAATTTGCATGGCAGTTTCTTCAACAAGTGTTTGACCTTTACCGTGGCTCTGGAACAATAATCGCATTACTCAAAGACAACAAGTGAAGAACAGCAACAGGCTGGATGTCAAATACCTTGGAATACGTAAGGCTTGTGCAGGTGTCCCTACTGTAAACAGGTGTCAATGACCCGAGTTGTTTTAGCAAAGTCAATATTATATTGACTTTGTTAAATAAGCTTCGTTGAGCGAATGAGAGTCTCATTGTCAGAATATGTGTATGAAGTGAGGGGTGGTTTCTGACTTTGGGTATGACAGCTCTTCCAACTGTTTTTGGCGATAGTTCTGAGTCAGTTTGTAAAAATGATTTCACCTTCATGTGGCATCATGTCAGCCATGTTTCAGAAATACATAACTGCTGCTGATAGAATACATGACAGGAGTAATGGATACAACTAATAACATTTCAACATTTTGAGTAGGCCTAATGGAGGCCTATTACATGTCTTCCTCTCGAAAACAGACAGAGAGAGGTTTATTGACAGTGATGCGTTCAACTTTAACGTTGCTCGTCTCAAGGACAGTTTGAGATTAAGTTAAGATCCACTTCCTGATGATCCACTTCAACAACCGGGCAGCTTGCCAAAGCACGGTGCTGCATGTAAAACAGTTAGCGCCGCAGAGGCGTGCCTGGTCCTGCAGATGTGCAACAAAACAACAGATGTGAGCGCAAATGATATGTCGTGTTATGTAATAGAAGGCACAGATGTGACATGCAGCGGTGGAAGTGTGTGCAGTTTTTATGATAGTGATAAGCTTATCAAATACCGGCCCATAAAGTCGCAAATATCAGTGAGCTAGAATATACATATTCTATACAACAAGCTGAATGATCGGCAGGCAAACCAGAAGAAGAGCTGGACAGTCTTTTGTTCCATGTCAACTCCAACAGTTTTAGTGGTAGAGGCCGGGTTTTCTCTACCCGCATGTGTCACAACATGTGTTTGTTGATGTGAATGCTGGATTCAACTGAAGCATTTAAAATGTGTGTATGTGTGAGTGTGTGTGTGTGTGTGTGTGCGTGTGTGTGTGTCTGCCAGCATGTGCTTTTGGACGCAAAACTTTACCACAAATACGGAACAATAAGCACCTTGCTTAAAAAAATACAGACACGCATAAGAAAGTGTCAAAGAAAGAACATATAGAAAGATGTAAATAACAAATATTATTGTGTAAAAATCCAAATATTAGTATGTATGTAGCAGGATGCACCAAAAGAAAAACATTGAAACGTTACCAGAGTTTGTCTTAAAGGTTAAGGCCCTCACACAACAGGAACCTGTTTCAACAAATTTGAAGAAAAGCTGGGATTTGCAACAGCGGATAATTCCTTCCCCCATCAATTTTGACGTGTTTCACTAATCAAAACATCCGCCATACCTGCTACCCATACATGATTATGTCAATGTGCATGTCCAACGTGAACAACGCTGATGAGAGCGGTGAGAGTGATCCAAAACAATGAGCTGAAGGACGCTAAAAAAAGCTCCATAAAGTCACGGGGAAGTGCAGGGTCAGGGGATGAATCTTTGCTAAATCATTATTTTCATAATCATGTCATGTGGTACACTGTTAATGGAAAAATATTGATTATAGCTGCTTTTTTTTTAAAGGGATAAACAAATTGAACAAGTATTAGTTTTCTGGCATTTATGTGCTATCAAGCCAGGACCAAACAATGTAAAAAGAAGTATTAAGATGGAAACTTTTCCGCCCTCTCTTTAGCTCCTATACATGTATGTTCATTTCATGTTTTCTTCACGGTCTTCACTCTGCCATTGAAAAATGTTCAGGCACTCACCTGTTTGTTTAACAGTGCTAAATCATTTATACAGTGTGACGTAACTGGATCGAGAGATATAGAAACAACTTCCTAAATGCAAATCTAGAAACTCTGTCACCTTTGCTGTTTGAACTTTGAAAGCTACAGTTTCAAATCAGGATCACATCCTGTTAGTTTCTCAGCTTACATTGGAGTGTGTATTTATTTATTCTGTCTCCATAAAACGTGGTCGAACTTTTACCGGATGCATCTTTGCATGTCCCCAGAAAAAGGACTGAAGCAGTAGATAGTTGTAAGTTGGTGTCATACTGTTGAGCGCAGGAATAGACAAACAGACAAACACAAACACTACTATTGTGTTGTCAGACAGCCAATCACAGTGCCACAAGCAACGATACCACTGCTGCCCATTCGACCAACGAGCTAAGGTAACCTGGAGACTTCACTTCTGACGGCATCCTGCACGAAACGGCCAAAATAATGAAAATAAGAATCTCAGGAGTCGAAGGTAGAGCTTTTACCAACAGAAGAAAATCCCCAAACACAGAAGTCTATTTCAGAGAACAATAGTCGTTTCCAAGCGCACAGCACCCAACATACAGCATCTGTATTCACCGACACTTGATGAAGAGAAGGGAGGGACACCTCCTGCCTCGGGGTGAAAAGACGCATAATAAAGTTTTAACTGTCTCTGCAGGTGAACCGTGCTCACATAGGAAGCAGCTTGCACAAATTATACCCCTTTGGACTATATTAAGGCTCATTACTTTGTTCCTGGATTGGAACAGAAACTGGTAAAACAAGGCGTTCAAAAGCTTCACACTTTATTTGGAAACAGGTTTCTGATAAGGTTTGGATCCATGTCAAGGAAGCCTCAAGCCTCAAACCTCAAACGTCTACACCTCTTAATTTCAGTACATTGCATGAAGACACCCAACAGTTTGTAATTACTGCAAGAGCAGCAGAGACGACCTTCCTTTTTGACCGTAGGCTACTTTGGGAAATAAATAATAATAATAGTCCAATCCCATCAAATAAATAGGATATGAAAGTGGCATTTGAGTTTGAGTTACAAAACAATCAGAAGAACATTACCAACATTTTTGCAGCAGGAATTAGGAAAAACTTCACACAAAAAGTATGAATCTGGTTTCAGGATTATTGAGCATGCAAAATATAATTGATTGTGCTTTTATTCAAACATAATAAACTGGTGAATGGATATTATCTCTGTGCCCCTGATAGTCTAGACAAGTTGCTTTCACATTGCTTTAATATTTTGAATGCAATCAGCCATTTGTGAGTGAAACAACCATTCTCAAATATATTCACCATGTTGCATTTTGCAATAGGACTAACTTTTCCAAGGCAGAGAGACACACAATCTAGATAGATAGTCTCTAATGCATGAACACACACATGCATGCTCATGCAGCTTAATATTCACTCTGCTTTTAGCTCTGTTTTGGTCTCCACCAACACCTGGTATGAATATCTGGCACTTTAGCGGCTAAATGCTGCACAATGTTCACCAGCTAGTTACCAACTGTGTCTGTCTGCAGTGTGGTGCTGGACAGGAAGTATACAGTTGGTTTATCATAGCTTTTTCACAATAAAACAGCTGCTTTCAGTTATTTTAATAAGCAATGAGTTAACAGAAGATACAAACACGAGATAAGGCAAACTGCAGAGCTGGTTGTGTCATTTAATCCAATTTTATTACATATAGATATGGATCAGCTCAACTTTAAACAGAAATAAAGCGTCCGAGGTGCTTTAATGACTTAAGTTCAGTATTTCTCTCTTATGCAACTTTATACGACCACTCTGCTACGTTTAAGACGGATCTGCATTTTAATAAACTATGATTACCCAACAGCTGTCGTGAATATTTACCTTTGGAGATAAAGATTTTACAGACATAACTTGTCATGGTCTCATAACATATTTTGCCTTGCTATAGAGGCTATATTTTGCTACTGATGAGTATATACAATTATAAAACTTGGCAACCTGGACCAGTTACAACATAAACATGCTGTTAATTAGTCCAGATTATTTCGAACGGGGCCCGTTTTTAAACTTCATACTTCTACTTTTGATACATTTTGACGCTAATTCTTCTGCACCTTTTCTGCTAGAACAGCTTGAATGAGGAATTTAGTTTTTAATGCAGCCTTATTTAACTGCATCAATGTATCCCAGCTTTTAGTTGAGTATATGATCTCCCACTGTTCTTGACGTTCGGCGCTATCTCCTCACTAAAAAGTTTGGCACACGTTGGTCATCGTTTACGATGCCCGCAGTGCTCCCCACCCAGACAAATAACATCTGCAATCTAATCACGCTGATACTTCTGAGGCAGAAGGAACTCCATCAACCAGATGGCGTATGACAACACTCGGCTGCTTCCTGTCTCCTCTTGACCCGTCAGGCTCACTGTACCGTTTTTACGTTATACTGGTTGAATCAATGCGAGAGTCATCTTTTAATATTTGATTTGAAATTGCTGATTTTGAGGAAGTGAACTGTAATATCACTGCTGTGTAGTCATAGGTGTATTTGGTGAGAGTTGCTTGCTGTGCATTGCTGGGGGGGACAGTATGGAAAGGTTAGTTTCCGTGTTGACAGAAAAAGATAAGCGGAAGAGATTATTAAATTAAACAATAAAGTTTGCCTCAAGCATTTCCCCGTGTCTTCCAGAAACCAGTTCTTCACTAAACATTTTACTTAAGTTAGTATTTTAAATCACCTGTGATCCTGAATAGGAAAAAGTACAGACTGATAAAAAACGCTTTTTATCTTTAACTTTTGTTGTTTTACCGACACGTGTTCATTTTCTCTGCACACACTCACTGTAGTTACAAAAAAAATGATTAAAAAGCACTACAGTGGTTCTCCACATTATTGCTACAAACAAACAAAGGATGTTCAGTAATTTATGGTTCGCTTCCCACCGTCCTTCTCTGACACCTGTGTTTCATTCCTTCACTTTGCTCTCGAAAGCCTCGAGCTAAAGGTCTGTTTGTCTTTGCAGAAATGATGGGCAGTTATCCATCATTAACAAAACATACCTATTGACTCAAGTGCGATGACAGATCTCAGATATGATGGGAGCTTTGGAGAACCCTCGCTGAAGCAAAAGTCAATATTTGTCCTCAGTTACCCTGTCACACGATGTCTACACAAGCCCCATTCAAATAATTGCCTCTGTGCTTTCCACCTGCATTAACATTGACATCACACACACACACACACGCACGCTCACACACACACACACACACACACACACACACACACACACACACACACACACACACACACACACACACACACACACACACACACACACACACACACACACACACACACACCGTATGCCAGTATTACTGTATGCACCTTCAGACTCATGCCATGTGACCACATTTGAAGATTTGATTTGAAGATAAGATAAAACTAACTTAATTTCAGTGCCGTTTAAGTTGAGAGATATTATGTTCATTACCAAAGAGGGCTTTGTGAAACAATAATGTTCTTATACTTCATATTTTAGTGTGTAGTCCTTGTAGTGGAGGAAGTGCACTCAAAAGACCAACAAATGAATATTTGTGCACAATCCATTATTTTTCATTTCAAAGGGCCTGTTAGACCCGGAGAGATCCTTCACTGAAGAGAAGCTGTTTGTGGGCTACATGTAACAGATACTTGTGCATGTTTGGTGATGCGTTCTTTCTTTGGATATCTATGAACGCAGAAATTGTCAAGTACACTATTAGTAAACAAACAGGAATATTTGGTTATGTACTTATACTATTGCAAAAATGTGTATGGAAATGTTTTTGCCTGTCATGATGAGAGATTGATATCCAAAACTGTTTGCTTGGACACCTTTCAAAGAAGTTTGAATATCAGCAAAAAAGAAAAGAGAAAAAGACAATTCTGTCTTTACATCTTGTCATTTCATCAGCCAAAGACTTTGCTGTATAATCAACAACCGTTGTAACGGTACGCTGTGCTCTCATATCTTAAATAATAAGCTCATATAGAATTATAAGCATTATGGGTTAGCTCGTGCCCACTGATGATGAAACACAACATACACTGGCATTCATCTATTTTACAACCACATGAAGCAAATGTTCCTCAAAGTATTCCTGTATTTGTTTTTTCTCTAAATTAAAGTGGGTGTAGACTGTGGCGCCACGTGTGTCCACGTCGTCTTTCTCTAAATGTAGAAATCCTTAAGTGAACCAAAATTTGGGTTTTTTTCTCTGTCTATTAGATGCAGAAACTAACACTTTAACATGCTGCAGAATCTCCACAAGGAGGAGTTGTTCACTCATTATCAGACCGATTATCTGCAAACCAACTTGAAGGCCGTTTAACCCAGTTTATAACATGCTACCTCCTATTTGCAAGAACAGACCTCCCTTTTCCTGTCAATGTTGTCCGTTTATACTCATACAGGACTGAGATACTGTGCACATGGATAAGAATTGAGTTAATGGATACCTCTACACAAAACTCTTCTGTTTTGCAGGTTTGAAATGTAAAAATATAAAACCTAAAACACTCAAACACAGCTTCACATGAGACAAGAAGGCAGCAGCGAGCAGCTCTGTGGGGATGTATTCATCGGCACAGCTGTACTCTGAGCTAAATGCTAATACTAGCATGCTAACATGCTCGCCATAACAACGCTAACAAGCTGATGCTAATGTTTACCTCGTTCAAAGCTTAGTTTAGTGGGTTATAATGCTAACATTTGCAAATTAGCGCTAAACATACAGCTGAGGGCGTTGGGAATGTCATTATAGTTGCAGGTGTTTGGTCTTTAACCAAAACACCAGACAAATTGATAAACGGGGCACTAGTGATATCTGTAACCGAATAGTTTTAGAGAACTTTCACACACAAAAACACTCAGTATCAACCTCATGGTGGCACTAAAGGAACAGTCAGGGGATCACCAAAGTCAGAGGGATTCTTCCTTTGGCCAACATGAACATCTGGAAAAATTTCAGAGCAAACCACTAAAGACCTCGGTGATTAAAAGTTACTTAAAGTTTGTTGTTTCGTGATTTGTATTGACATCTCACTACTAGGAGGCACAGGGTGGACTCTCCGCTCCAAGCTTCTCATACTATTGCAGTGTGTTTATTGTTACGCACCATTCAGAGTCACATTCCTCGTATGTGTGACGTACTGTACTTGGCAATAAACAGTTCTGATTCTGACACTGCAGCTTTTCAGTTAGATGATATTGGCCGAGTCTGGTGCACGCGGTTAAAATGTCTGAGGAAGTGAAATACAGAAAAAGACAACTTACTCATTGTTTCAGTGTTAATTTAATCATACAAATGCTTAATTATAGATACAGAAAAAAAAAAAAAAAAAAGCTTTATTTTGACAGTTTCTCTTCAGATAAATGTGCTATTTTAGGACTATGTAAACTTTCATCTCATCCATTCACCATGCCACCCATCTCAAATCTGTACATAGTCACAAACTAAAACTAAAAAATGAATCCAGCAATATTCAGATTTCTCACCATCTCTCTCTCTCTCTCTCTCTCTCTCTCTCTCTCTCTCTCTCTCTCTCTCTCTCTCTCTCTCTCTCTCTCTCTCTCTCTCTCTCTCTCTCTCTCTCTCTCTCTCTCTCTCTCTCTCTCTCTCTCTCTCTCTCTCTCTCTCTCTCTCTCTCTCTCTCTCTCTCTCTCTCTCTCTCTCTCTCTCTCTCTCTCTCTCTCTCTCTCTCTCTCTCTCTCTCTAAAACACACACAAGCAAGCTCACAAGAAGTAAGCGTGCACGCACACACGCACACACACAAAGAAAGAAATAAAGAATAAAAAGACTGACGTGACAAAAAGAGGCAACGGAGAACAGTGTATACTGTTTGGGAGGAGAACTCTCAGCTGACTCTCAAAAACAAACAGCAGCGCTGAAAAACAGAATGCTGGTGAATTTCACGAGTTGGGTACACGTGATCGAAGAAGCAATGAACTCCAAATGTCATGAATATGTTCATATGTTACAACTAGGATATTATTTGATAAATTAAAATATCCTCCTAGACAAAAAATAGAAAAAGTTCTATCAAAAACTTTTCCCATTGTATTTATAAGCCCAAAATACAGGATGAAATGATCAATATGAACGGAAATCAATGTTAATTTTTAGAATGAGACATTGGTGAAGTGATGAAACTACGGTTTAAATCTTTGTGGTTAACACAATGAAAACAAAACGTAAAGCTATGAGGAACAAAGGCCTTTAGGGGAGAGCAGATAAGCAAAACCAACAAAACTTTCTGGAAAATGCTGGCATCACAGTCCTCAATAACCCCCCCCCCAAACAAAAATAAATCACTTTCCCTCCTCAGATGAGGCGGACAGTGTTGTGCAAATAGCAGTAACAGAACATCAGTGCTAGTAAAAACTGATGCAAACCATTCATTTTCATATTCAGATAGTCTTCAACTCGTCATTTTCTTTCTTTGATTTCTTAGCACCACCTGCTGGCTGTAAATGGGACTGTTTGCATTTGCAGTGCACAGGAAGACCGCAAATAAATAATAACAAACAGGGCAATTAGTGAGTCAGTTCATCCAAATGGTGCAGAATCACTCAACAATACTCCAGAGAGACACGCCCAGTAAAGCGCTCTCCATATCGATGCGTATGTCAATAGACACATCGTCCTTTGCCCAAGTAGTATACACCATTTTTATGTCAGTTAAATCCAAAGAGAAACCATAACATACATGCACACTTAACACACACACACTTAACACACACACACACACACACACACCTAGTACACTTACTGTAGACATCGACTCAGAAACTACAGTCACTCACCAGGCAAAATAGATTTAGATGGCTTTTTTAAACCCTTCCTCACGCCTCACTTGCTCAAATTCACTCGCAGCCTTTTGCGCTTCAGCATCTATTTAAAGCGAAAACCCACCCTAAAAAAACACACACACACACACGCACACGCCCCATGCTGTCTGGATGGAGAAACCTGCAGACAGAACAGATTAGTGTCTTGGTTTTCTGGGTTTTATCTTTGGGAGAGACAGGGTTCCTACACAGGCGTTGTCCATAGTTTTGTTGCGACAGTAGAAATGGAGAATATTTGCCCCCACCATATTTGAGTATCTTTGAATGTGGTATTCAATATGCGTTATTAATGTTATTGTGCGACATCATTTCAAATGTGTCATCGATTATTTGAAGTTACTGACGGTGAGTTTATGTCATAAAAGGTTGAATATGTCAAATAACAATTGTTTTGTTTTTTTCTTCGGGTCCACCTGTGTTATCTGATCCGGCTAAGCACTGGGTTCAAGGAGGGTCAAAAACTGCTCAGTTTAACCGTAATAGGTGAACACTGTTTATAACTTTTAAATGATAAATGTAACACAAAACCAGACACAGGTGGTACATTTTAACACTCTCTGCCATAAATACAACTATTCTCCATCACAAAAATACTTGAAACATGACAGTACGTCACATGTTCTCAAAGTATTTTTAAGCATGAGCTGTTGAACGGATTGCATAAAGAAAATAATACCAGGTAGGTGCGCGCAATGCTCAAACTGACTCCGTATTCTTTTATAGAGTAATCATAATTCACAGTTCCCAATTTGCAAAGAGCGTCCACATCAACATCAAACTCGTTATTGCACCTGGAAACTTCTCTACACTTAAATACGCCGTTGGTCAAAGTCAGATGTTCAAGGTGATTGAACCCAAATTTACTGGATATATTTAACCCTCACACGGCAAAATCTGTAAACATACAACCATTTTAAACGCTCACAAGATGTAAACATGGGAATCTCTCTCCACCAGCCATCCCATATGAAGTGAACGCGGCATTAGTCTGTGGTTTAGTAATGGTCTTTTCGTGAACGGCAATGCTCCGGAGTTCGGTACAGCTGGTCATCACACTTTCTGTCATATTAGTCGTTTAACGTCCCAAATCATTCACAGGTTTGTGTGTGAACCTGGTGTAAGGCTTTCATCGAGAGGAAACCTGGAAAACCCGTAGATTTCTTTTAAACACTTCTCAAGGCCTCAAACTGATTAATGATCACATTTAGTTTTGTACTATTCTCAGCAGCTTTCCAAACATTTCCAGCCCCGTGTAGGAACCCCGAAAGAGACAAAGCATCCAATTGTACCAAATCGTATGTAGATCGTTGAGGGTTGACTTTCCCTTTTTAATTAGGCGTGTTTTACAGTGGAAATAAAAATGGTTGTGTGATTCTATTCTCACGGATTTATAGCACTCTTAAATGAAGCATTCACACATGCGAATCCGGGTGTCGATGTCAGGTGGGATGTTTCGCTGTAGCGGATGTAATCCATCACCTCACTGTAGTTTGTGTCCCTGTGGAAAGGGCCTCGGGGGTTGGGGAGAAGGTTGTCATGAGTCAATATAAAACAACAGTTCCTCCCCCCCCCTTCTGACTCCTCGGCATTTAACGACTCCCAGGGTGTTGAGCTCATCATCCACTATTGGGGGGGCGGGGGGGGTCTTTGTCATTCTAGCTCTGTCCAAATGGATAGGGTCCGTGAATACCCTGGGGGGGGGGGGGGGAGAAGAGAGAAAGGGAATTAAGAGTAGTTTATACAGAATGAGAATGAATACATGTGAAGATAAGTAATTAACACACACACACACACACACACACACACCTCTGATGTTATCATCGGTTTCAGGGCGGAAACAAAAGCGGCATTACATGAAAGAAGCTCCGTCAATGTAAATTTAAATGACAACTTGATGACTAAGTTTTTGACGGTCCAGTTCAGCCACCCAGGAGTTGGCTGTTACCTGAAACTGGCTCAGCTATGACAGGTATGAGGTGATACGTGTGTGTCTGCACTGATGTGCCCCCACCTGAGACACAGTTGTTACTGACTAACAGCTGAATGCCGTGATGATGGACTTTTTCTTTACACAAACTAAAAAGCAAGTTTTTTTCTGTGTGTGATGCATGTCACAATGCAATTCACAAATGAACATCAGCAATACTCACGTGAGGGACTTGTCTCATACTCCATCATCACACCTTTAGTCACAGTACATCCTTCACATTAATATCGTCTTTGATTTACTATTGAGCAAAACTGAAAGCCTTGGTAGCCGCCTCCTTGGGCTGTAATGATCATTATACACCGGGGGGGGGGGGGGGGGGGGGACGACAACTTCCTAAAATACCACTAGCGGGGCGAAACAAAAATTTGACCTGAGCGTGCAGCCAAAGGAAAGGCTATATCAATACAAACGCCATATATTGATCTCAAAGTGCAGCTGGAGATTACAAGAATGTCATCATTAGTTTTGAGGTAGACAATCTAAAACTGAGTTGTAAGACAAATTGAGATAAGTCAGGTACCAAACGTCATGGCAATCCATCAAACAGCTGTCTAGATATTTCATTCTGGATCGATGGACGTCTCTAGCGTGGCTGAGCAATAACTAACCAAGCCGTGAAGCTATTGCAGTTAAACCAGTTTGTTCAACAGTGTGAACACAACAATGCTGTATCGCTGCAACCTAAACTCTGATACTACCCACAACTGTCCAGAACCATAATGTTTTTTATAACATTTTAAAATATTCCTCTGCTTTAATGCTACAGCACACAGTACTACAGGACACCCACTCTTACTTCAGCCTACTGCTTTGTTAATCAATCAGAGGTCCTGATCCAGATCCTGTGGATTGACATTTGATTTTCTTGGAATTAAATGTTGAAGGTTTGACTGTTGAAACACGTGCAAACTAACCAGCAAATCAATCCATCTTACAGAAGCACTTACATACACCCCACACCAGAGTCCCACTGTCATGATGCAGGCTTAATGGAAACTGTATTTTGCACATGAACCCTCAACAATAAATCCGAAAGGTGACTTAAATGAGCTAAACTCATCAATGTAGTGAAAGTAGTTCTTACGGGTTTAAAGTGGCAGTTTTGTGAAGTGCAAAACCCTAAGTTTGATGCATACATACCTGACCATAAGTCACCACGGAAAGATTGGTTTGGAGACCATTAGACGCCCTATTTACAGCATTATGAGACAGTCCATTTTGATCTTGCTGGATTGGCTCCTGTGTGCGTTCCCACGCTCCGCCAGGATCTCTGAAGCTGTCGTCGGTGGTGTCGTGCTTGTTCTTCTGTGGCGAGGCAAAGGGGTTGAAGTCCCCCTGCACGTTGCGTTGGGGTTGGGTGTTGAATTCCGTCTCGAAAGATGACAGCTGCTGGGTCACGCCGAGGAGACCGCCGACCTCTACGCTGAGAATCACCCAGATCACATCTGTGGAGAAAAGAAGCATTCACAAGTGAGTCAACCCACCGATTTTGCCGATTTCCTCTTTGTTACGGTGTGAATTGACGCTTCACCAAGTACCAAAAGCAGAATCGTTGCGTGGCATCAGCCAGCTCCACAGACTCTCATGCAATTGTTCCATATGTTGTTCATTATCAGGCTGGTATTGTGGATTTGGAAATGTTGTGTAATAGTGATACCAGTCACCTGGAGAGGTTGGAAGGAGATATACTTTTCCAAAACGTTATGTTTCTACATTAAAACCTGTGGAGCTAACATTAGCACTTCTATGCTAAGCTACTGAATGTATACACATGCTGCATTTGCCTTTTAATGAATCGAACAGTGAATAAAGATCTTAAGTTGCTGCATTTAATGGTTTTCTGTCATGATCACCAGGTGATGTGGTGGCTCACTTTTACGTCGTGATCGCCTTTAGTTTCTAGCTCTATCTTGTTAACCCGTTCTCGCTGCTGAATCAGTGTAACATTCTGGCGTAGTCGAGACCCTTCGGTCTACTTCTCTCTGACATCGCCTTCTCTGTTTTCCAATAATAGCAGTTCATGGAGTGTAGTTAGTGACAGTGTGGGCTCCATGGTCGCTCTAATAAATGTCCTGATTTGGTGATTTCGTACCTCCGTAGAACAATCCGCTGGCTGTACACATCCTCCACTGGCCCTGGTACATGCCTGGAGCTGTGGGACTTCGCATCTGCACGCTCACATCTGATATTTCCTGGGGGTCTAGTGACTTCACCATTACTGCGTTTACGTGCCCAAACTGATCCCCGCCGATGTATTTGAGACAAACCCCAGGTGGCCACGACTCTGCACCTACAGTACACAAAGAGGAGCGCAGTCAAAACACAGTTCAACGACAAAACCATGACGTGGTCAATGACATTTGGTCTTCTTGCATGCAGATTCAGAAACGCTAATCATACTGTGAAAGCTACACATGTGAATGCGGTGACGTGCTCTGCACCTGTGTTTTGTATTCTCCAGGTCTTCGTGAACGGTGTATCTGGAGGAACAGACTCTCCTTCCCCGATCGTCACGTCCTCAACGAAGGACATGGAAGGCGTGTTGATGTTGGGACTTTCAAAGTCATAATATGCACCAATAGCAGCCTGCAGGTTCCTGTTCCAACACAAAAGGGAAGAGCAAGGTGTTAACAGGAGTGGACATTAAACGTGTGACCCTGACCACAAGATTTTGTATTTGACAGTTAGAAAGTAAGCTAATTAATCAAGAAAAACATTTGTTTTTTGTGCACATTGTGCTGTTTTTAGAATACTTTTTCTCAATGCACAATACTAAAAGATATTTGTCTTTCTAATCCCTGCCTCACAAACTATTTAATCAAATGTGACAATCCACCAATCGGATACTGACAATTACAAAAAGGATCACTCCTAAAATAGGATTCACATAGACTGTGTAACTCCCTTACAACTATCACGACTCCTTTTAATCCGTGCATCAAGAGACGTACTGGAACTGCTCAGAAGTCAGTGAACAATAGAGCATCTCTGAACATCTCTTTCATTGAACCATTGTTTTCTATTTGTGTGTGAAGCGCTTCATACTAAAGCTGAACCAAAAAGAAAATGAATCTGTGGAATACAACAGAAAACTGATTAATTGCTTCGGTCCGTTTCTAAACAGATATGCTTACTTTTCTTAATTACTGAGTCCAGTTTCTAAAATTGGATGATTAGATTTTTTTTCTTGGCCTTCTATGATACAAAACTGAATATTTTGGGGCTTTGGACTGTTGGTGGAACACAACAAGTCGTTTAAATATTCAACCAGGCCCCTGGGAATGGCCATTTTGAATACACTTTTATGAAGATAAAAAGTGTGACGGAAGTAGTTGTGTGGACATTTCTTTTAAAAGAGCTTGAGAGAGGTGAAAACCGTAATTACATGCTCACATCAGCACACCTGGCCACATGTCGTGAAAAGTGGGCATACTTATCAGGTGGCAGTTTGGAAAGTTACAAGAATTATCAGACACTTGACAAATCAAACATCGGAAAGACGTGGGAGGAGGAGGAGGAGTCAAACGCTGTTTACAACAAGAGCTTTGATGTAGGCCATGTCTGTATACAGATTTTCTTTTTTTTTAAACAGATATTTTCCTCTATGTTTAAAAATAGAATTCTGTCCACACGACCCTTGTTTAAAAAAATATCTCCGTCCACATTAGAGCGTACAAACGACTCCAAGCGCTCACCGGGCCAGTAGGATACGTCATCGATACGTCAAATACCAGAGAACACGGTTGTGAGCATGCGTAGGGTTAGGGTTTATTTTATGAGTTTATTTCCCTTTGTTAACAAATAGTAAACCATAGTAAAGCAATAGATGAGGTGGACCAAATAACATTGGGCGCATGAGACACCTCTGTTTCAGTGTAGATTTTATTATTTTCAGAAATATCCGTTGTGGTGAGCTAAAACTCTGTTTGCGTGTTGACAAGAGGCCAAAAGGCAGAGGAAGATATCTGTTTAAATAAATAACTGAATATGTGTAAAACACACTTGACACCTTTAATCCCCGGTTTGGGTCATGCAAAGACACTGAATCATAATGCCACTCAATAAGGTCTTTCACTGGACCCTCTTGCCTAGTCTTCAATGCAAACGTATTGATATCAATTCTAGTATCCAAGTTGATGACATCCCTGGCATTCTCAGCCTTGAGAAAACGCTTCCAGAGCCACTGAAGACACAATACAACTGTTCCCTTAGACTAAACCGTACATGCTATGACTATTAAACTGATTTTTAGGTGTAGAATTGGTGAAAACCCTTTAATGAAAGTGACTTTTGTGTCATCTGCTAACTGATTATGAGACAAACTGCATCAGGAGCTAGTTATGGAGCTATTTTTACCACACTAAAATATCTTGGGGGAAATCGTGATCATGTACAATACTGAAGTTGGACAAGACATGCTTTCCTAAAATAATCATGGGTAATTATAAACTCTGGATTCAAATAAAACTACACAGTGATGTTACTAGTGAACTAATTTCGGTGGTCAAATCCCAGCAACTGTCACGTGATGATGTCATCTTGTATACCGTGACGAATTCCAGACTCCAAAATGAAACTTGAACAAGATTGGGTTTCTGGGTGGGTCCTCCCTTTAAAAAAATGATTGTGATCACGGCCACTAATAATTGATTAAGTAAAAGCTAAAAAAAATGAATTGATCAAAGACTACTTGTTGTCCACCGTCCATTGATCACGACTGGTTACGTCATCAGACTAACGTGAGTTGTGTCTTCCCGGAGCAGCTCGGTGTAACTGGCTGTGAACACTCTTATGTAATATGGCAGATAATCTACACGAGAGTTCCCTTTGCTTAAATTAGCCTGCTAGCTAGTTAGCCAGCTTGCTCTTTGCTTTTTAAAACTAATTTCATATTATTATAACTCACAGCTGGGGCTAAACTTTACCGTTTCACTTCCGCTTGCCCCCGCAACGATCGTCAGGAGTTACGTTAACTATAACCGTGAAGGAATGGTGTAATTATCTTCTTGGGTTTGAACAACGCTAACTTAGAACCGTGTGTGTCTGCCTCCATCTTTTTAGCAGTTTGTCGTATGCTAACTAGCTAATTATACAGTCTATGTTAGCATAATGTTGCTGTCCGACAACAGGCCCCTCGGATCCCCGAACTCACCAGTTGGTCATGTCCAGGAAGAAGGCGCAGCCAGCCGGGTTGAGCTGGAAGCCCAGCAGCCTCTGAAACTCCGAAATAAGGACGTCCTTGTCCGTGGTTCCCATGCAGCTGAACTTCTGCATGAGCTCCGCGTCCACGTCCATGTCGATGCCCTCCATGGGTGGCGGGTGGCCCGTAGCGGCGACGGGGTGGTGCGGGGAGGGGGGGGACCTCTCTCAGTTTAGTCCGAGGCCTTGTCCAGCCATAACAACCAGCTCAACAACAACAACCGTTAATGCGCATGGCACGACCAGGGGGACGATGTTTGACGTTGCAACAGCCCGCGCGTCACCTTCGCCAATCACGAAGTGGGCGTCGACGTCATCTGTTGCTATTTGCAGCCACCTTTTCATTGGTTTATCAATGAATCGTCTCTGCTCCTTATGAAGTGCAGTACCAGATACATCAGAAGGGTTATATAGGATAAAATAATGAAAGGATGAATCTTGATAGCACCAGTATACATTTTTTTTAGAATAGACGTAGGGCACAACCAATTCATACAGCTTTAAATCCAGGATTATTAAAACAAATCATCATTTATCATTTAGTTTATATACATTTTGCTCATTTAGTAGCTCAGTCCTAGATAACCTACATCAGATGTTTGATAGTGGATGTAATTTTTGCTCAATTTGTAGGGCTATTTCCTTTTGTACTACCGGCATTCCCACTATGAACCAGTCTACATAATTATATAAGGATGTGTATGGAAATGACTGTTTGCATCTTTAGATTTGTTTTATTTTATATGTGCAACCCTGTGTTATAAAATGACAAATACAGGAACATTGTAACATTGTAACTTGAATTATTAGAACACACTCTTTTTATAACTGTAGATTTTCTCTTCAGGTTTTTTCTTGAACAATCTGTACTCGTGAACTGGAAAATCTACATTTAGAATTCCATTGTATACAAAACCTCTTCCTGTAGGCTATCTTAAACATTTAATTGAATTAAAAATGGCTTGACAGTTTTTCTAAAGTCCGTTGAGATGTATTGGTATTCATAAAAACTACAAAACCCTTCAGAATAATATTCAAACCCCTTTCTCACATTTTTACAAGAAATGTGTAACTGTTGGTATCAACAACTTTACACCTACTATAAAGACATACAAATTATTTTCATAGAAAGTGAAGAAGGAATTGGTCGGGTAATCCTTTTTCTTTTTTGACGTGTGTACCTGTGGACATAAATTGAGAAGTTTGTAAAATATATATAACTATGTAGATGCTCTTGTGAAGTAAGAATAATGCTCTGTCTGCAATTTTCTTTTTTATGTACTAGAAGTCATATTTCTTTATTTGTTTATATGTGCTATAGATTGTATTTGCTGTTGTTGAGTTTGATTGTTGGTTTAGATTTCATTTGCGTGGTGACAAGTTTACAAGTTTGTGGGTATTGTTCAAGCGTGTTTCCATTTTATGCTACTGGGACAAATATATATATACTATTTTATTTTATTAACAGATATCTTTCGAGTGGCGGTCACTTTCAGGCGGAACTAACAGTCGATAGGTCTTATATCTGGTAGGAACACTTATTGGGAACACCGGAATTGCGCTCTCGACGGAGATTGCCGGGGAACATGCCTAAGTAAGTATAGATATTAATTCCCTTTCATGCGTAATCTATAATATCCACGTTTCAACGAACTTAGTTGGTGTTTGAATTAAGCAACGAACGACGGTAACACAAAGCCTCCTCTGACAGTGAAACGGACCAGTGTGTTTCCAGATGGACGCGGTACGCTTTGTGTGGGCTGTGTCTATTTGCTGGACTCAGCCTCGATGTGAACAGAGCTAACAGAGACCAGCAAAAGACAATCGCAGCGCCGCGATATACAATCAATTGATCTGATATAATCCACGTTGCTGCCTATTTTTACGACTTCTCACCCACGTCTATTTCAACATGAAGCAGTTTCTTTTTGTCGTTAGATATGAGTTGGTAACCGTAACGCCGTATCTGAATGAGTTTTTTTTTTTTACCAGGTTAAATCAATTTATTTTTCAGGAATAAGAGCTGATTATACTGACGGTGTAGCAAGTTCTAAAACATCATCTATCTCACAGTAACGCTCACATGGCTCCGGGGTGAACGTCGACACATCTCTGTAAAGTGGAGAAGCTGCAGAGAACAACTCAAATAAGTGGCTACACAATACTAATAACGAGTATGATGCTAACAAAACCAAGTATTGCTTCTTTATTTTATTACGACGGTGACCCAAACCGAGGTTATCCGTGTCCAGGGTGAAAATGTGTACAAGACAGTGTGCTAACCTGTTCTGCACAAGGCACAGAAGTCCTGTTGTGTTTGATACCTCACTGTTTCCTGCAGCACATGTAGTAACCTCTGCACAATACGCGGGCTACAATTCCTGCAGGACTCCAACTCACGACAGAAATATATTCATGTTGGGATTTATTTTTAAAGGCAATATTAGCACGATGGCTAAATAAAAACGTTTACAGACCAAACAGTAGTTGACACAAGTGAATATCTATATTGTAGCTAGTTAAACCGGACAAAGACCAATTTTTTTTTGGTTATGTGTCAAAGTAAACTATTCTTTTTTTCCCTTTTAGTTCTACAGTGATTTATTTCCCAGCTCCAATTTAAAGTATACAGCTTTGGGACAAGTCATGTCTACAGCTCTGAACTTTTCTTGTTTACCCCCCCTCAACAGGTTTTACTGTGATTACTGTGATACCTACCTTACTCATGATTCGGTAAGTTGTGCTTGTGCGGTACCAAATCAAATCGTTGAAAAGCATGAGGTAATCTCTTTTTTGTTGTATTTCACACCGGTTAAATATTTTCCACAAATCTGTTCTAGCCATCAGTGAGGAAGACCCACTGCAGCGGCCGAAAGCACAAGGAAAATGTGAAAGATTACTACCAGAAATGGATGGAGGAGCAGGCTCAGAGCCTCATCGATAAAACAAGTAAGCAGATCATCGGCTCAATTATCCGGAGAACACGGCCGAGTGACTCTAGAAGCACCAAGCAACTGTACTCGCTGTTAATTGTTTAAGACACTTTGCCACTCGGACAAAACTCGTTTCCTAAACGGCTCGAGTGCTGAATATCCTCTAACCTGCATGTCTGACAATGTTTTTTTTAAGAGTTAAACACAAAGTGTCTGCTCTTTGAGATGCAGCCCATGTGTGCCGTAAGTTTAACTTAACCTCTAGTGGTTACTAACACCTTATTGATGAGT
This sequence comes from Pholis gunnellus, assembly GCF_910591455.1. NCBI lineage: Eukaryota > Metazoa > Chordata > Actinopteri > Perciformes > Pholidae > Pholis > Pholis gunnellus. Next base: position 7,325,758 of record NC_136529.1, on the reverse strand, counting down.
TATTTGATCTTTCACACTCATGATACAGAATGGTTTTTCATCTCCATATTTAATATCCTTGTATAGACAATAAAAGTAGGCGTTGGAGTAAAGCCTGCTTCGTATCCCCCCCCAGGCCTGGCTTATGCATGTGTGTGGGACCGCCATGCTCTTTGCTTAAATAGTGCGCTGTACACCAGTTTATCTGGGCCCCCTCAGAGATTACAACCCGCTAATCCACATGAGAGATGCAGTATTGTCCACCGTGGAGGAACATGTTTTTAGAGGCTAGATTATCCTTTGAAACACTAAAAGAGGCTATGCTACACATCTTTTTATTTTAATAAAGTAGACTGCTTTATTAGTAGTGTTGTGTTTAATCTGTGTTCATTATTTAGCATGCTACCCCAAACACTCATTGTTGCAGTGGACGGCAGCATTGCAGCACTAACATTAAACCGAGCAGTGTATTTTGCTGTGCAGAAATGTGAGAGGGACCCCATGCGGTGCACTTTGTGTCGTTCTTTGCGTTGCGTACAGACACGTATGAAACCGGCTTCAGTTCATTCTTTCTGAACACAAGAAAAGCAAAGTGATCGAGTGCTGAACGCGGAGCTGTGTGTTTCATTCTTCTTCTCTTTTTTTTTTTTGTGCCTAATGTTTTGTCTTCTCTCCCGACAGCGGCCGCCTTTCAGCAGGGAAAGATTCCTCCCACACCGTTCCCTGGTGGGCCCCCCCCAGGTGAGTCCGTTTCAGCTCTGCAGTGATTTGAGTCACTAACCCTTACTGGAGACTCTGGCTCTTGATGGGTAGATCCATAGTCAATGGGGGAACTGCTGTCAGCATTTTGCTTCTTATCAGGGATTATTGAGATAAATCTTATTAGAATTATCAATCAACCGAGGCCGTGAAGCTCCTGTTCCTGTGGGATTACAGCTAATTCAAATTGATAAAATGAGCACACCACTGGACATAAATAGAAACCACAGCATGGAGAGGCACCAGTTGGAATTTTTTAGAAGTCTGACCCGTTTTTCTTTCAAAAAACTATAGTTGAAAGCACACAAACATTTTTTTTTTACTTGTTCATTCATAATGAAATGGTTAATGTTGTTAAGGTTGTTCCTCAACGGATTGTTTTGGACTTGAAAGAGTTACAAATTGCGAGCTTTATGTTTTATCACTCGCACTGAAGAACTGTGCGCGCGTGTGATTCTAAGTAATAAAAGCACTGATGTTTCTAAAGGAAACAACAGATGGCCAAATCACTTGTGGCCACATTTGCAGATGTACAACAGTCCTGCAATAAATCCTTCACGAATGTGATCATGATGTGTTTTGTTAAAACAGTGAGAGAGGTGTTGATGGTGCTGTTAAATGATGTTGCGTCATACTGTTTCTAATATTTTGTCCAGCCCATTTATATCAGTGAGGGTAAGCTAAATAACGGAAACACCTCTCTGTATAATGCACTTCAGTTCCACAAGTTTATTTAGTGTCTGAAATGATGATCATGCCGAACTTAGATAAAAGTAAAAAAATCATTAGTGGTCTCATTTTGTCTCGTATAGTGTTTACACGATGAATACAATTACATTGCGTAATAATGTATAGTCGTAAGTAACACAGGTGCATGTTTTCAGTTCAGTCAGAAGTCAATGCAAATAAAGCTAAAATAAAAAATGTGAATCTGATCAAACTCATTGATTGAACACTAACCTTTGCTGTTTGTAACACAGGCGGTCCTCCTCGGCCAGGCATGCTCCCAACGCCCCCCATGGGAGGTCCTCCTATGATGCCCATGATGGGGCCCCCCCCACATGGGATGATGCCCGGTGGACCCGGTAAGACGCATGTTTCTATGACCGCGCTTCACTCGTTCCTAACGTTGTGTGGCATTTAAAGTGCTCGCAGAAAGTTTGCAGCAGGTCAGTCGGCCATTAAAGGGTTAAGTGGGTTTCATCTGTTCTTATGTAGTCACAAATAAAGAAGTTAAAAGAATAACCAGGTTGTTCTAAATGACTTGTGAAGTCTTCATGACTCTCTTGTGTAAAGCCGTTGTTGTAAATTAATAGCCAATGCTGTGCATCCCCTCACTGTCACTCTTAGGAGGCATGAGGCCGCCGATGGGAGGACCCATGCAGATGATGCCCGGGCCGCCACACATGATGCGTCACCCTCGGCCGATGATGATGCCAGTCAGGCCGGGCATGATGCGACCGGACAGATAAGACCGGCTGGATTTTCTCCGCTCTTTGTTGCCACGAACAGACACTGTCGACTGAGGACACTTGGCTCAACACTTGGATTTTTCCTTGCGCCTTTTTTAAATTTTCAAACGTCCAATTTCTTCAACCTCAAATCTGAAGTCCCCGATGTAATTATGTCAACTTTGTATAATTACTTAATTTTCTTGTGCTGGTATTTATTACTAAACGCCTCCCATTAGAATTGATGTCACATCCCTGTTTTTTTTTTAATTAAAACGTCCTCTCGTGTTCGTATCAAGTTTGAAATATCTCGTCTCACTTTGACAAAACTGTTCAGCACACATTTAAAGAGCGTGTTCGATATGACAATATTTGTTGGTATATTTTTACTTTTTTGTTTTAGGGTTTTTACATATTTTTGTTGTATTTCATTGCAATGCTTTGAGAAATAAAAAGGTGATTTTAAACCAGTGTTTTTTGTAGATTGTATCCTTATCAACAAAGCTCATATTTCATGTTTTAACGGTGTCTTATTCAATTATTCAGACACTTTACACGTCCAGCTCAGCATCAAACATCACATGGACAAAATGAGTCTCATTGAGACCCAATCCCAACGTCTGCACTGAACCCTAAAGTTTCAGGGACGTCGTCAGCGTCACCTGGTGAATGTGCTTGAGTGTAGGAGGCTGCAAGGGCTCCAAATTGTATAAAATAGGAATGGGACACGTTACCGATACTACGCCAAAATGTACAATATATACAGCTGTGGGTTTGGGATGAGAGAAAGCCAAATGAAAATTGTCAAGTGGTACTCTTTACCTAAAATAAACTTTGTACAGTGAACTGCCGACAAAATAAACAAAATCAACTGGAAGGAGGAAACAAAATCCATCAGATGGAAAGATCCACAACTGACTTCATGCTAACATTGCTTTGTATCTCGGCGGGCCGCCCCTCCAATAACACGGTAGAGGAAACACTGTAATTAAGCTTAACTCTGTCGCTGCACAGCCTTGATTTAAACCCAAAACAGCGACCTGAGCTTTTCCTGAGTGAACGTGACATGTCCTCTCTGCCTCAAGGTGTGAATGTGTCTTAACACTGTAACCTACTGGTGACCTGTTCAGGGTGAACTCTGCGTCCTGCCCACTGCATTCTGGGATGCGCATCACCCTGTCCAGACCCTGAATTTTACACATAGTAAAAAAAAAAACAGACTGATGTTTTTTAAAATCTGTTTTTTCACGAGAGACAAATGAGAACGTTGACCCGGCCCTCATTAGTTTATCCAGTCAAGCGTGTTTGAAGAATTACAGCTCTTACGTAAGAATCTGTGGCTGCAAGTGAATCATTATCTCAGCTGACATTTGTGTTCCTCAATGCCTTGAAGAATTCAGCACTCTCCTCTAGCTGGATTGTATCCATAATCGCCGGCGTCCTGTCTATAATGATGAGAACGTCTCAACAGATGGAGCTAGAGAGTCGTCATGTTTTGCGATTGAGAGCCAAGACACTGGAATGATGTGCGATGACTGATTATGTGCTTCCATGGACTGTCAAATTTCTTTGTATCTCACACTCCCAGAGGACATTTTTGTGGCTTTATGGTTTATGAAATTTCTAGGCCACATACAAAAGAGAAACAAATGTGTTGGGTTGGGGGGACATATGCTTCACGTCGTGGTTCACGCCGTGTTTGCCAATTTATATACTTGCAGACCGGACGGAAAGCTCTGCAGAGATGATCCAAACTGTTCTGCTGCTGTGCATCAGATGAATTTGGGTAGCTGTCAGTCATGCGGGTTGTACATTGTGATCTTCAAAGAGACTTTGGTAGATTACATGCAATGTGATGGCCACTCTAAGGGATGGATTCCATTAAAAGCCCTGTACACATCCACTCCCCACATCAGCGAGACAGAAATAAAACCATGCTAATGCACATTTTATGCATATGCCGAGCATACACGGATGTCCGTGTGTCAGCTGGAGTCTGAAGAGTCTTTATGAATATTCCATCTAGCCATGAAGTGGAGCGTTGCCCTGAAGGGAGTGAAGTGGAGTGGAGGAAAGTGTTTATGATTAGAGCTCAGGAGTCGAGGAAATAAGCCTTGGTCATGAGAGAAATGTATTACAATACATTTAAGAGGAGGGAGACTGCTCGTGAACGGACACTGTAGGGCTTGATCAGATATGTTGAATGTGAAGATGAGAAAAATTTGGTTTTGAAACAAAAAAACTGCTGCACTGTAAAAACTCTTAACTCTTAACTATAAAGTCAAAGTGTTCAGATGTTTACTACTTTTCTTCAATCTTTTATCATCAAATAAAATTACTCAAGAGCGTTGCTTTCTTATAGGGAAATACTTCCCAGCATGCACAGTATTGGTGTTAAAATGATTGCTTGCTGTTATCATTCCTCTTGTTCATACTGTAAGTGACGAAGGTCTGTACAAAAATATATTCCAAAGTTTATCTGAGGTTGATTTGAGGCTTGTGCAGCTCGAAATGATCCATAGTCTCCCAAAGTTTTTAAATTGCCTCTTTGTGTCGACATTCCCTCCTACTTGATTGTATTAACTCAGGCTGCTGAAACCTAATACCTTCAGCTGATTATTTGAAAGCCAAACTTAAAAAAAACGCGTATCCATTAAAAGCTCACCTATTTGAAACCCAGCATAACATCGTTTATGTGGCTGTTGCCAGAGATGGGCAGTATTTCTATTACTTGTAATTGAAATACGTATTTCAATTACTTTTGAGTATTTTGTAATTTGTATTTGATAGGGCCGATTAAAAATCTAACGTAATTTGTAACAAAATACTTTAGATTGGAGTAATTTTGTATTTAAAATACTCAAAATACTTTCTCCACGAAACAAAAAACAGTTCACGAGTTCAGTCTTCAGATCTTCAAGTTCAACGGATTGTCAAGTATTTTGAGTGTGACAGATGTCAACTAGCTTGATGTATAACTTATGTCTGGGTCTGGCTACATAGCCTATTGTATATACATGGTGATGGTTATAATATCAAGCTAGCGATCGATGCTAACATGCGAGCGATCGATGCTAATATGCTAATGACGCTAGCATGCTGTCTAGGCTAGTGCATAGCCAGTGTTTAGCAAGTTAACTTATCAGTCGAGTAGCTAGCTATTTAAGCAAAGCAACTTCACGTGGAGAATCTCCAGAAACTGAGCAGAGTGGATCTGCTTCTGTGTTGAAGGCATAATGATATGAAATGTTCTTATTGTAGAACATATGATGTGTCTACTGAACTAATCTACATCAAATTATTTTTATTAAACATGTTTCTTTTTGTTAACTTGTTTAGAACTTTTCTTCTTTTAGTATACAAGTGTTCATGACAATAAAATCTTAAACTGCCTTTAAATATTAGTCTTGGCCAATGTAAACATTAAGAATAAGCTTAAATAAATATGTTATATATTTGTAAACACACACTGCTATATATTTGTAAACACTGCTATATATTCGTAAACACATTTAGTGAAGCTTAACCCATATGCTATGTGCAGTAATCATAATATGTCTCTAAGTGTAAAGTCACAGAGTGAGGCAGTGTATTCCACCTGCGCAGGGCCCCCTCATTATCTAATACAAAACAGGAACCAGGTACTCCCCGGTCTTGCCACTGCCTGGTACAAAATAACAGTTTCGACTAACAAGTAGTTAAGCGACCATGGCTTTAGAATGAACTCTCAAACACACACACACACACTGACCTGACTCATCGCTGGAGCGGCTGGCTATCCGTGTGCCGGTGGGGACGGACGTCCTGTGCACCAATGAGGCCCTCAGAAAGTTTAAACCAAGAGCCGCCTCCACCAATAGTCAACCAATCACAAAATGCCCTTAAGAACATATAAATCATTGTGACTCCCCCTTGGGGAGCGCCTTTTTCTTTGCTGTCACAGATAGTTTTGATGAGGTCCGAGCTCGTATTGATCTGCTGCGTCAGAATACTCCTGTTATGAATAAACACTTTGTTCGATTTTAAGTATTTTGAGTTCAGTCTTGTCTGTGTCCTCTTTCATTAACACCAACTAAAGTCCAAAGAACCTGAAATGTAGAGATGAGTATAGTGTCAGTAAGCCGTTGTAATGAAACATGTTGGTTAGATGTCTTTAGGAGAAGATATATCAACCAACATACTGTTGTCTGAGGTGCAGGGGAATGTGTCACAGACTTTCAGATGTGAAATAACTAAATAACATTACAATGAATGAGAGAGCTTTAGGGCTCTCTTAGTGTTTGGAGCTAAGTTGTATTTCCTAAACGTGCAAAAGGACTAAATATCTGTTTTAAGTTATCAATTTTGTATCAGAAGGCACATTTGTGAGGCTTATAAGGACTTCAGTGTGAAATGTTTGCCTAAAGCAGAACAGCTGGAGGTCAGAGTGGGTGACATCAGCTGCTCCGCTATCGCCCCCTTCTGGCTTGGGCCCCGTTCCTCGTACGTGGTTCAACTAAGTCAATCAAATGTCCTATCATCCAGCTTAAATTAACCCGATGATTGATGTCAGGCTATCTCGCGTCCTCAAAGGCTGATCCGCGCTCAAACAATCTCGTTAATTCGAACCAGAAACCATGATTTTCTAACAGTACAACGGCCAATAAACTCAAAGAAAGAGCCTCTTTTTGTCCGCTGATGAGCAGGAGATGATCATGAACGCATATGAGGGAGTTAAATGCGTAAGTGTTGGGAAAATGTATAGGTTAATTTTAAGTGCCTCATCACCCCAATCAATCAGATGATATTTCTTTAAATGTGCCTGCTGGCAGTAGGCTTAATGGAACGCATCATCCAATGAGATCTTATAGTGAAAATTATTATCTCAACTCTTTCAGAATAAGTAGATAAAAACAAGCCCAAAGAGTATCTAACTGATACGAATTAATAGATACTTATGAGGATATATGTACTGTATGCGCTTATGTATCATGTACTATATATATGTGTATATACATGTATGTGTAGTTTACCATATACAACTAGGAGTTTGAATATGCGTGTGCGAATCTGTGTATGGGCATATCAGTATATGTATTATTCATAATCAGTAATTCAATCAATTGAAGCAGTGAAAATAAATTATGTGTGATTCTCTCTATTCTTATCATGAGTCCACCTTAATCATGTTCTACAATAATGATATGCTATGGTGTACTAATAATACTGTCATATAATTATGAGTGCTTTCAACCATCATGTAGTTGCAACCCAGCTATCAAGAGGACACGGGAGCGAGTAAAAACTAAGCACTAAAACATTATTCAGAATGGTGAGTCAATATGAAGGCAAATCACTGTCAAAATCCGAGAGCGCAAATGAGATCCATGCGCGAGCGAAAATCAAACAGCCGCGCTGTTACTTTGACGAGCGCTTTTATATCACTCAGCGAGCAAAAGTCGCTCGCGAAGTTTAAACCTGCTCGCTCGTGAGTCTTTTTCCTGCTCGCTCGCGAGTAGTTTTTCTTTTTGACAGTAAGTGGGCGGACCCAGTCTCCCTTGTATCTCTACATATAATTGGTTACAAACCTCGTCTTTGGATAAACCGGATATCACTCTGACTTTTCAGATTTTCAGATTGCACTACAGGTCAGGGGCAAATAATGTACATTTTACTGCACGGGTACTTTTACTTTCTGCACATAAAGTACATTTTGCTGATAATAACATACTTGACTAAGGTTTTGATTGCAGGTATTTCACTCGTAGTGGATTATTGTTTCATCAGTATGTTATTAGTACGTTTACTGCAGTGAGGATCTGAATACTTTTTCATCCACTAATTACTTGTCAGTGATTTAAGTTGGGCAAACAGTTAATATACAAATAGTGGTCCCTAATCTCGGCTCCAGATCCTTGAGCGGGTCCAAATTGTTGCTCATATTATATCTCTTAACTTCTGTAAACATAACAGTATGATTAAATATGATCATCATGTTTTAATCAATTAAGATCAAAAAGTGTCTTTGAGCTGTTTGTCACAAGAGGTTTGACTATCAAACACACATTGTCTGTAATAGAATGATGGAGTGAATTTAAACCAATCTGAGCAACTTGACTTTAACACATTTTGTATTATTGTATTTAATAACGCTATTAAATTGAATTGAAAACCACCTCTATCAGACCTAGCATCTGCGTCAGAGTGATATCCGGTTTATCCAAAGACGAGGATTTTAACCAATTATATGTAGAGATACAAGTGAGACTGGGTCCGCCCACTTACTGTCAAAAAGAAAAACTACTCACGAGCGAGCAAGAAAAAGACTCGCGAGCAAGCAGATTAAAGTTTCGCGAGCGAACAGGTTTATACTTCGCGAGCGACTTTCACTCGCACGAGAGTGAATTTTGCTCGCGGAGTGATATAAAAGTGCTCGTCAAAGTAAAATACGCTCGCGGCTGTTTGATTTTCGCGCGGGCATGGATCTCATTTGCGCTCTCGGATTTTGACAGTGATTTGCCTTCATATGCGGCGTGTGGTGTTAAATGTATGGCTTGAGAAGGTCTTGTAAATAAATGATTCCGTGTCGGCAGAATCGATAGCGCTCGTACAGGAAGTCATCATGCCATACCAGACAGTGATGCCTGTGGTGAGGGTGCTCTCTACCAGTCCTCTGTAGGCCTGGGTGAGAGGGCGACGGCTCAGACCAGCTTTCCTGAGCAGCCTGATGAAATAAAGCCTTTTCTGGGCTTTCTTTACTGTGGCTGTGGTGTTAGGAGTCCAGCTCAGGTCCGAAGTAACCTGCATTCCCAAGAATCTGTAGCCGTCGGTCCTCTCCACCTCGGTCCCCTTGATGATAAGAGGCTGTAGAGGGGGAGGATTCTTCCTGAAGTCTATTATTATTTCTTTGGTTTTGTCTGTGTTGAGGATGAGGTTGTTCTCTTCTCCGTAGACAAGAATGTTATTTACCAGGGTCCTGCACCCTGACTCGTCCCCTCTGTATATATGTGGCCTAATTAAAAGGATGAGACCAAACACTCAGATACATTTAGATTTTATGTGGGTCTGTCGTGTAGACAAGTTAACAAATTGAGTTCGAGGCGTTTACTTAGATTCAAGCAATAGTTTTATTTATCACAGAGATATTAGCCGAGCAGTTAAACGTGCACGGTCCTAACAGTTCCTCTCCGAGTGAGAGCAACGTGAAAAGGCGCTTGGACACGGCAGCTCGGTAAGTTTTGTAGGTTCTCCTTAGAGGAGCCTATTGGTCAAAGTCAAGTTGCAGGCGGGATCGATTTTAGCAGAGCGGCCTGGTTGGAGCACTGAGCATATCCGCTCACACTGGCTCTCGTCCGGGATCCTCCTTCGATGCGTCTTCAGTGTGTGTGTATGTTGTGAAAGCCTAGCCTAACAGGCTCCAAAGTGTGACGTCTACGTTTTGCTATCTCAAGCTGTGGTACGTACTGTTCTCAGCTGGCAGTTTACTCCAAGATTTGATATCAGTGTATAGTTGCCCAAGCGTGTCCTTCAGAGTTACAGTTTTCTCATTCCTTTGTACAGGCGAGTGCTAGAGCGCCCCGCCTGGAGTTTTAAACCCTTCATAACCTGTAACTCGCAACTCCGCTAATTAGCACATAACGCTCTGATTAAGTGTATTTACATAACAGGTCTTTTATTTCCCCCCGACTGCACTCACAGAGTACAGCGTTAATTAGTCAGATTTTAAGGCACTTTACAATTTACAGCAAACCTAAACCATTGCTTTTTACTGAATTTAAGGTTACGATATACATATAGCTACATATAAAACACAACAGTAGTGGCTTCCTCCTGCCAAACAGAAACAAAGAACCTCGGCATCTGGGCCATGCTGTTCAACTCTCCAAGATATGCAGATAACATTCATTTACACAGGAACACAATTTATCACTCCCTCACTCCCTCATCAGCAATCGACCTGTGCGCTCTGATCCACACCCATGGAACTGACGGCAACTTCCGTCTCCCCTCTAAACGAGGCAGATGTACACAACTCAACACCAGATGCGTACAACTTAACACCAGTTAACAAACAGTTAACCCCAATTTCAAGGTGATTCTGCATTTATTCGTAACTTACGCTGACCCGTAGTTCAGGTATTTCTAATCAGCTCAGTCCTCAGCAGCCTCTGATTCCCGCTCTTTATTTACACATGTCGCGTGAACTCAGTCCTCTCGCGTAGCTCACGCTTCACGGTTCTTAAAGTGACAGTACAAAAACCTTCCTACACCCACTTCGCCTGGCTACACATATATATATATATATATTTGTGAGCTGTGGCCAGGTTTTAACACGTCAAGCACTTCTACATATCACAATTAGAAGAGCAATATACACTCTAAAAAGCACAACACAGCAAATGTGTAAACCATTCGCCGTCAAGTCAAGGCTCGCTCCGCCGTCAACTGCCGACAGGCTCCGCCCCGCCCCATCCCGCTCCGCCCCACCCTGCCCCGCTCCGCCGTCAAGTGCAGACAGGCTCGACGGGCTCCGCTCCGCCGTCTAGTCCGACAGGCATGCCGACAAGCTCCGCCGAGCCACAAGCTCCGCCTGGCACACAAGCTCCACTGAACCGACAGGCCTATACCATTGCCAACAAACTCCCGAATCCGACAAACTCCGCCGATGCCGACAGGCTCCTCCGATGCCGACAGGCTCCGCCAATGCCGACAAGCTCCACCGAGCCGACAGTCTCAGGAGACTGTCGGATCGGCGGTGCTGCTCCGCCGAGGCTAACGCTCGGCGGAACCTGTCGGATTGGCAGAGCCGCTCGTCGGACGCTCGTGGATACTGTCGGATCGGCGGTGCCGCTCCGCCGAGCCTGACGCTCGGCGGAACCTGTCGGATTGGTGGAGCTGCTCCGCCGAGCAGGCTCGGCGGAGCCATGAAGGCAAAGCTCCCGGCGTCAAGGCTCAAGCGGCCGCCGTCTAGGCTCAAGGCTTCGCCGTCTACACTCAGGCTCCAGCGTCAAGGCACAAGGCTTCGCAGTCAAGGCTCAAGGCTCTGCTCCGCCGTCTGTTCTAGGTAGGGCCATCCAATCAATTTCAGCAAACTTCCCAGTATGATTTAATGCAAACAAATTAAGGTATCAAACACGCATTACTACCTTGCAGTTAAATATTTAACATTATTCCAACACGAGAAAAAGCAGTAAATAACATCTTATTTTTGTCACCCTCACAGGCAATTCAATATATATATATATAATAATAATAATAATAATAATAATAATAATGACGACTATAATACATTTAATTTCACTATATTTTTTAAATAAAGATGTCTACATTTCCCTTTCTCTCCTGTAAGCTAAGCTCTTTTTTATTCTACTATGTAAATAATCAATGTGAACAATTTGATATTCAAGGAGGGATTTGGTAATCCTAAAATCAGTCTGGTGGCACCAAACATCCTGAGCCAAATAACAAAAAGTGGTAGCAGTCAAAGTCTATTCTGAATCCAAAGTTACAGGTCAGATATGCTACTGGTTTACACGACAGGAGTTTGGTGCAAGTATCTTACCACAGCATCCTACATCAGACCCACGGGAAGCTTGAAGTGAGCTCTGAGGCAGACTGGCGCAAAGACTTCCTGCCCCCAGGTAGCACTGAAAACTGGCCGACCATCTTTACACTCTGCTGACGGCAGCCTGCGGCTTGCCCCACCCAGCGAAGTAAGCCACACAGTGACCTATCATTGGCAGGACTCAAGAGCGCGACTGAGTCTTCCCCCCAGTTCAAACACTCACCGTCAGCATTGGCTCCGAGAAGCCAGCTACTACCTGAGGGCAGTTCTGAAAATATGCTGCGGCCTACCTCAGAGCTATCCAGCTGTCCTCTGTGGAGTTGTTTTTTTTCCATACTATACAACATTTCTACAACTGTGTGATTATAAATACCGTGGCTCATTGGGTAGAGGGGGTCGTCCGGTAACCGCGAGGGCGGCGGTTTCATCCTTGGCTGCTACATGTCCTGTGCCGAAGTATACCTGAGCAAGACACTAAACCCAGCCCACTGCTCCCAATATGCTAGGGATTGGTTAAATGCAGAGCTTGAATTTCATATGTATATAATGACGACTATAATACATTTAATTTCATTATATTTTTTAAATAAAGATGTCTACATTTCCCTTTCTCTCCTGTAAGCTAAGCTCTTTTTTATTCTACTAAGTTAATAATCAATGTGAACAATTTGATATTCAAGGAGGGATTTGGTAATCCTAAAATCAGTCTGGTGGCACCAAACATCCTGAGCCAAATAACAAAAAGTGGTAGCAGTCAAAGTCTATTCTGAATCCAAAGTTACAGGTCAGATATGCTACTGGTTTACACGACAGGAGTTTGGTGCAAGTATCTTACCACAGCATCCTACATCAGACCCACGGGAAGCTTGAAGTGAGCTCTGAGGCAGACTGGCACAAAGACTTCCTGCCCCCAGGTAGCACTGAAAACTGGCCGACCATCTTTACACTCTGCTGACGGCAGCCTGCGGCTTGCCCCACCCAGCGAAGTAAGCCACACAGTGACCTATCATTGGCAGGACTCAAGAGCGCGACTGAGTCTTCCCCCCAGTTCAAACACTCACCGTCAGCATTGGCTCCGAGAAGCCAGCTACTACCTGGGGGCAGTTCTGAAAATATGCTGCGGCCTACCTCAGAGCTATCCAGCTGTCCTCTGTGGAGTTGTTTTTTTTCCATACTATACAACATTTCTACAACTGCAGTTGGTAGAGCGCTACCGAGTCTTCCCCACAGTTCGAACGCTCACCGTCACCTTTGGTTCCGAGAAGCCATGGGCTACTATCCAGAATGTAGTTGTTAACATATACTGCAGGACACTCTCCAAACAGCTCAACACAGTGAGCATGAATCTGCTTACATGAAAGGGCAACACCCGACTGTAATAGGTTGAAAAGCCTCAGCCAACTAGCCAGATGATAGACCTTCACGTCAACAGGGAGCCCCCCAGGAAGTCTGACCACAGTCAAATAAAATAAAACTGTACTATAAATTATGAGCAGTTGTTTTCCCACGGCCTACCTCAGAGCCTCAGAGCCTCAGAGCTGTCCGGCTGTCCTCTGTAAAGTTTTGGAAGATACTGAGTTTAATTTGCATATTAACCTGGCTTCATACATAAGATGACACGCCAACATTCTAATTTATTCGAGTCAGAGAACAGTGCGTGTTCCATCCAGCATTCTATTCTATTCTCAAGGGCAGATAATGTCTTCTTTTATGAATTCACTATTTGCTAGTCCAGCATTCACTATGTTTTCCATGGCACAGTTTTCACAAAACTCCACACATTATGACCAGTTAGCAGTAATGAAATAACACTGTATATTACAAATAAAATGTGTCTATTGCTTTGCAGAGTCACAAGTCAGAACAAAAGTTTAAGCTGTTGCAAGTAACTCAACAAATTCTCCTTTTAACATTGTTAAGCTGTCTATGTTTGCAAATTCATATTCAAATGCTAATATATTGCATCCTGTGTACTTGATGGTAACTATAGCAACATCCAATCTCACCTGCTCCTGAGTTTGGGAATTAGTCAGTTGATGGATTTAAGACCTTAAAACTGTTTTGAACTGAAGTATTTGGTGGTTAATAGTTATTAAGACAAATAATAATAATAAGTCTTTCTATTACCCAATTTACATTTTACTACTATGACTTTTTTTGACATAATATAGGCCTACTATGACTTTATTCAATATGCTATACTGTGACTTATTTATTACTTTATTCGACATGCTAAAGCTAAACTATGACTTTTTTAGCTTGTGAAGTAATTCATATTTTTCTAGCTACAACGTTAGCGAGCAAGCAAGCTAAGGTTAGCCAGCTAGCTGCAATTTAGCTATGCTGCATGGATTTGGCAAAAACGTTTTGGACATACTTTATATGACTTTTTTCAATATACAATACTTAAACTTTTTAGACATACTGTAATATGACTTTTCTCTGACTTGGTCCATATTATTTTGCGACAAAGGATGCTCTGCTTAATATTTAAAATGTAAAAGGTATTGTGGACTCTCATCTTAGTATAAATATTCATTTTCAATTGAAAGCTTCCTAAAATTCCTCTTTTTGGGGTCCCAGTAAAGGAGGACGATGCTGTAGGATCTCTGAAGTACTTAAACTGCAGGCTTGCTATCTTAGTGAGTGTGCAGTATGAGAACAACGGAACTGTGACATCAGTGGCGGCTGGTGGAAAATCCCAGTATGGTTTAATGCAAACAAATTAAGGTATCAAACAGGCATTACTACTTTGCAGTTAAATATTTAACATTTATTCCAACACGAAAAAAAGCAGTAAATAACATCTTATTTTTGTCACCCTCACAGGCAATTCAATATATATATATATATATATATATTAATATAAAATGCATATATAGATATAAGCTATGATGAGTTTTCACTGTTAATTTACCATCTCAATTAAATATTGATGCCTCCATGACCAAGTTAAGCAGATGAGACTGAGGACAACTATGTAGAAGAAAAGATGTTCACTTTGCCTAATATGTAGCTTGACAGAGTTCTCATGTGTGCCCTGGTGTTCTCATGTTTCCTTACCTCCTCATCCCTCACTCCCAAACCTGGTTTTTTCATGTTTCCTTACCTCCTCATCCCGCACTCCCGTAACTGTCCGTGCTGGATCTGTTCCCGTTGTTTTAAGTTATTAGCATGACTGCATCCAGCTAGCCAAACCTGTCTGGTACAGCTAGTAGAGAAGCTTCATGTACTGCTTCCTTTTCCCGCTAGTCTGCTGTCTGATTGTGAGGTCAGGCTTATCTGGGGTCAGCTCTTTGGCCTGTAGTTTCTCCTAAAACTTCTCCTCTCAAACGGGTCTTGGGGGAGTAGCGCTCGCGCTCGCCTGTCGAGACTTCTCCTGACGAGAACGCGCAGCTTGGGGCCAAATCATTTTGGCCCCACTCTGAATCTATTTGAGGACGCTGATTGGGTAAATTGTATGTCACTCATTTCTATCTTTAATCAGCAATTGGCTAAACTGCTTCATAGACCCGCCTCGGTGGGGCCAGCCCCACTAGCTGCGCGTTTTGAGCCGTGCACACAAGCGGAGATGATGAGCAGACAGGCTGCATACAAAATCCCCTTCAAAATAAAAACACAGGATTTTCTTTTCTTCTTTTTTTTTGGGGCTCAAGGTGGGGTCAGGCCCCATGGCCCCCTATTGACCAGCCGCCACTGGAACCAATGTTCACAGGGTAGGCATTGCACGTAGAAATGTGTTCTCAATTATATGTTATCTATTTGTATTGTCATATGCAGGCTTTATAGAGTTAATTCAGATACTGTGTGATGGACAAAGAGAACAGCCAATAAGAGGTGCTGAAGGTGACGTGTCAATAAAGTTTTACTTTGAAAAAAGAGTTCCACTGAACAGAAGTGATGCCCCACGTTGTTTTATTCCTCCGTAATTACATTCGGGTTAGCACTGGGTATACACGCCAGCATCGCTGTACAATCTACATCTGATAACAGGTTATGGGCCCAGAGTTATCCAGAGCTACCCAGGGTCACCCAGAGAAAATTATGCAGCGAAGTACCACCGAGAGAAAAGTCGCAACGTACCGCGTGTCCAGTGAGAGTTCGCATACTATGCTAGCACCATGAGTAGGCGAAATTATGAACTGTGGGAGACGAAATTTTTGGGCCATCTTCGGTTGCAAGGGCTAAAGGATACTATTTTAAATGAGCCCACCGAGGATGAAGAACCGGCAGCCTACGAGACGAAAAATGCCAAAGCATACGCAGAGCTAATCCAGTTTCTGGATGATAAAAGTTTGTCGCTAGTAATGAGAGAAGCGGCAGACGATGGGCGGAAAGTACTGACGATTCTGAGAGACTATTATGCTGGCAAAGGGAAGCCACACGTAATTAGTGTGTATACAGAACTGACTTTGCTTCAAAAGTCGAGCAGTGAGAGTGTGACGGAGTATGTTATACGCGCAGAGACCGCCATCACAGCATTGAGAAACGCAGGTGAGACATTGAGTGACGGGCTGTTAGTAGCAATGATTTTGAAGGGACTGCCAGAATCATTTAAGAAGAGGGAGATTGGGAGCTTGTATGTCATATGTGATGAGTATTTTCTTGTTGATACAACGCCAAAGTTTATGGGCTGTTAAGTCCCATTAATACAAATATATATATATACATAATCAATCAAGTTGTTGTCTTGTAATAGCTTTGCTTAGTTACACTGACATTCCGTGACTGTTCTTCCTTTTTGTGGGGTTCACCAGAGCTTTGTGTACATTATATAAACCTGAATGCTCTGCTATACCAAATTGTGAGAAAACAGAAAATCCAGAAAAAAGTATTTCCTATATTTTAAATACAAAATACATGTATTTTGTTACATTTTCTGGCACCAGTATTTTGTATTTTGTTGTAATACATTTATTTGGGGGTATTTTGTATTTTGTATCAAAATACATTTTGATGTATTTTTGCCCATCTCTGGCTGTTGCGGTCTTCCAGTACGTTTTTAACCAGGAGGGTTCAGTAAACAGACTCAGTGAAAACTAAGACTTCTCCGTACATGTACTGAACACTTGGAACAAGTGAAGAGAAATTAAAATTCTAAGTTGGATGCAGACAGAACTTGAGAAACCTCACTCTCTTTATTTTACATTTTTTTTACAGTGCAGTTCACACTCACCTCTTTGATATTCCTGTCGTACAAGTGAACGCATTAATGTCCCGAATATCAACTGCCGGGGCTCACAGGAGAGGCACTCACAAAGCTATTCTCTGCAGCGCCCAGACCCATCAGCGAGGCGGTGGAGGAGAGGGGGCCTGAGGAGGACAGCTGATTGATTAACTGTTTATACCAAACAGGTTCGACTGCGACCGCTGGCCGGGCCGCATCCGCACAGATTTACATTCTCCGAAGGATCGGTTGACTTTTGTATTCAAGATGATGCATCTTCTTTTTGCTCCCAGCATGCAGTTGGCATTCGAACCACTCAACAGCCTTGGTTGAATGGAAAATGATAATCCCCCCGACTGTTGATTTCCCCCAAAGCCAATTGGCTCAAAACTGCATAAAGACCAGGATGATGCTGAGGAGTCGACGGCATGATTGCACAGGGCTGCTGGTTGGGCTATTGATGAAAAGAATCGCAGAGAAAGAAGGGCCGGCTGCAAGGCGAAGACTTTAGTGGAATCTCAATACCCCCTGCCTCTCCTTTTCCTCCTCCCTTTTGTCTCTCCCTCCACCTCTATTCCACCTCATCCTTCCTCTCGTCTCCTTCTCTCTGCTGGCCCTGCTACCAACGCTACCCTGTAATTTAATCCATTTAGTCATGGCTCCAGATCAATATCCATTTTCCTTGGCCTTAGGGAGAGCCTCTTGAATCTGCTTGTTTCAAACAGTGGCTGTGTTGGCCAGCAGGGGCTCCCATGGGCCTGCGGGGCCCGATACAGATGTACAGCCTCTGAGAAAACAAAGCAAAGCTTATACGTCTAATCTCTCACTAACCTGCTGTACAAAACACAGCTGTATGTGTTGAAGCCTTATATGTGCATTTTTTAAGGTACTTTGCCTCAGTTAAAATGCGAAAAGACTCTTTATTTTCATTATTCTCTTCCACTGAGACGTTGAAATGCAATGACCCGGCTGCAAAGCAAATGAATGACATCAAAATAGATTAAATTAAGGCTAATTTGATTAGTGGCCTTGTAAGTGACCAGGAAGAAAGACGGCATTATTATTTCTCACAGGATTTGATTTACTGTCGACACAGTGTAACATAGTGGGATGGCAGATGAAGGTTTTACTGTACTGCAATGAAAAAGGTTCAATCACCACATGCAGGCAAGCACACAACGGCCTGCTAAAGTGTCCTCGAGCGAGATAACAAGATGCCATCAGCTGAAAGTCTAAATGTGACTGTAAGAATTAGTCACTCGCTGTCATTGGGTGAATATTTTGAGCGCACATAACATTATTAGCCGCACTACTTCAGTATGGACTGTCTTTAGCCCGCCCCGTGGCGGCCTGCCACCGGCCAGCTGCACGCTCTGTGGACGCTGACAGTGATTCTCCTTCACCTGCTCCACTGCGTTGTGCGTCGCCATGTTTTATAAATAGCCGTGTTAAATATTCATTTGTCAGCCTTTGAGTATTTTGTACTTCACAGCTGAGTTTCATGAAGTCAAAAGGACAGGCAAAGAAGTTGCACAACTGTTTAGTGACGCGATTATAAATACTGGTGTGAAATAAGACGTTAAAAAGAGATGTGTCAGAATAATCCATTGAGTTTAATGGATTTCACTGAACCAAAAATCACCCCAAAACAAACGCCCCACCTTTATTTCAAACACACATTTTAGAGTTTATGTAAAATATTATATGAAAATATATTCATCAGTAAATATTTAGATTTTTTATCTAGTATTTATATTGCATATAAGTCCAATTACACTCTAGACAACTACATTCTGTAAAGTTTTCATGGTTTCTGTCTCGCAGTACTCAAATGATTTGCCTGAGGGTTTACTCCAAATAAATGTCACTATTTTTTGTTTTCCAATGGGATTTTCGACATTTTATGCCTTTTATTATAGAGTTGACAATTGACAAACAGAGTAATGTCTTAACTTCAAAAAAGAACAGTAGTATTTTGGGGTTTTCACGTGACCTTCATCAGCAGGTTTCTGTGGTCAAGAAATAACTATGATGCTCAACTGTTAAGTGCTTAAATGTACAATTTCATCTTAAATATGCAAAACTTCTGATAAATATCATGCGATAGCTTCAGAACAGCTACTAAATGGAGCTGGAGGTGAGTTTGTTTTTTGCCATTAAATAATATTTGTTTTACAGTATTATTGGATACTGTTTGTAGTTTACTGTTTGTCTATAATTCATTTTGACTCATTTTGAAGCAACTTTCTTGTTTTTTTCTGTTAAAAAGAAGAGCCGTTTTTGGTCACAATTGTGCATACTGACAGTAAAAGGTAATTTTTAGAAGCTGAAGTGGAGTGTGTTTTTGTTTTTGTCCAATACTGAAAGTCTAAATTTAGAATAACTTGCCTTGATAAATATTTCATGTAACCTCACCTCCAACTTAAGGACTTGAATATTTTATCAGGGTCCTCATCATCTCAAACATATGGTTCTTATCCATACATGCATATTAAAGTAGTTGAAAATGTCTGCCTTTCATGACTGTCCCTGTACCATATCCACAAAGATTATTTTTTTGTCTTTCTTATTTTGTTGCAAGAAAATCTTATTTTCTTTCCTTTTTTTGTCTAAAGCTCATTCTGCCTGTGTTCGTGTAGCCTGATGTTTTACTTGCCTTCACTTGATTTCTTGCACTTCTTGACCCAGTTTTGTTTGATTTCTATTCTAAAACCACATGCACACACAGTTATCCTTTCAAGCTAATGTGTTTGAAGGTTAACATTTATTTCCTCACCACTCTTAGAACTATGCTTTTTAGCAACTATATTTGCTCAAAAGTGACTTGAGATGAGAAGCTAACCTTGTGACATCTGTTTTACTAAATATATTATTCCATGGAAATGTATAGATTCTTTGAAAACAGCATGTTGAACTGGCAGTAAATACAAAACAGCTCAAAACCAAGCCTAAAGGCAGTAACTGCACTCTTAGCTATATATTTAGTGAAAGCTAACCAGGGGCTAGCCTTAGCTAACGGTAAAACTACATTTGTTATCTATTTTTGATAAACTGATGTCATCAATTTTGATAAACTGACATGTTGATAATTCAGTGTTTTATTCGACATAACTAAGTGAAGCAGTAGCTAAAATCATGATGATGAAAGGAGAAAAAAGCTGCTATGTTAGCTTTCTGCTTAAGCGAAAAAGCTAACATAGCTAGTTTAGCCACAAAGTAACATCTCAGGGTTCGACTCTGGTCGAATTCATGCCATTTGTGAGCTTTAGCTACCTTTAAATCACATATTTGGGTGTATTCAAATTGTATGTGATAGATATCGTTTTAATATAGCCACATATTAATAATATACTGTATATGGACAGACACCTAGCAAAAAAGAGATACTGTAACCACACAAAATAACATTTATTTTCCTTAAAGAATTGTTAAAACAATAGCTGAATGGACATTTTGTTGGTGGATGTTGCATTTTGTGAAGATTACCCAAATCTATTTTTTAGGATAATAATTAGACAAAAAGGCATCAATTTAAGGCAGGCAACCTTCTTTTTTTTGTCAAATGTATTGTTCCAGGGATATATGTTTCACAGACAAATGAAGGCTACACATGGGAACTTACAGATATAGACTGTAGGACTACCCAAAATCTGAATGTACGTAAGTTAAATTTCCCAGCTTGCAACAGTGTCAGCGATGCAGATTGTTCAAAGGCTTCTCATTTGGGAAAAATAAAGTTATTCAAGAAATGTTGCTACGGGCTGCTATTGCAGAAGGAACAAGACTCCTGCTGAAGCGAGTTCTTCTCCGTTTAAGTGTTCTGTATCTCCGACCAGATGGAAGTAATGAAGTGTTGGTTCACACTATAGTTAGCCTACAGCTCTCTGCCAAAATGCTGAAAATGACAATATTTAGCCTAGCTCCAGAAGACAGAGTCATTTAAACTGTCATGCATGTGTGCTGTGCAGGCATAAAGGAAACATGGCTGCAGCCTCTGACTCCTCCTCCTCACACATTCTCTGTCTTTCTTCTCATTAGGAGAAGCAGGAACAATCGAAAAACCCTTCAGTTCAGCACTTGTACATGATTAATCTGGAATGAATGTGCAGTTTTATCCATAATGATCGTGGAAGATTATACCAGCAAGCCGAGAAGAAAGAAGTTTCACAAATCACTTCTTTTCCAGCCTCGGAAGCGTTTACGAAACTGCCTCGTGTATCCCAAATTGTTTCTATCGGGAAGTTCTCTTTGCAATCAAGTGTCTCTCAGCTTATCTCAGAAATTTCTGTTGCTCGCTTCTTGCCAGTCAATATGCGCCCAAGGTGGCATTGGAAAACCCATCATCGGTTACCGTCTCATTCATGGATGTAATGGTTTTTGATTGAACGACTCAGCTCTTGTTAGAAATGAGCAAAAGTTGTCTTTATCAGAGTTTGAGAGAGACTGCTTTCCACTGTATTGTTCTTAGCTTACATCTCTTTTTTGCCGAAGATTTGAGTTAGTCAGCTCTCTACTAATTAAACGTATTCAACCCTTTTTTCCAGGAACATTTCTATTCACTTAATGACAATTCACTGACTTTTTTACTGCCATATGAGCGATCGTGTTGTCAGGTCTTGCTTCTCTGAGGAGTTGCACATTTTCACTTTTATAGTTATGACTGACTGAGATTTCCGAGATAAAGAAATAACATTTGGTGTGCACAAAGCAATAACAACATGCTCTCTTTCTAAAAATAAGAACAAGCAAGAAGAAAAAAACCCTCCTGTGATGTCACCTTGTAAACCTGAGGTAGCCATGACTGAAGCTAGGACTGAATACTAGAGTGCCATCTTGCCTTTTACTCCAGCAACAAGTAAAATTGCTTCTAAAAATGTGCTCAATATAGAGTCAAGGGCAGGGTCTATTTTTAAGGAAAGCAAAGATTCCTACTCTCTAAATTCTTTGATATACCAAAAAGTCTAAAAGCCTTTGGCTAAGCGCTGTGTATCCAAAGATGAAGGCAGATTTACCCCTAACCGCACATTTTTTACATAAAAGAATGACTTAAAAAGATCCTGTAGTATTTTGCACCTTGACGACATGCAAACTCCTCTTTTATCGCCAGATGTCCTCTCAACTATGAACAGTCATTAATGTCTTTATTCTCTTCTTCCCTGAGAATAAAGTTCTTGACCCTGAGCTGAATTTATCAAGCATGTCTGATTGATTCATGACTGCCAATCTCATTACTATCATTAGGCCATATATCTCCGGTACTCTCTGGATATGGAGCTTGTCAAGGACAGCTATCATGGTGGTGTTACGCTGAAAGTGACCTGCCTGTGAACTGTCAGCATTATCTGTGGATTAATTAAGGGGCCGGTGAGCTCCATCAGAAGTGCTCGCTCCAGCTGCTCTCCTCTTATTCCCCATTGTCCCTTTCTTCCCTCTGAATTTAAATGTGTCCCTCCTTCATTTTCTCCCCACGTACCTTTGATAAAACACGGTGCATAATTTAGTTATTAGATTCAATTTACATGTTTTTTTTAAATCCATCATACTGCAGTAAAAACAGTGCTACTAGCAACTAACAACTGTGTCAGTGGCCATTGTCATCATCATCCCCCTGAAGGGAAATTCAGAAACACTGAGCTGTGCCCATTGTTTTCACTGAGAGCAGCACAGAGAGCAGTAACCTAACACAGGAAGTCTTGCGTGCCTCTGGCTTCAACACAAACTTGTACCCCTCCGTACATACATACAAATGCATACACATACGTGTACTCACGTGCATATATAAATACACTGCAGGTGAGCACATACTTGCATGACACACACACACACACACACACACATCTACCTCTTTCATGCCATCGTTTCTCGTGTGTAAGTACTAGTGAATGAACTGCAGCTGGATTCCACGGTTTTGATTCAGATCTTTCCAGCATGCTGTATTTATCTGTTAAATGTATCTTTATCCTTACGTGGCCGGCAGCGGTTGTTGTGTCACGTGATGCATAGTTTTCTTTTGAAAAGGATGCAGAATAAAGTCTGTAATAACACCGCTGAAGGTGAGAATTCATGGCAACAATGCTGGAATGTCCCAGCTCAGGATTGATCGCTCTCTATTTCGCATTGTCATTTCGCAATGCATCTTGTTCAAAGGCATCTGCAGGTTATCAACAACGTATTTGAACTCGGCATGTTAGAATGCTATCATTTGCATAAAACTTAAAGTACACTTAAGAATGATTTAGCAAATATTCAGTCATAAAACAAAGTACCGGTTTGAATTTTGAGCTGATGATGGCGCTGGATAAAAAGACGGGAACAACAAAGTTGGCTGGAAACATTTTACGGCAATCCCTTCTTCTTCACCATGAATATTTCACTCTAAACCACAAATATGAAGCTTATAGTGGCGCTAGAGTCACGGTCATAAGGATTCATCGTTGCAGGGCCGTGAATGTACAACATTTGTTGTGCCAATCCATCGGGAAGATGTCCAGATAAATCACAGAATGAGTGAAAGCTTTGACCGAAGTCATTGCGAAACATCACCTAGAATCTACGAATGTCTGTTCCAAATTTCATGACGATACATCCAATAAATGTTGAGAAACCTCAACCGACCAACCAACATTTCCATCCATGGAGCCGTGCCATAAGCGTGGCCAAAACGCCAGTAAACCACTCTACACCAGTAGAGAATTGTCAGATCCCTTCTCAGTGGGGAACCTCGTATCGATTTTCTCATAACCCACAGATGTTGCCGATGCTATTGATAAAAGGGAATTTGAATCGGGATTCACAGACTAACCCGGCGAGATTACCAACTAAACCCAGTAAGACACTGAGAACAGAGAATATCTCCACCCTCCAGTCTCTCTGTCTCTCTCCCACTCTCCAACACTGATGGATATCCAGCGCTACGTCTTAACTCAGCCATGCACACTTGTCCTCACATTTCCCCGCTCAGAGGTCAGTTCTGTTCGTGTCCATTGGAAAGCTTTCACAGGGAGCAGTGTCCTTAGCCACTCTGAGCTAACAGCAGGTTAGCCGTGGCCTCTGTTAAAGTGAAGTCTGAAGAGAGCAAAGTGAAACACCTGTACTTGATATCCCCAAAAATGCAAATAGCATCCCTTTAACTGAATGAATATTGACTTTGTTTTATGTTTTATGGTTATTTGCAAATTCTATATATGTTTGAGCCTGTTAATTAGCTCTTTAGTTAGAGTGTTTTGCACGTAGCTTGATCTTGTACATTGTTATTTCTTTGATCTCTGTGCTTGTTCAGTGATGACCAGTTTGAATTCCCACATTTCTGAGCTCTGAGAATGAAATCTTGGATGAATGGCATCCCTGCTGCCTCGGGGAACAGATGACCTTAAAGGTTAGAGCATTCTTGTACGTGACTCTCGGGTTAACGTCCGCTCCGTCTCTCCAAAGACAGAAAACACAAGCCAAGCAATGCACTGTGGGATTTAGGAGAGTGTAACTGTCATGTAGGTCTGTAGATTCCCAGGCATACAGGGAATCACACAGCTTGTTTATGATGCTGGTGAAAGGCTGATTTGCAGTTTTGTTGCCACTTGCCGAATCGTTTTGAAGCCTATCTGAAGGTAATAGTTTCCAAGGTTGATTAGCTTTATTAGATCTTTACCCAGTGGCCTCATTCTCCTTTTCTGTAATGACGGCTGATCAGGTGGGAACCGCAGGGCACCAAATTGCAGAGAAGGATAATGATATATCAGCTGGGGTGGGGAGAAAAGCGGTTTTTGGAACTAGCGCAGTGTTATTAAAAATATCAATTGTGGACTTGTACAGCAGGTGGAAAAACATCACAAAAATGGCACCTGACTCCTGAAAACACATCCATGTGAACGGGAGCACAAACAATTTTTGGAGCACACACCCAATACACACAAACTGTGCACAGGAAAAGATTGCACTCCTGCGTGTATGTGTTTGTGTATGTTTACTGTATGCGCTGTCTCTCTGTGACTTGCACAGTGTGCATGTCTTTGTTGGAGAAGAGTGTTCATGAGTCACCACTGTCTTCAGCCCGAGGCTCAGCAGCCAGCCAGCCAGCTGAAGGAGGGGATGCATGTTTTATTTTAGTCGCTCTAATATGCCGTGAAGACATCATTATCCTGAGACATGTTGTATTCCAGAGCCTCTATTGTTTTAAAACGGCACAGAAGACGTGGGTAACTTAAACTGTTTCATCCTCATCACAGTCTTGGAGATCATTAAATGTGCAATTCAATTTGCTTCATTAGATGTGGCTTTTGTTATTGCCAGCTGAGCAGCGTGTGGCTGTGTGAGCCCTCCTTGGCGAGTGAAGGATGTGATCTTTTCTGTCATGCACATACCAGCGCTGCCCATAGGGACGAGGTGAGCATGCAAGGAACTTGGCTGATTGAGGGCACGGAGGCACGCTGTGCACGGCGACGGCTGCCTGCATACTAAGGACGCCTCACTAGAGTCTCTTTTGTCAGCATCAACTCCCTTTGAGGAGAGTCATGAATAGCACAGAGTGTTTGAGATCGTTTCTACATTCCTCCCATAGCAGCATTTCATATCTTGAATTTTATATTTATTTATTTTTTACGCCTCTGCAGAACCCAAGAGTTAATTTTTCCCTTATACATCAATGTCACAATAAAAAACACTTTATGGCGTTCACGGTTTGGTAGATGATATCAGTGTGATATTTTCCTTCAAATACATCACAAAGAAGTAAAGAAAATCTATGTAATCTAATGATTTTGGCATCAAAATCTCTTTCGCCGTGTCACCACTTTGGCCTTGATGGGATTTGTGACTGTGAAATATTATGTGCATGAAAGCATATTTGAGCTGAAGCTCCTGGTCGGGCCGAATTTACCGACAAAATATGGGAGGAGCGTCAGCCTAAATCTTCTGCTGCACTTCAGGTCATTGACACTTATGGAGTTAGGCCAAGAAGTGTTTCAGATGGATGTGGAGATAGGTGACAAAGTACATTTACTCAAGTACTGTACTTACATTTTGAGGTACTTGTACTTTACTTTTTCCAGTCTTTACTTTTTATTGCACTAGATTCATTTTTAAAGATTTAGTTACCTCGCAGATTCAGATTATTTATGCAACACACGTTTAGCTGATAAAGTATGATGTGTTATTCTATATTGAACTTCACAGCAGTATTAAAACTAGTTAAAACTAGCCCCTTATTTGCCAGCTGTATCATGTGTGGCGGTTTATATCCATGCTGGTTCACAAAAAGTCATGTCTGGCCTACAATAACAAAACTAAGCTCAACTCAGTAACCTCAGCTTCCTGCAGACAAACACACACACACACACACACACACACACACACACAGACAGAAGAAGAAGAGGAATCCCGACTCTCCCTCCTTTAAAATGGAGCAGCCACCCAGTGCGTCAGTAACCTGATTACCCCAGCTGTCAGTTTGAATAAGGCCGGGCTTTGGGATCCTCCCGTCCCCTGATCCTCAGTATGGGACGTAGCCGGTCCTCCTGGAGAGTCTGGAAACAACCTCAGAACAGGACAGACGCAACAACCACAGAGGAGGGAAAGCACGAGGGCTACACAAGTCAGCAGGTAAGAGGATGCTAAAATGAGGAGTTTCTTTTTTTAATTCTATGTCAGCTGATGGTGAAGTTTTTCACCATCAGACATTAGGCTTTATGATGTTACTCTCCTACTTCAGATTGGTCTGGGAATATTCTCTTGATATTCAATTCTATTATCACATTACTGTAAAAATACCCAGCCTGATAAGTTATAACAGACAATGTGAATGTGGGAAAGTGAATCAGAAAAAGTCACAGTTGAGAGGATAAAGGAGGGGGACCCTTTGGGGCAGCCAGCCACTAAGGGGAGGGCAACAGGATACAACTAGTGGGTTGGGCCTTGATGATTGTTTCTGTGCACAACAAATCTTTCACTTCCATGCTTCCTTCCCTCAACAGAGGAGCACTTTGTATGAGTTGGAGGCAAGTTCCTCAAGTTATACTTCATTAATCTGTGTCTTTCAGTACTTCAGAGATCCTGGATCACTCTTTGGACCCACGAAACAGGTCATATTACTGCAGGAAAGGGAGGAACCTGAGCTGCACTTGGCAGCTCCAAAACAATGGCGGAGTGCACACAGGACGCCAACCCCACCAAGGTGATCAAGAATCCACAAGCTGACATCAAGGACTCGGTCAGGGCAGCGGTCAAAGTCAGACCCGCAGACCTGGGGCTGATTCGAAGCTTGTCCAAGTCGGACTCTGACTTGTTGGCGTCACCACTCGGAGAGGAGGATGGAGGTCTGGCTGGCCGCAGTGGGTCCGTGTCTAACTGCAGCACTGGGCAACCGTCCATGGAGCGCATGCCTTCCTTTGCCTCTGAGTGGGATGAGGTAATACTCCAGCTCTGTGGATGGGAAACAAGTGGGAGGGTGTAGATGACAGAGGGAGTGGCACTGTCGGCGTTAAGGCATGGACGGGCTTTCAAGTAGAGTGTGTTAATGTCCTTAAGAGACAGTGTGTCAGCGAGAGTGAACGTGTGAGGAAAAAAAAAAGAGAGGCCGATGAAAGATGCAGCTGAGGATTAGTGAGGGAAAAAAGAAAAAGAAATGGGAAGCAGCATATTTCAAGAGAGAGGAAGGAAGGAAGGAAGGAAGGAAGGTAGGAAGGAAGGAAGGAAGGAAGGGGAGCAGAGGCAGCATTATGAGAGTGATCAAGAGTCCAGCAGAAGCAGTGATAGACTGTAGTAACTTTACCCAGGCCGTTGGCGTAGAGTGCCTGTGGGTGAGTGCTTGAATGCATGAATGGTTTGATCACTTGCACCGACCTCCCTGTAGCAGCCCTGGCATCTAAGACTAATTGGGCTTGTGCTGTCATTCCACATCCGCTCAGTACATGTCTCAGGGGCCGACCCACGCTTCCACTGTCTCCTCCTGCACTCCTCTGGCTCCTTTGCTCCGTCTTAAGCCATCTACTTTCAGCCCACTGTGAGCGATTCCCCCTCCCCCCCTCCCCAAAAACCTTAACTTGTGATTTCTGAGCACTTCGGAGCGTCAATGCCGTACCCTGAAGCACTGCAGAAACCCTGAAGAATATTAATATCTTACCAAAACATCCAGACGCACTTAAATAGTCAAAACCTTTAGGGGACAATAGCTGATGTCTGATAATACAGTGTATTATCATAGTGCACAGCTGAAAGGCAGAATTATGTAATCCAAAATAATAAATCAATTCCACAGCAGACTAGAATATTTCTGACACTTTCTGCTGAGTGTTTAATCCCCATCACAACGATAAAAAACTGTAAGATGTTATTCAGAATATGAGGTTAAATTCTTAGAATACTGCAATATTTTGTCATAACCAACAGCTATGTTGGCTAGCAACTAACTTGTCGAAGTAACAGTGAAAAGTCTGTTTAGGAGCGGTTCACATTTATCTACTTTGACTTTGTGCGTTTTTATCTGCCGATTTGATAAAAGGTTGAGCAGAATGGAGCAGAACTGCCATTAAGTCCAAGGTAATGTTCTAAATACATGTATTCAAGAAGGTATTTATCCTGGCACCCTTCTGTCAAGCTTCGAACTTTCCAGGAGTACACAGAGGATATGAACTATATGTACTGTATTAATGCTTAATAATTTATGTGAATACAGGATGTTTAATGGCATGAAGAGAGTCTACATTTTGCGGTTTGGGTTTGGATGATTCTGATATAATAGACAAAATGTGATAGTTTTCGGCAAAAAACCCCTTACAACAGAATTACATACCCAGCAATGTAAAGACAACTTTGAAAGAACATTTAGACCATAAGTAAGGCTGGTAAACTTAACCGAAAATCTCATTGTACACCCAAGTGAGACATTTTGAGATTTTTCTTATATCCTCAGAATTTCTGCAGAGTTTGGATGGAGGCTGGTCCATAATTTCTTGCTTAGGTGGTTCTGCTGGAGTTATTTGGACTCATGACCTCAGTGTTTTTGAAAAAGAAATCCTGGCTATAGCCATATTGGCCTCTACTGAGCCTGGTTATCTTTTGGGGGGGGGGGGGGGGGGCTTTCTTGCCACATGCCTTCCTCACATGCTGCTAGTAATGCTTATTTCTCATAGTGTGTCTTTGCCAAGTAACAATCTCGCATCCTCATTTTTGATAGAGTTATGCACAAAGTTATGTTGTTTCCTGCAATAGAAAAACAAGTGATCTAACAATCAAACACAAAGCAGGTGATGCTGATGCATGGATAGGTGCACAACACATACACAAAGTATGAACTTGGTGTTGTCTTCATTTGGAATTGAATTGAAACTGTCCAAACAAAGACACGTCTTAGACTCAACTTCAGTGGTCTTGACGACAGCCCTGCTGCAGTTATGGTCACAGAAAAGGGGCGTGGCTTTTACATTATGTCGTGAGCATGTCACTTTTTCATCCTTACAATAAGAGCAGTTGGGTGTCACCTCAGCTCAGAGCACTTAGACATCTTGAACTTTTACTTGACCTGTATCCCTCTCTTTGTCATCCCTCCCCGTCCCGAGCCTGCTCAATGCTCCACCCCTCTGCTCTCTGACAAAACTGTTTATTCAGGCCATGTTGGGTGGGGTGTCCTGTTCTCAAGGGCATCCTGTTTTGCAGCTGCTCTTGAGTGTCTGTTTCTCTTCCAGATTTCAAGGGATTTGTTTGGGTTGGGGATATGTGTGTGTGTGTGTGTGTGTGTGTGTGTGTGTGTGTGTGTGTGTGTGTGTGTGTGTGTGTGTGTGTGTGTGTGTGTGTGTGTGTGTGTGTGTGTGTGTGTGTGTGTGTGTTATGTGTGAGTGTGTGTGTGTTTGTGGCAAAAATGGACTCTTGTGAGTATATTTCGTCAACCACCATCAAGCGATCAACCAGCGTAAAACATTAAAGCGACACACAAGTCTCACACGGCGGCTGGGCGTTAGATCAGCTATACAAACGCACACATATGTCAGTGCATGCGCACACAGGAAGCAAACGAACTGAATACGAATGCTGGTTTTCAGATGTTGTTATCATAAAAAAGGAAGTTATGAGATAAAGCGTAACCTTTAAACCCCATTGGCATTTTCAGTGGTATATATACATTTTGAATTGTATTATGTCTGGCAGCTTGTGTAACTGCTGACCATTTTTTCCATATCTTGTCCTATTAATGAAAGTACTTGGTATTCTATTTAAACTTTTATCTGAACAAAGAGAAGAACAGTATTTGTCGATTTTTTTAACCAACACACCCAACTTTATAAAAAAAAAAACTAAATAGACGACAGGGCAAACATGTCAAGCTATCCTATTTGTACAGGGCTGGATATCAGTCAGATATAAGTGTGCGGGACACTTAAACTCATGGTTAGCCTTCTGGAGGTGCAATGTTGATACATTTAAACAAAGAAAAAGACGTACACCATGTTCACCTGTAATTGGTGGCTGCATCTGCATGATGAGTGTTAATGCCACAGTGATGGTTCAGATTCATGATGTTCACTACTGTCAGTATCGTTCTTTCGACATTTGGCTGCGGGCGTCTTTATGGATGATCACTCTTTATCAGATTCAGATCGCATAGCCTATTGGTAAAAATATATCTTGAAATCTTGAAATAAATTACAATTAGGCTACTTAAACTGAGTAATTGATTTTAGGAAAGTAGTGAGCCTGTGGTATTATCATATTTATGAAACCTTTAAGGTGATGTGACAAACAAAAATAAAAACAAAAAAAATCTTAATACCATGAGTTTCCTTTAAAACACTTTTTTTAAACTTAGGTACATACATTGATGTACAGTTTTCATTGAATTTACATGAAGGAGACAAATAAAACAAACTAAAAACCAATGAATCGTATAATCAAAAATCAAATTAAAGGAATAGATACATAAGAATTAAAAATAAATTAGTAATACCGTTAGCCGCCATCTTTATCGTCTGAGTCGGCAAAATCCAAATATGGGCAGCAGGGTGGAGCGGAAGAGAGGCTGTAACTGAGTAAATCCGCTAAAGCTTTGCTTGAACTAGAATAACGGAGTCACTAATGGCAATTGTATTTCATTTTTTTTTTGCCACATTATATCAGTTTAGTTATGCTGTTAAGCTTGACACAACAGCCATGGGTATGGAACCCAAGGTTGTGTAGCGTCGGTGATGACAAAGATGGCATTTGATAACTCATAAAACGTTGCAGGTGATGTCCTCAACTCCCGGGACAC
Organism: Pholis gunnellus; assembly: GCF_910591455.1. Classification (NCBI taxonomy): domain Eukaryota; kingdom Metazoa; phylum Chordata; class Actinopteri; order Perciformes; family Pholidae; genus Pholis; species Pholis gunnellus. Next base: position 7,294,625 of record NC_136529.1, on the reverse strand, counting down.
AAGTTTAACCGTTAGGTTAACGCCAGACGTTTTCAACTGGAAGTGAAGTTTTCACTTTTAATGTTGCATGTCTTTTCTGTTCAGTTAAAGTTTTGTCTCACACAGCCATCATTTCAGTGTCAACTTCATGTAAATTGTTGTAACTCCAGTTAGCTAGCTAGCGTTACCGTTAAACCTGCTTAACATTAAAGCTAAGGCGAACGTTTCGCTTGACAAACCGGTCAAAACGCCTTTTAAAGTAACATTATTTCTATGTGTATAGAAGCGAGAAAAAAACAGACTTTTGGAGGGGGGAGTAGATAACCTGTTAGCCAGCTAACTCAGCTTGATTAATGTCCACCAAAAGGTTGTGAGTTAATCCTCACTTTTGAGGTCTTCAAATGTAAATGTCCATAAATTGTATTATCAATATTCATCATTCAGCAAAAACAATTAGAAAGTGTTTGTTAGAGTTTAATAAAAAAACGGATTCATAAATAATGCAGGACACGCTCATTATTAATAATTATGAGCGTATTAATAATAATAATTAGCCCTGCCTACACTGTGCCTTGTCAACTAACACTCAACAGCTGTACTGAATGAAGAGACAGTAGGGACATTGCCATCTTGCTCTCCTACAATGCCTTTACTTCTGCATGGCAGTCGTCCCCTTAGCTGTATGATTAATGTTACTCATGTTTGACTAGTTGGACTTTCAAAGGGTACATCAGTGCAACATTGCGTGTCTACGGCAAGACACACCATACATCTCATTCAAATTGGATAACAAGTGAATAATTTGGCTGAAAGAGCAAGACTTTAAAAGTGCTCAATAGCTACATCTTGTAGACATTAATAATGTACTTCCCCTCAAACTGTTACTGCTGCTACTATTTTATATTACAAGAACACAAATCTGATAGATTAATCCAGCAGTTTTGTCTTCAATTTTGTTTCAATAACGGTCATTTAGCATGTAATGTAAACAATTATCTTGTTAAACTGCCTTGTAGCTGCCATGAAACAAGTTAGCATCCTTGTGTTGACATTTGGCAAGTTATCCACATAAATTAGAAACGTGCACCACTGACCAACACAATGGATCCCTGAATGTTTGGCATATCCACACTACTGTTACTGCTTTTATATGTTCATATAATTTAACGTGGACTCCTCCTTTTCTGTTAAAATTAATACCACAAATAACACAAACGTCGTTATACAGTAATCTTGCATTTCAGTCACCATTACATTACTAACAATAGAAATGGCATCCATGATTAAGGTGATTGATGTCTTCACCACTGTCTGTTCAATACTCAAAAGGCAAAGGTTAACACAACCACATGTTACAGATGCTTCAGTGGCTTCATTCGTGTGCGTACTCTAAATTTCCCAGCGGTATTCCTCAGGTCATTACACATGCAAGCTTTTAAAGTGCACACAGTGTGTGTGTGTGTGTGTGTGTTTATGTACCTGCTGCAACACTTACTAATGGCTGTAGTCTTACATAACACAAGCAGATTGGGACCCCTAATACCCCTAATAAAAAAAACCCATATTTATTGATATGTTACCTTTGGTTTATTACAATCTTTTTGAATGTATATGATTTATACAGCTTTAGTAATATAATAATGTTGATAGTGTGAAAACAGATATATCATAGCTCTTATAAACCAAAATTCGTTTTCATTAGTTATCTATGAATTTGAATCTGCCACAACGAAAAAGAAATAAAACTAACTTACATCTTCATGTTGGTAAATCCAGTTGATGTGGATGGAATATTTTCAAAGTACATGTAAGTTGGTTTATAATTCATATAGAGAGCCACGGCAGAGTGAACACATCTTAAGATCTGGTTTGACAGATGTGGTACATGAATATGAGAGTAGTGGTGATGGGGTTGGTGGGTGGGGGGGGGGAGGGGTGGCAGTCCTTTTTCACCTGCCACATTGCCCGTAAAATGTCTCACCGGGTGTAACACATGAGAAACCACATTTCCTCCAACCCGCTGTTAAATGCTGTTTTTCCACACATGCAATAGACCTGTTTTAAAGTCATTTTGCACCTTAAAAAAAAAAAAACAGAAGCTCTAAAATAGCGATGTGAGGATTTCAATTTGAAGGGGAAGACATGGTGGCTCCACAGTTCCATAGCTTTTAAGTAATTGTTGTATGTTATTTAGTGAAATAACAGGTTCAATCTGGCTTTCTTTGTTGTGATCACATGCTTGAAACTCAGACTAGCTCAGTTATGCTTGACTGCTGGCCGTTTTGACAACCTGGTTCAATAGAAGCTGCTTATAAATTACAGTCAGATGTGACAAATGTGCCAGATTTGGCTTTTGAAGAATCATATTTTGGAGGAAACATATTGCCCAACAGTAACATAGGAGACCAGTCAAGTTAAAGTGCCAATTAAATGTTTTATTAGAAATGAATCAAACATAACTATTTACAAAGGAGCATGGGTTTGTGGAGAGTAAACGCATCAGTAGTGAGCGGAATGTTTGGATGAGCGTGGACGGTGTATGTGCAAGTGTTGCAGGCAGCAAATTGTTCAACCATACCAAAACCTGGGCTGTGCCAATTCTAGGAGAGCAAGAGGCAGACAACGAAAAGTGGCTGATATTTGTTGCCTTGGCGGAGGCCTGAACAGCTGCCACCAAATTAGGATAACGACCCTCCTGACTGCAGGCTCCTGCAGGAGGAGACAGGTTAGTTGGAGGGGTCATAACAACATCCAATATCAACCTTTTGCAGCATTTCCATGACTTTTATTGCCCCCAAAAAACCAAGAGGTGTTGAGAACAGGGATGATTGTATAAACCATTTTCTTTTAAAACTGGTGTCTCATTTCATAATAGCTAGCTTTTATATACTTAATTAAGCAGTTTTTTGTTGCAGAAACATACATGTGTGAAGTCTCAAAGAAAAGCATATAAGACAGCAATACTTTCCCCCCAAAACGTTTTTTTTTATTAAAATATCTACGTGTGTTTATATATATATATTTATATGTAAAATATGTATAGACATACATTCAAATTCTCAACTTTACAATTTTGCTTTCATTATAGATGGAACAAGTAGTCGATCAATCAATCCTCAGATCGACAGAAAAATTATTTTTAACTTTTTTGAAATTGGTAAATCATTTAAATCAGTTTTCAAACAAAAATGACAAATATTTAAGAGTCCAAGTTTTGCCTTTGTGCGGATTTGCTGCTTTCCTTTGTCTCATGTAATAATTTAATATCTTTAGGTTTTGGACTGTTGGTCCGACATTTAAACGCTTCCCGAAATTGTGATGGCACTTCATAGGTCAAGCAATGAATCCTAAATACAATCAGCAGCAGCAGCTGTTAGTTGCAGCCGTACATCTCACCCGTCAGTCACGTATATAGAGTTGATAAGTCTTATTTTGTATAGGTGGGAAAATACACACTATGGAATTTAATTTATGATAATCTGACGTTACCTTACATTAAGTCCCAATCCCAGCACTACTTGACAGGCTGAATGCAGCGTGGAAAAATCCACACAAATGAAGTGATGCTATACTCTATCATTCAGATGCATTAGCACTGTCAGAATCTTACGTTTATTTTCTTGTAGTCGTTAATAAAGTAACTGGTCCCTGACTGAAACCAATACAAAAGCATTAATTAAATGCTATGTCCCCTAAAAGACCTAAATGACTAAAATATTTGACGCTTAGAATGATAACTTTAACTATAAAATTGTATCAAATTCATGTCACCATGCCTCGCCACATTTATAGCACACCATAAATGCCATCATGACTTTATTATGATCATTCTTAGTAGCTTTATTTATGCTGTGTGGTTTCAAAGCTGTCCAATACATAAAAAAAACAACAATCATCAAATCATGAGCACTGCTGGATAGAATTATGTGATCTGGGTCTTGTATAGTGGGGAGCTACTGGCCCATCTGTCTTTATTGACAATGATACTGAGTGGTAATCCTGTTTCCAGGCCAGCGCCAGTGAGGCAGGCAGCCTTTTTGGTTAGTTTATTATATCAGCCATCATTTCCATTATCTGCTCTGCTTCGGGCTCACTGCCATCGTTTATGTGCGGGAGACGTTGGCTCAGTGGACAATATTGTACTCGCTATCGCTAAAGCACATTGTTCAAGATTATTTCACATTATCCCAATCTTATTTGGTAGCATGTAGTTTACTAGACAAGAAAGATGCGAAGACAGGCAATTGCATGCAAAAGAAGATCACTTGCTGAATTAGGATCACATGACTTTAGAGTGTTGCTGCAGTACTCTAAATATGTCAGTAATTATACTAAATTCTCATTGATCCGTTGAGGAACACTACTGCCCCACAATGCAATGCACACATGAAATCGAGAAGCAGCTCAAAGCTTGAAAAATTGGGGAAGGTGAGCCAGTTTCAGGAACATCCTGTAAAACAAAGAAGGGAGTGAACCTTTTACAAGTTTAATTGGCAGCAGTGTTCACAGCCGTCGCAGTGTGATGATTGACAGCTTATGTCTCATACAGTTGGTACAAAATCATTTATTGTATTCTGGCTGCATGAATATGAAGATTAGCGCACTGAATCAAGGTGGGACACAGCTATGGTTTCTAAATTGGCTCATTGTATTTGCTGCTTTATTGATTTGTTTTTTGATTAGGTTTTTCAAAGCCCATAGCGGACAGGGATTGATCATAAAAGAGGTGGCATCGAGGCTAAATATACTGTAAGGCACTTTTGTTAATAGTGGAGGCTGGAATTTGTTGTCTTATATTATATCATGTAATTATTGTACAGTTTGATTTTGTTTGCACCATTTTTGCCATTTCTTTCTGTCATCTGAGCACTTTTGTGGCACAGGGCCATTTCAGTGCAGTATGACCCTTTTGCCCAAAATGACTGGTTCAATAAATCTGAGAACACAAAACAGATAATTGGTGGGGCCGTAGGTAGAGCAGATTGTCCATTGATCACAGGGTTGGTAGTTACATGTCGGAGTGACCTTGAGCAAGACACTAAGCCCGATTGTCAGGTTAGTGTGAATGGGTGAACGTGAATGAGCGGCAAAAGCCTTGTAAAGTGCTTTGAATAAAAGCGCTGTATGAAAAAAATGGAGCCAAGTTTAGATAATTGGGAACATTTCCAATTTATTTTGATTACATTAGAATATTCAGTTCCCTGGTTTATACAAGTATTTCTGGACTCCAACTTTTCTCTCATGGAACAGTGCCATATATGTATATATGCTGCATATTTTCCAGGGCCAGCGAAGCACGTAATGAATGTAGGTATAATAAGGCCTGTAGGGGAACTCACTGAGGCTGACTGACTCAGGATAAAAAGTGCCCAATGTGGAGCTCTCTTCATATGTTCAAGCAATCTGTAAAAAGATGCAGTCGATGTTTAGAGATGCATATATCAACACCAATTGATACTGATATTGGATATCTCTCCGATACTGACTCAAATAGCTGGATCGGGTATCGGATACCATTATTTCAATAAATAATCATTTTGTTTTGCAAAGTTAGGAAAGCAAGATTGATGTTAAGCCTGATGATGCCTTCACATAATAGAATAGTCCCAGTCTCTTCCACACAGTGACCCATACAGGTTATTGATTAAAAACTGGTGTAAACACAAGACCCATTTTGGGTCAGGTCTGTTTTGTGTTTTTTTGACTTGATCTGACTGACATTGAATCAAGTCCTCAGTAGAGTTGGTCTCAGATCCTGGAGGAAACAGAGAGCATAACGGAGCATAACTTCTCTAAGAAGTGGGGAGTGCACTCCAAGAAAGATCTATCTTAACCATTCCTTTGCTCAGTTATTCTCCAAATGAGTCAATTCCTTTTTCCATGTTTTATCACCTGTTTTGAGTTTGAGAAGAACAAGTCATACTCTATAGAAGATAGTCAGAATAAAGCAAATGCTAGGACATGAATTGTAAAAAGAAGAAAAAAAAGATCAGTGATTTCCCCTTACTGTCATATCTTTTCATTTGTAACACTTGAGCTTGTAAAGGTAATAAAATGGATAATGTTTGAAGCGTGTGCATGAATTGAAGTGCAGCTCAACCTGTATTAGCATGTAAATCATTTCAGGATGTGGAACTATCACTCAGAGTTGAGCACCAGGGATTTAATCACAGTCCGCTCAGATCCCCATGTGCTTCTTAACGGCACCATCAATTACGTCTTTGTGTGAATAGATCTTCTTAGTTGATTATTTCCATCCTGCTCCCAGACATTCAGTGGAAAGTGCTCCCTGAGTCAAATTAATTCCCATTGAGTTTAACTGCACCTTCCTCTTTTGGTTTAAAGATCATATAAATAGGGTGGACAATATAATAGAAACACCTGTCAATGTCAGCTGGCACCTCTCAGTGTATTATTTCTTATGGTTTTAAAAATGAATTTACAACCTGATTCTCACCTGCCATCTGCTGTTTAAAGCTGAAATGGATCGAGCAGTTAAAGACACTGATGGAGCAGTTGTCGGATTCCAACCTGCCGGCTGGCCTCTTCTTGTGGCGTTTGCATGTGGTGTGAATGTTTGAATGGTTGCATGTCCCTGTGATTAACCGGCCAACCCGTGTACCCCGCCTCTCGCCCAATGTCAGCTGGGATTGGCTCCAGTCCCCCCCCCCCCCCCCCCCAACACACAAGGTTAAGTGGGTTTAGCTAATGGATGGATGGAAATGGAAATACTAATGGACCAATTGACCTCAGTTCATACGGCAAGTCTGTTTCATGAACTGATGTGGAAAATAATTTTGACATATCTAACAATACATTTCTCGTTTGAATAACATAAATATATTCAACACGTTCCTCGTCCATCCCTGAGCCAAACAGCTGGCTATTCGTCGGATGACGCTGAGTGTGCGTTATGAAATATTTCCGCACTTAAACTATGATGATGCAGGCTTCCCTAGAGGCAGCATTTTGGTGACTGGTTTTAATAACGATGCACTTATGCTCAGACGTAATGTAGTCCTGATGTGTGTGTGTGTGTGTGTGTGTGTGTGGGTGTGTGTGATATAGAATGTAACTGGGTTAATTCAAAGAGTAATGTGAGGTCTGTATTGCTGGAGGCATATGCCATGCGTCCCACGTGCCTGACTTCCAAATTAATCAAGGCTTTTCCACAGTGTTGATGCCACTAGCGAAGTGCATAGGGCTTTTTCAAACACTAAATATTACATCAAATAAGCCTGGCTGTGTCTCTGGTGTCACTAGTGAAAGCAGAATCAGCTTTTCAGGCTCGCAAAAATCTTCATTGCCGATTGTGAATAGACTAGTCTAGTGATTCTAAATTTAGATCTGCAATAGCTTGCACATGACATTTTAGGTGACTCCAGTCTGCTAATTGCCTCGTTTAAAAATTGTCAAAATAACTTCTTGCAGATATCCTCTTTTCTACCACAGTCAAAGAATATAAAATGATAATAATACGTAAAGTGTGTTCTCTATAGAATGGAGCGAATGGTACACTTGATCGTCCTGCTGTCCTTCAAGCATGAAGTGTCAGCAAGTAATGTGGTTTCTGTGGACAAATTGCGATAAGTGATTATTATTCAAATATGCAGTACATTTAATGGATCCCAGAGTGTTTGTTTTCGTTGGGATATCATGACTTGTGAATACCACTTTGTTTATTTATATGGAAGGAATATGACACCGGGTACTTCACAATGTGTGTTCCACTCGAGCTTAATGAAATCAGTGAAATGCAATCCTTGTATTTCAATGTTTAATAAGAGGGAACAGTGACAGGACATGAGGATAACAACTCATCTCACACCTGTTCTAAGTAGTCCCACCTTATTCAGCTCTCGCTCCGTTGCTTGTTCACTATTAGCATAGCATAGCATGCGTGGCTATGTCAAACATTAATGAAATGTGCAACTCCTGGCTACATTGTTTAAATTACATTACAAAAATAAACAAAGAGTGAACATGACAATTCGTGGTTTTCACATGGGGGTTGTGTGCAAGGCCATTTGTTGTCTCGACAGTGTGACTTCCTGTCATCACCATGAGTTTGACAGGCAAACCGCCCAACCCCCGATAAAAGGTTTGGTTTTTGTCTGCATTAATCAGATGAGATACATATGTAAAGTGTTAATTAGCAAGCTTTATAGATGCAGGTAGTTAGATTTTCTCTAACTGAAGAAAAAACTAAAGCACATTTGTTGTCCTACTTATATTTCCTGACCGCTTTTTATAACCCACTGCATCTAGTTCCGAAAGCACTTTGCTGGAACTTGAGTTACTGTTCAGTTATCCAGCAAATAAACAAAAGCAAACAACCTGGAAATGTATTTTGGCTCTCCTGGAAAGCCTGAGACTACTTAAATAAACATTTCTGTCTCTAAGCCCCTAAACAACTCTTCTCTGAGTTGCTCTGTAATCTCCTGCATGCAGCGTTGTGCTCACTTAACCTTGCAGTAAGCGGTTGCCTTCCTTCTGTGAAGTTTAAATAATACAGGTCTGAGAGGGCAATCAAAGACTCACAAAGAAACAGCCAGCAACAGATCTGAATCTCTGGAGGGTTAGTCTGTGCGCCGTACGGACTCGGCTACGCGGCCTAACAGGCCTCAATAGTTTGGAGTTTCAAAAGCTTCCCGATTGTAATTCACCTCATCACCCCGCTGTGCTTCTGCTGAGTCGTGGGTTGGTCATTGACGTTGGACTGCTGCTTGTAATCCATCATTGCAAAACAGCCCGCCTCCACTCCAGTACTCCCAGCAGCAGCAGCTCTTTTGTCCTCACCCAGTGCCTTCAGTGTTTCCTGCTTTCTAATTGGTTTGGCTGATGGAGGATTGGTAATTGACATTTCCCCGATCTTTCATGCTTGTTCTCTTCAACAGATTGAGAAGATCATGAACTTGATTGGAGCAGGCATTGAAACGTCCAAAAAGAAACAGCCCGCCCCGAGCTCAGGTAACGCCTCACCACCTTCTATCTTTTCTCGGTGATAGACCTTTTTTCATTCATGCTGAATTGAGCTATATTTTTCTTCCAGAGATATGACTATGTGGTGTGTACTTTATTGGTTGGTTAACGCAAAATGACAACTGGGTCCAAATGAGTCCTATTCATTAACCATTTATAAAGCTCTTAATTGCTCTTGTTGCTGCATTCATGATAGCTCTGTAGAGTTTATTGGGCGGGAATTATACGTAATGTTAGCAGCAACCAAACTTCTCACAGCCTTTAACTGATTTGTGAACAGCTTTCTAAGAGCTGCTGTTCAGTATTCAAACACAGCTTCAGAGAGGACGGAGGGGAGGTTTTTGTTTGTCCTTATAAGTCACAGAGATTCAAGCTGACACTTGTTTGGCACGTTGTTGTTATTTGTTAGACACAAGGTTTCCACTTTGAGGGAAATCTAATTCAAAATTCCCCTCACTGTCATATTTTTTTCTTTTCTGGAGTTACTGTATATCTCAATAGGGCTTGAATTGACAGTATGCTTCATCAAGCGTCCTTCAGGCGGTTCAGCGGGAGAAGCCAGCTGGCATCGGCTCAGTTTGTTTAGATAACCCTCCTGAGTTGATACAGTGTAAAGCTTCCTCTATCAGAGACTCTGCCATAAGGTGGTTTCATCATACAGTATTGTGTAACAGCTCCTCTGGGTATGCACGGGACTGCCTTTTAGGAGTCAGGTTTATTAAGATACAATTGCCATTTGTTATGCGCCGTATGTTTTACGGATTAACAATCTGCTGACCACTGCAAGGTGGAGCACGGCCCAAGCTGGAAGACAGAAACGGTAAAATATGTGGTGGTGATAAAAGGATATAAAGCAAGGAGGCAGAAAAGTGGAGATGAAATTACATTTGAATTAGGAGAATTAAGGCTTTTACTGCCGCACCACCATTTAACCCTACTCGTGTCAGTGTGTGGTATATTACGTCTTACATCACTTCTTCCTGTCAGCCCATTACAAAGCAAGCCGTTAAAATGGCAATACGCGACAATTATTCATAAAAGGTAAGTGATAGTTTGACCTGCTCAACCAATTAAACAAAATGCTGAGTCTACAAAATGACAAGGGCTTCTACTCCTTTAATCAACTCTCTTCTTCATTTAATGTGTTTCAATGAATTTGAAATTGGAGGGGCGCTCGCATTTTCACAAAAGTGAAACACAATTTGTGTATCCATCCCGTGATTCGGATCCACTCCAACCTTTAATAGGTTATTCTTTTGCCCATGCTTCACTCTTCAACCAATTTTCATAAATATCGGGCCAGTTATTTCTCCTGCTGACAGACAGACTAACCAACCCAACCAAAAGCATTACCTCTTTGGCAGAGTTAATAACTATAAAGCATCTTTCAGAAACAAACTGCAGCTCAGTGTGCCTTACGTGAGAAAAAAAGAAAAAAGAAAAGTGTCGACAATTGAAACAAGTTAGATGACTGAAATACATACGAGAAGGGAAGCAAATGAATAAACAATAAAACATAATTAAATAAACAATAAAATAACTGTAACTCTAAAAGAATAATTGCAGTAAGAATAACCAAGACAAGATGCATATTAGCAAAGCAATCCTAAAGCAAAGCTGGTTTCTATTTACATTGTTAGATTAATTGCTAGCCTAACAATTAACGCCAGAGGTTATTCTACATTACATAAGAGGAAATATGTTGTTTGTTTTTTTGTTCTTCTACACATATAGGTGTGTGCTATTTATAGGCCTTGTTTGAAGAACAGCATGCAGAAAGTGTCCCAGATTCCGCTGAGTCATGCAGTCGCTCCCCCGATTTTAATCAGAGATCGTGCACAAGTAGTTCTGGAGGTTGCGAAGATGCTTTTGTTGCTGTTTTTGTGCGTGACGCTTAGCAAAAAGGGCACATCTCTTTTCTTCACAATGTAACGAAAGAGAACAAACAGGTACCCTTCAGCGTCATCGCCAGGAGAGGGAGGGAGGGAGAGGAGGGGGTTAGAGAAGGAGATAAGGGAGATTACACAAAGATGGAAACCTAAATTGTCCCTCTGCATTCCACCTTTATCTTTTTATTGTGACAGAACTGTGAAAAGCCTCAGCCCTGTTTCAGTGTATTCTCTTTCCATACACCTTTTCCTGGTGTGCTCTCCGTCTCATATCAGGAGCAAAAGGAATGGCCATTTCATCTTCCAGAAGCAGAATTCTGAACGTCTGATTTCTGTGGCTGTTTTTTTGATAAACCGGCCCTGCGATTTGTGCGCCATTCTGCACACACAAGGATGAGGTTGTTTGTGTTGTGTGTCCATCACGGGTGCCTCGATTGTGTGCTAACAGAGCACTGAGTAAATGAGCTTAAAAAGAGAGAGGGAGCGGAGAGAGAGCTCGGCTAACAGCACACAGGAGGCATCGGCTCAGTTTGTGTACAGGCACGCTCAGACGTTCAAAGGAAGAGTCCGCCTTCAGTTTCCCTGAATTAATTCAGCTTTGCGACTCATTTTCTCCACTGCTTGGGTGTGTTGACAAGGAGCTAGTTCTTTTCTCCTGCTCTGATAAAGAGGCACGGCTTTATCGAGGCACAACCTCTGCCTCAACCTCTGTAAATAAGTCTTTCTGGATGCTCCTTGGAGCCACGTCTAGCAGTAGCAGGGCTCAAACGGTACACAAACCCACTTGGATAGATGTGACAGCTTGGTCTGTTTAACAGGGGATAAGACAGTGGAGGAGCATATACTCTGTCAGTCAGTAATTAGGTCCGACTACCGTGGGAGGTGTTGCTGTCCCAAATAAATGGAAGTAATTGGATGGGGTGGCGGGTATTTTTAACAGTCTTTGTCTGGATACCGTGGTGTAAGAGCTGACTTTGGCATGAGGCTTGGGAGGAAAGAGTAAAGAAGGTGGAGTTGTGGGATCTCGTAGTGAATCATAATTAGTCCGCTTCAATCCTTCTTACGTCCTATTACCATCTTATCTCGCTCATATGTTTCATCACCTCCTCCTACTCGTCTTTCTCTGTCTCTTATCAGTCTCCTGCTCATTCTCTCTCTCTCCCTGTCTCGCTCGTTCCCTCCTTCCATCATCTTTCTCCTCACTCAGGGCAAATCTGACAGCAGCTCCTCTATCTGATAACAAATGATGAGCGCTGGTCCTCGTGTATGACTGACGGGTCACGGAGACCTGACGTGGCCTTTTACCTGATCGGTAACGCCAGAGCAACAGGGGTACAGGCGGCCAATTACGGAGGAGGCTCAATCAATAGCCCTTCACTTTGCTTCCCTCAGTTGGCACCGCTTCTCCTTGCCCTGACTGCCTTACTGACTGGCTGACTACCCATCTGGGAATGTGTGAGGTGATTGCTCGCAGCTTGAAAGCCTGCGTAATTACGCTCTGCCTTCAGCTGTATCCAGATAACACCCGTGATGGACACAGTGAGCAGCCCTGCATAGGTGGGTGGTTAAAGTCTACAACTTCCTGTGTAAACTCTGGTAAAGCCTTACCCCAAATCTATCTTAGCTATATATTATCTCACTTGTTTATCCAGGCTTTTCCCCGTTAGAAGCCTCCGTTATGCTCTAAAAGATGTGCAATATGAAGTGAGCATCTGGAGGTACATAATGGAATTTGCCTCCTGGTGTATGACTGGGTGAGATGAAGAAGAGACAGGACTTAAAAGTGCGTCTCTTCTCGTCTTCTGTTCTCCTGTACAAGTGCATAAGAGACTTCTGCTGACTTAAATCAATGCTGCCCCCCCCCCCCCCCCCCCCCCCCCCCCCCCTTGTCCTATCATCAAAGTAAGATGTAAATGAATTAAAGCCGTCTGCTAATAAGCAGGGGCTTGATGAGGCTCTTTGTTTCATTATCCCATGTTAGCCTTAAGAACTGAGCCGGATCGGATCTTCGTCATCCCTTTACATTCTAGCCATTCTTGGAAGAGAGGGACTGTGATTTTTTTAGGCTTTCTGTGCTTGCTCTTTGCCTCTGATGGTGGTATCCTTTCTGCACTGGCAAGATCAGGGTGCCTCTGCAATTCTAATCAGTGCAGTCAGTTGGGGGGGGGGGGGGGGGGGGGGGTAGGATAAGGTTAGAGAGAGACAGACGGAGAAGAGCTAGTGTGTGTGCATTTGTATGTGAAAGAAACGAGAGCAAGATAGAAGGGGAGAGGGGTAGAGAGACAGACAACACAGAGAGATAAATAGCGTGTGTGTGTTTGCTTCGGTGTGTTTGAGGACGAGAGGCAGGGAGCGAGACGGAGTGAGGGAGAGAGGGAGAGAGAGAGAGAGAGGGGAATTGATATAGTGGGAGAGCGAGGGAGAGAGAGAGAGAGGCTGTTACGTGGAGCAGCACCCCACTTCATCAGGCAGCATAGCAGCCCTGCAGTGCGATCACACGGTATGGGAATGGGGCCGTGAGATCGGGAGCGAGGGAAAGAGAGAGACGAGAGCGAGGAGGGGGGGGGGAGTTAAAAAGAAGAGCTTGAGGGATTTGGTCGGATGAGAAGGGGAGATGATCTGAGTCTCTTGCCTGTCGTGGATGTGGGAAGGACGTGGCAGCAGTGGCTGAGGCTGAGGCAGTTTCTTTGGTCCCCTGTGCAGAAGTAGCCGGCGTCAGGACGTTATGCCCTGTGAGCAGTGAGGGGGGTAGCGTGTGTGAGCCGGGAGCAGCTGCTCTGACTGCATCTGCACCGCCTGCATGTCTCAGACAGGCAGGGGATGCAGCAAACCTCTGCCCTGAGCACAGAGGCTGCTAGCTGTACCCAGCGAGGAGAAGAACCAGGTGGGCTGGGGTGGGAGCGTGGGGGGGGGTTGGTTGGGCGCCTGCCTCAGGAAGGAGCTATAGCTTAAGTGATCCTGGCTTCAGAGTCAAGAGTCTCTCACCTGCCGTCTGTCGGATCGAACCTGGATTTACTGCTTTGAGAGAAGAGAAGCACGTTGTCTGGCGGAGCCGCACAGCCAGCAGCCTGCTGAGGAGTGTGAATGCTGGGCAGCACTGGCACCACCAAGGACACCCAGCCTTTTTCCATTACCAGGAGCTTTATCAAGGAATCTATATTTGGATTTGATTATGAATTGAGGAGTTTGGAATCAGCACACTGGAAATCCTAAGCCAACGTGTTTTTTTTTTTTTTAAGTAGGATTTACAATATGTCTACCTGACCGTACTCCTTGTGGCTCTGGAGTAAAGGCAAATGTGTATTCCTCGATAAAAAAAAAAGAAAAAAGAATTATAACAAGAGTACCTCAACAGTACTTTAGAATGCTGCTACCTTCATTATATGAGCCGTGTCCTAGCTCTCAAAGAGATTGACCAATGAAGCCATGGGACTCAGCCAGAGCTTTACAAGTATGTGTTGAAAACAGTGACAAATCTATTGTGGGGCAACTGAATATTTCTGTGTTACACCCTGATGGAGTAATTTCTGATGGTAAAAAAATGATGGGGATAGTTTTAGCAGGGTAAATAATGTGTGATGTATGAAAATGTCTGATTCAGCGATAGATGTTCCCATTTTCCCTCAGCCTGAAATGTGTTTAGTCTGTTGACCTGTAGTGTTTCAGAATTGTTATGTCTTTGGACTAGCTAGGCACTTGTTCTTACACTCGCTCATCTGCTCACTAAAGGAATGTTTAGTGAACCCTGTTTGTTGGAAGATGCCATAATGGCTCAGTCCAACATAACTAACTATACCAAGCTTCAGATGGGCTTCCTTCCCTGCACTACCTCCACCCTCGCCTGACATTCTCAGTCAGTCACACTAACACCAGTGGGTGTATATTAGCCTAGTCAGTCCCCTGCAGGGCTTGAGCTGGGCCCGCAGCACTTCCTACCCTCCTCCTGTGTTTGAGTTAGCTGGGCCCCCACCCGTACCTTGGGAGCCCCTCACCCCCGGCCTGGACCCTGTCTCCCCCCCACCCCGCCCGGTGCTGCTGCACTCGGCTCTGCCTCTGCTGGCCGAGGATGATGTGGCAATGCCATGTGTCGTCCTCTGAGTGCCGCTGCTACCGGCTGAACGGCTTCTCCCTGCTGAAGCGCTTCCCTCTCTCGGCAGATGGGGCCTGTGGTAAAGCCCTGGACCAGCCGGTCGGAGAGTGGCTGGAGCACGTGGGGCTGCCGCAGTACGAGAGCAAGTTCCTGCTCAATGGCTTCGACGACCTACGATTCATGGTGAGTCACCTGCAGCATGTCATCCCAGGGGTCCGTTCCACTTTACATCACTCCGCCTCACCCCGTGCCAACCTAGCCGCATTTGTCTTTTGATGTCACCACTCAGCTCTCTCACCCCCTGCTTGTCTGTCAGTAGCTTCACTCACCCCCCCCCCCCTCCCCCTTTCCCACTCACCCCCTGCACCGTTTCTCTCCCTTCCACCTCTTCTGCTCTCCCCCTCATAACTCCTTTTCATCTCCTGTGCAATGCATGACCCTGCTAAGATTTATGGACCCACACTGAATCCCTATAAAGAATATGGGCTGTCACCAACAGAAAGATGAATGACGACCAAAACCCATTAACTTTCCCCCAACATTCCCTCTCATATAGCCTACTGTACAATTCTACAGCCACCTCCTCCCCCTTATATTGAATCTTCTTATTTAGAGTCAGTGGTCTTGACCTTTTGTGTAGATACAATCAGATGACCTGGACAAACAATCCTCGGTCTAAACACACTGTAGTTGCATGGTTGCTCGCCAAATCTCACTAAATCCTCGACCCGTTATGCTCTGCCTGTGGTGCTTATGAGGTGGGCTTGCAATAATTGCACATTGTAGGATTGCAACAGCATGCTAATGTTGTTTTTAAATGCTGTATACTCCCGGGTTTAAGCGCTTAATTACACATTTTAGCAAGCAGACATTTATTTTCGTAACAAATGTATTATTTCACAAGTAAGTAAGTTATTAACAGCTACATGATTCGTCAACTGCAATGTTTTTAAAACATGATCAGACAAGTTTCTGGAAATCATCAAAACCCTTTTGGATGGATGTTTTGCATTTTTTAAACGCCTCCATCAGAGTACATATTGATACATTCATTCAGCTGCAGCTCAAATGACGTCTGCATTCTGACTGAAAGCATTATCATGTTTCCTGCAGAGAACATTGCAAGGAAACTTGATATTCAGCTGGTGATGATTGTAGAAAACACCACTACATTGTCTACCCCCGGGTACATGTTAATCTGAAAAACATGGCTGTACGCTGTAAATAGTCAGGTCCAAAGGGTAAACGCAGACAATTCTCATGCCACAGAGCTGCAGTAGCACTATGGGCTATATGTTACATCGGTTTGTCACAACTGAGCTCACTTAAGTGAGACCAGTAAGCTCAGAGGGGAAGTGGTTGTATTCATGAAGCGTTCCAGTTGAGGACTGCTGCTCTCTGATCTGCTTTTCTTACTGGTAAGGCCTGAGATCACAACACGACGGAAGTCCTCATGAACATGTGATCACTCCTACTATGAAGTGCTTCAGGCTCACATTTGTGTTTGTTCATGAGGCGACAACAAACCTAAAGTAGTATGTGTAGTCGTAATATATGCTCATAGTAACAAGAGCACAGTAGAGGTGTGTGATATAGATTACAGCCGGACAAATACATCGTCCTGTCTGATAAATCCACAGATGTTAGCTTGATGCAGATATATAGACATTGTGTTCACGTCAGACAATAAGCAGGAAGACATCGCAGTGCAGAAATGCCAAAGAAAAGTTTGAGGTATTTTGAAACTGTGTCTTTATTGCATAGTTTGTCCGCCAGAGAAAAAACGAACTAAAAGGATCGGGGGGTTTTTCTTGGGGTATTTAATGCCCTTTTTTCATAAGCAGACATGAGAGAGAGGGGGGACAGGAAATGAGGGGAGATGGATATAGATAGGAAATTGCATGGAACAAAGGAAGTGAACCAATGATGTTGCGTTCATAATAAATGGCATCTTAACCCCGAGACAAACTGGACGCACATAGATCCTTATCATAAGTGTTATTAATGTTGATATCAGCCTCAAAAATCAGTTTGCCTTTATAATGCACAATCTTTTATCACCATGTAATATTATTGTATGTGATAATATTATGTACCATGATATAGTTATATACCATGATTATATACCATGATCTGTGGAACTTCAATTGTGAAATAGAATATATAGATACAATTGAAATGCTGGCATTGCACTAATCTAGTCTGTTGAATACCTGACAAATAAAGATATTTCATTAAATTGATGCCGACATTCTGTAAATCCAATATTGGCATAAATAAATAAATCAGTCCCGCTTATTGATTTGCATTGACCACAATGGCCTAATGCAACCAGAGATATTCAAGAGATAGCGAACTGAGTATTAAACATATCCCAGAATCTTCAATGGTTGATACAAATATTTCATCGTCCCATATTGTTTATATTGTTATATTAGTTCACGGATCTCTAGACAGTAGTTAGGAAGAAAAACAACCTTCTTGTCTTAGTGGGTTGGAAGGTTCCACGTTGATCAAGATTTCCGGGACGTGATGCGTTGAGGAAGATGGGTCATTAAGCATTCCTATGTTCATCTTCACGCCACGACTAATGTGTCTGCTGGACTTGATGCATCGAGGAGATAAATCATTAATTTCACAATGCAAATTACCCGTGGATAGTTACCAGGATGTGGAGGTCGAAAACAAGGGAAAGGTTAGTGTAGTCAGACAGACATTGTGAATGTTTAATATTGTGCCCTTTTAGATTCTGCCAGACTTGCTTCGGATGTAATCAATCTAACTGAGTGTGGACATCGGGATTAGTTCGTGGGATTCATTGTCAGTCAAACAATTCCACGTAATTTATTTTTTCCTTTTGTAGAGTTGTGTTTCGTTGCCCTGATGACCAAACTAATGTGGCAATGAGGCAAATTTCCTAGTGTGAACCAACTTAGAAGTTGCCCATCGTGCATTTACATTGCATCTTCCCTGCATTAATATTGCATCAGGTGTTGCAGCCCTCTCTTTCTCAAACGTCATAATGTAGAACTAAACATACATATTATAACACATCAATTAAGTCTTCTTTCTTTGCCATAATATTTTTACGCCAGCTGACTCTTGAAAAAGTAACACAGTTTGATTTTAAAAAAAACAATTCCCCCATGGTGCAGAGCAATAGAGCAATTCTAATTCACTGTTGCATTAACTGAGTGCATTTAGTGAGATGAAGGACTTCTACCATGGCTACATCTGCAAGTCGTGTCAGATTAAATCAAACCACCGTTGCTCATGAGCTATGTAAGAACTGAACCATATATTCCTGTCACATGTTTCAAATGCAGCATGAAATAATAAGTTTGCTGAGTCTCCCGAGGCATCATCAAACTTCAAACTGTGTTAATAAAAGTGGAGAATCTATTTTGGGCCTCCCTTACATCAGACCCCGCTTCATTTTGACCTTTTATTCTGGTGATCAGTGAGTAATCTCTAAACTGCACCATGATACAGGCCTGTGAATACTGCTGCATCGTGCTCTGAAACCAATCCAGTAAGAGCAGATTGAGTAAAGACCACAGAACATTTTAACATTCTTGGCCAGGAAGAATCAATCTGCAGCAGTCCACAGGGGAAAAACGCTTAGCTCCACATTTTCAAGGTTCTCCTTGTATCTTTATTCCCGCCTATAAACCGGAATAAGATGACAAAGCAGCTGGAGCTGCAAATATGAATAGCTACATGAAATAGACAAGAATCTGCTTGTCAGTCAAGAATTCAGGAGGTGGAAAAATATAATTTTTCATTGTTTCTATGCCCTAAATTAAGGAATTGTTACAAACTGCAGTGAAATCTTGTTTCCTCTTGGACGGTTGAGTTTCCCTCAATGAAACACTGCAACAAAGGGATCCTGTAGATGCTGCTGCAGTTATGAAGGCTTTGTTCCTTCCGAGTCACACCAGATCAGATTGATTACTCTTGGCATGCACAATTAATTTGACTTCATTGTCCTCCCACTCTGCTGTAACTGCTTGTGTCAGAGATGCGCATATTTCTATGTGTGTATGTTATTAACAAGTGTGTGTTTGCACAGCTACAATGCTGCCCTGGTAGTTACAGAGCAGAATGAGTCATAGCCTTTGTTCATACAAAGCTATTTGTCATATGCCAGTAGAGTGTCTTCTATGTGTAAATATTGGATACCAGTTTGTGTGTGTGTGTGTGTCCAGACATTGAATTTATTGCACAGTGTAACGGATTACAGATTTATTTTTCATGGATTCTACTGCTGTATGTCTATTGTGTGTATTGTCTCCGTGCATGTGTATGTGTTTGTGCTTGTGTGTATGTGTTTATATGTTTGCATGCACGTGTGTACGGGTATGACTGTGTGTGTGCGCCTGTGTGTGAATGCGTTTTTTTGTGTGTGTCTCTTGCGTTTCTGCTTATGTAGGGGGGTAACGTGATGG
This sequence comes from Pholis gunnellus, assembly GCF_910591455.1. Lineage (NCBI taxonomy): Eukaryota > Metazoa > Chordata > Actinopteri > Perciformes > Pholidae > Pholis > Pholis gunnellus. The sequence goes on along the minus strand of NC_136529.1, from coordinate 7,275,237 downwards.
AGGACCAGGATCTCAGAGACATTGGGATCACTGACCCAGGACACAGAAAGAAAATCCTCCATGCGGCACGCAGCTTGCCCAAGGTACTTAACATCATAACTTAACCTCGGCACTGAGGGAGGACAGTGACTGACAGTGTCTCTGAAAAAAAGATCAAAATGTCATGTTTATAAAAATAGCAGGTAAGCAAACAAACAGATAATACAGAAAAGGGAAGACATGTCTTATACTTGTGGATAGATCCCGAGGTTCATCAGAGTTGAATCAAAAACCTTCCAATAGAAAATAGTAGATGTAAAAACCTTTTTTTGGACCAAAGATATAATAGATTTAACAACAAACAAATACAATTTGTAATAGATAATGAGATAATAAGGATTGGCCTACTTTATACTGTATGATAAAGGTTGCACAAGGGTTGTAGATGGCAAAGTAAGGAAAACATTTATAATGTATTCAAAGACACAATTATGTGTCCAACCCTGCAAATGTTGATGGTTACAAAACTAAGCTAGAGCCATGCTAGTGGCTATGTAAGGCCGTACTCTAGCACAGCAGTGCTTTGAGCTAAATGCTAACATCAGCATGCTAATATACTCACAATCACAATGCTAACATGCTCATAAAGCAGGTATCATATGTACCATGTTCACCATCTTAGCTTGTTAGCATGCTATCATTTTGCAGGTATTTGGCCGTATTGGACAAATGTATAAAAGTCATAAAAGTCAGTAGCATTCATTCTATTTGGACTTTGAATATCTGTAGAAAATGTCCCTGCAATACATCCCATCTTTTGTCCAAAAAAAGCTGGTGGCACTAGATGAAAAGTTGACATTGCAGTCCCTTTTGCCACACAGCTAGCTTGGCTAAAAACAGCAGCGACATTGTCCAGCTTTAGTGAAGTAGAATTATATCCACAACTGGAAAAATATATATATATACTGTACATTTCTAGTTGAAGCCTTTTTCTCCATACAAAAAGTTCCAGTGCTTGTTCCCTTACTTGTGTTTTCCCTTCACTCTAGGTAAAAGCACTGGGCTGTGATGGCAGCACATCTCTTGTCTCCTGGCTGGACGGCCTTGGCCTGCATGAATATCTGCCCAACTTTCTGTCAAGTGGCTACCGCACACTGGAGTGTGTTAAGAACCTGTGGGAGCTGGAGATTGTCAATGTAAGAAGCCATCGCTTACATTTTTATGAGTGCTTACAAAGAGACATGAGTGTTGATGGACTCACGTCTTTAGACATTCTGGACCAGTTCTCACCGAATGGTCTCCTTAATCACAAAACGACCTTGATTTATGGATCATTATTGAGGTTTACAAACTCTCTAAAATGCAATGTTGAAATATCAGAGGGCTCGGTGATTAAAGCATTTGCTTTAAATAGCAGAAACATTTTCCATATCACTGAGTAATTAGAAGTTGACTATGCGATAACACGTAAATTAAGGAGCAATATGGTGACTGATGACAGGGAAGTATATAATTTGGTTTAATCTTTCTGGAAATCGTGCTACATTTTATGATAATTTGTAATTACAAAGGAGGACAAATTTATTTTGGGCTGACAGCTGTGGATGTCGTAGAGAAACACATGCACCAGTCTGGTTGAACATGTGTGCAGGTGTCAATCTGTCTCTGTTTGTGCGTACCTGTGTGTTAAGACTACAGCAGTGGTTTCTTGATGGGTTCTCAAGATACATCTGAGGGTTTGCAAGACAATTAACAGGACAGGAAAGAAAAATAATCATACTCTTCAATAGAATGACGTTCTCCTGACTTTTCTCTTTAATCATGAATATAGGAATGTTTTACTTTGTTTCATTTTTAAAAAAATGATTCAAATGAACCAATCCGAGAAAGAAAAGTCCATTTTTGTTTCCTTTGTCTGATGCCATTGCAAGGTTATGTTTGAAACAGCAGTAATAACCAATCATGAAGACATTATAAATGTTTATGGCATGTTGGGCAACTGGACAATCCAAACGGATGATCTGATACGGTTGATAAGCACTCTCTGAAGGCAGTGTAGGAGCAGTGGATGAGCTTGTTTACAGCGTTTATAATTTACCCACTTATTACTGCATTTCTATGAGTAGATAAGATTATAATTATTAGTGGTGTTATTAGTCTTTATTAAGGCTCTCAACGTGTAGATGGCGAGCCGGCAGTTCATAGCTAACGTTGCTAACTTCGCTAACAACGGCAAACAGCGTTTACCTGAGGGGGGACTTGAGGCTGGGTGTGATGCTTCTGCCATCAGATGGGACGGCTTTATCAGCTGTAACAGTCATATGAGAGCACTGCAGAGCGGCAGCTGTGCACGCTCACATGCACCTAACGTGCACTAAAAGCGTGCGCGGCCGGCCCGGTCATGTTAACAAAGCAAGGAGCTGGGATAACAACACATACTATATATTATAAAATTAACTATAAAATTACAATTCATTACAATTACAAACCTGAATCACGGTTATAAAATGACTGTTCGCTCATCATTCATTTTTTTGCACCATGGAAAAAATAATTTTTGTGTGCAGTTTGTGCATACACACAAAGATAGTGATGGCAAAATGGCAGAAACCAGCAACAGCTGCAATAGCAGCAGCAGCAGGAATGCAGCAGCCAAACAGACTGTATATGCAGTGGGCGATGGATAGTGTCCAGCAGACTGCGATGCAGTACAGAAAGATGGGTGTGAGCGCAGCTCACTTTGCTTCAGTGTGCAGAACCGCCTGTGAGCATCTTGCCAGGAATCGCTTTTCGTCATTAGCATTTCCTACATCCTCTTCAGCATGTTAGTATCAACCATCCGTTTGATCTACGGGCTGGTGTTCATTCCCAGATAATCCCAAGACTCTTTTTATGTTAAAATGCTCTCTTATTTCACACACCTCGTGCTTACTGGTCTCACTGGGATTCATACGCGAGAGTAATGGAAACAGCACTAGAAATCCAGACTACAGACCAGTTGCCTCAACTGACTCTGACTCTCACTGAATAAATAATTGAAGCCTCCAGACAAAGAGCCGTACGAGCCAGTCATGGTATATGTTGTACCAGCTACATAATTGCGATTGTAACATTAATCACTCGACGTCCACCTTTGCCGGATGAGCATGAATGTTAATAGGCAATTATGCAAATATACAGTATGAAGATAATGAGTTTTGACTACATAAAATTAACCTATGGTTCCTCCTCTGAGGGTTTAGCAAAACAAGCAGACACAGCATTTGTAAAAGATACTGTGGATAGACGTGTGTCAGGTGAACTTGCAGTGTTAAACTACTGTCAATTAAATAAAATGTAAAATTTGTGAAAATAAGTGGATCTGTGTAATCCCGTTATTTGAAAGTCGCACGGTTATTTGCATATCACCTCGTTGTCGTCCCATAAATCGCCAAATTCTTCTCGGTTATTTAAGCACTACGTCCAAAAATGGATCGTGAATTATAAAGTGTCCCAGGAAGGAGACAGTGCGGTACTTGAAGCTTATGGCAAAACAGATTGAGGCTGAATTATTGAGGAGAGTCATTTCTGTTTGCCTGCGGAGGCCTGCCAGTGAGGGGAGCATGCCACTAACTCTCTCAGTGTATTTTGGATATATCTCTATTAGCTTAGTCTAGATAAATTCCTGTGTTTGCGATATTGATGTGACAATGCAGTGGAATGTCTTGTCTTATATTGAGCTCTAATGCTGTCCCCTCTAGGTTATTAAGATTGGTGCCCTGGGCCACAGGAAGAGGATCATTGCCTCTCTAGCAGAGAGGCCCTATGAAGAGGCTCCATCAAAGTCCCGTCGTCTGTCCCCGATTATGGTGAGACCTGTGATGCAGAAATTGATACAGTTCACAGAATGATGTGCTCTTCGTTGCTATAGCTCTTCATGAGGTGGCACTGACTTGATCTCTAATCGGCTCTATAATCCACAAAAACGCAGAACAGTCTCCGAAAAATGTTTTTTTTTTAATCTTAAACACCTTGCAGCAGTGTGAATCAGACTGCAGCATTGTAAGTGCTGCTATTTAACCATCGAGGTGCAGAAACACAGCCAACGCTAATTTGGTTAATAGATTGGGTGTGCTCAATAGGCCCAATTACAAGGGCTGTTCTGCTTTTGGCCTCAACATAACCCCTATTTAGTGTCAGTGATGCCTATAAAAAGGTAAAAAAATGATTTTTTTAGTTTAGGTATTGTTGTTACATAGTGCTCTATAATTCAATAGAGATCGATGATTAAACCCTTTTACTTTTCTTATTGAACAACAATCAAAACAGAGCTGAGGATGAAAGTTAAGCAGCATTGCTCGACAAGCTTTATTTCTATGCCAACATCATTTTGTGAGAAAATGGATCCTTTTTTTTTTTTTTTCAGCAGCGGATGTCTAATTTTGGAATGAGATTCTTCAATATCATTATGTTCACAACAGTTAAATACTCAGAGCTGATTTCCCAGGCAGATTAAAACCGGGCTGAAAAGAACTGAGAATCTCTGTGGAAGAGGCTCTTTTGTGGAGGATTAAGCCTGGATGTAGATCAAGGAAACCAGCCCATGTAGATAGTGCTGTCAAATCATTAATCTGTGCTGTGTGTGTGTGTGTGTGTGTGTGTGTGTACTCTTTTGTGTGACTGGGTGTTTGGCAGTTCCATGACCTCCTGTCCCAGACCACATCTCCCCTCAGTCAGATGGACCCCTACACCAGTCGCTCCATGGACATGCTCCTGCCCTTGACCGAGTCCGACCGGAGGCGGAGGGGAGTTGACCAAGACTGTAGTCTTTCTCTGCGTTCGTATAGTGAGAGGCCGCGCTCTGTAGTGAGTTCCACCGTCTTTCACTTTTAACGTCTTCTGGGAAAACATCAAACGTACCTTCAGTGAGCGACGAGCTGAATAATAGAGGAGGAGGACGCTGCACAAAGTTCGATGTGTCGGGATGTCTCGTCACGTGTTGTTGCTGGAGTTGTAGTCACATTTTTCAGACGCGGAGCTGCGTTGCGAAACTAAACCTACTGGTCGAGTTAAACGTTAGTGGGCAGACCAAAATAATCACAACAATATTAGATTGTAACCAGAGGACATTTCAGTGAAAGTTAAAAAGCAAAGCTGAATTATTGGCCTGCCCTACTTTCCATTTTTCAAACATAACATAGCTTATAGTTAGCATAATTGATTTAGCTACTGTAGCACATTAAATCTCCATCATGAATGACATGAAAATCAGCTTCAAGTAAACAAACCTTTTTCTTATAGCACTGTGGTCTTCAGCTCCGTTCAGCGTATTTGAACTCACCCATTAAGATCATTGGTCTCCTGAGTAGCTCTCATTTTTAGAAATATTTGACAAGGGAAACATTTAATGCAGCATTTTTAATAACTGACATGAATTCAGTTCGTATGTGTTTCCCTGAATTTCTTGCTTTCGCCTTTAAGAAAATTAACCAAGAATAACTCGGTGATCAAATTTACCATTTTGCAAAAGGTCAAACTATGACACATGTTCACAGCCAAGCTGGCATGCCTCGTTTCTGACTCACGGAGGTCAAAGAGAAAACACAGAGGAGCGTCCACAGACAAGAGAAATGTTGAATCAGGATCAATCCATGCATTTTCTCGAACCGCTTATCCTATTCAGGGTCACGCGGAGCTGGAGCCGATCCCTGCTGACGTAGGGCGAAGGCCCACTCAGGATCCGTCATACTTCAAATCAATACTTTTCATTTTCCTAAATTCTTAGTGGATTATTGTCAGTAGTATATTTTACTCTAACCTAAAGGCCCAACCCTGTTCATGAATATTTATGATCATACCAGCAGATCAAAAAGGACTTATAGTAAAGTGCTGACCAAGCATTTGCCTTCATACTAATATTCCAGCAATCAAAAATCGTATGTCTTGTGTGCGTATGTGAAGAAAAAGTATCCCGTCCCTACAAACGTAGAGGATTTCGATTGCCATTTTAGAGCAAATGAATGTTTACTGCCACAATGTAAGCAGTGTTTTCCTCTCTTTGCTGTCTTCACCAACCAATGATTTTGCATCTCTGCAGGACAGACAGAGTGAACGACACAAAGACTCTCGTTTGAACCTCCGGCCGCCGAGCCAGTCTGCTACCTACGCCACGGTGTCCGCCTGGCATCACCAGCCTGAGAAGCTCATCCTGGACTCCTGCGGGTACGAGGCAACCGTAAGTCACTTTTTACCGTCTGTAGCATAGAAGCAGACATGCATTGTTTTTTTTTACATGACAGAATTCCCCATGGTTCCATAAAATAGATTGACTGGGATGTTTGATTACATTTGTTTCCAACCTGCACTGTAGTTGACGTGCAGCGTGTGTCTTGATTCTCTCTCCAGTACCTAGGATCAATGATAATCAGGGATCTACGAGGGATCGAGTCCACACAAGAGGCCTGTGCTAAAATTAGGGTAAGTATTACTTCAAAGCTTTGACAACATTTTTCTTCTAATTTGATTTGCTTTGACATTTTGAAGAACAACTAAAAAGTGTTGCACTGATTAAAAAAGCAGATTAACAATAAAAATGAAATAACAAGAATTACTGATGAAACATGAGGACAAACGATTGCTGTTATTACATTTATAGTGAATGAACCATTGTGCTTTGTTGTACTATATCTCACCTATTTTATTGTGTCCATTGCAGAAATCAAAGGATTCAAGAAAGGGTCCAGTCGTCATACTGTCCATTACCTATAGAGGGGTCAAGTTCATCGATGCAGCCACGAAGGTAATGGTAAAGCATGTTTGTGTGCCTCCGTGCGTATTGATCTGTCCGACACAAACACTGCAGTGGAACCTCTCGGCCTCCATTAGTGGTTGATTTCCAGTAAGTACTCACTTCCTTCCTTTCTCCATTAGACTATAGTTGCGGAGCACGAGATCAGGAACATCTCGTGCGCCGCCCAAGACCCAGATGACCTCTGCACTTTTGCTTACATTACCAAGGATCTGAAGAGTGGCCACCACTTCTGCCATGTCTTCAGCACTGTGGAAGTGGTGAGTAATACAACTCTATTCTGTTCTTCTATTCTCTATTCTTATATATATATATACATATATACATATATCCTGTATAATACATTGAGGAAACCCTTAAGTCTTGATATTATTCTTGAGATTTTTGTAAATTCCTCATTGATTCATTTAGAAAAACAAAGTGTCCTTCGTGGGATGTCCAGCATCCCGCAGTGACAACTGGTGTGCAGCACCCTGTGGCCGTTATTTCCTTGATTGACTCATCGAGTAGCTTGATTGAAGTTCCTCTCCCGCTACGCATGGCATTTCCATGTACAGGCACAGATTATGTTGCAATTTGTGTCTCAGCTTCCGTAAAAAGGTCAAAGACGATCTTTTGTCGTTAGCAGGTGGACCACTGTGGAGTTTCAGATACCTGCGGGGACACAGTTTTAACTGAACTGTGATCCTCAAAGTTTTCACAATTTTGAGCCTTATTTATTTGTATTCAAGCACGACCGCTCCATGTCGCAGAATGTTGTGTAAAGAATGGCTTTTTGCTTTTGAGCCAATGAGAAATTATACAAAGCAATTATCCAAACGATGTGACGAGCAGCGCTTTTGTGTGATGCACAACACACTGTTGAAAACAATCCTTTGCAAAAACCAATAAAATGACCGTAATTCTTAACAAATATTGAAACAGTCATAAGTCATTTAAATGATACAGTAGATTTTGTTAAAATTGTTTTAAAGAACTAATAGTAAATGTTAAGTCATGTTTGTGAAAGTGTTTTGCTTTGACTAAAGGCTGTTAGATTAAACGGTTTGTCATGCACACAAGCAAAGGGCACATATTCTGTATCTCTTAATGTGAATTTCAGTTTAGACGTATCGGGAAAGAAAACCACTGTGAAGAAGTTGTTTTGTGTCAGTTTGCAGCAGCTAAAATGCCAGCTGTTTGAATTTAACTTTATTTTATTACCAAGACCTTACTTCATGTTCAGTGTCTCCTGATTTCAACACCCTTTAAAAAAAAAAGAAATGTCTTCATTCACATAGACCCAGACCTACGAGATCATCCTGACACTGGGACAGGCATTTGAGGTGGCCTATCAGATGGCAATGCAGGCCAGGGCGAGACACTATGTCCCGCCTACGTCTCTGAGTTCAGAGGTCATAGAGACCAAAGCCAGCCGTCCTGTATCTCAGTCATGGAGCAGCATGCGGAGATCAGCAGTGAGTACCACCCTACAACTCTTTGAAAAAAACAAAACAATGTTGAACGCGTGTTATCTGTGAGCGTGTGTGAGTGTTAAATTTGCCCTACTTGTTAAAAGGACAGAGGAGTGTGGGGGGGGGGGGGGGGGGGGGGTGGAAACACGCCGTTGCGCGATCATACTGCAGAAGAAGTACACAGACCTCGTGACCGACTTTCTTTTTTCCCCGCCACTGAATCCCCAATAGGCCACCTACAAAGGATGATTTGCTGCGTGTGTGGTAGAAAGTGATGAGTCATTACTTTGCGACCAATTTCATCACGCCCACCCCTCAACTCTGAGTCACTCAGATCAGGCGAGATTTTAAAAAAAACGGATGAATAGTTTCATTTGCTGCTTACAGGCAGGTATGTGATTCCCTCTGGTTGTTGTTCTGAGGGCTCAGCCCCGCTAGTTGGACCCATCCGCTGCTGCCTCTCTATTGATTGAGTGTGTTGCTTAACGCGTACACCCTGAGCTATACGCATTGATGCATTGACCTCTCAGGCCTGCATATAATGAGCACTCAGTGATCACTGTCACCTGAGAGAGCACGCACACGGCAAGACCACATGCTCATGCGGGGACACAAATCACTTTGTTTTACTACCTGCCTGTAAGGATAATATATGGAGTAATCACAGAGCTGCATAATGAGTCTGGCTGGTTGTTTAAGTTTTAATTGAGAGGGGGGGGGGACTCCTATCTACTGCAATTTGTTTTAATGTTTTTTATGGCTATGTGAATGCTTCTAAGCCTAGTTGGTTTAAACACAGTTTTCAGTGTAGGGCTGTCCCCTCATAGACGATTAGTCAACTAATCGCTCGTTTTGGTCTCAGCGGACTAAGATGTGTTTAGTCGATTGGTCGTTTTGGAGATTTTATTTTACGCGGGATGACTCATTTCCAAGAAACTTATGAGCACATCTCTGGTAAACTCACGATTTAAAGCAGTGCTCTTGTGTGAAACTGAGCTGTTGATTAAATCAACTCATCGATTAGTCCACACAATTGTGTGAGTGTTTGTTGACTAATAATTCCTTTGGTGGAGGACAGCCCTATTGCAATGATAAGGGTGAAAGGCATACTGTTTAGAATTATTTGTAATATATGGAAAAAGGGGTCTGTGGTTTCAGAAGTAGACAAAGTCATTTCTAGCTGTCGACAGAAGATTTTTCCACCTGAATAGACAGCTGTAGCTAGCTTGCTAATTCAGCTAATTAGCTCCGTTAGATGACTACATACATTACCTTTCAAAAGTTTGGAATCACCTGCCACAAAAGCTTGATTGGGTACAGTCTGATGGCTTCTACTTTACATATCTGAAAGGGCAGAAAGAGACAAAGGTACCTCTGAGCAACAGTCAAATAAGAACAGAAATCATTGATGAAAGACATTGGAAGCATCGCTTCAGTGCCAAACAATGCAGCCTGTAGCAAGCTGGACTCAACGGGCATGTTGCTTTAACAAAGCTATTATTCAAAGTTCAATAGAAGTTTAGTCTCGGGCTAGCACTGTTAGAAGTGGATCATATTATATCAGCTGGACCTACTATGAACTGACAATCACAGTTTAAAACTCTTCAATTTAACCAGTGAGTAGACGGCAGAGGGCCCAAAGGAACCCGGCCTCCCAAAATATCTAGAGCCTGATTATGATTAGACTGTTTATGTCTCTGTTGAAATAGTCATTATTAGAAAGAAAGAAGATCAATATAGCAGCAGATATTACATTTTTCAACTGTAGTTTACATAATATTGTGCTGAAATCTCCATGACAGCATGTTGTCTGTGTAGGAAACATGGAGATTGTTAGTATCATATATATATATATATATATATATATATATATATATATATATATATATATGATAAGGAATAATGTAATAACAGACTGTTGTTGACATGACACTGTTTACATGGTTTGTCCTTTCAAACTTTTACATTTACATGAGAGAAAGCTGTTGAGATGAGGTCTAAGCAAAGTGTTCGTAATCTAAAGTAACCGTGGCTGGATTTGCTGGAGCGGACTCCAATACAGAGAATGAAGGAGCTAAAGTTAGCCTTCACTCCAGGTCTGGCCTCCACACAGAGGGAAAATCATCCAAAGCTTGACAGAGCTGCCATGCGGGGGAGAATTCTAGAATATAAATACAAGAATACACAACATAGAAGGTTTTTTTGGGGTATAATCTGGCTCCTTTAGCTCTGAACAGGTGATGAACTGCTCCTACTGGATTTCGTCTTTGTCCGTCCGATGCATTCAAATGCTCTTGTCCCTCTATACTCTCGTTTTTTTTAACGTGTCTTTGTTCTTGTCTTCTTGGTCCTCCTGCCTCCCAGGGTGCCCCTCTGCTCGAATGCCGCTGCTGTCACTGTCACACGTGTACTACCCACCGTCCTTCCTTCCTCCCGTTGCACTCTGTTAGCCCTGGAGTCCAGGTCCTTCTCTTTCCTTTCCTCTATTCAACCTGTAATCACCACACTCATCTGCTTACACAGCCATCCCTCCCCTCTTTGTTTATTTTGGGTTGTTGGGGTGCCGCAGTGCACTTTGTCTCGTTGTTTTGTGGTTCTTAACATTTCAACCATAGACATTCTCCTCATTCCTTTACTTTCCCATCTCTCATCTTCATCTTACATTTCAGAGTTTAAGATGCAATTCGCTGAAGTTTTGTGGTTAAACGCAGTCAGGGAAGAGAGGTTTTCTTGATGTTGTTTACCTTCTTTACTTCAGCTTCTATGATGGCAGTTGGCTTCGTTGTGTCAGTGAGAGTTTGTAAGCAATGGTTTGAGGTTGTTCCCGTCAGGTGGTTTAAAGCTCCTTTTCTACATTTTTTTAAATCGGTCTTTTTAAGACGTGTTGAACCGTAGATGTCCTTCACATGCAGAGAATTTAGAATTTTTTTTTGACCATTTCAAAATCATGTGTAATCTCTATGTAAATCAGTATTAATCAGCACATGTGTGTTTTGACTGCTTATATTGTGTTTGTCTGAGCTGCCGGCGTAGAGCACATGTTGCCTTTGAACCACTAATCAGTGTACCTTTGAGCTCCCAGAGGGTCGTAGCTTCGTTTGACTGCTGCTGCTGCTTACAGAGGCCAAGTGTACTTCCTGTCAGACATCATCCATGTTGTGGATTGAGCCCTGAGTGTCTGTGATTATAACACGATCACTGGACTGCACCTCTAATCCACATGCACGTGTGTGAGCTGAGGACTTGTCAGTGTGGCGCAATGGCCTCCTCCACTGCCGCCCGTCTCACGCCCTCCTCTCGTCCCTCCTCCCTCCCTCCCCCCCGGCAGATCGACCCCCTGGAGATGGACGCCGATATGCAGTCCCTGGGCAGCACCAACTGGCTCTTGGACCAGCGGGACTCTCACAGGCGCCCCGTCAGCACCAAGTACGAGACCACCATATTCTGAGGCCGGATCCCCACAGGCGGCCCTCAGCACCCCCTCGTACTTCCCTCTCCCCCCTGCATCCGATTCTTTATTTATCTCCCACGCACACACACAGACACACAAACATTTATACATGCGAGCCCCGTGCCTTCTCACTGTGATGGTATAGCATCCCTCAGGGCGGCCTACTCCTGCACCCTCCTTTGCCCTGCCCAGCGACCCACACCAACCTCTTTACCCGCCATGACAAACACTCCTGCGGCTCCCCCGTGCCTCCTCCCCAAAACCCCTAGCAGCCCCCCCCCCCCCCCCCCGCCCCACCCACCCACTCGCCTGTTGCTGCTGCAGCCAATGGTGGAGCCCTGGAACGGATGATCCTGCTGGACTGATCTCATTTTACAGTGGCCCTGCTCTCTCAACCAAACTGCCTCTTCCTCCTCATCCTCCTCCTCCTCAACTTGCATCTGCCTCCAAATCCCCGATATCTACCAGAGGTTCCATCTTTATTCTTCTTCTTCTTCTTCTTCTTCTTCTTCTTTCAGGCCATTCTTTAAATTGATTCACTGCAGGCAAAATTAGCATTTTTTATTTTTCTGTTTCTAGACTCCAAATGAGCTTAGTTTAATTTCCAGAAAGGTTAAGTTTATAATATTGAGTAAACTACAAACATGAGTATAATACCAAAAGGGTCAGTGTGTTCAACCGTTAACGGAAAAGTTTAAGTTTTTGAGGAAGGTGCTTATTTATTAAAGTTAGATGAGAATAAAGATACCATTCTCACAGCTGTACAGCAAATGTGCTACAGCCAGCAGCAGGCTAATTTAGCTTAGCATAAAGACTGGAAATGGGGAAACCGCTAGCCTGGCCCTGTCCAAAGGTTAAAAAAAAAATCTTCCTACCAGCACCTCATCATCTCACTGGTCCTGACCCGGACATAGTCCAGCATCCCCGTCAAAACGCCAATTTGTCATTTTTACATTTAGGTTTTCGTACGTATTAAACAAATGGCATACAACATGTTAATTAGCGAGCTTTATAGGTGCTGGTAGGTGGATTTATTTTTATTTTGTTGGACAGAACCAGAATAGTTGTCTCCATATGTTTCCAGTCGTGCTAACCCAAGTTAACATGTGGGTGGCGTCCATATTGACAAGAAAACCAATTAGCGTTTTCCCCAAAACGTTTAACTTTTCCTTTGAACGCGCCCTTTCGATATCGCTCTTATAGAAGGTTTACTCTGTAATGTAAAAGCATGAATCCTTTTCTAGTTTTTCCACCGTCACTTTTTCTTTTACAATTTCTGAATTGTTTGGTTGTTTTGCCTCAAGACAGTTATACATATTTTTTTCTTTCTCCATCTTCAGCCTGTCCTGTCTTACCAGGCATCTACCACTGTGAGGCACTATGAGGAGGCTGCTTTGCTAGCATGGGATGCAAGACGGACAATTAAATCAATGACAGACAAAACAACAACATGCAGCAAACAACCTGTTTTTATTTATTTTTTTCTACACATTTGTACAATACTCATAACTACACGATGGATTGGACATGAATCTATCAGTGATGTCTGAACTTAAACGGACCAAGAACTCAACCTGCGAACACCCCCCCCCCCCCCCCCCCCCCCCCCCCCCCACACACACACACACACACACACACACACACAGGTGGACAACTTTCCTACACTTTACCGAGGACAACAGCCTTACGTCATTTCGATTATCTATAATCAACTAAAGCCCCCACCTTCCCCCCCGACCTCCCTGAATACCTCCAACAACTGCACGCCTTCCCCTTCTGCTTCTAAAAGAAAAAAGACAACACGTCTGATTCCCCGGTGTGTTGAACTGACGATGATGACGATGACGATGATGTCGTTCTTATGATGGTACAGATTTGTCCAGATGAGAGTTTCGCTCTGGCCTTTGTACCGCCCCGTCTGCAGTCTCTCAGCATTCACGGTAGCACCGAGAGACTGCGACTCGCATCTTCTACGTGTCAATTTAAAAAAAAAAAGAGGAAAGAATAACACTGTGTTAAAAATGTAGCACTATCCCTTTTAATACCTTATTTTTCTTTTCTTACGGTGCAAATAGGATATTAATGCATTTTGTGATACTTTTTTGATAGACTGGTACACCAGACTGAAATACTTTTGGACAGAGCGATTAAGAGGGGATCATGAAGGATCCCAACGTTGATACAACCCCAAGGCAAAAAAAAAAAACCCAACAACAAAGAGAATGCTACCAAACAAAACTACACAAGAGTGTACTGACATTGGATCCACAACATGATTTCATTTGACTCGTATATTAATGAGCCCGGAGCACATTTCCCCAACGTAGCATCTTATTATCATGATTACATGGGTAGGTATCCATGCTGTTTCACACCAATTTAGAATTAGGTACAGTACATGCAAAGTATGTCACTTGAAAATAAACATCAGTGAAAAGATTTAATTCCACTACATTCAAAGAGCCAAATCTAAGTGTTGCTCTGGTGTCGTGTGGATGCGAATGGATTTGTTATGCTGAGAACATGACACAGTTTTTTTTTTTTTTTTTTTTAAAGGAATAATTTCCTTCCTGCACTGTGACTCAAAAATGCTCGTCGTGGAGTCGACACATATCTGTTGGTCCTCCCCTGTGTGCACTACTACCTACTGTGCGTGCTGTATGCCTTGTTGTCTGTCCTCATGGGAGTTTGGACCGTTGCCGTTCCATCACCGTCCCGCCGTCCTTGTTTGTGTGTGCTGCAGGAGATGTGAGGTATTGAGCTCCTCTCCAGAAGACGGTGTGTGCGTGTGTCTGGAGACTGACTGTTAAGATGTAACTGGTTTGTGTGCGGTACCGTGGCTGTGCCATTGCCACTTTGTTCTGACTGTTAGCTTCCACTGACGATGCATGTTGGCAGTGTTTCTTTTGTGTGTGTGTGTGTGTGTGTGTGTGTGTGTGTTTTCTGTACCTTTCGATGCACTTGGCCTGAGCAGTCTATGTACGTACTGTAGCAAATGTCTCGTCTCCTCTCACCCATCTACCATTTGCTTTTCATGCCCCCCCCGCCCCACACTCTTCGTTACGCACCATTACAGCGATTCATCCTCATCCCTCCACGTCGTCATTCCTCCCAACATTTTTGTCACGTATGTTCTTCCATTTTGGCGTGTCACCAAGACGACCTGCTCTAGTATGGATGCATAATATAAAAGCATTACACTTTAATGAGCAGCCGCTATTTAAAGCAACTTTTGGTGGCATGATTTTTGGCTGTGCATGTACCAGTCTTCTTTAACATTGGTGTTTTCCTTGTGTAGCTCACCCCAGCGTTCAAGTTTCCGGATACCAAGCTGTGAGTTGAAGGGGAGCAGCCGATGTGAGTGTGTGTGTTGAGTTGTAGTGGGCAGAGCAGTGGGAAAAGAGGTAGAGAGAGAAAACGAGAGGTAAGCTTTATGCAAACGTGCAGGGCCAAGCAGACATTTAGATCTCACTCTGTATATGCCCCGCTCCTCCACTGCCCCTCATATGAAATCCCAACACACTGACGAAAAGGTGACCTGTTGTCCCACGTCGCTGGCTAAACGGGGACCCGTGTATCACTCCTGTCTTGAGAGAGGTCAGTCAGAAAAGGGTCACGTCTATGTCCTGAGCTCCGTGTGACTTTCTGACCGTGTCATGTATAGGTACTGTTTTCTTTAAAGCACTGTAGACCATAAATGATAAAAAGACCATTAACGGACATTTCTATTGATTCAGGGTCAAAGTTATTAAGGGTATACAGAAATGTAACAAAAAAAAATAAACTACCAGCATACAATGCTTGGCCCATGTTTGTGGACAGAGCACGGTTTGTCTATGAAAATGTGATACTGTTTCAAATTTCAAAGCAATATTATATTAATGAAGAATTAAATAATACAATGACAAAAGAATCCCTCAACAAGTCTGTTGTCAGCATTGATTTGGTTTTATGGTTAAAAAGTAAAACACAGAAACATTACACCAGCTGTTTGAACTTTAAATATAACATCATGGTAACTATATTGTACAATATCAGTGTTTCCCTGCTGTGGAGAATAGTGGATGGT
The DNA here is from genome assembly GCF_910591455.1 of Pholis gunnellus. Lineage (NCBI taxonomy): Eukaryota > Metazoa > Chordata > Actinopteri > Perciformes > Pholidae > Pholis > Pholis gunnellus. The sequence goes on along the minus strand of NC_136529.1, from coordinate 7,259,497 downwards.
GCAACTAATACATCAACAAAAGACGTGTGCGTACCATTTGTTGTGTTACATTCAAGCCCCAGAGCTAAGCGTCTGATTTCCCTGAAGTGTCGGTGAAAAGATCAATATTACCTCTGACTTGTGCAACCTTTAATCATCTGTTCTGCTCGGAGCTGTTAGAGGGCCAAACACGTGGTTTCACGTGTTTTAACTCGTTATATGAAAACAATTTCCTCATGATAACCGTTCTGCTTTAAAGTTCTACGACAACAATTTGGCTAACATTCAAGGTATCCATTGGTGTATTTATTTCAGTACAATATGAAAACATGCTAGCTGAGATGTGAAACTTGCTTGACTCAAGTCACTTTAAAAAAAAAAGAATCTAAATAAAACCTTACAGGTTTTTAAGAGAGCAATCTGTTGCACTTTGAACTTTCAGTTTGTTTTTGTGTTAAGTGTATACTGGATACACTTATAATAACTAACTGTTACAAATGTATTCAGTAACAATTTTCCCAGAATACTGATTCAAATTCACCAAGGTGGACCGTGAGGCCTCGCAGAACTTTGATAGCATATTTTCATTTGTTTAGTGGATCACGGCTGCTACAAAATGGAAAAATACATCAATTCGATATTCATAAAAATGAGCACCTGTTTGCTACACCACCTCCCACCAATCTTAACTGTCGGGGAAACATTGAGAATATTGATGGTTCATAATGAAAAGGTGCAAAAAAAATAAAAAAATGAATTCAGAAAAAGTGCACACAGTTTTGGGTGAATTATACATAAACATCTATCAACATAAAGATAAGAAGAGAAACCAGCTACATATTAAAACTATTCGAAGTATTATTTACAAACTTAAAGCATCATCTTTGGTACTTATTTGGTTATTTTCCTGAGGGTGTTTATCTTGAAATAAAGTAAACTGAGAACTGAAAACCTTTTCAGGCTATTGATCTTTTCAGAATCATAATCCGTCTCTTGTTGTGACTCTTTTCATTAGCACACTAAAAACTATTTGTTCCTCTCGTCTGGGTGAAAAACATTCCGTTATTCATTTTGTTTCACACAATTTGTTTTCCTCATGTTCTATGCTCTCAAATGTGTGGTGATGGTGCACCAATGCAATAATAATGAATCTGCCTTCTGTTTTTGACCTTTTTTGTTGTTGTTTAAACACCTTAAAAAAATATAATATACAACTTTTTTTTTTTAAATCTGCAGACTGTAAATGTCTTTCCCTTAAACATTCACTGTATTTACACTATAGCGACGCATTGAATGCCGAATGGCATCTTATGTTAAGGTCACCGGAGGTGGTCTGGGTGAGGCCTCAGCCTAGCGTGAGTCCTCCCCGGTCTCGGCCTCTCCTGGTGGGAACAGCACTTCCCTGAGGATGGGTGCGTAGAAGGTCCCAAAGACGCTTCGGTTGAAGTGGACGATTCGCCCAAAGGCCGTCCCCAGCTCGGCTAGCTCGGCGCTCACCAGCCTGAGGGGAGCGGGCAGCTCTGGACTCCTTTTAGCGAGGCCGCCCTGCAGCATGGCCCGGAGGAAGCCCTGTGCTCTTTCTCCTATGTTTGATGGAGAGAGGGATGAGGGGGTGGAGGGAGAGAGAAGGAAAGAAGTCGGCACACATCCAAGTTCAAAAAACATCCACGTGGACATGTGACAAGGCAAACTAAATGACATTTTAACGCATGTGCTCTCCTACAGATTAAAATATACTACCATATTACCGCATTATTCTGTGACTATTTTGATAATCAATTCATAGCCAGTATTTATTTTCAAAGCCAAAATGCCCCAAAAAAATCCTGCTTCTGAATGTGAAGATTTACAGGTTTTTTTTCATGCATGAGAGCAAAATGTTTTGGTTTTGGACTGAAAATGATCAGTGTGAGGATGCCACCGTAGCTGTCAACTAAGAATATAATGGCCGGATTAACCAATAATGAAAATAACCGTTACTTGCAGAGCGTGTTTCTCTTGTCCAGTGAAAACGGTGCATCCCTAAACTAACAGCATTTTCTAAACCGCACACTTTAAAAGAAATAAAACTAACAACAACCATACTGGTGCCATACCAGCTTTAAATACTTAGAAACTTAAATCTTCTATGTGGATTTTTACCACTCCCCCCCCCCCCCCCATTTGTGCTTCATTGAGTCATTGATGGTGCTCAGCCTGACCTATGAGTGTGCGGACAGGGTTGTTGTGCTTCCACAGCTCCGATATTTGTCCTTTCAGCAGATCCTGGCTCTCCTGAGGCAGCGCTGCTCCTCCCTGGCCGCTCACAGCTTCGGTCACCAGCTGCAGCACCGTCTCCCCGAGCCCCAGCAGCGCCCCCTTCAGGTCAGCTTCCCTGCGGCACCAGAAACAAGCATCAGACACATTACCAGCAGGCTTCATTAGATGTGTATTAAGTCACAGGCCTATGAATTTTTCCATTTATAAGGAGTGTTGAGCAAAGAGTCCTGGGACCCATGGAAGTGAATAAATAAGGGTGTTTAATAGCTTCTAGCTCTCTCTGGTTTAGATTAAATAAAATTACATTTTATTATAGGTGATTAAGAATTGAGAAGTAGCCGATGCTGCATTTTATTGTAGCTTGGAGCGTGAGCAGGCCTTGAATATCACAAGCCGCTGTTCCACATTTATCCACTAATCATGACGGGGCCTCTCTTGAACAGAAAGAATGAGGTTAGCTGGATCCGTTCCGACAGGTTAGTTGTCTCCTGTCACCTCCATCAGTTTGCTTCTCAAACAATACCTGTTCCTCATGACAGCCAGTACAAGCATCACCAAATCCTCCTCTTACCTGGTGTGACTGCCCTCCAGCAGGGCAGTGACAGACTGCCTGAGTCTACCTACAAACCCCTGCAGGGAGAAAACCGCGTCCCCACACTGAGCGTTGGTCAGGAGCAGCACCGACGCCTCCAGGACCAGCATCTGGAGCCGCTGGCCCAGAGCGTCCAGCCGGGCTCGGTCCATCAGCACAGTCTGCGGGTGGAGGTCAGGGTCACGTGTCAAACAGGTTAATCACAGGGAATCTGCAGCTTAAATAGAAGCTAGAAGCAATGAAAACATTCTTTTGGATACAAAACGTGTCACTGGAAACAGTGAGAAATTGTTCGGGATAAATGCTTGAATAGCTAAATGGATAACATTTTAAATAAATGTCCAAAAGTAATAAATATAAATATGAAATTGTTAACTAAAAGAAATGGATAAATCACTAAAATATCCTAAAGATAGATCAAATAGATGGCTAAAAGTAATACATATATAGGTGAAACTGTTGGCTAAAAGAAATGGATAAATTATTAAAATCGTTAGCTAAAACTTATGGATAAATTCCTTAAATAGCTAAATGGATCAAATGTTAAATAAATGTCCAGAAGTAATAAATATATACATGAAATTGAAAACTAAAAGAAATGGATAAATCACTAAAATAACTTAAGATGGATAACATAGATACAAAAGTTTATCTGGCTAAAAGTATTAAATATATGGCTGAAATCATTAGATAAAAGAAATGGATACGTGTTTAGGCACTCCATGTGGAGGTAACAGGAATGCAAACTTGACAAAAAGCACCCAAACATTCAGTTTAATTATATGAAGGTATTATCGTAGGCTAACAATGTCTGCTTTTATATAATTAATCGTGTTAAGTAACCTGGAGTTTAAAATCAGATGATGAGATCACATGGTGGGCGATGTTGATGAAGGCCGACAGGCTGCGTCAGTGCATCAGACTGAAGAGGTGCTGCTTGAGTCCTAATGAGCTGTCAAATGCGCTAACGTGCGGCGGGGTGAGGAGAGGAGTGTGTGAGGGGACTGAATATTTCCCCACGATCAATAAAATATCACTCGATTGAAATTGCAAAGTGACGTCACTTTTGCAGGCTGCAAGCTGACCTCGGGATATTTCTGGTCTTGCGGGTCCCAGTGCAGCAGACGCATGTAGGCCCGGTAGAGGACAGCGGTGGCGCTGACAGGACCTCGGCTGTCAGGACTGGAGGACTCAGGCCGAGCTCCGACGGCCGCCGCCTCTTCTGACGCCACTGCCTGAAGCCAAGCGGTGGTGTCGTCCAGAGAGGCTGAAGGAGAACAGTAAAACACACGACAAAAGGTAGCGGTTACCGGAGGAGTCGCGTGGTGTTTAGGGTGATACAAACATGGATCTGCTTCAGTTTTCTTCCTCAGAAAGTGGGTTTAAAAGGTGCAATGTGTAAAATATTCCCAGTATTTTTACTTTTAAAACATGAAATAAAAGTAAACCAACAGTATCAACAGGATGTAAAGACTTGTTGGTGTCATGTCAAAGACGTCTTTGTTTTGTGTCGCTGAGATAAGCGCGCAAACAGTCGTGTGGTTGTAATACCACTTGTGCCTCTAGAGGCGATAGTGAGTCACGGTAGCGTCCTTTCTGCCCTCATGAGAGGACAAAGAAGTAACTGCTCCAAGGGCGCGTTGCTTTTTAGGGTACAGCGTCTTTTAGCCTACGTATTGATAGTTTGTTTATTAGATTTAATCCAAAGTGTCCTCGCCGCCACCACGAGACAACTCCAGCTAACCGCTAACTGGCTTCTCCTGGAGCTGCCGGGAGGTCAGTTAGCGGTTAGTAGAGGTGAAATACTAACCCGGATTTGTTTAGAGCATGTGGCCAAGAACTGTAAATTGAACCTTTAAATGTCTGTTTAGGTAGTACGGGGAATAAAACCTGTTAAATTACACTCACAGCACATTTGCTTCACTCTCACAACAGCTGTAACACAATGAGGAAATTACTTTTTTGAAATATGCTGGCACCTTCTTCCATAACTAAGATTGCTGGTATAAGAGAACACATTTATTAACCAGAGTAATTCATTTACTAAATATGTTTTTTGGAGGGCAATCGTCTTATATAAAAACTGTGATTGGCCATCTGTCACTGATTGGCTGTCCAGCTCTTCACTTCATCTGTGAGAAGCTGAAAAACGGATGGTGCTTTAGAGGGCCAAAGGTCAAAATCAGTTAAATTGAAAAGAATACATTTCACAGTGACAAAGTCACCTTCATCATCCATCACTCACACACATATACACACACTGCAGCAGTCAGGTTAGAGATTTAAACACCCTTCCTCACCCGGCTGCTTGTCCAGGATCTGCTGGAACTTGGCCCTCTCGTACTGCACGGCCTGCTGCAGGAGGTGAGGCCTCAGGCTCTGGATGGTGAAGTTGACCATGTCGGTCTTCATCAGGCCCAAGACGCGGAAGATCTCCCTGAGGGGGGAAGGGGAAGCGCTTCTGAGTGAAACAGCTTTTCGGATGCTTCATCGAGAAATTACAAAAAAAGCAAACAAGCGAGCTAATGTTGCACTTCTCAAAACTGAGGAAGTGCTCATATTGTTGACTAATATCAGTTAGTTAAATACTGTCAATAAAGCAAATAAAGTATATAAATAAAGCAAAGTCATACCCACATTTACAAAGGATTGGCAGTTAAGGTAAATATATAATTTGGCCGACTAAAATCATATTTTTGAAACAGCTTGGGATGCTACAGTGGCTTCCTGTTCATATAGTTGGTAGCTTCTGACTGGACAATACCAGAGATGTTTCCTTGTGCGACCCAATTTAGTAAGTCTTTTTTCTGGGTTGGTCAAACATCGTTGGTTGATTATTTTTTAGAGAAATTGATAAAATAATGTGTATGTGTAATATATAACAAGTTTTGTCTGGTGTCAGTTCTTCCCCCGCACCTCAGGAGCTCCACAGGGTCCCTGAGGTCCCTCAGCGCCCTGACCGCTGGGTCACGTACAGGTGCGCATAAAGATGCCATGGTGTTGATGATGTATCCTGCCAGTCTGTGGAGATCCAGAGCCCCGTGATCGACCTCCTGCCGGATCAGCTCCATGTCCAGCACCTCGTCCAGCTGAGCTCTCAGTCTGACGTGACCGGGCAGCAGCAGGGACTGAAGCATCTAAAAGGGAAATATTAGAAACAAAATAAAATAAATAAAATCATGTACAGTACTGCCAAAGATGTGTGAGGTCATTTAGAAATGGTGTCGCTGTTAGATGAGAACACTGACAAGTAGATTTGTAATCTGTAAAATGACAAAGTACAAACTGTAGCTTGATTATAATTCTTTAATAACGGTATTTGATGTTGAGTCTCTGATGTACGCGGACACGTCTTCATCTCATTTTTTTTGATCTCTCAAATATCAGTATTGGCATCAAAAACTAAACATAGCGTCTGACAGACGAGCTTTAAGCCAACTCTGGTACAAAACATCAAATACTAACATTCATATTTAATATTGAACATGGTCCCTTGGTTATTAAATAAATAAATATACTGTCATCGATAGATTTAAAGGAATAGCTTGACATTTTGGGAAATACATGTTTTTCGCTTTCTTGCTGAGAGTTAGATGAGAAGATTGATACCAAGAAATAGACATAAGAGTGACATCAACGCTCCCATCTAACTCTGCCTGAAAGTGAATGAGCACAATGAAGATTATCATCACTTATTACACCAACTGAAAGTACCGCATCACTATCTATCGGCGTGAATAGATTTATCAATAACAAACATGGTCAGTTGTTTCACCTAGATATTATTATTATTATTACCACGTTAATATTTACTTCCCTGTGAATAGCACACAGCTGTAATGAGCCATGTGTTTATGTCGTCATCTGTCCATACTGCAGACACTCTGTTTTGATCTTCACATGAGGATGAATGGGGTCAGAGGTCTCAGTAGACGCTGATGCTACCGATGCCGTGCACACTTACAGTCTTGACTTCCTGGAGCAGAATGACGGCATGGCTGTAGTTTGGAGGATCGCTGGTCAGCTGCTCTTGAAGACTGTCCCAAAATGCCCGGTGAACGATCTCCGTCACTCTGCCCTCCAGGCTACAGAAGGGAACAAACAATTAAAGATAAAAAAAAAAAAAACCCAGCTCAAAAGAGACTTTACTCTCAATTCATTTGGGACATAAGAATAACCACGGTCACTTTTGGTGTGTTTTTCTTGCCTGTCAGTCGGAGGGCTCCTGGGTTTGAAGCAGAAGTCTCGGTTCAGCACTATCTCATGTGCGAGGTTCAGGTTGGAAAGACAATTTTCCAGCTCCATCAGACTGGATAATGAGGAGGTGGGTGGGCTCCCTGACAGCACAGACAGGACACACACACACACACACACATGCGCAGATAATTAAAGCTGCCACGGTGGTAGTAATTCAATTACTAATGGTCCCTGAACGTGCCTCAGCCCAATAACGGCCATAATAAAGCTTCATACCTGTGGGAGAGTCAAGTTTTTCCAGACAGGGAAGGTCCGCAGGGGAATCATCAGCGGCCTCGTCTCTTTGATTCTGCATTTAGGCAAAAGTCTGGGTGGAAGAAGTACTCAGATCCTTTACTTAAGTAAAAGTAACAATAACACAGTGTAGAAATACTCATACATACAAGAGCCAACAATATTAGATTATGGTTATGGCAAAAGAAGCAGGAAATGGAAATAGTCAAGTAGAGTACAAGTACCTCAAGATCGCAGTACTGGAATGTAACTAAGTATTTACTCAGGGCCCAAGTACAATTTTGACATATAGTATTTCCATTTAATGGTACTTTATACTTCTACTACACTACATTTTAGAGGGAAATGTTGTACCTTTTGCTCCACTACATTCATTGGAAACTTAAATAGGATGCAGACAGTACTATTCCATCACTGCAGTAGTATAGAAAGTACTGTATCTGAAATTGTTTCACACTGACAAACTCCAACATTACAATGCTCTGTATTAATTGGTGAATAAACAGATTAATGTAATATTCTACAACAAAAAACTAAAATGAGCCATTGTGCATAACGAGTACTTTTACTTTTTGATACTTTGAGTACATTTTGTTGATAATACTTTTATACTTTTACTGAGTAAAGGATCCGAGTACTTCCTCCACCACTGTAATTAAAGTTAAGTAAAGTAAAGGTTAATCAAACGTAACGTTACCACCACTGAAAAAAGCAAAGGTCACATTAAAAGAACAATCTAAAGCAAGCGTGACACTGTGACGACTATAAGACACCTTTTAGAGAATAACCTACCTGTAGCTGGTATTTCGGTCACTTTATTAAAACTTATATATGAAAAACAGGAAATAACAAGCTGAAACGTTACACACACCCGTCTACCGTTTAAAGGCATCATACAGATCCTGTCCCAACATCAGCGTTAAAGTTTGAACCTGGCTAAACCACTCTAAAAAGGATATAGGGGAGGTTAAAAATGACAGCCATTGTTATCGTTTGAACACATAATCTAAACCTGTTTTTACAGTTGTAAAGTGATGTAAAGGTCAATATAAACGCTTTAAATTGTTGATTTTTGTACATTTCTTCTTTAAAATACAGAAAAAGACCGCGGCTTCATTTGGTTTGGTCCGCTCTCAAATCAAAACAGTGGGCGCGTCAGTAGCGTGTCACTGCTGCTTTTGAAAGAAATACGCAGTACGCAGCCTGTTTGTACCTGTTCCCTGTTTGTTCAGTGGAAACAAAATCGAAAGCGGTCGGTGTGTTTGTATAAACGGTCCATTGTTTGACACATTTATGAGTTAAACAGCTGGAAATGTCCTGTTTCCTATGAACCAGGAACTTCGAGAGAGCACCGAGACAGAAGAGATACGAATTAAAACCGCAGAGGATGAGCAGTGAACACAAACCAGTTTGTTACCCAAACGTGTGAAGAATGTACTCCAAATTCTTTAAATAAACATCTCTGGTGAAATCATCATCAATACTGTTGTGTTCAACATTTCTCAAACAAAAGGCAAAGGAAAAAGCCCCCCTCTCTGCTCCTGATCCGTCAGCAACATAAGGCCGAATCAGCTGGTTGGAGTTTAAATCAAAAGTATTTAATAATAAACAGAAGCCAAAACAGTTACAAACTAAATCACACTATGAATAACATGTATATATATCTATTTCATGAAATAGAGGTCTAATCCGTGCCCCCTGCCCGATGGCCCGCAGAGTCTCATATTACACATTCCACGCCACATCGATCAGCTCAGTGATTGGCTGAAATCGTTCGGACTTCAGTCGGCCACATCCTTGACACATCCCCCTCTCTCTGATTTGTATTACCTTTTATGGCGGCATCATAAATTCTCTGGTTTCTCTCACAGTACACAATACATTCAATAACTCTCCTTTTATTTAAATAAACCTACAAGTAAACATATTGTATCATATAATATCCATCGCTAGGAGCGCTTTTAAACATAGATTTTTCACAATACCCTTTTCTCGATACTATTTATATACAGCTTACCTTACGTACCTTAAATGTTTCGTGCTGCCATACACGTTTACTGTGCATGCACTTTCGACAATTATGTCTACAATTATGAATACCTATGTTGAATACACTTATTGTAAGTCGCTTTGGATAAAAGCGTCTGCTAAATGACTGCAATGTAATGTCCCTCAAATATCTATACATACAATTGCTTTGAAGACATCCCCTCCATTTAGAAATACTGTCGGATTCATGTGTCTGTTTATAATTGTTTTAATTGATTTGCATTTGTGTATTTTTGGCATGGTGCCACGCGCATGCACTGTATAAACAAACTAACGGCCATGCGTTACTTTAATAGTATGACTAATAATACCAAACAGTAAAAGTGCTGCATCTATAGATTTTTTTTACTTAGAGTGAAGATTGCATTATCAGTACAATGTACTCAATTTACTTGTCTGTTTAAAGTGGAATTTTTAATTCAAATACAATTCTGGATAGTTTAATGAATAACAACGCAAGTAGAAGTAATAATAAATCTATAGCCATTTGGGGCCCATATAGTTGCCAACCTTGCCCAATAGTAAAGTCTGCGTGTGCGGTGTGGATTCTGTTGCAGGGCATCGTTGTGTAGTTGTGTTCGTTGCCTCATTGGTAAAGTTAGGAGCCTTGGGGATGTGTCTGCAACGCGTGTAGACTATTGCTCAGTTAATTGCCTTGGCTTGCAGCCATTAAATCTTCTATATTACATATTGAGTCTGTGTAAGACTTCAGCGTAACACTGGAGCACTAGCAGTTGCTACACGGTATTTCACATGCTGCTCCCAGCTCAAACAAAACTTAAATGGCCGACAATAATAATTTTGAGTTATTGTTTTCTTACAAACCAGGAACTGTTACTGCCTTTGAGCAGGTGCCGAAACAGAAATAGACTCTTTCACACAGACATGCACAAAAAAATGGCCGAAGACAGAACTGTATTGCAAATTATTTATAATTGCAAAATGTTGCGTAACAAACTGTTTTGATAAATACAAGCATTTGACAAAGCCTCATCTAAAAAAAGGTTGACCTTCCATCACAGCCACAATACACAAATAGATTTAAACATATTTTATTAGACAAAAACAAACATTAAAAAACAATTCCCAGGCCAAGATATTTATACATTTGCATATTTCAAAATATTAAACACCATTAGATTTCTGTCTTAAAATAAAAAAAGCTTAACTTAAAGAAGACCACAGCTTCACACTTAGTTTCAGTCTTTCCCCCTCAATCAAGCTGCTATGTACATATACACTTGTTTAAATTCTGCTCTCACTCTGCTGGAGTGTCTCATAACATTAAAGCAAGTAAAAAGGAAAATAAGTGCCTGTATATAAAGTGGGGCTGTGGGAAGAGAGCAGCTCACCCTCATTGTTCCTCAGATAACTTAGTGTCTTCCTATGAAACTGAGACAAGAAATCAATGTCAGATTCTAGAAGATCATTTTGAAAAATCATCTGTAAGTCGTTAAAATCTGCAGGTGAAAAACTGGAGAGTTCCTCATGAAAGGGAAATCAATGTCACGAAAGAAACCGTTTCTCTGCATTCGAGCTTTGTATTGAGAGCTGCGAGTCGCATTGTGAGAAAAAGGCAACGGAGCGCCTACTGAATAAAAATGAGAACATTGATCAACGCAAGCATCTGTTCCCAGCCACACAGAAGGGGCCCTCTTTCATTCACGTTAACAAAACTGTACAAAAAAACATCTCTAATAATAATAATCCATTCAGACTTCACTCTCGTTGTCTCAATGCCGTAATTCAGAGACCCGACTCGGGCACAACTGAGCTGTAGTGCACTTTGGCACGACAGGTTCTTTCAGTTTTATTTGATATTTTTTTCCCCTTTACACCTGCTCGTATCAAGGAACCTCCACTAGATGTGTTGTCTGGACAGTGACATAGTAATAAAGGCCTTAGCATCATCACCTGGTATTAATAAGCGCTCTTGTTGTCGAATGTTCTGCCCTCATTATGATAAGATCTTAAAATGCTAAATAAGTACACCTGGCTGTGATCTGATCACAGTGTTTAGGTTCCAGGTCTGGTGGATCCACCTGCAGTCCCAATGCTATGTGTTGTGCATGCACGTTAGGGCTGTCAACCAATATTCTCAATTTGAATATATATTGGTAGAGGAAAGAAAAAACGATTTGGAATATAAATATTAATATTCAATTTGGGGGAAAGAAAAAGAAAATGTCTCGGCCACAGAGAGAGACGCCGTGTCCTAACATCTAGCGCTACGTTGCGTCATGTAAACAAACCATCAGCTAGGGCTGCACAATTAATCGAATTTTAATCGCGATCACGATTTTGGCTGCCACAATTAAATGAGCATGATCGTCAGCCATATTGACGTTTAAAATACATGCTGTGCTACATATCGAATTAAGCGCTTCCTCAAATAACAGTCAGCCAACCACCAGGGGGAGAACGAGATGGGATGTCATGCGCGCACCCTGTAGAAGTAGAAGAAGTAGAAGAGTAGAGAGACAGGAGCTTGAAGGAGGAGTACTTGTGCTTAATTTATTTACACGCCAGCATGTCACGTCTGTCACTACACGGTCGCGCATTTACAAGTCCCCTGCTCTCTGTATCGCGCACGGCGGTGTTCCGCGCGCACGATGCAACAGTCGCTCTCAATGATCAATGAATAATCGTGATAAATAATCGTGATCTCAATATTGATCAAAATAATCGTGATTACGATTTTGGCCACAATCGTGCAGCCCTACCATCAGCTGTGCGCCTAAGATCAGACTGGAGACAGAACTTAAAGGATGGGCGAGTTGTGCCTTTTATCTTCCCACATTTGTGCTTTTTAAAACAGAACACACACTTTATGGTGTGATTTTTCCTGGTAATGGCGTACAACATAACAAACAGACGCGTTCAGCTCCCTGTTGATCTCCCTCCAACTTCACCAATCAGCCGTTTAAAGCAAGCAACAAGAACCTACGCGCTTCTTAAGAACCAATATTGGAAATGCCCTAATGCATTTACACGTAGCGTTCACATGCCTTGTTCTTTAGCCAGATCAGGTATCAAGATACAGCTTGCATGTTAGTACCACGTGTGTCATTCACTCATTTAATGTGAGAATCAACATTGTGGAATATGGCACAAACCTCACTGTGGCTCCTGATTTTAGTCCCTTGTGAGTGCACGTAAACACAGACTAACAGCTTCCAGCGCTCCAGCTGCAACTCTAAACATCAGTCCTGCTAAAGACAAAGCTAACGTTTACAACGTCATTGAGCAGATGCAGGTGGATATGAGTGCGTTTCAAAAGGAACCAGTCCAGTAGTGGGGAGAAGGCGAGGTCATAGTGCAGTCGGTCTGTGTCGTCAGTGCCACGATATCGTCGGAATAATTCTGAGGAGTATTCATAATTTAGTTTTACGGTCCGCTCTTCTCTCACACACACACTTACAGACAGACGCGAGTGAGTCACTCTTTGCTGCTACGAGTCTTTGAGCATGTTGATGCGTGCGAAGATCTTGAGTGCAGGTCCCAGTTTAATGTTCATGGTGCTCATGAGGTGGTCCTCCTTCAACAGGAGCAGGGCCTGTCCGTCAATCTCCTGAGAGCGGAACTCGTCCGCGATCTCCTGACAACCTGCAACAACCGGAGAGGAAGAAGTCAGTCACACTGAAATTGCTAAGCAGAATAAATGTGCGTATGCAACGCCGCGTTTGCTTCTCTGACCTGGCAGCGACCGGATGAACTCGTAGACCTCCTCCACGTTCCACTTGGTGGGGTCGTTGGGTAAGAAGCGCCGACAGGGCGAAGGCGCATCTCGAACGCTACAGACATCCTGGTCGGAGGCCCTGCCCGGATGCCGGTGGGCGGGGACCTGAGCCGGGGCCGGAGCGAGAGCCAGGGGCCCCGAGCTGGCCGCAGACAGCGGGGACGGCGGGTCCTCGTAGCTCGACATGTCCGAACACGGGCTGGACTCCTCCTGACTGGGCTGCGAGGGGTGCGGCGAGGACACAGAGCCGCCCGGAGTCTGCTGCGGGGAGGGGGGCAGCTTCTGAGGAGTAACAGTTTGAGCATGGCGTGAAGATGAATGGCTCGTCGGTAAAATAGTGCCGCGACATTGCGTTAGACGCCGCAAAGATTAAAGGGGTGATGAGTGAGATCTATACTGTTCAATAGCTTCAGATGAGTCTAGTACACCTGCAGGGGTTTGATGGATACCAGTGTCTCGACAGAGCTGAACCCTCTGGATTATAAAACACACTTCTTGGTCCAAACATAAAACAAAAGCACAGCAGGTTCAACCCTCGAGGCATTACATAACTCAAAAGATTTTGGCTGTAAAACCGTAATAAGATTGTTCTCCAGCCAAAAAAAGAAGAACATTATCATTCTTCAGTGTCATCTAAACTAATTGTCTCGATTGTAAAAATGTTACTTTATTGTGTCATTAGAAGTTTCAGTATTTCAAGGGAGGGAAAGTCGGGTCACCACGACAAAGTCCCACAATAATACGCAATAAATAAACTAAACAAATAGGCAAATAAAGATGCTTTTCATGTCTATATAACTTGTGCAGCAGGCAGAACATCTCTATTAATGCTTCTCTGCTCCTGCTGGTCACCAATAAACGTTGACAAAGACCATAAAGTACAAGAGACAGAGGGACATAATTGGGCACCGACACAAATTATGCTTAAATTCATTAAAAAGCAGGAGGCGTGAAAGTGCAGGGCATAACATGTGCAGTGGAAGCCGTATCTGATGGGAGGTAAAGAGTGTGTGCGTGTGCGTGTGCGTGTGCGTGTGTACCTGCTTCTTCGCCGCCACACTGGAGCGACCCGGAGATCTTCTGCGCCAGCGATTGGTCGGTTTAGTCCTCTCTGGACGGAAGAGGCCAATCCGCTTCGTGCATCCGACGTTGTACCTGTCGACAGAGGTCCACTATTAGAGCTTTCCTTCGTTCATATAATAAAGTTGCTCGGATGAGAGGAAATATAAAGGTGACTTGCCTCTTCGCACAAACCATGGAGCAGAATCTCTTGGAGCCTTTGAATGTGAAGGCAAAGTCGACCCATCCACAGTATTCACACGTCAGCTTGGGCTCCTGCTCTTTTTCTGGAGCATTAGAAATAAGACAGACACTCAATAATGACTTTTGCAGTTTTGTCACTTGACAAAGGAGAGTTTTCCCAAAACTGATTTTAACAGGCTTTGGAAAAAGGTTGCATCGGTGCATCACGAGAGTTTCATACACAACCTGTTGTACTTTATACTTTTTGTCTCACCTGTCTGGTTCATGTCCTCGGGGTCGGAGTCACTGTTTGCTGCGTTGCTGACGGGGGTTTGGTCGGGGTCTGAGGAGAGCTGGTGATCCAGCTTCTTCGGGCTGTCGATAAGAATCGGCAGACGCTCCACCTGGTGACGGGAAGAACACATTCACTAATCTACCGATATGAAACCACGGCAACACGCTCCAGCAGTAACAATAGTGTGACTGACATCATAGTCGGCCTGCTTCATTTGAACGACTGCAATATCGTAACTGTGACAAAACTCCACAACAGCGCTCTTAAGTGCAAAGACTTCCACCCGTACATCCCGACGACGAGACCAACCAATGTCATATGGCGACCACATAATAATCAATCTCCTCCATACATTATTAAACACAGACTCTTTCCTCGTTTTAAAAACAGAACAATAGAAATAAAATAGCCATTTTTGGGCCCCATTTATAATTCAATTACAACTGGAGACATTGTTGGCAAAGAAAGAAGTTTGCTTTCAATAGAGCTGAAACAATTGGTCCAGCAGCAGAAAATTAATCTGTAACCATTGTGATAATCGAGTCATTAAATCAAACACAGCTCTGCTTTTCTATGTTTAATATCATTTAAAACTAAAGGTCTAAAGGGCTTTGTTCCGTTAGTCAGACAAAATGGGTAGTCTGAAGACGTCCCGTGCCATTCTTCAAATAAACACTTAATTCATTCATAGAATATATAAACACCAACAATCAATAAAACAGTCATCAAACACAGTTCAAAGTACCATATCAATGTCTTTGTAATGTAGATACTGCACTCTTTGTACAGTATGCATTGTTTGTGCTTGTTCATGCCTTTATACTGTATACTGAGCAGTAACAACACATGTCCAGTAGGGGGCAGTGAGCCCTAAGGCCAGAAATAAACATGTCAGCATGTTGCACCTGAACAAAAGGCTGTTCAGTCTAACGTTTACCTTTTAGTGTGGGATTATAATAAAGATTGGATGATACACATGTCAACATCTGTGTACGAACACCAGATAAACAATGTAGTAACATCAATTTGAAGCGAGATGACGGATTAAAGAAGGGAGTGTTTTTATGCCTTGAGATAATTGAGAGGCTGCAGCTCATTACACACACACACACACACACACACACACACACACACACACACACACACACACACACACACACACACACACACACACACACACACACACACACACACACACACACACACACACTAAAATGAATGACTGAATCCCACAGAAGCTGTGAGCCGTCGGCAGTAATAGTAGTAACAGAGGGATCTGTGTTTGCCTGCGCTGACAGCTCCCTACAGGCGACTACACCAGAGAGAGAGTGTGTTGGCTCTGGGTTGTTTATCGTGCTGAGATGGGGCCACTCACACACACTGGGAACGGCTCGGCCCCCTCCTGGATGACGAAGCCCTCGATGACGTGCGTGAGGACCTGGGGCTTGACGATGGCCTGCGGCGGTTTGTTCTCCCCGTGCTGTGGCACGCTGCCCGTCACCGTGGGCGCCTCGCTCTCGTTCCCCGAGGTCATGGCCGGAGGCGGGGTCCCAGGTGCAGCGCTCGGCCTCTTGGTCGAGCCCCCGCCTGCTGACCAGAGAAATGAATACGACACCATCACCATCAATGTAGAGAGCATGCACTCTGTGAGCGCTGCTCACTGGTGGACTGAGTCTGAAGGAAAATGGTTGATTAATCCATAGTCGTTTTACAAGCAATTGATTGATGAGATCTGAAAGTGAATATTTTGGGGGTTTTGGACTGTGAAGAATCTGACATCATCAAACTGTTGATGTCTTTAAACTTTTGAGGAATAACATAGGACTTCATAAAGGCTGATTATATTAAGATATAGCTCGATGAAAATAACCAAACAAATCATTTAAAGTTGTAGCTATCTATTACTCTAACAAGACGCACAGCTATCATATTACAGCGACATGCAGAACAGCATCCAGTCGTGTCCACCTGCCTCCTTACCGGTCTAACAACAGCTGAGCATTAGAAGTGACCTGCTGCCGCACAGTCGGTCAATAACAAACAGTGAATCCACAGCGCGTCGCGGATCTTCCACCATCACAACACCCACGTCAAAACCCCACAAAGCGAAAGTAAACACGAAGCTGCGACGCTTCATGTGTAAAGTCACCGGCGTTGAGTTGGATCTCTTACCGACTCCTCGTGTTTGTTGTTGTGATGATCCGCGACACCCACACACGCACATCACACTAACACACACACACACACACCGACCTGCTGCAGCTGCTGTCTGAGGCTGAGTTCGCGTTGAAGCTGCAGCGCCGCTAAAGATAAGCTTTGAAAGCAGGGTCCGCCTCCCTGCTTCCTCCCACAGTAGCTAGCGTTAGCATGCTAGCGTTAGCATCCTGCTGCTGCTATGAGACTACATGGTTCAACGGTGTCTCCAGATTCGGCCTCTTAATGTATTCCCATCGACCATCACGTTTTCAGCAGAGACACAGAGAGAGAAACTTTAGGGTCCAAATCACCCTCTGAGAAAAGACACCTAACGGCTCTTCTTCTTTTTTGAATTTAAGTTGATTTTCCACACTGCTTGCAAAAATTCTTGTGGAGTTAGGGCCGTGTGCAGCAGTAGTGGAAAGTAACCAAAGTACTGGACTAAAGAACAGTTTTGAGGTACTCCATTTATTACACCACATCTATTTGATGAGTTTAGTTACTTTGCAGATTCAGATTAATAACAAATGAACAATGATGTAATATTATAGATTAAGATATAGTTGTATTGATCCCCAGGGGAAATTCACAAGATACCCAGCAGATAGTGTAGTAAGTAGTTGGAATTAGTTCCACCTTTACCAGTTTACATGTTATTGCATCAATAGTTCAATCCAATAATATAATGCACATTATCCTGAAATGTGCCATTCTGCGTCATATGAAATATAATCCAGGAAGTCCAGTTGAAGCCTTTTGACAGGACACCTTGCACTACAAACAACGTCCATTATTACTCTTTGTAAGATGAATTTCATATTTGCAAAACTTTCCTAAGAAAGCAATAGTGAGGTGCATAATGTGATCCCAATGTTGGGTCCTCCAAATACCCAGAAAACTAATGCCCGCTACTCTGAATGTACACACTTCCATTTAAATACTTGAAAGAGAAGGGACAGTGTGTCTGAATATCTTTTTAGGGCTGAGGTGTCATAAATCTTTGGAGCCCGAATGCTCAATAAGCCAAATTGACTGAAAAGCAGCTTTTGTTCAATTTTCCTAAAGTTAAAACAATAAACGGTCTGGGCCCGTCGTCATCAGCCCCTGCAGCCAGTGGATTACAAAAATAGTTTCCTGCTCTGGTGATGAGCATCACACCCAACTCGCTGCCCATAAAACAGCAATTTGTGGTCCACACAATGTTTCATTTTACAAGTAACACAGCATCAGCCCCATTTCCAACCATTTAGGAGAATTATCACTATAGAAACTGATCTGTGTCAACATTTAGAAAATATACACCCAAATAATGAAATGCTCAGCAAGAAGAGTATAGCTGCTGCATGGTGATGCACTACTAGCCATGAATCACTTATTAGAGCCTGCTTAATCACTTTTATCCAAATCACCTGGCTGACTGAATGTGCACAGTAAGTAGAAAATACATCTGGCTGACGATGCAACATTTCGATGCAACATTTCGATGCAACATTTCATTTGCTTTTTGACTGGAATATGTTTTGAAAACCACTTTAGAGTCAACCAACATTATAAAACAGCTTGTCCAAAAGTTCTGCCCCCCTCATGTATGTAAAAGAGACTGAACAAAACATGACCACGGCGCCCCCACTGCATTGTGGGTGTCGGCCTCGACCCCGTTACTACTAACACAGTGAACCAGCATGCGCCAAATGGTCTCCAATATAATTTACAAGCAACAAAATAATGAGAACAATAAAGTTCCATTATGAGACCGGTTGTATGACTGATTCATGTTGTGGGTTTAAATGTTCAGCGCACAACAGAGCGCAGAGGGAATTGTGGGTATCAGCGGAGCTTTTTGGCCTTAGCCAAAAAAATATCACAGAGAAAAGGACAAACAGAGCAATAAGAGTCAGAGTGTAGAGAAACTAAATGTGCCGCATACACAACACGCTCTGAATTACACGTTAACATTGATTTTTCTTTCCCTCCACTGACGGTTTCTAAGAGTTGGCCAACTGGAGTTTCACTTTGTTTAACTGCTACTTCTTGTCCCAGTGGCTCATTGGTTTAAAAGTTTGCTTACAAAAACATTTCATGACTCTTAATTCAGCAGCTTAGGAAATCATGCTGAGTCATTACCTTGCGGCTGAACAGCTGGTGGGGCTGCAGTGACCTTGGGCTGCTCTACAGGTTTGGTGGGTTGCGATGGCGAAGGCGCAGGTTGTTGCTGCTGTGGCTGCTGTTGCTGTTGTTGCTGCTGTTGCTGCTGTTGCTGCTGTGGCGGCTGCTGTTGCTGCGAGGCGGTGGGGCGGGGCGGACACGTCTCTCTGACCACCAGCGAGGTCGGCTTGTCTTTACTGTCCTGAACCAGTCGGGAGGCCTACGATGTGAGAAAAGGGAAAACATGAGAAATGTGAGACAGATCAGGGGCTGTCAGTACTTTTAATGTCAGTGACTCAAACACTAAGAGACCATTAGGCTTGGAAAATATCACACCAGTGGGAAAATATTACACCACGAACCCCAAACTCAGAATATTCCTGTGTTATTTCAACATGTATGTCTTGGAGGGGAAATTGATTCGGTGGGTGTTGTTGGAACAGTAGCTTGTAATTTGCTGGTTACCACCCAAAAAAAAAACAAGGAGAATGTGAGCAGTTTAGATGTTAAGTAGTACAGAAAGTCATGTCCCATTGGAAACAAATGGTGGACAAAAACAATGAATCACATGAAATATGAAATACTGGAAACACACAATGGATTTTCGGTGACTGGGAGAAAGAGATACCCTCCTATCCTCTAGAATATATGAGAAATATTATTCTGTAGAATCAAAAATCGACTGTTTGTCCACATTTGAATTCATCTTTCCAAGTATTTCCAAATGAAGTAAATCACTTTCAACAAGACTACGAGTTTACAGCCATGCTAGCCGCCCTTTGTGGCTGAGGAAAAGTCAGGGGATCACCAAAGTGATAATGTATCTTGGGGGGGGGGGGGGGGCAAATTTTATAATTATCCATCCAACAGCTGTTGAGCTGGTGCTCTGAGAAAAGTCCAAAGTTACCAAAGTAAGTAGGGTGCATCATCTGGGAACCATGAATGTCTGCAGAAAATATCACAGCAAGCCATCCGATAGTTGTTGAGCTATTTCAGTCTGGGCCAAAGTTGACCAACCGACTGACAAACAGACCGTTGCCCATCCCTATAACCACGCTGCTAGCTAGCATGGCTAACACCAACATTATTTAGATCCCAATTAACAGAGCTCTCCGTTAAAACTGGCAGAGCGATGCTGCAACATTATTTTCTAGCGCCAACATTATGCTTCAGAAACTCTACGATAACAAAATATTTTCATGCCTTTCTGCATGAACTAAATCTAAACACAGACATTGATTTGACAGAGCAAAAAGAGCAAGTCCCTGTCCTGCTTGTACACCAACATCCATCTATGGCTTTAACCTTATCAGCGATGCTGGTAACAGTTCTTATTAAGCTATCCAAATGCTCTTTAGTTTGAGAGCCTGGTGTGCGTATCTGAACTCACCGTCGGCTGTATTTGGAGGTTGATGGCGGTGAGCTGGACGGGCTGAGCTTTGGCGTGGTTGAGGGAGGAGTGGAGGGCGTGGGGGCCGATGTTGGAGTGGAAGATGGTGGCCTGCTGGCCGGGCATGGAGGGCTGGTGTGGCGCAGGTTTGGGCAGAACGGGGACGGGGTGCTGCGACGGTTGGATGGAGGCGGTCTGCAGCAGCTGGCCCGCGGCCCTCTGGGAAGCTTGACTCTGATGGACCACAAACTGCTGCTGCTGCTGCATCTGCTTATGCTGCTGAACCAGCGAATGGGGCTGGATCTGTGTGTACGCTGGAATGACAACATTTATTTATTTTAAATTCATGAAGTCAGCCAACTGCTGTGTTAGCAGACAATTAACCTTTAAATTCGGTCTGACGCGATATATATATATTTAGTTACAGGTGTATGACTATTAGTAGACTGTACTTTCTCTGCTCATCTATGTTAGTGAGGAAAGGAAAACACTCACAGCGGAATCAGTGTTTTATTATTTTTATTGTACTTTTTTTGTAAGAGGATTCATGCTTTTATTCAGACAAATACTACTTTTAGTTAACATTAAGAGATTGGATTCAGATTTTGATGTACTGCACATGTACATAATGACATGTGATCATCTGTAATCACTCTTCCTGTCCATACTGGCTATTAATAAGCCAGTATGGACATAGACAAAGTAATCATGTTGTGTGTTTTAATAGTGCTGAAACTAAGTATTCGATTTGAAGTTTACCAGAAAATCCATCATCAACAATTTTGGGAATCTGAGAATCTTTTAATTATTTGAATCAATACAAAACTTTGATCTGGTTCTTGCTTTATTTACAGCGTTTCTTTTGCCCGGTGAGCAGAAGGACAACGTCACATTTGAGTCTCTGCTCCTTTTTTGTTTGACAGACCCAAAAATGTATTGAAAAAATATTTTTCACATTAATAGACGTGTGTGATTACACAACACACATTGCGTGCCACAGTCTCATCAAACACCATCGTCCTCTCTAACGGTAACTCAGAAATATCTCAAGTACTTTCGTAGCTCTCCCTCCACCTGTTTGCCCCTTTGTTGACAGGATGTGATAGTAAGAGCTCGTTGAAAGGTGCACAGAGAGGCCCTGGCCATTATTCACAAATCGTTTAAAAATGGCCCGTCACCACCTGTCAGTGAAAAGACATCCTGAACTCATGACTTGCCCCGAAGCAGCGAGACACAGAGCATCAATCTTGTATTTCGGGAGCACGTCTGAGTGGGAGATGGGTTCAGCAGAAAGCAGCCCGAGGCTAGCTCAATATAAGAACGAACACGCAGAGCCAACCGTCCGCAACACTCTTCATGGAGTTAATGTTGAGTCAGCAGGTCCGGGGCCCCTCTGCTGCCTCCTTCATCTTTAGTAGATCTACCAGGAAATACTGAGAACTAATGGACTCATTCTTCCTGCACCGCAGCACAGCCTCTGCTATATGAGGCACGTGAAGACGGAGGTGTGTTTGGTGGTGTTAATAAAGCCCATAATCAATCCAAGCGTGGAAAACTGCCAAGTACATCAGTGTTTGTCTCAGATCCCCGCCATCCCCTGTTCTTCTCATGATGCTCTGTGTGGGTCAGAGTCCATCTGGTTTCAAAGTTTCCCTCAACCGCAGTCTGAGCCCCGCTGTGGAATACATGGATGTTTCTATCCAGCCTGTCGTTAGTCCTTTTGATGCTGCAGGATCTGCTGAGGAGTGTTTTCTTTCTCACATGTCGAGAATAAAACCTGGCTATCTATGGCGTACAGGCGTATTTACAATATTCAGAGTAGGAGACATGTGAGCCTGGGACGGGTAGAGACGTCCTGCAGCAGGATAATCACAGATGTTAGCCTATATGAGGGTTCAGGCTGAGACGCTTCAGGTGATAACATCCAATGTAAATATTACGTGGCACCATGTTAGGAGCCTCGCCCGGTGTCTTCTTACGCTTTGCCAAGCTTACTGATGCTCAAAGCTCGACTTTAGTTTCAACAAATTTACGTTGATATACAAAATCAGGCAAAAAGCTAGACCAAAATATGTCAAGGATGAGGGCAGTTATTCAGTTCCTTTCCTTCTCATGACCTGCGTACTTAACGTCTGGAAACCGATTAATAAGACAACAACCACCATGAGAAAGTGGCTCAGCTCAAGGACAACAGCGCATGTGAAGGAACTCATAACTGAAAACTCGGCTTTCTGCTCCGTGTAACTCACATCAGAAACAACACAACATACCCAGACTGCACTGCAGCCAAACCTTCACTCAACCATTTTATTACCGGTAATGAAAGTACTCACATGACCTTTTTCATGGTTAATACTGAGGTTTATGTGGTTGTAAAATGTGACCGTAAAATAAGAAAAAAGTATTAAAAACAACCACACGAGCGTCAAAATGCAGCAACATTTTTTTTCCTGAATTTAATAGTAGCACCGTGACATCAAAATGTCACTGAAATCATAAAGTAGCGAGAGATTTCTCAGCCCCAGACGGAGCGGAGGAGGGGGATTTCTGAATCGGATAAACCGGATACAACCAGTGAATCCTGGTGACTTTCTCAAGCCCCTAACGAGGAGCAGAGAGCAGTCCTGGAAGGAGACGAGGACAGGGGGATTCATTTAGATGCTTTTCCCCCCTCACGGTCTTGGGATTAAGGGCTGGAATGACTCAGCCGCCCACACGCATATAATCATGCAATATTCAGTATGTGGCAGTGGCCTCCACGCCCCCTGAGTAATGAATATGCGTGGAGCCTTTACTCCCTCTGCATGTTGTTGCACAATGTCCCGCCGCTGGGGACGGTCTACGTTCCCTGATGGGTTTGTAGCACCCGGCCCTGGAAAATCCCTGAGATTCCACATCGTCACTGCTGCTTTGGCTCACATTCATGAAACAGCAGCAGGCCTCACGCCATCTTTCCTCCCTTTAGTACGCTTCACAATCAGGTTTGTATTTTATCACACACACACACACACACACACACACACACACACACACACACACACACACACACACACACACACACACACACACACACGCACACGCACACGCACACACGCTACAGTGACGCTATATTGTTATAAAGTGAGATGCTGAATGTTAATTTGAATAGACAAGACGAAAGATAAGAAGGTGAATTATTAGAAGGCATTAGGTTTTGCATAGTTAAAGTTTAACTGTGGGTTTTCTTTTTTTGTCATCATTTTCAAGTGAAACTGGCAACTGATAGAAGCTCCATAAATAACCATAATTACGTTGCCTTGTGTGCAGATCTGGTCTTTTAATGTGTGAGCATGGTGCTTTTGGGGGTTCCCTGCTGTGTTTTTCTTTTTTCAACAGTAAGGTGTTGACAAACGCTGACTGAAACAAGCCAGAAGTAACATTTTGTTTCCAATCCAATTCCTATTCAAGGCACTGACTCTGAATGTCAGTAGCAGAGACATTGCTCTAAAATGATCGGCCATCTTTTGGAAGGCGAGATGAAAACTGATGACCTAAAATAGCACAAAAACAAACAAACACAATAAAACACAGTTCTTCCACGTCTGTCCTCTCAGATCAGGCCAGGCTGGTTTCTGTTGAGTCATGTTCAGCGCTTATAAAGTAAAGACGCGTTTGATTTACGATATCACATTATGCTTATTGATAAGGTTCCAGACCTGATAAAAAAATAATTATTGAGCCTTTTTAACCTCTTTAATGGGATCTCATCTGTCAAACGTGTTTCCCGGGTTTTTCATGTCAAAGCTCAGATTCTGAGCAAAATACTAAAACGAAACGAGAGGTTTTTAGAAGATCTTGTTCTTTGATTATTTAGACGACAGTATTAATGCTAGTAATGCAGGCTTAGTCTACTCTACAGTTATAATAAAATAAAAGTGAGCTTAGCTCAACCCATTTAAGGAGGAAAGTAAAATGAATGATAGTTGACTGCTGTAACTAAATGCTCTTATTAGTAATAAGTATGGAACTACTTTTAAATTAAACAATTACGCGTAATTCTCTACATTTTAACAATAAAAATACTGACTAATTATACACAAAGCCTCATTATATTTACTCATTAAAGCTAAATGTCTGATAGCAGGACTCTAAACATCAGTCATGAAGGTAATCGGAGACACGTCGGTACTAAAAACCTTCCTCTGATCTAACGTTGTAATTCAAATTGCATAACGACCCAGTCACAGTCAAGTTGAATCCAGGCTTTTCTCCTAATCGGAGTCCCATCAGACCTCCTCTCTGCTGGTCCACGGTGTATTAACTCTCCAGCATCTCATGGGCACACCTGTCCCTCACCGCCTGCTGCCATGGCAACCCATGGTAATTTTCCCAGACAGCGTGCAGCCAGATTTTCGGCTTCCATCCTCCCTTTCACTTTATGTGAATCCATTACTGCAACAAAGCAAGACACAGTGGTGCACTGACACGGTCAGATAATCCCAACTACACACACACACACACACACACACACACACACACACTATAAGGTTTACAGTCATGTAAACCCCTCCCAGCACATATACATGCATATGGTCCATGCATGTCATATCAGGACCCTGTTTAAAATGTGCTAATGCTTCAGAAGGGCCTTATCCTGCAAACAAACAGCACTACATGTGATTTAATCAGCTTGAACTGCTGGCATATTCACAACCATTCACACTAAAAAGAAAAGGAAAAACAAAGAAACAGCAGCAGCTGCTAACTTTCGATTACATAATAAGTGGTTCAGAAAGACTCTTGCGTGGCAGTGAGACTTTCACAGCTTCTAATTCACAAAGCAGCTTGACCGCTCCAGACACAGACCAACACACTTTAACACGGCTTGTTTCACGGCTTTGGTCAGTGGAGGGGTTTCTGGTGCGGCCCCGACATGTCACACATACAGCCCACAGAAAGCTGTTAAAAAAAGAAACCTACTCAGCTAATCTTACGATAAACACAAGAACACATTTCCACTGCATACATGACAGCTGCCTGGAGGCCCACAAGTCTATTTCAAGGTTTGAGAATGGACATCTGTTTAAAAAAAAAAAGAAGTATGCAGCAGCTGGCAGGAAAGTTGGCAGTTTAAGTTATCTGCGAACAAAAAATGAAAATAAACTTCCTATGGAGTATTGAGTGTCGGTGTCCCTCCAGAAAACACACGCAGTCAGTTTAAAACAAGAAGAAGAGTCGACCGTGGTACCGTATCACACTAGCAGCATGGCAACATACTCACCATACGCTAACATGCCGATGTTCAGCAGGTTAATGAATTACTATCGTCAGCATTTTAGTTTACCACGTTGTGCTAATATTTTCTTATTAGCACAAAAGACAAAGTACAGCTGAGGCTGATGGGAACGTCATTCATTCTGCTGGTATTTTGCCAAAAAGCAAAAGACAAACTCAAATGTTGAACTGGTTATGGTGCTTGAAAAAAAAGAAAAGTCAGGGTATCACCAAAGTCCTGAGGACTGATCATTTAGGAACCCTGAATCTCTGTTAACAGTCCAGTTGATGTTGAGATATTTAAACTTGTAATATGTGGTATTGAGCTGTATAAAGAAAATTGACTTGACTAGCTGCTAGTTTATGGCTAAAAATAAGTGACGCACTGATTTGTTGTTCTAGGTATTTTTAGGTATTTGTTTAACTTTGTGTCTTCAGCCTGACTAACTCTGCTCTTTACTTGATCAATAAATATGTCAGTCTGAGTGTCTCACCATTTCATTATCAACTGATTGATTGATGATTAGAAGTGACAAATTTATGACACTTTATCAATCATCGAAGTTGAGTTAATCGACCAATTTATTCCGCTCTAAAACCCATATTGCTATTTTGCATTATTTTCACTATATAGACCAAATACTGAAAGCCTTTGTGAGAGAGCTCCTTCCTTTGGTTGGCTCTGATGTGAGCACTGCCAGGATCAGTTTTAAGAAGCCTGCACATATTCAGACTCTAACATTATTCTAACTACTCACCTGGAGCGATGAGAGGCTGAGCACTGATGGTGGTGACGCTGCGGCTCATGTTTATAGCTCGGACTTCTGTGACCGCTGCGCTGTCGCCCTTCTTCCCCGCCTCAAACGAGCCGTCGGAGGAGCCGGCCTTCCCCCCCGCGGAGGCCTGCATCACTTGGCTGGGGTTCTTGATGAGGGAGGCGGGCTGGATGGGCACAGGGCTCTGCTTCAGACTGAGAGCCTGCAGGGTCTGAGTCTGAGAGGACGTGGGCGCCCCCTGCTGGCCACGGATCACCAGATTCTGGACCTGATTCTTGAAGAGACAGAATGACGGGAGAGATTTACAAAGTGGGTTAAAGGATCAGATATCAGTCTAAGATATTCTTACTCCTATTCTTTGCAATTTCACATAAGCTAACACACGATTTCCAGTTACTCATTGCAACGGTTTCTCTAAATGTTACATTCACCTCTGCATTTCTATTTCTTTTGACCAGAGGGATCAAGTCCAGGACGTTTAATATACGCTCGTAATTATTTAGTGAGAGTATCCTCCACATGGCCCTACCTGTGAGGAGGTCTGCGTGGAGCTCTCTGATTGGACGGCCGTCACTGTGGCCGTTGGAGTGAAGATGATCTGCGGCGACAGAGGAACAGCCCGGCCCAGGCTCCTGGCCACCTGCACCAGGTTATTCTGCTGCGCCTGGAAAGCACACACACACACAACAAGTGATGGCAAGTTCAAAACAGACAACTTTCCCACAATCAGCAGCAAAATAAGCCAATAAATCTATGTGTATTCCTTCAGCAACACAACTGAACCTTTTGCTACAGCAGAGAGAACACCTGTGATGTGCAAAATGAATGTGTTTTGAGCATGCATGCACATTCAAGACATTCTGTCTTTAACGAGCCCTCTGGGACATTTCCCACCACCTCCTCTGGTGGCAAAATGAGAATAAAACGCACTATTTACTATGGCAGAGTGAGCATACACATGCACCAATCCCAAAACACACAGAAAGAAAAAAAGGTTGTGTTCTTGGATATATGCATACATGTAAATGTGTCTGCAGTCTCACCATCTGTGCGCGCAGGTACATATGCGCCTGGCTGGCCGTGAACGTGGGGCTGGACGGGCTGCCCAGCAGAACAGCCTGCTGGGAAATACTGGTGGGGGTCGAACTGATGCTCTGGGCCCGGCTGATCAGCTGAGCGGTTGCCGGAGAGGTCGTCAGGTTGATCTACAAGGAGACAATGAACGGGATACTTAGGTAGGTTATGCACTTCCTTTACTGAACTGTCTATGTCGTGCGTGTTTGGCATGTTGTGAAAAAAGGAAACACACAAAGACATAAGATCCAGAACACGCTACCAGAATGCATTTAAATCTCTTCCAAAGCAAAAGAGAAGGAGCACAGCTTGTGTGGCGCAAAGCTTCCTCAAAGCATCTTGTCGCTAAAATCAGCATAGTTCCATCACAATCTAATGGACAATGATAACGTTAACCTGGGAGGCTCTTAGGAGACAGACCCCGACACTACAAACTGCTCGTACCGTAGTCTGAGTTGATCCTGTTTGATGGGAGGAAGTGCCGTTCTGTGAAGCGCTTTGCCGGCCAGCTGCGATACTGGCCTAGAGAGAGAGAGGGAGAGAGAGGGAGAGAGAGGAAGGGGCAGGAAAGAGAGTAATTTGCAATTTCCTGAAACACGTCTTGGAGGGGGTCCACAATAACAACATCGTTGCTGCACGGTGAGCGTGATTCTTTCATGCGATGAGCGTCTGCCGACCTGCTGTACAGCGGCCAGGCTCTGGAGCTGAGCGGCGCTGAGGTTGTGCTGCTGCTGGAGGGCTGCGGTCTGCAGCATCAGGTGCTGCTGCTGAGCAGCGTACATCTGCTGCAGGTACTGTGCTGCTGTGTTGGGCCTGTGTAACGCCTGCTGGAACACCTGCATGTAAAGACAGAGAGAGCTGGTTATGTAATGCAACGTGCACACATTAAAAAGAGTTTGCAGATATCAAATGATGTCCGGGTGTAAGATTAGAAGATTAGAATATCTAAGAGTTGGTACACGACCACAGATCTGTCCAAATCATTTTGTAAAAAAACAACACTATCATCTCCAAGTCACGGCTGAAAGGAATGGGCTTTGAATGACTTGGGAGTTTTTTTAATAGATCATAAACTGTGAATGTAGAGTCGATAAATAACGTCTGACGGGGAGAGATTAACTCACCTCTAGAGTGTTTCAAAACATCCAAAACTTGTGATCACCGCAAGCAGGCAGACCTAAATAAACCCATTCCCTCAATCATTGTCTGCAAGAGACTCCGTGACTGAAGCTCCTAAATAACTCTCCTCACCCTTCACCTCTGAAAGTGCCCTCTTCCTGGTTGCCAAGTCACCAGAGAGGATGTTGACCTGTGGTCCACAGAAGCATCCGGACTCGCACCTTCTCGAAACGGAGGGGGGGGGGTACAATTGGTAGCAGAGACTCAACACGACTCTCGCTGACCATAAACGACCAGCAGTCCTTTGTGCCCAGAGGGCTGCTGGGCGACAACAGCGTCTGCCTTGTAGTTGCGTAATCGTCGGCCGGCAGAGTACAAGAGCAGGATGGCTGAATACAACGCTGTGAAAGCATCAGCACTAAAAGTTAAAAGCCTGTGTAGAGGCTTATGCTGGTGTCAAAAGGGTCAGCAGCACTAAAGCACATGGAGCATTCCTTCCTTCAACTTGGGACAGATCCTGTGAGACGGCCACTCATTTGAGTTTCCTCCGGCGATGCGTCGATCAGGAAGACAAATGGCTGCTATCTCATTCATTTATTTCCAATTAGAGAACGATGTGTTGGCTTGTATGTGGCGCTACAAACACCAATAGAGGGCAGTAGAGCAAGGGATGCGTCTGTCACTCAGACACAATACCCCAACTTTACATCAAGCGGTCAACAACTTCAAGAAACTCACCTGCACGGTTTGTCGATCAGGTATCCCACTGTAAACAGATATCTGAGGCACTGTCTGTCTTCCTGCTGTAGTACTACTACTGGCAGTACTGTTGGTGTTACTACTACTGGAAGTGGTAGCAGCAGCAGCAGCAGCAGTAGTAGTAGTGTTAGAGGTACTACTACTGCTGGCAGCTGTGGTGCTGGTGGCCCCGGTGCTGTTGGCTGCGGAGGCGGGGGCCCCCGGCTCGCTCTCCATGGTGCCCTCTGCTCTTCTCACCTTTGACCCCCGGCTCTTCTGAATGGCTCTCCTGTGCCTGAGGAAGAGAAGAGAGAGAGAGAGCACATGAGAAGATTGCACTGTGTACTTTCTTTACCCCAGAACATCTCTCATCAGATTAAAAAAAAAGAATACAATGGACGAGCGAAGAAACAGCTGTATTCAGCAGCACCTGTACGTGGCAGCTAATGAGCAGCTCAACGCAGAGCAAATGTGAGACCAGCAGCACTTATGACATGTCAAGATTTGATCTGATAAAGAAATCATAAATGAAGTGAGTGTGGGCACGTCAGAGAGGAAACATTGGGCAATAGTCTGTTTTTACTATCCATTAATCTGCAGACCATTTTGTCAATTATTGGATTCATCCTTTTGTCTATAAAAAGGCCACAAAATAGTGAAAAAGGCCCACAGCTCAACGTGCTCTATTGAGATAGCTCCTTTAAGTCGACTAAAGATATTCAGTTTACCTTCACATATGACAAAGAGAGAGAGAGAAGCCAGAAACAAGTTTTTGACTTGAAAAATTGACTGAAACCATTAATTGATCACCAAATAGTTGCCGATAAACATAGTTGCCAGTCAACTGACTCACTGCAGTAAATACCAAAGTAAAGCAAAGTTCTGCACAACACTTTTCTGCAGCAGGACGAGAGTCAGCTGGGAAATGAATGATTCTTTTGAAGTCGGTTTATTTTTATGCACAAATCCTCAGCAGGAATATCAAATGTAAATGTAGGAGCCTGTTAAAATAAACTACCCCTGCACTGTCCTGTGATTACAGACAGAAACAGGCAGGCTCTGAAACACTTGGCCTAAACAAAGAGTATGTCATCATTCTCCAAAAAAAAAAAAACGAAAAGCGAGGCATGGCACAACAAAGCTGGTTAGGACAGCGCACAAAAATGCCATTTAGGAAGCTAATGAAATCCAGGGAATTAAGCATAAGCGGTGGAGTGGCTGGCTAACATTAGTGGTCTCCCTAAAATACATCTTAAAAAGTGGAGCGTGTCACATACAGCAACACACGCATTTAGTGCAAGTTAATTAGGAAGGCAGCAGGGGCCCCCACTCCCATCAGAACCGCCCCAAACGCCAACAACAAACTGTCTTTATTAAAAGTAAAGGCCTGATTATTACTTAGACTCTCTCAAAGAGTCCAGTGTCCTTCTTAACAACAAGTTGAGGAGATAAACAGCGTCACGTCCATTTCTTCTCGTCAGTCACGAGGAAGAGAAAAGAAGGAATGATTTACGACGTTTCCGTAAAAGCCTTTTTAAGGTTGCTCCCCTGGTGCTCTGCTGTCCATTAGCACGGGAGGAAGAGGCTCAGAGCTCTGCAGACAGACGAGATGGAGGAGGCTTCAGCGTGACAGCTGAGTGGATGTGAAGAGGAGGATGGGAGGAGAGGAAGGATCCTTCCTCTGTGGAGGCAACTGCAAAGTTTCTTCAAAGAATACGGAGAAAGTTCAGAGGGCTTTGATGAAAGCAGGGCTCAGATAGGACAGGAGGACTTGAGATGCTGGTGGTGTGTAGAGGACGAGGTGGGATTAATGAGTGAGTGTGTGTGTGTGTGTGTGTGTGTGTGTGTGTGTGTGTGTGTGTGTGTGTGTGTGTGTGTGTGTGTGTGTGTGTGTGTGTGTGTGTGTGTGTGTGTGTGTGTGTGTGTGTGTGTGTGTGTGTGTGTGTGTGTGTGTGTGTGTGTGGGGGTTAAACAGCATGACAGCTGATGTGACAGAGCTGAAATGAGACGCCAAAACAGGGAGGATGGAATTTCTAGCCTTGAGGTTAGAGGTGTGAGTGTTAAGTTAGAGGGGGGAGGTTGAGTGAGCAGGTTGAGGGTTTTAAAGGGGTTGGAGTGGAAAGAGGGTGTGATGGAAGTAATTAAATAAGGACCAATGCTGCCGCCATGTTGCGGTTCTTAAGCTATTTCCTCCTCCTCATTATTCTTTTGAACGGATTAGGGGCCAGGGCCAAAGAACACGGCTCTACAGCCCACTTAGCAGACTAGGAAACAAACTGCAATCTCACTAAACCAAATGTTGTTCTTTGAAATGGCAAAAGCAGATCAGCCCTGAATCTGTGAATGAGAAACAGACTGGAATTTGAGTTTGGCTTTTGTTTGTAGAATTGGGCTCTATAGCTGCTCATGAATTAGGCAATTAGTGACTGAATAGCATCCAACCATTTAAATTAAATATGCTTTGACATGCAAAACGGAAGAAATCTCTTGAACACTATTCTCTAAGCAAGCATGTCTGGGGTCATCCCAAGAAATGAGGACACTTTGAATAAAACATGAATATCAAACCCAGACCCCCCCCCCCCAACAAAAAAAACTGCGATTCAACTGGCAGAAATTAAATTTAGTAAAAACATAAAAACTAAAATCAGTTGTAGTCCCCCAAAACAAAGGAACAGTGAGTTTCCATTGAGCCGTGTCTGTCAGAAGCTGATATCTAGAGGACTCTCTGGTTGTAAACAAAGCACCAGTGCTGCCAGTATGCCGTCATTAGCCTACATCCCAGAGTCTGCTACCCATGTGTGGAGAGGGGAGGGAATCCCCTCTGGTAATGATGCCTTCATGCCCCGTCTTTCTGAGAGGAGTCAGCCATCCATCAGTGAAGAGATGCAATAGAGAACAACCCCCCCCCCCCCCCCCCCCACACACACACACACACACACACACACACTCCAATCCTTAACCCCACTTCCACATCTACAATCATGCCGTGAGATGGTTTAGATGGTACCCACGAAAAGTGGTGACAAGCCAAGAGTGTTTGAAAGCAAATCAAAGCAGTTCCAGCAAACAGCCAGTCAGCACCATAACAACACAATGTGTTTCCTCACCAGAGAACATATTGATCTACTCATGCTGGCATTACAAGACCGCAAGAAGCGACTGTCAGACTTGTGTCTGGAGGATCTGCGTGGCCTGCAGGAAGAGGAGAGCTGTTAAGAGACTGTCAGACAGACTGGCTGGCTGTCTCTACTGAGCTTAGATCACAGTGAGGAAGTGCAGTAGCCTCCATCAGTGTGCATCCTTCAGTGCACAGATAGGAAAACTCTTGACGACCCACATTAAAAAAGAAATACCACTAGGAACGCCGCACAGATCGATAGATAATGGCTTTAATAGCCATGAGATCCTGAGCAATGTATTCGTGTGTGTGTGTGTGTGTGTGTGTGTGTGTGTGTGTGAGATGGGGTACTCTGCTGCTGAGACAAAGCCCCCTAACCCCGGTGCTCCTACCTCCTCCGGCCCCCCCAACGCGATGCAGGGGTATGATGCCCCATCCCCCGGGAGCGTGCGGTCCTCCTGCAGGATGCTGCTCCTCTTTGTCTGCCTGGCTGGCCGACGGACTGAATGAATGAGAGTATGTGTGTGCGAGCGCGTCTCTCCGTGCCGTATCCAAAAAAAAAAACAGCACCTCTCTCGTCTACCCCCAACACACAGCATCAACACCCCGCTCCACCAACCAGGCCGCGGGCTGCCTCCTGATTATTTGGTATCCTAGCGACAGCCAACGGGGTGCCTATGGAATCCCCGTGCAGAGCAGCGTGCTCATTGGTCAGCAGGACGCTCTCTAATGAAGATGATGGTAATGATTTTACTCCGTCTTTCCCCTCCCCCTCTGCTGCTGCCTGAATACTGATTTTTTTTTTTAGGATGCTTAGACCCTCCAACATAAGGTAGACTGTGTAATCATCACCTAATTGTTTTTTTGTTAAATCCAAGGTAATGAGGTATTTGATTTTAATGACAGCATACACTTTATTTTGTTTAGTCTACATCTGGATAGATGAAAACAGATGTCTCCATTCAAGTGCCTCAAATTCTAGGGTCGACAGGAGAAGTTACAGAAAGCACTATTTCCACAAATAACCAGCAGTAGTAAGTGGGCCAATTTTGTATCATTGAGCGATGGACAGGAGCAGTAACTCACGGCCAGAGCATTGAACCCATCATCTGACTAGCAGCACAGTAATCATCATCAATTTTGTGACCGACACTGATGCTAGAGATTAAAAAATGAAATCAATTAAAGCTGCGAGCAGCGATGAACGGGCCCTCGCCTCCCTTGCGCGTCGGGGCTTGCGGCGGACTCCGGCCTGCGCGTCGGAGAACGTCCGCGACCGCTGGACTGCGCGTCTGCGAGCGAGACGTCGTCGATCCCGCGTGGGACCGCCCGATGCTGGAAACGATGCTTTGCAGATAGTACTATGCTGAGGAAAAATGACACCGAAATCAAAATGGCCGACTTCTGGTAGGTTTTACAGCATGGTGCCATGAGACTTATATTTAAGTCTCCACAGGATACGCGCGCCTACCGAGTTTCGTACGTGTAGCTCAAACGTAGCGCCGGGGTTGCTCTTTTGAAATATTGTAGGGGGCGCTACAGAGGCAATTTAAAACGCACAAGGCCAAAAATCATACCACATATTTCTTCCGATGCCTTTGACACATGTGCAAAGTGCCATGAATTTTTGAGCATCATCACCTACTATGCTATGGAAAAATGACACCAAAATCAAAATGGCCGACTTCGGTAGGTTTTAGAGCATGGTGCCAAGAGACTTATTTTTAAGCCTCCACAGGATACATGTGCCTACCAAGTTTCGTACATGTAGCTCAAACGTAGCGCCGGGGCTGCTCTTTTGAAATATTGTAGGGGGCGCTACAGAGGCAATTTAAAACGGATAAGGCCAAAAATCATTCCATATATTTCTTCCGATGCCTTTGACACTTGTGCAAAGTACCATGATTTTTTGAGCATCCTAACCTACTGAAACAAATTTCCTTTAGCCAGTAGGTGGCGCTATGAGTTTTTTGAATTTTTTCAAATCAGGTATGTTCAAGCTTGAAGTGGCATCATGCACAAGAAGTTTTGTGCAAATTGGATAATGTACCTTTGAGTTATAACAACTTCAATTTTGCATGGCGAACGATGCGTCGCCACGGCAACAGCGTTCAACGAAAACACACAATACTTATGATGGCTCTTCATCAATGTCCTAAGACTATCCTTACTGATTTTGAGACTAATCGGGTCATCTGGCTAGGAGGAATAAAGAAACGTATAAAATATGACATTTCCTTCAGCCAGTAGGTGGCGCTATGAGTTATTTCATTTTTTTCAATTTAAGTATGTTCAGGCTTGAAGTGGCATCATGCACAAGAAGTTTTGTGTGGATTGGATTATGTACCTTGGAGTTATAACAACTTGATTTTTCAGAAAAATGATGCAAAATGGCCGCCACGCCACGTCAAGGTTCTTCGACGAAAGCGCTAGCTTTTAATAATTTTTAATCACAAAGGTCTTAAGAGCACCCTGAACAAATATGAAGTCGATCGCATAAATGCTCTAGGAGGAGTTCGTTAAAATACGAAGGCTGCAAAATGCGAAAAGTGCCAAAAAACACAACTTTGCGGGTTTACTGTAGCGCCCCCTATTGGTTGAATGCAACAAAAATCTCAGGGTATGTTGCGGTATGCGATGTGCACATATGCTGAAAGTTTCGTGAATTTTCGACAATGGGTTGAGAAGTTATGTGAATTGATATTAAGCCACGCCCCTAAGAAGTTCATTGGTCCATATCTTCTCAACGCAAATAGATATCAAAAAGCTTTTGATAAATCTGAGTGATCTACATCCAATAATGATCCACAGAAAATTTGGTAGCAATCGGAGCCAGCGTGTGGGAGGAGTTTGCAAAGATGTGTTTTACACTAAATTCAAGATGGCGGAAAATTTTTCCAGGCGCAGTTTCGGGGTCTGAGAGGCTTTTTTTTAGATCTAGCGGATTCGGACATGTGTGTCGAATTTCAAGTCAATCGGACAAACTGGCCGAGGGGCGTGGCCGGCCCGCCTTGTAGGGGGCGCTAGAGAGCCATTTTTTTACACACAAGTATGCAACCTTGCGCAGCAGAGTTTCTCCACCAGACCTGAGAGGTGTGCAAATTTGGTGAGTTTTCATGCATGGCAAGTGCCCCTACTAGCTCATTCCCCACAAATATAAGAATCATAATAATAAGAACCCTTAGAAACTCAATAGGGCCTTCGCCGGCCCGACGTTGTCGGCGGCTCGGGCCCTAATAAGAATACCCCTTAGAAACTCAATAGGGCCTTCGCCGGCCCGACGTTGTCGGCGGCTCGGGCCCTAATTAAAACTGCGAGCAGTGATGAACGGGCCCTCGCCTCCCTTGCGCGTCGGGGCCGGCGGCGGACTCCGGCCTGCGCGTCGGAGAACGTCCGCGACCGCGGGACGGCGCGTCCGCGAGCGAGACGTCGTCGATCCCGCGTGGGACCGCCCGATGCCGGAAACGATGCTTTGCAAATAGTACTATGCTGAGGAAAAATGACACCGAAATCAAAATGGCCGACTTCTGGTAGGTTTTAGAGCACGGTGCCAAGAGACTTATTTTTAAGTCTCCGCAGGATACGTGCGCCTACCCAGTTTCGTACGTGTAGCTCAAACGTAGCACCGGGGCTGCTCTTTTGAAATATTGTAGGGGGCGCTACAGAGGCAATTTAAAAAGAAAAAGCCTAAAAATTATATCACATATTTCTTCCAATGCCTTTGACACATGTGCAAAGTGCCATGAATTTTTGAGCATCCTAACCTACTGAACCATATTTCCTTCAGCCAGTAGGTGGCGCTATGAGTTTTTTTAATTTTTTCAAATCAGGTATGTTCAGGCTTCAAGTGGCATCATGCACAAGAAGTTTTGTGCAAATTGGATAATGTACCTTGGAGTTATAACAACTTCAATTTTGCATGGCGAACGATGCGTCGCCACGGCAACAGCGTTCAACGAAAACTCACAATACTTATGGCAAATCTTCATCAATGTCTTAAGGCCATCCTAGCACAATTTGAGACTAATCGGGTCACGTGGCTAGGAGGAATAAATGAAAGTCTAAAAAAAAACATTGCCTTCAGCCAGTAGGTGGCGCTATGAGTTATCGAAATTTTTTTAATTTGTGTGTGTTCATGCTTGAAGCGGCTTCATGCACAAGAAGTTTTGTGTGTATTGGTTAATGTACCTTAGAGTTATAACAACTTGATTTTTCATAAAAATGATGCAAAATGGCCGCCACGCCACGTCAAGGTTCTTCGACGAAAACTCTAGCTTTTAATAATTTTTAATCACAAAGGTCTTAAGAGCATCCTGGCCAAGTTTGAAGTCGATCGCATAAATTCTCTAGGAGGAGTTTGTTAAAGTGCGAAGGCAGAAAAATGCAAAAAGTCCCAAAATCACAACTTTGCGGGTTTACTGTAGCGCCCCCTATTGGTTGAATGCAACAAAAGTCTCAGGGTATGTTACGGTATGCGATGTGCACATATGCTGAAAGTTTCGTGAATTTTCGACCAATGGTTGGGAAGTTATGTGAATTGATATTAAGCCACGCCCCTAAGAAGTTCATTGGTCCATATCTTTTCAACGCAAAGAGATATCAAAAAGCTTTTGATAAATCTGAGTGATCTACATCCACTAATGATCCACAGCAACTTTGGTAGCAATCGGAGCCAGCGTGTGGGAGGAGTTCGCAGAGATGGGTTTTACACTAAATTCAAGATGGCGGAAAATCTAAGTAGGCGGAGCTTAGGGGTCTGAGAGGCTTTTTTTTAGATCTAGCGGATTTGGACATGTGTGTTGAATTTCAAGTCAATCGGAAAAACTGGCCGAGGGGCGTCGCCCGTCCGCTTTGTAGGGGGCGCTAGAGAGCCATTTTTTTTCACGCAAATATGGCTCCTATATAAAACCCCAAGTTTCGCCAGACCTGGCAAGTATGCAAAATTTGGTGAGTTTTCATGCATGGCAAATACTCCAAATATGCAGCCAAAGTACAAAAATAAAAATCAGAATAAAAACGACCGAGAACCCCTACAATTTCAATAGGGCCTTCGCTGGCCCGACGTTGTCGGTGGCTCGGGCCCTAATTAAAGCTGCGAGCAGCGATGAACGGGCCCTCGCCTCCCTTGCGCGTCGGGGCCGGCGGCGGGACTCCTGCCTGCGCGTCGGAGAACGTCCGCGACCGCGGGACGGCGCGTCCGCGAGCGAGACGTCGTCGATCCCGCGTAGACCGCCTGATGCTGGAAACGATGCTTTGCAGATAGTACTATGCTAAGGAAAAATGACACCAAAATCAAAATGGCCGACTTTGGTAGGTTTGAGAGCATGGTGCCAAGAGACTTATGTTTAAGTCTCCGCAGGATACGTGCGCCTACCCAGTTTCGTACGTGTAGCTCAAACGTAGCGCCGGGGCTGCTCTTTTGAAATATTGTAGGGGGCGCTACAGAGGCAATTTCAAACGGGCAAGGCCGAAAATCATACCACATACTTCTTCCGATGCCTTTGACACATGTGCAAAGTGCCATGAATTTTTGAGCATCCTAACCTACTATGCTATGGAAAAATGACACCAAAATCAAAATGGCCGACTTTGGTAGGTTTTAGAGCATGGTGCCAAGAGACTTATTTTTAAGTCTCCACAGGATACATGTGCCTACCAAGTTTCGTACATGTAGCTCAAACGTAGCGCCGGGGCTGCTCTTTTGAAATATTGTAGGGGGCGCTACAGAGGCAATTTAAAACGGACAAGGCCAAAAATCATACCACATATTTCCTCCGATGCCTTTGACACATGTGCAAAGTTTTAGGAATTTTTGAGCATCCTAACCTACTGAAACAAATTTCCTTCAACCAGTAGGTGGCGCTATGAGTTTTCTGATTTTTTTCAAATCAGGTATGTTCAGGCTTTAAGTGGCATCATGCACAAGAAGTTTTGTGCAAATTGGATAATGTACCTTGGAGTTATAACAACTTCAATTTTGCATGGCGAACGATGCGTCGCCACGGCAACAGCGTTCAACGAAAACTCACAATACTTATGGCAAATCTTCATCAATGTCTTAAGGCCATCCTAGCACAATTTGAGACTAATCGGGTCACGTGGCTAGGAGGAATAAATGAAAGTCTAAAAAAAAACATTGCCTTCAGCCAGTAGGTGGCGCTATGAGTTATTGAAATTTTTTTAATTTGTGTGTGTTCATGCTTGAAGAGGCTTCATGCACAAGAAGTTTTGTGTGGATTGGTTAATGTACCTTAGAGTTATAAGAACTTGATTTTTCATAAAAATGATGCAAAATGGCCGCCACGCCACGTCAAGGTTCTTCGACGAAAACTCTAGCTTTTAATAATTTTTAATCACAAAGGTCTTAAGAGCATCCTGGCCAAGTTTGAAGTTGATCGCATAAATTCTCTAGGAGGAGTTCGTTAAAGTGCGAAGGCAGAAAAATGCAAAAAGTCCCAAAATCACAACTTTGCGGGTTTACTGTAGCGCCCCCTATTGGTTGAATGCAACAAAAGTCTCAGGGTATGTTACGGTATGCGATGTGCACATATGCTGAAAGTTTCGTGAATTTTCGACCAATGGTTGGGAAGTTATGTGAATTGATATTAAGCCACGCCCCTAAGAAGTTCATAGGTCCATATCTTTTCAACGCAAAGAGATATCAAAAAGCTTTTGATAAATCTGAGTGATCTACATCCACTAATGATCCACAGCAACTTTGGTAGCAATCGGAGCCAGCGTGTGGGAGGAGTTCGCAGAGATGGGTTTTACACTAAATTCAAGATGGCGGAAAATCTAAGTAGGCGGAGCTTAGGGGTCTGAGAGGCTTTTTTTTAGATCTAGCGGATTTGGACATGTGTGTTGAATTTCAAGTCAATCGGAAAAACTGGCCGAGGGGCGTCGCCCGTCCGCTTTGTAGGGGGCGCTAGAGAGCCATTTTTTTTCACGCAAATATGGCTCCTATATAAAACCCCAAGTTTCGCCAGACCTGGCAAGTATGCAAAATTTGGTGAGTTTTCATGCATGGCAAATACTCCAAATATGCAGCCAAAGTACAAAAATAAAAATCAGAATAAAAACGACCGAGAACCCCTACAATTTCAATAGGGCCTTCGCTGGCCCGACGTTGTCGGTGGCTCGGGCCCTAATAAAAACGACCGAGAACCCCTACAATTTCAATAGGGCCTTCGCTGGCCCGACGTTGTCGGTGGCTCGGGCCCTAATAAAATGATGATCCGTCAAGATGCCCATTACTCAGTAACTGTCAGTTGTGAGGTAGAAGACTTTTTTTTTTTTAAAAGTACCATAATCCTGCTAAAACCGCACCTTTAAAACTCAACTAATAACATACTTCAGGATCTTTGAAGTCGCAGCAGGAAAGCGTCAAACCTCCGACTCATAGCAGTTATGGAAATAAAATGCTAAACAATAAGACTAGAAAATTGCAACCCTCTCCCTAAAATTCAAACGGGATATCTTTGCAGCTGAATCCAAACCTCTCTTTGACAACAACAGAATTCATTGATGTGAAATAGGAAAGATAAAACCAGAGGGTAATGGCATACTTATGCTCTGCCCCGCCACATTAACGCGCCACCCAACTGTCTGGCTCTATGAAATGTAGCCATTTGAACCGTTTGCCGGTGCAATGTGGTATTGATTGGGGCCAACCATGCATGATCCCCATTGATTATCATCTTCTCATTAGCATATAGATTAGCTGGCGGTGCAGCCGGAATCATCGCAAGCCTCCAGTCTGACACTTGGCAGACAGAGCTGAGGGATCAAAAAGGAGAAGTAAAATAAAGATAGGAGCGGTACGGTGTGAGCCGCTTGATGATGGACGTCAACATCTGAGAGCCCGGGACTCTCAGATCAACAGAGAGCGGTCGCAGTGAAGTGAGGCGGCAGGGTGGTGCAGCAAGGGGCTTTAAAACAAGTAAGCCCCAGACACCTTTTGTTCAAAAGAGCATTCAAGCTCATTATTAATTTTAAGAACGCTGACGCCAAACAAGCTCTTGGTGGGAGCAGCATAATTATAAATAGTCTAGGCACCATATGAGCCGTAGCTTTGAGACACCTACATCAAAGACATCGCCAACCAATGCATAAAAAAAGTTTGGTGGAAAACATACTAACTCTATACTCGTTATGATTTATGTGAAAACTTTTAAATGAGACATAAAAAAACATAACATGTCAAGTGACAAATGAGCTACACAAGATAGAGTAAGAAGAACACTAGCTGCTTAATTAAACACCGTGTCCTTTAAAAACAGAAAATGGTTTGTTCCTTTAAAGGGGATGATTTTATTGGTTGAGTTTGTCTGTCTTCAATTATTTTTTGGGTGAGCAGTGCCTGTTTATAATCACACGGGGAGGATGTACATCTGCCTGCCAGGCTCATCAAGTTTTATGGAGAAAGTGTTCAAGCTGGTGGAAATTTCCTCAAAAAAAGAAGAAAAAAGAAAAGAAACCCGCATGTTTGCACGATTATAGGGCTGATGAGTCAATCGACAGACAATGCACAATGATAGATTCTAATGATAAATAGCTTCTCAGATGAGAGGATTTGCAGCTTTTGTGCTTTATGTGAAATTGTAACTTTAATATCTTTGAGTTTTGGACTCTTGGTTGTGGAAAAACAACCAGCGTCGACTCTTAAGGGGAAGTTCTTCTGACATTTAAAACACTGATTCTTAAATGGAAAAAGTAAGTTCAGTGCAGTAATCATGTTGAACTAATGGACTAACAAATCTTAACGGACAATACATGTCACATATAAGGACGCACTGATCTGACCTTTTTAGTGCAGATACCCGGGCTACAGAGTACCGATCCGATAGCGGCGTTTAATCAATAAACTGTACCTCACTGTGTGGAAGCGACTGGGATCATTCTCAAGGCAACATCAGGCTCAACTTAAACATAAATAAATACATAAAATGTACTGAATTGTTATCTACTAAAATAATGGTATCCGATACCGGATTGGCCCAATGTCACCGACACCCGATCCGGCTATTTGAGTCCTCAGCGGACCAATACGAGTATCAGTGCATCTCTAGTCTCCTATATTGTGGTTCATTTCTAATGACTGAGAGGGAAATCCCTGTTGTTTAGATGATAACAGTAAAAGTCAGATTCCTCTCCAAAGCAGCATTTCCTCTGTGTCCCCCGAGGGTTATGCCGATCGATGGGACTTGTCCAAACAGAGCGAGCAGGGCACTGCCTTTGTTACAGTGTGTAAGACAGAGATACCCTCTGATCCCGGGGCCTGATTGGTCGGGTAGCCGTAATTGAGCCGTCTGACTCAGACGGACCTTCCACAGCCGAGTAGGCCAGCACAAAGAGACGCTGGCTGCTTTCCAGGTTAAGTGTGCAGAGCGTGTGTTCATTCCGGCGCACATAGCCTCATGCTGTGAAGATACAAAACCCTTTCACTTGACTCTCCCCAGAGGGCCGTGGTCTTTTTCATGTTCAGCTTTATTTAGTCAGCTCGGCAAGATTCTCAAAAAAAGAAAACGCTCGGACTGTTAACAACTCTCAAAATAAAACGCAGGAGAAGCAGCCGGAGAAGCACAGAGACAGACTGTGGCAGAAAAAGAAATGATCTATAAATACCGCAGTTAAATAGTTCTGGCAAAGCTCGCAGATTAGCAACACGCTTCAATCCCGACTGTTCAATCAGAGCCGTCTCCGAGGCATCACTCTCGGGCGTCGTTCGCGCTGAGAGGAGAAATAAAATAGGTCAGGTATGAGCCGAGATGAGCAGCAGCAGCAGCAGCACGGAAAAATGTGGCGCTTCGCTGCCTTCATCAGACAATTTCCATCAACGGCAGCAGTGGACCAGGCCCCACATCAGAGGGATAACAGAGACGCCTCTAGGTCACCGGAGACCCGGGACTTCCTAGTAGCTCGTGATCAACTTTCTATGAATTAGAAGACCAAAATGACATGGCATTCATATTTATGCTAATGAGGTTGGAAATGAGGGCCCTCATTTCTCTTTCATTCGCAACAGTATTAATCTTATAACAAACATCCTGATCACACACTGTGTTGTTCAAAGCAGACGCAAAGGTCGAGCTGATCATCTATAAGCCGGCTCCCTGAGATGGATTCAAAGGTCACCACCGGGTCCAAGTGCTCTTTGATCTCATCTGACATTTTGTCTTGCACTTCCTGGGTTTATCAAAAAGCACAGCCTTTTAAAACGATGAACCGTTTCACAAACATCTTTGACCGACGCTGTTCATATAAATAATAAGGGCTGATCCTGTTGTTGTCTACTTTAGTGGAACACCGCTTTGACTGTAGTCTGCACCAACAGACTGGTACCGCTGTAACTGTGCTGCTTGGTGCAGGGGACTAAACACCACTCCTGTCTATTTCTACCTGTATTGAATACAAACACTACATTTTCCAGCTGCCTGCAATCACTTGGTGTGACGAGCACAGATTACTTCAACGCGTGGGTAGAAAACATGTGACATTTGCTCAGGGAAACATTTCCAAACATCTCTGTTCTTGCATTTTTCCAGCAGGTGGATCTTTGCAAAGCTTCTCCGTATCATGCTGACTGTCAGAAGGCCGACAACAAGCTTTCTTTTCAAAGGAATAAAGCGCAGATTCTGCTCCCTTCAGTCATCACAGCAGTTTTTATCAGGGCACACAGTTGGATGTCGTTCACTTCACCCATTCAAACCCGGCTAGTAATTGTCACATTTGCACAGAAAGAGATCATCTAAAAAGATGAACAAATATGCACTTGTTATTACAAAATCAGACATTATTTCCGGATGTCTTGCACACATACTGACATCTTGTACGGGACTATAAATGGAAATTCTGCCTGTTTGTGTGTAAAAACAAAAAAAAGACACTGAATGAGAAAGTGCGGCTGTTTTATGTTCAATGGCTCCGATTGGTCGTTTCATTGATTGACGTTTGTCCCACCTATCATGTGCAGCCGTTAGCTGATGCCACAGGCAGCTCTAATTATTGTCAATGAAGAGATTGTTAGCAGCAGACAAGTAAAGGAACCTTAGACAGCCTCTCTCTGGGACACTGTTGGTGTGCAGTCCAATGTGTGCGTACAAGAAGCAGTTGTATCAACATCTGTATGTAGTCAACAACTGACTGTCAAATCAAATAAAGAAAAAAATAATATCTGAACAGTATTTATTGTCAAATTTCATATTAAACACAATCTAATAATAAATCAATGTTCTTCTCTCGTTTCAAGTCAAATAAGGGCTGGATTTAAAGAATAAAATACAGAACAGAAAGCTTTTTTTGAAAAATTTGAAAAATGTGCATCTTAAAAAAAAAAATATTTAACTGAATTTTCTTTGCCCTGCAGCTTTAAATTCAGTTCATTCAGGGTGAAGTAATGTCAACCAAACAAATGCACAATATTATATTATTCTC
Source organism: Pholis gunnellus (assembly GCF_910591455.1). Classification (NCBI taxonomy): domain Eukaryota; kingdom Metazoa; phylum Chordata; class Actinopteri; order Perciformes; family Pholidae; genus Pholis; species Pholis gunnellus. The sequence goes on along the minus strand of NC_136529.1, from coordinate 7,215,606 downwards.
ATCTTATAAGAGAAATGTGTGTCCAGGGTCTCCCTGTGGTTATTAAAACTTGTTTCAGCTCTATTCCTCGATGACATCATTGTTGGACAGTGAATTCATGTATCAGGATTCTGATCATATTGGGCTCTTAGGTTTATTTTTCTGTGCCTTCATTTCAGATGTGAGTGGGTACATTTGCTCGAAAGAGTTGTGCTTTGTCTCGTAGTGGCGCTTCACATTACCGCTTTTAATAATCGTCACAGTCTCTGAACACATGTGACACACTGGTTTTAAACTGTCCGTGGTAAGAATAAACATAAGAGTCTGTCCATTCTTGGTTAAAGACTCTGGTCTCACTGACCACTTTCCTCACCATGTCAAATAACTTAGTACTATTCTGACTCCTGTCTGTTTATGTCTCACTAAAGCCGCGATGCTTATCGGAATACACACATTTGATTAAGGTTTACATGTACATAATTACCATACCTTTGTTAAATAGCTGTTATTAGTGTTATTACACGCCACAATTCCCGTTCATGCCGTGCATAGGAGCAGTTATCGAGCATTTGGATTATGGCAGTTGTGGTCGAACGATCCTTTGCTATATTTTCATCATTTCATCTGTTAAGTTAGTTTAGTAACGAAGGGTAACAATGATCATTTCTTCCAAAACACGTGTATTTATCTGCTGTGGTTCAATTTGCTGTACATTTTTCTCATATTTGTTACAGAACCACACCCACCTATCACTCAATGTATGGCAACGACAAATAAAACGTTCAATTGGAAAGACCAAGCATGTGATTCAAGCCCTCGACTAAGAAGCGGTTCTAATCGTACGCTCGGGCAGCAATTCAACTTCCCACATCTGCGGTAACCTTGAGAGATTTTTCACTGACTGCAACCGGTACATCGCACAGACGGGAACACATCTGGTGAGTGTCATGCAAAGGAAAGCATGCCCAGGTCTGCTGCTTTTGCACTAGAACAAGATCAATCCAACTGTTTCCTCCTGAGTGAACGCATCAAACCTCTCTGATGCTGCTCACGCTTTCCTCTTGATAGATGTAGCGCAAGAAGCAAGAGAAAGTAAAGTGGACACAGACGAGGGAGCATCACATCTTGCATGCAAATACGTCTCAACTAAACACGTGTGACGTGTGGCTCTCACGATAAACAAATCAGCCTTTTCATGACGCAGAGATAAATAGCACACGATAGCTTAATGCACAAGACCAGGTGTCAACTATAAGAATGGATGTGCAATTTTCTTGGGCTAATAAAAAAGATGTGTTTGTTTAAAAAGAGTCGCTTTATTTTATATAATAACCGCTCACCTTTCTTTAAGTGGATAAAGCGAGCGTCCCCCTGTAATTAACAGGGGGGGCCTGAAGTGACCTTATCTGATGAGTAGTCATGTTGCCCAGTGAAGCAAAATACAGGAACTTAACCTGTGTCCATTCGGATGTGAAAAGTGGCATGTGTCATCACCTTGTAAAGTGGCTGTGTGACCTAATTGAACAAAGGCCATTGCAAAGTGAGTTAACCACAACACACGCTGCCCATTAAGTGCTCCACCTCGGGTGTGCCCGTAGTCAAATGTGCTCTGTGCGCTCACTTAACACGCCACCAATGTACTCATCCAGCATCTGAGAAAGAGTGGCATGCGAGCGTGATTAGCAGTGAGTGTGTGTTGTTTGTTCTCTTCTTGGCGAACCCTACACAGTCTTGATGTTTTGCAGTGCACCGATAATTACATCTTTACATCTATTTATTTGACTCTGTCTGTAGAAGTTCGGCGCTGGTTGTTTTCGACTGATCAGCCTAAAGTTACAGTGATGTGACGTCTTTGCGCGTATTACAGATACGCTTTCTACACATTTGTGTGTTGGACGAGAAAAAGTCAATCATTTGTGGGAGAGCTGAAATGACTCATTGAAAGAAACTTTAAATCAGCTATTTAGACACAAAATCCTATCAGTTACTATTTACATAAGCAATTGATTGTTTGTCATTTTCCAAGCAAAAATGCTAATGTCCTAGAAAACTGCATATCTCTGCATTCCAGACTATAGCAATTTGAAGATATTGTCTTGCATTCTGGGAAAATAAACAAAGCAATAAGAGCAAGAGAACAAACGCATAATCTATAATGGAAAACAACTGTTAGTAGCAGCCCAGGTGCCAACACACCCACGTGACCATACACACCGCGTGTGTGTAAACCAAACACAGACGCGCTGAAGGGCTGGCTGTAGCGGTGATGTTATTCTGACTACATTCAGGTCACTGGTGGGCCACGGCCGCACTATCGGGGTGATGACCTCCACTTAACGACGTAACTCCTCCTCTGTGCCAAAGGCCATGACCTCTGGGACCGAAGTTACTCTGGTGAGCACCTGGCTAACTTTAGCAAACGTCTTTAAAAAGGATGAGGCAAAGCTTAAACTACACAAGCCAAAGAAGAGTTACTGTCGCTAGCCATAACATTCAGTTAACACACTTTTCTCACGCACTGACTTCCATTCATAGCTCATTTTCTCCTTCCCTCGCGGGAACTGAATTCCTTCACAACATTAGCTAACGCTAGAGCTACTTGGGTTGTTGTTCACCAGCACACTGATTCTAGTTTTAGCTGGTTTTATGGAGACACTGCAGGCTAAACGTGGCCGTTAAACAACGTTAGCAAGCAAGCTAGAAGCAAACGCTGCTGCTGCTGTTGTTGTTTTGGGGGCCCCGGGAAGACGTTAGCTAATACGACCCGTTAACTTTACGCGTTCCGACACACGTAGCGTTACATACGTTACACACGTAGCGTTAACGTTAGCGTTACATACACACGCGGTGACTGACCCCCGCCCGTGCCGAGCGTGACACCCTGTGCGAAGAATCAAGCTGGACGTCGCACTTACCGTTATCGTAAAAAGCCTCGTAGCCTCGCTGTCCCTGGCTGTTTTTCCTGATATTCTTCACCATTTGTGGATGGTGGCTCAGAGAGGGAGCAGAGCAGGGGTGGGCCAGAGCAACTCTTTTGCATTTGCGTTCCTAACTCACAACGTGACGTCAATCAGACCAATGAGCACAGAGTATGCTATTTGACCCCGCCCCTTCTGCTGTCAGCCAACACCCCCTGCCCTCCTCTGCTCTGGTCCAACCCCCTCCCCTCCCCACCCCGCCCGCCTTGTGGCTGGTTCCACGCGCCTGTCAAGGCGCCTTCTCCATGGCAACAAGGGATTTAACCCTTGCACTGTCCTCTATTTACACTTTCAGCTACAGAAGTATACCGATTTTTTTATTGAAAAACAACTCCATTTCACATCCCTCTGTGTATGCAGACTTGTAATTTTGGCTTATGTTATCATTTTTAAACATATATCATTTCGTAGCAAAAGGTTTGCTATTAAAACAGCATTAAGACCGTATAAAGTAAATAAAAACAGGGAATAGGATTGTAATAGATCACTTTTACAGAAGGTAAAATGTACTGAAGATAAGATATAGATAGATAGATAGATAGATAGATAGATAGATAGATAGATAGATACATGAATTTGCTGTACAGCAGTTGCAATAAAAAGTGGGAAAAGTGCAAATATAGAGTGTAAATTCCAAGGCAACAATGATAAGGTGCAAATCCAAAATATATACAATAAATACAATGTTAAGATCAGTTAACAGTATGCATAAAGAAATTAAAAAAAATTAATGAACAGTAAGGATCAGTCTAGGTGGGTTGCCTACGTAGTATCAGATCTGAAGTATAGGTGTAAGAGAACATGTTTGATACAGAAGGTTCATTATTATGTCATTGGTATTGCAGTTGATGTCCCAAAGTAGTACTTAATGTGCAGTAAAATGGTTTTATTATTATATATGATGTTTTTGGATTAATATCCCTGCTTTATATGAAAGAAACTAGTATAGAGGTATATACTAGAAGTATAAAGTTGTGTTGAATAAAGTATAAAGTGGAAGTACATCCAACATTAACAGTACTGAGTCGTGGTAGTGGGCATGGTCTGTGCTCAGCTGCAGGGGAGAGATGTGTGGGAGTGGTTCAGGGTTAATTGGCACAGATGTAACCTGTTGCTAATCATCCCTGACCCTTTTAAGCAGTAACAGGCTGACTATATTGTGGACGCTGGACTGCGTGCGCTCTGAGGTTTTGCAGTTTGTGTGAACATTAGCTGCTGTGAGTGTTTGTGTTGAGGAGGACTTAGTTACATTCTACTATTGGTGGTTTTCAGCTCATATTAGTGTTACAAAAGGACCAGAGCAAAGTCTTAAAGATGAAGATATATTCTAAACGGGACCACTAGCTGGTAGAGATTTGGGTTTTTGAGCACTTCAGCAGAAGCTTTTGTTTTCTTTCACAACTGTTTTACTTGCTTGCCCGTAATCACTACAATGTACTGTTCAATACCTCCATATACAATAGAGGAATGCTGCCCCTAAATTAAGACCATTTTGGTGTTTGTGCAACAAAATAATCTCAATTCAAAAATGTGTGTATTTGCTTTCTCTGAGCTTTCACTCGCCATCGCTTGGTCTTCATCAGCAAAAAAAGAAACCGTAGCCTGGACATTTATCAAATTAAATTAACATATTTATTTCTATATATATTTATTTCAAATGTATTTCCATATTCTTTTAACTGCTTTTTTTATTTTAATATTTTATTGGTGTGGAACTTCTTTTTCTTTTCTTATTGTGATATTCTTTCATTCTCTAGAGGAGAATGATGAGAATGTGCATACATCCACAAAACCCTTTAGTTGGGTCTTGTGCATCCTATGAGAAATATTGTGATGGACCGGGTAATATCAAATACAGTAAAGATGATTGAAGATCTGCTCTATCGTGCTGGACAACAAGCATTGACTCCACACAGTGTGTCCGCATGGAAACGACCGGGCACGGTGATCAATCGAACAGCCATGAATGGCTAATGTTTCAGTGAGTCGCTATTGTGTTGCTTGCAATATGAGCAGGGAGTGCATTCATCCGCCTGCAAATACTGAATAATTTATCAGAATATGACTTATTTGCTTGGCCCTTGAGTTAATTATCTGGTCCTTCATAGCTCCCTTGATACCTCGCTCGCAGCATCAGCGTGAGCACAGTATCATTCCAGCTACTCGGTTAATCCCCTAAGGCGCATTAATGGGCTCGCAGCCAGACAGACTGTGTGATATTAATGTTGCTGCAGAGGTGACGCTAAATTCAAGCACTGCTCTGCTGGGCTGGAACATACCTGCACGGTGATGTTTATGCAAGATAATGGGCCAGATGTAATGTCTAGATAATACATGAGAATCCTAATGGAATATTTATGTGGGCTCCTGTTCAGCTTGGTTGATCCTCCATTTCAACAAGGTCAGGGATTGGGTGGTTGGTTCTCTATCACCAAGCAAAGTGTCCCTGTGTCTGCACGGTGCTGCTCACTGGTTTGAAACAGAACATTATGAGATAGAGATCAAACCTGTAACTGAATCACTGTGTTGAAAAATTTAAGTAAAACGCACTCTCGCACAGCTATTTTTCAGCTTTGACTGTAGTTGGTGGTAGAAGCTTTTTTTTGCCCAAATATTTTCCATACACAAATGCGTTTCAGTTCATCCTTTCAGTATTTATCATTTGAAAAGTGAAGTCGATGCAGAAGTGCTTCAAACTCACAGTTTTTGTTAATGGCCAGCAGGGGGCGACTCCTCTTGGTTGCAGAAAGAGGTCTCATTGTATGGAAGTCTATGAGAAAATGACTCTACTTCTTCATTGATTTATTACCTCATTAACATTGTAAACACGTTTATGGTCTAAATCGATAGTTTCAAGTCTTCAATACATGATGTTCATTACATGAATTATAGTCCCATTTAGAGTAAAATATACAATAAAGCAGGGTGTGCTTTAATTAAGGCGTCGCTACCTTGTGATTGGCAGGTCGCTACCACGCCATTGTCTGGGAGTTTCCGTGTTTTCGTCTCACAACATTAATCCTTTCTCCGTGTGTTTGCTGTTCACAAAAATGAACTATAACATTGTGGTCGACTAAAAACGTCTTATTCAGCGTTTGGTTTTACATCTGGTTGTAAAAAGCCAAGATGGCAACGGCCAAAATGTCGAACTTGAGGCTTCAAAACGACCAATGGGGACGTCACAGTTACTATGTTGACTTCTACAGTCTATTATTTTTACCTTGTGTGTGTGTGTGTGTGTGTGTGTGTCATCATGGCAAAGTAGAGCTTTTATCCAATCAGATTTCACCTCTGTGTCTCTAGGTAAGAAGAGAGGCCCGAGGCCCGCAGACTCACAAGTGAATCCCTTTGCAGTTTATGTGAATTGGGACGATATTGTTGATTGTTTCCTCCGTAGGGTGGCCGGGCTCAGCCTTAGAGATAGGGTAAGGAGCTCGGACATCAGGAGGGAACTTGGAGTTGAGCCGCTACTCCTTCGAGTCGAAAGGAGTCAGCTGAGGTGGTTCGGGCATCTAATTAGGATGCCTCCTGGACGCCTCCCACTGGAGGTTTTCTGGGCACGTCCAACTGGGAGGAGACCCCGGGGAAGACCCAGAACACGCTGGAGGGATTATATCTCCCAGCTGGCCTGGGAACGCCTCGGGATCCCCCAGTATGAGCTGGAAAATGTTGCGGGCGAGAGGGAAGTCTGGGTCAGCCTGCTTGGCCTGCTGCCACCGCGACCCGACCCCGGATAAGCGGAGGAAAATGGATGGATGGATGGATGGATTGTTGATTGTCATAGTGTTCAACCAATGTGATATTTTATTGGTGTGGAACTTCTTTTTCTTTTCTTATTGTGATGTTCTTTCATTCTCTAGAGGAGAATGTGCAAAATGTGGTCCTGTAGACTTCTACTGTAGCAAGAAACACTACAGAAGAGGTTTTAAGTAGTGTTCCAATCAAAATGATATAAATAATCAAAATGAAGGCCGAGTTCGAAAATGGGTGTGGGTCGAGCACGGGCGCTGGAAGTAAGCGGTGCTAGGAGAACCGGCCCCTTCCCCACTAACTGTGCGTCGCTGCTGGTATGATCGCATCATAAGATGGCCTCGAGTTGAATGTGTTTTACCATTTCAACACTGATGACCAGCGCTAGGGTCAAAACAAAACATGAAGAAGCATTTATCTTGAGTATTATAGATGATCATAGCTGAAGAAAATATTTTCAGTGAGAATACACAATAGCACAGCCTGCTGCTGGAGAAATACACAGGTAGTGTATATGCTCACGTAATATGTTTTGATAAATGATGAGAAAACACTGATCTTACCCAGTAAATGTTAAATACAATTCTTTCAATTGAAAGGTTTAATTCTCAGGGGAAACTATGTGAATTGACAGGAATATAGACTCTTTTCACATCTCTTTTAGATAATGTAAAGCTGTTACATTAACTTGCTGCGATTTCATATTGTGACCTAAATGAACCTCAAAGATTCAGCCATCTGCAATTATATCTTTATACCACCGGCTATCTAAATAGTGTCTCATTTCCCTTTACCGCCATGATCCGTTCTACATAAAGGAAAAAATGGTATGTTAATTCAACACCGTCTTGAATACAGTTTAGTGTGGCATGTTTTAAACGACCTCCATGTTTAACAGTTCACAGCAGATAATCTGTCGCTTTGTCTCAAGGTTGAATAAATCAGCCTTAAAACCCATAATAAGCTCTTCTCTGACAGATAATGACTTCACTACATTATAAATTGAGGTGATGGGAGAGCGGGAAGATGACCGTTTAAGGGAACAGTAAACTGTGAGTGAGTGAGTGAGCATTAATGCTTTGTCATTTAAAGAAAAATGAAAACACAATATGGATTTTTGTCCCAGATAATATTGTCATAACCCCCCGTAAAACCAAGGAAAGCACCACTTTTGTTAGCTTATACATGCAGTTTATACACGTTATACATCTTGTGTAGTGACTCTCTTGTGACTGAATAAAGGAGTAGATTTAGCCTCAGGTGGAGGTTAGGAAGTGTCTAAAGAGTCTATGGAAGTTCAGTCAGTAGGTCATTTAGGGCCTACTATCAGGTTACAGCTTGACCTGATAGTTAGACCAGCATGAGTATAAAATGTGAGGATAAAGTTAATGTGTTATATTACTTTCTAATTATTATAATGCAATGTTTCCTTTTAGGCTCCTTTTTTTTAATCGCACTAATTGAAATTCAGTCCCTGAAGTCGTCGGCCCTGTTGATGAACATTGATGCAGCGTGAGTCATTCGAGCCCCGGATGAGTCACTTTGCGTGTTTGTGGCCAGTGCAAACATTTATACCGAGAGGATGGATTATTTATGACGCAACACATTCTTGTCTTCAACTTGAGGTTGAAAATCTGCTTTTACCCCCTGATTGAACATCTTCACCGTAACGGCGACTACAAGGAGACCTACTAGACGTAGCAATACACTCATAAGGCAAACCCTGAGCTGAAGTTTTGAATGTTTGAGTTGCAGCATGGATTAGAAGAATCGTTTGATTAATATCTCAGAACACAGGGTCAATAAGAAAGTGTTTCTTCTTTTCCTTAGGCAACGGAACTTCATGATGTTTTTGAGGGAGCCAATTAACAATATATGAACAGCAATAAAGGGAAAAAAAGGCTGAAAGATATCTTGTTAATACAAAATGAAAAACTTATATTCAAATCAAGCGGGATTATGGCAATAAATCTTCTGTTCTAGTAAATTTACCAAGAAGTCAAAGGTCTTCAGTAGCACAGTTGAGATCAGGAATCCTACCTCGGGCCCTTGAAGTTGGCAGTTTTAAAATAAACCAGGTTGTGTGAATTATGCAAATTAGGGGAAGTTGAGAAAGAATCACATTTTCTTTTGTATTTACTTCATTGTATTTTATTTAGAATATCTATATTAAATGAAATCCTGAAATGGTTTCATGCAGTGTTGATGACAAAATGGATTCTCTGGTTTCTGGTCTCTTTTTCTCAATGATGGTGTCTTGTGAGGCTGTTGGGTCTGGGCATATTATTCATACACGACACGATAATAACAAAAATCAAGAAAATCAACCACAGAGTGAGGGCATCATAGCATTTTAGTGAGTCACAATCGAGACGGAACGATCCAAACCAAAACTATATTCACTATAGCAACATGTTAAAACAAAGCAAAAGCAAACAAGACTTTTAAAGGCGGAGGGTGTGTCCCTCATTACATTTATTCATCCAGGAAAATCTGACTACTGGATCCACATGTATGTTAAATCGTGTGATGTTCTTGCATTTGTCTTCCACACGGGGGCGCCATCATGTAATCTGTCTACAAAGCACGTCCACTGCTCCGGCTCCTTCAGGCAGGCACACACTCATTGGGACAAAACATTACCGGCCAAGTGTGATTTCCCGAATTCATTTTTATAAGTAGTGGAAAATTATGTGGCTGTCTTTGGGAAATGGTGTGCTAGTGTGAGCATTATGCACAAAATCTATCAATTGTTTGGTATTCAAAGAAGAGATTTAAAGAATGTATAGATAAATGTTCAACCGGTTGTCTCAGTTCAACACGTTGCCGTCATTCAGGCCAGTGAAAAGTGTTTAAAATAGCATCCAGGAACGCGGTTAATTGTTCCCCTGAAACAATGAAAATTCCTGAAATGAAAGGCTGCGTGCGTTTGCTTCCTCTCTGGTTAGTCCGGTTGTGTTTGCTTTTATTATTCTCTACAAAGAGAGACTAAACCACCACCTTGATGCCTTTTTGAACCCTTTTTTTCTCTGCATGAAAGAGCTTGGGAATGACGATAGAGTGGCCTCTCGCATCAAAGTTTGCTTATTAGTTCAAGAATTACTCCGATTTCTCCTCATTGTTGTGTAGTTCTCCGATTTGTCTCACTCGGTGTTTGTACAGCAGGGATGACTATTGTGAGGAAGGATATTTAGTCTGATTCAGGACCAGCAGACATCCCCTCCCTGCTGCATAAAACAGGTTTTGGGATTACTGGCTGCCTGTATTGACCTCCGTGTTTACTCAGTCGTGGTGTGCTTACACCAATACGACCACTATTTACACTTATTCACAAGTAGAGTTAACCAGTGAAGCAACACGGGAGGGTGACTGGCTGCCAACTTCCTCTGGTTGACAATTCAACCCATAAATGACCTTTTGGTCTTTCCAGTTACTGTTCTTGACAAATCAAAATGACTGAATACTGACATCCTGGAAAAAGAACTTGCGGAGGATTTCCTCTGCATCATATCCTTTTCTGATCCCTCACACCTGTCTCTTTGTATTTCTTCTTTAATACGAGCATGTGGATCTTTAAAGTTTCATTTGTGGAAAAACCTCCCAGCTGATTTATAGCAGCTTAAACGACTCTCTCTCTCTCTCTCGGGGGAACCTGCATGGCAGAGTACATCGAATACACTCATTATTTCAATTTCCTTACACCCGATCAAAATAATAGGATTTTTGCCATCAAAGTTCCAACATGCCGGGTGGTGTGCAGTGATGTGTGAGGAGGAACAAGGGTCCAGTGTGTTGCCGGCGCTTTCACTGCCAATGAATGGCTCTGGTTTTTGTGTGTTGTTGTCTCCTCTTTGCCTTTTGGCTCGGCTTACTCTCATCACTTTCCTTTTAAGTTGTCAAGTTGCAAATTATATTTGGAAAAAAATATGAATGTCATATCGGTTATCACAAAAATACCAACTCCCAACAAAGAGATGTATAACAAATAGAAACATTTAAAACATTATGGATGTGATTATGATTGCTTTACTCTGCTGAGTGTTATCTGTGCATCGCATCTAAAGTCAGAATACTAGGAAAATATTTGTATTTGCTTCCTTCCTCTCTACTTGCGAAATATCTCAGTTATAGTCATTCAAGTCCACATAACTCCCTTCCAGTGAAATTCTATTTTAACTGTTTTCTGTTTCTGTTCATTCTGACGTGTGCTTAAATGTTAAATTCTCAAGTAATTTTTCAAAGGACATCCCCAGCCCTTCAGAAACCTCTCTGAATCAATGTGAAGATTGTGTTCGGTATAGCTAAGTCTCCACATACTTGCATAAAACCAAGAATATTGTGAAGCAGTACACAAAACGCCAAATATAACAAAAACAAAAAACACAAGAAAATACATATTTCCTTGTCCAGCTGTGCAGATACATGTTTGTTTCGTAATTTATCTATCTTTAAATAAAAAAAAGGAAAGGAAGTTAATTGGAAAGGAAACAAACATATTATATTAATATAACTTATTTATACATTTTGTAAAAATGCTCATGCCAGCCGCAAATTGGTGTAAAAGGTTCGACAATGTCGTCAATCAGAAGCATCCCGATGCGTCAAAGCTGCACAGACAAAAACAAAACACAGGTTGAAAAAAGATTTTCTTGTAATTATTGTATTTTTCATAACAGGTGGTGTATTAGTTGGATGTACGCGTGGTAATGATTGTCACTGTTCAAAGCCACATGATAAAATAAGACAAAATAAAAAATCAAGAATACTTGGCTTATTTGTCAGGCTTGTAATGACAACTGATATTTATAAATTCAATATTGATATTGTGTGAACACACAAATGATAATATCGGGTTATAATACACATTTGATAAAATCGTGTAAATAATCCAAGAACTCATTTTTTTAAAAATGTTCTATAGATATGGTGCTAACATTATTATTGTGAATTCCCTTGGCAAAGATCATTACGGAGTGAAGGAATGATATCGTGACAGCTTTATCTGTAAACTCATTTTCCCTCTTCTTTCTTGCGTGTTTGTGTGTGCGTGTTTGCCTGTGTGTGTGTGTGTGTGTGTGTGTGTGTGTGTGTGTGTGTGTGTGTGTGTGTGTGTGAGTGTGTGTGTGTGTGTGTGTGTGTGTGTGTGTGTGTGTGTGTGTGTGTGTGTGTGTGTGTGTGTGTGTGTGTGTGTGTGTGTGTGTGTGTGAGTGAGCATTGCAGGTTGAATGAGGTGACCTAACAGGAACAGTGTAGGTGGATCATGCACCACCGTTAGTGGTTTGACCTATGAAGCTCAACTTCTTTTAACTTGGAAACCTGATCAGATGTACATATGGTAAACTAGATGTCTTTCTGCTGTACGACACCCAGTTTGTTTAAAGCCGCGGTTCATTATGGAGGTCTGCTGCAGCTTACCGAGTGTGTGTGCAGCATGCCTGCCTGCACGCACACACTTTCTATTTCCAGTCAGTGTGAGAGAGCGTTGAGGCTTTAAACCACAGAGGCTTGTGATCTGTGAAGAGGCAGAACCTAAAAACAAGTCTCAAGTGTGTGGTAGTCAGACAACTAACAGTGACTCAGACAGAGACAACGAGAATGAGTATGCCAGGCACTGTGCACGTCCACCATGACAGCGTGACGTCGAACAAGAGGAGGTGCCTGCATCATCATCAATTCCTAGCAAAGTCACAAGATCATTGTAATATCATGAATGACTGACGTCACTGATCTGACTGAAACCGAACAGGTGAACTGAACCAGGTACCTGTCAGTGCTCAGTGTACCAGATGGCTGCACAATGGGAAGAGCTACACCTGTAACCACAAACTGGTTTCCAAGGCTAGGTGTTATGTTTATTGTTGTTGTGCCACAAGTATTTATTAATTTGTTTCCCGCAATGGGCGGTCCACACACAACAGTGGCTGTGGCATACAACACTTGCTCTATGGTTATAAACGATTGGTATTTACACGTTTTGTTCAGAAAGATAATCTTCAAATTATCACATAATCACAAATGAACACTGCTTTTATGATTTTTGAGGCGAAAATTGAAGTTGAGGTCACAAGACTTCAACGTCACCACCAATTAGATAAATGCGAACTATTGTTCTAGTGATGAAGTTTTTTTGTCCCCGTTAGCAACACTTTAAAGCTTAAAAATTCACAAGAGGGATATTCACTGATGTATTTTACAGCGCAGCACACAAAACAGTTAACATTTCTGAAGCTTGTGTTCACCACAAACCTTATTTCAGGCATCTAACCAAAAACGCATCCACTTTGAGACGAGGGAGCCGGAAGTGCATAAATGCAAACTCCATTTTGTGTTTTAGGACTCATTCAGTAGTAGTATTATGTGATATGATTTTATTGGGGACTAATATATTGTGATTTTATTATTTGATCTGTGTTGATCACACCTAGTTTTATTATCCGTAACTATTGTCGACTTGGCAAGTGTATCGTGTAATGCAGCGGCTTGGAGCCAAAGACTAATTTCCCTGCGGGACAATAAAGTATATCTGATCTTATCTTATCTTATTCCAGTAGCACTCTATATTTTTGTTATTAGAAATATGCAAACCAGTTTCTAATGTAGTGCACGCGTGTGCATGTGTATGAGTGCATGCATGTTTTCAACTGACAAAGAAGAGACAGACAAGATAGGAGCCTGAGTAAACAATGTTCTCATCTTCTTGTGTAAACTGAATTAAAACAATGAGGAAGAGATGGATGATGGAAATCATCAGAGGCAGTGGGTGAGCCAAAAAAGATAAGATACGATAGATCTTTATTAAATGTTGAAAGGTGTACAAAAAGAACTCTCCACTCTTAAATTGAAAAAAAGTACATTATCCTTCCATATAGTGCTACCAGGTGCCTTTTCCCCATTTGTCTTTATGACTAAAACTGAAAACAGTAAAGATGAGATGTGCAGGCAGAAATGTAGGGCGAGAAAAAAGGAGAGAAAGGAGTCTGTGACTAGTCATAGTGACATATCGGTGCGTGAAGCTGAACCAGTGTCATCCTGAATGGGCTGGCTGCTGCAACAGTCCCTCCTTAGTTGTAAGGTTTTAATAATGCATTATCATCCTGAAAACAACAGCCAGCCTCGGGTTTCCTCTTGAGTTCACATCGACGTACGGCTCTCACCGCCTCGCCTGAGGGAATAAATCACACAGTCTTCTCCAGTACACACTAAATATGTTTCAGTCACTTGTGAAAGGGCCGAAAAAAGGAGAACGACAGTGATGGTCAGCCAGCTGGCTCCCTAATGATGGTCTGTCAGTCTGTTGGTCTCTCCAAGATGTCTTCACAACCACTTACTGTGACATTTGGTTTTGATTTGGATGGTCCCCCAGCAGATGATTCTAAAGGATATTACAATGTATTTTCGTAGTTCAGACATCATTCTAGTCGCAGTCAGATGATTAAGCCAGTGGCGGGCCGTCAGGGCCAGCAAGGCCTTCTCTGCTGGCCTAAACAGAATCACAAAGTTATAGCTATTTTATAATTTAATAATTTTTCATAAATACACTACATGTATTATCATTTTTTCCCCCATTAGCTTATTTTCTTATTGCACAGCCACTGTCTACCTCAGTTGCTCTGCTTCCAGTGCAGCTTGTTTTAAGTAGAGCTTTTATCCAATCAGATTTCACCTCTATGTCTCTAGGTAAGAAGAGAGGCCCCAAGCCTGCAGACTCACCAGTGAATCCCTTTGCAGTTTAAGTGAATGGGGACGATATTGTTGATTGTCATAGTCTTCAACCAATCAGATCTTTAGTTTGACATGTTGGGCGTATTCTTTGACATGTCAGAGCTGCTAGCTGGCCTAGCCATACGTGATTGGTCAGTGGGCTAGCGTGACATGTTGGGCGGTGACAATCCCAATATCTGTGGAGCGGACATTTTCAGCCCTCAAACTAGAACAAGAAATTCAACTGGGGAGGCTCGACTGTCTTCACTGGCATCCATGAATCGAGAAGGACTTCTTACTGGAACTAAAACACACGGATGTACTGAATAAACTCTTTATTAACAAAGAAAGGAGGATGCACTTTGTCTTTAAGTAAACAGCATTTGGTAAGTTAATAGCTTTAATATGCTGGTTTATATATTATTATTTGTACAACTTCCTTTTATGAAGATGGATTTTTGTTTGGTGTTATATGTGATAGGAACCATTGTTACGTTCAATGTTGCGCTGGGGACACATTTAGTCGGTGGCAGTGTTGCCAACTTGGCGACTTTCTCGCTAAATCTGGCGACTTTCCAAACTCTCATGGCGACTTCTTTTGTCAAAAGCTACTAGTGACAAATCTAGCAACTTTTTCTGGTGTTGTTGGAGACTTTTCTGGTGTTTTGACTCTGACGTGAAAGCACGTACCGTTCTACAGTGTCGTGAACGAGCAGCGGGTGCTGCCGTGAGCCGCCCCAAAGCACTCACAGGCGGTTACTCTCACAGCAGCCTCGTGCAGCAGTCCCAGCTGCAGTCAGAGCAGAGAGGAGACACTCTTGGCAGTGAAGGCCCAGGTATAAAATGCACGGCCCGCCACTGGATTAAGCCAACATATCCTCATACAACTGTTCCTATGATGTCTTGTGAAAAAGTTACTCCTCACTTTTCCGTGCATTTTCCTACAAAAGTCACCTTCTGTCTTTTCAAAACAAATTTTCGTCTTCACAGGAAACAAATTTGTTAGGTTTAGGCAACAAAACCACTTAGTTAGGAACAACCACAGAAGTGCTGTTATTGAAGTATGCAAGTTACAGGACATATTGATCAACAGCTGTCTCCTGGTGAAAGTTTGATTGAAGAACAAAGAAGGTGTGTTGGACTCATCCACCTCCCCTCCCGCCCTGTGTGTACTTTAGCAGTCTTTATACTTCCTTGTTCATCAATACGTTTACAACATACAAAAGAATTTTGTTTTTGCTAGATGAGACCAGCCTGATTAGACATGTTGTTTAGCCAGATTTCCGAAACCTCTTTAAAAGGGAAAACGGAGAGGTAGTCGAACCAGGAAGTTTACAAGGGAGGAGTAAGTGCGAAGTGAATGCTATAAAACCTAAATATCCCTCCTTATAAGCCAAACATGTTAATACATTTTGCCAATATATAAACATAAAAGACTGATGCTCTTTTTCGAGGAAATAAACATTTCCTAAAGTGCCTTAAAGTTCAAGACTGGAATTCTTACACTGTGGGCTGGAAGTATGACCAAGCAAAACTTCCATTAGTGTATACTACATAATTATCCCTTATTTCACCTTACAGATTAGTTTGTTGCTTTCATAATCACGCTAAAACGACCTTTACTCACCAGCAGCTTTCCCACCTCTATGGGCCTTGTGACCGTGCAGCAGACGGTAATCGTGAATTATTGTACAGCAACATTCTTTAACTGGAGAAGAAGAAGACGGTTTCACAAGAAGACAGCAGACTTGCTCACATGTCCTCTCTCTGGCTTCAGTCCCCTCTTACCTCATATGCCCCGGGCTGCAGACCTCAGAGATGCTCCAGTGGATTTCAGCAAACACTGCAGCAGCGGCCTAATGCCATGTGACAATCTGTTTTGCTATTTTGCACGGTGTTGGAGGCGGCGGGAGTGACATCTCTCTAATTGGACATAATGATGAGGAGAGAGGGGAGGTGGGTTCCCCGTTTGAGATGACAATGTGCCCACTTCACCTTTTCTTTTAACGAAGAACAATGTGCAACTTTTAACTCCTTGATAACGCATTACTGCTGCTAGCGTAGTGCTGGTTTAGGAGAAGAATCATGATGATCTATTTTCGCATTTTTCAGCTGCACATAAATCGGATAAGAAACACATCTCTCTCCCTTCCTTCCCTCTTTTACTTGTATCTGAGTCGGCCTGCTTTTGACCGTTGCCCTTCTGTGGCTCAGTGGTAGAGTAGGGTCGTCCTTCAATCAGATGATCGGCGGTTCAATCTGCTAGACCATGTCGATGTGTCCTTGGGCAAGACACTTAACCCCAAATTGCTCCCTGTGATCTATGAACGGGTGTGAATGATTAGCTAGTCCTGATAGGCAGGTTGCACCTTGCATGGTCGCCCCTGCCATCAGTGTAATAATGTGTGTGTGTGTGTGGGGGGGGGGGGGGGGTCTTTGAGTGGTCGGAAGAAAAGTGCTTTAAAGTACAGTCCATTTACCATTCCCTCCTGAATTGCACTACTGCTATTATTAGTTTGAAAAAAAAACCTTCTGTACGACAAAACTACTTCTGGTGTTTATTTTTGTGCCTTCATGAGTGGTATCATTTAATCAAACACTAGCTATTCATGTTTCCTCTTTCTCACTAAGCCTGAACATACAGAGTGTGCGTAATAGCGGTGACCTGACCGCATGCATCAAAATGAAACTAGTGCGAACGCTTTTCTTTTACAGAGACGTGTAAGTCAAATCCATCAGAGCTACTGTTACAAGCCTAAATGCATGAACCAATCATTTTGAGTAATGTAAGGCAGACAAAGTCAAACAATGGTGAGAGGGTCATGGGAAAGTTTACCACCAAACATTTAACATTAAAGTATAAAGTTTCATGTAGTTTAATTACTGTGGGATTAAACACCTTCAGCTCTCCCCAGATCCCCCTCCCCTCCACGCAGCTCACGGGCGTCTTAATCGGGACGGACTTAGGGGCCCCGTGGCACCGGTGAAGCCTTTGTGGGCCCAGCAAAGAAAGGAAAGGAGTGTGTCAGCGATTTAGGAGAGAGTTACAGCCTTGTCTGGCCTCCTGCCTGCTGCCTGGTCAACTGAGTTTCTGCAGGGGCACTGGGCAGAGTGACAGGCCCAGTTACAGTGAATCAAGACCTTGTTGGATCGAGGTGAGTTTGCAAAGACAGATGAGGCGAGATGGAGAGAATAAGAATGGGTATTTGGTCCCTCTGGCTGCCTGTGAAGCAGCCGGTTTAAGCTGGTCGGTTTTTTGGTTTGGGCTCGTTCATGTGGGCTGGTTGGTACTGAGCTGGCACAGAGCAGTGCTGAGTCTTCATAATTACATGAAGCAGCCTCTTATCATCCAAAATGGCAACTTGTTCGTTCCATTTTAGATCAAATGAATATCTATCTGCATTTCTGTTCGACACACAAGTAAAAGACAGCAGTTGTCACTTTATTATTTTAGATTCTCAGCTGTAAAAATGTAAGCATAATGTTTTATACATTTTCTAATTGATTGCTGACTTACTTTACTTGATTCTTCAGTTGTTTTTGTTTAATTATTTAATTCCTGTTTATTCTATGTATTTTATCTCTTCTCTTTTTTTATTATAAATCTGCATTGCATGTTGAAATAATGAAAATCTAATTTGTAACTCATGCTGCTACTGTTTTGGCTCGTTGAAGTTGCAAAATAAAATGTTTTATTATGTCATTAAGGCCTTTCCTGTTAAGAATAAAGTTGTGCAAACGTTCCTAAATGTTCTTCAAGGAATTAATTACTTGAAGTAGCACTATTACTGGAAATCATAATCTTTCTGCTGAGGTGGAATGAGGCAATACAAATGTAAATCTGTGCTACCAGTCATTTTCTACAGAAGATGATTCATACTAAGAAAACTGGAAAACTTCTCACAAAACGAAAGGACTTCCCATTTTAACATTTACATCTTTGTCATTTCTTTCTATTGAAAGAAATACAACATTTAGCTCCAGTGAAAAGAAATCCTGAGAACAGATATAGGGGAACATATGAAAATGATATGATTAAAAAAAGCCGGTGGCCCATATCAGTTAAAGGCAACACAATGAATTCTTCTTTGTTTTTTTTTCGTTATGCCACACATAATCTTTAGTTGGCAACATGTGCTTTATCTTGTAGTTTCCCAACCTCTCAGGCAATGGGTGAAGTGAAATGAATGAGATTGAGAAAGCCTTAGCGACCATAGTTTGCATGCCAACTCTCTTAAAGGGCACCGCACACATATTCACCACTCTGTTGTCTGTTGCCTTGGTGAATGTTGGTGAATGTTGGTGTCATTTAAATGTCCTGAGCTGATGCGTGAATGTTAATTTCACCACACCCTATGTGTCACTTAAGTTGCATCCCATAAAACCTGTTTCACAAGACATTTGTGATTTTATGTGAAATATCGAACACTTATTTAGTTATTTACTGGCATGTGATGGTATTTACATTGTTAAAAACGCAATCTCAAATGATAAAGAAATATATATATATTTTTTAACAACAGTTCTACAGTTTTTCGAGGACTCGACCTTGTAAACTACTTGGCTGACTAAAACATTCTTCCACTGAAAAGGCTTGCATAAGTCTTTACAAATACACGTCTTCCTGGTCCCTTAACTGTAGAGATATCAGTGTAGATTCCGTCTTTCACTGTATCTAATATGGACCATTAACCACCATCAGGCAGTGCAGAGAGATCTCATACACAGTTATTCAAAAACAAAATGTATGAGGACAAAGACCTTCTTTGTATTCGTGAAATACAGTAAGAGCTTAGCAGACTTGGGGTAAACAAATGCAGAAACAATGCTCGTGTTATTCCCCGTGAATATGTTCATCACTCTTCACACTTTCAAGTAGGCAACAGAGTTACAGCAACTGATATGCAGGAACATTTCAAACAATGAATCCTCAAACAGCTTTAACCTTCCTTGTCACATACTGGGATGTTTTACAGAGTTGTTTTTGTTTTATTCTGTCGGAAAATGTGTTCTCTGATTCTCTGTGGTGCAATTTACAAAGAAATTTAAATAAGCTTTCCAGAGCTACATTCCAAATGGAAACTTTTTCTTTTTACTTAGATTACATTCTGCAGCTGCCCTTACAAAGGTATGTGCTGTTGCATGTAGTATGCATTCAATTGGGACATACATAATCCTCATAACATGGGACCTTGAACTTTGAGCCTCGTGTTTTTGTATCTGCTGCACAAAGGATTGGGGGTCAGAATAGATAATATAACATGCTCTCCAAAGTTTCTCATATCTCAGAGCATGTGGCGTGAACACGCCACACCTCAGCATTACTTTGGACTGCATGACTATGTGATGATTATATCATTGTCACAAAAAAAGTATGTAAAAAACAACAAAGCTGTTGAACTGGCTCAAGCAAGTTTCTTTGTGTTGAAATGAATATGCTTTGATGCAGTAATGTGACTTGTACAACTGAGACATGGACAAGCAACACTTTCCAACTAACATTTTCAGGTGTGTATGTTTTGATTAGAAGCCTCAGAATACAAATAGCATGTGACAAATTTGGAAAGAACAGATATTCAAATAAAATCCATTATTTGTTCTTTGCCAAATATCAGATTTAGGCATACACATAAGTGTAATATATATTAAAAATAAGAAAAATCCCAAATTGCCATTGTAATCAAAAGAAATCCTGCAGAAACCATCTCAGTATTTGTGACGACAGGTTCCCATAACTCAGTACTTATCATAACTGATATGAATGATGGAGTAAACAGTAAGACTCTGATTGATACTCTCCCCTGGGATAGTGCTTCCTCCAAAAACGATATCAAATAGAAATAGAGGGCACACGGAGAGCGCAGACCTCTGCCAAGGCCATGCCATACTTACAATATTAACAAAAATAATAAATGTTTTTTTTATCCACCCTGTGATACAAAATAAGTAATGATAATAATAACTATTATTATTTTCATGGGTTCTCTCTGGGTTCTCCAGCTTCCTTCCACAGTCAAATACATGCAGTCTAGGTTAATTGATTACTCTAAATTGCCTGTAGGTGTGAGTGTGAATGGTTGTCTCTCTTTATGTGACCTTCCCAGGGTGCACCCTGCCTTCGCCCGATGTCAGCTGGAATCGGCTCCAGCCCCTTCACGACCCTGAACAGGATAAGCGGTTAAAGATAATGGATGGAATCATTTATTTTGTCTTTATTTGACAGAGGACAGTGTAGAAATAGGGGCGAGAGAGAGAAGGGTATAACATGCAACAAAGGTTCCAAGGCCAGAGTGGAACCCAGTAGGCTGTGGTTACATGGCATGCGCTGTAACCGCAGAGTTACCAAAGCAGCCCCAGCTCCAAAATGTAATGGGTTGTTCCTTGGCCCATGCTACACCCTTCCACCAAGTTTCATGAAAGCCAGGCCAGTAGTTTTAATATAATCCAACTGACAAACAGACAAACAAACCGAACCGAAAACGTTACCTCCTTGGTGGACGTAAAAAACGCGATGGAATTTTATGCTATTTGGTTGGGCCTTCCCAGTCGGCAACGGCCAAAGTTACGGCCAAAGTTAAACTTGCATTATTTCTAATGGCCAGCAGGGGGCGACTCCTCTCGTCACAAAAAGACGACAGATTGTATAGAAGTCTCTGAGAAATCGACCCTACTTCTCTCTTGATTTATTACGTTATTAAACATTATAAAGATGAGTTTATGGTCTCAATCGATAGTTCCAAGTCTTCTTCAATACAGCATGATGATCATGTCGTAAATTATGGCCCCGTTAAAGTAAAATAGATGATAAAGCAGAGTATGATTCATGGGTTGGCTACCTTGTGATTCACAGGTCGCTACCATGACGTTGTCTGGTCTGGGAATTGTCCGTGTGTTCGTCTTCAAACTTTAACGCTGACGGATGACGTCATAGTGACTACGTCCACTTATATACAGTCTATAAGCCTTCTTTGTATTATCTGGACGTAGCCAGTTGATATCATCACTGACGTGCTAACACTCAACATTTTCTTCTAAAGGAAAATTAAATATGGACATCAATAAAGTAAAATGTGAATTTGACTGTTCCTTGTGTTCAAATCTGTTCAAACCACCATTCACCTGAATGACGCAGTGATCACAGAGCAAAGATGTTGCCTTTCATCAGCTTTATCCTTCTTATGTCATAAACCATGGTAAACCAAGTCAAATCAAATTGTTTCTTTGTAGATAATTATCTTCATTACAGGCGTGCTCATGTGTCAATGAAGATAGCGGGAGAGTGAAAACTATAATGGATCTGTATGTGTGAGTGGAATCTCCTGCAGTGTTTTCAACAATTAACTTTCATATCAACAAATAACCAACAGTAAAAATGTGAATGTCGTGGCTGCTAACACAAGTCAGGTGACCATGAGTTTAGATTATTTTCTTGATCATCTGAATTCCACCTCAGTTACGCAACATATTTAGTGATAATCCTGCCAGTCAAATAATACCAACATGAAAACAAACGAGCAAAGTCGACTTGCTGAACATCTCTCCCTCCTTCTCGCCTCAAGAGCGTTACCACAAGCAAAATGACCTGTTGGCCCTTTGTGTTAAACGAGTTGTCAATTTCGAAAAGTAAAAGCTGTTCTAACCTGCTTAGCTTAGAGGAGGCTGTGTAAGGCTTCTTGGAAGAGGGCCACAGTTATAAGCAGTTGAGAGGGATTCAGATTTGCATACTGCAGGTCACAACAGAGGTTCAATTGTGTCAAACGTCTGAGAAGAGTTGGGGATTAAATGAGTTTTTTAGGAGAACTCTTTTCTCATTACTTCTATTGTAAAAGCAGTGAAAGCATGCAAACATTGTCAGCTGAGGCCAGGGGCAGAGGTCACTGGGTACAAGGTTATCAGTGATCATCAGCGCAGCAGCTGGTCAAATGTAATTAGCAACACTTCAATTTACACAATGTTGCATTGAGTTAAGTGGTGTTTAAAAAGAAAGGAAAACTGAATTTTTCGGTGGCTTTTCATTTGTGTTTGCTTGTCACGACACTGCATGTTGGTTGGTTGTTGTGTTGAGTTAAAACCTTTGTAAAAAAATAAAAAGTAGTCTCCCAACATGCTGTATTAGAAAAAGAACTGCACCTCACACAGGAGGTGGCCTCCATCTGGATTTTAAAACACCTGTGAAACATTATTTGCTTAGAAATGTCAGTCACATAACCTTAATTTTCAGGGTTCAGTGTTTTTCTTTCATGTTGCCCCTGGCTGTTACTTCATTATTACTTTTTCCCCCCCGTTAAGCTAGCGGTATGGCTCCAGAGATGGCAATGTCTGTCCAGACTGAAATATTTCAGCAATTATTAGATGGATTGTAAATTTGTTCAGACGTTTGTCCTCAGAGGAAAAAACCTACAGACTTCGGTGATCCACTGGCTTTTCCTTTAGCGCCACCGTGACCCTGACCGGACCATAAACCATTCCCAATTTGCAGAGGACTTTGATTGCATGTCATTCCCTCTTTACCCTCTTTACCTGTAATTACAATTTTTTTTTTTATGTAGACAGTCCTGCCCACACCTGAGGGGAAAACAACTTATTGCTTTCCATTGACTTTGTATGGCTTGAAGATGCCTCCTTGTCACTTTGATCTGCTAGCAAACCTAAAAGCTGCTGTGTGGTGGGATGCACTTCCAACAAGTACAGAACCGAACTAAGTTCTTATAAAAAACTAAAAAAACGAGGATACAGGCATTAAGACATGTGGCATCAGCAGGAAGAATATGAAAAGAAAAGATAATAAGATAATCCTTTATTAGTCCCGCAGTGGGGAAATGTACAGGATCACAGCAGCAAAGTGGACAGTGCACACAAGATACAGAGTAAAAAACAAGAGCAACAAGTAATATAAATAAGTAATAAACAGTAAAGAATATCAACTAAGTAAAAAAGTACAAAAATCCACAATAACTAAATATAAATAAAAATATTATATATACAGACAGAGTATTTTTTGTTGTTGTATTGCACAGTGTTGTGTGGTCTGGAGCACAGCTGGTTGTGCAGCCTGACAGCAGCAGGAAGGAAGGACCTGCGGTGCCTCTCCTTCACACACCGAGGGTGAATCAACCGAAGGCTGAAGGAGCTGCACAGAGCTGCCAGGACGTCCCTCACGGGGTGGGAGGTGTTGTTCATCAGGGATGATAGCTTAGCCATCATCCTCCTGTCTCCCACCACCTACACCGTATCCAGTGGACACCCCAGCACACTGCTGGCCTTCTTGACAAGTTTGTTGACTTGGGGAAAACTGGGGGATTGTGATACTCAGTATGCCTAATGTTACGTGTGCAGTTAGCATTTTGTCATTTTTAGGCTAACTATATTTTTGTAATGCTAAAGGATTGACAGTATGCAATTTGTGTTATAAAGGATAATGTTCAGAAAGCTAAGCAGTGTTATATTTGTAATTGCCTTAGCTAACTAGAGTAACTTGCTAACATTAGCTCGCTAAAAGCTAACCCCTGGCAGGCATAGGGTGCTAAACTAATCAATTTACATGCTGAAATCTGGCCCTTTTAGCTAGCTACAGGCATTTTGTTAGCGTTTCAGCCATTGGTTGAAAATTGTGCCACCGATCGTTTTCCCCTCCGGTGGGTGTGGTTTTCAGAGTATGACGCATTGTCTCTATGTGTTTTGGGTATTTTATTCCATTATTAGAGAGCAGAGAGATGGTAAAGAATAAGAGGTGCAAGAGATGGGGAAATGTAACAACAGTCCTTGCCCAATTGAACGTTGCAATTCATGGTCAATGCTTTAACCCCTCAACCTCGAGGGAATCCCATTTCCTGTAATTTCTCCGCTGATGCTGAGGTAATAAAGGAATACAATACCCTCACAAGGACATTTTCCAATACTCTCTTTTATCACCAAATACCTGCAAAACCCATGCCACTCCCATCAGCCTTTGCTGTATTTGTGTTTAGTGCTAATTAGCAAATGTTCACAACGTTACATGCTAAGCTACGATATTGAACATGGGGAGGGTTAAACTGATAAATATCAGCATGTTAGCATTGCACGCAGATCAGCTGGCTGAAGTTACATTCCAGTTGACTGTAGATATGGCCTATTGTGTTACCTGAGAGGGATGTGAGTAGTTTTATCTTAACAGTGAATGATATTGGATGTTTCAATGGGAGGGAGTGACAGCATGTGCACATACAGTCCAGGTTATCAATACCTGCTGAATAAGCACCAAACAACGGAGATAAACCAATCAGATGTCCCAATGTTAGACGTGTTGTCATTGTCCTGCAGCAGCTCCGGTTTCACAGTGGACCAACTGACCGACATTGCCATCCAAAGAGCCATGAAGCCAGTTGGGCCGAACTGATTATTTTGTCCCTCTTTGGGTTTTTTTCCCCTTTGTCCCTGTCCCATGAGGACATATCTTTGGATTGGCTGTATCCATGGTTATGTAAACAATGCCCCTGGGAGTATTGGCAGCCCTGCACAATCCCATTCAGAGTGTGGACATCTCTCACTGTTTTAACAACCATGGCATGAGATCCTGCCGGCCAACTACATTGAAAATGCTTGAAAAGGATGAACCTACCAGACATGTCAGTGAAGAGCCAAGGGAACACTTTATATCAAGAGGCCAAGTCCATAACTCTTCACCAGTGACAGAAAACAAGGTCCACAGGAGGGTCATTGGTCCGTTACAGGACTTCTGTGTTCACTACAGTCTCCATACTGGAAGCCCTGCTTCTGTGACAATGGAATGAAATCATAGAAAACCCCATGTGATATGTTGTTGATGATTTAAAGCTGCTGTAATTAATATTGTTACTGTCACAATGGATCAAATGGATTGCATATGAAGGGAGTCATCCTTAGTGATGAACCAACAGAGGATTATCACTCAACTCAGCAGTTTCTCTCCGCTATATGGAACGTTTCAGAGTCCTTCAGCTCATTGTTTTGGCTTTATAGACTGCTTACGACTTAACCACGGTTTTGGTTAACTCTCATTGCTCTCTTTAGTGTCATTTTCAGATGCAGCAAGCCACTTTTTTCAGCGAGAAAGCTCTAAAATCCCGGTGGACGTTCTCTTCCCGGACAGACAACATACTTCCCAGATACTTCCCTCAGGAGTTGGTTACCAAAACAGAGCAAAAAGAAGTCTGAAGTTTGGACTTGTATTCATCAGGTAGACACAAGCATGACTCCAAATGAATGCCAATTTTGCACCGTTTCTAACCAGTATATGACTAGAACAGGTTTGCCTCATAAGGTCATATGCCAATGTTGTGTACAGCTTGTTGTTCTAGCACACCTGTTATCAATGTATGTGTTATACATACAAATATGCATACACAATTTCCTTTTCATTTCCTTTGCTGAATCATAGCAAAAAAAGCAACATGAATCCCAAACAATATGTGATGACATGAGGCCATGTTCATGAGGACGTTTTCCTTGACACACCACGTTTAACTACTCTATGCTGTCATGTGAGTCTTTATCTATGCTGATTTTAGTATCTCAGGCCACCATGGCCAAAGTGTAACATCACACGCACCAGTGATGCACTGTTATGACCCCATGATGAAAGAAGGCCTTTGATGCGTTTGTATTTTGCAGGACCACA
Organism: Pholis gunnellus; assembly: GCF_910591455.1. NCBI lineage: Eukaryota > Metazoa > Chordata > Actinopteri > Perciformes > Pholidae > Pholis > Pholis gunnellus. The sequence goes on along the minus strand of NC_136529.1, from coordinate 7,189,560 downwards.
ACCCAGGCTGTGTAGAACAGGAAACAAATCAGTTTTTTTGATAAACCCAAACCCAGGCTCTTGGGAGTGTCCGTATTGCGTCTACACGCTTGGTTTTCGGAAAAGCTCCTGCAAAGATGCAAAGTGTGCCAAACAGGTGGATGCCGTAAGAACACAACCCGATGTCGCATTTCCGCTCATAGTCAAGACCTTATCTTTGTATATTATCAATATCAGGTTTGAATGGTGTTGTCAAATACCACCAGTTTCAGAGTTAAAGTCCATTGTCATAAAAAGTTGTCTTCTGTCCATTTAGAGCAGGTAATAGTTTGTTAATCAAGCTGCAGACCTATAACAGTGTTCCAACTTTGAAGGAATTGTTGAACATTTTGGGAAGTATTTTGCTTTCTTGCCAAGAGTTGGACAAGAAGATTTATAACAGTCTCATGTCCGTACGGTAAAGATGAATCTTCAGCCAGTAGCTGTTTAGCTTAGCTTAGCATAAAGACCTTGTTCTGTTGGTAACAAAATCCATGTAACGGCACTAATAAAGCTCACTATGTTATATCTTTAAAAAAAATATGTGTAAAAACGACAAGATGTGGTTTTACGGGGGCGTTGACGTCTATTTCACTGCTACCGGTCAAGAAATAGTTCCACTCATATCCCCCCATAAAGCTACCACCTCTTTGTTTTTTTACAATTTGTTTTTTGCACAGATCAAACATACAATATATAACATGTTAATTGGTGCGCTTTGGATGTGCTGGTAGGTTTTATCACCTTTGGACAGAGCCAGGCGAACTTTGGAGTAAGAATGTCAAACTATTTCTTTAAAATGAATGTCTGTTCTATACTCATTAACCATTGTGATTATCTCACCTGCATGCCTGTACTTTTCCATTAGTAGTTTATATTCCAAAACTCATCCAACCTCTTTGTGGTTTGAATACGTCATCAACTCACATCAATGCCCTACCTGCACATACCATTGGATTAAATAAAATCACATCTCATTACCTTGTGTTTGGCACTTAAAAGGTATATGACATTGTCAGTCAGGTAAATGAAACATTTAAATGGATCTTTCTCTTATTTTGAAGTTATATAAAATATTATTCGCAATTAAAACAATTCCAACAACAAATACAAGTAATTTATCTTGCACTAATTAGCTGATGTGTCGTCTGTTTGATCTGGGAGAGTCCATTGTGTCTCTTTCAGGGTTGACGCACCCATTTGTGGACAGGCCCCATTACAAACACACATATCTAGAATTTCACTCAGAGTTTGAAGATGCTCTCTGTTGATCAATTTTACAAGGAAAAGAGTCGGTGTAGCTCACTGTTTTTACAGCAGAGGGTTCATTGAAACGTGACTGTGAGAAACTGGTGAGCTCCCACGGCACTGCAAACCTGCCCTGAGAGAGTCGAGCGACACAGGAGCTGGTGATGAACACTGACTCGTGAGAAAAACAAAGCAGGGCAGCCTACGTGCACGAGGGCACAGCCTGAGTCCTGGGCTCCCATTCAGAACAAGAGAATTTGAGATGCCTGTTGAGTCAGGTGAAAATTATCCCAAGGTTTCAGTAGAGCCACTATCGGGTGCATAGGAGGTCAACAAATAAACCAGCCTGCAGGGGAGATCCTCACATGAAATCAGCAAGATAAATCCAAAACATCAGAGCCCAACGTTGGATAAAATTACATGTCATGTGACTTTGAAGTAGGCATTTTTTGTGCTTTATGGCATCTTCCAGCTCATTTTTGGCTTTATAGCACACAACTTTACTGTTTTGATTCAGTCTCACCACTCTCATAACAGGCCATTGTTTTCAGTGGGAAAAGCCCTAAAAACCCACTGTTCAGTGAAAGTGCCCAGCACCAAACGCTACACAAATACAGCGACAAGCTTGTGAGCGAAATTAATGGGGAACAAAAACCTTAAAAATAGTTAATATTGGACTTTCTGTTGCCCTAAAGGGTCCAAAATATAAGTTAATGCAGATATGTTCAAGGCTTTTAAGTGAAAAAAACAACAATATACAAAAATATGACATTGTGCTTTCCGAAATACGGTTATCGCTTAGGTTAGATGAGAAAATGTATACAACTCTATTGTCTGTACACTAAATGTAAAGTCAGAACCAGTAGGTGGCTATCTTAGCTTAAAGCCTTGAAGCAGGGGGAAACAGCCTGCTCTGTCCAAAAGTAAACCTCTCTCCTTCAAAGGAGATATAAATTGTTAATAAGTGAGCTTCAGAGGTACCGGTAGTGGATTTTATTACCTTGGGACAGAGCCAGGCTTATGCTAAGCTAAACCAACCGCCTGCTGGCTGTAACTTTATATTTACCGTATCAAGGGAATGTGCATATTTCCCCAAAATGCCAAACTATTGCTTTAAACTATTCACTTAATTTCTCCATAAGATTATTTTTGGCTGCAGGCCTGGAAGCGCATGGAAGAGGATTCCTCTGTGAACAGCGAAAGCAACATTTCCATGTGTCGCAAAGTGTCCAACAGAATATAATTTCATGCAAAGGCTTTGTCCAAATAGGACAAAACTTGGACCACTTGTCGCTGGCATCCTGCGCGTTTGATTTAGTGCACAATACCATCCCTCAGAACACTAGCACCAGGCTTTTGTTCCAGAAAAATGTCTGTTATTGTTATCGTTCAGGTTTTCAAAGGATTTGCATTTTAAAACCAAACATAAATAAACTGTTCCATAATGTGTCATTCCTTCCCCTGATATCCCCTCGCTGCCGCTGCTGTCGTATGAATGCAGGCGTCCTTCCTCCTCCGCCATCATGCCTATTTTCACTTCAATATGCTTCAACCACGCACCTGTAACAAAAGACATGTGCATCATCTGTAAGGTGATGATGTCACCTCATCTCTGCTTGTGTATGGGACCTCGTGGTCCTAGACAGGAAGAGGAAAGGGAGAGAAGCGCATTTTGTTTCAGTACTCCATCATCTTAGCTTTAGGCATCGAGAATTTGCTCTGCATGTTTGATAAAAACCTACATTAGCATTTTTTCACCTCAAACGGAATGGAAAAAAGGTTTTCTTTACCATTACTGCAAACGACTAATATAGAGGAAACGGTATAAGCGCGATTCTCTACACTTGTTTCAGAACACAACTTGCTGCCGTGTTGCTTGTTTCTAATTCTACATTTAAGGCATTTTGTTGAAAAACCTGTGCAGTCCGTTTGTGGCTCACACTCGACCTTTTCCCCAGCGTTTCCCTGTTATTGTTTTCCCAAGGTTTCAAAGGCAGAAGATAAAATACAAAGGGAACACATTTTGACAAATCCTACCCGTTACCCTCCCTGTTCGCAGAGCTTTCATGCACAGTGAAAACACATGCATTTCCCATAATTATTTTCTTAATTTTTTTTTTAATCCACTCAGACCGGACACCTCCCCTCAATCCCAAACAAAAGGTGGCGCGTAGTTTTTTTATTTATTTTTTTAGGCCTTTGGTAACAAACATCCCAGATCACAGAAGAGGGATTGAATGGGGGGGGGGGGGGGGCACAGACATGTCATACAGTATCTCCACCAACATAGTGAAAGATCATTAGATCACACATGTGGGTGTTTTCAATAACTCATTGTTAGAAGGCTGAGAACTGAAGGCAAGCAGACAGATGCTGCATTCAAAACAAGCAACAAAAAACAACTTACTAGACATAAACTCTAGGGTTATCTGGGACTGAGTATACATTATTGAGTAAAAGATAAAGAACAATGGAAATAACAAACAGAACCATAGTTAAGATAACATGGGAGACAAGTAAGTAAGTAAAGTAACTAATTTAGGGTTGAGTAATATGATGATATATACCATACTGTACCTTATGTGTCAGATATTTAATTTCCTGGTTCACCCAAAAACAATTCCCTCCTAATTATTTTATCCACAGGTGGTTGCTCTGTAGTTTTTCGAGAAATGTCACAATTAATGGCAATATATCGTTATATTACAGTATCAAATTTGGTACCACTTTCAAATAAAGCACCCTTTATAAACGGTTTATAAATTGTGATTAACAGTGCGAATAATAGTTACCAAATAATTTACGAAGGATTCATCGATCAGGCATAAACCATTAATGAGTGTTGGGTTGCCAGGTTGTGAAGACTCAGTTGAGTGAGACTCAACTCCACTGTTAAAAAAAAGACGAAAAAATAAACAGATTGTGGAAAAGACAAGGAAAGGACTTCCTTCATAAAGATATATTTGAAGATTTTTAAATATTTAAATAAAAAGTTAGATAAATACAATTTTAGAGAAGATGAATTAGCTCTTTTTCCACAAGCTTCAGCTTTAAAGTTTTGATTACAAAAACACATCAGTAATATAAATATAATATATAAATATAAATAAGATAATAATAAAAAAACAAAAACAGAATCAGAATAAACTTTATTGGCCAAGTATGTGTACACATAAAATGAATGTGACTGTTATTTTCATTGCTCTCAATGTACTTACAATAAATACAGAAAAAGAAGTGTTTCTGTAAATTGTGATATGATGATATGATGTATATGTTATATTCAACGAACAGGCACCGTTTTGCTGCATAGTAGCTCAGTACTTGTAACTTTTGATACTTTAAGTTAAGTATATTTAGCTGATACTATTTTAATAATACTAAGGTTAGGGCTTGAATGTAGGACTTTTACTTCAAAGGGATGTTTTTACATTGATGCTCTTATTTAAAACTCTTTACTACCTAGCCCTATTTTTAGGCCTCTGCTCAAAAATTGCATACCCATACCAAAAGGACTGCAATTCTGTAATTGCAAGGTCTATTTTAATCATTTTGATGTTATAATAATGGTAGCACTTGTGAGATTTGTTCAGATATGTAAATATCAGTGTATATGTTACTGGTTAACAGTAAATGAGGATGGAACACAGCTAAAATTGAAAAGTTTCAGGTTCGCCCGAAAAAAAAGCACTTCTATTGTTGTTTTGTTCTTGAAATGAGGCCCTGGCTAGCCTAAACACTCTCCCAAATCATAGCACAACATGTCAGTAGTCTCAAAATAAAATTTGGCTTTGATAAAGTGAAGCAGGACAAAGTTAGAGAGGTTTTGGTACAGAGAGGTCAGGCGGGGTCAAGCAAAATTGTCATTTTCGAACCAGCTGTTCCATTGTACTTTTATACACTATATAACTATATATTTCACTTGTTTTATCACTAATAGCGTTCAATCTATCCAAATACAGCAGTTTGGCATCATGTTGAGAGCCAGAATCCTCTCTAACGCTGTAAACCATGGATCCATTCTCGTCTGACTGCAGTTTGACTGTGTGTATGTGAGGCTCTACCAGCCTATGATTGGTCAATTTTAGAAAATGACACCTCTTTCGACACGTCAGAGTCTCAGGAATGCGGTAGTAGAAGCCTGGTGTTGATTGACAGTCTTTAGCCAGTAAAAATCGAAAAAACGCCACGCACCCCCGAGTGTAAAATTCCATTCGCCAAAAGTCTAAGCCTTTACCCCGGGGTCCCACAAATTAGGTTGACCCCCCCTTTCACCAGGAAACAGATGAGAAACAGACAGGATATACGTAGCAACAGTGTTTAGCCGTCAAACGGGGAACTATGCCGGTCTTTTCATGATTCAGCGTAAAGGTGAGGTGCTGCTATGTATTGGTGGTCCGTGTTAGCCGTTTTGTTCGTAGCTTTCTCAGGAGTGGTAGTTTGCAGAGTCATGGCGACAAATACGTGATATTGTGGTACATCTTCTAGTTGCTTGTATTAGTTGTGTATAATTCTGTTTGGAGTGTGTAAGAAATGACTTACATGGTAGTGTTGCCCAGATGTTGTTGTTTAATCTGATATATAACGTGTGTGTAGCATTCATTATATTAGTTTCTGAAAATTGCATTCTACAACACTCTTCGCTAAACTGTCTCGCTGGAGGACCAAATGGTCCTCGCTTCGTAGCCAATGGTTTTATTAGTAAAGGATCTGAATACTTCCACCACAGCTAGCAGGCATGATAACCCGGACTCCTCCTCCCTTCTCCTCCCCCCTCTCTCCTCCTCCTCCTCCTCTGTGTGTGTGTGTGTTCTGATGTAAGAGCCTTTGTGCTCCCCCATAGGAGTATGGGCTTCGAGTACGGACACTCCCCGTTCAAAGAATTGCGTCAGCTATATAATGTATGAATCACGGCCACCTGGCCCCGGTATTACTCCGGCAGCCCAAACCCGAACATCCTGTAAGAGACTTTACACATCCCTGAAGCCGTGAGCTGAAGCTGTGAGCTAAAACGACGCGGGAGAGAGAGAGAGAGAGAGAGAGAAACACACACAACTCAAGCTGCCGGGCTTATATAGACAAAAGACTCGAAGCGTTTCTCTTTCTTAAAAGAAAAAACACTCGACTGAAGTTTAAAGTCATTTCAACGGAGCAAAATTCCTCCAAGATGACCGACTTCTGAGCAACAACCACCTGGAGACCTCCGAAGAAGTTCTTCCATCGTCCTCAACTCTCACAAAAGAAGAAGAAGAAGAAGAGTGTGTCGCTCACATCGCAGCCATGGACTCCGGGAAGGTAGTTATTCACTGTGTGACTCTTTTTGTTCCTCCCTACCTTTTACTGAAACAGGTGTTTAAATCCTGTCAAGCCTGTTGGGTTGCATGCGTTTATTTTTTCAGCCCCACGCTGTCACTGAGGACCGGTGCAGTCAGTACACAGTATTTGTATTTCTTACCCATGATACACTTCCACATGTGCCATGATGGAGAGCCATGATGCCGCTAGTGCGCACGTTGTTTATTGCGGTGTTATTACCCTTCCGTACGTGTTAGCAGTAGTTAAAAGTACGCTTTAGTCACTTCTATATCACTTATGATACACTGTAATAGTCCAGTACGTGTCTGCACTTAATAGTAACCTGAAGTCGCTACATTATTTATTATGTAGCGACTAGTAGTAACCTAGTAGTACATTATTTATTATGTTCCTGTATTATATGTGTAATAATCTCAGAGCTTTCTGACTAACTATTTCCTCTGCTTCATGGTGAGTGGGGGGTATATAGTGCTTTGTCATGTCTCGAGCCCTGCGTGTTTGTGATGCAGCATTATGTCACTGCAGACTGTATTTCATGCGTTTCTGTTCCTGTAGAAAAGCTGCGTGACTAAAGTCTGATAGAAGCTATTTATACACACGAGTCTTTTATAAGAGCCGTATACAGCAGTGTTTGTTTCAGACCAAGAGGAAGTACAAGTTCAAGTAGCAGAACTCCATTATAAAGTACAGAAGTATTAGCGAAATCCACTTAAAGTACTCTTTATGCAGCAGGATAGTCCCTGTTGCAGGGCTCCTAATTATTTAAGCTGGAATCCTCTAATGTTTGGCATTTCTGCTTTGCTTTTATCTCCATCAACTAATCGATTAATTGACTTATTGTTTCAGCTCTAATATGCTTATTATTGTTGAAGTTGTTGGAGGTGATTTTGATTACCCAATATACTGTTGGCAGATTATTCAGTAGCAATGCATCATATTTTATAAATGTATGTTTTTTATGTAAAATCTTGATCTTCGAAGCAACTATAGTTGTCAGGAAAAAGGACAAGTGTACCCTCTGAAATGTAGTGTTATAGTTAGAAGTACAACGTGGAAATACTCAATGTGCAAGTACTGCTAAATTGTACTGGATTAAAATCACTTGCTAACAACCCGCCACTGACTAAGACAAATACGTTGCTTAAATAATTGTTCTGTTTTTGAAATAGTTTTCTGTCTCTAATCTATTGATTATTTGAATCCCCTGCTTTTGGTTTGGGACACAACCAGACAGTGGAAAGCATCGTCTTAGCCTCTGAGAACTTGTGATGGACGACTTTTCGTCGCATCTAATCCATTTGTCCGTTGCGCCTCTAAACTCGATGCCGACCGAGAAGAGTGTGTCTGAACATTTGTAATGTTTCTCCAGTAATCTGATCCAAACAACCTCTTTCAAACCTCATCTCGGTTATAGATTTAAAGAAAGTAAACAGGACCTATCTGGTGCTTGTTAATGCTGTCGCCATTCTGGTGTGGCTTGTGGTTACTGTTACACACACACACACACACACACACACACACACACACACACACACACACAGACACGCTGCATAGTGAAGCACGTACGCCACTGACTTTCCCCTTCTATTTGGTCATGGATATACAACATGTTAAACCCAGTGGAGCAGCACCAGGCAGCCCGGTGCGACCCGGAGGTTAGAGAATGTTTCCTCAGCTGTCACCACTAGACTGTGCTCTCGGGGGGTCGTCAGCTGGACGGGGGTTTGTTGTGGATGTGATGGGAACAGTTCTCCGTGTTCCCAGTTTCCACTGTGACACCGACACAGCAGATTTCCAGAGGGAGTGCGACTCGACAGAGGGAAGCGCTTCGCCCATTGCTGGGGTGTTAAAGCCTCGTCCCGTCCCATCCCAGGCTGTTGGCTTCACTCCCTCCTTTGTGTTGCGTTGCCTCCAGCAGTGTTGAGCTGATTCTTTTGTTTTCTCGTGGCCGTAGTTAAACAGAAGTTAAGCTCGGGGGTTATTCAACATCTCGTGGTCAGGATTTTCATACCTGGCTTGTGCTTAGTGTTGGGCCTATTTTTGTGCAGTCCAGTAGGTGGAAACTTCACCAAGTGGTAGAACACAGAAGTGTTAGAACTACAGTTTCACTCCCAGCTATGTGGCACAGACCCAGAGTGTAAAACCCACCCAGGCCACCAGTGATTCAGTCAGGTGTCTCACGTATTAGGCTCGGCCCACGTTTACTGACTGTGCGTTTGATTCAGGGAGATGCAAATTATCGCCACCTAACGTCCAACTGTAACTGAATTACATGTTTCCTTAATTTCTTTCAGTGCAGCTGTATTTAAATTACAATGCGGTTATTTCCATCACAAACACGGCGTGTTAATGACTTCACATTGTTGGCCATACGAGAGCTTCACTCTCATCAACAGGAAGCTTTGTTTGGGTCTGAGAAGCTCACCTCAGTGCTGTTGTTGTCCCCCAACAAACAATGATAAATAGTAATTGAGGTCAAGCAGACCGTTGACCTGCTCTGTTTTGAGTAAAAACAGCCACTCAGCATTTTATTCCTGACAGACTTGACGGCACAGGTATTTTGATTGGGAGTCCGGAGCCAACAAGCCTCCTCCATTGTCCAGACGTAATTGCACGGGCTTAACTCCTCTCCATCCGCTGCCTCTCAGCCATCTGCCAACTCCTGCCTCCCTTCAGACAGTCCAGTAGGTTTACTTTCATCTGCATGACCGGCCCCTTCAGTGTGTCTCACAGTGTAACGGTCAGCCATGTTCTAATGGGCCTTAATGAGGCTTCGCTGCAAAAGTGGGGCTCAAGAGATCTGGGAGGGTTTTTAATTGAGATGAACAAGCAAGCGAGAGTGCTCGTTTGATTCGCTTTTCTGAGAAGCTGGAGGAGGACTGTGCACACGACACTGATCTCTCTGTTCACAGGGACGAGATGGTCGGATGAAGCGGTTCATGCGGGGCCACGCTGTGTCCCCTCTGGGCCCCTTTTGACTTTCTCACGATTCAGTTGAAATTAGCTCGCCGTTATCAATCAGAACCCTTTTGAACCAGGGGGCCTTAACTGATGTGTTTGACCTCTGAACTCTTGCGCTGCAGAGTCAGTTTGAACTGTCTTGACTTTTTCTTAGTCTGTTGCTGCATAATCTGACCTGAGCGGAATAGTTACAGCATCTGAAAATAGTGTGACGGTTTGTAGGATTTACTACGTGGGAAATTGACTTTTTTGACCTGTAAAACTACCTTTTCAGCAGTTTTACTGGCATGCAGAAGATAAGTTTGTCTTCTACAATGTTTGAATAAAGTATAATAATAACCGGGAGTTCCAGGAAACTCAGACAATTTACATGGTATACATTCAACTGTGTGTCGCTTTGCATATATTTGTTTATGGGAGTCTTCAAAGGCAAATAAGCAAATATGAAAATATGCCGATCCCTTCTACATTATTAGAAATCAACCTCAACATTAAAACAAACACCAAGATATTTGGGGGCTGTCCCCAGCGTGAGGAGGCTTTAAGCTTTAAAGCTGAACTGAGCTGAGAGGAGGTGAGGACATATTGGATTCCCCACAGCTGTAAGCTGAGATGTAGAGGTGACATTTAGAGGGAGGTGCCAGCAGCAACGTAGGCCGTCCCCAATAACCAGGAAGTAGTCTGAGTCAAATTACAGCCTGCTTCTCTGTTTGTTTTTAGAATTAAACAATGACCCGATTTAGAGGAAGCTGTCGTTGAGTCTGGATATGATGAGTCACAAACTAAGTTACACTGACGTACAGTTAAGCAGAATTTGTTAACTATTTACGGACTTTATTTTATTTGTTTCTCTTCTGCTGACTTTGTGGTTTAGTGTTGACGTTAGGAGTTGCCTTCAGAGTGTTGACTTTAATATTCCCCCTTTGTTAGCCGTCACATTGATTTTACTACTTGGACAATATGTCTGAGAATGAAGAGGCACAACCGGAATGTTTTGCATACTGGAAGTGAAATTTAACCTGAGGCAGTGTCCGCTGTCAGGGGTCAGGGGTCAAGTACTGCACTGAAGTACAGTTTTGAAGTACTTGGACTTCACTAGGTTTTTCTATTTTATGTGACTCTATACTTCTACTCTTTTACGTTTTATTTATCTCACAGGGATATTTGCTAGTAACTTTTCAGATTCAGCTTTTACGTTATTGAAAAAAACACCATTACAATTTTGAGGACTTGAGTTAAGTATTTGTACATAAAACTTAACTTTATTAAGTAATATGTTGACGTATTTAGAGATCTCAATAATTCTTCCAGCACTACCAGATATCCACCCACATTTTAGAGAACTACTAATGCTGTAACCTCTGTTATAGTAGCTGTTCATACCTAATGATTATTGTCGTGGACATTTCTATGTAGGTTAACCGCTTCAGTTAACAACTCAGTGTTGTTCGCAGCTCTTTGGATTTCCTCTGTGTGTTCAAGCATGAGTAGATGTATTTCACTAAAAGTCCCATTTAATAACCAAGTGTTTACTTAGCAGGAGATAACTCGCTGTCAGTGTTTACCCAATAAGAGCAGAGCGTCTGTGGTGCTAAGCAACCAACGATGCTATCAACAGTGTTGTAGAAAGCAACAATGACCAGACAGAAAGGTCCTCGCTACCTACACACACACACACACACACACACACACCGTGTTTTACTTTTTACATAGAAAGAGGGCACGTTTGCATGGATGCTCCAGGGAGCGGTTAGATGTAATTACCCTTATTACACTCTCAACATACCAGGTGCTGATACTGAAGTTTGAAACTGTGGTGAGAAATGAACCGTCAACCAAACGCTGGTGGGTTTGTCTGTAGTGAAGCAGCCTTTTGACAGTTCATGTCGTTTTTTTTTGTTTTTTACATCTTCAATTTGAAGGTCGCTGAGACCTGTTCAGGCTAAATTCCTTTCTGTCGTTACTGACATTTTTATGAACCCAAAACCTTTAATATCCGTAAATCTCTCTGAACCTGAAGGCATTAACTACTCCTTCTTCAAGCTACTCCTTCAGCTGTCACTGAGAAGTAGTTATGTTGTTTAAACAGTTAACATGCTTAATAGATAATTAGATGTTATTTATAATTATCCCTCATGTTGAGAAATGTTTGGTTAGTAATAGTTATTTTTCCTTTTTTGCATCATAATACTATCCTTCTAGCAAAGTGAATTCCTGCTCCTCTAATCAGCTTTAAGTTTGTTGTAGATTAGCGTGGTGTGCAGTTTAATACCGGGCCCTTATGGTTAGCTTAGCCGTAAACAAAGACAAAAACTCTATTTAGAAATGTCAACAAAACAAAAAGCTGCAGCCGAGTGGGCCGAATGCCTGAGAGGTAACTAAAGGCAGAGAGCTGAGGAACAAGGAAAGGACCGGTCACCGGTGTCGGCTTCCAAGTTATGATCATGAACTATTTGTTTTGGGTGTGACTTCATTGTTTCTCCGGTGAGGAAGTCCTGTGTAATGCTGCTGCTTCTGCTTTCTGGAGACAAGGGACAGTATCAAATTCACCTTCTTTGTTGACAGGTAACAGGGGAGCCGGGGAGCTTCGGCTGAAGAAAGTCCCAAAACACTGTGATTAGTAGACTTGTACTGACACTCATTGGACTCGATGCAGTAATCAGTGTGTTTGGACTGAAGTCAGGCTCAGGGAGCTCTGCTAGTATCTAGGTTAAAGGTAAAGATGTCACAGAGGATTTCACTGGAACACATCCCACTTTTGACATCAATGTAGTTTTTGCAACTATTCACAGCTATTCTCTTTTTTTACCAGTTGGGGAAAGAAAGGATTACTCTGTATATAGTTAAATCAAAGCAGCTGGTAGTTGTTTACTGAAACTGTGTGCCGTTTCTTGCTCGCTTCAAACCAGCAGTGGCTTTGCAGAACAACATGACATGCTTGCTCTCCTTTAAAAGACCAGCCCTCGGAGCTGAGAAGGGTGTGTGTGGGTTTGTGTTTACATACTGAGCGGTCCTGTCGTGGACTTGATGACCTCATAACAAGAGTTCCTATTGGTGCAGAGATGTAGGTGGGTCTTTAAGTGTGTTAAGCCAGGACTGCTGAATGCTGGAGTGACTGCCTCCAAAAACACACAGAAGTTTGTCCTCTTTATTATGCAGGGGAGGAATTCTGGTTCCCACAAAAAGAAAGTGTCTGGATCATGCACTCTGGTGGTATTGCAGAGGAGCATGCACAATAATTTCTAAGGATTATTCTTTTTTATTAAACATGGCGGGGGAGTCGGTTCTTGTGTTTATCTTTTTCTGTGGGAGCTTAAATGAAGATTCAACCAGCAATTTAGCCTCAAGCTTTTCTCATAGTCTTAAGGAAGGAATCCAATCCACTCTTACCTTTTCTGCCCGACAACAACCAGCAGACAGAGGAAGTTAGTGACCAGTGTGAAGAATTGCAGTATTAGAAGCATTATTTAGTAGAATTAATAACACCCCTAGTGGTGAATAAAAGTTTCACAATGATAAGAATGTAAATTATGTTAAGAGTCACAATGTATTTACTTATGGAATGTATTATAGGTTTACAGGATGTTTACTTGTAGAAGATATTATATGTTTGCAATAAGTTTACTTGTAGGAGTCTTAAACATAATCATTGGAAGTATTGAACCAAAGTATAGTCAATAGTTAGGGGCTTCTGAGCCATGAGGCAGTGAGTGCAGCGAAGATAAGGATGAGTGAGGAATGCAGGGGACAGGCTCTTCACGACCATATAAGGGAATAGGTCGAGGGCCAGAGACATCAAAGTGGTCGCAGAGGAACTGGTCAAGATGACCACGAGGGCTTATCAGGAGTCCTGCCAGAAAGCGGAGCGATGACGGATCGATACAAGGAGGGAACAAAGCGACTACAGCCAATCACTGATTGGCCTGGACATCTGTTTCCAACGTTTTGGGACAGCTTTGACACTTCCCGACTTTCAGGAGTATAAAGAACAATGTTTTAGGGAGTTTCTGGAGATCACGGCAGAGTTCCGTTTTTCAGCAACCCGGCTAGGTCGGACCTGTGAGTGGAGTTTGCACATGGTCTCTGCTCTCGAGAAGCATACTATCGATAGTGTATTTTAGATTGTAATTGTCATCATCAGTTTACAGTTGTTGTCGTTTAATTAAATACTGTTTTGGATTTGGACCGGATCGAGTTACCTTTTGATGCGCCTGCGCAGTAAGAAGTAAACATGGCAGCGGCCTTACGATTCCTCCAGAAACTTCCGCCTCAGCACCAGCTAGTGAACACAGTGGAGCATTTTGCACCTAAAGAGAGAAATGTTTCTCTCAGGAGTTGGTGGAGACCAAAAATAGAGCTAAAAGAGAGTAAATATTGAACTCACATTTCCTACCTTGTCCAGAAACACGACTCCAAATCAACACTTATGTTGTTTTTAATTAGTTGAATGTGAAATAATAAAATTGGAAGTATTGGACCGGATATCCGCTGGCTGCTCCAGAATCCCAGAAATATAGCCCCCCCCCCCCCCCCCCCCCCGGAGGCTTATCCGCCGCTTATAGCCGACGGGTCCCGAGATTGGCTTAAAGTTAAACTCGCCAAATCTAGGGATGCACCAATATCACCTTTCAGACCAAGTACTTACTGTACATTTGGGTACTTGCCGATACTGAGTACCAATAACAGAACTTAATACTAACAGTGACTTTCAAAACATGTTGTATTTTCATCAGATGTTCTTCACTGACTGTAACAAATAAAATGATGCTGTGGCTAACATTGAACTTTGCGATTTCCTGATACAAACAGAGCATAGATGGCAGTACAGGTGTTGATAACGAACCGTTTAACCTTGCTGTCAGCAATATTAAACGATAGCATGCTACGAATGAAAACATTAGCTCGTCCACCTTAAGTGCAGCTGAGCTGTTGCCAACCTCCTCCACTTTATCATCAGCTGGCTGGCATGCTTGTTTCTGCTGCCCCCAGTGGCCCACAAATAGTAGTATTTACAAAAACAGGAGAATTTAAGTTTCGTGCACCGACAACACGCAGAGATAGATTGATACGTGCCTTGCTCAAAGACACGTCACCAGAATCCACACTGGCCATTGCAGGTCTTTTGTTTAACGTCTTGGTGGGTCTGCAGGTGTCCTTGGCTTGTGTCCGTTCTCACGCTGGTCTTCAGGGCAACGTGTGCAGGTCTGATTTGTGTCCCGACAGTGTTTCAGAGGAAGATGTTTCATTTTGCTCGTATTGTCTGCATTATGATAAAGGAACTGAAGGGCAGGTCTTCTGTTGCCATAAGATAAGGAACCTATCCGGTGTGAATCGCTGTGGAACGAGGCTTGGTGTGAATCACAAGTGTAAACGTTAATCATCCAGACGCGGTGACAGATGGTGAGGTATGAAAGATGGAAAGAGTGAACTGCTGTTCATGCCGCTCTCAATTTAATAACATGACGTGCGTGCGTAATCCTTGCCAGTGTCTTCGGGTTGTTTTCCAACACTGAGAAGTTAGTCGATGTACACGTGGTAGCAGATTTGAGTGAACAACAAAAAGGCAAATTGCAGCTTGAGGCTGTTTTTTTTTTTTTTGTCTGTCTGAGAGAAGAAAATAGACAGCGACATCCTCCACTCTGGTTTATTAACTTTTTGGTATGAGGAAAATCTCTACTAATCCGCTGGGCTCGACTGAGATCAAGCAGCAAGTGAACTCTGTAATCACAGGAACACTGACGATAACATGCAGACCTGGGTCGAACCTGGACACGTTCCAAGAAGCAGCTTCCTTCAGTCATACCTGGAAAGAGCCTCCTCAGACCTCACCGCAGTTCTTTCTTTTTTTGAAAAATAAGTCGACAACTCGGTAAACAGGGAACAGGCGTTGTTGGATGTCAACATAGATTTCTCCATCTGTTCGTCAGATCGCTGTAGGTGTCATAAAGCATCTTTTTAAAGCATCTTTTATGAAAGCATCTTTTTAAAGATGATACCAAACATCTCCCAAGATATCTCCGGATATGTAGATGTGTGCGTTCATTGTGCTTGTTATGAATACGCGGTGAGGATAAAGTTAGCGGCTGACCAACCTGAACATTTTATTCAGTCGATTCCAGGGCGGCCGAAGCACAACCGCAAGTAAAAACAGCTTGTCCCAGAAAAACTGGCATCAACTTGTGTAAGTGAGAGTTTCTAGTTCGATAAACATATTATCCAGAAAGATGGTATAAATGTTCGTCATACTATTTGCACTGAAGCTCCTTTTTGCATTGGGTAAACTGGTCAAACTGGTCTCTTCGCTGACAATACTTCCTCTTCTCTCCGTTGTCTTTGCAGCAAGTAACGTTCACGTTGATGTTGAGTGTCGGATCAGCTGTTATCGGCTCCCTGCAGTTCGGCTACAACACCGGAGTCATCAATGCCCCTCAAAAGGTGAGTTAAATGTCTGAATGTTTAGTTTAGTTTATCTCCAAAAAGATTTTACGTTGTGTGTTTTAGCTCACCAATATTACAGGGTTCACACTAAATGTATACGATATAATTCATACTAATTAATTTCCCCTTCCAAACCAGCCCCAGTGCTGGATGTTCACTCACTTGTTGAGCTGGAAAACAGGACAAAAAAAATAGAAAGGGTTTGGGTTAAGGGGTGAGATAATAATAGCCACATTCGGGCCGATGTGGCCCAAGGACATCTTTCTTAAACAGACTCTGAGTGATTCCCGTGTAAAAGAGTGTGTCCATGCCCAAAAATGGACCTCTGCTGACCAGCAACAGGCTGGGGAAAAGCTAGACAAGGAAACTCAAGAGGAGATCAAATGAAAGATTGTAGACAGTCACCGAATCACTAAGTCTACAGGAGGTTTTATTAGCAGGCACGTACGCCAAAGGCACTCATTTCCTGGGGAATGTCGATATTGCATCGCGCGCAAACAACCTCCGTCTGGTTAGTTTGCGTTGGTCCGAACACACCCTGTGGCTACGCAGCTGTCTGTCCACAGGTCGCAGGTCGGACCTCAGCTTGCCCTTTTTTTTCTTGTTTGTTTACCCTTCGCATATGCAGAGTCCTCTGTGTGCTGGAGGCGGACGGTCACAGCTGCTCGTGGCTGTTCTCGCTGCTCGTCCTCTGTCACCACACCGTCAAAGCTGCCCCGGGCTTTGACGTGAAGGTCGCTTTGTAAATCACAGAAGCTTTCATCAGTCGTCTGTGAAAAGAGAGACGGGACACATTCACTTATTGACACATTACAGACGGAAATGTGTCTCGGTTAAAGATTAGATCTCTTCTTCATTTCATCTTGAGTCACAAAGAGCAGCAGACGCGGGCAGCAAATGTCATGTGGATTTCAGGTCTTGAGACATTTGGGCAAAGAAATTGTGCAATACTCATGGATTGTGCAAACACAGAAGTAAGGAAACATAATACTAGAAAGCCTTTGTGTTTTTTTTAAAACGGGTTAAAAAAAGTTCAGTCTGCTAAGTAGGCCACTAAAAATCATTTCAATTATTTTCTAGACCAACCAGTTAAATATACTGCAAAGAGACGTCTTCAAATCGTCCGACTAACGGTTCAAAAGTGTAAGATATTTACTGTAGTTTACAGTTAAATCAGAGAAAAGCAACAAATCCTCACATTTGAGAAGCTCTTTGTTTCTCTTAAAGAATTGACCTAAATAATCAGACTAGTTGACTAATCGCTGCGGCTCCTGAGCTCACTAGCTGTTAAGTAATCAAGATTTACTGATATTTCATAATACTTGATCCGGTATTTTGCAGTTTCCTGGTGTCGCACAGATTTACCTCCACCATGAAAACAGCTCGTGTTCGGCTTCATGCAGCTCAGCTCAGGAGGGGCTGCAGACTGAGAGGGGGGGGGGGGGGGGGGGGGTATGTGGTCTGTTACACACTGGGCTAGTGTGTAACAGACTGCCCTCTTGGCTCTTTATCCCCTTTTCCCAACACCCAGCCTCCGTCTTTCTCTCTCTCACACACACACACACACACACACTGAGAGGTCTGAGCAACTTCACACGCTGAAAAAAACTGTTAATCAACACATGCTCTTCATCCTCCATTAGTTAATGACCACTTAAGAGGCTATAATTTCACAAATGCAACTTTTATATAGCAACAGCACTTGAGCTCACTGTGCTCCGGTGTGCGATAAAGGCTGCAGTGATGCTGCCTGTGACGCAGGTCGGGCACTGTGTCCAAGCGGCCCTGATTAGATACACTCTTTCAAGGGCCGAGCTGCAGCTCCTGGTCCTCCTCCTCTTCCTCCTGCTGCTGCTGCATGCCTGCCTGTGCCACAAAGCAAACAATATCCTTCTTTGGAACTTTTATCGAAAGGGTCATCTGTGTTGTGTTTGTATTGGTTTAGTTTAAACATCCTTACGGTTAGAGCTTCTGCACCTTTCTTTTCCTGAAAGAAGTTTATTCCTGAATGTTTTCTTTCTGTTGTTTATCGCCGTTCATGCCAACTGTGAGGCTGCTCCCCCCGAAGCAGGACATATCGAAAGCACTGCTACTAAAACATGGCTTCCGGTGGGATAGACTATTTTTAGGACCTACTACAAATTCAAGGACGTTTAAAAAAAAGGAAAAACTCTTTCTTGTTCTAAGACAGGCAATTTCTCTTGTATGAATCTGTTTATTTTCACCTTGTGTGCGCTGAATACAGAGCTCACCTTGACGTCTTGCTCAGCAGCTCAACAACATGATGCTGACAGCCTGCTTCATTGTGTGGTTAGAGCCAGCTGCTGATCTGAACTGCACCGTGGAAAGAGAACAAAATAATAACTCTTCAAAATCAGCCACTCAACTTAGTGAAGGTATCACTAATATTCAACCACGAAATGAAAAATAACATTGTGAAATAATGTCCTATGATTATTTCCAATTAACATATTCTGTAGGTGTGTGACAGCACAGCCAGACCCGTCTTTATCGTTAAGTCTCACACACACACACACACACACACACACACTCCCTTATGTCATTTCTTTTAAATACCGTAGATAAGCAAATGTGCACGGTATGATAACAGTCGATGTTTCCGCGACACACAGTTACGCCCATATTTGTAGAGGTCTTTTTCACTTGATATATTCAAGGATGATTTCCTGTTGATCAGTGTCGAAAAGCCACAAATCTACTTTGATTCAACCATGAAACGTGCCTCTTCTAGGCATTATATGTTCATGGATTCTGGTCGAGTTGTTTTCAGTAGCCTTCCTGGCAAACCGGTGGAAAAGTACTAAGCAGCAGAAAAATGGACAGAAATCTAGAGTAGTGTAATAGGCTTGCAGATTTAAAACTCAGCGATTAGCATGAGCTCCTCATAATAAGGCCGGTTTTAAAGGGTGTATGTTATGGGTACAGTGCGGTGCTCGATGATGTACTTTGTGATATCACCGAGCAAGGTCTTGTGAGTGAAAGTTGATAGTGGAAATGACCCACTCCTTGTGTCAAGAGCATCAGAGTGTCCTCCTATATATATCCCTCCACCATAGGAAAGCTCTCAAGAAATGATAGCGCTGCTATCTTCACATGGTTGGTAGGGACACTGCTGAGCTTTTATTACCCTTTTCACAGAGGCACATGACAGGGCTAGAGGTTACAAGAGGTGTAGTGGGGCTGGGGGGGCAGTGATGACAGGGTGCTGACCTTTCTGGATCACATGAGAAGTGTCCCACACATAAGGAGACACGAGCTCAGCTGGCTCGCCTGGACCGTGTTTGTCAACATAGTGAAGGGTGATGCGGATGGAAAAAGGAGAGGGGGGGGGGGCTTGACACTCAACCACGGCTGTTGAAATGGTAATACAGTGCTGCCATCAGCTGGTCACACAGCAACAGCTCAACCATCACTTTGTAATAATGCAGTAGAATAAAACGTGATCCTATTTAGTCCACTCCAAGAGAAAGACAGAACATATTCACATGTTTCTTTTATTTCTTTTTTTAAACATTGCTCTTTTCATGTTTGTTCTTGCGGCAGGTTATTGAGAAGTACATCAATGAGACGTGGTATGAGCGATACCAGGAGCCCATCTCCAAAGGCTCCCTCACGGCCATCTGGTCCGTCGCTGTCGCCATCTTCTCTGTTGGCGGCATCTTTGGCTCCTTCTCCGTCGGGCTCTTTGTCAACCGCTTTGGAAGGTGAGGTGAAAAACAAAACCCCTGCTGCTGTTGTGAGAGCATGACATCCTCGGGCTTTTCGAGAAGAAACAGACTTTGCTGGTTACAAATGCAGAAAATACAATGAATAACAATACAGCTCTGATTGTTAGACTGAAACTTTATAGGTCAATGGTTTCTGAGGCCATGGGGCACTTCAGGCACTTATCTCTAAATGTATTTATGTTTTTAAACCATCACGCTCTTGGGTGGGGTGTGGAGTGTCAGGTCATGTCACAGATTGTTAGTTTGTATGGTCTTAAAGACATAATTACTTCACTTTCTGTGGAAGAAATGCTAAAAACGTGTAGGAGTAGGACCAGGGTCGATTGATGATGAAAGTGCACACGGTTTACTAATTCATCTTTAATGACATTACTATATTGATTATTGTTCTTAGTGTCCAACAGAACACAGAAAGGACAGAAATAACATGACAATCACAAGAAAAACTCTCAGAACAGTATCCCAGCTTTACATGATCAAAAACATATAATAAGTATGTTAACACCTACAACCTTTATTGTGCTGAAAGGTATAAAAGCACATGAACCGAATGTAATTTGTCTGATTTGAATTGTATTGAATGCGTCTTGTTCTCTGTTGCCTACAGGAGGAACTCTATGCTCATGGCCAACGTCCTGGCCTTCATCGCAGCCATTCTGATGGGCTTTTCGAAGATGGCGAGCTCCTGGGAAATGCTGATCGCTGGTCGCTTTGTGGTGGGCCTCTACTCCGGCCTCTCCACAGGCTTCGTGCCCATGTATGTGGGCGAGGTCTCCCCAACAGCCCTACGTGGAGCCCTGGGCACCTTCCACCAGCTGGGCATCGTCGTCGGCATCCTCATTGCACAGGTCGGTCAACGTTATAACGTTTTAAAACGACCTTCGAGCATCCTACTGTGCATTGCTAGGAGCCCGTGCGTGTGGTTCATGTGCGTTACTCGTGTCTCTGTTGATGTCAGGTGTTTGGAATGGAGGCAATCATGGGCAACGACAGCTTGTGGCCACTCCTCTTGGGCTTCACCTTCATCCCCGCTGTGATACAGTGCATCCTGCTGCCTCTCTGCCCCAAGAGCCCCCGATTCCTGCTCATCAACAAGAACGAGGAGAACAAGGCCAAGTCTGGTGAGTTCACACACACACACACACACATACACACACACACACACACACATACAAATGGAAACAGAGGTATTTCTATCCTAAAATCTAACAAAACTCTCAAATTTTCTTCAATCTTCCCAGATTCCAATGGGCTTCTAAAATGTACAAAGACGTAATCAAAAGGAAACAAAACAACAAGTGTTATCACTGTTATCACAGTTATCAACCTGCTTTCCCTCTTTCACGGTCCAGTGTTGAAGAAGCTCAGAGGCACCACAGACGTGAGCTCCGACATGCAGGAGATGAAGGAGGAGAGCCGGCAGATGATGAGGGAGAAGAACGTGACCATCCTGGAGCTTTTCCGCTCGCCGCTCTACCGCCAGCCCCTCCTGATTGCCGTCGTCCTGCAACTCTCCCAGCAGCTGTCTGGCATCAACGCTGTGAGTGTCCGCGCATCAGACACCGTCCCTCTGTTCACTCTGTGGACTGCCCACACACACATTCACACCAGAGCTAAAGATATCCAGAACATGTCAACTGTTGTAAATAAAAGGAGACTCTCTCATGTTTCATTTCTTTGTTGTTTGTCTTACTTGCTAGATATTCTACTACTCCACTCGTATCTTTGAGAAAGCCGGAGTCGAGCAGCCCGTCTATGCCACCATTGGAGCCGGTGTAGTTAACACAGCTTTCACTGTGGTGTCGGTGAGTACAGTTTAAGGTCTCCGATTACGAAGGGAAACCCTCGTTACAGCACAGATAAATAGAAGTGTCAAAAGCATTAAAGAGACAGTGTGTAGGATTTCCTCTAGTGGTGAGGTTGTAGATTGCAACCAGCTGAATACCTCTCCGCTTGCTCCTCCCCTTCTAAGACCGCATTGACCCTAGCCTCCCGTAGAGACCGCCTATACAACAATAACACGACTTTTAGGAGCGGCAGAAGTCCGACGGCGAGCCAGTGTTTGGTTTGTCTGTTCTGGGCTACTGTAGAAACACGGCGGTGCAACACAGTGGACTCCATGAAGAGGAGCCGCTCCCTATGTCGTAATGAAGGGCTCCTTCTAAGCTCCCAAAAACACAACGATTTTAAGTTTCAGGGGATTCTACACTGATGAAAACATGGTTATTGTTATTATATTATATTTCTGCTCATGGATCGCCCTTAATGCTACACACTGGCCCTTAGAGATATTTATATATATCACAAAATGAAAGTAGATTTCAAGATCCCTTATTGTTGATGTGGACATATCTGAGGTGTGTTCTAGCGCTGCACATTTCAGAAATGTATTTTTCCCAAGCAGGAAATATAAAATCTTTGTTGAACTACGTATAGGTTAAAATCAGGTTCATCACATTGTCGCGCTGCACTAACCTCGCTCTGACTCTTCTGGTTTCTTTCTCCGTGTAGCTGTTTATTGTGGAGCGTGCAGGACGCAGGTCTCTGCACCTGGTGGGGCTGCTGGGAATGGCCGGCTCTGCCGTCTTAATGACCATTGCCTTGGCTCTGTTGGTAGGTTTCTCTTCAGACAATGTGGCGGTCAAGATTCCCACCGACAAAAATGGCAGCATCTGACCTCCCTCTTGTCCTCTGCTCTTGTAGGATCAGCTCAAATGGATGTCCTATTTGAGCATCGTGGCCATCTTCTCCTTCGTCGCATTCTTTGAGATCGGCCCGGGCCCCATCCCCTGGTTCATCGTGGCAGAGCTGTTCTCTCAGGGACCCCGGCCCTCAGCCTTTGCCGTGGCTGGTTTCTCCAACTGGACCGCTAACTTCATAGTGGGAATGACCTTCCAGTATGTAGAGGTGAGGAGAAAAAGAAAACATTTGGGGATAGTGTTTGTGTTTGTGAGGTAACTATTTCATTCTTAACAAAGTTTCCTGGAAAGCGCTCCGTCATTTGGTACTAAGTATACAGAAATGAGACAAAATTCCCAAGTTCAGGTGAATTTATAAATCGATTTTCAGAGGAATGGCCTTGAAAGAATCAATTTAAACAATTAATAATCATTCGTCACTCATTTAAATGAAAGAAATATTTATATATCCTTGCTCCTTCCTCACATTTTCTGAACCTTGTTTGGACTCCGCTCTTCTCCCCTTATCTCTCTTCACAGGAGATTTGCGGCCCCTACGTGTTCATCATCTTCACCGTGCTGCTGCTCATCTTCTTCGTCTTCACCTTCTTCAAAGTGCCGGAGACCAAGGGCCGGACGTTTGACGAGATCTCGGCCGGCTTCCGCCAGTCGGCCGGCGGCGGAGCCGAAAAGCACTCGCCGGAGGAGCTCAACAGCCTGGGAGCCGATTCTCAGCTCTGAGTGACGTCGACAGACAGACTCTTCCTCAGACCGAGGAGGTTATGAGAAGGGTCTACTAACTAGAAGTAGACACATCCACTGGTAGAATCATTTTCACACTGTCACCACATTTCGGGCATTTTTACCAAAACGAACAGCCCCGTGTGATTCTCCTACATGACGTCCTCTGCTGTCCCTCTCGTGTCGCACAAAGAAACAAAAACAGAATGGGCACTATGTCGCCTGGTGTGGAGAGGGGAGTGGAGGATAGATAGGGAAGGTTTTTTTAATATTTTAAAGATATTTTAAAGAAGGAAAAGAAGTGTCATCAATCAAACTACCTTTTTGTTTCTAAATCTTTTTGTTTTCACTTTATATATATAACTGATATGTGCTTATGCTCTGTTCTTTGTAGCCTGTTACCATGAAATCTGTTTGTTCCCATCTGGTTCAAGAGCCCCGCTGCTGTAGAGATCCGTTCACTGTTTTTATCAAACATACTGTAATGCCGTATCACTGTTGACTGTAGCACAGCTCCGCGACGTCGCTCCCCACCAGATGGGGCACTGCCCTTAAAAAAAGGTCCCAATGCGCCACTGATGTGGAATAACTTATTTGTACCTTTTTAAGGGACTGTGATATATCAGTGCACTGCTGTGAGGATTTTAATCTCCTTAATGAAATTAGCGCGCCACACATTATACAATGTTATTACTTATTTACTCTTGCTGGACAATATTTTACTCCTTTTTTTTTAATTATTGTTAGACAAAAGACTTTCCTCAGGGAAAGTGTCTTAGATTTATGTCCAAGAAGACAGTAATATATCAAATGTATCCACCATTCGTGTGTTTTCACTCCCTCTTTAGCAGTACAATTGATGAAATTGATATTGACAAGAGGAACAGAATCTGCACAGATCCGTACCACAGCGCTAAACTTGGCAGTGGAGGAGAAGAATTAAATCATCCATCCATTTTACCATCACAAGAGATAAGTACTCATTCACAATCAGCAGCCACAAGACCAAAACTAAATCTGCCTTACAGAGCCGCAACATTTGTGGGATTAAGTTCCCTTCTGAAACAATAGAGCCTTCTCTGCCTTCAGCCTTAGCAGCGTTTTACAGCCTTCTCACTGCGGAGCCGTTTAAGGTCAGGTCGGCCTGATCTGGACCGAACGCTTCCGTCAGC
Source organism: Pholis gunnellus (assembly GCF_910591455.1). Classification (NCBI taxonomy): domain Eukaryota; kingdom Metazoa; phylum Chordata; class Actinopteri; order Perciformes; family Pholidae; genus Pholis; species Pholis gunnellus. The sequence goes on along the minus strand of NC_136529.1, from coordinate 7,165,239 downwards.
GGACGATCTTCACTTTGAACTATTTCTGAGCCGAGATTACCTGTAGAGCTCCCGAAGTCTGGTGAATTGGCTTGAGAGCTGAATCTTTTTCCCCTCAAACGGGAGCTGCGGTGCTGCACACTGTTCCTCTGTGACAACTACGAAGCATCTTCAGAAAAGAAATCTTAAGAAATAAGAAATAAATGGGGACCAAAGTGAATGTCTGCATTTTGGAAGGTCTTCCTTATCCTGAGAGTGATTGTCACCCCGTCTTGGGTCAAACCCCCGTCGTTCCTTTATGTGTCAAAGGAGGTGGACACATACTGCTTTGCTGCAAGGCTTGTTTTGGGCCTTGAATTCTGCAGTATTGTCAGCTCTCTCTTCGGGTAGTGCGCTGCCCTGTATAGTCAATGACTGCTGTATCACTAGTTGAGCCTTTCTTTTCTTTCAATGCATTGTTTGAGGAAAGTTATCTTTTTAGCAGCACTTTATTTTATGTTTCTTTGTCGTTTTTCCTTTTGTTTTTTTACTCGCAGTGTGGAATCTTGTATTACTGAAGAGAGACTTGACTCCTTGATGTTTTTGAAATGGAAATGTGTGAAGTGGTGTCATTTGTTCATATCTTTTACGGTCTCGAATTCAGTCTAATGAGGACTTTGCTCCAAATTCAATACGCTAGTCCGAAATCCATTTGAATCATTCCATAATTGGTTGTTAATTATTGTATATAGCGTTTCCATATTTCGTCATCTGATGGGCCACCTCACCCTCCCTGGAAAGCACTGTAACATCCACTTCCTGTGCCTTTGTCACATCTTCACCAGCAAAAAAAACGTGAAATGGCACCAAATGTTGTCCTTCCCAACGCAGCAAATATCAAATCTTATTGTTATCTTATGATTTTATGTACATACAGTATATTCACAATTCTGCTCGGGCATTTGATTTTAAATTTAGCCTTTGAAATCTCCTGGTTGGTGGTCTAAACACGCAACATGATGTAAATATGAAACACACTACAGACTCACCCACTCCAGCTGTATCAAATATTTAACTTTAAGAAGTGTTGTTTAATAGATAAATGAATGATCAGTACTGTAGAGCTGTACCTCTCTATGCTTTTGGCTTCCATACTTACTACTGTTCCCTTTTGATTTTATACCTGAAGACATGTTGTGGCCTAATAATAGCATAATCATTTTAGTTTAGATTGTGTTTCATTTTAGTGCACAGAGCATATTCTAATGTTTGTAATAGTAAAAGATCTGTGTGTATGGTTTTGGGGTATTGGAAATATGAATTGAGATGGATGATGTCCTGAATGGTTATACAGTCTTGTGTAAGTGGTTTAATGCTGAATAAAAGAAATCATGCAGACAGATTTTGAGTTTTTGGGGGTCAATTTTTCTCTTTTGTTGGAATTAACTGCAACAACGCAACAACTGATTCATTTTAGCCACTTATTAGCACAAAGTAATGACAAATATTAAAGATGTAGACATGTTGATTATAGCAGCTTCAACTAAACTGCACGAGATGTCAGATTTGGAAGTTCATTGCATCTCACGGTCTTCATTGAGCTAATAGAATTTGTCTCAGGCGTGATGATTTTTGGTCGAATACTGTATTAAGTTGTCATTATTACCCTCATTAGCTGAAGAAGACGAGAGATGTGGATGAAAGCTTGACAAAGCCAGTAAGTGGGCCGACCAGACAGACAGGAGGACACATGTTTTGGATAATAAAAACAGCACAAGCTAAAGTGAATATTAACTAAATTGCACTCTAAAAGACACAGCTGAGCACAAAATACCATAAAAACCGTCACAAAAACATATTGACCTTGCTAAATAACACACAGGAAGAACATATTGCATATACTGGCTGGCAAAACCCTTTTACCAAATTAAGGATGCAACGTCACAGGTGCCAAAAAACTCCCTCCCTTGCAAAAAAGTATTTGCAAATTAAACTTCAATATACAAAAGCGTCATCTCCCTAAACACTAACCTTGTGACTGAAACTGAACATAGAAATGGAAGAAAAAGTAAGTTAGTGGCATGAGGGTGAGTGGACATGTTACTGTTTGGATTTCTCAGTGCCACAAGCCAACAAGACAAATTAATTGTGATTCTTCTTTTTTTTTTCACTATCTTGAGTGAGCAGATGTGATTCTCTGGCTTCAAAGAAGTCTTTGAAGATGTCTACTCAAGAATCTGATCCTAGATCTACAATTTCCCTCTGTGGCTACAAATAGGCCTACAATATGTCCCATTCTGGACCCCACATGGGGGTTTAACCGCCGACCAATAAGCAGAGTGTGCAGCCCGCTCTCATTCCCAGGTCAAACACCGGCCCCATGTCACGCCCCCTTGAAGTCCAGAGGCTCAAGGTAAGTGGCGCCCTTTAGCTTCTGATACAAGGCGGCGGAGAAGGTGTCGTTACATCGCTGTGTGTTCTTGTATGTGCTTCTGTTTGGACGTGTTTCCCCTGTTCGTCCCTCTGCAGGTTTGTGAGGAGGAAACATTCAGAAAACATCGTTTTATTTTCCTGATTCAGGGTTTTGTTCTATATCGACGGTCACTCCTGCATTCACTCTCTGGCCGCTGCGCCCTCTCTCTCTCTCTCTCTCTCTCTCCCTTTCTCGTTCCCTCATAAGGAGGAATTTTGAGTGCTACATTTACAAACAGCAACCAACAATGTGACTCCATGTTATACCTTTAACTCATCACACAGCAGTTATGACACCGGATGGTTTAATGTGCCAGCTAGGCGTTAAAAAGGAGTAACGTTACATCTTAGGATTTATTTAATCACATCTGTACAGGATAAGTCTATGAAAAGAAAATGAGTTTGTCGACCTGCATGGAAGACCTGGAGCCACACCACCACAGCGGCAAACACTAGAGTGTAATGATATATCCATCATCTGTGACCTTTAGGCTTTAAACTGTTTACAAAAAAAAAAAAATGAAACACTTTTACAGCAGAGAGCAAACAGCCAAAACACATTTTGAAGTCCTGGTTTGTTCCCGTGAATTCGAAAACAATTCTCTCGGTTGCCCAGAGCAATATCCCGACTAATGAGATACAGGAGAGGCCCAGGCAAATCCAAGCATTTACATTTGTTTGATCAGTGCCCTGGCACAGGAGCGTTTGGAGCCAGACAGCCTGAACCTCCAGGGTGGAACAAACCACAGATGCCTTTAACAGGGCCCAGCTTCCATATCCCCCTCCCCTGTTAATATACATTAAACCCCCCCCCCCCCCCCCCCCAGGATCAACCAGTTCAAAAGCATGTTTGCTGTTAAATATATCTTTGATGTTGTTGCGTGTCCTGCCATTATTGATTTCAGCGAGGAGGGAGGGGAGGATAATCCTCGGAGGGGAAGAGAGCACACAAGGTCAGCCGACTCCTATTAAATAGCCAACACCCACAATTTCTGCAGATTACCTCGGATTCATGCATGTGTAATTATTATGACCACTTTGCGTGTTCGTTTGTCTTCCTTGTTCCCTAATCCCATGCTTATGTGCTGTAAAACCTATCCTCACTGTGAGTGCATTGATAGGAACGGATGTCGGGGATTCTTATCTCCGTCACTCACACTGATCAGGTGAATCCAGGTAACAACGACGATACACTTTGAAAACAATCGGCAAGCTTTGAAACAACTGAGACGTGGATTCATTTATGTAACGAGGATGTGAATCAGTACCACATAGCAGCTGCAGCTGACATCTTATACATTCAGTTTCCGTTCCGCTTATGAAACCCACAACACCCACAAGCCAGCTCAGCTGTGAGGCAAACTCTCGTCTGGGGATGAGAAAGATAGAACTGATGATGAAAATTAGATGAGATGTGACGTATGGGTGCTAGCCAGAGTATCACAGGGCAATCAGATAAAAGACACATGCTAACACTCGTGATGAGAGGGGATGTCGCTGTGGAGCTGCATCTCTGATCTCAGACCATATGGGAGGAGACAGGAGCCTCTATGGGTGGGTGGAGCTGATCTAAAGTGTGCAGAAACTTGTCTGTGAGCAGCATGGGATCACATGCTAAACCTAGAAAGTGAACGACAACCTCTTTCTATCGATTTGGCTTTGAGCAGGATGTTTGACCCCTGTATGCTCTGGGGAAGCTGCTCTGCAGTGAATGCTAATAGAGCGGTGGTTTCAAGGGAGACAGGACATGCAAAGAGGTTGAGTGAATGTGAACCAGCAAACCTTCCCTGGAGGAATACATGTGGGTACACGATTGAGAGGGAGAAAGATGGCAGAGGGAGCAGGTGTAACAGGTGAAATTAGATTGTACAGCTCTGTGACAGTAGCTTTATTAGGATTGAGGTGCAATGTGATGTCCAAGTTGGAAACCTGTTCAAATCTTTAAGGATTCAAGATTTTGTATTAACTTATCATAATATGACATATCATAATCATAATAAATAAAAAAAAGTCTGTTACCTTATATGTGAACTGAAAATAGTGAGTTACTTTGTTGGATATTTCAGCTCTTCCAACGAGGACACTTTTGGCACAATGCCAAACTCTAATACTTAGCCCCCTTCTAATTATCTTCGGTATATGCAGGTTTTGACCATGCTACACATTATGAAGAGGATTTACAAATTGCATTAATGATGCGCCTCTTTGCTGTGATGTTTTTCTGGCTCTCGGTTCTGCCCTCGGCCGTTCTGTGTGTGCACAAATCCCTCTCTTGAGCCTAATATAAAGTCACTGCTCTCTGGTTCACACTGGATCTAAACCTGTAATAGCATTCTCAATTCTCCTGGCATTTAATGAAAGTGCACAGGAGAGGATTGTATGATGTATTAACACAGTGGAGGGAACAGTGTCTTTTATTTCACAGTGAGAACAAACACGTTGAATTTAAAGTGTATTTGAAGAGTGTACATAAACCAAAATAGTGACTCAATATCTTGTATTCACGAAACATTGTCAGCCCTCTGGAAAGCTATCCATATTAGATACACTATACATCATATAAATAATGACAACATACAAGGCTCATGCCTGTATATTGTTTCATAGATTTTCCATAAAGACAGTTTGTCAAAGCTGAAGTGAAAAAAGGTTTTTGAGAAACGTTTGGAAGAACTTTACGCAGCGCTTCAACAGAAATCTTTCAGAGGATGATCATTAAGAGTGTGTTGAAGGATTGACCAATAGGAAGTGAGCTAGTTTGCTGACATCTATTGGATTGAGCAAAGTGTCATACCTCCCTCCAACCACACGCAGAGATGGGCAAAAATACATCAAAATGTATTTTGATACAAAATACAAAATACCCCCAAATAAATGTATTACAACAAAATACAAAATACTGGTGCCAGAAAATGTAACAAAATACATGTATTTTGTATTTAAAATATAGGAAATACTTTTTTCTGGATTTTCTGTTTTCTCACAATTTGGTATAGCAGAGCATTCAGGTTTGGGCTATAATGTACACAAAGCTCTGGTGAACCCCACAAAAAGGAAGAACAGTCACGGAATGTCAGTGTAACTAAGCAAAGCTATTACAAGACAACAACTTGATTGATTATGTATATATATATATTGGTATTAATGGGACTTAACAGCCCATAAACTTTGGCGTTGTATCAACAAGAAAATATTCATCACATATGACATACAAGCTCCCAATCTCCCTCTTCTTAAATGATTCTGGCAGTCCCTTCAAAATCATTGCTACTAACAGCCCGTCACTCAATGTCTCACCTGCGTTTCTCAATGCTGTGATGGCGGTCTCTGCGCGTATAACATACTCCGTCACACTCTCACTGCTCGACTTTTGAAGCAAAGTCAGTTCTGTATACACACTAATTACGTGTGGCTTCCCTTTGCCAGCATAATAGTCTCTCAGAATCGTCAGTACTTTCCGCCCATCGTCTGCCGCTTCTCTCATTACTAGCGACAAACTTTTATCATCCAGAAACTGGATTAGCTCTGCGTATGCTTTGGCATTTTTCGTCTCGTAGGCTGCCGGTTCTTCATCCTCGGTGGGCTCATTTAAAATAGTATCCTTTAGCCCTTGCAACCGAAGATGGCCCAAAAATTTCGTCTCCCACAGTTCATAATTTCGCCTACTCATGGTGCTAGCATAGTATGCGAACTCTCACTGGACACGCGGTACGTTGCGACTTTTCTCTCGGTGGTACTTCGCTGGATAATTTTCTCTGGGTGACCCTGGGTAGCTCTGGATAACTCTGGGCCCATAACCTGTTAGCAGATGTAGATTGTACAGCGATGCTGGCGTGTATACCCAGTGCTAACCCGAATGTAATTACGGAGGAATAAAACAACGTGGGGAATCACTTCTGTTCAGTGGAACTCTTTTTTCAAAGTAAAACTTTATTGACACGTCACCTTCAGCACCTCTTATTGGCTGTTCTCTTTGTCCATCACACAGTATCTGAATTAACTCTATAAAGCTTGCATATGACAATACAAATAGATAACATATAATTGAGAACACATTTCTACGTGCAATGCCTACCCTGTGAACATTGTTTCCAGTGGCGGCTGGTCAATAGGGGGCCATGGGGCCTGACCCCACCTTGAGCCCCAAAAAAAAAGAAGAAAAGAAAATCCTGTGTTTTTATTTTGAAGGGGATTTTGTATGCAGCCTGTCTGCTCATCATCTCCGCTTGTGTGCACGGCTCAAAACGCGCAGCTAGTGGGGCTGGCCCCACCGAGGCGGGTCTATGAAGCAGTTTAGCCAATTGCTGATTAAAGATAGAAATGAGTGACATACAATTTACCCAATCAGCGTCCTCAAATAGATTCAGAGTGGAGCCAAAATGATTTGGCCCCAAGCTGCGCGTTCTCGTCAGGAGAAGTCTCGACAGGCGAGCGCGAGCGCTACTCCCCCAAGACCCGTTTGAGAGGAGAAGTTTTAGGAGAAACTACAGGCCAAAGAGCTGACCCCAGATAAGCCTGACCTCACAATCAGACAGCAGACTAGCGGGAAAAGGAAGCAGTACATGAAGCTTCTCTACTAGCTGTACCAGACAGGTTTGGCTAGCTGGATGCAGTCATGCTAATAACTTAAAACAACGGGAACAGATCCACGGACAGTTACGGGAGTGCGGGATGAGGAGGTAAGGAAACATGAAAAAACCAGGTTTGGGAGTGAGGGATGAGGAGGTAAGGAAACATGAGAACACCAGGGCACACATGAGAACTCTGTCAAGCTACATATTAGGCAAAGTGAACATCTTTTCTTCTACATAGTTGTCCTCAGTCTCATCTGCTTAACTTGGTCATGGAGGCATCAATATTTAATTGAGATGGTAAATTAACAGTGAAAACTCATCATAGCTTATATCTATATATGCATTTTATATTAATATATATATATATATATATATATATATATTGAATTGCCTGTGAGGGTGACAAAAATAAGATGTTATTTACTGCTTTTTTTCGTGTTGGAATAAATGTTAAATATTTAACTGCAAAGTAGTAATGCGTGTTTGATACCTTAATTTGTTTGCATTAAACCATACTGGGATTTTCCACCAGCCGCCACTGATGTCACAGTTCCGTTGTTCTCATACTGCACACTCACTAAGATAGCAAGCCTGCAGTTTAAGTACTTCAGAGATCCTACAGCATCGTCCTCCTTTACTGGGACCCCAAAAAGAGGAATTTTAGGAAGCTTTCAATTAAAAATGAATATTTATACTAAGATGAGAGTCCACAATACCTTTTACATTTTAAATATTAAGCAGAGCATCCTTTGTCGCAAAATAATATGGACCAAGTCAAAGAAAAGTCATATTACAGTATGTCTAAAAAGTTTAAGTATTGTATATTGAAAAAAGTCATATAAAGTATGTCCAAAACGTTTTTGCCAAATCCATGCAGCATAGCTAAATTGCAGCTAGCTGGCTAACCTTAGCTTCCTTGCTCGCTAACGTTGTAGCTAGAAAAATATGAATTACTTCACAAGCTAAAAAAGTCATAGTTTAGCTTTAGCATGTCGAATAAAGTAATAAATAAGTCACAGTATAGCATATTGAATAAAGTCATAGTAGGCCTATATTATGTCAAAAAAGTCATAGTAGTAAAATGTAAATTGGGTAATAGAAAGACTTATTATTATTATTTGTCTTAATAACTATTAACCACCAAATACTTCAGTTCAAAACAGTTTTAAGGTCTTAAATCCATCAACTGACTAATTCCCAAACTCAGGAGCAGGTGAGATTGGATGTTGCTATAGTTACCATCAAGTACACGGGATGCAATATATTAGCATTTGAATATGAATTTGCAAACATAGACAGCTTAACAATGTTAAAAGGAGAATTTGTTGAGTTACTTGCAACAGCTTAAACTTTTGTTCTGACTTGTGACTCTGCAAAGCAATAGACACATTTTATTTGTAATATACAGTGTTATTTCATTACTGCTAACTGGTCATAATGTGTGGAGTTTTGTGAAAACTGTGCCATGGAAAACATAGTGAACGCTGGACTAGCAAATAGTGAATTCATAAAAGAAGACATTATCTGCCCTTGAGAATAGAATAGAATGCTGGATGGAACACGCACTGTTCTCTGACTCGAATAAATTAGAATGTTGACGTGTCATCTTATGTATGAAGCCAGGTTAATATGCAAATTAAACTCAGTATCTTCCAAAACTTTACAGAGGACAGCCGGACAGCTCTGAGGCTCTGAGGCTCTGAGGTAGGCCGTGGGAAAACAACTGCTCATAATTTATAGTACAGTTTTATTTTATTTGACTGTGGTCAGACTTCCTGGGGGGCTCCCTGTTGACGTGAAGGTCTATCATCCGGCTAGTTGGCTGAGGCTTTTCAACCTATTACAGTCGGGTGTTGCCCTTTCATGTAAGCAGATTCATGCTCACTGTGTTGAGCTGTTTGAAGAGTGTCCTGCAGTATATGTTAACAACTACATTCTGGATAGTAGCCCATGGCTTCTCGGAACCAAAGGTGACGGTGAGCGTTCGAACTGTGGGGAAGACTCGGTAGCGCTCTGCCAACTGCAGTTGTAGAAATGTTGTATAGTATGGAAAAAAAACAACTCCACAGAGGACAGCTGGATAGCTCTGAGGTAGGCCGCAGCATATTTTCAGAACTGCCCCCAGGTAGTAGCTGGCTTCTCGGAGCCAATGCTGACGGTGAGTGTTTGAACTGGGGGGAAGACTCAGTCGCGCTCTTGAGTCCTGCCAATGATAGGTCACTGTGTGGCTTACTTCGCTGGGTGGGGCAAGCCGCAGGCTGCCGTCAGCAGAGTGTAAAGATGGTCGGCCAGTTTTCAGTGCTACCTGGGGGCAGGAAGTCTTTGTGCCAGTCTGCCTCAGAGCTCACTTCAAGCTTCCCGTGGGTCTGATGTAGGATGCTGTGGTAAGATACTTGCACCAAACTCCTGTCGTGTAAACCAGTAGCATATCTGACCTGTAACTTTGGATTCAGAATAGACTTTGACTGCTACCACTTTTTGTTATTTGGCTCAGGATGTTTGGTGCCACCAGACTGATTTTAGGATTACCAAATCCCTCCTTGAATATCAAATTGTTCACATTGATTATTAACTTAGTAGAATAAAAAAGAGCTTAGCTTACAGGAGAGAAAGGGAAATGTAGACATCTTTATTTAAAAAATATAATGAAATTAAATGTATTATAGTCGTCATTATATACATATGAAATTCAAGCTCTGCATTTAACCAATCCCTAGCATATTGGGAGCAGTGGGCTGGGTTTAGTGTCTTGCTCAGGTATACTTCGGCACAGGACATGTAGCAGCCAAGGATGAAACCGCCGCCCTTGCGGTTACCGGACGACCCCCTCTACCCAATGAGCCACGGTATTTATAATCACACAGTTGTAGAAATGTTGTATAGTATGGAAAAAAAACAACTCCACAGAGGACAGCTGGATAGCTCTGAGGTAGGCTGCAGCATATTTTCAGAACTGCCCCCAGGTAGTAGCTGGCTTCTCGGAGCCAATGCTGACGGTGAGTGTTTGAACTGGGGGGAAGACTCAGTCGCGCTCTTGAGTCCTGCCAATGATAGGTCACTGTGTGGCTTACTTCGCTGGGTGGGGCAAGCCGCAGGCTGCCGTCAGCAGAGTGTAAAGATGGTCGGCCAGTTTTCAGTGCTACCTGGGGGCAGGAAGTCTTTGTGCCAGTCTGCCTCAGAGCTCACTTCAAGCTTCCCGTGGGTCTGATGTAGGATGCTGTGGTAAGATACTTGCACCAAACTCCTGTTGTGTAAACCAGTAGCATATCTGACCTGTAACTTTGGATTCAGAATAGACTTTGACTGCTACCACTTTTTGTTATTTGGCTCAGGATGTTTGGTGCCACCAGACTGATTTTAGGATTACCAAATCCCTCCTTGAATATCAAATTGTTCACATTGATTATTTACTTAGTAGAATAAAAAAGAGCTTAGCTTACAGGAGAGAAAGGGAAATGTAGACATCTTTATTTAAAAAATATAGTGAAATTAAATGTATTATAGTCGTCATTATTATTATTATTATTATTATTATATATATATATATATTGAATTGCCTGTGAGGGTGACAAAAATAAGATGTTATTTACTGCTTTTTCTCGTGTTGGAATAATGTTAAATATTTAACTGCAAGGTAGTAATGCGTGTTTGATACCTTAATTTGTTTGCATTAAATCATACTGGGAAGTTTGCTGAAATTGATTGGATGGCCCTACCTAGAACAGACGGCGGAGCAGAGCCTTGAGCCTTGACTGCGAAGCCTTGTGCCTTGACGCTGGAGCCTGAGTGTAGACGGCGAAGCCTTGAGCCTAGACGGCGGCCGCTTGAGCCTTGACGCCGGGAGCTTTGCCTTCATGGCTCCGCCGAGCCTGCTCGGCGGAGCAGCTCCACCAATCCGACAGGTTCCGCCGAGCGTCAGGCTCGGCGGAGCGGCACCGCCGATCCGACAGTATCCGCCGAGCGTCCGACGAGCGGCTCTGCCAATCCGACAGGTTCCGCCGAGCGTTAGCCTCGGCGGAGCAGCACCGCCGATCCGACAGTCTCCTGAGACTGTCGGCTCGGTGGAGCTTGTCGGCATTGGCGGAGCCTGTCGGCATCGGAGGAGCCTGTCGGCATCGGCGGAGTTTGTCGGATTCGGGAGTTTGTTGGCAATGGTATAGGCCTGTCGGTTCAGTGGAGCTTGTGTGCCAGGCGGAGCTTGTGGCTCGGCGGAGCTTGTCGGCATGCCTGTCGGACTAGACGGCGGAGCGGAGCCCGTCGAGCCTGTCTGCACTTGACGGCGGAGTGGGGCAGGGTGGGGCGGAGCGGGATGGGGCGGGGCGGAGCCTGTCGGCAGTTGACGGCGGAGCGAGCCTTGACTTGACGGCGAATGGTTTACACATTTGCTGTGTTGTGCTTTTTAGAGTGTATATTGCTCTTCTAATTGTGATATGTAGAAATGCTTGACGTGTTAAAACCTGGCCACAGCTCACAAATATATATATATATATGTGTAGCCAGGCGAAGTGGGTGTAGGAAGGTTTTTGTACTGTCACTTTAAGAACCGTGAAGCGTGAGCTACGCGAGAGGACTGAGTTCACGCGACATGTGTAAATAAAGAGCGGGAATCAGAGGCTGCTGAGGACTGAGCTGATTAGAAATACCTGAACTACGGGTCAGCGTAAGTTACGAATAAATGCAGAATCACCTTGAAATTGGGGTTAACTGTTTGTTAACTGGTGTTAAGTTGTACGCATCTGGTGTTGAGTTGTGTACATCTGCCTCGTTTAGAGGGGAGACGGAAGTTGCCGTCAGTTCCATGGGTGTGGATCAGAGCGCACAGGTCGATTGCTGATGAGGGAGTGAGGGAGTGATAAATTGTGTTCCTGTGTAAATGAATGTTATCTGCATATCTTGGAGAGTTGAACAGCATGGCCCAGATGCCGAGGTTCTTTGTTTCTGTTTGTCAGGAGGAAGCCACTACTGTTGTGTTTTATATGTAGCTATATGTATATCGTAACCTTAAATTCAGTAAAAATCAATGGTTTAGGTTTGCTGTAAATTGTAAAGTGCCTTAAAATCTGACTAATTAACGCTGTACTCTGTGAGTGCAGTCGGGGGGAAATAAAAGACCTGTTATGTAAATACACTTAATCAGAGCGTTATGTGCTAATTAGCGGAGTTGCGAGTTACAGGTTATGAAGGGTTTAAAACTCCAGGCGGGGCGCTCTAGCACTCACCTGTACAAAGGAATGAGAAAACTGTAACTCTGAAGGACACGCTTGGGCAACTATACACTGATATCAAATCTTGGAGTAAACTGCCAGCTGAGAACAGTACGTACCACAGCTTGAGATAGCAAAACGTAGACGTCACACTTTGGAGCCTGTTAGGCTAGGCTTTCACAACATACACACACACTGAAGACGCATCGAAGGAGGCTCCCTGACGAGAGCCAGTGTGAGCGGATATGCTCAGTGCTCCAACCAGGCCGTCGCTCTGCTAAAATCGATCCCGCCTGCAACTTGACTTTGACCAATAGGCTCCTCTAAGGAGAACCTACAAAACTTACCGCGCTGCCGTGTCCAAGCGCCTTTTCACGTTGCTCTCACTCGGAGAGGAACTGTTAGGACCGTGCACGTTTAACTGCTCGGCTAATATCTCTGTGATAAATAAAACTATTGCTTGAATCTACGTAAACGCCTCGAACTCAATTCGTTAACTTGTCTACACAACAGACCCACATAAAATCTAAATGTATCTGAGTGTTTGGTCTCATCCTTTTAATTAGGCCACATATATACAGAGGGGACGAGTCAGGGTGCAGGACCCTGGTAAATAACATTCTTGTCTACAGAGAAGAGAACAACCTCATCCTCAACACAGACAAAACCAAAGAAATAATAATAGACTTCAGGAAGAATCCTCCCCCTCTACAGCCTCTTATCATCAAGGGGACCGAGGTGGAGAGGACCGACGGCTACAGATTCTTGGGAATGCAGGTTACTTCGGACCTGAGCTGGACTCCTAACACCACAGCCACAGTAAAGAAAGCCCAGAAAAGGCTTTATTTCATCAGGCTGCTCAGGAAAGCTGGTCTGAGCCGTCGCCCTCTCACCCAGGCCTACAGAGGACTGGTAGAGAGCACCCTCACCACAGGCATCACTGTCTAGTATGGCAACACCACACAGGCAGAGAGGAAGGCTCTGCAAAGAGTCATAAAGACAGCGGCGAGAATCACAGGGACAGCACTTCCTTCCATGGACTCAATGTATGGGCAGCGCTGCCGGAAAAGAGCAGAGGGAATCATCAGAGAGATCACTCCACCCAGCTCACTCTCTGCTCAGACACAAACACTGCACCTATAACTTGAGGCACAGCAGAGCGGACAGCATCATCACCCACAGAACACGTTTTTTCAACAGCTTCTTCCCTGCCACAGTCAGAATGATGGCAAAATAAAAAGGCTGAAACATGTGTAAAACAATAATCCACTTTACTTCACCTCACCTAACATGTGCAATATTATTATCTATGAAAAGGTGCAATATTCTTATGTGTGCAATATCCCATAACCTTCTTCCACCTCTCAAAATGCACTATTCCCATACACAGGTACTCATTCTCCATATTATGTTATTTATTATGTATAGTGTTTTTATACTTGTATATCTTTCTTCTATTTATAAAGTGTTTTTATCCTTACTTTTATCTTCACTATCTTCTAATGTTGACCCAGAGAGCTCTGCACAAATAATTCCAATGTTGGTCTATGTGCAAATGGCAAATAAAGAACCTTGAACCTTGATCTTGAACCTTGATATATGTATATATGTATATATATATATATATATATATATATATATATATATATATATTAACAACAGTAAACGTACTAATAAACTAATAGACAGTAAACGTACTAATAACGTACTGATGAAACAATAATCCACTACGAGTAAAATACCTGCAATCAAAACCTTAGTCAAGTATGTTATTATCAGCAAAATGTACTTTAAGTGCAGAAAGTAAAAGTACCCGTGCAGTAAAATGTACATTATTTGCCCCTGACCTGTAGTGCAATCTGAAAATCTGAAAAGTCAGAGTGATATCCGGTTTATCCAAAGACGAGGTTTGTAACCAATTATATGTAGAGATACAAGGGAGACTGGGTCCGCCCACTTACTGTCAAAAAGAAAAACTACTCGCGAGCGAGCAGGAAAAAGACTCACGAGCGAGCAGGTTTAAACTTCGCGAGCGACTTTTGCTCGCTGAGTGATATAAAAGCGCTCGTCAAAGTAACAGCGCGGCTGTTTGATTTTCGCTCGCGCATGGATCTCATTTGCGCTCTCGGATTTTGACAGTGATTTGCCTTCATATTGACTCACCATTCTGAATAATGTTTTAGTGCTTAGTTTTTACTCGCTCCTGTGTCCTCTTGATAGCTGGGTTGCAACTACATGATGGTTGAAAGCACTCATAATTATATGACAGTATTATTAGTACACCATAGCATATCATTATTGTAGAACATGATTAAGGTGGACTCATGATAAGAATAGAGAGAATCACACATAATTTATTTTCACTGCTTCAATTGATTGAATTACTGATTATGAATAATACATATACTGATATGCCCATACACAGATTCGCACACGCATATTCAAACTCCTAGTTGTATATGGTAAACTACACATACATGTATATACACATATATATAGTACATGATACATAAGCGCATACAGTACATATATCCTCATAAGTATCTATTAATTCGTATCAGTTAGATACTCTTTGGGCTTGTTTTTATCTACTTATTCTGAAAGAGTTGAGATAATAATTTTCACTATAAGATCTCATTGGATGATGCGTTCCATTAAGCCTACTGCCAGCAGGCACATTTAAAGATATATCATCTGATTGATTGGGGTGATGAGGCACTTAAAATTAACCTATACATTTTCCCAACACTTACGCATTTAACTTCCTCATATGCGTTCATGATCATCTCCTGCTCATCAGCGGACAAAAAGAGGCTCTTTCTTTGAGTTTATTGGCCGTTGTACTGTTAGAAAATCATGGTTTCTGGTTCGAATTAACGAGATTGTTTGGGCGCGGATCAGCCTTTGAGGACCCGAGATAGCCTGACATCAATCATCGGGTTAATTTAAGCTGGATGATAGGACATTTGATTGACTTAGTTGAACCACGTACGAGGAACGGGGCCCAAGCCAGAAGGGGGCGATAGCGGAGCAGCTGATGTCACCCACTCTAACCTCCAGCTGTTCTGCTTTAGGCAAACATTTCACACTTAAGTCCTTATAAGCCTCACAAATGTGCCTTCTGATACAAAATTTATAACTTAAAACAGATATTTAGTCCTTTTGCACGTTTAGGAAATACAACTTAGCTCCAAACACTAAGAGAGCCCTAAAGCTCTCTCATTCATTGTAATGTTATTTAGTTATTTCACATCTGAAAGTCTGTGACACATTCCCCTGCACCTCAGACAACAGTATGTTGGTTGATATATCTTCTCCTAAAGACATCTAACCAACATGTTTCATTACAACGGCTTACTGACACTATACTCATCTCTACATTTCAGGTTCTTTGGACTTTAGTTGGTGTTAATGAAAGAGGACACAGACAAGACTGAACTCAAAATACTTAAAATCGAACAAAGTGTTTATTCATAACAGGAGTATTCTGACGCAGCAGATCAATACGAGCTCGGACCTCATCAAAACTATCTGTGACAGCAAAGAAAAAGGCGCTCCCCAAGGGGGAGTCACAATGATTTATATGTTCTTAAGGGCATTTTGTGATTGGTTGACTATTGGTGGAGGCGGCTCTTGGTTTAAACTTTCTGAGGGCCTCATTGGTGCACAGGATGTCCGTCCCCACCGGCACACGGATAGCCAGCCGCTCCAGCGATGAGTCAGGTCAGTGTGTGTGTGTGTGTGTTTGAGAGTTCATTCTAAAGCCAAGGTCGCTTAACTACTTCTTAGTCGAAACTGTTATTTTGTACCAGGCAGTGGCAAGACCGGGGAGTACCTGGTTCCTGTTTTGTATTAGATAATGAGGGGGCCCTGCGCAGGTGGAATACACTGCCTCACTCTGTGACTTTACACTTAGAGACATATTATGATTACTGCACATAGCATATGGTTAAAGCTTCACTAAATGTGTTTACGAATATATAGCAGTGTTTACAAATATATAGCAGTGTGTGTTTACAAATATATAACATATTTATTTAAGCTTATTCTTAATGTTTACATTGGCCAAGACTAATATTTAAAGGCAGTTTAAGATTTTATTGTCATGAACACTTGTATACTAAAAGAAGAAAAGTTCTAAACAAGTTAACAAAAAGAAACATGTTTAATAAAAATAATTTGATGTAGATTAGTTCAGTAGACACATCATATGTTCTACAATAAGAACATTTCATATCATTATGCCTTCAACACAGAAGCAGATCCACTCTGCTCAGTTTCTGGAGATTCTCCACGTGAAGTTGCTTTGCTTAAATAGCTAGCTACTCGACTGATAAGTTAACTTGCTAAACACTGGCTATGCACTAGCCTAGACAGCATGCTAGCGTCATTAGCATATTAGCATCGATCGCTCGCATGTTAGCATCGATCGCTAGCTTGATATTATAACCATCACCATGTATATACAATAGGCTATGTAGCCAGACCCAGACATACATTATACATCAAGCTAGTTGACATCTGTCACACTCAGATACAATATTTAACTTGACAGACAATCCGTTGAACTTGAAGATCTGAAGACTGAACTCGTGAACTGTTTTTTGTTTCGTGGAGAAAGTATTTTGAGTATTTTAAATACAAAATTACTCCACTCTAAAGTATTTTGTTACAAATTACGTTAGATTTTTAATCGGCCCTATCAAATACAAATTACAAAATACTCAAAAGTAATTGAAATACGTATTTCAATTACAAGTAATAGAAATACTGCCCATCTCTGACCACACGCACACATGCTCACCTGTTCCCACTTCTCTCATCAGCCCTGCAGTATTTAATCAGCCTTTTTCCACTGACTCCTCGCCAGTTTGGCAAAGTTGCTGTGTTAGTCTTGTGTCTCAGCATTCAAGCTTCTGTAAGATTGTATGTGACTACATGCCTGCCTGTTAGCCTATATACCTTCAATCTCTGATCTGATCCTTTCTGCCAAAATGTGTCTGTATTTCGGTCCAATCTTGTATTTTCTGTGCAGTAACAGGTTCCAGACAATGTGACACTTTCTTATATGTAGAAATGCACGGTTCAAATCAAACAAAGATATACGTCTACATTCTGAATCCTTCATATTGCTGGTGTAATTAAAGAGGTTCATTATAACTGCAGAGTTTAATTTTAAATGACTGTACTAGACTATGAACAGCCACAGCTGGCACGATCTCCTGTGTAAAACTCTTGCAGTGTTCTTCTTTGCATATGACAGGTAGGTGGTACCCCGTCTGTGATTGGCTTCCATCAGGCATTCCCCGTCCCACTTCCTGCTTGGAAGTCTGGATATTCCTGGTATACTCCAGTCCTCCAATCCAGGAGAAGCCATCAAGGACTCATGTGATAAATTGCTGGCCACATTGTCACTCATGGCAGCTGTGATTTTTCACTGAGGAGCAGCTCACCCCAAGCACCCCTCACTGCAGTGTGCAATCCGGTGGTGCTTACCGCTGTGTCTCACGTTTGTGTGTTTGATATGATGAGGCTTTTTGGTGATTTACAATTGAGGCACATTCATTTTCTGGACATTGGGCCGGGTTTGTTGACCACTGATTGCAAACTGAGTTTTTTTCTGTCGAGAAAAACTAGGAGCAGGGTTGCTGTGTTGATGAATTATTGAGGTTTCATTTGTATTACGGCTTACTTTAGATAAACTAGTAGTAGTTCTTATCTTAAAAAGTCCTCTTTTGGTTATATTTGTTTATTTGATTTGAACAGCACTGGTCCTTTTTTCTTTGTAGCTCACCTCCTTGTCAATGAATAACTTTATATTACCAATCTCAGCTGGTTGCATGTTGCTCCTCTTAGCAAGCTGGGTCGTAACAACATATTTAGCGTCTTCTGAGCTAAGCCAGGGCGGGAAAGAAGTCGGGTTCCAGCCAAGGTAGTCTATCGGTCAACACGGAACGCAACTGTATGAACTGAACGAAGGATGTATTTCCCCCTCAAACATTGGATGTAAATAAGATTTTGAACTCCGTCATGTATTTTTACATCGATGCTCGTTTATGTGCTCGGTCCCTTATCAAATAAATATATTGAAATAGGGAAGACTTAGTGCCTAAATCGGTTGAGGATAACAACTGTATAGGAACAAAGGACGCATAAGTGAAACATCATCAGCATAGAGAGAGAGAGATAAGATCATTTGTAGTTTTTTATGCATCCACTCCCATGTGCCTCGTGTACCCCCCCCTCAATATGTCATGGGTGTGCAGGATATTATACATAAGTAAACACTGTATGAACTCATATGGTATTAAATGAAGGATGAAAGGACAGATGCACAGTCGGCATCCTCCTCCCTCCTGTTGGGGTCATGGAGCTGAGCCCTCCTGTTGTTATTGTTATTGCTGCTCCTGTGGAGTGTTCATTACCCTTTTGCCCCGGGTGCTTATACCATCTCTGAGTCTTCTTGCTCGCCTCAAGTGCCGTCTCCTCTCTGGCGCTCTGCCATCAGCACTGTGACCTGATAATCTAGGACTCCAAAATGATTTATTTTACAAAAAGTGGATGATGGGAGGTCAAGGTGGTAATGCTACACACTGTATTGGCAAAGCGTATAGATGCTGTAGAATATAGTAATAATATGAAGGAAAAGTCATAAAAAACAATAGTTAAAGCATAGTTTCAAACCTGTGACACTGCAAGAAAAATGTGTTTCTAGACCCAAAAACCCCATGTGCCATAGAAAATGTATTTTCGATCAAAATTACTATGAAACACAATCAAATAGTTTAACTTTTGACATTAGAGTAGTTTGTTGGTGTTTTACAAAACAATATTGTCTGTATTAGCTGCTCTTAAATTTAGTTGAGATCAATTCAATACGTTTGAACTCTAATACTGTGCACGATCTAAGTGACCACTTAGAATACTATGATGATATGTGTCAATCTGTAAATAAGTGTAGTCATTTGCAAATTAAAGGTTTCTGTTCATGGCCTAAGGGCCTGTCTGTTATTTAATGATGTTCTTCATTCTGTACGCATGACATCAACTGCACCATCCTGGGAAAGCGATCCCTCCTTAATTTCTTCCTTTTTTTCCACCTGTTGAAGGTTTTTTAAGGTTTTTTTTCTTATCTGATGCGAGGGTCCAAGGACAGAAGATATTGGATGTTGTACAGATTGTAAAGCCCTCTGAGGAAAATGTGTGATTTTTGATAGTGGTTTACACAAATAAAATTGAACTGAATTGAACTTGAAAGATAACGATGCAAATGAAAATATAAGATGTAAATCTGTATTACGATATGACAAACAAAACGGGCAGATATAGTAAAATATTGGTTTCTGTGCAAGACAGAGATAATTGCCCTGGGGGATGTAGTTTTGCAACACCGGCTTTAGAAGATGACTCTTGAATGAACAATAATCAATGACTGCAATTTGTATTCATTACAAGCTAAAAGTGAAGAAGTCTTTTGGACTAAAACATTAAGACTGTGCATTCCCACTGCTGTGCATTCATTAATGTTTAATGATCAAATACCAGTAATTCAGCATGCACCTCCAATGAATGATGTTGTGAGTCAAAACGTTGTTTATAATGCACATCACAAAAGAGTGTCTTGCATGGTAGCTTGCTGCCATTGGTGTGAATGCATGGGTGAATGATAGGTAACATTGCAAAGCGCTTTGGAGTAAAGTGCTACAAAAATGCAGTTCATTTACAAGGACCCTCCCACGTTTGCAACCCTTTCTATATACAATTTGTTTCCCTAATTACATTTTGTTGGGAAATGTAAAGGTCCACATTTGAATATGTGCAGCTTTGCGAGTGCGAAGCAGGAAAAGGTCAAATTCCACCAATGCGTACTATAAAAAAACAACTTCATTGGCAAAAGACAAATGCTGCAAGAAACAATAGCAATCAGATGATCCATCAGGTTGTGAACAAACCGTTCCTTTAGCCAGATCATGTCTACCAATTTATTTGGAGATAAACTGAATGTGAGCGCATCCCAAATGTCCGTAACAAATCCTTCAATACACTGAAAAAATGTGTGTTTACACAACTAAGGCAAGTACGCTAAAGTTTAAGCATTACCGGTAAGAATGAATGCCAAGAATACGGAAATGAGATCTTTTAATTAAAGAATTGTATTAAACAGCGGTGTGCCGTCACGGCCGTCAAGGCCCTCTCTACTGGCCTAGACACTGACAGTATCCCAACGTTATAGCCATTTTATAATTTAATTATTTTTCATAAATACACCACATGTATTCTAAATATTTTTCCCATTAGCTTATTATCTTATTGCACAGCTACTGTCTTCCTCAGTTGCTTTGCTTCCAGCGCAGCTTGTTTTAAGTAGAGCTTATATCCAGATTTCTTCCCTATGCTGTCTCTAAGAAAAAAGATCTGCCTGGAGGCTTTCAGAATTACAAGTGAATCTCTTTGCAGTTAAATTAAATGGGGACGATATTGTTGATTGTCATAGTCTTCAACTATTCAGATTTTTAGTTTGACATGTCGGGCGTATTCTTTGACATGCCAGAGGCTTCTAACTGGCCTACAAGTACGTCAGCTTTAACATGCGGCTTGATTGGTCAGTAGGCTACGTGAAACTAGCGAGCAGAACTTTGTAGTTGTAAGCATTGAAGTTTAAAGATATGATGTTTTTACGTGACATTACATCTTTAGTGTTTTGGCCTCTACTGCCTCTGTCGAGCGGGCATTTTCAGCCCCCAAAAGCATTAAAACCTATTCAAGAAATACAACTGTGGGGGCTCTACTGTCATCACTGGCATCCACGGCAATAGAGAAGGACTTCTTACTGGAACTGAACTGCACGGATGTTCTGTACAACCGCGTCATTAAACTCTTTGTAATCTTGTAAAAGAAAGGAGGATGGACTTTGTCTTTAAGTGAACAGCAGCTTTGGTACGTGAACTGCTTTAGTTTTTTTACATCTACAGTAGCGTTACTACTGTGTTATTTTTTTGTATCGTGTCATTTTTATGATATGGTTCACTTGTTCCCTCTGATGTGAATAATATTTGAATCGTGCTCTTTAGTGTGAGGCAGAATACGTGTTTTAGCGCTGCAGTTTTGCTGGAATGTGCAGAGGCCTGTTGAATCTGTAAGGATTACAAATACTTGAACCCAAAAGCACAACTCGGAGACAAAAAATACAAGTTAGTTTTTTACTTGTGTTCAGGCAGGGTCAAAACCAGAAGGTCAGTCCAACAGGCAAACAAATCCAATAAGGGGCAGGCAAAAATCCAAGGTCGAAAACAGGCAGATCAAGAACAATATAAAGATACGCTGGAGAACTTGGCACTAACACACAAGACAATCTGGCAGGGAACAAGTGCAAGTGAGGGGACCTAAATAGAGAGGGCTAATGAGGGAATGGGCTGCAGGTGAGATGGGTGTGGAGGACCAGGTGAGAGGAATCAGAGGTGAATGGTAGGATCTGAAATGACAGGAGAGTTAATAAAACAAGCAGACAGGATGAAAACAAACTAATATGAAGGGGAATTCGTGACAGAATCGTGTTATTTGGGCTTTGTTATACATATATGTGACTGGTTCTTGCGAGTTTGTTCTTGTCATTGTGTTAATTAACATTGATTTTGACTTTATGCATTGTCCGTTAATGACGAAGCGTCCCGTCATGCTGGCGTCATAGTGATAGACCTGTATTCTTTATGAGGCTCTAGCGTAAGTTCAGTCGAGAAGACTATACTCTTGCATGCCTAAGCCCGTAATTTATTTCTCATACATCTGCCAATCACTCCTCATGCATGCTCATTGTTTCCCTGCTGTCATTGTTTGGGGCTGTCAATCATAATATCAGCTGTCTAGATCAGCTGGTCTCTTCTATCCAATAGCACAACGACACAATTACTTGGTTAGCCTATCGTCTTGCTGCTGTCTCTTTTAAATATGATTGTCTCTCTACCTTCAGTACGTTCATGCTGCTGTTACGCAACCCTCCACCTCCCCATCTCGGTCCAATCTTCGCAGATTCATCATCTTCATCATCTTCATCAACTCATCATTCTATCCGCCTCATTAGCCACCATCACCACCAGTGTCTGGACTCCACGGGGGATTTATCTTGCTGCTGCTCAGGGCAGACGCCCCTCCATTACAAATCTCCCTGTAGAGTCCAAGCGCCAAAGACTCTGAAGACTTTATCATCACATATCATTTGTAATCAATAAACCATTGTCTTTTCTTGATCCGACTCGTCTCTCCTGATTGAAATAGTTTTGCGCATATTCATGTATCTGCACTCTGCAGTTAGTGTATTTGTAGGTGTTGAGCTTCATGGGACATTTTATTTCACTTGTCAAATGTTGCAGTGTTATGTGAATATGCGGTTTTTACATGAAACAAATAATAACCCGTAGCTGTGGCGTCATGATGAGGTTATTAGGAGGCGGTTCAACTGTAGTAGGGCAGCACTGAAGGTAAAATACAAGGCCCGCCACTGTATTAAACAAAGATAAATGCTTAAAGCATGACTTAACATCAAACAGACAGCTCTGGGTGATAATGTCAGCTGAAGTTAATGTCCTCCAGGTTCATAATGGAAAATCTGAACGTTTTTGAGTCATCATTTTAAGCAAGCTGCACAGTCAGCCCACACACACACACACACACACACACACACACACACACACACACACACACACACACACACACACACACACACACACACACACACAGAGTTGAACTTTGTGAACCTGGATAACAGCATGTACATGACGCTGTTTGTTGCAGTCAAAGAAAGGTGGAGGGCAGGATTAAGGGCACCACTCTAACCTTTCAGCTGAGTTTGTATCTCCATGAGCAACATGCATTTTTCAACAGAAAAACTGCTCTCCTGATAGCTATTCCAATCACTGTGTGTGATAAAGACTTTTATCTGCAAAACCAGAGATCCCGGATCCCTCAGGGTCACACAGCCCATGCTCCAGTGGCTTCAGTCAAGATGCAGCTACGCTTCAGATTTCATGCTCTCTCTCTCTTGACAAGACTCAACACATGCCAGACTGCTGTTACCCCAAGCAAGCCAATAAAAAAGACTGACAATGAAAGGCTCTGTGCTGAAAAAAAAAGAGCATGTGCATGAGTGTTAGAGGGAATCCCAGCAGGCTTGTGTGCAGAATTTCCCCAGACAGGAGACAGATGAATCCAACGGCAATAATTAATCAAGCTTAAAGAAATGGAAAGAAATTAAAAATTGATGCTGCCTGACTGCAATGAAGAAAAAAAAATGTTCTAGTAGAAATTTACAACTGAGAGAAAAATTATATTCTAAACCAATCCATGGAATACTGCTAATGTTATATGAAGATTGATTCCATACTCATATCTATTGTTTGATATGAAGCTATAACAAGGACACAGTTAGCTTAACTCAGCACAAAGACTCAAAAGTGGTGACTCTGTCCAAAGTAATACAAAATAATCCATGTACCAGCACCTCAGGAAACTCACTCATTAACACTTATTATCTAGTTTTTTAATCAATTTTTGGACAGTCAGGCCAACTGTTTCTCCATGTCTCCAGTCGTTGTGCTAAGCTAAGCTTACTGTCGCTTCATCGTTCAAAAAGTTTAAATGGGGGGTTTATGTGACCATTCCTTCTCCGGGCTAGGTGACTGAAAATACAACTTGTTTCTTCTTTTATTTGAACGAAACAAAGGCAATATAATGTGTCAATCAGTGAGCTCATAGGTGCAGATTTTTTAAATCTTTTACAGAGTTCGGCTAGCTGTTTCCCCAGTTATCAGTTGTTATGCTAAGCTAGGAAAACATATGCTGCATATAGCTTCATATTTACTGTGCAGATATCAGAGTGGTATATGGATATTTTCATCTAGCTCTCGCCAAGAAGCAAATAAGCATGTTTCCCAAAATGTTGAAATATTGCTTTAAGCATCAACAAAGCCAAGAAACGATAAATCCCCCAAATCCAAATTACATCAGACAACAGATTAAAACTGAAACTAAAACAATAAACTCTTTTATTTAACTGTCTTCTCTATTGAGATCCACGACCACACACACACACACACACACACACACACACACACACACACACCTACACACACACACACACACACACACACACTGGAAGAAGAGAAGAGACAGGGAAAGAAAGAGTACTACAAAGGCCCGAGAGCATGCTGTTATTCATTTTATCTTGAGTAATTATTTCTGACATTGCACATCAACCGTGACAAACTTTGACAGCTTGAGACATTCAGGACTGACACAGTGTGAGCAACATGACAGCGAAATGAACCTTGAGATAAAGACAGAAGGAGAGACAGAGAGAGAGTACGAAGCTAACAGCAGCATGGCACGAGCGGGTGATCTATGAGGAGGTGAGGTGGACATAAAAGGGTGAAGGGGGTGCTGTTGTTTGGGGTGGGGGGGGGGGGGAGACCACAGTTTTGTTGACATGTGTTCTAAAGGCTATGTGGAGGAAAACATGACGCGTTGAAAACACAGCAGGAGGCGTAGCCCACCCCCATTGATGTGTACTTTCATTTTAAGTCAAGAGAGAAAGATGAAAAAAACCTGTAGCGATGAGGTCAAATCTATACTGAAAGACCAATAGGAACAGGTGGAATTCCTCATTGCACCATTGTGCCACATGCAGATTATCTTTCTATCTTTGCACGTTTGTTATTGTTGGTTTTATTTGTTTGTTAGTTTTAATCTTTCAACAAGTCCTTCAAATAGACATAGAGGAGTTGTCTGATCGGAGCCTCCATCAGCAAAATCCCTTTTATGACTTAACAACGCTGTGGTTAGGATTTCTGTCCTGCTTGTTTTTGAATTTCTATTTGAGTGAAAACGAGTGAATTGTGTTTAGAGTCTTGAGTGGGGAAATTCCATACTAACATGCTATTTTTCCGACTTGTGTGCATAGTTACATTTGTTCTGTGTATAGGATGGAGAAACACTGTAACAGCTGTTATTTCTGGGAATGTCACTCTAAATACCCAGTATATAATTACAATTATAATATATTATAAATCAGTGGCGGGCCGTGCATTTTATACCTGGGCCTTCACTGCTGAAATACCACCTTATAACCACATGATGGCACCACAGCTAGGGTTATTATTCGTTTCTTGGGCTGTAACTATGACCTCCGTGACCTCTGAGCCGGAACAAAAACAGCTGAGTCTCCGCAAGTTTTCTGGGAGGCTAGGCTAACTAGCTTAACGGAAAAACAACAGCAGTAACACGCATTCTGCTACACACTCAAGGGCCATTTAGATATTAGATGTAAAAAAAACTAACCAGTTGACTTACCAAATGCTGATCACATCCTCCTTTCTTTGTTGACAAAGAAATCCCAACTCACAAATCCGTTTCTCTTCCAATTTCGGCCATTGAGTGTTCAAAAACAAAGCTAGGCAGGCCGCTCTGGCGGGTCAACGAATGTTAAACTAAAGATCTGATTGATTGAAGACTATGACACTCAACAATATCGTCCACATTCACTTAAACTGAACATGGAGGCACTTGTGAGTCTGCAGGCCTCGGGCCTCTCTTCTTACCTAGAGACACAGAGGTGAAATCTGATTGGATAAAAGCCAATATTGAAATAAATAACAATTCAGTACCTTTTTATCCATGTATTTATTTGTCTAATTTTGTTTTTCAAAGTTAGGAAAGCAATGTTTAAGTTAAGCCTGATTTTGCCTTAGACATAAAATAATGATCGTAGGAACTTCCACACAGTGAGGCATACACCTTATTAATCTAACACTGGTATCAGATCGGTACTTGGTATCGGCCGATACACAAAACCCAGGTTTCATTATCGGTATAGGGACAGAAAAAGTCAGATCCTTGTATCTCTATTTATTTATTTGTATATTTCATGTATTTATTACTGTGTTTATTTATACATTTATGTGTTTACATATGTACATTTAAAAGCGTAGGTATCATATACTGTATATATATATATACATACAATTGTGAATCAATTAGTATAGTGGTTGATCTGCTGTTCAGAGGCAGTTTATAGAATAACAGCGGCAGTGAATTAAAATCACTGGCAGTCAGAAGTGAGATTTGAACCCACGCCTCCATACAAACAAATACGTACTAACTTTGCACAGGTTCAGGTGGTTGTATGTGCATGACTACTAATCCTCAGATGGGGTGAGTGAAGGTAGGTGACTTTGGACCTACCTGACTTTACAAAGCTGGTCATCTCGTGGTCTTCAAGCTGTGCTCCCTTTTAAAATCAGGTCCCACCATCATTTGTCTTCGGATCGCTGGATCCACGATATAGGTAATGCCAATTTACGTCAACGTTCTGAAAGAGTTTTTATAAACAGTTTATCTTGCGTTGGTTTTGTGCAAATGTTACACACTGAATGATGATCTTGACACAAAATAGAGAGTAGATAATGGAATTATGTCATTACAGCTCTTTGGCTGCTGTCATAAGATTTCATATGTGCCTCTGTTTCATATTTGTGTTAGTGAGGTATAAATCTGCTAGTCGGGAGCTACCCAGCATGCATTTCTTCATGACTGTACATTAACAGTGACCATTTGTAAACATCTACTCTATCAGAGTTGGAGTCTTCTATAAACAATGATTCTAAACTGTCAGGCAACAGTTTTTAATTAAATGAATAGAAAATATATACAGTATTTCCAAAATGAAATAACTGGTGAAAAAAACAGAAGCCGGTGTCAACAACTAATAAACATGAACTTTAAGATACAGTACATCCAAGTGAGAGTTGTGTGTATTTACTGTATAAAGAGAGATGTTTTGGAGTTTTGTCTGTTTTATACACATTGCAGTACTTGTGGGCCACAGGCTCAAACCTAACAGCGTTACTTCCGTTGGCAAAGACAAAGAGATCGCCACTTTAAAAGAAGAACTTACGTCATCGAGGGGGCCTTTGTCGTCATGGTTACGATATGATTAAGGTTGGGGAACAATCGTGGTCATGGTTAAAAAAACAACTCTGACTGGAAACGGGGAACATGATCTATAATTTATTATAATTCTCTCTGTTTAACCCCCCTGGGAGACTCAGCATGAGAAACAGTGGCCTGTGGTGAGTCTTCCTAACGTAGACCTGCCTTCCTGGGACTCCGGCGAAAACAAATGAAAAGCAAAATTAAGTCTGGCCTAATACTGAGCTGATGGAGATGTACAGTCAAAGCTTCATGTCTGTGAGGTGAAAAGCAAATTTGACATTTTGAAGGAGGCTGATGGGAAGTAACAAGTACGAGTGTTCCCTCAAGCAGATCCATTTTCTCAACACTATCTAAGGTCAGACAAATTTAGAGCATCTTATTTACACAAAGGATTGCTCGGCTGCTGTTTCTCGCTACCTCGATGCAAAGTTGCGCAGGTCTTGAGCGTGCATGCGCTTTTTTTGACTGCACGTGCACTCATGCATGTGCATGTGACGGATCTGCTGCGTGTTCCTAAAATAAATATTGATTTCAGGTGGTGTTTTTTTTAATCTTTTCTTCAAAAGTTTTCAATGAACACACAGATCTGCACCCTACTTTCATAATCAGGGAAGTAAAAATAACCTCTGGGCTGTTTTTTATGCTAAAGTTTTGGTGTAAATTCAGACCAATCTATCATGATGGCTGTATCTTGTTGCCGCTTCCATATATTTGGTTGCAAAAACCAAGAAAGCACACACCATTTGAGATTTAGTGAAGGGGACTGTTGTGGACGTCTCAGTCGATGAACTGCAGAGAGGATTGCAGGCAGGCATGGTGGGGGTACATGAATAATTCAGCAGCTCTGCCAGAGTGTGCCCTGGATTCACATCCTCCACCCCACCAGCTTCGTTCCCAGGAGACCCACAGTGGGCTTGTAGTACAGCTCAGCCATCGCTGCAAATGCACTGGTGCAGCAGAAGAAAACCACGCAGGATCTTCAGGTCCCTGAGGGGACGGTGGGGAAATCACCAGAATAAAGGCTTTCTGTCACCCTGACAAACTAGATAAAGCAGGATTAAATGTAACCCTTGAACTTGTGAAAAGTATACTCAACCTGCACCACGCTAATTGGAGGAGTAGTGGATGGCACTCTGGGAAGTTTAGAAAATGTACTCTGCTGGTTCCCTCAGTGTAAGCTGCTTTGGATAAGAGCATCATCAGCTAAATGCAAAAAATGCAAATATGATGCAAAATGAAAGCAATGTCACTGAAAACTCAAAAATGTTAAGGTAGATTTCAAGACATAGATAGATAGATAGATAGATAGATAGATAGATAGATAGATAGATAGATAGATAGATAGATAGACATACCATTGCTTTAATCGTGTGTGTTATATATTTTGAATATTCTGTGCACAGACTGATCATGTATTGTATGAAGGGATACACTTAACTGACTACATAATAACCCCCCCTGCCTTACACACACTAACCAATATTCTTTCCATCTCATTTTATAAAAAACAGGAACCAAGAAAGAAGGCTGTAATTAGCCAACATAATTACCAATATCCTCTAAATCAGCTGCACTGCAAAGCACATTCCCTTCTCTTTTAAATTGTGCAAAGTGTCTCACACACACACACACACACACACACACACACACACACACACACACACACACACACACATCAAGCGTGTCCTGTTGGTTGACATATGCAAAGGGAATTGGAGGAAGGATGAGGAGACACGGTTAAAGACTCTTTTGCAAAAACCAATGCGATTGATCCATTTTCAGCACTTCTGTGTGTCTCCTTTGGGACAATGTACTTTGTCATTTGTCGTTATAATGTTTTACTGCAGTTCTTTATTATACATTAGACCAAATCAAAATAAGGAACTTGAATTTACTCTTACTCACTGTCACATAGGCTATCCCAGCATGCTCTGGGTGACATGCAGGGAAAAGTCCACCGCTTCGGACTGTGGGGGGAAATGAGAGAAACCATGGGCAGCCATGCAAAGATGGGAAGAAAATAAGCAAAAGGTGATACACCGTTCTGCCTCGACCATGAATAAATGATGGAGAAGACAAACTAGATGCATTAAAGCGGTAATGAAATCGTTGATGTTTTAAAATGTATTAGAATTATGTCCATCGGAGACGCTTCATCCATGGAAATTTACTATTTACAGTTAGATTTTGCAGAAAGTGTCAAGTTATAATGGCCCCGTTGTCCACCTATATGAATATGATCGGAAGTTACTAGAAACTGGTAGCCAAGCAGCTGGCGACGCCGGTGGCTCTGCCTGAACAAATGCAACGCTCCTTGTGTGGTGGAACACTAATAATGGTGAAACAGCTGTAGCTGCAGACACTCTGACGCTCTGATATTATGTTGATCGTGACCGCTCAGTTGATCTATCATCTGATTGATCATGTCAGTGGCATCTTACTTCAACATGTCAGTACATGATAAAGGTTTACATTACTGTACATCTTTTTTCAATTACATTTTTCTGTCAACAAAAAAGAAAAACTGGAACCAGCTTGGCTAATGGTTTAGGAATTGATCGTGGTTTAGGTTCAAATAAGTACTAAGCTGCGTAACAAATGTATTGTAAAATAAGTCAACATTGACTTTTGGTTTCAGACGGGAAACAATAAGCAGTCTCCTGGGTGAAAGCCCCCGTTACACCTGACGCCCACCTCCCATTATAATTACTACGGCCACTATAGGTCGTCGTCTTCTTTATCTATTCGTATCGGGGATCAACCATGTAAATAGATCATAACAGCCTCTGCTGACCCAGATCTATGAGGCTGATAATTGCTGAAGCAGGTGAAATAAGCCAAAATTATGGCTTAAATAAAAAAATTAGTCATAGTTTTGAAGGGTTTAACACTAAACAATCTCGGAATCCATCGGTCGTTTATTTCTGTGGTTCGGGTGTAGCCAACAAAGATGCTAGACCTGAGTTGAAGTTGAGAGAAGACGGCTAGATTGCCAGTTAACAAGCTAATTCTAAACCAATAAAAGGCTACATCATCTTCAAACGATAGCCGATGGGTTCCGAGACTGGATTTCGTCCAATGTCATTCAACCAAAGCCGGTTAGAACGTGATTGTCACACTACCTAGACTACAAACAGAAACCAGGACAGATTCTACATGTGAATGCAGAATCTGAGTTAAACACTCTAAAACTCAATTGATCTGCTTTACCAGGACTGTGTGATCAGATTTGATAGACAACATACGGTTAAAACTGTTCAAAGTTGACATGAAAACGTATGTTTCTGGAGGAACCCATTGCTCACGGTACGAAGCTGAATATCGATTTTCAGGGTCTTGAATATGTTTGAAAAATACGGGCACGACAGACAAGGTTTACAGTCTGTTATCGCTGACACTATCCCGTCTGACACTGAATCTGCCTCCAATCACCCGTAACAACCAGCAGCGTCTTGACTGACCCATGTTGTCCCACCAGATCAATACGTCCTGCGGTGCACGTGTGATGGATGATCCCCACAAATATACCAACCTGAGAGATGAACCTATCGACCAGTCAAACGTATGTACTATGTGAGACCAGTAGTTACAGGAGCATCAGGGCATAGGGACTATGCTGCAGCCTGCAGGTATAGTTGTTGAGATAAACTGCAGACTAAAAGAAGCCACATAATCAGTAAAAAATTTACATTTTGGGTTTCTCTTAGTGACAAGCCTTGGAGAAGATCTGCAGTTACTTATGGGCACAGCAGGCCGTTAGTAAATTTAATTCAGATCTATTGCTTGCTTGGGTTGAGCTACGGTGCCTTTTGTAGTTTAAGTTCCAGCGTCCTCACTCGA
Organism: Pholis gunnellus; assembly: GCF_910591455.1. Lineage (NCBI taxonomy): Eukaryota > Metazoa > Chordata > Actinopteri > Perciformes > Pholidae > Pholis > Pholis gunnellus. The sequence goes on along the minus strand of NC_136529.1, from coordinate 7,134,209 downwards.
TCTTTCTTTACAGCCTTTTACTCACTCCTCAACTTATTATCCCAACAAACAATGCTCAACCACACCTTCCTACTCCGTCACTCCCTCCACCCACTTTTTCAATTTTTCCAACTGTAATGCCCTGGGTTATTACACAGGTACTGAGATTAAACTGGGTTATATCGATCCCAGGCTCGATGGAGCTTGCAGCATGGACCAGGAGACAGATCACCTAACCGTGCCGCCCTCGGAGAAAAGGATAAGGGTGCCTCTTCGGCACTGGGTGGAGAGAAAATTAATAATCTACTAAAATCATGAATCAGGAGACAGACAGAACCGATGTTTTGTTGCTGCGCTCCCTTTGGATGAACGCGTCTTCCAGCTCTGATTAAAATTGTTCCCAGAGAATCCTGAACAGAGGAGGTAGCATAGCAGATAACCTTCCTCTTTTTTATTTCTGTCTCCAGATAAGGAGCTGTGTATTTTTCCGTGGCTAGGTTATTGAATTGTGCACATTCCTCCTCCATGATTTCTCAGCCCCTTTTGTTGTCCGCCATCTATCTTAAAGAGCGTCACCCACATGTCAGGATCATGTGGAGCTTAAATTAAAGAACCTTTTGCAGACAAATAAATTTGCACATGCATCTCAGCAGAAACCAATCACCTTCACTGACAACAACATATGGCGTTATGTAGAAAAAAGAATCAGTGCATATCGCACCACCGACAAGCCTGCGGTAGAAAAGAAATGGCAAAGAACTAATGAATTCATCCCACTCGATTCAACATAATTATGGCTGCAAATTAGTCATTCCCTACATTCACAGCAGAGTAACAGCAGTTCTGAAAATGAATCTTTTTGTCTTCTTTGTGAAAAAAGTAGTAGACAACCATCTAATGTGCCAGAGAGCGAAACAAAATACTGACTGATCCAGTTGAGCTCTTGCAAAACTGTGAAGAGGCCTCTTTCACAAATACAGTGGATGTCTGAAGCAGTGGCGTAAGGTGTTTGTGACGGGCCCCAGTGCACGCTACTTACTATTTAAGAAGCACACACACCATTAGGCGTATATTTCCAAGAATGTGTTAGATTGTACAGTCTAATGAGTTGCATAGGCTACTGTATTGGGAATCAACGTATCCTCATACAACGGTTTGTTTGACATCATAAAAGTTACGTTTTTGGTGCATTTTCCTACAAAATCCAGCAACATGTGTCCATTTCTGCTCGTTGAATACATACAGTCTTTTCAAAACAACCTTCCATCTTCGCAGGAAACAACTTAGTTAGGTTTAGGCAACCAGAGATGGGCAAAAATACATCAAAATGTATTTTGATACAAAATACAAAATACCCCCAAATAAATGTATTACAACAAAATACAAAATACAAAATACTGGTGCCAGAAAATGTAACAAAATACATGTATATTGTATTTAAAATATAGGAAATACTTTTTTCTGGATTTTCTGTTTTCTCACAATTTGGTATAGCAGAGCATTCAGGTTTGGGCTATAATGTACACAAAGCTCTGGTGAACCCCACAAAAAGGAAGAACAGTCACGGAATGTCAGTGTAACTAAGCAAAGCTATTACAAGACAACAACTTGATTGATTATGTATATATATATTTTTATTAATGGGACTTAACAGCCCATAAACTTTGGCGTTGTATCAACAAGAAAATATTCATCACATATGACATACAAGCTCCCAATCTCCCTCTTCTTAAATGATTCTGGCAGTCCCTTCAAAATCATTGCTACTAACAGCCCGTCACTCAATGTCTCACCTGCGTTTCTCAATGCTGTGATGGCGGTCTCTGCGCGTATAACATACTCCGTCACACTCTCACTGCTCGACTTTTGAAGCAAAGTCAGTTCTGTATACACACTAATTACGTGTGGCTTCCCTTTGCCAGCATAATAGTCTCTCAGAATCGTCAGTACTTTCCGCCGATCGTCTGCCGCTTCTCTCATTACTAGCGACAAACTTTTATCATCCAGAAACTGGATTAGCTCTGCGTATGCTTTGGCATTTTTCGTCTCGTAGGCTGCCGGTTCTTCATCCTCGGTGGGCTCATTTAAAATAGTATCCTTTAGCCCTTGCAACCGAAGATGGCCCAAAAATTTCGTCTCCCACAGTTCATAATTTCGCCTACTCATGGTGCTAGCATAGTATGCGAACTCTCACTGGACACGCGGTACGTTGCGACTTTTCTCTCGGTGGTACTTCGCTGGATAATTTTCTCTGGGTGACCCTGGGTAGCTCTGGATAACTCTGGGCCCATAACCTGTTAGCAGATGTAGATTGTACAGCGATGCTGGCGTGTATACCCAGTGCTAACCCGAATGTAATTACGGAGGAATAAAACAACGTGGGGCATCACTTCTGTTCAGTGGAACTCTTTTTTCAAAGTAAAACTTTATTGACACGTCACCTTCAGCACCTCTTATTGGCTGTTCTCTTTGTCCATCACACAGTATCTGAATTAACTCTATAAAGCCTGCATATGACAATACAAATAGATAACATATAATTGAGAACACATTTCTACGTGCAATGCCTACCCTGTGAACATTGGTTCCAGTGGCGGCTGGTCAATAGGGGGCCATGGGGCCTGACCCCACCTTGAGCCCCAAAAAAAAAGAAGAAAAGAAAATCCTGTGTTTTTATTTTGAAGGGGATTTTGTATGCAGCCTGTCTGCTCATCATCTCCGCTTGTGTGCACGGCTCAAAACGCGCAGCTAGTGGGGCTGGCCCCACCGAGGCGGGTCTATGAAGCAGTTTAGCCAATTGCTGATTAAAGATAGAAATGAGTGACATACAATTTACCCAATCAGCGTCCTCAAATAGATTCAGAGTGGGGCCAAAATGATTTGGCCCCAAGCTGCGCGTTCTCGTCAGGAGAAGTCTCCACAGGCGAGCGCGAGCGCTACTCCCCCAAGACCCGTTTGAGAGGAGAAGTTTTAGGAGAAACTACAGGCCAAAGAGCTGACCCCAGATAAGCCTGACCTCACAATCAGACAGCAGACTAGCGGGAAAAGGAAGCAGTACATGAAGCTTCTCTACTAGCTGTACCAAACAGGTTTGGCTAGCTGGATGCAGTCATGCTAATAACTTAAAACAACGGGAACAGATCCAGCACGGACAGTTACGGGAGTGCGGGATGAGGAGGTAAGGAAACATGAAAAAACCAGGTTTGGGAGTGAGGGATGAGGAGGTAAGGAAACATGAGAACACCAGGGCACACATGAGAACTCTGTCAAGCTACATATTAGGCAAAGTGAACATCTTTTCTTCTACATAGTTGTCCTCAGTCTCATCTGCTTAACTTGGTCATGGAGGCATCAATATTTAATTGAGATGGTAAATTAACAGTGAAAACTCATCATAGCTTATATCTATATATGCATTTTATATTAATATATATATATATATATATATATATTGAATTGCCTGTGAGGGTGACAAAAATAAGATGTTATTTACTGCTTTTTTTCGTGTTGGAATAAATGTTAAATATTTAACTGCAAAGTAGTAATGCGTGTTTGATACCTTAATTTGTTTGCATTAAACCATACTGGGATTTTCCACCAGCCGCCACTGATGTCACAGTTCCGTTGTTCTCATACTGCACACTCACTAAGATAGCAAGCCTGCAGTTTAAGTACTTCAGAGATCCTACAGCATCGTCCTCCTTTACTGGGACCCCAAAAAGAGGAATTTTAGGAAGCTTTCAATTAAAAATGAATATTTATACTAAGATGAGAGTCCACAATACCTTTTACATTTTAAATATTAAGCAGAGCATCCTTTGTCGCAAAATAATATGGACCAAGTCAAAGAAAAGTCATATTACAGTATGTCTAAAAAGTTTAAGTATTGTATATTGAAAAAAGTCATATAAAGTATGTCCAAAACGTTTTTGCCAAATCCATGCAGCATAGCTAAATTGCAGCTAGCTGGCTAACCTTAGCTTGCTTGCTCGCTAACGTTGTAGCTAGAAAAATATGAATTACTTCACAAGCTAAAAAAGTCATAGTTTAGCTTTAGCATGTCGAATAAAGTAATAAATAAGTCACAGTATAGCATATTGAATAAAGTCATAGTAGGCCTATATTATGTCAAAAAAAGTCATAGTAGTAAAATGTAAATTGGGTAATAGAAAGACTTATTATTATTATTATTTGTCTTAATAACTATTAACCACCAAATACTTCAGTTCAAAACAGTTTTAAGGTCTTAAATCCATCAACTGACTAATTCCCAAACTCAGGAGCAGGTGAGATTGGATGTTGCTATAGTTACCATCAAGTACACGGGATGCAATATATTAGCATTTGAATATGAATTTGCAAACATAGACAGCTTAACAATGTTAAAAGGAGAATTTGTTGAGTTACTTGCAACAGCTTAAACTTTTGTTCTGACTTGTGACTCTGCAAAGCAATAGACACATTTTATTTGTAATATACAGTGTTATTTCATTACTGCTAACTGGTCATAATGTGTGGAGTTTTGTGAAAACTGTGCCATGGAAAACATAGTGAACGCTGGACTAGCAAATAGTGAATTCATAAAAGAAGACATTATCTGCCCTTGAGAATAGAATAGAATGCTGGATGGAACACGCACTGTTCTCTGACTCGAATAAATTAGAATGTTGACGTGTCATCTTATGTATGAAGCCAGGTTAATATGCAAATTAAACTCAGTATCTTCCAAAACTTTACAGAGGACAGCCGGACAGCTCTGAGGCTCTGAGGTAGGCCGTGGGAAAACAACTGCTCATAATTTATAGTACAGTTTTATTTTATTTGACTGTGGTCAGACTTCCTGGGGGGCTCCCTGTTGACGTGAAGGTCTATCATCCGGCTAGTTGGCTGAGGCTTTTCAACCTATTACAGTCGGGTGTTGCCCTTTCATGTAAGCAGATTCATGCTCACTGTGTTGAGCTGTTTGGAGAGTGTCCTGCAGTATATGTTAACAACTACATTCTGGATAGTAGCCCATGGCTTCTCGGAACCAAAGGTGACGGTGAGCGTTCGAACTGTGGGGAAGACTCGGTAGCGCTCTGCCAACTGCAGTTGTAGAAATGTTGTATAGTATGGAAAAAAAACAACTCCACAGAGGACAGCTGGATAGCTCTGAGGTAGGCCGCAGCATATTTTCAGAACTGCCCCCAGGTAGTAGCTGGCTTCTCGGAGCCAATGCTGACGGTGAGTGTTTGAACTGGGGGGAAGACTCAGTCGCGCTCTTGAGTCCTGCCAATGATAGGTCACTGTGTGGCTTACTTCGCTGGGTGGGGCAAGCCGCAGGCTGCCGTCAGCAGAGTGTAAAGATGGTCGGCCAGTTTTCAGTGCTACCTGGGGGCAGGAAGTCTTTGTGCCAGTCTGCCTCAGAGCTCACTTCAAGCTTCCCGTGGGTCTGATGTAGGATGCTGTGGTAAGATACTTGCACCAAACTCCTGTCGTGTAAACCAGTAGCATATCTGACCTGTAACTTTGGATTCAGAATAGACTTTGACTGCTACCACTTTTTGTTATTTGGCTCAGGATGTTTGGTGCCACCAGACTGATTTTAGGATTACCAAATCCCTCCTTGAATATCAAATTGTTCACATTGATTATTAACTTAGTAGAATAAAAAAGAGCTTAGCTTACAGGAGAGAAAGGGAAATGTAGACATCTTTATTTAAAAAATATAATGAAATTAAATGTATTATAGTCGTCATTATATACATATGAAATTCAAGCTCTGCATTTAACCAATCCCTAGCATATTGGGAGCAGTGGGCTGGGTTTAGTGTCTTGCTCAGGTATACTTCGGCACAGGACATGTAGCAGCCAAGGATGAAACCGCCGCCCTTGCGGTTACCGGACGACCCCCTCTACCCAATGAGCCACGGTATTTATAATCACACAGTTGTAGAAATGTTGTATAGTATGGAAAAAAAACAACTCCACAGAGGACAGCTGGATAGCTCTGAGGTAGGCTGCAGCATATTTTCAGAACTGCCCCCAGGTAGTAGCTGGCTTCTCGGAGCCAATGCTGACGGTGAGTGTTTGAACTGGGGGGAAGACTCAGTCGCGCTCTTGAGTCCTGCCAATGATAGGTCACTGTGTGGCTTACTTCGCTGGGTGGGGCAAGCCGCAGGCTGCCGTCAGCAGAGTGTAAAGATGGTCGGCCAGTTTTCAGTGCTACCTGGGGGCAGGAAGTCTTTGTGCCAGTCTGCCTCAGAGCTCACTTCAAGCTTCCCGTGGGTCTGATGTAGGATGCTGTGGTAAGATACTTGCACCAAACTCCTGTCGTGTAAACCAGTAGCATATCTGACCTGTAACTTTGGATTCAGAATAGACTTTGACTGCTACCACTTTTTGTTATTTGGCTCAGGATGTTTGGTGCCACCAGACTGATTTTAGGATTACCAAATCCCTCCTTGAATATCAAATTGTTCACATTGATTATTTACTTAGTAGAATAAAAAAGAGCTTAGCTTACAGGAGAGAAAGGGAAATGTAGACATCTTTATTTAAAAAATATAGTGAAATTAAATGTATTATAGTCGTCATTATTATTATTATTATTATTATTATTATATATATATATATATATATATATTGAATTGCCTGTGAGGGTGACAAAAATAAGATGTTATTTACTGCTTTTTCTCGTGTTGGAATAATGTTAAATATTTAACTGCAAGGTAGTAATGCGTGTTTGATACCTTAATTTGTTTGCATTAAATCATACTGGGAAGTTTGCTGAAATTGATTGGATGGCCCTACCTAGAACAGACGGCGGAGCAGAGCCTTGAGCCTTGACTGCGAAGCCTTGTGCCTTGACGCTGGAGCCTGAGTGTAGACGGCGAAGCCTTGAGCCTAGACGGCGGCCGCTTGAGCCTTGACGCCGGGAGCTTTGCCTTCATGGCTCCGCCGAGCGGAGCAGCTCCACCAATCCGACAGGTTCCGCCGAGCATCAGGCTCGGTGGAGCGGCACCGCCGATCCGACAGTATCCACGAGCGTCCGACGAGCGGCTCTGCTGATCCGACAGGTTCTGCCGAGCGTTAGCCTCGGCGGAGCAGCACCGCCGATCCGACAGTCTCCTGAGACTGTCGGCTCGGTGGAGCTTGTCGGCATTGGCGGAGCCTGTCGGCATCGGAGGAGCCTGTCGGCATCGGCGGAGTTTGTCGGATTCGGGAGTTTGTTGGCAATGGTATAGGCCTGTCGGTTCAGTGGAGCTTGTGTGCCAGGCGGAGCTTGTGGCTCGGCGGAGCTTGTCGGCATGCCTGTCGGACTAGACGGCGGAGCGGAGCCCGTCGAGCCTGTCTGCACTTGACGGCGGAGCGGGGCAGGGTGGGGCGGAGCGGGATGGGGCGGGGCGGAGCCCGTCGGCAGTTGACGGCGGAGCGAGCCTTGACTTGACGGCGAATGGTTTACACATTTGCTGTGTTGTGCTTTTTAGAGTGTATATTGCTCTTCTAATTGTGATATGTAGAAGTGCTTGACGTGTTAAAACCTGGCCACAGCTCACAAATATATATATATATATGTGTAGCCAGGCGAAGTGGGTGTAGGAAGGTTTTTGTACTGTCACTTTAAGAACCGTGAAGCGTGAGCTACGCGAGAGGACTGAGTTCACGCGACATGTGTAAATAAAGAGCGGGAATCAGAGGCTGCTGAGGACTGAGCTGATTAGAAATACCTGAACTACGGGTCAGCGTAAGTTACGAATAAATGCAGAATCACCTTGAAATTGGGGTTAACTGTTTGTTGTTAACTGGTGTTAAGTTGTACGCATCTGGTGTTGAGTTGTGTACATCTGCCTCGTTTAGAGGGGAGACGGAAGTTGCCGTCAGTTCCATGGGTGTGGATCAGAGCGCACAGGTCGATTGCTGATGAGGGAGTGAGGGAGTGATAAATTGTGTTCCTGTGTAAATGAATGTTATCTGCATATCTTGGAGAGTTGAACAGCATGGCCCAGATGCCGAGGTTCTTTGTTTCTGTTTGTCAGGAGGAAGCCACTACTGTTGTGTTTTATATGTAGCTATATGTATATCGTAACCTTAAATTCAGTAAAAATCAATGGTTTAGGTTTGCTGTAAATTGTAAAGTGCCTTAAAATCTGACTAATTAACGCTGTACTCTGTGAGTGCAGTCGGGGGGAAATAAAAAAAGACCTGTTATGTAAATACACTTAATCAGAGCGTTATGTGCTAATTAGCGGAGTTGCGAGTTACAGGTTTTGAAGGGTTTAAAACTCCAGGCGGGGCGCTCTAGCACTCGCCTGTACAAAGGAATGAGAAAACTGTAACTCTGAAGGACACGCTTGGGCAACTATACACTGATATCAAATCTTGGAGTAAACTGCCAGCTGAGAACAGTACGTACCACAGCTTGAGATAGCAAAACGTAGAGTCACACTTTGGAGCCTGTTAGGCTAGGCTTTCACAACATACACACACACTGAAGACGCATCGAAGGAGGATCCCGGACGAGAGCCAGTGTGAGCGGATATGCTCAGTGCTCCAACCAGGCCGTCGCTCTGCTAAAATCGATCCCGCCTGCAACTTGACTTTGACCAATAGGCTCCTCTAAGGAGAACCTACAAAACTTACCGCGCTGCCGTGTCCAAGCGCCTTTTCACGTTGCTCTCACTCGGAGAGGAACTGTTAGGACCGTGCACGTTTAACTGCTCGGCTAATATCTCTGTGATAAATAAAACTATTGCTTGAATCTACGTAAACGCCTCGAACTCAATTCGTTAACTTGTCTACACAACAGACCCACATAAAATCTAAATGTATCTGAGTGTTTGGTCTCATCCTTTTAATTAGGCCACATATATACAGAGGGGACGAGTCAGGGTGCAGGACCCTGGTAAATAACATTCTTGTCTACGGAGAAGAGAACAACCTCATCCTCAACACAGACAAAACCAAAGAAATAATAATAGACTTCAGGAAGAATCCTCCCCCTCTACAGCCTCTTATCATCAAGGGGACCGAGGTGGAGAGGACCGACGGCTACAGATTCTTGGGAATGCAGGTTACTTCGGACCTGAGCTGGACTCCTAACACCACAGCCACAGTAAAGAAAGCCCAGAAAAGGCTTTATTTCATCAGGCTGCTCAGGAAAGCTGGTCTGAGCCGTCGCCCTCTCACCCAGGCCTACAGAGGACTGGTAGAGAGCACCCTCACCACAGGCATCACTGTCTGGTATGGCAACACCACACAGGCAGAGAGGAAGGCTCTGCAAAGAGTCATAAAGACAGCGGCGAGAATCACAGGGACAACACTTCCTTCCATGGACTCAATGTATGGGCAGCGCTGCCGGAAAAGAGCAGAGGGAATCATCAGAGAGATCACTCCACCCAGCTCACTCTCTGCTCAGACACAAACACTGCACCTATAACTTGAGGCACAGCAGAGCGGACAGCATCATCACCCACAGAACACGTTTTTTCAACAGCTTCTTCCCTGCCACAGTCAGAATGATGGCAAAATAAAAAGGCTGAAAAATGTGTAAAACAATAATCCACTTTACTTCACCTCACCTAACATGTGCAATATTATTATCTATGAAAAGGTGCAATATTCTTATGTGTGCAATATCCCCACCATAACCTTCTTCCACCTCTCAAAATGTGCAATATTCCCATACACAGGTACTCATTCTCCATATTATGTTATTTATTATGTATAGTGTTTTTATACTTGTATATCTTTCTTCTATTTATAAAGTGTTTTTATCCTTACTTTTATCTTCACTATCTTCTAATGTTGACCCAGAGAGCTCTGCACAAATAATTCCAATGTTGGTCTATGTGCAAATGGCAAATAAAGAACCTTGAACCTTGATCTTGAACCTTGATATATGTATATATATATATATATATATATATATATATATATATATATATATATATATATATATATTAACAACAGTAAACGTACTAATAAACTAATAGACAGTAAACGTACTAATAACATACTGATGAAACAATAATCCACTACGAGTAAAATACCTGCAATCAAAACCTTAGTCAAGTATGTTATTATCAGCAAAATGTACTTTAAGTGCAGAAAGTAAAAGTACCCGTGCAGTAAAATGTACATTATTTGCCCCTGACCTGTAGTGCAATCTGAAAATCTGAAAAGTCAGAGTGATATCCGGTTTATCCAAAGACGAGGTTTGTAACCAATTATATGTAGAGATACAAGGGAGACTGGGTCCGCCCACTTACTGTCAAAAAGAAAAACTACTCGCGAGCGAGCAGGAAAAAGACTCACGAGCGAGCAGGTTTAAACTTCGCGAGCGACTTTTGCTCGCTGAGTGATATAAAAGCGCTCGTCAAAGTAACAGCGCGGCTGTTTGATTTTCGCTCGCGCATGGATCTCATTTGCGCTCTCGGATTTTGACAGTGATTTGCCTTCATATTGACTCACCATTCTGAATAATGTTTTAGTGCTTAGTTTTTACTCGCTCCCGTGTCCTCTTGATAGCTGGGTTGCAACTACATGATGGTTGAAAGCACTCATAATTATATGACAGTATTATTAGTACACCATAGCATATCATTATTGTAGAACATGATTAAGGTGGACTCATGATAAGAATAGAGAGAATCACACATAATTTATTTTCACTGCTTCAATTGATTGAATTACTGATTATGAATAATACATATACTAATATGCCCATACACAGATTCGCACACGCATATTCAAACTCCTAGTTGTATATGGTAAACTACACATACATGTATATACACATATATATAGTACATGATACATAAGCGCATACAGTACATATATCCTCATAAGTATCTATTAATTCGTATCAGTTAGATACTCTTTGGGCTTGTTTTTATCTACTTATTCTGAAAGAGTTGAGATAATAATTTTCGCTATAAGATCTCATTGGATGATGCATTCCATTAAGCCTACTGCCAGCAGGCACATTTAAAGAAATATCATCTGATTGATTGGGGTGATGAGGCACTTAAAATTAACCTATACATTTTCCCAACACTTACGCATTTAACTTCCTCATATGCGTTCATGATCATCTCCTGCTCATCAGCGGACAAAAAAGAGGCTCTTTCTTTGAGTTTATTGGCCGTTGTACTGTTAGAAAATCATGGTTTCTGGTTCGAATTAACGAGATTGTTTGAGCGCGGATCAGCCTTTGAGGACGCGAGATAGCCTGACATCAATCATCGGGTTAATTTAAGCTGGATGATAGGACATTTGATTGACTTAGTTGAACCACGTACGAGGAACGGGGCCCAAGCCAGAAGGGGGCGATAGCGGAGCAGCTGATGTCACCCACTCTGACCTCCAGCTGTTCTGCTTTAGGCAAACATTTCACACTTAAGTCCTTATAAGCCTCACAAATGTGCCTTCTGATACAAAATTGATAACTTAAAACAGATATTTAGTCCTTTTGCACGTTTAGGAAATACAACTTAGCTCCAAACACTAAGAGAGCCCTAAAGCTCTCTCATTCATTGTAATGTTATTTAGTTATTTCACATCTGAAAGTCTGTGACACATTCCCCTGCACCTCAGACAACAGTATGTTGGTTGATATATCTTCTCCTAAAGACATCTAACCAACATGTTTCATTACAACGGCTTACTGACACTATACTCATCTCTACATTTCAGGTTCTTTGGACTTTAGTTGGTGTTAATGAAAGAGGACACAGACAAGACTGAACTCAAAATACTTAAAATCGAACAAAGTGTTTATTCATAACAGGAGTATTCTGACGCAGCAGATCAATACGAGCTCGGACCTCATCAAAACTATCTGTGACAGCAAAGAAAAAGGCGCTCCCCAAGGGGGAGTCACAATGATTTATATGTTCTTAAGGGCATTTTGTGATTGGTTGACTATTGGTGGAGGCGGCTCTTGGTTTAAACTTTCTGAGGGCCTCATTGGTGCACAGGACGTCCGTCCCCACCGGCACACGATGAGTCAGATCAGTGTGTGTGTGTGTGTGTGTTTGAGAGTTCATTCTAAAGCCAAGGTCGCTTAACTACTTCTTAGTCGAAACTGTTATTTTGTACCAGGCAGTGGCAAGACCGGGGAGTACCTGGTTCCTGTTTTGTATTAGATAATGAGGGGGGCCCTGCGCAGGTGGAATACACTGCCTCACTCTGTGACTTTACACTTAGAGACATATTATGATTACTGCACATAGCATATGGTTTAAGCTTCACTAAATGTGTTTACGAATATATAGCAGTGTTTACAAATATATAGCAGTGTGTGTTTACAAATATATAACATATTTGTTTAAGCTTATTCTTAATGTTTACATTGGCCAAGACTAATATTTAAAGGCAGTTTAAGATTTTATTGTCATGAACACTTGTATACTAAAAGAAGAAAAGTTCTAAACAAGTTAACAAAAAGAAACATGTTTAATAAAAATAATTTGATGTAGATTAGTTCAGTAGACACATCATATGTTCTACAATAAGAACATTTCATATCATTATGCCTTCAACACAGAAGCAGATCCACTCTGCTCAGTTTCTGGAGATTCTCCACGTGAAGTTGCTTTGCTTAAATAGCTAGCTACTCGACTGATAAGTTAACTTGCTAAACACTGGCTATGCACTAGCCTAGACAGCATGCTAGCGTCATTAGCATATTAGCATCGATCGCTCGCATGTTAGCATCGATCGCATAGCTTGATATTATAACCATCAGCCATGTATATAGCAATAGGCTATGTAGCCAGACCCAGACATAAGTTTATACATCAAGCTAGTTGACATCTGTCACACTCAGATACAATATTTAACTTGACAGACAATCCGTTGAACTTGAAGATCTGAAGACTGAACTCGTGAACTGTTTTTTTGTTTCGTGGAGAAAGTATTTTTGAGTATTTTAAAATACAAAATTACTCCACTCTAAAGTAATTTTGTTACAAATTATTTAATCGGCCCTATCAAATACAAATGACAAAATACTCAAAAGTAATTGAAATACGTATTTCAATTACATGTAATAGAAATACTGCCCATCTCTGCCTTAGGCAACAAAACTACTTGGTTCGGTTTAGGAAAAGATATGTTAGGTTAAGGACGAGATCGTCATTTGGGTTAAAATGCTTTTACTGAAGTACGCAAGTTACGTGACAAATACATCTATATTGACTTGTTTCACACGGGGAACGAACAGCGGTCTCTTGGGTGACAGATCGGCTTTTGTTGAACCCAACCACTGCCCCTCCTGTCCACCTTGTGTGGTCTTGTGCATCCTGATTTAAGATTATGTGGAACACATATGATTTGATTTGGATAAGAACAGCCTGAGGAAATAGCTCTCACTATCACCCCCCCCCCACCCTATAGGCCCCCGTGCAAATGCACTGCCTGCACTCGTTATTTTTACGCCCCTGGTCTGGAGTGCTTTTCCAAACAGCAGATAAGACATACAATAATAGAAGCACATGCAGGGAGGGAGACAGTATTACTCGACCAGCCAGTGCTTACTGAAAAGCCAGCACACATAAAATGTTGTCATCAGTCCTCCTCCATCTCTGTGCAGTCACCCACTCTTATATATGCAAATAAATCCTGACTCACGCAGCGAGGAAAGTCAATGGCACTACACAGGCTGCGATGAATAACAGGAAGAATGATTAGTTACATTTGATTTAGGAAATGAAAAGGATTTTTAAAAGTTTTCCAATTAGAGTGTGTACTTATTCTACATGGCAATAAAAGATCCATCATCAAACGTGTCATTTCAGACTCACTGGCTTGAAAATGGGGTGACATAAACCACTGAGAGCACACACGGAGAGGCGGTCCTGCTGCTCTTTACGACTATTGAAAAGCCAACGCATAACAATTACAACCAGCAGGTCACCGTTTTCCATCCTCCGGGGTCATGCTGTCTCTCACTCTGAAATGCAAGTGCATCCTGGCTCATGTAGAGTCTATTTATACTGAAGCTACCAGCGTAGAGTGGGTCATAATATTCTCTGGTTAGAAGGAGAGCCTGGACTCAATTTATGGGGAATCATGACGCTCACTCGCATATCCGATTTACCTGGATCATAGGATTTGTCCTTAATTCTATGGGGCTCATGAATAGCACAGCTCACTTGAATGAATTGATTAAGGTAATGTGGGACATCTTTAAAATGTGAACTGACAAAACATGACATCTGAAGACAACATGTCACTTTGGATTTGGTGTAGCTGTGATGGCCCCATTTCTTTTTATAGATGACAATATTGATTTTTGAGAAAATAATAGGTAGATCAATTTTAATAATGACAAATTGAAATAGTGGATAGTTGCAGCCCGTGTTTTATTGATTTAGTTTTTTATTTAGATGAAATAAACAAGATAGAACATTTTAATTACTAAGCTTTGGTGATGGTAGGCAGATTCTGTTTCCATTGGTCAGAGCAAGGCTAGCTTTGTCCTTCGGTTTTCAGCCTTTATGCTAAGCTAAGCTAACCATCGGCTGGCTGTAGCTTTAGGGTATCGTTCTTCTCATCTGTTTTTTGCAAGTAATCAAATAACTTTGACTTTATCTTATCTTTTTTTTTACTTTCCATATTAAATATTAAATTGACTGATCCAATATGTATTCAAATGTGTTAGAGATTAAATAATTCTCGTCTTTTCTATTTAAAAGATGATTAGTTGTGAAAAATGTGTTTTTCCAGATCAGATTGCAAACTTGTGATAACTACATGTTCTACCTCTCCTTTCATTAGCCCCATCACTAAAATGGTGTGACAGCGCAGCTCGTCACAGGCACATGATGTTGACATTTCCCTGCAAAATGTCTGTGCAGTGTGGAGCCAAGGTCTGAATAATGAATACAGATTTATTAGCAGCCTTGATGCCCTTCCCCCGACAGGCAGACTGTGTCCTCGCTCAGCCCGCTCTGCAGATTGTTCACTGATTTCCGCGCTCCACTCTGCCAGTCTTCACATCCTCACAGAAAACACTGCACAACAAGTAATTGCTGTTTCATACTGTACAGAGATGCTTATACTCGTCTATACTCTGTTCATGAGATAGAACATTTAAATTGACGCAGCTGGGACAAATAACCCTCAGTACCATTACATAATACAAAACCAATGAGGGTGATGGTCTTTTTACATTACAGTATGATTATAATATGTATTACATGAAATTCCTTAAATTAGACAATATTATGTTTATTTATCCATATAACTTGTCTCAAAGGGCAAGCTTATGTTATGTTTTAAAACAAATGTTCAAGTTGTAAGTGCAGTTAAAGCTGCCCGATACTGAAGTCAGAGCATATCTATTGCCTCCACACGGCTCTCAGACGGCTGAGACCAAACAACCTGGACCATTAGTGTTTTTCTCCTTTGGCAACTCACACCCGAATGACATTCATCCGCAAGCACGGCCTGTGCTCTGAATGTCGCAATACGATTTCTGAAATTGAATTTTCCAAAGCCAGAGAAATCTAATAACGTCCCCGCTAATGACAATTGAGACAGAAGAGAAGACTGAATTGCTTTTGTTTGGCTTTAGGTGTTCCAAAAAGTCAATATCCATTATATATTTGGGGTTCAGACCAACAAGACATCATATGATACGAACATGATTGACCGTTTTGCTGAGGGGGTGGGGGGGGGGGGGGGGGGGGGTCAAGGAACCAAATCTGCACCTCTCTGACGCAGTCTAAGCTGAGCGATGTAAACTTCAATATGCTAGTATCATTGTGGGGATATTGAATTACATTATATTGTGTTCACATTATTTTGTCTTTCTTCTATAATTTTTGCAGCAAGGCATGCGCTGAAGTGATAAGTCCTGGACAGGGAACAGTTTGTGGCTTGTATTGTTTTGTATTCATGTAGTGATGCAGTTGTTATTATAGACAGTTAAACGAAGGACAAGCTGCTGCCGAACGGTATTTTTTGGATTCGTGGATGTGTATCGAGTTCTCTGCGAATGCCGGTGACGGTGGTGAACCTCAAGCAGAAAACTGGGAGCTGGGTTGGATGCGCACAAGAAAATAAAGACAGACAAAGGAACAGACGAGAGACGACATGAGAACAGCAAATCGCAAAAAAAAAATACCAAGAACTAGCGAACAGAAGACATTAAAATAAAAGAATAAAGTTAAAGTGGCATCATTATGGGCCCAGAATGGTGCCAACATCTTGTCTGAAATCCTACACTTACAAAAAAACACAAACGTTCTCAGAGTCATTAAATTCACCGTCCAGAAATTACTGCAGCCACTTATAATCGCAATGAATGGGGCAGTATGGATTCTGCCTGAAGCACACAATCTGTAGAGTGATGAGCAAGACAACGGGAGTGTACGAAGAAGGCCTCCAGGCTTCTTATAGTAGCCGAAGTGGGACCACAAACAGTGAGGTTTGGGATCTGAAGTAATACGATCTTCATTAAAATGCATCAAAAATATTGCTGTTACACAAGAGATGCTCCACTGCTGCAGGCTGTTCGGCATGTATTATAGAAGAGACAGTTAGAAGAGGATTTTCCTCTCAACTCTTTCTGGCTTTTAATTCATCTTTAAAAAAACATAGATACAAGGAACTGGTGTGACTGCAGCAGCAACTGTTGAGATTCATCGTTTAAGAGGATGAGTGGTCCTGAATTTGGTGATCCACTGGCCTTTGGTCTAGCACAGGGGTCGGCAACCTTTACTATCCAAAGAGCCATTTTGCCCTATTTTCCACTAAATAAAATGTGTCTGGAGCCGCAAAAGCTATTTGATATCACAGCTTATAAAGTTTTATCTATAGTTATATTAAATATACACAAATTATAGTTTGTTGTATTTATGAAATTATAGAACAAGAATTAAGACAATTCTTGGCATTTTACGTGTTATAACAATATCAAGCTCTTATGAAGAGGAGAGTTTGCTGCAGCAGTTGAGGAATCGCTTTTTTCTCTCTTCTCCATCGTGATACTTTACAGTAAATGCTGTGTGTTTGTTCTGGAAGTGTCTTTCAACATTACATTTTTTGTTGTTTGCAAATTTCTCGCCACATATCAAGCATACAGGTAAGCCAGCATCGTTGGCAGTGAAAGCAAATGAATACGTCCACGCAGAATTAAAAGCTCTATTTTCCTCCGTGACTTTTATTTTTTTGGATTCATCCATTGATAGTTTACCGAGGGCGGGGGTCTGCAAATCATGATTAGCCGCCTGCAGGGAAAGGCTCCTGACAGCGACGTAATAGGATGTGACACACATTTTAGTTGACAACATATTAAAACATTTTTTTTATTTTCAGTGACACAGTATCACCTCAAACTCCAAGATAAGAGGTGTTCCCTTTGAAAGATTGCCCACTGTGCAAAACATACATAAGAAATTATATTTTTATATTATATTATATTATATATATAAATATATTTATTTCCATGTTATTTTTTGTCAAAGCCTGAGGCCATGTTCACACTCGTCCGTTTCCATTTGAAAACGCATACATTTACACTGAGCGTCCACACTACGCGCACCGAGGAGTAGTGTAAGTCCAGGGTTGCCTCTTCGTGTGGACGCTCGTAAACGCATGAGTTTAGAAACGATGACGTAGACGCCCACGTTCGGTACTTGATTGGTTCTTAGCAGTCACGACATGACCTTCCCTGATTTGTCACGCCCCTATCACGTGACCCTTTCCCGGAAGATCACAAACAACAACATTGATTACCGATCGACTAGCAGGTTAATTCAACATGGACAACTGATTACAGGTGTTGCTGACCTTGTTGTCTGTACTAGCAGCTGTTGAGTAGTTAAAGTCTGAATTTCTGCGGAGGAAGCAGCTGTTATTGGAGCGATTAGCGAGTGGCGTGTCCAGCGGGGTTATCAACCCTACGGAGCGGCCGTCTGAAGTCACGGTTAGCGGCTTTGAGGAGGACTGACACAAAACGGAGGACTTTCCTTTTCTTAGTAATGCTTATTTTGTTTTGCACAACTATTGTGAAGTCCGCAGATAAAATGTAAAGGAACAAAACATTGATTTCTCTCCAGTAGGACAGAGACTTCAGCCACCAGAAGAGCTACGAGTGAGAGACGTGTGTTGACCACATTTATGGACCCGTAATCTAGTAAACTTTCATGTGTAAGTCTTAATTTTAAAGTAAGTTTGATGTGTGTGTGAGAGAGAGAGAGAGAGAGAGAGCAACACCCGTAGCGTTGTAACTAAGTCTGAAAAATAAAACTTCTAAAACGTTACAGGAAATCTGTCTGTTTGAGTTTATAGAGGAAGATTTTAGAGTAAGATCGTAAGTCATTCTTAAAGACTACTTTATTACTCTGTCATATTTTTTTTAACTAAGCAACCAATCTACTTCCTGTTTACACCGGCACCATCACGCCCAGTGTATGTCTAGTCACGTGATATTCGTTTTCAGGCGTGTTAGTCTGGACGGAGATAATTTCTAAAACGATGCTGAAACGCCGTGTGGATGGAGACCGTCTTTGTTTGTTAAAACTCTGTTTTAAAACAAAAACGTTTTAGTGTGGATGTAGCCTCAGGGAGTCACAGCAGAGGGGCCGAAGAGCCGCATGCGGCTCCGGAGCCGCGGGTTGCCGAGCCCTGGTCTAGCACCATCATACAGTTTTTACTTGTGCACAAGTACAAATTCTAACTGACACGTGTGCGCGCCATGAAACAGTGATGCAACAATTCAACTTTTTCTCTCACCGATTATGATCCTTGAACTCAGTTTAGATAGAGAGTACCAGTTCTGATATCAGTGCTCTGTTATTTTCCCCAAATCTATAAACCTTACTGAGTGGAACTCACTGGGATTATTTGTAGGTAAAGTAACATGAGGCCATGGATTACTGTGAAGTTCAAGACTGAACTGTGACTGAATTAATGGAACTGAGAGGAGAAACGTTTCATTTGATTGTGACATTGCCAACGAAGCTGTATTTAATGGATTGGTCACATCATGACAGATACTCAATAATAATGTCAAAGCGTGGTAACATTGGAGAAAACCAGCAAGAGTACACTACAACGAGCCAGCAGCACTTGCGCCAAAAGTTGCTAAACATATACCCAGAGTTGGAGTCTGCGGCCATGTTCAGCCGTGCTTTGAGCTGATCACGAAGCTACCGGATATAAAAAGGCTTATCATCAGCAAAGTTCTAACAATTCATCCTGTGGGGGACATGAATGTCTGAACCAGATTTCATGACAATCTATCCAATAGTTGCCAAACCATTTCACTCAAAACCACAAAAGGAAATCCAGGGGACCACTAATGTAAAGTGTGGTATTGTGGATCACAAATGGCTGAATAACGTTGTATGATAATCAATCCAACAGTTGTACGTCAGTGGTGGTGGTTTTGTACCCTTATTAAAATTCACTGTTGTGAACCTTTCCTGTAAACACAAGCATCTCAAGGCTCATTCTCAAACATAACCATTTATTTTTTTAAACCATTATGTCTCAATCTAACTTTCTGCTTTAATGGATCAGGCGCAGCGCTTCTATCCATTACCCTGGTGGGATCCATAATTTAACCCGGCTGGATTTGTGCGGGCTCCACGCAGCCGTACATCCAATCCCATCAGCAGCGCCGGAGGGGAAATACATCCAAACACGGATCGCTGACGGACACGGAATGACACGAAAGATGGATGAGGCTTTAAGAAAGGGGGGGACGGTGTGTGGAAGGCAGGCAGTGTGAGAAAAATACCAACACATTTCCCTGAATGAATTACATTTTAGGTTTTGTGTTATTTCTTTCTATTCATCAGTTGACACTCAGTTAGCATTTTTATTTATTTTTGTGTTTTTGAGTGTGAAAATAAGCAAATGTCTTTAAACATATCAGAATGAAACCAAACATCCCTGTGCTTGCATTCACAGTAGCACATTTCAAATTTCAACAAAGACATGTAGAACGTATGCCCCCCCAGCTATTAAAAGCTGCATAGTATTTGCAGCATTATTTGGTGTGTTTGTGTGGAGGAGTTGTAGGGAGCGCATTGGACGGTGGTCACATGACAGAGTCATATTTAAAAGAAAGGAAACGAGAGACTCGAGCACCAGATGCGGGCTGATGCGTGCCGAGGATCCGGCTGAACTCAGCTCTCCTCTGCTGCCTCCAGCAGGCTGCTGAACAGGGACAGTTCAGTTATTTTTAAACAACAGCGCTATCCCACCAACGCGAATATCATCATCATCACTATAGCAGCGAGGAAGCGCGTGCATACAGGACACTTCTCACAATTCTCCAAAAGAAGAGGTAAGAGAAAACTAACTTTCCAAAGCAATCATTTCGGTTTAATTATTGCTTCGTGAGTGTAATCCCGCGTTGATCCGAGTGTTCCAAACCCAAATAACAACTGGACTCAACACAGTTCTTGCAATATCTCATCAATGAATCTCACGCGTGCCGTGTCTGAGCATGCGCGCGTGACAAAGGAGGGGGGCAGTTAGAAACGAGAAACTATCCTAAATTGCAAGGTGTCTTGTAATGACTTCCGGCTATAGGATTACATGCTCGCAGTTACCGCAGCAACCTTATTAAACCTTTGATGTGTTTAAAAATATGAACTGAATTCAGCCTTTGCCAGTAAATGTAGCATTCACATTTTCAATTAGCAATCCCCAAATAAGGTATTATATATAGGAAAATGCATTCAGTTGTAAATGATTTAATATGCAGAAACAATCCGGCCCAATCCCCCCCCCCCCCCCCCCCATTTTTCATTAGCTGTATTTTATTCCAGTAGATATTCTTTTCTACAACAGTAGTGAGTTTGAAACTCAGGACAACTCATGTTATTGCTGAGGAGCTTAGGAGGAGCACATTACAGATCCTTCTTCTTTTATTTGCTTTTTATTTGTCTTCCATGTCAGTTATCACTGTTCAATTAAAGGGGCAGTCTGCTGGTTGCCCAAATGAGCTTTTGTTTTGCAGGCTTGTGGTTTGAATCTTGTCTGTGGAAAAATCTTAACAGGTGAAATGTGAACTAGACAATTTGCCATTGTGCTGTAGTACATTGATACTCAAGTTACGGCCCACGGGCCAAATCTGGCCTGTCATAGGGTGCCAGCTGGCCCGCTGACCATTTTCTAATTCATAATGAAAACAAATCGATTCACAATGGGATTTCTTTATTAAACGTAAATAATGTGCAAGAGTGCATGAAAAAAAGCATCAAAACAGACTAATAGAGTGCCAGGGGAGGATCCCTCGGACCCACAACAGAGGTCCGTTATCTGTTATGTGTCTGGCCCCTGGCCTGCTGTCATTTTGGAAAAGTGGCCCCCGGCGCGGGCAAAGCAAGTTGCGTCTCACTGAGCGAGGCATTGAACAGCTGGTGGAAAGCGGTAGTAGTGCTTGGCGGCTCCTGTGTGAATGTGTTGGAGTGAGTGAATGTGATGGGCCTTCATTTGATTATTCGAAAATATTGGACTCTTCAGGAGAGACACATGAAATCATGACAGGTAGATCTGAAATCAGAATGATTCAGTAACGTAATTGCTTCGACGGATCATGTGTGGAACGAGTGTCCGTCCGCATCCAAATGATGACCT
This sequence comes from Pholis gunnellus, assembly GCF_910591455.1. Lineage (NCBI taxonomy): Eukaryota > Metazoa > Chordata > Actinopteri > Perciformes > Pholidae > Pholis > Pholis gunnellus. The sequence goes on along the minus strand of NC_136529.1, from coordinate 7,112,645 downwards.
GCACGGTTCAGAGATCTGATCTCGAGTCCTGGGTGTCCTGGATGCCCAGCAGGGTGCAGAGCGCAGACAGAAACCATTACCTCGCTCCCCACTGGGTGGTCTGGTCCATCATCCTTTACTGAAGAGAGAGATTTGACAATTTGCTCTCTTCTTCTCGTGTGAGCGAGAGGCAAATTGTGCAGCGTTATATGCAGCCGTTTACCGTTCGGCTCAAGTTTTCACTTTTTTATTTGCAGAAGAACAGTCAGATGAATAGTGCATGACAGAACGCACTATGTACAGAAACTTAATCTTCATACAAGTTGATCACTAGAGCTATAAACATATCACAACATTAATGAAATGGTACAGTCTTCGCTGATTATTTGTCAGTTAACACTCGTAAACCATTCCCTAGTCCGCTGTAGGAATAGTTGAGTGTCTATCATGTGTTTATGATATCATGTGTTTATGATAGTGCTTCCTTATTCCCAATGAAAACCTTTCCTCCGCTTGTGTATATCTTTTGCCACATTCAGACATCTTTTAGTTACAGTAGCGTAGTAAAAACAATGCCCAGCTCAAGTCGTTTCTTTGGTAGTTTGTTTGGATCAAAGATATGGGATAAGGGATTCAAAAAATATGAATTTGGATATGGAATAGAATCATGTCTATATGATTTCTGAGATAATATAACATGTGCTTTATGCTCCATGTTCGGAATCTACAGTTCCTCGAGAAAGAAGGCCACTTTACAGTAACCACAGACTCAGATGGGGAAGTTAGCGCATGAAAGTAACCACCACTGATGGTCAAGATGATGCCATCAACATCAAACTGTGTTCACACAGGGAGCATCGCTATCAGCAGAGGTTTAGAGGGACATTGTTGGAAACGTTTGGACAATTCATTTATTAAAAAATGTAATTTAAGGGGGATAAGAATCAGTTTGTTGACGTCTTTTTTATTCAACACTTATTGTTTGGTGTAATAAAAAACGCATAAAAGAATCTGAACACACGATATAGACGGACAAGAGTCTATTGTTGGACAATCAATTACTTCAAAACTCATAGCCAAGAGATTATATAGCATTTAAACATATAAATGTCATATATCTGCCCAGCTGCACCTGCAGCCTAAAACACATGAATGAAACTAACCACCGACTCTGCACTCAGATCAATTAACACAGAAGCAAATCATCCATTTTTCACTCTCATTATGTTGCACTTACCAAGTACACAAAACAACAATATAATCACAAATTCAAAGCAAACACTTTTTTTTTCTCCTCTGCGAAAGCAAATGGATTCATTTATGAAAAAGAACGGTTAAAAGCTTAAATCCATCCCGCTGCTCTGAAGCCTCCCTTTTGGTTCTGTTATGGTTACAGCAGCTTCACCTTTGCCCCTCTATTGACAGAGACGTCTTTAATCTAAGTGGCTCGTGTTTCCAGTAATCCTGAAAGCTTTCAGTTCACATTTCCTCTTGTTCCTACATTATTTATAACTTTCACCTTGTGGCCTCTTCATGCACATCTGTACTGTAAACTGATGCCTCAGGTCAAACATCTTTGCACAACAATCTTTAAATGACTCACAACCCTTTGCTTTATTGTATATACAGGAAATGCCACTAACTCTGAGCAATAAATTCCATAAAATCACAAAAGGACACTTTGCTGTTTTAGGATACATGTTAATATAATCAGAGTACTGTAGCTATCAAGAGCAAAATACAAATATCTCACAGTGTTACATAAACATGTGCTCTTCTGTAAGAGTTGGAACATTGAAGGACGTTGCTCTGTCAATGTCGTTTGTCTTTGAAAGCTGTAGAAAAACATCTTCGTGCTCTGGCATTTACATAATTGGCTGGTGAAGGATGCAAAAAAAACAACCTAAAAAAACAATCAAATTGAAGACTCTCAATTGATGCACCACTGGTCTGATTTTGATGAATCAGGGCAGAGAGGAGCCTGTTGCTTGAGGGCTTCCTGCATTATTAATGAGAGACACAGAGTTTTTTGTTACCTTTTTTCTTCATTTTTTTGTATTCTTTAGACGGCAGAGTGAACCTGCAACAGGACTGGAAGACATGAAAGAGTCTGTCGGAGAATTCTTACGTCTTTGCACCAAATCAAGCAGTTATTCATTATCTGCAGCAATGTACATCCAGAACAAGTGCTCATGTATTTCTTTCCTCTTTCTCTCCTTCCATTTTTCTTCAACTTCATACGTATCATCTTCTCTGGGTGTATCTGAAACATCCATGAACACGTTTACATACAGTCTCTCTCACTCACTCTCTCACTCACTCACTCACTCACTCACTCACACACTCACTCACACACTCAAGTTGACTCATGCTGCATCGAATCAAACAAATCTCGGTTTGGCTCATTCTGTCGGCTGACATTGATTTTCCCAAAGGATGAAAGGGAATGTTTTTGTATGTTCAGCCGCCTATGAGCCAAAAATGAGAGACAATTGAGAGGAAGGAAAACCTGTCCAGCTCCCTTCGTAAAGCTCCTGTTAATGTTAATGGCAAGAGTTTGACATGTTTGCATACATACAATGTATTTATTCAAGTACTGTACTTCAGTACACATTTGAGATACTTGTATTTGACTTGCTCTACTTCTACTTTACTATATCTCAGAAGGAACTATTTGACTTACACCACAATTGTTTGACAGCTTTAGTCACTAATAATGGCTATATGAAGATATAATAAATATAATATGAGTTTGTTTTTTTATAAATCAAACTACCCAACAGTTCACAAAAGTACAACTGAAACAATTAGTCAAGTTTGATAATTGTTGAAATAATTATGAATGTAAAACATTTGGTTTCACCTTCCTAAATGTGAGGATTTGCTGCATTTCCGATCATTTTAACTTTCAATAATGTTGAGGTTTGGACTGTTGGCAAAACAAAGCATTGCAACGATGACACTTTGGGCTCTGAGTTATGTGATTGGCATTTTTAACTATTTTAGAATGTTTACAAACCAAACAATCAATCTAGAAATTAACAGATGAATCCATTATAAAAATAATCATTAGTTGCAGCTCTGTACAAAGTAGATAACATTAGCTGCACCTGAACTAACAACAGCAGTAATATTCTGCTTTTGTAATAATAATAATAATGCATTTGTTTATAAAGCACTTTTAAAAACAGACTACACATACATGAATCAGAACAAAGCAGTGAAATGGATGGATGAAAGTGAATTTGAAAACCGTGTATAGGGAGTTGCAATAGTGGAGACGCGATGAGATAAACGTGTAAACAACCTTCTCTGGATCCAGGAATGACACAAATTGTATTTTTATTATATTCTGTAATTGATAAAGAATCAGACAACCTTTTTTACATGGATGTCTCGATCAGAGTTGAATATTAGACCAAGATTTCTGGCTTTAAATTGTAAGCCAGTGAACCATGGAGGCTGTTATCAGTCTGAGCCCTAACGTGGAGGGAGAACGTTTCATATTAATGAGAGAGTAAATAGTGAGCTAATGATTTGATGTGTAGCGGTTGAACAGACACACGGGATTAGTTTTCATTTGAAGTGCATTTTCATGATTATGCTTTTTACTTTTAGAACTCAAAAAACATTTTCAGTGCATGACTTTTACTTGCACTATAGTATTTTTTACAGTGTGGTATATATTAGTACTTTTACTTAAGAAAAGGATCTAAATACTCGATTGGTCTCACTCCCAACTCCTCACCTACCGCTGCTTGGTCAGAGCCCCTCAGCGTCTGACGACGACGCACCGAGGCAGCCTTTCAGCGTCTGTATGAGACGCACCGGGCTTTCAACTGACTCCAGCGTAAATCCATCCGTGTCACTATTGACAGCTGCTGGGAGTGGAGGTTGAACGGCTCAGCAAACACACGTCTTCCATGCAGGAGAACAGCTGTTCGTTTAAACCAAGTCAACATTGATTGAATTTACCGTCGTTTTGTTACGCGACTTCAGTACTTTACACTCACTGACGTAACAAGTGGAGTTATTTGACATCACAAAACGTACTTAACTCAAACCACAATCTTTTTTTTCTGAGCCTTAAACAAGTAGTTTAGTTGCATAAGTGAACCTAAAAAACAAAGTAAACTTCGGTTGGAAGTTTATTTTGAAAAGAGACTGCATGCATGTAATGACATGTCTGAAACTTTCACTAGAGAGGTACTTAGAGCTTAGAACATAGTTGGAACCTTTGGGTCACAGACCAACCTGCTGAATTTGATAAGTTGGGAGTGAGAACGTGGTGACTTTCTCCACCACCGCAGGGGCCGTGAACTTTGTTTGTTGTCCGTCTGTTCATGACCAGCTAAGGCCATCGTCTCCGTTTGCCTGGAGATAAACAAAATAGTGGACAATAGCGAGACGAATGACAGTTTACCTTACAGTGATGATTAATGAGTCCTGACATTGATTCCCCTGATAGACTCTTGCTGCTGCACTGAAGGAGGATCGATTACACAGTTGCACAGCAGGAAATCCATTCTGCTAAAGAAATGTGGCCAATTTGCAGCTTCATTTTGTAAGGTAGAGCAAAAAGACCTGCCTTCTCCCTCCTGCTGCCCTGGGATTACAGATGATAAACAGCCTCTTGGCTAACTCTGGCGCATTTACAGCAATTTCTTTATTAATGTGCACTGTCCCTTATCAAATAAACCAATAAAGAAAAAAATGTCTTGCTTCTGTGTTGTGTAAGGACAAATGCTATATGCAAAGATGTTGTCCCTCACTGACTGACAGCTTCAAACAATCAACCAATCCAGTTATTGTCTTGGCGGTTTTCAAAAAAAAGTTATCTGTTTTAAAGATGTTGATGGATAATTTGTGCCATCTATGCACACTGCTCTGTGTAAAAACACCTTTGATATTTTTTGATATTTGATTTTTTCCCCAGTTATATTAAGAGAGCTGGTCTCTACAGTTGATGACTTTAAACAATTTGCAGTTATGTAGCTGGTAACACTGTTTGTGTATAATATTGAATGCAGGTAGGATGATTTAAGGCAGCTTGAAATGTGTTTTATTATTATTATTGGGGTGTGTGGGATTTTTTTTTCTGCAGTATAAAGTCAAAGGTGTAAGTCAAACTGCACACCATGGTATTGAATACAGATCTCGGCCTGAACATCAATTAAGACACACTGAATGTGCAGATGGGTAAAATCAACAAGGTACTTTATTGCTGTTCTTATATATGGCAAACGAGTACGATAGCTCTTAAATGCCTCCTCTATTTTCTACATTATTAATGAAATAACTGGACACAAACTAATAGCCTGTGCTGGCCAACAGGCCTATTTAGTAACAGAGGAGAAGAACAGGTGTTATTAATAACATTAACGACCAGCATGCACGACACCAACACCCCGAAAACTGAAAAACAAAGCAACTAAAAGGAATTCAATGTATCGCTTCTCCTACTATAGTGTGTCAAAATGTCTTCTGTGAAAAAGGCCTGTCCATTTGGAGAGCAACTATAGTTGCCCCACCATGCATGCAACGGACTTCCAACGTCTGTGGTAAGCCATGATTTAGTTTGTTTGTATACCAATAATAGTTTGTTCATATTTTGATGTGTTTGCCTAAAAAGGGAACAAAGTGGCTCTTTAAATCCTTATGAACCTCAAATTGTATTGTTTTTGTAGCAAACTGGATGCTGGCTGAGTATAGAGGACCATAAGAGAGAAGCTGCAATAATCACTAACAAAGAATTTCTCCTCGGCTCATCTTCATATTTATGGCTTATATAAATGGAGGCAAGTGAAGAGAATGTTAGACGTAGAAGGGGAGAGAGTGGGAGCAGCATTTCAAGTTGTCTGTCGGTTGCCCACTTGTCTCCTTAATTACTGACACCTACACACCGTTGACCATTATTAGTTGTATTATTAGTGCGACTTCATTGCATCAGCCAGCTGTGCAGCTCTGTCTCTCTTAAAGGCGCAGGTGTCATCACAAATCACTGGTTTTTGAATTGGTAGGCCGTGGTAAGGCTCCTTTGAAGCTATCACTTAATTTATTCCCATTTTTAGGGAATCTTAACTTATTTAGGGGTTACAGTAAAGTCATTTCTCGCAAGATATGCAATAATAAAAAAAGATAAAGCTTAGTTCTGCATTTTCTTAATGTGATTTCTGTTATTGTTTCTTTACCAAAAGCCCCCTTGTTTTAAAAAACCTGCACAAATACCTTTTTCTTTGTTTTTCTTTCTGCTGCTTTGATTTATCACTGCTTACTTAATCCTTTTATTTCATCTTTTTGTGTCTGCGTGACATAAATGCAATAATTATATACAGTGCTGATAAATCAACAGATGAGAGAAAAATAGAAAACAAGTGCGTAAAGATACAAACATATAATCGCTGTAGAAGTGCTGTAGACCAGGGGTCGGCAACCTTTACTATCCAAAGAGCCATTTTGCCCTATTTTCCACTAAATAAAATGTGTCTGGAGCAGCAAAAGCTATTTGATATCACAGTTTATAAAGTTTTATATATAGTTATATTAAATATACAAAAATTATAGTTTGTTGTATTTATGAAATTATAGAACAAGAATTAAGACAATTCTTGGCATTTTACGTGTTATAACAATATCAAGCTCTTATGAAGAGGAGAGTTTGCTGCAGCAGTTGAGGAATCGCTTTTTTCTCTCTTCTCCATCGTGATACTTTACAGTAAATGCTGTGTGTTTGTTCTGGAAGTGTCTTTCAACATTACATTTTTGTTGTTTGCAAATTTCTCGCCACATATCAAGCATACAGGTAAGCCAGCATCGTTGGCAGTGAAAGCAAATGAATACGTCCACGCAGAATTAAAAGCTCTATTTTCCTCCGTGACTTTTATTTTTTTGGATTCATCCATTGATAGTTTACCGAGGGCGGGGGTCTGCAAATCATGATTAGCCGCCTGCAGGGAAAGGCTCCTGACAGCGACGTAATAGGATGTGACACACATTTTAGTTGACAACATATTAAAACATTTTTTTATTTTCAGTGACACAGTATCACCTCAAACTCCAAGATAAGAGGTGTTCCCTTTGAAAGATTGCCCACTGTGCAAAACATACATAAAAAAACATTCTTATTTTGTTTTGCACAACTATTGTGAAGTCCACAGATAAACTATAAAGGAAGAAAACATTGATTTCTATCCAGTAGGACAGAGACTTCAGCCACCAGAAGAGCTACGAGTGAGAACAGACAACGAAACGAGTGAGAGACGTGTGTTGACCACATTAATGGACCCGTAATCTAGTAAACTTTCATGTGTAAGTCTTAATTTTAAAGTATGGAGAGAGAGAGAGAGAGATAACTGAAAAATCAAACGTCTAAAACTTTCCACGAAATGTGTCTGAGTTTATAGAGGTAGATTTTAGAGAAGATCTTAAGTATCAAACACGACCTTTCATTCTTAAAGACTACTTTATTACTCTGTCGTATATTTTTTAACTAAGCAACCAATCTACTTCCTGTTTACACCGGCACCATCACGCCCAGTGTACGTATGGTCACGTGATATTCGTTTTAGTCTGGACTGAGATCATTTCTAAAACGATGCTGAAACGCTGTGTGGACGGAGACCGTTTTTCTTTGTTAAAACTCCGTTTTAAAACAAAAACGTATTAGTGTGTATGTAGCCTCAGGGAGCCGCAACAGAGGGGCCGAAGAGCCGCATGCGGCTCCGGAGCCGTGGGTTGCCGACCCCTGCTGCAGAGCAATCCTCACAAACATCCAAACGAGTTTGTTCTTCTGCACCCTGCTGACATATTTTAACAGCAAATAAAAATGTAAACTTAAAAAAACCAAACACTACAGTCATTAAACTACACACTTTTCACAGATTTGTCTTCTATCATTTCCTATTTTTATGTCATTGTGTTGAACTGCTGCTCTGTCAGTGAAACACTGTAATGCAGCTCTTTGCTGGCAGTCTGTTGGCGGTGTTATAAATCTGAGAAATAGAGGCTCTCTGGGCCATTATAAACGGGAAACTAGTTTGGTATTCTGTGGTGCTGCCAGAGATCCCATTTCATGTAACAGCTTTATTGCCAGATAAAAGCACGAGACCAGGGCGATCAGTGCCCTCTTCCTGTAATAGTAAAGCTGTTTTCATCTGCATATCTAATGAATGTCTAGCAGCCAACTTTGCACTCTACCAAAGACCGGTCCGGTCATTTTTCAGAAGGACACTGTTTGTTTTTCCTTGAGCCACGGATTTGTTCTTTGATAGCTTTTGCCAGTGTGGTTCACAGCAACAAGGAATCCATTATCCGTCAGGTATCAGCACCTCGGCAGAGACGGAGCATTGTTATCAAAAATTCCTCCACTTTTATTACATTCTTGTTTGTCTCGATAAGGCGAGGCGAGCACTTTCTCGCATTTTCACATCTTTCTGGGAGTCCAACAAATCCATCCTTCTACGCATTCTCAACCGGAAAATGACTGGATATGAGGTTTCAGCCGAGTAATCCGCTCCTCCTGAGAGAGCGAGCGAGCCAGATTTCAAACTGGCAGTTTGTGGAGAGGTTTAGAGGAGTAGCACTGGGCATCTGTGAAACATGAGCAGCAGCAGTTAATTATCTTAATGGCTGAGACCTGGAGCCGTGAGTGGGAACAATGTAGAGCTGAAGACAATGATTGTGCAGTTTGAGCCATTGACCTCATGGAAGCTACTGCTTTGCTCTATTTTTCAATACTGTTGCTTGTTTGTTCTTTAGTAGCTTTCTCTGGATCAGAAAAATATATAAAACTCATCGCTGAAAACATCCCATCTTCCAGTCAAACAGTGATATCCCCACTGAAAAAAAGAAATCTAATGTGTGTTCACACCAGACGCAAATTATTCGCATTAATCGCGTCATTCGCGCCGCGTTAGGGTGTGTAAATGTAGAATTGTTAAATCTGAGGTATTAACAATAGAAATTATGTTTGCATCTTCACCTGAAAGTATCTAGTTTGAAGCTAATCTACATTTGAGATCAAAACACAAAGAAGTGTGCATATTTTCCTTAGCAAGATGTATTTATATAATCCCAGGCAATCTTACAAAAGGTACACTCACACAACAAACAATGATCTTGTTATATTTACGCTGTTCCAGTATAATTGTGAATTGGGTGGAGCCATTGAAAGTAAGTCATGAGTAACACCATGATTACTAAATCTCAAGGCTATCAGATAAGCCTTGCATGGTATCAGGTTGACACGGTAAAACAGAATCATTATTCTGGTGTAGAAAGGCCTCCTTTTCTATAAGTGTACTATAAGTGTGGCATCCATAATGTTAAAAATCAACAAATATCTTCTTGTACTTTCAGCAATATTGCAAAAAAACATTGCGAATTACTGGTTTTGCTTGACCTACACAATAATATGTAGTTGATGTAACAAACTCTTGCTACCACGGTGGGTCCTTGGAGCACAATGACGCCAGCACACAGTCAAATAGCGTTCTCAAAATGTTCTTTCTTGGTTTCACAATATCAGGCTGGACTTGGCCGTGTGCTCTCCTGCTTTGCCTGCGAGCACACGTCTGTGTCTCTTGCTGAGCCGTCCCTCGCGCCTCCGTCACTACTAGTGTTTTTATATCAGAGAGAGAGAGAGACCATTTAAGATAGGTTTCAGCTGCGCCTGATTGAGCCTCTTCCCGGCACCGTTCCCTGAACCCCTCCCCTACTCTGTCCCCTGTGCAGCTGAGCCCAAACACGCCCTGCCACCACAGTTGACTTTACTAGCAAAATATTTTTCACGTACAAAAAAGTAAGTAGTTTATGCAAAGACTGGTCTTGCTTGATCTACATAATACAATGCAATTTTTTAAAGGCGATCAACCAAGATATGTTTTTATCAGTGCTGTAGTACCAAATCACATATGCAAATGTCTCTTTCTAAAGGGCTGAACAATTTCTAATTGTGATCTTTCTCATCAATATTGCAAATATATGTTATATTGAGATCATTTTTTGATATATTATCATAGTATTTGTGGTCTAGTATTACACAGGATGTGATTGTGTCAAGCGTAATCATACATTTGTTCCTACATGAATAAAATCCAGTTGACATAATACAATTTACCTCCATTATCAAGGTATTACATTGGTGGTATACTTGATGTAGTTATGATTCCATCATATTCAAACCTAATCACAACATTGATAATTAGTGTAATATTTGTTGATAACGATTGCTATGGATGGACAGTAATAATGTCAATATGATATATCTGACTGATGAACCCTCTGCACTGCAGACCAATCATGTACGAAAAGGCTTTGGTTGAATGCAGGTGAACAGATTGTGTGGAGAGACACACTCACACGTTAAAAATGATAAAGTAGTGGCGTTCATCCACACGAAACGTACAGAAACTGGCGTACAGAGAGCACAATAACCAGACAAACAGCCAAAAGTGTGAAATCAACGGTCACTGGCTTAAACCTTTACCTGCTACAGCTTGTGAAGACGTTGTTAATTATGTAAGTTGCAATCAAAATTACACATAGCTCTTACAATTTTGAAGTTTTGATAAAAACATCAACCCTTATTTGGACACTGCAGTGCACAGGTAGATAGATGAAGTGTGAAACATTTGTCTTAAATGGTTTTGGTTCTATTTACATTGTGTCGGTCTGCAAGCTCTTCAAATTGAGCAATGTATTTCAGCCCCTGTCCAACAATACTTCATTCCCTTTTGGATTTGTATCTTTCTAGTGCAGCATTATTTAAATAAACACAGATCTGACCATTTTTGAGGTACATTAACTGTAGCTACTCTTTACTCTTTATTTAGTGCAATAAAGCCATCCTTTTATGAAGCTTGTCATATGCTTGTCATATACCTGTCTTATGGTGACATCCATGGTAATTTTGGGGGCTGCAGATTTGTTGCGCTATTGAAATGTATTGGATTAGCTTGGGAGACGGTTATACTTGCGGGGTTGCTGCAGCGGACACTTCTGAATACACAGAAATGTCTGGAAGTGCTCTTTCTGTCTTGCAGCATTTCACCGTTGACAGATAAGTTCTTAGAATCCTCAAATTCTTTATTTTGTAAAGATGAGACTCAGTCAGAATTGCATGGCACAAATCATTTGTGAGAGTAGCATTGGTTTGAACTCCAGGGTGTTATTGCATTAGAAACAGTCTGTTCTGAAGGAACACTGGGCTCCTAGAGAATACAAAATGAAAAATGTGTTTGACATAATGATAATGACTACTCATTTATCTCACATACATATCCCTGAGTGATCATGTTTGTCACCATTTAGAATGTGCACAACGATTAACAAATGTAAATTGGTTATGAAACATAGGGTCACAGTGGGAGCCTTTTAAATAACACAAACATGAGCAGCCTGAGGTTTTGTGTATTGGGGCGGAGGATGACGCATTAGTTATGGTCTATATTTGTAGAAACCATCAAATCCACATGCGTGCTGCAACAAGACCACCGGATTACGGGGTCGGCTGGTATTGTTTCAGTAATAAGCGGAGGGGGGGGGGGGGGGGGGGGGGCAGTACGTCTCAGATTAAATCATTGAGACGTTGCTTAACTCAGTGGTGTGTAGAGGAGCAGTTATGAGGTGTATACAGTATACATCAGTGGTAAGGAATACCACAAAAGTACCTTAACACGACTACTGCAACAAGATACTACGCAAAAAGGCTGCGGGGGCCAAGCGGCAAAATGTGACGAGTAAGGACGAGATTGTTGCTTTTTAAAAAAATCTTCTTAAATCCATTTTTTTGGCCACTTTGGGGCAACACAATAAGCTGTAAACACATAGTAATGTCATATAAAGTTGCTGTGGTGATCATGTTAGCAATCAGTTGCACAGCGGGCACAGAGAAACTTTAGCCATCCTTTGGAGTCGTGTTTTGGGCCACCTGGCAAACATGAGTTCAACATACACTCTCCTTTTAGCTCTGGCCTAAATAACGAACTCTTTAGCTGCTAACTGCTCCGCTGTGTTCACCGGCTAGTCTCTAACTGTCTCTGTCTGCTGTCTGGTGCTCGTGAGTTCAGAGCTATTTTGCTGAATGTAGTTGCTTGTGCTGCTGGCAAAGACGCTGATGAGAGTGGTTAGACTGATGCGATTGAACCAAAACAGTGACGTTGCGGGCCATAAAGCCAAAAGACACTACGATCTATTACTAGATGGATCCACTCCTGCTGAGAGCTGTCCAGTATTTATTGATTGGGCAGCATCTCTAAAGTTCTTTGCAGCTTCCGCGGACATTACCTGTTATGCTTACTGTGTGTCTTGTGAAGGGGAAAGAGGATAACGGGCGACTCTGGAACTGTTGAAAGGTCAGGAGGCAGGAATGAGTTTACTGATAAGAGTCATCAGGAGCTCTGGCTCTGATGGGCAATGCTGTCTGCACAATCCCTTCCATTACTCATGCAGCATGAGGACGTTGGATCTGTCACCTTTGTAATTAAGTAGTGCTATGACAGACATCTCCGACTACACACACACACACACACACACACACACACACACACACACACACACACATGCCAAAAGAAAAGCAAAAAGACATAAATTCCTAGGAGGGATGCTGAGGCTCTTAACCGCAGGCACAAGTGTCACCATACTTTTTCATTGATACATTATTAATTTATATGTTTTTTTTTTTATTGCAAGCAGCTCAAATGTAAATGTCACCCTAACAGAATTTATGGCAAGGAAAGAAAATCTGAGAAGGATATGTGGGCAGCATGTCAGGTGCTGCTATCATGAAGCCAACCTCTCAAATCTGAGAGCTCATACATGTTACAGGTGCCTTTTGAAACAAAAGAAATCACTGAATTCTGATTGGCTGTTGATAACCAAGGACATTTGTAGAGTGGCCAGCTGTTCCCAAGAGAAAACTGTGTTCACAGGCGACACAAGGCAGTTTTGACTTTTGGGGATGAGCCATTTTTCACCACAGCTTGGTCATTGCCCGTCCTTTAGCGTCCGTATTGGACACACCAGGCTTTTTACTGACTCCAATGTAAACCCATCTGTGTCATTATTTGACGATCAGAGCAAGTGATGTTTTTTATAGATGAAGAAAGTCCGCTGAGGGCAGGTGGAATGGAAGGCCGGCTGGGTCAAACAAATACAGGACATTGACCCAGGAGACTGCTGATGGAGTCTTCTTTGAAACCACGTCAGCGTTGATTTATTTTACCGCAGTTTGGTACATATCCTCCGGACTTCACGACCCCTAGTTAACAAATGTAGATATTTTACGTAACAAACTTTCAACACAAACCACAATCCTTTCCTCAGTCTAAAGGGCCAGTTCACCTAAAAATCAAAAATACACATGTTTTCCTCTTAGCTGTAGTGCTATTTGTCAGTCTAGAGACATTGCTGTTGAGTTTTTCAAACGTGAGCACCACATGACATATAGTCCCATCATTTTTAAGAGAAAGCAGACATCTCTACGGCCGATATCTCTAAGGCCCCTCACACTAAACCAATGTAGAATGATAATTAACACTACAAGTAAGAGGGGGGGGGCTAGGGCCACAGCAAAGGCCTGAGGTGAGGCGATTGTTTTAGCCGTCACCTGGTTAAAAACAACATGGTTGGTAAAAAAACAACATGAGATGATGTCAGGATCTGTCTGATCCAGCATAGCAGGCGATTGATTGATCACGGCGTACGTTCACTTTGCTGTAATCAGAGTTGGGGCATTACGAGTTCGGAAAATAAGAAACAAACAAATCAGTCACACTGAGGTGCTGATGTGTGCACTGCAGGTAAAGCACCAGGCTGAAGTTAGTTTGACAATCACCACTCAGACACACAAAAAAGTGTGCAACGAGGTTGACGTTAGTTTCAAGTTTTCTGAGCCTGTGTTTCAAAAAATCTTGTATATCCATGAGACGAAGGTAAAGACTGTGAACAAGTGAAATTATATCACCAGGCTTTTATTTCTGTTGTAAGAAATCCGAATCGGAGGCACAATGACTTGAGAGAGATATTTTATGGAGGGGGCATCTGCTGGTGGACACTCTCTCTCTTTAGTGCAGTGATTAATGGACAGTGTTGAAAAGAAGCCAGTGGCGTAAATCTAAGCCCTCTCTTCATGTAAACGTCAGCCTGTCAGATGTAATAAAATGAAATGACAGAATGGATGCTACACCCAGGCCAGGGCCAGAAAGTCTAGTGATGCAGTGGTTATGGTGACGTAATAGAGATGTGAGGTCGGGAGAGCCTGGACCTCAGTGCATCGCTTACAACCCCGGAAGAGACATGAGTCAGACCCCATGACGGTGATGACCGGTTTTGCCTTCGTCTCGCTGCATCTCCAAAAACATTTTTTACTTCTCTCCCGTTTCTGTTGCTCTGCCAGAGAAATAGAGATTTCTCTTGACACAGTGGGTGATGCATCGCGGAGGTGATAGAAAAATGAAGTTTGTTAGTCTGAGAATAATTGACTGAAAGACAACAACAGTGGCAATTCATAGACACGATGCCTTACATTTTTGTGAAAGACTTACCGGTGAAAGCCAATAAGCCAACGTGCCGATGATCACAGGATTTTCTACTTTCACAATGCATAATGCATCTCTGCCGAGACACATCCGTCTCTATCCACAGTCTTAACAGCCCTGGTGGGAAATCTGGTTTAACAAGACAGGCAGCAAGGTTGCAGTCACAAATAGGATGGCAGGTAATCTTATTACCATTCAGCACACACGAGCCAACAGGGATGTTTTCAATTGTAATTTGTTCATCAATGTATCTTGTAGAGCACTCAGAAATAACAAAGTTCGAAAAGTTAACTGTGGTTACTCTTTCAGAAAAAAAAAAGTCGCACCTCACCGACAACCCCACTTCCACTCTCCCCACACACACACTCACTTCTTCCCTGACACACGGCCACGCAGAGAGCATGCTGCTGTGAAATGTCAGCGAGATAAGCAACATAGCCTTGCCGCTCCCCATAGAGCCAAGAGAGGAGGAAAACACAATTACAGTAATGAGGAAATGGTGCGGTCTGCACTGCGGCCCCGCCGCCACAGGTATACTTTTATGATTGCAAGGGACAGCATTTACATCAGGAGCTTCACCAGGACATGTCATGTCATATTTCTCCGGACTCCTGATAGTCTATCAACATCACTGTTTGTTATACAGCCTCGAGGCTGGTGCTGGCTGTGATTGATTTGACAATTACAAATATAGACTTTATGAATCCCATTGATGGGAGAGGCCTCTTCAGTCATGAGTTAGCGGAAAGTGGATTCTGATGTGGTGTCAAAACTGCAAGTGATTATACCTGGACCTCACAGTTCAGACCTTAAATGTGGACCAAGCCGCATCATAACTAGACAGTCAGAGCAACTGACATAGCATCAAGTGTGCGATAGTCTGCTGAGGGCGGGATGGGTTTGAGGTTGGATGGGTCAAGTGAACACAGGACTTTCACCATGTCAATGTTAAATTATTGTGCCATAGTTTTATTGTAACTTACGTACAAATGTAGTTATTTTACATAAGAAACACACTTAAGTAAACCCAAACCATGATGTTTTCCGAAGCCTAAAACTGGAAGCGTCCCTGACACTTCCAAATCTGAGCCTAGAGGAATACCTAGAGAGAGGGCCCTGACCAGGCGACAGTATTTGACAAGCAGGGAGTGAGAACATGTTGAAACCAACCAACCAACCAACCAACCAACCAACCAACCTGCATATGGAATGTTGGGGCTTTTAATTTTTTCAAAATATCAACTTTGAATGCATTGCAAGTAACATGTAATTAGTTTGAATTGATTCAAATACAGGCCATGTAGCCGAATTCCAACCTATTTTATTGATACTGTTACAGTCCTTCACAGTGCCCCTGCTTCCTTATCCACAATTTTTACATTTGTCCAAAATGCTTCCTACACCAATGCTCGGACTGTTATACACTGTTAGTTTCGAATTTAAACAGATTAGTACAAATGTTTTCAAATGTTTCCCACTTTCATACCTCCCTTGTATATATGCTCCCTTAACTTTTCACAGACTCACCTTTAAAGTCAAATTACAGCTCAACCTATGTCTTACTTCGTAGTTTGGACCAATTTTCCCAACAAGTACTCCAATTTAAATGTCAAAATACGTTGTTTGTCCATTCCCTCTAGAACGACACGGAAAGTTCATAATTAGTCTGTGCTTACAAATCACTGTTGAGATATATATATATAGTTTCAGTTTAGGGAATGATCATGGTCATGCTTTATTCAAAACAACAATTGTCTAAATTTTTAATCACAACCGTAACTGATAAATTGGGGGTTTGATTACAATCGTATCATGTGACTGCTCGTGTTACTTGCCCTGCCGGACTCAGGCTTTAGTGAGTTTGGCAGTTCAGTTTTTAAGGTGGTTTAAAAATGTCATCTTGAGCAAAAGGAACTTACAAATATATATAACCCAATATGACCCTTCTCACTGAAATAGAAGAGCACTGTCAATTCTCTATAAAATCACTTTCATTGAAAATGGTCCACTAAACATGTCCCTCAGGTTCTCCATTCAGCGAATATGAGCTCTTAATTGTGAAGATTTAGTTTCCTCATTGTTTCTCCTTCACATCCTCCAAATGTGTTCCATGCCTACAGCTCTCAGGGACATCTGCCTTTGCCATTCACAGCTTCAGCGTGTTTCTATTTCCATTATTGTTGCTTTGTGTCAATCCTCAGGGGACGTCAGACAAGGCGCACTATCAAAAATGTCTTGTAAACATAATTTGATATGTGTTTTTTTTTGTATAAATAAGCATGTCAGTGTCACAGTGGCACATCTTGAGTTATTCAGTGTTATCCAGCGTTGTTTTCATTTTGTTCTCCGAGGTGTCAAATCAAAAAGCTTATGGTTTACTTGTGTCAGAGAGACAGATACACACATACTGTGTCAGAAGTTTGGTTGTTTGGGATGCTCCCCTGATCCCCATCCTCCCATCGTCCCCCTTCCATCTGTGGTGATGTTGATGTGGGAGGGATGAGAGCAGCTTGCTGCTAAGCCGGACTGTGTGAGCACTGCTTTTCTAAGAGCTTTTGTGCTTCAGCGTAGGTGGTGATGTTGTTGAGAAGTCTACGGCTGAGCTTTTATTTGTGTTTTGTGTGTCAACTTTGTAAACAACATACAATATTGAGCCTGCTGTTCAGTCATAGTTAGCAGGAGGCTTATTTTTATAGTCAGGACAAGAGAGGCAACCAAGAGGAGAGTGAATTTGACTTTTGCTGTCTTTGCCTCAATATATGGCGGTGGATCAAATCCCAACCACCTCAACAATTATAGCACGCGTAGCCTTGTTTATTCCCCACATGCTGCACACATGCTGCTGTTTTTTCGAAGCCGCTAATGTATTGATCGTGAAACGTTTACATTTTTTTCCATGTCAGAGCCGAGTGAGAAATCCAATACTTTATTAAAACCCGGTGGAGTTGAGCTGCTTATGCAAACAAGTTGTGTGCACCAGATGTGTGCAAAGGAGTAGGTGGAAAAGCAGAATATTTGTGTTTGTATTGATCAGTCCACCCTTGCTGCAGCCATAAAGCAGGGTGGAGGTTTGTCTTCTGCAAGCTGCTTGATACCACAGTTAATATGGAGCTGACAGGTGTGAACAAAAACACAAATAAGCTGAGGTTTCTGAATTCTTTTATCAACATAAAAGTTTCGTCTGGATTCACTTTGCTATTATTTCTCAATTTTGTTTCTAATGTATGTTCATACAATTTGTATTCATTACATTTATTGTGCTTTACCTCCACCTGAGAGCACGCCGTATCAGAGATGATTATCCCACTTCTCACATCGAGACATTGTGATTACAGTTGTTTGTTGACACAATTAACCAATTCCTTCTCCATTTTCTCCTGAGATTAAGATAACTGGACTGGCTGATTAGGTCCACCACCTACTGTTAATTAGGATTAGTGCGCCCAGAAGATATGTCCTTGATGGTGGAGATAATGGTAATGGCTCTGCTGAGGAAATTAGGCCGAGTGAGTGAGACTCTATTGTCTATGGAGCACCAGTTAGTAATTTAATGGAATGTGAATTCATGTTAACCTTGAGATGTGTTGGTGGGATTTAATCCTGTTCTGGAATTAAAACGTGGGCTCATTGGGTAAAATGTAAACCTCGGTTTGTTATTAAGCATTATTCACAATGATTGTCAGGATTTACTCACAAGGCCAGAATACAGTTTTCTTGTCTGAAAAAAACATCCAGGACAATCAATGAGCCGGCCAGTTTGAAGCCAGACCATTCAGTAAACCGTGTCCCCAGAGCTTTTTTCATTACCTGTCTGGGTTCAGGTGATGATGTGGCTTTTCACCACCTAAAACGTTCAAACTGTAAATGCTGGAATGAAAGCTGCTTTAATGGCAAAGTTGTAAAATGTATATATGAGAAAAAAGGAAAGAAAAAAACAACTTCTGTCCAGTTTCTTTTTTAAAGGATAAAGCTGGTGTTGTTCTGTACTCTTTGTGTTTGCAATAAAGAGAGAATAGAAAGACCAAAACCAACAGCGTCTTAGTTCATCCCTCAGTACCCCCCCCCTCCTCTCTCTGTGGGGCTCAGCTCCGAGCACATTGATTCTTACTGAAAACATAAATCTTTAAAAACAGGTAATATGTATAGCTAGCATTTTTTTAAAAGGGCAAAGTCATTTCTGTGCACTACAGTTTTTAGCAAACATAACTCAAATGGAAGTAGTTTGTATTTATTGGGGACTATTTGATTTGACAGTTGGTTTTATCCAATCACCTGCCAAGTATTTTTTGAAAATAAACCATCTGACGCATCAGGTAAGAGATCTATGTTACAGAGGATCAGGTTCACCAGAAACTCCTAGAGTGGCCTCCAGCAGCGGACAGACCCAGACCGACTCCACAGCCGCCTTCGACCTGTAGTCAGAGCTCCGGCGGGAGGTGGAGAGCTTTTGTAGTTATAGTTCCTATTGCTAAATACACCGCGTTAATCATCTTAACAACGCAACTGCCATCAACACACAACACCAGTTTGTAACCAAACCCCCAGTTTGACAGTTAAGTTTGTGCGTAAAATGTTAAGATATGAGGTCTTATAAAGGGGTATTGGTGCGCTAAAACACTCCACAGGGAGCACCAAAATCAACACAAACTAAAAGTTCCTCTTAGTGACTTACATACAATGATTAAAACATACTGATAATAAGTCTTTTAATAGCTCTAATATAGCAAATAAAACCCTGTTGTTGCAGGTCGGATTCATGCCTCTAGATGTATGCTAATAGAAACATTACAGTATGGCTGTTATAATATCTATATTCAATAAAGAGGGTATGTACCTGAAGATACTAGTGTAAAATATATATATTTATGTTTGAGGTGGGATTTGAATGTAGCATGCTTTTCAAAATGTTAGATATCTAATTTAGGAGCAAATCTCCTCCAGTTCTTAAAAATAACTTCTCCCCTTGTCCTTATTTGCATTTTTTTCACTTTTGATAAATCCTATGTTTGGTGCATGTTTCAAAACAATTTATTATTCAAGCTAAAGGACAGACTTGTCACAGTGGCTTAGTTCCGGCATTAACCCGACAGCTAAAGGCCTGCCTGAGTTTCCATTAACCTACACAATAGAAGCACCCCGGCTAATTTTCACAGCTCCACTTTAGCAATAATTGATATTCATGATGTGTGTTCTTGCAGCTGCCGGTTAAATTCGGTGTACACAGACTCGTGGGGCGGTGGGTGGTTTAATCTGCTGCAGGATGTGTGGCAGATTTAAGTCAACAAATCAGTCAAATGCTGAATTGCAAACTATAATGTTTTCAATGGGGTAAATACGATGTGGTACACTGTATATCATACTAATAAATAATACGCCATTAACTGTTGGACAGCTTGATGATGAATGACTGCATTCATCTGCGGCTAAAGCTCGGCTACATGTACTGTTTGGAAAGTGGAATATGCTACATTGTTGTTTCTTGTCCCACCTCTCAGTGAAAACTATTCCAATTTCTTTTCATAGTTCATCTAAAAATGTCTTTTCTTTTTTTTCCACAGAAACAGCTGACAAGAGGAGCATACAGCTCGGCCGCTTCCTGGTAGGTCAACAATCATTTACACAAGTCGTTACCCAGACCATCATCCCTTCATCCTGACAGAGAAAGTAAATGGTAAATAGAATTCAAGCTGAGATATTGTCACCTACCCTGTGGGAAGAAAGAAAACTGGAGTGAATGGAGAAAAGAGTACATGTGGTGTTTTATTGTGTGGCGGCAGCGCTCCAGGTCACTTCCTGTGGTGTTTGAGATGACTGTGGCTGGTGTTTGTTGAGATTCTATGCATGGAGACAGCAGACAGCAGCACGCTCCTTAAACCCTGCTGTCTTTATAAACTCTGTGCTTCAGTACTGAAATTACCTTGACAAAGGTGTGATACTAATAGAGGTTTTAGTGCACAGCCTGATAAATTATAGTTCAGTGGTTTTTAGGGAGGAAACGTGGTCTAACCCTTTATGCATTCACCACACGCACGTCTCATTTTCTTTTTCTCTTTTTTTTAAATTGAAGCCAAGAGTTTAAACACATTGAACCACTACTTTTGTCAAGATATATGCATAAAGGAGTCAGTGAAGCGTCCTTTGTGGTTTTTTCGTGTCAAGTGGCAGTACTTATTGACAATGCGGCTGAACTCCTGTGATCCCCTAATTGGATCTAATTTCTGACCTCTTTCAAGAAATATGTGCACAAAGTGGAGCGGAGAAGACGCATGTTGCGTAACAGTGAAAGAGAAGCCAAGATAGCTTTATTTGAGATGAGTATGGTATTTGATTTGGAAATGATGGTGACTTTTTCATTTATATTCTGTTATCTAATTCATCTTCTGAGTTGGTGTGTTTTGTGTCATTCTAGCTGTAAGAAATCACTGTTTTATATGTATGACCCGTGAGTATAGACCTAAAGACAGTAATCATCATAGCTGTCTTTTGGTCTCCTGTTCTTTCAACCGTATTCCACCCTGAGCCACAGCCATCAACTGTATGCAGAGCTTTGACACGTTTTCAAGTTGCGGATTATTTCCAATACTACAGTTGAGTGCCTCTATTCTTGTGTTATCGACACTCGTGGTAGTGCAAGCCATTTCAGTAAACAAGAAAGCAATCTGTATTGGTTTCCTCTGTACCTCAGGTTGAATAATTCATGACTTGGCCGACTGTCAGCTCGGGATTTTGAGTGCAAAAAAAAACTACCCTGTGAAGAATGCCAAGGTTCTGTTACCTTTTCATTGGATGCTTAACAAGGTGGATGATACCCAAGGATCTGCCTCCATCACCACGAACCACACAGGAAATCACATCCAACCCAGAACCATAGAAAATCATTGTGGTATTTTAATGAGTCTGTAAGTGATGCAGATGAATATTTGAATGAATTAAGTACCCCAGGCCTTTGGCTCAGGCCCCTGCTTAAACATGACATGCACACAATGAATAGTGTATCGCTGCAACTACAAGGTCTATTTGAATAATCGTTATAAATACTAAACACTTGTGAGATATCTGCAGAGATGTAAGCATCACGATACATATATTACGAGGTATATGTATCTGAAGATGGAACACAGCATAAATGAAATATTTATAATTTCCACCTAACATAACTGTTCACTTGTGGGGGGGGGAATCCCTCTGGAGTGATGTGGTTGTAAACCAAAACCTTGAGCAAACCATATCACAACTTACAGCATTACATGTGCACCGACTGATGCTCATAACGTGGAGCATAGCAAAGAAGACACAATCTTCAAATCAGCCATTTGGGTTCTCAGGTAACTGTAAAACTCATCAAATTCCATTAACAACTCACTATAGGTATTAATTCCATCCGACTTCAACTGTGTTTTGCTTTGTTTGAAAAACATATGCCTGATGTTCCCATTCAAAGAGAACCAGAACCCACCGGTCCATTAGACCAGCCCATGCCTGTATTGAAGGCCACTGCTTTAGGATGAGTGCAGCGCCACGACTCACCCACTAGATGGCGATAAATACCGTGTTTTCAGATGGAAGGCTAAGCATGGGCTGTACTGTGGCGAAGTGGACAGCAGGGCCGTCCTTCAATCAGACAATCGGAGGTTCGATCCCCGGTTCAGGCTCCACAAGTCGCATGTTGATGTGTCCTTGAGCAAGACACTTAACCCCAAAATTGCTCCCGTAGCTGTGCCTACGGTGTAGAATTGTGATATAATCTGAATTGCAAGTCGCTTTGGATAAAAGAGTCTGCTAAATGACTGTAATTTAATGTAATGTACTATGCTGGAGGTAGGCCATGTGTAAATGCTCCTCCATGCCATGCAAATGAATACAGCCGGCTGGAGTCGACAGTAAGAAGTGATTTATGGTATGGCTGAAGGGAGGTTTATTTTTTTCTCTTCTTTGGCTGCTGCATCAGTGGGGTTTGGTCATGGAGGGATAATACTTATTTTATCTGTGTATTCTCAGCTTTCATAATGACATGGCTTGTTTTTGCTGTGTGCTTATTTAGTTGCTTGGCGTAGAATTGTGTTGCGTTTAGATAAAAATAGGTTTCAAGGTCCTTTAGCCGAGCTTCCTCCGGTTTTTGTTGATATGGAGGTTAAATATGTTGCTAAATGTTTAATATGTCTCGTGGGTTTAATAAGGGGTTGCAGTTTACACTTTTGCCATTTTGATACTTGAACAAACACAAATACAGTTACCGTAAGGCTGGACAGTATTACATACAGTATATCACACCTGCATCATTTCATTTTCAAAAAGTTAATTGTCTGAATCCTACATAATAAAATTGTGATTTGCAAGAACAACTAGTGTCTTCTAACCAGACATCTAATAAACCGAACAGCTCAGAAGTCTGAAACCTTTAACCAGCCACACTCTCATTTAATAAGGACAAACATAGAAGTGAGTTAACGTGGTAAATGTATTCACAGTTATCATTTTGCAAACAAAACATGGCATCCTGGAAATAAATACAAATATTAGCCGACCTGACGCCACAAATCTCAGTTGGTTTGCACATTGACTCATTTTCCATCCTCACCTGACTAACGTCTAATTTATCCATCATTGGTTGACTTTGCTGAGAAAGCAGCTATTTCACGCTCAGTGGATTCCTCTCGAGAACTCCTGTGTGCAGGGTTATGACAATACAGCAGATCTAACATCTCCTTTTGTTTTGTTATATTTTCTTTACTGGCTCCTCATTGTGTTCCTCCTTCTGCTCCAAGTCCACTTTTGTCCAGTGCTAGGTTGGCTCTGTCTAACCCCTGGCTGTAGAAGTCAAGTCTCTACACCTTGGGTCAAAGAATGATGTAGTATAAACATTGGTAGCAGAGGGTTCAGCTCGTAGCCTGCAATGACAGATGAGCCTGTCAAGAAGGGCGTTGCATGTTCGGGGCTACATTAATCAATGCAGGGTCACCTTCGTTGCCTGTGTTTTCCACATACCCTGGAATCCCAGTTACAACAGGCAACACGCAGCTAAATCTGACACCAGCTCAGTCTTTTCACTGTGCAGGAGACACTGTTCGGTTGAGTGGGTGCATCATATTTCCTATTAAAAAATAGTGTTTGCGAGTTCACTTTTTGTAAATGGCTTTCAGAACTTTTGGATGCCACACTACAAACTGTGCTCGATGTGTGTGTGTGTCCCTCAGCTCAAGGAAGACACACCTCCCTGACATTTTGGCCCACACATTTGTTCTTGCTTTATCTTGAACGTAAGCTGCTGGCTTAAAACTGAAATCATTTCCAGCAGATTCTGTATATTTTTTATCTTCCGATCAATTAGTTTAGTGGTGTTCTTGTATAGGAACTCTGTTACTAATTTACTCACTGTTTGAAAATATAAGAGTTGGTGTAGGATTGTATAGGCCTTTTGTCAATTTCTCTCCAGGCTTTCGTAACCACATGGTTTGATTCATTAATTTCAACACTTTCTCTCAACACAGCAGCTGGTAGTCTTGGGCAACGGCTCGGATCAGTTTATTGAACGACTCTCTCTTGACGCTGTTTCTTTGTGAGCCATTCACATACATTAGCAACCACAATTTTGTGTGCGATGCATTGTATGTGCTCCATAATGGTGTTGGCTTCTTAGTGATCCAACAACATTGTTGAAGAGCAATACGAAAGTTTCGTTTACAGAAGTCACTTTGGAGTTATCAGTGATTAAGCTGTTCTTCATTTCAAATTATCATTGATATTAATTGATAAATGTGGACGTAGTCTCTTGATATTTCTAATTTACAGATACTTTGGACCAATAACTTGAAAAACAAATAGCATTTTCCGCCAAAGCCTGGCGCAGCAACAAACATATTGAATCACCTCCTTTCCTTCCTGACAGACGCACCTCAGGCCTAATAACACAACCTAGCATGTCTGTTTCCTTCTGTTTTAGGATTGCAGTATGCAAAGAGACCATTGTATTAGACATTCAGCTGATAGTCAATACAAATCTATACCTTTAGGGGCTGAAATTGGAAGCTAATGCTGAAGTGCCGTAAACTTGCATTATTTTTCTTAGCCATCAGCCATACCAGCCCACAAATGATGGTCCCATTTAGAGTAAGATATACAATGAAGCAGGGTATGCTTTTAGGGCATGGCTACAGGTCGGTAGCGAGTTTTTATTTAAAACTTAAACCCTTTCCCAGTGTGTTTTCAGTTCTAGAAAGTTAATTGTAACGATATGGTTCCCAAAAAATGCCTCATTGAGCTTGTACTTAGTGACCCTCTCGAGTCACTTCTTGTTGCAAAACAAAAGAATGTGGAACCAAAGTGGCAGCAGCCAAAATGCCAAACTCAAGGCTTCGAAAACATCATTCCACGAACCGCGAGTGACGTCACAATGACTTTGTCTACGTCCATTTCTTCCATACAGTCTATGGCTGTATGACACTCCAGAGCAAAGTGTCACTGCAATGGTGCTTGCAAAATGTCAAAGTGAACTCTTGCATTACAAAGCTTTCGCCCTAATCTAGTGGAATCATTTGTTCCTAAGTCGCTTGCTGAATGACTCACTTCAGTGCATACTTTGAACAAGTCATTCTATTTCCCATCCATGCCATGCTGCTCTCTGTAAGATCACTAATGTGTCTGTTTACTTAACTTGTGTGCAGCAAGCAGTGAAATAGCAGTAGGATGTGTTTTTCCTAATTGCAGCCTGGTTGTTGGAAATGGTGGTTGTGCTGTGACTCAGCAAGGCTTGATTAGAAATGTTCAGACGAGATGAAATGTCTGTGTTTCACTTTCATCTTATCATTGCATTTCATTTTATCTCATCGTTCACGCAGACATCTTATTGCTCACGACGATTATTCGACTGCCTCCTCCTCACACACTGTACCTGCTTGCTCTCAATTTAACATCTATACTCAATTCTTCATGATAAGCATTAGTCCACAATCACTGAATGTATGAATTACTACACCATGTCAGTCATACAACTGTCTTTCAATAGTATTCTCTTTCAGCTTAGGGGCCCTTCATGGCTCTGAGTTAAACTCATCACAGGCTCCAGGCTGCAGTGCTGCTTCGTCTCTGAGGAACATTGCCTGCTCCAAAAGTATGTATCATGTATTATGTTACAGTGCTTTTCTGAGGTTGCAGAACCTTGCATCATCACAAGCCAAGCAAATACAGCTTGATGAATGGATGGATGGATAGATTTTCACTGCATGATTATCACAGCCAAAATATTTCAAAATAACAATTTTATCGTGATACCTATATCAAATGAGTTATAATAATAACGCTTTAAGTCAAAATCATCTTTAACTTTGTTTACGTTCTGATTTGTCTCATTTATGGCAAATTAATTACACTCAAATATACGTGAGTGTAGTAAGTATTAACAACTTGATATCAATATCTTTGATTTTAAATATCCCGGTTATCATATCACAACACCCCCAATTTGAACACCGCAATTCTCTCACTTCTTATAAGGATGGTAATCGAAAGATTTAATATTAGTTGGGAAGTAATGTGGCTGAGAGCAGGAATAAGTTCTCTGGATGTTCAAGGAGATATCCCTCCTGCTGCGCTGTCCTTCAACACTGAATCTGTTTAATTAGTCTCCTAGAGACTCTCTTATTCAACGAGTCTCTATTTCAAAGTATTTATTTGAGCTTTAATGTATTAGAATATAAATGGCAGCATGTTTTCCCTGGAGGGTCTCTGCCACGGTGAATATCATGACGGGAACATGAACTCATTATTATTATTCATGCTCTGCTACATAACATACGTGACGTATCACATAGTGTCACTTTACAAAAAGAACAGAAAGAGAGGATGATGTAAAATATATGTATATAAAAATACATGTTCAAACAACATAACTATGTACTTTAAAGGATCTAAATAAAGAACAAAGTAGCAAATATACAACCCAGTCATTGGAGAATGAAAATAATCCTCATTAAAGAAAGAGTGGAGTCAAATATTCTACAGCACACGGTAAGAAAACGCTCTGCCAAAGTGTCTGATTCTTATAATATTTGGAATGATGAAACAGACTGCTTGTTGTGATCTGGGCTTACGTTGGGGAAATCAAGGTCTTAGGTGTTCTGCCAAGAGTTTTGAGGGTGATGAGTAGCAGTGTGTTGTCTTACCCGGAAAAAGAAAACCAGTGAAGTGAGAACAGATTCAGTATTATGTGCTCAATATTTTTGGTTCTCAGAAAAGCAAGAGACAATACTGAAGTCTAGATGAGATAAAACGAATGTAAAACATAAAAGGTTCCGTTGTTTAATGAATTTGCCATAATTCCATCAATGCTGAGAGTGGTATTTGAGTGATATTTGTTTCAGGAAGAGCCCCAAAACAACATAAGTGACAAAGCCCTATCTCGGCCACAGTAACTGTGATCGGGGGGCAAAGGAGGATGTCAGGTGACTGTCTTATAAAAGACAGAGTCTGCCTCGGGAGGAGGTTGGGTTAGATATGTCAACAAAACATCAGACTTAATCAAAGAAGACCGCTGTCTGTTTCCCATTTCCAACTTAAAAAAAAAAGAATCATGACCCCATGATCATGATTCCATAGTCTTATCCACATTGTCCCCCATGAGGACGAAGGTCCCCGAACCATGAAGGATAGGTTTACAATATTTAGATAGTCAGGTGTCTGGATGAACATTGAAACAGGTTTTGCTCGCTAAATAATAATTTGTTGTTTTCATACTGGCTGCAAAGAGATCTCTTCATAATGTGCTTTCAATGCAAAATCCACAGTGCTTGTTCTTTGCAAAAACATGATTCTAAAGTGTATCTGAAGCTTAGGTGAGGCTTCAGCAGTCTGAGTCACTTACACATCTTTTTCTGTTTCCAGTGCCTTTGTTTCTGTGCTCTGCTGCACTGCTATGGATACAAACAAAAAGAAGGAATTGTGTACTGAAAAAGCCTGTCAGTTGACGGTGAATATTGCCAAGTGGGAGCTAGTACAATGGAGAGGAAAACCCGTGGTTCTAAGACCTGTGGGGTCCCCCACCGGTAAGGACATGAAAACCACAGAAAGAGTTGTTGTAAATGACAGAGTGTGTCCTACCAAGCGAGTATGAATGAAACCATGTGAGCGTTTGTTTTAGTGCTCAATAGCAAGCTGTCACAGCTAATCTCAATGCTCACTTGAATATTAAGTCTCTGAACAGATGTACTCGATCATGTGTATTCATAGACTGCTGTGACATCTATCTCCCTGCTTGACCCTGTTTCCAAGGATACCTTGAATTTAAATTTGATTTAATTCTGAATTCCTCCTCCCTTTGTCTTTGTTGTGACCTTGTGTCGCCCGTCATCCATCATTCCAAAACACAGACGTCGTGAATAGGCTTTGGTTCTGGTCTGAAAGGTGTGTTATACTGTTTATAAGAAATAAAAAATGACCAAGAGCCCTTCCTCTCTGAAGCATGTGTGCATTCGTGGATTGCAAGCATCAGAGCTGCAGACAGTGAGTGCTATTTCTGAACAGAAACTGATAAAGCAGCATTACGGTTAGAACATTGTTTAGGGCTGAAATATTGTAGATTTCTTTATCATGCAGACTCCAGAAGTACTCGTGTGTCTCTGTGTTTTTTTTAGACCAGCTGGCCCTAGGCCGGCTGTTGTTCCAAATGGCGGAGCGCTGAAACCTTTTGTGAAATTGACTCTTTTTTTATTGAGTAAAATCATATTTCCTTGCGTAGTAGAGTGGATTCCTAATAATATTTCTTCTCCCAATCTGAGAAAACAAATAAGTTACATCATGCTCAGTTGTTACTCCCGAACCAATTTGAAAGAAGAACTGACATTTGAAGCTGCGTTCTTCTAATACTCTGGTGTCCTGTGGCTGTCCCGTGAGTTCAATTTCCAGACTTCTTGTCATCTCCTCATCGGAGCGAGCTTAGCAGTTCCCAGCAGGAGTCTGGGGGACCTCAAAGGGTCAGGGCCACAGCAGGGATTGGACAGTGCCAGCGTCGTCGGATCTGATGAAATGCCACGGTGGGAACAAAGGCAAATGAAGGAGCTGTTTTGCCCTTTGATGCCGCAACTGAAGTCGAGGGCTTTTGCCAAGAGGCGTAGCGCGGTGGCAACACGGCGATCACACTGCACACTGACACTCTGCACCACAAAGCCCATTCCCTCACCTTCAGCAGCTGCTTCACTCAAAACGTACAGTATCTCAGGGTTGTAATTTGTGCAAATACTGTTGTTGTGTGGAAGGAGCGTGCACATGTTCATGCACAAATATCAGCATTTGTTAAGAGGATGGGTGTGGGTGTATGTTTGTGAGTGATCCATGCAGTGGCCCAGTCAAACAGATTCAAATTCATTAACCAAATAGCAAACAGACACAGTTAGCAACTATCCAAGAGCCAG
The DNA here is from genome assembly GCF_910591455.1 of Pholis gunnellus. Taxonomy (NCBI): domain Eukaryota; kingdom Metazoa; phylum Chordata; class Actinopteri; order Perciformes; family Pholidae; genus Pholis; species Pholis gunnellus. The sequence goes on along the minus strand of NC_136529.1, from coordinate 7,083,727 downwards.
ATAATCCCCTCAGGATTTAGTCGAGACTGAAAATCGAGCCGGAGGGAGAATAAATACTGCGCTGACATCTGTTGGACTCAAACACGTTGCTTTTCGTCTGCCGGGTGTTTACATAGGCAACTGCCTGCCAACAAGTCGAAGACATTTAGCAAAGACAATTTTAAAATTGGCTATTGGAGAAGGTTAAAGTTGCTGTATTTCCATCTACCCCCATTGTTTCACAGACAGTTTCTGATTAATCATTGGTTCTGATTGGCTCCAGGACACATCATTTAAACCAACCCGAGCCTGGAAAGCATCAAGTTGATCTCATATGAAATAAATGAGCTCATCGTTGCCATGCCTGTTAGGACTTATTCAAACTCATTCAATAAACTCCCTTCTAATTACGAAACAAAATGGAGCAATTATCTTTTCCGTTGCATATTTGAGAACTAAATTGAGAGAGCTAAATAATATGCGGTTATCCTCAGATAAAATTACTATCATTTATCATGGCTTTAGCATGACATGAAAAACTGTTTTGTGCATAATTTCATAGATATTTTCCTGTAATTTATCACAATACATTGGAAATAATGGATGTTGATTAGACCAGATTATTAAAATAAAGTTCAGTGGGTTTGAAAAATGCTGCCCAATGCAATTTAAATTTGCAATTACAGATTCACTTAATGGTCTGCAAGATTAAGTGAATCCTATAATAGTTCTTTCTGCTGCTGCTGCTGTCCATGGTGCTGAAAGCACAGTGTCTTATGAGTCCTGTGTTGCTGGGAGACAGCACCGTCCACACTTTCAGCAGTCCGTATGAGATGGCTCCTTGTCCTGCAGGCTGGTCACAGTCTCCACGTCTTCTTCAAATAGAGATCTGGCTGACTTTTAAATCGCTTGTAATTAGTTTGATTTCATTCACAGCGCACAGCAAAGACAAATGACATCCAATTGTGGCCCCGTTTTAGTGTTAATTAGGAAAAACCAACAACAAAGAAAAGACAAAGACTAGCCCCACAACTCTTCTGATGTAGTTTATCAGCAGTAAATGAGTCTCTTAAGTCTGTCATAAAAAAGTACTCGCATTACAAAATGTTAAAAGAGTGATTGGTTGCTGTTTTAGTGCCATTTCTGCTCATCATACTGGCCCCTGAAGTGATCCCTTTCCAAGTGACTCCAGTAGAAGAGATGAGAGGCACCACAGTCCACATTCTGTGCACAAATGCAAGTTCACCTGAAGCTAAAATCAGTCCACAGCAGTCTGAGGTTACCAAACATTCCTCCACCTCTTACATTTTAGTCACACTTTGGGGCCAGTATGGAGAGGAAGGGGTCTTAAACTCCCAAAAAAGCACAGATTCTTGATTCATCTGTTAATCATCAGGCCTAAAATATCTCAGATAGGGAAACATGTCGAGCAATTTACTTACGCACATAAAAATGTCATCAGATATTGTCTGAACAAAAGCCCAAACACCTAAAGATAATGGATTAATTGATCACTTGATTAGATGTCAACTCTTGAATTAATGACTGGTCGACATGTTTCTCCATTTTATGCAATTTTATAGACCAAACTATTAATCAATGAATTAATCAAGAATAACAGATTAATCGACAGAAAATAAAAATGTGTTGCAGCCCAAGGTCATGATCACATAAAACAAATAATCAGAAAATCCTCACATTGACAAATCGTTGACTTTATTACTTGAAAATGTACTTGATGAATTGCCGATCAATGTACTAACGGTCTCAGCCCTATATGCATGTGAAAACCGAGTATTAACCTACAATTTAAGAAATCTCTTTTTGAAAGAATGACCATAAAGGCATTTACATACTGGCTCTTCTATATTATTAAAGGCAGAAAATGCTTTTGACAAACTAGCATTTAGGAAACCTGAAGTTGACATGATTGCCTTACTATCTCAGATACTTAAATGTCATTACATTGCCAAGTGTCATTTGCATAATACCAGTCCCCAATTAAGTGTTACATTGAACAAAAATCTCTTCTCTGATGGAGAGTTTTGCATTAGCAACCTCCGTTTTTATATTCACAGCCACATCTTGTTGAACCATAAGCGTATTCTTCTGCTTCATCTTTCTTTGCGGGGGTTTCTTGAAAGTGTAACTTGTGATCTGATAGCTTCAGAAAGCCAGTGCAGGTCAGATTGAGGTTGTTGACAGTGGACAGGCCCTGAGGTCTGAATGGATGATTATTTTGATAAGGCTGCGTGATTAGAAATCTCTCCCTGCCTCCTCTCGGGTCCCCGTCGAGCTTTCTCATGTGGATAAATCAAAGTCGGCCCTTAACTGAGTCTCTGTTGCTCCTCTGTCTGCAAAGTCATTAAACCAAGGATGTGGCCCACGGGGCTCTCTCCTCCTGCTTGACTCAATAGCTACATGAAAAATAAGCTGTGCTTCTCTTTTTCCTCGCTTCCCCTCTACTCGCGGCATCTCTCTTTTATTCTTTCTAATGGGCTTCTGCTCTTGTTTTTTTTTTTACCCCCGAGGATGAGCTACGTGTTCTGCTGGGGTCATTCGGTGGGATTGTGTGAGTGTAGCGGCGCTGTGAATTGCTACGCTGTGCCCTCACTCTACATCGCTCCAGGGGGAACATTCACAGGATCTCTGTTGGTGTGATTTGCGTCTTCATATCCTTCTTTGTCTCCTCTGCAACACGCTTGTGACTGTATAAGGGGTGTACAAAGTAGATATGACGGAGACTGGATCCGGCCATGCCTAATCACACTATAAATATCCAAATCCCCCGTCTCAGACATAAACACCTTCTTTCTTTTCTCCCGTCTGTCCTCTCTCCATCTCCCTAATTCTTTTTTTTTTCCTTTGAAACTCCCACCTCCCTCCTCTCTTATCATGGCCTGGAGGGGAGTTGTGAAATTCATGACGTTCAGATCTAGAAGGGCTTGGAGATGGAGGACAAGAATAGTCTCCCAAAGTTTCTTCTGCAATCTGTCCGGCTTTGATGAGCAAGTTATACAATGTCAGCACGATTATCTAGCTCCTGCAATTTATGGCAGAGAGAGAGAGAGAAATATCATTTGTTGCATTTGCTTACGGAACAGTGGCTGCCTCTTCGGAGCCTGTTTCTGCTCCATAACCTCCCAACTGTACCGACCAGTAACGTGTGCACAGCCTGAAATGGAATATTGGGACAGTGTCATGGAGATAACAGGAGATACAATCGTAATGCTTTGTTCGTGAGCTAGTGTGTCTCTTTGCGTCTCCTGCTCTCTTTTCTCCTTGCAGTGAAACTGAATCATAGGCGGATAGACGCTGGTGCTTGAAATTCAGAGTTGTCTGTGTCGGTACAGAGCTCTCAAACAGCCCCCGAGACACTCGGCAGCTTGAGAGGAGGGAAAGCAGTTCCCCTGGCTAACAGAGAGGGGTGGTATTGCATCAAGACAGCTTCATTAGTCTTTTACCTTCCTCTTCGTTTGACTTCCTCTCTCCTGTTTGCCATTCTTGCATAAAACTCTGACTATAGTGAGCCTGTTGATTTATTCAGCTTCATAGGGAGTGGTGAATACTTAATGCATTAGAAATGTGAAAGTTGCTCTTCAGGCCAAATACAAAGTGATGAAAGTCGTTGCTGTAAGATTGAATTTACTATTGATGATTTTGTGATTCTGGCCTTTACTGTTGGTGGGGTTGTAAAATGATCAAACTGAAAAAAAAGATTAGTTGTGCCATTAGTTCGACAAAACACAAATGAAAACATGTCTGTGGACATTTCAGGCCACTGAGGCACAGCCTGCTTGTTGTCCTTGCAATCTAGTCAGGGGTGTAGCTGAGCATACAGCTGGTAAATATTTAATGGGTCTATGTCCTGCTTTGCTGTTCCCACAGGGGAGGAGCTGTACTGTAACTATGTAATTGCTCCTTATTGGTCCCGAAGACCCACATGAGACGAGCTGTTGCTACAACTGAAGGTTTAGTGACTATTCTCACCTGAGGAGAGTGGGGACGTTTAGACGGCTACTCTGTAGAAGAATGTGTTTGTGCTAAACATGCAGTAAATCAGCTACTGTACATTCAGCTAGTGGATCAAGGCAGCGATCTGTTGCAAGTGCAGAGATGGCAACTGCAACGTGAACCACAAGACTATAAGCCCTTTTATTATATATTTATTTATATGTTTCCCCACAGGATTTTGTGAGACTGTCTGACGATATGCTCCCGAGGAGGAATAAGATACATGCATCATTCTGTTGCACTTTGAGAGCAAAATCAAGAGCCGGGATCTTTGATGAACTTTGTGCTCTCGCGAATCATAAACACATGGGTGTATCAGACAGCCAGCGCCGGGGAGCGGTCCCACGGCAAGCAGCCGTACCTGACCCATGAGTTGGATCCGTGGGGCCGACGGCGTTGACCCGACCCGTTAAGAAATTAGAAAATATTTTTGGTTTATTGTAAAACTGTGGTGGAATGGATGTCGGGCTGATTCATTTGAATTAGGCTGCACAATGGTGGATTATGAACATGTCAGACGCATGGTTAATACTAATAAACTACATTTTATATTGTAAATAGGCCTGTTGATGTAATATTCAGGAAGACCTCTTGCTCTATGAATGGGTCTCCATAACGGCTGTACTGAATAGTTTGAAACTTCATTCATAATTTTAATTATTATAATAACTTTACAGAAACATTGCAATAGTAGACCGACTTCCACCTTCTCTCCCCTCTCTCTCGCTCTCTCAAACCCACAAAGCGAGTGCAGCGGTGTCCACGTCTTTGCAATAGTCTCAGTCCTAAATAGATGTAAACATTTTCAAAATTCACAGTGTTTTTGATTGAAGGTCGGCCCTGCGCTCCACTTAGCCACGCTCGCCATTGCAGCCTCCGTAACTCTCTACTGGGAAAGAGACAGAAAAAGGCAAAACTCTTGCAAAAAATACAAAAGTGCATCAGACTCCAAATCACAGAGATGCCGATTTGCACAGGGTTAATATTATCACATGACGTCCGTGCGAAATATAGTGGATCATTTGTGGTAGAATTTTCCGGAGCAGTTCATACATGCACATGGCAGATTTGCACAGGATTAAGATCACAGATGACCTCTTACTAGAGGTCTCCAGGTAATACTAGTCCCGTGAGAAAAGGGATTTAGACTCTACCACTTAATTACCAGAACACACAGGGGGGGACAAAAAGTCTCGTTGCACAGCCTATGCAGGTGCCAGTCTACCATTTTAGACTGGAATCTTCAATGCAAATGTTCTTCTAGTCATAAGCTTACTATTCAAGTTCCTTGCAATTTCTTTTTTTCATTTCATTCTTCCTTCCTTTCTCCTCACAGTGTGTTCATCATTTCCCACTAGATGTATCTTTTTGTACTGTTTGTTGTAGCTCTGTGTCTCGCTCTGAGGGTGATCTGACAGCAGTGTTTTAGGGTGGCCTGAACCCCATCTCACAGAGGGCAGTCTCTCATTACTGTCTCCGTCCTCTCGTTGCCAGTCAAGTCCTCAAAGTCAAGGCTGACCTGCTTTAGAAGAGCACTTTAGCCAGCCTGCCACATCTCCCGAATGAAACCTGTGGACATAGACTAATTACACCAAGCTGCCCTTTCTCTTTCACCTGCCTCACACAAATCACTCGGGTAAATAGCCTTTTTTTTCCCTCTTCCCACATCTCCACGAAGAACATCTTTTGAGCAACACGAGAGGGGGAAAAAAACCCGTGAAAAGAGCTCTTGAAACTACATTAGTGTAGCAACAATAACACGTTTGTCAGCAGAAGTCTGACTCTGGAGAATCGTTCTGTTGGAGACATTTCAGTGTCATTATCAGCCGAGGAACCGGAGCAGGCTGACAGGAAAGGAGGAGCAGCCATTTGTGCCCACATTTCATGCCCACAGCACAATCAATCAGCATAAAAAGCTGTCAGATAAATTGACCATCAAATGTACGTCAATGTCATACAAAGAGGGAATCGTTTATTTGGCAAACTGTCAGTAAAAGCCGGAAGGTCATAACCCAAATATATCACACAATACCCTATTCCCCTATTGTAAGTTGCTCTGTTTCTGCAACGCTGTCACTTCATCTTAATACAACAGGACTGGTCCCAAACCAACTAGCGGTCCATTTTCACAAAAGATGACTGATTGTTTATACTTGTGGTACAGAGTAGCCATGCATGGCGAGCGTCAACACAGGTCAATCCATCTCAATATCACTCAATAAAGGAGCTGAAGGACCTTGGTGGGCACACTGTGGATATGCGCGATACATTCCTGTGTCCTCTCCTCCAAGCTTCTGATTTGATTTATAGCCCATGTGTGACGAGATTCCAGTCAAACCCAATAGAACGGCAAAAGGTCGACCGGGGAGGCATCAGGGCACCTGCATTAGCTCTGACGCTTCGGGGGGACAAGAGGACAATCAATGCACTTGAACCGGACGGGGCAGGGAAGGATACACTGTCTCATCATGGCAGACCACTTAATCATTTACTCAGATAAAGCTCATACAAGAAAGGCGGCAGAGAAGTCCGCCAGAGGCAGAGGGAGGACAGGTAAGGAGAGAGAGAGGGAGAGGGGAGGAGGATGAATGTGGTGAAATGGAGAGCAAAAGGAAAACAAGTGGAGACAAGGAGGAGGAGAGCTCCGAGCTGACGTAAGGTTGCCGTCTCTTGTTTGACCATAAGCACACGCGCTCTGCCAGCAGATTGACAATGATACCACTTTCCACACACCCTGATGTAGGTGTCACTTTGACGAGTCCCTCCAGTTGATTTGCTTAGGACGTTCAAGAGAAGCGGATTTGTGTCACTCTCTGTTCTTTGGGTTAGAAGTGTGATCACAGCAACATCTTTGAATGTGGGTTATAGAGCTGGAATTACCAGAGTGAAATAGGCCGGGTAACATCAGATCATTCGGATCGCCCTCTTTTCAGTGCAACTCCACTTCACGCTGTGAACCAGTTCATTTGAAAGCAAACCTAGATACCATCGGACTTTTCCATTCACAGAATACTTCAGATTTCTTTGGCCCACTGAGATGGTGACACTCACATATGTTTGGTTACAGCTCATCAGGTTCAAAGCAGAGCCTCAGGTGTAACAGATGTCCGTGTTGATCTGAGGTGGCATGGCATCTTGTCTTTGCAATCCCAGCACAATGCAAACATTCTGCCTGATCAATGAACCCTCCCAAAGGGTACACAAATGAATCTTCTTGTCATGAACATGGGCATTCCACCTCATATCTGCAGAGGTTTAAAAAGTTGCTTTTAAGGTCGTACATAAATGATTAAGCTGTTACAGTATAACTTGAGTTTAGTGACTGTTGCCTCTTTCATGGTGGTGTCTCCATATCAAATAGATGTTTGACTTTGATGTTGAATCCTGAGTTAATTCATATACTTTAGTTGATGTCAAATTAATCGGTAACTCTATTTATAATTGTTAAATTGTTTTATTCATCTGGCAGTCTGAGGTAAATAGTTGTATAGCCTGAGCTTCTGCTATGTAGTTGAGTTTCCTTTAAGCAAAATGCCCTGAGTGAATTTCTCTCTGGTAAACAGTTGCGCAGTATATACAGTATGTCCAGGGCTTTTATTGTGAAAGGTAAGAACAGAAGGAGTGGATCTGGTATGTGCTGCCTTTGTCAAGGTTGAAAGGAGTAATACAGTTTGCTATATTGGTTAGGACTATTATCCTCTGTGTTGTTGTACAATAAAGGTGTACGTATTGAATATGTCTGTTCCATAAAACTTGATTGGCTCATTCCTCTACTCACGGTGCAAAATGTCAGAAAATAGACCTTGTTATGAAAAAGAATTAAGTCACTTTTTCGCTGTGTAAGATTTGCATTCTGACAAATTATGAATTAATGATTAATGACAAAAAAAAACAGTTTGAAAAACAGATATTGACCTGGGAATGACTTAGTGCGAAGGCCTTTAGACTTTAAAAACATCCTCTTGGGTTGAGGGGAATCATTAACATTAGCATTATTCACTATTTACTGACATTTATTAGACAAAACAATTGGCAGATTAAACAATAATCAAAACATGTGTTAGTTGAAGCTCTAAAACAACAAAGATCTGTCGCAAAAAATAAACCTTGTCCCTCCCAAACCATTTTGTTACGTCTTCATGTCTTCATGTCTATTAAGAACCGTTCTTGAGCAAAGAGCTGTGATTCACGTCACGAGAATCACTTGTCCCAGTTGATCGGCAGGGGGAAGTTGCCTTCATTGGACTTGTTAATTTCAGTATTTTTGTCCCCTCTTCCTGCAGGAAATGAGAACAAAATTGCCAGATAGAACCCGAGAAACAGTCCTGTTTGTTTCCAGGACAACAGGACAGCAGGACGCACCTTTCTCTTAATCTGGTCGAGATGGGAGCTACTTAGCCAGAGAGCACAGAGGAGACACAAGGAGGGAGGGCCGGGGTGCGTGTACACACATAAAATACTCCCAGACAAAAAAAAAACACACACACACACTCTCGCTGAGGGCTGAGACAAGAAGGTAGGAGAGAGGACAAAGAGTTAGAGGTATACAAAGAGAGGAGAGTGGTGTAGAGAAACAAACAGAGGAAATAGAGGAGGTATGACTGTTCTGTAGCCTCGTGCTGTAAACTCCACTGATATCCTGCGCTCACCTGCGAAGCCTCATCAGCCGTTCAGCAGGATGTCTCGGAGGAACAGGAGTTTCACGTTTGGAGCTTATGGAGGGTAAGATAATAGAGGAATAATCTCTCCGAGTGTGACGTGGGAGTCTGCCACCTTCTTGTGTGTGTCAGTGCTCGTGTACCTGTTGCTCCACAGCTGCAGATGACTCTGACAAGGTCACTGACTGTCAGCCCTGTGCTCTCCTAATTTGCACTTTATAGCCATCAATGCTGTAATAATGAGCAACAAAGGGAAAAGGTGAAAGAGATTGCTTCAGTGCATGTGATTGTTTCATCAGGATGATGATTGATTGATTGTCTCGGTCATGGTGACCTGTTCCTGCAGGGACGGGGGGGTTTTCAAGACTTTTCAGAAGTTGCTAAAATGACATGAATGTATCATAGAGTACTGTAAAACCGCTGGTAGCTTGAGGGGATAACTCCGTCCCAGTGGTAAATAAAGTTATCCAAAAGTGATCAACAAATCAGGGGACTTTTTCATTAAAAACAAAGCACTGGTCGTTCATCATATAATCCTAATAATGGTGCGTCATTTGCAGAAAGAAAAAACAAGTAATGTTGGTGGTGTGAGGTAATTGTTAAGAGATAAGATAAGAGACTCCTACGTGTACTCCACTGTCAGCAAAGTGAAATTGAGCGATTAGCTTCACTTTGCTGGCACTGAATACGTTAAATGTCTCATCAGCATGATTAAACGGAGGGTGTGAAAGAGGAAGGATGCGACTGCGCATAGCCGCAGTCTTTCATGTCTGTGAGTGATGATTTTGCAGACGTCAGAATGTGAATCTTTGAGACATGGATAGTGTCGGGTTTATGAGCAGTGAGCCGCAGTGCATTAGAATTCATGAGGCAATGAATATTGTGTTTTTGCTGCCCGTGGGCTCTGCCAAGTCTGAACACTCGCGAGGATCACTCTGACATTTCTGTGGTAGGAGTCAGGTTGAAAGCTAGCCGGAGTGCACAGGCAGATACTGCCAGCCAATGGTAGACAAGGAGGTGCTATGTAGGGCACAACAACTTTGAAACGGCAACAACCACTTTGTTATCAAAATGTGCAATGAGATTCTTGGAATAGTAGTCCAAAAAGAAATGTTATTCTAAAAAATGTACACCCCGCACCATGCTCTCAACTAGCTCGTAAGGTGAATTGTATTCTATAAACCTTCTAGAAATTTGTATTTCATTAATATTTCTTGATTTCCGGTCTTTTTTCATCACACAAAAAGATAAATGATTGACTGCTTTGGCCAATTGAGGCTGAGTTACATCACCAATCTCCACCCCACAGAGTTGGACCTGTGAGATGTCCCTCTTCACGATGCCTGACAGATTCCCTTAGTCCTAGCAGGCAACTGTACACTGATGAGCTGGTGATATTGATTCAACTATTCTGTGTCAGACAGTTCAGATCCGCCAGGGGTGACTGGAATAAACTGAGTTAACTGCGGTCACTTTTTAAAACCCCACCAAGAGTCCTAAACTGTTCTGTTTGTTTAGGTCCATGGATTTTATAATTAGTGCTGTTTGTTTCTAGAGGAATGTATTTATAAGTTGAAACACACAATGCATTATATTGTTTAATATTAGCCTTTAGAGGCTGATTCCATTTCTTGTGTAAAGGTTATTTGAAGGGATGACCTGAGAATTTCATGTGGATGAACTTTAAGTTGTGGATAAGGTCAGATCCTCCGGTCAGGTATTGGCCCCGTCGTGACCTATCAGCATTGAATACAGCTTCTTTGTCAATGTCACTGTAAAATTCACTGTTTTCACCATCAGCTAAAGTCATTTGGTCACAATGTGCTATTGACTCAACCTCATGTTACCTGACATAGAAAGGATTCCTATGAGTTTAATCTAGTTTTGTATCCTCATACAACGCTTTGCATGATATCTTATTTTATTTATTGTTCCTACAACACAAGCAGTCAGTGTGCCTGCTCAAGCTGCTGCACGGAAGTACCTAATTTGACAACAAAACTACCTGGTTAGGTTTAAGGAAAAGACAGGGTTTGGGTTCAAATTAGGCGGCAACCTCCGGTTCTATAAAGTGAAGCCAATGCTGAAGTGCCATAAACTTGCATTCTTTCCGATACTCAGCATGGGGCGACTCATCTGGTTGCAAAAGGATGACAGATTGTATGGAAGTCTATAAGAAAATGACCCTACTTCTTTCCTGATTTATTACCTACGTATTACTTGTTACCTTATGATTCAGAGTAAAATAGCAGCAGGAAGCAGGTTTTAGGGCGTGACCACCTTGTGATTGACAGGTCGCTACCACGGTCTGGGAGTTATCCATGTTTTTGTCTTGCAAACTTGAGCCTTTCACAGTGTGTTTGCAGTTCATGGAAGTTAATTGTAACCTTTTTGGTTGCCTGATAAAGTCTTATTCAGCTTTTGGTTGTAGCTCCACCCTCTCGTATAACTTCTTGGTTACCTTCCAAGGCAGAAATGTAGAACTCGAGGCTTCAAAACGTCAGTCCACAAACCAATGGATGACATCACCGTGACTACGTCCACTTTTTATGTACAGTCTTTGGTTAAAAAAATGTAAAGAAGTGGCGTTACTTAAGTATAAAGTGGTTGAAAGTGGGAAAGTCTTACCCATCCACCCCAATGAACTCCTTATGCAGACTTTGCCACTCTTTCTACTCTCCTGTCTCACGATTACGTGGATCACATACACAATTACAGTCCATTACTCTTCGTCGATTTAAGTACGACCAGTATACAGTGTGAGAACAGCCTGAATCTGGTGTTTGGAGAGAAAAGGTTGGATTAATGAATCCCTACTTTGCATGCAAACCACTGACATGAAGGACAGATCAACCTGGGTGTGTTGAACATTAAGGGGTAAAGGTTTGATTGGAATGTCTGGAATCATAAATTAATTGAGAGCAGTAAAATGAGAGGACGATTTGTAGCTTGGCTGAGCACAGCTCTTTTACAGCAGGTCCTTGTCCACACAGTCCCCCCAATTGTCTCTAAGGAAGCTCCACAGAAACAGTTTAATACTTTAGTCTCTTGCCGGTTGAGGGATTGTGTTACATATTGATTTACCTTGCCCCACATTTCCCTCTCCATCTATGATCAATCTGTTACAGTATATCACAGACCTCTTCCCCTAATCTCTAAACTACCACTGCCTCTGGATTCCTAGAAAGCATGCAGCTGTCTGAAACTAATTCGCATGTTTGTTTCAAGGTTTTACTTTCACTTGAATGTGTCTTAACAGATTTGGTTTGTTTGCAGATGTCAACAAAATGTGTCTCTGTGTTGTGTGAGAAAAGGAGTCTCTCCAGGGAAGTCAATGCCTAATGAATAAGAGGGAGAGGATTATCAAACAGAAAGGGACCATCAAAATACCCGCCTACGTTTCTTATAGTGTCTTTCTGTGAAGAAGTTATTTAATTGCAGCATAATTTCCACTTACAATTAAATAGAAATTGCCGTTAGCAGATAATGACAGTTTTTTTTCTACAAAATGCCGATGAACAACAGCAAAAAACCCCCAAAAAACAATAACAAAACAACTGGAAATTGCAATATATTTAAGCATCAATTTTACTGCCTCCTTTTGACGTGACATTGTTTTTGTAGCATTCAAATTCAGAGAGGGCAATTATGTGAAGTACAGGCAAAACGATTTAAAAACAAAAGGTGGTTGAGGACTGGATGGGTGAACAGCTATTTTAAAAACGGTTTGCTACCTGAATATTCAGTAAACTTGTATTTAAATCCATAAACCACAGGAAACAAAAAGGCTAATGCCCCTCATAAACACCCCACATAAGCTCCAAGGCAAGGGCTCAACATTAACACTTCAACGCTAGCCTGAGGTAAACAAACTGCTCGGGCAGGCTGCCTCATGCAGGTGTCCAAACGGGAAAGGGAAACGTTTTTCTTTTTCTTCCAGTCTAGTCCCTGTTGATTTTATTTATTCATTTTAGTAGACCTACATTTTCCATTACGGACAAGTATGTTTGTCTATCTAGCAAGTAAAACATCTAACCACACTTCATCAGCCTACGACGTGTACTGTGATGTGAGTGACTTGCCATTTTGAGATTTATTAAAGGAGCAGTGTGTCGGATATAGTCGTGAGGTGGCAGATTGCGTCAAATTGAAAATCCCTCCGCTTACCCCTCCTTTCAAGCATGTCAGACAACTACGGTGGCCTTCGGGTAAAAAATGCGAAACGTTTGATCTTATCGTTCAGGGTAACTGTAGGAACATGGCTGTGCAACATGGGGGACGCCGCCCACGGGGGCATTTATTCTAAGTAAACGAAAACACAATTTGTCTTAGTTTTAGGTGATTATACATTCATGAAAACATAGCTATGAATATTTCATTCAGTTTCTGCCAATGAATTCCTCCTAAATCCGACAAACTATCCCTTTAAGGTTGTGATAGTAAACTGAGGATTTAGAGAAAGCATGCTGGAGGTTTCACAGGCTTAGAAATATTGCCGGCTGGTTTTCTGCTGATGAGTAAAGTCAGCTTTGAGCCTGAAGACATCTGGCAACTGTCCTGCCAAGTGAAAGATTGTGCGCGTAACCCACTGCGCTCTTTCAGTTTCCCTCGCAGGTATTATACCTACTCGATGGTGGTGTCGAGGAGGAGGATGCTGTGATTGTGCATCCAATTCACCTTTATTTCCAGGCATTGTACCAGCTCAGTTGTATGTATTTAGGTTTTTCATAGATCTGATACACTTGAGGTGGTTGTAGACATCTGCATTAGAGCTGCACTGATTAGTCAATTAATCGGTTAGTCAATCAACAAAACATTTTGTAAGCAACTATTCTGATAATTGATTAAACATCTAAGTCATTTTCGATTAATATTCCCTGGTTCCAGCTTCTTAAATGGGAGGATATGCTGATTTTCTCTGTTTTATACCTTTGTATCATTTATATCATTATCACCTGCCCTCGTTTTTTGAGGTTTCATAGTTCCGTTGTTCATGTTTAAATATTCATGAATAAATAAGCAACATCAAAGCAAACAAACATTTTTAAGTGTTATTTAGGTTATTAAGAGTTTAACTAAATAAATCCAACATTCAGAGCAATTAACATACTATAGCAAATATGCTTTGCAAAGATATAATGGAGTAAAGTCTACCTGGACAGAGAATGAAGTCCAGGGCCTTTCACACAGGATGTGGTTTGTGACGTGCTTGCCGCTGGGTTCAGCGTACATCGCTGCACTTACGCTTTGTTGGACGCAGCGCAAAGCCGGCGTGGCTCTGAGCTGCTTTGTTTACATAGCCGGGCCGACCAAGCTTGCTTTGTAGTGTATGTTAGTACATGTGAGCGTGCCCCAGTGGCTAGTTTATGGTTGTCTTGACACGGTTTGATTATGCCATTGAACAAAGAATATGACACCTTGTGATTTTTGTAACTGGACACTAGACCTTTATTTCAATTCTTATTCCCTCCACTATAACTTTTGCTTTTGGGTTAAGGCAGCTTTCATGCTGTGAATGTTCGGTCCAGAAGTCATATTGATGATTTCTACTCTTGACTTGACTCTTCACATGATTTTAAGAAGCTTAGAATGTTTTTATTATCAGAGCGCTGCCAAGCTGCACGCTTTCACAACAACCAGCCAAATGCTGCCTTTTCCTCCTGAAGGGTTTGCTTGTCGCTTCTACTAAAGCTGCACTCAATTCTATCCAATTATTCAAGAAAGAAATGGTAGCAGCTTGAAAATTAAATTAGCTGGTGAAATTCTGCTTTACTGCCGTTTCAATTGATGTATAATCCACCTGCTGTGAGAGTGGACTGCATGGAAATAGGAGAAATGTAAAATAGAAAACGAGTGTATTCAAGTCAATCACAGTTTATAATATATCAGACTTAACTGCCCTAACTACTGTTGGAAGCCCACAGACTGAACCTTCACAACGACCCTTATTTATCACGTCCAGCATTGAAAGAGTGCTGATGTAGGTTAATTACTTAAGTGCTCTTGAAAATCTTGTTCTGAATGGTGAGCTTCCTCTCAAACAGCCTGATGAATACATTTAGCTGCGTCTCGTACGGATTTCGCACATAATTCACAGAGCGTTCTGCCTGAATAGCTCCATTTTTCTGTCGTCTCTTTTCCCTGGTTGAGAAAGAAGCTCGCTGGGGTTTAAATGTACGTTTTTGTCTATCAGCTGTCAGAGGAATTCATGTGATACATCACAAAATTGTTAATTACAGTATCCGGTTGTTTTAGCTCATTTTTATACAGTGGGAGAATAAGAACATGCAGACACGAGGAAATTCGCTCTTGTGAAGTAAGGCTGCTAATCTATTTTTTCATCTTGCTATGAGCAATTACTTTAAATGTCTTGAAAACTCTTTGCATATAAATATAAAAGCTCCGTGGTCAAATGACTTTGAATTATCATAACACACCACCTTCTAGTTGTGTGTCCTTCCCCCGAGTGGGAGTCAAGTACCTGCACAGCAGACGGAGGTGTGGTTGCTTATGCGACGGTATGTTTCTCACCCTGGACTGTTAACACCAAAACAGACTGGTGCGTGTGTCAGCAGGGGGAGAGTCACCAACCGTGTCGCTGACTCGCAAGCTAATATTTCCATTTTCAACACTGAGCAACAAACACAGCAACCGAGCAAAGGCCTCACCTGCATCGCGCATAATGTCACTGCTCGAAGGTGAGTGGTGTCTAATGACAGGACCGAGGGCTGAGTGAGAGCGCGCACTGCAGCAGGTTCATGAAATAACATGTTCCATGTCGGACGCCCTGCGGTGATACTGTTTCAATTTCTTACATCATCCCGTTGTCTCTCATACAAGCTTATCCAATATTTTGTAACAGAAGTACTTAAATAGGAGAGATGGGAGGAATGACAGAGAAGGAGTGGGGAGACAGAGCCAGAGATAATAACAGGCTGGTTATCTAATTGGCAGAAACAAAGGGATGTACAGACACAGATAAGACATTTACTGCCCCGTAGTTCTATCCTGCCTCCCAATGGTGGAGGCATGCCGTTGAATATTGACCCACTGCTCCCTAGAGAGTAACTTAAAAGGCCATTCCAACAATTTAGCAATTGCACTTTCCTAATGTTGGGGGACTTACAAGAGTCAGATTTTCAAAGAATGGTACAAATCGAAAATTGGAAAGCTCCTTCCACCGCCACAGAGGACATTATACAAATGTGTTCACAGCCTGAGTAGAAAACACTTTGAGGAGTAAACTGAAGGTCATGTGTATAATCTGTGGACTGCCCCTTCAAATTTGAATCTGCTTTTTTTGAGTTAATACATTTGTTGATTAATTAATTAGTGAATTGACATAAAATAAACTTTTCAAGCCAAAATACAAAACATTCACTGGGTCCAGCTACTCAATTGTGGGGATTTGCAGCATTATACAGTGTAATAATTATACATTTGGATATTTTTGGATGGCACCTTGGGCCAGGAAAAGGTGACGGCCATTATCACAATTTACCGACATTTTCTAGATAACAAATGTAATCAAGAAAATAATAGACATACTAATTGATAATAAAATGATTGTTAGTAAGTGTTATAAACTGTCTGTTAAGCTGCGCGCTAAAAACAATGAGTGAAGAATCTGTGGAGGGATGTGTCGGGGTTTGTGTCTGGGGTTTGAATTTATTCTTTTAATATGTGAAGAGGGCATGTTCAAGCTAAAACATGGTTTAAAGTTGCACTTAATGTGAAAAAAACATCATCTGACTCAGTTCTTATCCCTCCAAAACTCTCCTTGGCATGAATAAATAAATATAAAACTGAATAAGATGCCGTTGTATGAATATTTTATGAGGGTGATAGTAAATCACATGAGATGTACAGTGAGTGTTGCCTCTGAATTCATCCCTTATTGCAAACTCTCCTTGGGTAAAGCATTGCCAGGAATCTGATTTATCATCTTAAAAGGTTTTATATGAGAGCGAGTAAGTAAAAGGAATACACTGTCTTTCCTTCGATGTCAACAGATATTGGCTAAACATTGTATGTGACTGGAAAGCAGGTATATTTGTTTTTCAGCCCTCAAGATGCTACTCCACATGTCAAAGTTGTCATTATCTCGGCCAGAAGATCATGCGATCGCTCGTGTGTCCTTGCCAGTGACTGAGTGTGCACCTCTGTGTCTGTCCACAGCTAATCTTGCATTCTGCAGCACCAAACTGCATAATAATTTGGTTGGCCAGTTATGCTCAAGGACCTCTTCTGGTTTCGGTAACTTCACTCAAAACACCTTTTATTACCTGTTTTATACTGACATTGACTGCCAGCTGACCCCTCACTCACTTCTCTCAGCTGGCCCCCCAGCTGGTACTCTGCGACGCAGACACAAGCGGGTGAAAACAGTTTGCTCACTTTTATTATTTTGGACGGTGTGTTTGGCTAACGGCTAACAAATCTAGCAGTACACATACGTTGCAGCCACTCAGCCGCCGCTACGTGGGCAGACAGCTTGTTGAGTTTAATTTTGTTTAATCGGATGACTTCGAGCTGATTGCCGGCGTATGTAGCAGCTTGTTTTTGTGTTTGAATGAAGTGTGTTTTACGACGCCATTGGTGTCTAGATGGGAGGTTGTGTCGCACAATACAGCAGTGCTTTGCAGACACACCTGGCAGAGAGCTGCACTCTACTGAGTGGATTGAATTTGACATCTTGAGACATTTTGGAAAGGATGAAACTGTGGATGTTTCTTCGAGGTTGACAATTTACTCAGATGACCCAGCAGTAACCTCACACAGAGCTCCCTGACACATTGCTATTGCACAATATACTTAAAACAGTCTTCCTCTCTTTATCCACTTGAAGTAGACTGTCAGCGGGATGGCTTCAATTACCTTTGTTATTTTCATGTCGTCGTTTTAACTGACGAACGGAGCGAGTGCCTATGAGCGTGAAGGCATCAATGGTAATTGTTTGATTGGCTTAGCCCTGGGGAGGAACGGATAAGCGGTGATCATCAGAAGATTGATTGTCCACACTCAGCATCTTCTTTGGTGCCTCTTCAAAAGATTGTTCCAGGTGGGAGTATGCAGAGTAAATGGAGAGAGAGAACCAGCCGCACAAAATCCACAAACTCTCTGTAGATGTAACGCACCAACAGGGGTGCATTTTAAATCTCATATTCCCTTTTTCTTTCTTCCCAGCAGTTCATTTAAGTAGTAAGCACACACTTGCTCTTTCTCTCTACGTTATTAATCATCAAACAGAAACATTTATTGTAATTAATTCCACGTATATATACTGTATACATATCCCACATGCTTCTTTATATCATATGCAATATTGGACTCTTGTTTATATGAAACCTGGACTATTTGGCCACCAGTGTTCACACATTTCTGGATTCTCCAACAGCCTGCCTGCACAGCACATCTGCCAGGTGCCTCTTCCCATCTTTGAGACAATCCCACTCTAGATGGACATAGCAAGCGGCTGGCTGGCGGTGGTGTGGATAAATGGAGTGGAGGGAAGAGAGGGAGCGGTGGGGGGGCGATGTGGATCATATTCATCCGGCTTCTTGGAGGCACATTGTGGTTGTATATTGTTGCACTAGCTGTTATTTGTATGCCTCCGTTCCGGCTACAGGCATGTGACGATGTTGATGAAGTTACAAACGTCCTCTTGCACTCCACGGTGAACTGATTCGATTTTGGAGGTCAAAGGTCAAGGTCCGTTACTTCATGTCTGTCCCGTTCTTGTGATACCTCAGGAACACCTTGAGCACATTTCTTCAGATTTGGCACACAGTGCAGCTGTGCCTCAGGCGGTAGAGTGGGGTGTCTTTGCCCTTTACAGCAGAATTTGGTGGTCAAAGGTCACTGTGATCTCAGTTTGCCATACCTCAAAGATTCATATGACAATTTCACAGAAATGTATCCCGGGGAAAAAAGATGAAGTGGTGACATTTTGGACAGACACGGATGTAAACTGCAACTGCATGACTGCTAAGCGGAGGCATCTAACTGCAAGGCGGTTATTCTCGTTGTATTAGCAAATGAAGCAATATAGCATGTAGTGACACAATTATCACCCGACTCTGCAGATTTATGGAGGGTTTTCACCATCTTTTGGTTCATAGTTTTAGTTTTACAGTCTGCAATTATACTGTTTTGATCCGGTCTCTGATCAACCGGGTTTCCTCAAGAGGCGATAGAGAGTCACTTTGGCTGCCCTCAGTCCAACATGATAGAACGAAGGAGTAGAGCTGCACCGAGGGCTTGTCAACAATACATCCATTGATTTACTGTCACTTTGTTTCTCTCTAGAGTTGACAAGAGCTTCTCCAGGACCAGAACTTTGTGGTGAGTCATCTCTTTTGTTTCTTTCTCCCGACACTCTCTTCCCAAATGTAACACTTCCAACTTTTGAAGTTTTTGAGGGGAAGGGTTCAAGACTATTCCTTCCACGTGAACAACCACAACTTTCATTAGATATCTAAGTTCAATCATCTGAAAGCAGAATCAAACATGGACTATATCTCTCTATTCAACATGTCTTTCTGTTCCACCCATGTTCACTGTCAGCATGATTTTCTATTGTGTGCTGCAGCAATAAACAAGACATTTTCCATACGTTTACAGCCTGACGACTCAGCATCAGGAGAATAAAGATATAGACTTCAGTGTGTCCATCACATTTATTGGTTCGTCAGTTACTTGATGGAAGAAGTATTGTGATCAAGGAAAGCCTCTTTACTTTAAAATTCTCAAAAAGTGCTCTTTGAAAGTGATGACAATGTGAAGACTTGGGTAAAGATATAGTATAAAAAGGTGAAGGCTGATAAGAGCCCTATTTTTAGAGCAGTAAAACCATAAGCAGCCCTTTCCACTTCTTTATCTCAACCTGGGCTTTTTCCTGACTCGCAATACGATTCTCAATTGTGCTTTAGATTATTTTCTCACTTATGACTTTGTACATCTGCATATATGATGGAAATGGAGATAGCGGAGCTTGTAATTTTGTCTACTTTGACAGGTAGTATCTAAGCACGACTAAGGGAATGTGTGGCTGTATACAGAGACAAGAGCAGATGGATGGTGACAGGGAGCACAAGCATGTGTATCACACCAGCTGGTCATGTTAGGCAAATGCCTTCGAGGTCTCAACCAGATAGATTGATAGTACCACTGAATAAAACCATGCTCATGTTTGTTTGTGGTGCTGTAGTTATGTTACTGTATATTCAAGTCCATGTTTGTATAGTGTTCTGATATTGTATTGATTATTATTATATTATACTAATATGTAGGCATTCTAATATACACAATTTATTCTGGCATTGATTCAAGGTAGAGTACTCTACCGATGATTCAATCGATTAATCGGATAAGAAATGTGTTAATATAGTAAATATACAAAGTAAATCGACTGAACAACTAATTGGTTTCCCTTTTAGAAATATCTATCGAATTTTAGAAACAAAAATCGAATGAACTAAACTCGTTTGGTACATTTATGTGCCAGATTACCTGCTGGGTTTTAAATAAATCAAATCCTGAAATGCAAACAAACATACAAAAAAATAGACTTACTTTTAAATAAGGTTTACGTCTGATGGGCTGCTGCTATAAAGGTACTATAGTTTTAACTCGTCAAACTGTGGATATTTTCGAATTCAAAATTGAAATCTCAATGCATTTTTATTCTGCAGCACTTTGCATCAATCAATTTTAGTAATCAAGTTACTCGAGTTCCTTGAGGAATCGTTTCAGCCCGAGATTCAAGGCAGCAAATCAATGTCAATGTTGCCCTAAACAGTGAATACCGGTTGTAATTATCAATGGTGATTAGCAGAAGACTCACACTGGGCACAGTCCATCCCTCAGTTGAATTAGATAGAAAATAAAAAGAGAGCACAGAGAGGGAGACAAAATCTTAATTGAATTTTCCGGAGTGTTTGTGTGTATGTCTGTGTGTCATATGCAACAAAGCAATATATTGTATTCTTTTGTTCAGATGGATTTTGTCATTTTGTTTACAAGGCTTTCAGCCAGCTCGCCAGCAGCTGAAAAAAAAAAAAGCTTCATCATTATAAATCAAATGGGCCATAGACTCGTAAAAACCAGAGTCATAATGAGTCTGGAAAGGACAATGGGAGGGTATACTGCAAAGGGGAAATTGAAGGTGCAAGGATGATTTAGGCTCATCAGAGAAGAACACAACGTCAGACTCCCGCTGAATTTCATCACGAGGATTCAGGTTTCTCTCTGTCGCAAAGCGCATGCTAATAGCGCCTCGGGGCTAACGATCCACAGCTCTCTGATTATAATCACCGAGTCATTATGCCAACTGTGTACTCCATCGGTCTCCGGCTACACTTTGATTAAAAAGTTTAAGTATCCACAACACACTATTTAATAAAGTCTCTCTTTTTAGGCACTGGGAGTGACTTTATTTTATTTTTTTCCTTCAAATCCAGTCGGTTTTGTTCCAATTTGGTTGGATGATTTCAGAAAAGGTTTATGACTTAATAAGGACACGTCTTAGTTTTGTCTGTGAGTGACTCTCGTCATATCTGTTACCGAGCCTGTTGCACTGTGTTAGGTAGGAAACAGCACCGTGTTGGTGAGATTTACAACAGAGGCTTCAAACCCCGGTGTCAGTTTCTCGATCCCCTGCCATGTGCCACTACTTCAAATCCATCTCGACATTATCCTCAACCAGCCAGGCACAGGTGTGTTTGTTCGTGTGTGCGCATGTGGACGGACACTTTTCTGTCTCTTGCCGAGTACAAATGTCTCCATCATCCCACCTTGGCACGCAAACACTCTGATTCATTTAGACAAGGAGCTGATCTCCATGAGCTTTACGGTGCAAAACTGCTCGCGGCACATCGTTCCCTATTCAGCGCTCATTAACTTGATTGCTCTCGATAATGGTGGTGCTTATCTTCCTCAGTCTAAAGCCCATGCTGTGCTTCAATAAGGAGGCCAGAATGAATTCAGTGACACTTCTGCAAGAATTGTCATCCTGGAATCTGGATGCAATTTTTGCCTCAAACAACTTGAATCTGCACTAATTGGGGAAAGCATTAGAATTAAAATTGGTGTCTAGCGATGTAGCTTATAAAGCGGAACAACAGGGACAATATTTCCATTGTAATCTAACTATGAATTGAAATTGTTTCTTAATTAACTTGTTTGGTTAGGGATGCCCCTCAAGGGCCTCCTCTTTGAGGTAATGTGGTATATTATGTATGTGCACAGCTTGAGGTATGCCTGTTGCCTCGCAGCGTCAGGGCTACGAGTCTGAGCAGCCCTTTGACTGACATGAGGAGCTGGGCGGTAATGAAGTGGTCCTCAGTGATGAACGATGAGAAAGAGTGGGGCGGAGAGGCCTCTAATTGGGCATCTGTGCCTCTTCAGCTTGCTGTTAATGGCCGGTCCTAATACAAGAGTCGGTGTCATGAGGAGAGAGTAGCCAGCTGTTGCTCAATGGGCAGAGCAGCAGAGCAGCAGAGCAGCAGAGCAATGCTTGTATACTCAGTCGGGGCATGGCTCGACTGTCATGAGGACAAACAAGCTGTTTACTTTATATAAGAAATTCTTAATGGAGACAAAATATGAACAAAATATTAGGGGAGCCTTCTTTATATTGCGTTGCAGCCCCAGGCCCAAAACAGCCTGGATGGCTTTGCTCCTAATGGGACTGAGATGTAATGGCTGAGCAGCCCACTGCATCAAGCTTTATTTATTAAAATGCTCATTGAACCATCCCGTTCCATTTTAGCGATGAGCACCAGTTATTTCCATTGTGTATTCCTCCAAATCCTCATTCTACAGAAGTCCAATTACGAAATGATGTTGTGGAACTCTGTAAGTTCATTGGCTGCCAAACCCCTTTTCTACCAGACTGACACTTGGCTGGACTATCTGTTGCTCTGCACAGTTGATTTCAGCCTCAACTGACACTGATTGAGGTGGATTCTATTAAGAATGATGCCCTTGCCTGGAGTTAGCATTACTGGATTTCATTCAGGCAACTTCTGTCCCCTCATCCCTCTGTCCCCATCCCCAATGTTACTTATTGTTTTTCCCCACATTATAAAGTTTCAGTCAAATCCATAACTTACACAACTTTATCACAGCCCACTTCAGGATTGTCCTACTTTAAACCCAAATATCACCATAATCTAATAAAAGATAAAACGTTGTTGCTATCGTGCCCATCAGTTCTGAGAATTAAGGCATCTGGAAACGCAGCTATGGCTCCTCCTGGATCACAGATCACAAGCCTCAGGCAAGTTCAATCAGCTATCACCACATAATAACACAGAGCTGAACATTAAAAGGCTTTGCCTCAGATTTGTACCAATGAATTGCAGAGATACTTCTGTCAGGAAAGGCCAGCCAATGTGTTTACATGTTGCACACAGATTTATTTACAGCAGATTGTGGCTCACATAATATCTCATCTACAGCATACCCACACAATAGATTTGGAGTTTACATCACAACCTTGTTGCCATTGCAAAGGTGTGTCTAGTGACATCCCAGGGCCTGAAATCTACAATAATCCTATATAATTTCATGATGGTGCCAAATAGTTAAAAATCCTAAAATATTTCACTTTAGCTTGAGTCTTTTGTACTGAAAGCATGACACAATATATCCCTTCCAAAGTTATTTTATGAAACCCCTTATCTTATTATTTACATCTTGCATAATGAAATGAATTTGACTAATGTTAATTATCTCTAGAGGCTTACAGCGATAACAGAACAAAATCCTTCCAGAGTGGCTGAGTTTGATCGAGGGTAAAAAAGCACCGGGGCTTTGGGGCTTTTAGTCGACGGACTGGCTGCGTGCTCTTTCGCCAGCATCAAAACAAGGCAGGAGAGAGACCCCATGCTGTGACCCAGACGGGTACGTCCAGCCCTCGGTGAGTTCACTGAAGAAAAACATCATGACCCAATGCAGCTGCAACGTGGTCTGGTGTTGCAGGTCGTGCAGAGGGCACAGTCAGGGAGCAATCGCGGTGATGGTGGAGGTAAATTTAGCAGATGGGGTTCGACTGTTACTCAGTGCACCAGTTCAGTTAAACACATGCTAGACTGCAGCTGCCATAGATGAGAAAAGGGCCGTGCACGTTAAGATCTTTTTATTAAAGTTCTCTACACCCTCTTACCAAACTTTAAATTGCATGTCTTTTGAATATCTTTGAGGTATTTTTCCCCATTTACATACAGATTATGAAATACACTGATTATAACGTTACAACACGCAGACAGGCACCGACTGTATATTCCTCCCAGTTGTGCTTCATAAGGCTCTGCACTTAATATAGATGTGTTCAGCTAATTAATTGAAAAGCTCAGACTTATTGAGGGTTGTAATGTCGCCTTCAGTTGTAGCCATTTCACATTATCACGAGGTCGACTCCATGTAAACAAACTCTATTAAGTCTCAGTTCAGGAGACTCTTCAATCAGAGTGCATACCTCACTCAGGGTATGATTCATACAGTGCAGTACGACTGTTTCGCTCAGGCACGTCTGGTTTGCTTTGTGGCATTTATAAGCGTTGTTCATGAATAGAACTGTCAAATCCTTCTTCACATTTGTACGATTATATATATTTAATCAGTGTTGTCAACTAGACGTTTCTAAGCCCATTTCTAAGGCAAGGCGGATGTGTCACTTTCCTTTTGTCTTGAAAATGGCGAAGACGTGTTTTGATGAGGAGATTTCCAAATGTCTCATCATGGCTGAGAAACACTTGCGGTCAGAAGAGGAGAATAGTTTCACTTTTGTTAATTTCCCACAAAGCCATGAATGCATTTCGCAGCATCAAGGCAAACAAAAGAGCTCTTATTCAACTATTTTTCTTCATGAGCATATCAGTGTCTTCTCATTCTCTGCTTGAGGGCAGCTGTGCTGTTGTTGTTTTGTCTTCTTTTTGTGCTCCTCACTCAGCAGCCAGCGTGCCCTCCTGGAGCAGCGGCTGACAGCCCTTCATGTCCACATAATGACTGTAATCACCCTGTTAGTCACTGGGGCACTCGGAAACACCGCAGAGTGGGGTTCGGATCAATCCACTCCCCAATTCAATCAATTTAGGATGAGAAAATGCTTTCAGAATTAAAGAAATGCTGTGTTTCTGAAAGTTTTCTCTTAGTTTCTCTACTAAGAAATAACTTCTGATGGTATATTATGATGTTAGTTGTTTTTTGTGTGTTCTCTTCCACAAAGTTTAGCTCCCATCATTTATTTCTGGGCCTCAAATAACGTCAAAGTCAAACCAGCCTGATGATTTTAGTGCAATTTAATCGTGCTGTGTGCTTCAGCACGTGATTTTTACAGACATTTTAACCAACAACCACCTACCACCAGCTTTATAATTGCTGGTACTATCAATTATACAGCTGGTGTGAATGTTATCGTGATTGTCTGAATGTCCAAGCCTGTGTGATTGGCAACCTGTCCAGGGAGACCGTAGCCTGCCCAATGCATGCTGGGATGAAGTCCAGGCCCACTGAAAAAGATAAGCTGTACAGGAGCTACAACAAGTCCATTGTTGCTGTGATTTACCAAGTTAATAGGAAATTAAGTCAGATCCAGAGAATATATAATTGAATTTTCTTTTTTATTACATTCAAATTTAACATACACGAAAACCTTGATTTATAAAAACCACAAAAATAACATAAATATAAAGTGCAAAAGACAACACTGTGAGTGCAGCCTGACAGGAAATCAGGCGGTTGTTGTGTTGGTGAACTGTGGATGCGTGAATGCTTTTCCTCCATATGCTACCTGCCCCACTGACAGTCCTGTGGTTTCTCTCTCAGTTTGGGTTCAGGTTTATCACTGCCAAAATCCATAGAGAGGGCCACCCTAAAGCAAGGTAATTATGAGAGTCAGTGGGGTTCTGGGAGTGCTGACAACATGGTTGAATTAATGCTTCCTTTCCCACCCAAAGGCGACACATGTTAATATTTTTGATAGAGAGTCATTTTGTGCCTCTTTTCGAATGTGCACATGCACAATAAAAAAAAATGGAGATCTGCTCCATTGTGCCGCTACTGGCCAAAAAACCCTGTCTTTAATTTCACTTTCTGCAGCTCTGATTCTTTTTTTGTGTTCAGTACTGGCCTGCATAAGTCTCCATGGCACTCAAATGCATACAGTTACAGAATACTCTTCCATAGTGAAATATAAAATGGGATTTGCTCTTGGATCAGCATGATCCAGCTGTCTTTTAATGTCGTGGCACCGACTCTTCAAAAGGATTCCCATACAGCTTGCGATTGTGCTCACCTGTTTATCCAGAAGTTAAAAGAATCCCAAATCTGATTCCACTGCCTGTAACTCATTAAACTAAAGTGTATGATCTTTCTGAATTCCCATGTACTCAATTGGAATAAAATACCGATCATTTGTTTGGTGAGCCTCTTCTTGACCTAATTTGTTCTGCCCCCATGTAAACAAAAATCCTCCTTCATCTCCAGCCACACCCCATTGATTGTGCTTAACCTGGTTCAGGTGTTCCCTGCCCTCTCTGGGGTAACACTATCTTTACGGGGTGAGTGGTAGAGCAGCTTTCCTGGATCCCCGAGTGGAGAAACACAATGTACGTTTATCCATTGTAACCTAGAACCTCCTGAGCAGTACATGGGTAGAATACAGGCTATGTGTGTCTCTTTCACTCTGGGAACTTGTGTGCTAGCTCTGGGCAACCTGTAATATTATACACACAAGAGGGTGTGGACAAGCCGACATGCCGCCAAGAGGCTTGGCTCACATCCCCTCATGGGTTTGTTTCAGGGCCTGCAGCCTCATGGCTTATCGATTGGCTCTACTAAATGTGCTGCAGAGTTTGTACTTTTGGTAGGACTATGACTGTAACCCAAGCAAGCAGCTAAATCTGTTTTCAGAGGTGATGCTTCAGTGCAAAGGGGGGGAGGAGATTCTGCAGTGCGAGCCTCTCTGATACTGTGTGGTAAGGGAATGTACCATTTATTGTAAGCAGATCTTTTTTTTTAGCTTTTATTTTCACCTGCATGGAGTACTATGTATGTGGGATCGACCTGCACGCCTGATGCATGCATCCTGAATCATCGTTTTAATCTGAAAACACCAACTCCTGTTGTGGACATGGAGTAGGAGAACGTCTATCTAAGAGCTGCTCCGGTGTACGTTGGACTTATTTCGCATGATAAAGTGATTTAAAATTGAAATCCGTATTTGTAGATAGCGGTGCAGAGAGGTGGACATGAACAGGCGACTGGCATTGAAATTATGTGAATTCCTTTTATGCAGGGCCGCTTTTTTTTGTGACAGTGCACGTAATGTGTAGTGAAGCCCCAGTCTTCTGCATGAGGATTAGGGAAATGTGATCACTCAGTAATACATTGGACGACACTGACCTGTGCATATTCCTCTGTGGGCTGAGCACGTGATTTTCCACATTGTGAGTGAGCATGCTACAAAATCTGCACTTCAGCGTTTGAGAGCTTTTCAACAAACTGCCCGCCACTAATGCGTCAAAAGAACAACGGGATTGGTTGGGCTAATTTCTGCAGAAGGGGTTTTGTGATGTTGGAACAAGCTGTCAGAGCGATGCAGGATAATAGGACAGAGAGAATTGATGTCGCTCTTTCAGATGATCTAATGTCGCTTCTTTTTCTTTTTTGAGAACTTTGCTTTCAAGCCGACATCCGGCCACAGCATTGTGTCCCCGTGAATGAGCAGAATGTGTTGTGAGCGAGCAGACCCACTGAGGCAAATGCTTAGCAAAGCAACACCCACAGCTTGGACGGGCAGCTCTCCGTCATAGTCGGAGCAAGAGAAAAGAGGGGAGGTGGAGACGTGGACAAAAAGGGGGAGACATCGGCAGAGAGAGAGAGAGAGCAGGAGTCAGAGAGAAAGGAGCGCTTGTGTGCTTGCCTCAGAATAAAAACAACCAGGAGAATGCGCCGATGTGAGGAAAGGGAGGAGAGGGAGCGAGGAAGACAGGGTGGGTAGGACGGAAAGGGAGGGCTGCTCTCAGCATCATCTGGCAGGAGAGAGGCTGATCCCCGACAGCAGGTGTTGGAGGACAGAGAGAATGAGTCACACACACGGAGGGAGCGATACGTAGAGGAGCACCAAGTTGTTGAGGAGAGCAGACTGAGCTGCAAGTGAGGCAGCACTACAGTCAGGTAAGCATGGACCGGGTAGACGGAGGGCGCTGCGCTTGCGGGGAGAAACTGTTGAAATATGGATAAACTGAGAGAGCATTCTCTTATCTGCCAATGCAAGACAGACAGATAAGAGAAAAAAAACTGACACATGATACAAGCAGCTAGGAGTCTGCCTGCTGTTGAGCTTTGTCTCCAGTTGATCCTTTTTTCACTCGAGACCTTGAACTTTCTCTCTTTTTCTCTCTCTCTCCCTTTCTATCTCGTCCACCCAGGAAGCGTCTGACTGGCATCTCGAGTAAATCACTCTGCTTTCATTGTGCATTAGCTGCTGTACATGATTAGATTGGTTGCTCTCTACTAAGTGGACCTTCGAAGCTAAGGGGTTTATGTGTACTTGTCTCTCTCAGACGTGTGTGTGTGTGTGTGTGGGGGGGGGGGGGGGGGGGGGGGGGGGGCTGGTAGAAGGAAAGATGCAGCCAAGCATTACGCATTACTCATGAAGGAAATATATGTTCTACATGTTTTTGTTCAGATTTTATAGTTCAATGAATAGAAGCCCAGAGCAAGAATTTAATGTATAAGGCAAAAGCTGTAGCTGCTCCAATGAAAATTAATTAGAAAAACAAAACAAAACTCCTCGTCTCACAGATTGCTTTGAGCTTTCAGATTTAGTCTAGCTTCATTTGGCGGCCACGTCAACAATTATCAAGACAAAAATATGCCAGAATGTCTGAAAGTTTGAGCTTTGCCAAAGTCCCTAATTCACTCTTGCTGGTGCAACTCCAGGATTTGTCTTTTAGTGACATCAAGAAATCAAGAAAAATGAAAGTTTTTTTTACAAACATTTCTTCTTTTTAGCTCAGTCTTTTGAACGGAAGCCGACGGGCTGCAATAACGTTGACAGATTAATACTGACAGAAGTCTTCCTATTAACCTTGACAGAAGTATTGTTGTAGCCTAACTGGCGACTTGTAGTCACCGACTGATCACTGGGTGATAAGCATGCTGCAACAGAGCTGTTGTTCTCTCATGTTGTCTTTGTGGTTTTCTAAAGCGAGAGGTAGTTGTCTTGGAAGTGTCTTAGAGATGCACAGGGCGGTTTTTATCTCATATTTCCAGGCATTTTTGTCAGACAAATTGACACGTGCTGTAGTTTTAGGTCACACAGTGGCACAGACGATAACGTTTCTCACACACACACACACACACACACTCGTCAGTGTATAAGTTCATCAGTAAAGAAGACTAATTTGTCACAACTGCAAGTTGAAAATAAGCTGTGGAGGAACAAACTTAAACATTTGGAACAGCTAACTTGATAAGAGACATTTTATATTGTAATTCATTCACATGCATGCTGCTCAGAGTGAGAGCAGTGACCGGCTCATCTAGGGACGGTTGAAATTATGTTTATAGCTGGTTCCAGGACGGTGGCGACATTTTTTTGTCTGTCAATTACAGTTCTTTAATCAGAATCAACAAAAACTGTAATTGGCACGCCAGACTTTTTGAAAATTGGAAATGGAATCGGAAATTGGATCATGTTGTCAAATCTATAATTACAGAGTCACTGACTCACTGTCGTTTGTTAGGTAGAATCATGTAGCTGGATCATTACTATTACTCATCAGATACGTTCAAAGTGTGTTTGGCTTCTGGTTGCATACAGAAATCATGACCCACTAAGGATATAGTTGTTAAGCAATGCATAACACTTCTGATGTCTTTTTTTAATACACGATGCCCCAAGCTCTTCTTGCTGAGGAGGAGTTTTGGTCAGCTCTAACAGACAAAGAAGACAAGGTTTCTCTACCATAGCGGCACTCGATCCGATGCTATCTGACCCTTGCAGCGCCTGTGGCTATCTTTTGTTTGCCAAAGAAACCAAGGCATCTGCTGAGCTGGCAGACATGCAGCACTCAGCCAGTATTTAGCCTGGGGGGTCAACAGTGTTTACTTTTGAGGATTTCTGCCGCTGAGCCTTTAGATTAACCTCATAATTCTTTGTCTTTAACTCTATGCTTTTTTTTTCTTTTTAATTTTTTCAGTTGTTTGGTTTTATAACATATCTTTTTGTAACCCAATGATGCTTTTTTTTAGTTTTTTTGTTGCAGTGACGAATATACTGACGCATGCTGGTAGCCTGACTTTCAGCTGACTGCAGTTATTCTGGTTAGACTTTGTGGGGCTAACACCAACTGATAAACTGATGATTTACTCATTTACATATTATTGGATCAGAGAAACCCAGCTTACCCACCTCTCAAAATACATCTCTACTTTTTCTGTGGCTGACAGCATGCTAAGGATAACGGGTAATGAGCATGAATCATCACAACTGTACAGCCATACGGCAGAACATCTGGTGCTGTTTTTCTTGTATGGAAAGTAAAATATTTTTTTATTTAGCCATGTCAGCAAACTAAATATGTCAGGGAGATAGAAGTAATAGTTTTCAGTCCCAAGATTACAACACATTTCTTCAGAGGAGTGTGTACAGAGAGTGCAGTTGACACATTCAACCTTAACAAGTAAAATATTGGTTCAACTGTTTTGCTGTATCTGACCAACCTTGGCCCCTCTGCTCTCTGAGACTACAGCAACACAATACAAACCCATGCTATTCAAATGCATTTTTTACATTCAGTTCACAGAGCATTCAGTGTTCAGCCCAACTCATTTGTATTTGCAGGTGCCCCTCTAACCTGAGCGATGATTGGACTTCAGAAAGCTGAAAGTCTTATCAGGGCTCATGACCCAGCAGTCCGTGGAGGCAGCTGCTGGCAACACATTGGGTTCATGGGCGGATTCAGTTTCAGGATGCTTTTGTGTCTATTTTTAGAAACCTTATTCTGCCAGAAATGTACATGAAAACACATGATTCTATCATGAAAAACATCAAAGTCCAGTCCACTTAATGGTCGACCAACATAAATAGCCAAGTGTGTCCCTGGTGGATTGTTTAATGTGGTGCTTCATGTGAACACTTTGAGTGATTAGAAATGTGTTGAAAATAAAAACCTGTAACTTAATAAAAAATGTTATTCAACTGCGGTAATTTTGCTTAAAAATACTTTTTTTACAATCCATGATTGCAGAAGGCATTGTGAAATGCAACAGAATAGAAATAGATGATTATAGTCAGCTTATATATTTCATGTGCAATATACTGTATATGTATTCCTCAGCAAAGGATGAAATGATGTGCTTGGACACCTCATCATTTTAAATACAAACTGGTCAGTCACCGAAAAATAACATTTTCCTTTAAGATGACTCGTTTGATAAAAACACCAATAATTTTATACCAACATCCATCCTGTATTGTAGCTTTTTGGGTTTGTTTTTCAAATGGAACATCTTTCAGTGATTCAGGAGATAGGTGATGTTGCTAGGTGACAGATTTACACAACTGTAGTAACTGTAACAAGAAATCCATTAACCCGTGAAAAGAAATCAAAGAGGAAGGAGCTTGGTGCACAGTGTGTCTACCTCAGAGCAAGAGGTGCCGCAAGATGAATGTATAGTCAGAACATTTAGACCATAAAAGCAGATCGTCAAGGATCTTTTCTTCACATTGGCGTGAGAATGAACCTTTTTACCTGCGATCGTGTGTGTCCAGCTTGGCAAAAAGACAGCCTATCTCATTGTTTCAGCTGGCTGATTCATTGTTGCTTGGGCTGTGTCTCCAGCTGACGTGACACAGTGACCCTGCCACAGTGATGGCTGCTGCTGTGCACAGGGCTGACCCGTGCCAGTCACCAGGTCCAAAGCTCATTAGGACACACCAGAGCATATAATTCATCCTAATAAAAACAGTTGGTCATTTATATAACTCTGAGTTTGTGCTTTTGTTTTAAGATTATTAACACATTAGGGATTTGTAATTGCAGACATGTTGGCTTGTCCATTGTATATTGGTTGATTGCATGATGAATATACTCAAAGTGATAACATTGAAATTAATAATGGCTGATTTCCAATAAAGAACGACCCCGGGCTACAGCGAAATGGGAAAAATGTGATTCCAGAAAAAAAAAAAAGCTTTATGGATTTGTAATCGCAAGGGACATATCACCCTATTCAACTTTAAGGAATATACATTAGTTTGACTGCTGTCCTTAAAGGGGACATATGATTATTTTCAGGTTCATACTTGTTTTTGTTGGTTTCTGCTAAAACATGTTTACATGCTTTAATGATAAAAAAACAAAACAATTGTTCCCATGCTGTCTGTCTGAATAGACCTGTATTCACCCTCTGTCTGAAACGCTTTGTTTTAGCGCCTGTCTCTTTAAGACGCCCTCCTGAAACAGTCCGGTCTGCTCTGTTTGGCTTGCGAGAAAAATACGGTGCCACCTTTGCAAATGTAGTTCTCAATCCGTCGGTGGAGATACTGGGATGGCTGGTATTACAGTCACATGAGCCCGCATGTGACATAGGAAGGGGAGACACATCTGAATGGCTTGTTTAGTCACATGTTTTCTGATCCAGGCCGCCCACAAAGAAGTGACTGGGTCGTCTTATTTAACAGTTTGTGAGTTGGTAGGAACTCCAGATACCCAAATGTGTGTGATATGACCCCCTTTAAAGAATGATAGACTTCCACATAGTGAGATGAGATAAATCTGAGCAAATAACAACCATTAATGTACAGTACAGTTCATATTTTCTTCAGGCTCTTGGCATGCTAATGTATCTAATTCAGTTGATGAATTACTGATTCTAACTATTTGATTTGCAACTTAATAAATCCATATCATAGAGTATCATCATGTCATCTGTCAGGATGGTGGTATTTGATAAGATGTGCTCGCGCTGATCGTCAGAATATGACAGCCTGAAATCTCTCCCTGAGTCAAACTTAGCATTTTACCCTTTCACCAGATTCGGTTATCTGTCTTGTAAGTTAATGCAGTGACGGTATAAACAGACACACACACACACACACACACACCAAAAAAAAAATATTCATCCTCCGTGATGAGAGCCACCAAGCATGCCATCGGTAGTGAAAGTGACAGGCTGT
This sequence comes from Pholis gunnellus, assembly GCF_910591455.1. Classification (NCBI taxonomy): domain Eukaryota; kingdom Metazoa; phylum Chordata; class Actinopteri; order Perciformes; family Pholidae; genus Pholis; species Pholis gunnellus. Next base: position 7,050,883 of record NC_136529.1, on the reverse strand, counting down.
CAGGCAGCCTTCATCTTTCTGTCTAGTTTTCCCAGATCAAGATTGATTTGCACTGTTGTGCTTTGCCTTTTTATTCTGCATCCTGAAGCAGCAGGCAGGTGACTCACGCCGACTGTACAAAGGGTAAAACATCTATTTTATGTGCAGTGGTAAAACAAAGACCCCTTCTAATTTTGTGTTTCACCTTTAGTGTTTGCTCTCGCTACCTTAATTGCTCCCATGGGACAGTTAAACAAGGTGTCACCTCTGGATAAATATAGGATGCCCAGTAAGCCACTTCATTGTATGCAGATTTGAATGCATCATTCTTGGCTCCGAGCTGCATTCGACATCCTTTTTTTCATTGTGTTCCGGCTGCATTATGTGAAAGACGGAACAAAGTTCACTCTCTGGAGGGATGTCTGTTCTGAGAGGCTGAAGATGCTCCGGGAAAAATCTGACAGCCTCTTTCAGTCCTTTCCCAGGATTCAGCAGAGATCAGAGGAAACAAAGAACAGTGTTGCCTCTATGTTACGAATAGATTCCTTCACCCCAACTCCCGGTCAGCAGTCTGTTGTCGTAAAAGTTCAGCTCTGTTTATTGAGGCTTGCAGATTCTCCCCAGTTGTAATAGGCACAGCATTTTGAGATAGAGAGAGCTGCAATCTCTTGTAATGGACTGTCTGCAGAAGAAAGACCACTCTGTAAATTATCTTATTGCAACACACCACAAACCACTGTGGTGTGTGTGCCAGGATGTCAGAATGGAGGAAATATGTGTGTGTGATTGTGCAAGTCTCCACCAATTCTCACTCCATTCTCACCAAGAAATCAGATTGTTCTATTGTTCTGGGATTCTTTTGCTCCTAAGCAGCGTTCATTAAAAAAATGCCCTCTGCTGCATGGTTTGTGAACAGGTTGCATGCACAGACGGGCTGCCAGTTCTAGCAACCAACTTGTTGTGTGAGACAAAGTGTGAAGTGATAAGCTGTGACCAGAATCCTGGTCAGGCTGGTAATTCACTCTCATCACACAGAGGAGAGAAGGGGCCGAGGAGGGGAACAGAGAAAGAGAGGCGCAGGGCAGCGGGTTAAGAGATAAAAGCTGAGGGTCCTTTCTTCTTCTGCGTTGTATCAATTTTTCCCTTTGTTCTCCCTCGTTTCTACACTTCCCTCTCCCTCAATGCAGTTCTCCTGTTGTCTGCTGTTTCTAAATCTCGCCTCGAATCACACTCATCACAAACTAGCTGGTGTGAGGGCAAAACCTCCAGAACCTCCAACAGTACGTTAACTCTAGCTTCCAACGCGCTCTACCCGGCGAGCGAGTGAGCGACGTTACCAATAGAACACCACCATGAAACTCTGATTACTGCGTGCATTTCAAAGGCCGGCCAACAGGCCTGGAAAAACAACAGCAGCCAGCTAAATGACCTTCATATTACATTTGGCTCTGGGGCTATAGATATGTTGGAGGCCCTTCCCTCCCTTCACAATATGCCACAGCAGCTTTCATTCATTCCCTCTCGTCAATTGACAGCGACAAATAGTAAACGGAGTGCCCTCCTGAAAAGTAAACACAATAACTCATCAATATTAGACAATAAGTCAAGAATACGTCAAGACAAAGCTATGTGATCATGCTACCCCCCCGTCAGTGGACATCGACTTAATCAGACTAGAGCTGTAACGAATAATTGAAAGCTTCATTCATAACGTTAACATTTACATTTTTAATCAACTATCAAATGCTGCTCAGGTGTACTGTGTTTAAAGATTGTGTTTCTGCACAGTTGCAGATAAAGATTAAGCTTCACTAATATATATTTGTAGAATTAGCTTTCCAGTGGGGGCTGATCATCTCCGACTCGTGAGACAACATTTTCACAAAGGCACTACTGTTCGTAAGATAGTTATCGACTCGTGTGGTCCAAATATTTCCAAATAACTCCATAGCTTTGGTAAGTTCAAAAGTAAAACAATCAATCGCCTTCAAATTTATTTGCGTTTTGGCAGGAAAAATGCACCTCAGGCACATTATTAGATACAAGAATCCAAAGACAGGATCTATTGTTGTCACAATTTTATTTTCAAGATAGAATATATAAAAGAAAACCCGAAAACATTTTTAAAAAAAACAAATGTGTCTGCCGGCCGCTGGCTACAGACAAGCTGTACACAAAGGAGAGGAAGATTTTTTTATTCCTCATGAATAATAGCACCTTTCTCTTTGTAGTAAGAGTTAAATGATCCTCTTTGATGGGATAAGTCAATTGTGTTACAGACATTTGCTGTGATCGTATTGCTTGAATGAGAACCTGAGCTCCAGGTTGCCATAACCTCTCTCTCCCTTTCTCCCCCCACCCCTCCATCCTCTCTGATTCACAGGAAACAAGATGGAAGGATTCCTCGTATCTCTGATGAAGTAGAGCCCTTACTAGCACACTCCCACCCTTCATATCCTCTTCCCTCACTTTCAAAGGTAACACAAGATTTCAACCGGCTGCAGTCCTGTTCTCTATTCAGGTTTTGCTGGAATCAGATACTGAGACGCTGCCAAGACTCTGATCTGATGAATGTGAAACTGAGAATTTTAACACGCTTAAAATCAAACTATCCTCGGAATTTTTCACACGTTATACCAGTAAAAACACAGGTGTAATTGAAGTCTACGGCTCAGGTGCCCATAGAAACATTGCTCTCTGTAATCATTCCTCCTGTTCATACCGGCCTTCAAGAGATCTCTTTTAATCACTTACGATGTACGGTAAGTGAGGCGGGACACAGGTCTCTGTTCTCCTTTTGTGCAAAAATACAGTTCATCTGAATTAAATATGATGCTGTTGCAGTCTGAATTACACGAATCAGGCGGGTATAATATAGGAATGATTACAGCAAACAGGCATGGCTTACTGGTTCACGTGACTGAAATAGAGCCATCACTTATGTTCTTATCTCCTGTGCATTTCCTGTTTTAACAAGTCAAAATGTCTGCTGTGAAAAAGGTCTTTCAAGAATATTGCATTTCTCTAATGGAGGATAATGTTGACAAAAGTGGATATCAATTATCCCGAGTGACCTACACCATATACTGTATATATAGAGTTGTTTATTTAAAGGATTTAAGGAAGTCTGGCTGTGCTCTCTAAAAGATAAAAGATCAAATCAAACAATGTAAGTTATCTAACTATATTGCCTGTGGAGCCAAAGCCTGATACAGCGTGTTCCTCTTTGCCTTAGATTACAATTGTTGTTGCACATGTATGAAGGAACATATAGCCATACATGCTAATGTTGGTTTTTATGAAACAATGTTCACTACCACACCAAATATGCATTCGAATTTCTTAGCTTTAACATTTTTTGCTAAATATTATGCAAGTATTATAGTGTTTATAGGGGAAGCTAATTTGCAACACCCGGCCCTACAAGGGGCTACAAGAAAATTAGACAGAATACAGTGAGATACAATACATTACTACACATTCAAAATACTGCATTTAAAAGCTGGACACGAGCACAGGTGTGTTGCTGAATTAACCAGGATTTGGTATCTCTCTTTATTTACAACTTTATTGTGATCAGGAAGTCAGTTCCAGGACTTTCTTCCTTTAAAATAAAAAAAGCTTTGCAGATGTTTCGCAGATTGGAATGAATTTGTGGCCTATTTTTTAAAAAGTATGTCAGTAGGAACTAGTAGTAATTAAAAAAAAAAGATAGATAGACCAACACGCTGTTTTGGTCTTTTCATTGGATATGTTGACAGTAAATAAAAAATATGAAATGAACCTTTAAAGCGACAGGTCAGATCAGTATTTGGCCTGGGGATAGCGTGAGTCCAGTACACAGAGTTACGATCAGCACTGGAATAGTGTTACCAGTTCATCCCTACCTTCAATGCGTCTGTTCATTTTAACACCCAACTGGTTTCCTCCCTCTTTCTTTGCTCATCGTGTCCTTCAGCTGTTACACCAGGTGAAAGGTGGATCTCATGTCCCCCCACCCCTGGTAGCTGTTGGCAGCTTGCTGTGGTGCCTGAAAGAGGAGTCTGTCCCCTCTGTCAACAGGCCTCTGGGACATAGATCTGCAGCAGTTGTTCCTCTCTGATACATGCCATATTATTTTTGTAACACATGCAGCGGAAATAACATAAGCAGTGGCTTGTGTCGTTATATATGGAGCTGCTCAGAATAGTCTTCCTGGGATACAATGTTTTGTAGTTTTTTAAATGTTGTCTCCACGTCTTTATATGGGAAGTTTTCTCATTTACATATTTTGTTGTGTCAAATTGTAGACCTGATTATTTTGTAATATGGAAATGGTAACCAGTGAGATTTTCTAGCCTGTCGTGACAGGAGAGAGTAACCCCTACAGTACATATATGAGGTTATGGGTGGCACACAATAGGGTTGTTGAAGGCAAGAGCTTAAACAAGACTAGAACTTTGTAGTTGTATTACTGCCAATGGTTGAAGTTAAAAGCCATTTAAAGGGAAACCAAGTCAACTTTCAAAATTCTTACATGTGATTCCTATGGCCTAAGACAGTCAGAGTGTTAAAACTTTAATTTGTGATGGCATCAAGGGTAAAGTCTGTAACTGCTCCATAGAATTGTCAGTCTCCTGAATGTTAAGGCTTGATGAAGGTGGTTGCTACAAGTGGCTAAATGAGACTACAAAACATCCTCACAGAGACTAGTCCGCCTACACAGGCTATAGTTATAGCCACATATTAGCTTTTTACTCCTCCCAATTGCATTTACGCCTGACAAAATTAAAAAGGCGTGTTCACTTAAGATTATCTTGCTGAACAAAAAGTGTACTTATCATAAACTGACACACAGCTTATTTTCTGCAATCATCCCATTAGCTTTTTGTCGAGGGAATCGGTGCGATGCAAACTTCCGGGTGCTGCGATGGTCTTTTCATTAGACACATACTGTTTTGATACACTAAAGTTGGTGTGTAAGTTCCAGTGCAACCTTTAGACACAAACGTAGCTACAGACATGCTACTTGCATCTCTTTGTGGTGTGAACTGTAAAGGTCTACTTTGCACTTCTGAAAGTCAGACACCTCACTTCAGCGTGTTATAACGATGGGATCAGTGCTGCTGGCCTGAAAGTGTTTAAGATGTGATCTCCAAGTCTGATAGTTCAAGACCTTTATTTGTCCGCCAAGGGCCGATTGGGTTTGCCACAGTGATAATAACAACACAGGGCTAGACACACAAGATAAAAACACATAAATGCAGGAGTAAAAAACACATGAAGTAAAGATACAATATTAGTGAAAAGAACAGGCATGGTTGGAGATGTGCTTCTGCTACCCGTACTTTACAGAGTTGAGCAGTGAAATTGCAGAGGGTAGAGAATTTATATCCATATCTATGTTTAATTCTGTAACCATCTGACTTATGGTTGTCTGTGGCTGAAATCAGAGGGTAGGAACATAAATCTTAAGTGCAGGGGGGGCTGTTAAATATAATGGCTTCTGCTTTATTTACCAGCTGTTTGTTTTACAGCTCAAATTGGCATTTCTGATGAGTGGCAATGATTTTGCTGCAGACTTTCATCACCCTTGTGAATTGTTTTTTCTGTTTTAGGTTGACTCAATAAAAGAGTCCCTTTTTTCAAACAAAGTCACATTCATCCAGTCGAGCTCGTGAGGATTCATACACTTGCTTCCTGAGTGATTATCACAAATATTCTTGGATTCAGCTTAAAGGGAAAGTACGTCAACAAGTCACAGTTACAGGTCTTTGCGGGTACTACTTTGTGAAAAACGTTCCATAAGGCCTAATGGCTCCAGAGGGAGTTGTGCAAACTGATGAATTGCCTAAAGTGATGTCACTTGGCTGAAGATTACAAGTCTGTAAATCCAAAAAAATCTGGTGGTGTGGAGTTAGATAAAAGTGAGCTTATCAAGACCTCTGTAATCCACTCCTCAGCTCTCATCTCTAGCCTCTACTCGCATAACACACTTGAATTAACTATTGCTGGTTACGTTGCATTGTGGGTAACATAGACGCCAGGTTTTGACATGGTAGAAAAAAGCTTGGAATGAATACAGATGATATCTCTGGTTCTTCTGTGTCGATTTTGATCCTTTTGTTAAAACTGTCCATCGTGAATCCATCAAGGTTATATAGGTGCAATGCTAAATTGATGGAGGGCTGTTTTATTGATTTATTCAACCCTCTCACCTTTAAGTCCTTGATAGGCAGTTGTTAATAATGCATTACACAAACAAATGCCCAGAAGATGTTAATCAAAATGCAAGAGATGATCTAGGGAGAGCTGCAGTGCCTCCTCTTTGTCTGAACTCACTCACTACTTTTTGCCAGAGTGAAGACAGTAGGAGATCTGCTTCAGCAGACAGAAAACCCAGCAGCAGTTCTGTAGACCTTAACCTTCATGGCAATCAAACAGCTCGTCTGAGGTAGTGAAGTGGTGGCGGGGGTCCATCTGTGTGAACTCAGTTTGTGTCTCCCAGGCCTCGGTGGCTGCAGCAAGGTCAGGCTCTTCTCTGAAGCCAGACCTGATGAATGGACCCCGATGGATTTTCTCTGGCTGAAATGTCAGGCTTCTGTGCCCGTTGATTGACTCTCTTTGAAGTCTAGTTTTCCATTTTACTGTATTGCCTTTGAGGTTGCGGCAAACCCAGATAGCACGGAGGGATTGCGGAGTGAGCAGGCGTGGGGATATGTCTTTGGATGCAAATCATTGACAATTTGTCCATGGAAATTCAAATGGGGCTCTGGCTGTGACGAGTTAATGAAGTGGTGCAGTCAGAGATTCACTCCTCAGCTTGGAGAATGAGTAGAAAGGTCTGGACTTTATGGTTCATGGATTCAATACCCCTCATATGTTCTATTCAACCAAGTCAGTCTGATCAGATCAATGAATCAGTTGACGAAACGTGAGCAGCTGAAAAGACATGCGGGACATGAAGTCTGAAAGCCAAGACACTTCCAAGTCAAACCTGTGTTTCCTTTCACTTGTTCAGTGCTGATCTTGGTCGTCTTCTGTACATATTGTTCTGTTAGATCACACCACATGCTGTGGTCACCAGAACCAAACTGGACAGAACAACAGCGGCTTGACTTTTCCAACAGCTTGAGCTAGAATGTCGCACTCACCAAAGATGCTTCCCAATCAGTATGCTTTGTATGTCAGTACTCATAGTGTGAATCTGAATAGAAATGAGTATCTCCCTCACATTTGCCATGATGTGACTGTTATACATGATTATCAGGAAAGTATGTAATTAGTATTCAACGTTCCTCTGTAAATGTTCTCAAAGCCTACTTTGGCATCAGCTAAAGCCCGTCTAGACCTGACTAAACAGATCATCAGTAATGAAATGCAACCTCAGGATTAGACAGTGTCTAAAAGGCAGCCCCATTGTGATGCTGCAACACGTTCTCATTCCCAACTCTTCAAATACAGAAGCTTGGTTCAGCGGCCCTATGCGTCAAACTATGGCCGTGGTTACACTTGTCTTTTCAATGAGACTTTTATGATCAGAACTCAGCTGTGAGACCTTCTTTTTGCAACCAGAGGAGTCGCTCCCTGCTGGTCAGTAGAGAGAATGCAAGTTTTAAGACACTTCCGCTTTGGCTTCACTCAGCAGAACCGGAGGTTGCCGCCTGTCACAAAGCTCCGCTACTTCTGTGACAATTTCCTACGAATTCTTCACAATAAAAGTCCCCTGTTATTTAGTTTTTCAAAAGCTTTTATTTTGATGCAGGCAAATCAGCAAATGTTGGGTTTTCATCAGCAGTAACTTTGCACGACTCAGACAACGGGTCTCAGCTGTACTCCAGTCCTGGTTTTCCTCCCCTTCCTGTGCTCTCACTCAGGAGAAGAAGATGATGCGAGATGATCCATTTTGTTCCCTCATGCTGCCCACACCTCACTGAGATCTGAACCAATTTGAGCCAGTCCACCTCTGCATGTGGTCTAGCTGATGTGTTACCAGTGCGAGGAAGATCCAATCTTGAAGCGTACAGACTTGACAGTTAATGCATCGTGGAAAGATCAGATGACAAAAGACATATTGAAAAGACAAGTATAACCACGGAAGTCAAGTTACTTAGTATAAAGAGCAATTAGGTGTGCTTTGGGAGGAGGTCGAAGTGGATGATTGGTTTCCGAAACACAGGACTTTCACCCAGGAGACCAAAAGTCAACGTTCACTTATTCTAAGTTACGTAACGTTGCGTAACATTACTACGTAGCCTATACTATACGTAACAAACATTTCAATCTTTTCTTAATTAATCTAATCAAGTTGTTTGGTTGCCTAATCCTAACCAAGTTGTTCCGCGTAAAAACAGAAGTTTAGTTTGAAAAAACGTGTATGCCTGTAACTAGCAGAAAGTGACAAGTGCAAAACTGACACATTCAACACTGATGCTAGGGTGTTATAGTTTGGAGCGTAAGGCCACTGAACAAGCTGCCGATGCAGTATTACTCAACTGAATGTACTTCCTATCGAGATTAATGCAGACGGATGGCTGACAGTGTTTATCTTCTATTGCCAAATGAAAAAATGCTTAACATACATGGGGAGAATCTGTCCTCGTGAAAGCTTTCAGCAGTGGTTTTTTTTATTTATTTATTTTAAAGTAGGTCAGTGTTTGTTGATATCTGATGTTGGGAGTGTGCCCGATGGAGAAAGCTGCACAGAGAAGACTCAGCTTTCACAGAACGACAGCTCCCCTCTTTCATCCCACAGTGCTTCCCTCATATTTTAATCTCTCCTTTCCTCCTCTGTTTCTACCTTATCTTTTATGCTCTCATGTCATACCAGTACTTAACTATGCACACGGGATTTCGTAGGTGCTGAGGTTTGCTAAATCCCCCCCCCCCCCCCCCCCCCCCCTCCCCATCAGGCTGTGGCATCTTCAAATCCAGGGAGCTGGGCTGCTTGCCTGTCTCACATATCTCCCCTGGTAGAAGCGATAACACTTGGAGCTTTCACATTTGGACACGATGCAGTGAAAAGTGCCTAATGCATTTTCATGTGGAAACCCCAGAGTGCACCACTCATTAATCGACTTTTGTCATTTATTTATGATGGCCAACCTGTGTTATTCAGCAATGATTGTCAAAAAAAGAGGGAAATATATCTGAGTGCTTGAACAGAAATAGTTCAAACAGCTCATAATCAGCACTTACAATCTATAAAAGCACTGCGGGTGTAATTAACCTACTTCTCACCATGTGCAGTAAAGCGCATTATGACATAAACTGTAAAATGTGTGGAAATGTCTAGGATTTGTCCTTGGAGGTAAAAGAAATGCCCGTGCTGCCCCATTTTCATGAGTAGGTCTGGCTTTCTGTATGGAGCGGAGGAGAACTGTTATGAGCGGGAAGCTTGAGAAATACAAGATGAAGGGAAAGAGGAAGAGCACAGTCTCGTATTGACATTGAACAAAAAAGAGAACTGCTGTTTTCTGTCTGTCCATATGCAAGTGTGTCTGTGTGTGTGTGTGTGTGTGTGTGTGTGTGTGTGCGTGTGTGTGTGTGTGTGTGTGTGTGTGTGTGTGTGTGTATGTGTGTGTGTGTGTGTGTGTGTGTGTGTGTGTGTGTGTGTGTGTTACAAAGAGAAGATAGTTGTGCACAGAGAAGGGAGAAACGTTCCTCCCTCCCTCCTGCTTCCTACTGAATAGCTGTGTGTGTACATGGGAGGGTGGGGGCAGGCATTAAAAAAAAAAAAAAAAAAAAGGGGAAGGAAGGGAAATTCTCACACGCACATGCTTTTACCTCACACACAGATGTATGGATTCTGCCAGCCATCAGGCTTTCTCTCCCAGTTTGTTGCCTGAGCGACACTACTGAGTGCGAACTGTCATTGTCAATCTTGCTTTTCTCCTTGTGGCTGACAGTGACATCGACACCCTCGCTCTTGTCAGCCTGCCTGCGTCCGTATACTTGTGGAATGATGACTGATCTCAGGATAGCTAAGAATGCCTTATTGGATGGGCTGCTCACCAGTGCTCCCAGTAAGCCTTTTCTCAAGAGACGATGCCTCAGTGATGTGAGTACTTTTCACTTGCTGGAAGTGAGAGATTATTTTCGCTCTAGTTATTGTTGCTTGTTTAATTCTTAAGGTAGCTTAGAGACAGATAGATATGTGTTTGGTGCTGCAGGACAGTATATTGGATTTTTGTACATTGTACAGATAGAGACACGCTCCACTGCTCTCGGATCTGTTTTTAGCATCATAGAAATGAACTGTGTTTGTGTTTGGGAAGAAGCTGCGTACAGCACATGTTTAAAAGAAAAAAGTTAACCTGATGATGACGTGCAAAATGCAATTAGAAAATGATGTTCTATTAGGACATACTGTATATTGGGTATACTGTCTACTATTCTGTTGCACTAAAACGGCTCCTTCACAATCCAGGTGTGCATCGCTTCCCATCTTTTCTCAGGAGAGATTCAGCACTGATGTGGTTACTGTATGGTTCACCGATAATCTGGTCAGCATGAGACAATGTTTGTTGATGTTTGTTTTGCAGACAGGAGAGCCGTATCTCCCAAGCTGAATTGCATATGGCTTTGTTTATTTTCGCATTCAAACAATAGACTCCAGGCTGCACCTTTTGGCTTTACTCGGTCAGCGTCAGGTGTTTGTGACTAAGTTTGCATTTATGGGTGGTGACATGTGCACCTTTAAGTAGGTTTGCATGTGGGGGAAATGCGCGTAAACGCTTTCACGTTGGTTTTCGTGTGCGTGTGTGTTTCGCGCGTCCTGCAGTGCCCTCGGTAAATTTAAGCTGTCATGTGGAAACATCAGCTTGGCACTTCAGTCCACTTGCGTTACATGGTGCGCGGAGGGCTCACCCCACAACGAGCACTGCCGCCAGGGCTGCTGCGATCCTCCTCGTCTCAGGTTGGAGCCGCTGAACATCCGTAGCCGTGGCCTCTGCAGATGAGAAATGCATGCCTGAGGGTGTTGCATTCACCTGTACCAGTAGCTTGGCTAATTGGACAGGACACCAAATTATGTTCTGTGCATGGTTCGAGGTGTCTAGAGAGCAGCACATCAGTGCACCTGGACTACATTACACCATGGGTGACATGGCACCCAGATGCCAGAATGTCAATTCATTTTTCATTTCTGCCTTATTCACATTGTCTGCCTGTTATCTGATAGGTCAAATATTGTCCCGTCCACACATTAATGTGACTGAACAATCCCAGTGCCTTCCAGCTAATTTGGCCGTTGCGTGCAGTCAGATGAGACGTTGGCTGTAGCAACAGAGGGAAGCAACAAGGAGCTTTGAGGCCCATTTTCCCCTCAGAGTTACTTGTTTACAGTCTGTCTTCAAGCGTGGAGGAAGGATTCTCCAGGAGTTGAATGGAGCCTCAGTGAGACTGGTGTCAAGTGGGGTGGGGGATGCGTTGAGGAGATCACTCGTAGTCAAATAAGCACTTAGAGGGTGTCAGAGAGTCAAAGAAGAGGTCTCCTGTCTTGAGACTGCACAGACAGCTTTTGCAGTGAGCAGCGATGAAGGATAAGTGCAGGGAAAGCATATCAACGCAACTGTCGAACCCATGTCCCCTTTTGGATCATTGTTAACTCTCTTCCTCAGACCTCGGACCTGTTTGCCATGATCGAGAGGATGCAGGTACTGTAAGTGGTCCCCGGGCTCCTCCGTTCTTCCTCCCAAGCTTTAATCAAAGGGCCTCCTCAGAATTCCACTCGCTTTGGACATAAAACTTCCATTTACTTCTATTTTGAGACTCACGTTTTTCTGCTTTTCCTGCTATTTCTGTATTCCATATCACAACCCTGCTACTGCAACACTTTTATGTCTCCAAAGTATCCCTCTCTTGGCCCTTAATAGTTTTTTGTTTTTTTTTGTGGTATTTGCAGCAGTGACAGCCTTAGGCTGCCTTTAGAAACCCGATGCTTCTGACGGTGCTAAACAAAGCCTTTGTGTTTTCTCTTCACAGCTGTGTAGTTTTGTCTGCGTCACCAGATGTGTGAAATGTTGATATGGATTTATAGGAATGTGGTTTGTTTTGTATCCGGTGATGTTCAACTCTTATATTCTGAATAAGCCTGTGAGACAACAGTTTAAACATACTTTAAATATAGTAACTTTGGTACTATGCATCCACACGTTCACCTTTTTAACTGAATCATAATTCTCTTCCTTTTGATGTTGGTTGGTGAACTGACAACATATGTTTTTCTTAAACGCATCATCTCCTAAGTTGTCAAGTATCTTACGCGCTGACCTTGTAACTTTGGCCTTGCTGTGTCAGGGTCAACCTAACAGGATCCTGAAACACTATTGTTATTGTCTACTATGATAATATCTTGGGTGGAAGAGAATATCGCCGAAAGGGGCACAACGAGATGATTTAGTTGTATAATATGTAAAACACTGTAGAGGCTCAAACAACAACATCTTCTGCTGGAAGAAAGATCACAGGCGTAAAAGTGTTTCTGACCATATTCAAACCATATTCATGTTGTTTTTTCTTTTTGGTTGTCAGCCCCATGAACAGCACAGCCTGAGCTGCATACAACAGTAGCACATTTTGTTAGTAGCAATGCATATTCTCCAACAAAAACAACAAGAGAAAACAGAAGCAGTGGAACAGTCTCCAAAGAATGAATTTAATGAAAGCATTTCCAATTTCCATTTGATTCATCTTCCTTAGTGCTGGAAAAAATAGCGCTTCAAATTTGATAGGATTCAGTTCTTGCTGCAGGGTTTTCCACACAAAGAGGCCACTGATCAGGAAGGCTTTGTTCTTCATCTGTCTCTGTGCTTTGGCAACTGTCAGTAGTTATGAGTCAGCAAAACAAGGATAGATAGAGTAGATGCCCTGTTTTGGCACTTTTTGGGGCCTTAAATTGAATTGTGGATAATGATATCTACAGTGATGGAAACACCTCCCCTGTTCTCTCGGACCTCTGCTTATCTTTTTCACTCGCTATAGATATCACTCCTCTTTACTTCCTCCTTCTGTGGCCCATCTGGTGATTGAGCTTGCGTTATGTAAACATGAATTATTGTCACAAAGAATAATCTCACTCGATGCTGCTGCACAACAAATTTCGAGCGAAAACGTTTTTGCATAATGTGTCTCTGTGTTTATCTTTGCGGGTGTGTGAGCCCGTTTTGTAGATATTCCACCTGTTCCCTCAGTATCACATCATTTTTCTCTCTACAGGGTTGCAGAATGGATGAGCAGAGATGCCCCCTCCCTCCCCCCCTCAAAGTGAGTCGCAAAATCCTCACATCTCCTCGTAGACCGAAGTCTTGAAAAGGATCCGTAATGGCAGAGTTATAAACCTGTTCTTATCAGCTGTCAGACAGGCTTTAGGATGCTCACCGACTGAGTTCGGAACTCAACAGGATAGGGCTGCAAAAATCCTAAGCTGTTTTATTACCTAGACGGGATAATCCGGTTGACAGTGTAGACTGGGAGATCCTTCCACCAGGAAGTCTGAGGTCAAGTCAGAAAGGGCGGCGCAATAGATGGTAATCCTCTGAAATAAGAACATGGAACCATTTATTTCCATGGACTGACACAAATCAGCTAACTTGGTAAGAGTGTGGCTTTCCTCTCATAGGTCAGCATTCGTAGCTATGACAAAAATGATCGATACCCCATGAAATGATTTCGTATTTTACCCACGTAATCATGAACGAGGAAGTATAAAGACCTGCAGAAGCGCCCACACACACACACATGGGGCGGGTGCCAGGATACAGCTGTTTTCATTCCCCATGTGAAACGGGAAGTCGTGTTTATTTGAACCCGAACGACGATCTTTTCCCAAACCTAACTAAACCTAACTGACTTCCCTGTGAAGACTGAAGTTTAATTTGAAAAGACCATATGCATGTAAAAAAACGCTGTATGGGAATACTTTGAATATTTATAATGTGGTTTTGTAGTTTGCATAAAAGACTTGAACCATGCTCACTAGAACCATGCAGGGTTCTTCAGCTTAAGAGACCCCATAAGAGAACACATTTTGCTTCCTAATAGAACTTTGTCTTCGAGATTCCACCAAGAACCCGACAGAACCGTCTCTGCAGGAATCTGATCTTCTGTCTTTTGCTCTCCTACTCTACCACGCCCATAATAATGGCTGTGTTTCTTGTAAGACTTAAATTAGTTGAGTATAAAAAAAGCTCTCTTGCTTTCACTTCTGCTATAGCCGATATAACTTGTAATGGAGCAAGACCAGGCATGCTCTGCTGAGGTTGTTAAAAGATGTTCTTGGGAAATTTACAAAATTACTCTCTAAAATTGAAGGAAAGTGAGTTTGCCAAAAAAGTAAATTGCACCATGTCGTCGCAAAACGTTTTTTTTGCAACGGACATCACAGAGGAAAGCCACTAACTGAACACAACTATCAGCTGGTAAAATAAGACGTGAAATGTTGTTTCTCTCACACCAACATGTGCATGTGCAGCAGGAAGCAAGCCCCGAACTTTTTCCAAGTGAAAGCTTGTGTTGTTGTCTCTTTTTCGCGTACTGTGAGGTTTTAGCACCTTAGTACACCTTTAGCACATTATAACACTGAGAGCAGTGACCCTCAGATTTCTTGCCAACAAAAAAAGAGCTATGTACTCGCTAGAGAGTAATTCCAGGCATTTGTCAGAAAATTCTGCTAATTTGGCCTCTGTCAAGCCTTGCCGGATGAGAGAAGTAACCATGAAAAAGTAGGACGATACTGTCACGGTGCGAATGCCCATTGTTATTCCCCTCAAAGACCCAAAACTGAAAGTGCGACTAGAAGCGTCTGTTTGTCAGCGTGACTCATATTTGTTTCCTTCCCCGCAGACAGAAGAGGACTACATCCCTTATCCCAGCGTTCATGAGGTACACACAATGTAACTCTCTGCATAAATAACTCACGCGACGCACCAAATATTTTATAGACGTCAGACACTGTAGAGCTAAAGGTTTAAACAGGTCAAACACAGCAGACATTCGGCAACAATGAAAGTAATGCAGTGTTTTATGCGACATGCAGACTATTAGTTACTAATCAGTATTCGTTTCATTGTTCTCACTGTCAGGTTCTTGGTCGCACTAGCCCTTTTCCGCTCATCCTGCTGCCCCAGTTTGGAGGCTACTGGATCGAAGGGACCAACCATGAGCTCAAAGACCCGCCAGAGGCGGATCAACCGCCCTGTGCTGCCTCCCACGTCAAACTGGAGACAAACAGCAACGCCAAGATCTACAGGAAGCAATTCATGGGCAAGGTGAGGATGGGGAAAAAAGGGGATCTGGTTTTATGCATTTCAAATCAGCCATCGATCTTGATTTAATCAGTCTTGTACAGCATCTTGAGGTATACATTTGGGCTTCTTAAATGTACTTACCTGATATAAGTGCTCCGCGTCAATTTCAGAACATGAAGTACGAAAAACTGCATTTTAAAATTGGTATTAATTGCCAGAGCTCATTTGTGTTGACAAAAACATGACTTTTAGTGGGAAAGAAGGCAAAGAAAAAGAGTTTGTGAATGGGTTATCTATCATTCAGTTACCTTTACAACTACCAGGGCGATGTGTCAGGCACACAGAGCAACCTGTCGGCCTCCTGGAGAGTTGAGGACAAAAGACGGTTTCCACTCTTTGCTTGTGACATTCAAAGTCTGCAATCCCCTTAAAAAACATTTACTTTTGTCAATACCGCTACACCGTTAGTATTCTTTCTCAAAGAGATGCAGTAAATACACAACTAAATGTTGCATATATTATGTTATGTAATACTCTGAAACGATACTCTCTGCTCTATGACACTCTCTCCGTTAAAGGGTATCTTTTGGACAGAGGATGTTACATGGGTACAAATTGTAAAGCCCTCTGAAGCAAATTTGGGATTTTGGGCTATACAAAATAAATTGAATTGAAACAAATTGCCTACTTGTAAATACTGTATATCTGTCATACACCGACGCAGTCGAGTGTTCAAAATAAGATGGTACCTTGTTTCACACCTTTTCCTCAAGGACACTGCTTTCCTAAATTAAAAGAAGAGAAGAAAGTTACTCTCTTTACCCTCTTCCATTTCTGATTTATTATAGCAGTTTGTTATTGTTAGTTACTGAGGGAGTATTCATCATGGCGTTTAAGTGTCTTCTGCTTATCTGCCCCCAGGAACACTTTAATTATTACACAATGGATGCTGCCCTGGGCCACTTGGTCTTTTCCATGAAGTACGATGTCATTGGGGATCAAGAGCATCTGCGCTTGATGCTTCGGTACAGTTCCAATTATTTTCATAACTGACCTGTTTTCTCTCCCATTTGTGCTTTGCTTTTTCCCCCTAGCTCTTAATCACAGTCCTCTCCTTTGTGATACCCTCTGCTATTGTTCTTTTCCTTTACTCCGTTTTCCTTCTCTATGTTTCTCTCTCTCTGGCTGTGTTCTCACATTGAACCTGCAACAACTCTGGCTTCAGATGTCCATGTAATGCAGTGATGTTTTGGCATTTACTCATAGAGCTCCCAAACAGAACCATCCCATATAGAGTATTTCACACATGACTTCACTGTTCCAGATGGATTAAGTTGTTGTTGTTGTTGTGGGTTTTTTTTGCTCAAGAATTGTGTTAAGTCAGGCAAAAATGACACAGAGGAAGAAGAGCATTCTCAATTCTCATTGAATTTTAAAATGTATTTTCCTGCTTGTTTACTGACAAAAGGCAGCGCTACACTAAAGCCTGGCCCTGCTGTCTGAATTCAATCTCAGAACGGGCTTCCTAACATCTGGTTTGGTTGACATCTGCTCCATCGAGCCTCTAATGTCTAAAGTCACAGTCAGGTGGAAAAACGTATCTCGTGACATGCAGCTATCAAACGATAAACAGCATGTTGTTTCTTGTTTTAAATGTTTAAATAACGAAATGAATTAATGCAATGTATTATACACATAATTGTAATATGTTATAATCGGCTTCTAGCACCGTAAAATTATAGTTATAACAACTTGTACATATTCATAATGCTTTATGGCAATAATCATAACTGATTATAATGCATTTCAAAATGACTTATAAGGTCAAGTATCATATTACTTTATAATTGCAGGTCACTCAATTACCTTTTTTTGTAATGCATTATAATGTGATTATAAGTTACTCCAAATAGTAATTGTTTGCTTTAAAGTAAAAAGTCATTCCACGTTTTGTATGTTGTTCTTGCATTACAAAAATATTATAAATTATTACAACCATAGAAATTATAATACACAATGATCCTTACAAAAAGTGTCAGTGAGTGATTATTGTTATACTGCATCATACATATTTATAAATTCTTATAACTATAACTATACAGTGCAATAAGTAGATCATAACATATTTTAAGTAAGTCTAAAATGCACTATGGGCGTCATAGAAAGTGTTTCCAGTAAGACAATTGCAGATTTTGTACAGATCCTGCTTTAGTGTCCTTAGAAACACAACAAGACACACGCCACAATTCAATAGATATTTTTGTCATTTATGTTTGGGAGTTGAGTAATAACGTGAGTATAAATAGAAGTGTTCAAATGTTTGTGTGGCACAGCGTAAACTTTCAAGCTCCGCTGTTTAAATTACTTTTAAAAATGTGCCACAAAGTGCTCAACTTTTAGCACACTATCTGAGTGTAACTGCTCCCACCTGCCCACGCACCGAAGTCCTCCACTCCTTCACGTCCTGCTAAAGACAGACGAGGGGGAGCGAGGCGGAACTATGCGCACCACATAACCTGCAAATTCATTTTAGCACCCGAGAGGCTCCACTCCACATTTTAGTAGCTGCATTCCCTCTTTGTTAATGGAGCTTTGGAGTGGATGAGTACGTTGCGAGGCAACAGTCACTCAGCCCACGACGTTTTTCACATAGTGATGTTTGATGTTTTTCCGCCAGGTGGGCACCGCCCACAGTCACCCCGTCACCCAAGTCAAACTCAGTCACCCCCGCTCAATGTCACTGTCCACATCTAAAGCATCTGTAAGACAACTAGATGACAAGTCATATTCTTTTTTTTTTTTAATTTAGCTGTTCAAGCTCTATAAACTGTAAGAACTGTTATATTCCTGAGCACACAGAAGGATCACAGGTTGTTCGGACCTATGAAACTATAAGTTGGTTGTTCTCTAAGCCACACTCCTCTGAGTTACTGTTGCTACACCTGTCCAGCTTTCTGCTTACAGTTATAACTGAGGCAGATTAACCACTAAAATTTGTAATATATATATATATATATATATATATATATTATTTTTATTTTTTTTAAATGGCACGTTGATTTCAGGCAAATGTCAGCTCCATCAGTTGAAAATGCTGAGGGACCTTTTTAACGCTTTCAGCTTTTAAAACGAGAAACTAAAGGGGTCTTGAATATGCACTTGACGGCTACATATTGTGCCTATTTCAGGCAAACAGTCACAGCAGTATATTGAAAAATGAAGAAACATTGGTCTTGTATTGCAGTGTGAATCTAGTAAGAGTAGGCCGTGTGTAAGAATGAAAAGGAAAAACGCAAGATCAGTTCCAAGGTAACCCCGTCTGACTTTGTGCGTCACGTATTTGTTCCTGTTTTTATTCAGTATGTTTTCACTTTTACTTTTACTAAGTAAAAAAAAGCTGGAGTTGTTGGTGTGTAAACTTATTCGAGCACAACAGAGAGCAGGACGGAGCGGCTTACGTTAGCCTTAACTCTTAACCAGCTTCCACACAGTGAGCAAATACACAGTGCATGTGCTTGTTGTGAATGGAGCTTTTTTTGTTAAACGTAACCTGTAAACCACCTGGTTAATTGTTGATGTGCCCCTTAGCATTAGTGGTAAGTTAACCCTTGGTTACTACTGAAGGTACTTATGGTTTCTTTTGGTTCCTATCAGTATAGGTGGCACACTGACCAGATACATTCACGTTTCTGCAGTTCTGTTATTCGTTCCATCCCTCTGTGTCGCCACAGGGGATCTGTCGTCCCTGTTGTCCCTGTTGCGTTGCTAAGTTGTGTTGCCCAGGCCTCTGTGGCACAGTTATGTTAGCATCGTAAACACATAAGGGTATAGCATGCTTAGTTGCTAACACTCAACAAGTCATTTCTGCTCAGCATGCATACAGTCATCATTCATATTGTTGATCATGTATTAATACATTCCATTCAAATTAATGTATTAGTTGTGTGAAACTTTAATCATCCAAATGTTTGTTGCATGAGCTCCCATCCACATTACCTGCTTGTCATATGGTCATGGATCCAAACTGGCAAACAGAAAGTGAGAGCTTCCAAAGGGCTTTATAGCAGAGGGAACTCAGACTGTATGTTGAGTAGACTACAGAGAAGTTTTTTAATACCCAAAATAACTTATAGTGTTACTATTTATATGTTAGGACAATTCGAATAATGATTAAAGATAGTTTTTGTTGTTTTTACATATGATTGTTATTTGACTGCCCAGTTGATTATGCATTAACTTTTAGGTTTGTGTGTAGGAAGAGCTGCTCTTTGAAAGCAAGGAGTCGAAGCTGCTGAAGGGGAGTTCATTGTCGGAGTTGAAGTTGACTCAGTTCAGGTGCAGACCTGCTGGAGGCCCGCTGCTAGCTGCCCAGTCCACGTGGGCTTAGCCCAACCTTTCATTATTTAGAGCCGTCTGCTGGTACTTTCTCCAACTCTGGAATGCTCTGCCTGAAACTCAGGATTGCTCCCAGTCTCCGTAGTTTTAAGGAACTTCTTAAAACTCACCTTTTTAAATATTACAAAAATCTGTTAGAAATGTTCCTGTCTGTCACTGTATGTTCCTACAATGTTATATGCTTTTACGCCTGATGTTTTTGTTTTTATCTGGCGCTTTGGGTCCAGAAAAGTACTTTACATATAGAATGTATTTTCTATTTAAGTATTTATAATTTTTTTAAGAATAATTATAAAGCAATTATAAGGAAAGGTCCCCTTTGAATTGGCAGTTCATTTGAATGCTAAACATCAAAGAAAGAAAACACTGAAGGATTTGCTTGAGCAGTGAGCGTTTTAACTTTTCAAACTGTTTGTCTTTCAGCACAAAGCTAAAAACGTATCACGATGTCATTCCCATTTCCTGCCTTACCGAGTTCCCCAATGTGGTTCAGATGGCCAAGGTAGGCGTTTATTATCGCAAAGAATAGTTTTTTATAGTTTTAAAAAAAAAAGTATTTCAGCCTTTAAGTGAGAAAAGATGAATGTTCTTTTTCACCTACAGCTTGTTTGTGAAGAGGTAAACGTGGATCGGTTTTATCCTGTCCTCTACCCAAAGGTGGGCACTAATCCTCATTTCCAAATAAAACTCTCTTGCTATCTGCCAGCATCGCATCTCCATGAACTTCACTGAACATGTTCTGCATTCTCGTCCTCAGGCCTCACAGCTCATTGTCACCTTTGATGAGCATGTGATCAGCAACAACTTCAAGTTTGGTGTTATTTATCAAAAGTTTGGCCAGGTGAGTGTGTTGCACGGATACCACTGCTAATCGTCTGCTTTTGAAGACATGTGTCAATCACTCCACCTGAAAATGTCCTTTGCTCCTTCCACGCAGACATCAGAGGAGGAGCTGTTTGGGAACATGGAAGAAAGCCCTTCCTTTGTCGAGTTCTTGGAGTTTCTGGGCCACAAGATTGAACTTCATGACTTTAAAGGGTTTGGGCACTTTTCAGTTTGATTTCTTTCCGTTTCTTCAGCAGCAGATTTAAGTGCTTTTAATTCTCCGTATAATCCGTCAGAAGCTATTGATCAGAGTTGGCTTCAAATGAACCCCTGAAAAGGCTATTTAGAGTGTCCTGATATTTGCAGTGTTGCTGACATTGTGATTGAGTAGGCAGAAGAAGCGCCCTTGGCATTCCCTCCATGATGGATGAGCGTGGAAGGGCCGGGTCCTCCGAGAGCGTGCACTTATGTTCCACTTGTCCCCCGTTTTGTTTGTCTCCTCTCCGTCTTCCTCTCAATCCCTCTCTTCACCTTAACTTCTCATTTTTTCTTCTCTCTAAATCCTTTGTCATCCTCTCTCCTTTTTCATGCTTCTGCCCTTAAATGTCCTCTCCCCTTCTCTCCTTTTCTTCTTCAGGTTTCGGGGCGGGCTGGATGTCACTCATGGGCAGACGGGGACAGAATCCGTCTACACAAGTTTCCATAATAAGGAGATTATGTTCCATGTGTCCACCAAGCTGCCTTACACCGAGGGAGACTCACAGCAGGTATAGTAACAGTACAATGATAAATTATCGGGGTAACTAATGTGTGTTTCCTTCACTAACTGATTTGTAAAGGCCTCTCCTTGTGACTCCTCCGCGTGTCGGCGGCAGCCAATAGTTCAGGGCTGTAACATCCAAATTTCAGTCTTTTAAGTTAATGTTGATGAAGCAAGATGAATCATTTGAATCTGCAACAGCTTAAATCGGTGGTTAAAGGAAAAGTTTAGAAGAATTTTTTTACATGTTTGCATTCTTGTCTAATTTAGATGAGGACTGTCATGTATGGTGAATTTGAAGCTATTGTGAGCTCGATTTTATACAGGAAACGAGGGAATCACTGACTCTGTCTAAAGGAAACAACCTACCAGCACCGTAACTCACAAACTAATCTTGTTTATTTGATCTGTACTAAAACCAAAATGTAAAAAATAACATGGTAATTAATGAGCTTTAGAGATGCTGTTAGGTGGATTTTGTTACCTTTGGACAGAGCTGTTTTCAGTCTTTGTGCTAAGCTAAGCTATCTGGCTGCTGATTGTGAGAGTGGCATTGATCTTTTTGACTGACTGTTGGCAAGAAAACAGATAAACTTATTTCACAAAATGATCTATCTATCCCTTTAACAAAAGAGCATGAATATCTAAAAACGTATTTGTAAGTTATACTTATTTACTTATTATACTTAGTCCAAAACCTGCTTTTTAATGCCACAAGTGGTTTGAACTTTGTTACCACAGCAACCCTGCACAGACCGTCCATATTGCCGAGAAACAGAGGAGATAAACAACACAACACCCACATGGGATGATTCATGAGGGAACTCAAGATCAGCAGGCAAAGTGCAACCATAATGGCATTATTTCAGTCGGGAGAAAGTGAAGAATTAATGTGGCCAGATCTGATTGACTGTGATCCGATTTGAGCGGATGTTCGGCATTAACAGATGTCAAGTTTCTCAATCCGGCCCCCGCGCCTGCTGATTTTGTTTTTTAAGTGCTAATAAGCCCAGGGAATGATGCACTAGCAACCTGGCTGCCTCTGCAGTCACATGTGTCCTGTTTCACTCTCAGCCTTCACTACTGTCTTAGCGATACAGTTTCATCATTAGATGTATCATGAAATATAGTCAGGTTGTGCTATTTTTGCTTCGGCTCATTTGCGTCCATCAAATTGGATTTCCAAATTTAGAACTGGATGATTTCTACAAATTTGGCAAAGGAACGTTTTTCACATCTGCAACAGCACTACATTTTGTGTGGATCCTCACCGTGTGTTATTTTGCTGTGAAGCTTGTGTTTAGAAGCACTGCAGATGTCTAGCAATAGAGAGCTAATAAGAATCTTTTTGGTGATGAAGGAAAACAGTCGGGCACATTGTCGTACATATTTGATTAATGGAGTTTGAGGTGTTAGATCCATTCACTTTTAACTATTTAAAACATCGACATAATATTTCATGGTATGTTTCTGGCTGCTATGACAAGCATATTGTAAGAAAAACGTGCCAGGGCCTGAAACAGATGGTTCATTGTTCTCATGTGAGCAAACAGTCTGTCTTTACCAGACATATGCTGTAAATCAATCAGACTGCTAACTGGAGTAGAATCATCTGTAACTCCCAGAGTAAATATTCGCTGCATTAAACTGTGCACAGTTGGTCAACTCTTGAGACCGTGCCAGCTGACACTTCAGCGAACAGGTGTGAAGTGGCTTTGTTAAATGTCCGCACTTTAGTGTGTTAAATAGCCCGATGACTGATGGTGGGTAATCAGCTCATGCTGCTGCAGCGCAGGTGTCACGGTGTTTACTGAGGAGGACCATGGGAGCTGGGTCTATATTGGCCAAGACCATCTGCACTGAGAACATTTTTGACTGAGCGTCTATGTTTGTCACTAACTTATAAAACCCTGATATATCTGCTTCCTCTCAACA
This sequence comes from Pholis gunnellus, assembly GCF_910591455.1. NCBI lineage: Eukaryota > Metazoa > Chordata > Actinopteri > Perciformes > Pholidae > Pholis > Pholis gunnellus. The sequence goes on along the minus strand of NC_136529.1, from coordinate 7,027,762 downwards.
GGAATGATTTGACAAACAGGATATTTGCCCCAACTGCTGCAAAATCCTAAATACACATATTTTGTCATTTTTTTGAATTTTCACAAAAACAGCAAAAAAGCTACAGATATCTGCTCTGATATTTATGGGAACGTCTTAGCTGTCTAAATAGGAGTTCCTAGCCAAAGGCTATGATGTGTCAAGCAGAGGAAGTAGGTGTCCCTACTGCTTGGCAACACTACGTTTTTTTAAAAGGCATTGCTTGGATACAAATTTTGGATACAATTTGGGCACAGTCACTCTGTCCTCCAAGTGCACAAGTCTCCTTTTGGCAAAAGGACACGTGGCTACATTTTGGCAACAAAATGTAGCTATTCAGCAGTGACGATTTGGGTCGCTGACAGTCAGCCATCTGCAGAATCAAAATCCATTTTTGTTTGACTTTGCAGTGCCTCCACTGGCTTTCCGGTTCATTCATTTCCCCATCGTCAACGGCCTTTTAATGCTTAGGCCTAAAATGGTCTTGTCAAAAGCTACATCAAATGTAAATAATAATAACAGTAATACATATATTCACTTTATTTGTATAGCACTCTTCATACAAGATCAGTTCACAAAAATGAATAAACTTGATTGATGGCGGCCTACAGTCAGTTAGTACTGTAGGTTTTCTGATCGTTTTCAGTACACCCCATCATACATGTCATGCATGCATATGAGCTATTTTATGTGTATTTATTTAAGTTTCGTAAGAAGTTTTCAGATAAAGCTAATAAAAATAGAAGTGGCTGTAATAGCTGTTAAACCCTTAGCACTGTTGGATTTTAGTCCGGTCCACCTCTCTGCCTGGACTATATTTATTCCCAGTGAATCTTCCAGTGCGACTCCTGGAAGTGATTCGGTGTCGGGCGTGCGTTTGAGATGCTCCAACCGGTCATTTGAGATGTTTCCGCTGTTATTAGTTTTTGTTTTTCTGTGCCATCCAGCTGCAGAGGAAGAGGCACATAGGCAACGACATTGTAGCCATCATGTTCCAGGAGGAGAACACGCCCTTCGTTCCGGACATGATCCAGTCCAACTTCCTGCACGCGTATGTGGTGGTGCAGGTGGAGAACGCGTGTACGGACAATGTCACCTACAAGGTTGGTTCCAAAGACCGCTGACGTATCGAGAAATTTGTATTGATTAGTGAAAAAAACATTTCAATATTCACTCGTTCGTTATTCGGGAGCTTTTTCTTTCGTCTGTGCATCACGTATCACAGCGTGTCACAGGCTGTGCTCACCTGCTTTCTCCTCCAGGTGTCCGTGACGGCGCGGGATGATGTACCTTTCTTCGGGCCTGCTCTGCCTGACCCAGCCATCTTCAAAAAGGTCAGCAGTCACACAAACTCAATTCCCCTTTACAAGCAGACATCATAAACCTTCATTCTCTCCGCCTGTCCTCTGTATTTACCTTCCTCAGGGGCCCGAGTTCCGCGAGTTCCTCTTCACGAAGCTCATCAATGCAGAGTACGCCTGCTACAAGGCTGAGAAGTTCGCCAAGCTCGAGGTGAGAAGAGTGTTGCAATGTGAATTGAATTATAGAAGTGTGAATGCTTTAATGGTGTGTGTGTATGTGTGTGTGTGTGTGTGTGTGTAAGGGGGGGGGGGGGGGGGGGGGGGGGGGGGGGGGGGGGGTGTGAACTTGCAGGCTGACTGTTGTTGTTGTTGTCAGGAGCGCACTCGCTCAGCCCTGTTGGAGACTCTGTACGAGGAGGTGCACATCAACAGCCAGTCCATGATGGGTCTGGGTTGGAGACGAAGATAAGCTGGAGAACGGCGCTGCCGGAGGGGGAGGAGGCTTCTTCGAATCCTTCAAGGTACAGCCCCGTCCCTCATTTGGAGAGGCGCAACGTTAATCTTCAACTCCACATGCATGACAGAGAATGGTTATGACGGCAGAAATTTTGATGATGCTTTTTTTCCCCTTTTTTCTGTCTCTTGGCTGGGATTCTGGGTATTCACACATGAGAAAACAAAGCATAGAACATTTGCCCTATCTCAAAGGACCAGTCCCTCTGTGGCATTTGATTTCCTCAACTCGGTGTGTTTTCACACGATGGTGTGCTTATGTGGCTGGGTGGACCGTCCCGCTGTGTATGAAAGACACCTCCTCTGAATGAGTGCTCCATCAATGACCATTAGGGTGGCAGAGCGTAGCCCGGCCGCCGGGGCTCGGCGGTAGGAGCTGTGATTGTGTGTGCCTGATGAACTATTTAATGACCTCTCATTAGGGAGCTGATGATGCAGTTTGCATGTCTCCCCATGGGCAGCGTTCCCCTCGCTGTTTTTCTCTCGTCTCTGCGTCACCAACTGGTTCTCTGCCATCTTTTCTGTATTTCCAATTCAGAAAATATAACTGTCTCAGTCTCTGTCTCTAGATCCATTTATACAAGCACACACTAGCTCTGTATAAATATACTCCTGCCCACAAATCTGGTCTCTGTCAAGAGCCACCTTGCTGCCTCTCTTTCTCCCTCAAACCTCCACAAATTACATCTGCAAATATTTCCCACTCCACCTCCCCCTCTCTGCCTCTGTCTAACTGTCCTCCTTGCTCACACTGTGTCTCATCTTCCCCTCCCATAACACAAAACCCCACAATATACGTAGAATAAGAGATGCGGTTTCATCCTCCACCACCGCGTAGCCTGACCTTCTGTAAACCTGCATTTCTTTCACGCAGCCTCTCCCTCCTGCCTGTTGACCTGCACTATCCCTAATTGTTCAAAGATAATCCTGCATACACACATGTAAGCACACACCACGATGTGCACACACAAATACACACACATGTCTATATACACACATTTGTGTCCTGAGATTTAATACATTGGTTCCAAAATATTCACACATATTAGCACTCGTAGCATGTAGTCATACTGACAATATGACATACTGACCTTCGTTTCAAAATAATGGCCAATTGGCGCAAAGCTGTTATAAAAAGTTGACATTTTTTTCTGAACGTTTTACTTTGCATGAAACGCAGCTCCATATGTAATTTGGTTAAAATACATATTAGGTATTTCGTGATAGGCCTTTTTGACAGCTTAAATTTCACCTGCAACCCAGTCACCAGGAAAAATGTAAGAATCGTAGGTTTCTGCAAACCACAGTTTGCCACGGTCAGAGCAAGTGGTGCAGTGTATCGAGTGTCCCTTATTGAAAGTTACTTGGTAAAATAACGAGTATTTCAAGAGAGAAACAGTCCTCTGAGGGCAGATGGGAGTCATGGTGGATGGTTCAAATAAACACAGGACATCCACCCAGCTGTTTGTGTCCCGTGTGAAACCAAAAGTTAACGTTGAAGTTACGCTTTTTACATAACGCTATGTAAGAAAATCCACTAACCGTGGTTATTTATTTACATGAGTTACGTTGTTGCGATACGTTGTTGCGATACGTTGTTGCGAAACGTTGTTGCGATACGTTCTTACGATACGTTGTTACGATATGCTGTTACGATACGTTTCTACGATATGTTGTTACATCATTTTTTGAACACAAACTATGATGTTCTTTAAAACCTTAATCAAGTAGTTTTGTTGCCTAAACCTAACCAATCGTTTAACACCATTAACCACGTGATATTGTGCGTTCCTGCAAGTGTGATACGAGGCTGATATGAAACGTATTAATAAAAAAACGTCCACATTCTACGTATCTCGTGGTTTGCAGAAATGTACGATGCCAACTTTTTTGTCTGGCAACAATACCAGGACCCTGAAAACTGATGCAACTAAATGGAATTCAGCCAACGTTAATTTTAGTAACTACAGCTTAGCTATTTTAAAAAAGGCCTATTACCACCAAATTTGGAGAATATCTAATATAAATGGAAATTACACCAATCTGTGTATTAGCAAAGTATTTACTAACATGTACATGTTGGTCAACTTTCAAAATTGACTTAATTTGGATAAATAGAATTTAGTTTGAGCGTAGAGTCCCACACATGTGGTGTATATTGCTTTGAAAATCGGTCAGTGTGTTGCGTTTCCACAAAATATCAAAGTGGATCCACTGACAGTATCTCCTCGTTTCTCTCTGTAGCGGGTCATCCGCAGCAGAAGCCAGTCTATGGACGCCATGGGCCTCAGTAACAAGAAGTCACACACAGTCTCCACTAGTCACAGTGGCAGCTTTACCCACAATCCCGCAGAGAGCCCCAAAAACCCAGGGATTGTAAGTAGCCCATTATGGTTCACACGATGCCCACCTAACACATACATTCAACATACAATATATTTAACCCCATTCGCAGGATAAAAGGACTGCTCTAACCCTATTCTTTCTTATATGCAGCACTTTAGCAAATAACTCCTGTTGGCACATTGTATCGCTTTCATCAGTATGTCATCATCGAAGCACTTGCTTTCATTCCTGACATTTTTTATTCACTCTTACTTTTCATTAAAGCGGCTTTTATTGATTGCCTTTTTTTTTATAGACGGCTCATTTTGTGTTACCATTTAAGCTAGGGTTGATAATATTGAGAAACTAGCCAGAGTGCGATCATCGTAAAACAAAATGATGCCCAGGGTTGCCAACTCTTTTCCAGTGAAAGTCACTGACAGTCCGTCCCTTCAGGCCTCCCTCCAAAGCCTCTCCCCCAAAATGATCATGATGAATGTCAACAACGAATATCGCTGTTGTTAGCATTCACAGCTGTCAAGCTAGCAGCTTATGGAAAACGAGCAATGAGCGTGAATAGAATGATTGGACGTGCTTATTACAGTCCTACGACAGCCACTCTTTTTTTATTGATTGCTGTCGAGGTGTATTGAAAATGTTAACAAATATATGATCATGTTTCTTTCATGATTACCAACCCTAGCTCTACTGACTGTTTCTCTTGTTTTGTTTGTCAAATTAACAGCATAATTCATTTTCTCCATTTCATTCATTCTCACGTGTTGAGAGATTCTTCACCGCCACATAGAGCGACAGTTAGATATGTAGGATGTTTGTTAGTAGCCGTCAATGCGAGGTGCGAGGTTGTTTATGAGCCCCAGTCCAGTCTCTTATCCTGAGTCATGAAGTGAGCTCAGTGTAACGGCTGTATGACTACCCAGACTCCCTCCCTCTGCACTGTGCTTTTGTCGTGACTTGTTTCCTCCTGCAAACGTTACAACCTCTTTCCGCAGCCTTGTTGTATTATGTGCATGTGTGGCTATACAGAGTATGCATGGCACATTCCATCAATGGAAGGAGCACACACCGTCCTGTTTGTGTCACTTCCAGGGACGGGGTTAACTATGTTTTTTCACTGCAGTTTGGGATTCGGTTGCTGACAGTATTTTTGAATTGGGACAAAATGGACCCCATTTCTGAAACTCATGACTCATAGAGAAGCTAAACGCTATCTCTGTGGATTCTGTCAGCACTCTTTGCCCCGTTTTTTTCTCCTGTTTAAATGCTTCAACACAAGCCTGTAACCCTCAGGGCAGAAACTGCCAACATGCCTGCTACCTTGGTGGCACTTCATCTCCGGCTGTGTTCTGAGCCCCCAGTCCGCCGTTGCTTCTCTATTTCCTCAATATCTTTTATGTCTTCCCTGTAAGGTCTCGCTGCGAGCTCTTTTTTTTTAAGCTCTCATGCACTTTGTTGTTAAAATTCTTTGTGCTGTGCATGAGATCTCATGATGTGTTCTTTCCCTTTCTCCCCCCCCCCCCCCCTTACTTTTCCAATCTACCATCTCCTCTCTCTCTCTGTGCTTCCCTGGCCCTGCCTTGTGTGGCTCAGTCATTGCTTGTTCCAGGGAAAAGTCCCAGTAAATATGGACGCCGAGGCAGTGCCATAGGGATAGGAACAATAGAAGAGGTTCATGTATATTTCTCCCTTCTTGTTTACTAGTATTGTCTCTGCTGTTAACTTTGCTTTTGTCTCATGATGTCTAGTAATCATAAAGTGTGCAGTCAGTAGTGTCTAGTTTAAAATATGCCTGTTTTAGTTCCAGTGGCTGTGAGAGGATTTCACGTATTGATAGTCATGTTTGTTTATTTATGGTGTTAATTCTAATTTCTGTCATTCATTCATTCATTCATTCATTCATTCATGCAGTAATTTAACCTTCTTTTATTCATGCATCACAGTATGGATGACAGAGAATTGATCCATCTCAGACCGAGGAATGTTCTAGCTACTATATCTAATAAATCTTACCCGTAAAGTGTTTTTTACAGGTAGATGATTTTTCAAATGATTTATTCCCTCGCAGCGGATTCATGCATCCATACAGTGCTTCATGCATGAATTCCTACACTTTATTTTACTTTTTAATTTGTTCTTAAACTCTGAAAGAGAAAAGTAGGAAATTCAGAAAAGAAGACGTTAACTAGACTCCCACTTATGTTCTTCTACACAGTCACCCGTTGATGAATCACACTGCATCTTGAATTAGAAGCATGTACCAGTCATCTCTAAGTTTGAACAAATAAACTTGACAGTCTGACCTGAGTACTTAAAATAAAAGCCACGTAGAAAACCAAACAGCATGCTTGTCAAGACTATTTATGAGAGAATATGTATATTAATAATTCACTTCTTGCCAGAAGCCCAGAGAATCATGGACTATCATGTCATTAGATGATGTATTAAGCCATCAGTTCATCATTTATTTTGCAGCATATTTTTTACATGTGAACATCTTTCACTTCAGCAGCCTACTGTGTCATGCATTGCATAATATTATAGTTAATGCTGTGGTTGTGTAATGGTTGCACTACCCCCATATTGTGTGTGTGTTTGTGTGTGTGTCTGACTCTTCTCTTCCTGCTCACCATCAGTCATTGATCATTCCTGGGAAAAGCCCAACCAGGAAAAAGTCTGGGCCTTTCAGCTCCCGTCGCAGCAGCGCCATTGGCATCGAGAACATCCAGGAGGTCCAAGAGAGGAGGTGAGAGGACAGAGCGGAGCGGATCAGCAGCGAGTGGGTAGTGAAGAGAGAATTGTGTTGCAACAGATGGAAGCAAGGCGTTAAAATGAGGAAGTCGGTCGTTAGAAGACACACTCCTCAAGAGACAAGCTCTTGTTGGGCGGCGGTTTTGATGAAGAGGCTCAAATTATCAATGGCTTACTTTATTTGTTGTGCTTCTTTATTAGAAGTGCATGAGCGCAGGAACGTATTGGGTTGGCCAGGATATTTGCAGTGCATGCGTGCATCAGCTAACATGCACAGGCTTATTCATGTTTAGACCAAACAACAAGTAGTATCACATTTTCTGTTGTTAAATCTGAAACGTAAGTGGGAATACTGGTACAGCAGAATAAACAATATCATCCATATGCTAAATAATGTTTCAACCTGTATCAAGCTCAGCTGCACTTTCTAGGATGCCCATGTCTACAATGCCATGTAAACATACTTATAATGCATTATAATATGTTCAAAGCACTGTCTAATCATAGTGATAAGCATTCTTAAATATCCTTCATGCTTTATAACAATAATACACATTCAAAAACGCATTAAAGGGCCCCTTCTTCAGACTAGAATGCATGTTCAGACCACTGTGATATGTGTTGTATTGTATTTACATGTTTTAATCTCCCTGTCCTGAAGCCGAGAGGTGTCACCCAGCGCCATGAGGACACTGGAGGGAACACACTTTTCACAGGAAAACAAATCAGACAACTCCTCCAATCAAAACTCTCCAGAATTCCCTGCTGCCAGGAACAGGTGACTATTACGTAGATTATTTATATAGTAATAAATGATATACATGCACAAACTAAAGCTAATATGAGACATGATATATTTCTAGAAATGGTTATTGTATTTGCACGATATAGCTTTAATTTGCTTTTACTGGATCTTAAAGGCTGCACTTGAACCCATTTGTTTAATGTGGTTATTTAAAAAATATTGTGATATATATAGTAAGTTTTGGTAAGTATTGCCCTAGATAGAGCTAATTCAGAGGGTTGCATCAACTACAGAACAGCTTAAAAGATTACGCTACCTGGCACAGATGCAAACACACTGAGATGTCACTTTGCTTGAAAGTGCTACCCCGAGTTGCTGTGAAATGAAGATGATGAATTAATTCACTTTTGGAAGGAAAAGTAATAAATACTCAAATGTAACCCAGTTTTATTCCGCTGCCCAAATAAATGTGGCTTATGGAGACCACAGGTGTCTGTGTGGTCAGAGTGACCCAGGTGTGTAGTCTGGCGATGTGTTGCAGGGCGCCGTCCATCCCCGAGGCTCAGGACCTTTCCCGCTCCTCCTCCAACGCCAGCAGCTTTGCCAGCGTAGTGGAGGAGCACGAGGCCGAGGAGGAGTACGACACTGGACTGGTGGGTGGAGACGTGCGGAGAGATGCCACGCAATAATGAAAGTGCATACATGCATGCCACTTCCCCAGAGCCCAAACAACAGGCAGCTGATGACATTTAATATTTGTCCCATTTTTACTGTGGGGGGGGGAAATAATTCTGTTACCAGAAACAGTTCAAACAAAGGATGTAAGCTGGTTTGATGAATTTCCCTATATTCCAATAATGACAGGTGTCCAAAATCTATTACATAGTAATTAATCCATTTATTTCACTTGCACCATTTTGCATCTAAAAAGGAGGTAAAAAAAAGGGAGAAATGCAAATACAGTCACGGAGTAGCCTCGAGCTGTGGTTATGATCGTGCTGTTTACTTGTCCTTGTTATATATATTGTTGGTTAAAAAAGGGAAATACCTTTAACTTCCTTTTCCCCTCCTACAGGAAAGTGTGTCTTGTACTACGCCACTCAAGGGAGAGTCGTTTGTGTACAGCTCTGCGGCAGACGACAGTACCAGTCAGGCATGTTATCCTGGTGAGTTTGGGAGAATAAGCGTCATATTACTGGGTCAGTGATAGCCTGAGGGTGTGAAAAAAACAGGCAAGTTTGCAAAGGTTGACCGTTTCACATATCTGTCTGGGGAAAATCCAAATGGGGCGGATGTGAGAATAACCTCCTCCGCTTGCCGAGCAATGAATATGGACGCACCCTTGAGTGATAAACTTCATCTCACTGCCAACACCAGAAGTCTGTGTTAGCAAACTGTTCTTTTACTAAATGAATGAAGTTTACAATGCTTACAAAGAACAGCAGTGCAAACTTCTATGTTTCCCACTCAACTTCTGTCGTCCTGCATGTTTAGCTTTTTTTCTACCCCTGATGATTCACTCTGAACCCTCAATCTTTTGCATGCTGGGATATCCTTCTTAAGACTACAGCTGGCAGCATTATGGGCTTGAGAATTATTAACCATGACGGCCACGCATCTGTCGCCTCCTTTCCAGCAGCGTCTCGTCCTCAGCAGCAGCAGCCGGACGGAGTGAAGACGTCGGAGGCAAAAGGGACAGACAGCCGGCCCAAGACAGAGCGGCCCTCGCAGGAGCACAAGTTCTCATCGGTGAGACAAAACCGCTTGTCACCGGGCATTAGGTGACACTCAGATGGCTTTACTCCGTGTTTCACGAAGTCACGGGAAAGAATGTTTCCCCTCGTTGATTGCTTGAGTCATTTATTGAGTGGAAAGACCAAATGTTCACTACTTCCAGCTCAAATGTGAAAATGGAATTGTCCTGTACAGATATGCAATGAGGATAACTGTATGTATGTTGTATATTGTACAGTGTCAAGTCTCTATTTTAAAATTTGACAAGGCGATACGATGACGTTTGTGTATGCTTCATAACTAGCGTGCACTGGTGTCCATCATCAGTACCGTACGCCACCAAACGAGATAGATCATCACTTTTTTTTTGTATGTGTTGGTATTAACTGCCATCTTCTCTCTATGTCTCTTATGTATTCAGGACTGTTAGCCACACTACTCTGATTACGGCATCGACATCCATTTTCAGGTGAGACATAATGTTGACATAATCTTGGAGCTATTTAATGTTTGGATGCCTATAAAGATTGTTGTTCCTTTTCTTCATTTGTCACATTTGAACCCCTCATTCCCCTGATTCTCTTTTTATTGTATGTCTGTCCCATGTCTTCTCCTTTGTCTCAGCATTCCCATAAGAGGCATCTTTTGCAAAAAAAAAAGAAGAAGAAAAGAGCCACGGGCATGTGAACTCCACCACTGACGCAGGAGAGGAGCAGAGTTAGAAGCCAGATCAAGAGACCGACAGATCTTCCTTTGTATGTTTTGCCGTTGGATCTGCTGCCTATCGTGACAGACACCCAGCTCCATGGACACGTCCCTACCTATCGGCCTCATTCCAGCTCCATGTGGAAACCCTCCTTGAACGCTCAAAGCAAAGGAACAGAGACCTCCACCCCCCCCCCCCCCCCCCCCCCCCCCATGCAGCACCAACACCGAGCGTCATCCGTCAGCTGGCTCGGCAGAGTAAGTCTGGCTGCCAGTAAGCTCTGAAACCTGATTCTTACTGTAAACACTCAAATGGTGTGTGTCCTCTTTTAAAAAGGTCAGGATTTGAACTGGGGGTGGGGGGATGAATCAAGACCGATCAAACAACCGGTGTTTGTTTAGCTTGTAAAACAGTCTATAGAGAGGAGAGTTGCACTCGAGAAAGATGTGTATTTTTAAATGTCAACCTCACATCCCACTGTGATATTGTACATGGGTTTTCACTTTGATGTACCGGGGTGTGTGCGTGGCTGCCTGCCGCGCCACGTTTTGTGTTTTACTGATGATCTATTCTTCTTGTTCTGAGTATTCTGCAGTGGATATTTGTCGTGTTTGACGGCAGCTTCGATAAATCTGTCGTTTTTTGATGGAGGGGCACTTCTGTGATGCTGTTGTCGGTGGCTGTGATCGCATCTGTCCTTCCTCCTAGGTGGGTGAAATATACCACAGAAAAAAATGCAATCTGCAATTTTTTTAATTGAATTTCTGAAGAATTCAATCCACAGTAAGTCTGTAGATAAAAATATTTTAACATAACTTATTGATGCTTTATAATTAGAATAAAGAGTGTAATTCCTGTAGTGCCCCCCGCCCCAACCAGCAACATGCATCCTCAATCCACATGTCAAGATCCTGCTGTTAGGACCTTTGTCTCCAAATACTGTTTGTCACACACCACTTGTTGATTTGATGTGTGTGTGTATACAATGGTACTGTGCATGGTGTAAATCTGCTTGCCAAAAAAAACAACCTGTCCTCTGTACACTGGTGCCATGCTTGACATAGAGGTGTTGTCCCCGTGATTTGTGTTTTGTTGAGAAACCAGCCAACATCTCCAGACGCAGCGCACATTGTCGATAGAGAGCCAAATGCCACAGTTTCCTACTTTATTTGTAAAGTGTAATATATGTACGTGACCGAAGCACTACATTTTCAAAGTTATTTTGAAACGCTGACCTGATTTGTTGCTGAATATGAATTACACTGTGACTCGTCTTGAAGTTGCCTTTCTGATGATTGTGAGCTGCTTTGAAGGAGGAGTCGTGTTTAAAGGTACCGCGTCGCCAGCTGGCTTGAATGTAAAACTAGGCAGACGTGTATTTATTTATACATGTCTGCCACAATGATTGGTGATACTGTGTTGACTCTCGACCACAGAAAAACCTGAGTCTGAAACAACGGAAAAGCTTTTTTCCCATTTTCAGATTGTGATGAAGGAATCGACTTGATACATGGAGTTTATTTAACTGAAGCGCACTTGAGATTCATTGTCTACACTGAATTAAAGACAGCATTTAAAGTTTGTCAAAGTACAACAAGTTTAAAGACACTGGAACAAATGCAAAATGGTCTGTATGCTGTTTTCATCAAGCTGTTAATAGCTATAAATGACAACATTTTGCATCTGACCCTACAGACAAATAAAAAAAGATAGACTTTTTGGGGTTATAATTACACATATGTGTATAACAGCCTTTCAAATTGATTTGAGGAAAGATGTGATATTTTTCTCTGGACTCTGGAAATGCTTGAGTAGATGAAGTGCTCCCTCTTGTGGCTCTGTATTATTATAGCACATCACTGTGTGGTACCATTCATCTAACTGTGCTTGCACTGTATGCCGACGGCCGGTCCAGACTACAAGATTGGGAGAGAATCTTCTATGTGCTCGATTCAAATGATTGTATTTCTGTTTTTGTCAACAGTCTGCTGAAGCCCTTGTTCAAAACTTGTAAATATTGCTTTACATCCTTTTTCGTAAATAAAGCCAACGAAATGTTTAATAAAGATGAAGATGCATAATGGATCAAACGCCTGGGGTAATCCTTTACACATTGACGGTTACTGTGCAAGTATTTAGCAAAACAAAGTGGCACGTATTGCAAAATGATTGGAAAGAAAATGAAGTTTTTAATGATTTTAGAGATAAACGTAAGACTTTGACAAGAAAAATATCTCTTCCAACCTTAAACTAAGTCACGGTGCGGTTGTTTTCTTAAACAATCTAGTATTTTGAAAGCCTCTCTAACCCATCTCCACCCACTGTTCAGTTCTTGTTCACATCTCCAGGTTCCACCACCTGAAGTCGAATGATTCCCTGCGGACGTTGGAGCCACAGTGCACCTCTCCGAGCAGTTTGTGGTAGGAGGCGAAGTCGTCGATGAACGTGCAGTTGAGGCCCAGGCCCTGCATCAGGAAGCACATCTCGGCCTCCAGCACACAGCGCCCATTCACCTTGGGACCAAAGGGCTTCGGAATGCCCAGGTTTTTCCCCAAGACAATCATGTTCACCTGTAAAAACAGAAGCGACGCATCATGAGACTCCCAGATTTACTTACGGCGTGCTTTGATGCCTCTCAAATTGGAAACGGCCGTTGGAAAATGATCTCAGTAAAGCATTACGCCAGAACACACCATGTCAGGGTAGTAAGCCACCGCTCTGTACTCGATGGTCCTCTTCTCATCCTCCACCACTAACTTGAAGAGGATAGGCAGGTCGATGATGTCCTCGTCGTCCAGGCCCAGCTCTCTCTTCAGCACATCTCTGTTCCAGTCGATGCAGCTCTGTGAGAGAGCGTATCAATATCATATCGCCATCCTGATACGAGACTAGATATCATCTTAGTTTTTGGATATCGTAATATGGCATAGGCGTTTCATTATTTGTCATTATATCAAAATTACTGATGATTATTTATCAAGATATTGCATAAAAGCACCAAAGGTCAACCCTACGATATCGTCGCAAGATCGATATTGAGGTATTTGGTCTAAAATATCGCGTTACAAAGTGCTTTACAGAAAACAAGCAGTAAAAACCGAACAAACAGTCAAATATAACAGTATGTCGTGTACTAGTGCTCTAGTCAATCATTGCTCAGGCTACTTTTGCTGCAAACAAAAAGTAAACTGTGGCCAAAAGTATGTTGACGCTCCTGCTTATTAGTAGTTTCAGCTGCCACAGACACACCCATCGCTGAAAGGCAGTCATGCAGGAAAGCAAACTCTGGTGGCAAACATTTGGTCGCAAAACATGAGTCACACTGAAGTGCTCAGTAGCTTCCAACGTGGCTCTGTTACAGTGAAGAGCAAACATCTAGGAGAGAAAACAAGCTCATAGAACCTGTTTGTCAGGAGCTTCAATACAAAGTGTCAAAGCAGCCGGGTTCCAAAATCCTGCTGAAAACATTCACACATAGAGCGGAGGCTAGTATAGCAGATATTGATTGAGACTAAACTCATGTTTACAATGTTTACTGAGGTAATAAATCAAGTGAGAAGTAGGGTCATTTTCTCATTGACTTCTATAAAATAGGACTTCTTTTTGCAACCAGAGGAGTCGCCTCCTCATGGCCATTAGAAATAATGCAAGTTTAAGTTGCCTCCTGATTACAGGACATCTTCAGCAGGTAGCCAGATTTTTCGTTTGGATTTGCACATTTTGAAAACGTCTTTTATCATCTTTTCTGGACTTGAGTCTTAACACCGCAATCCCACTCACCTGCACGTAGTTGTTTTCAGCAAGGAGACCTTCATCATTAAGTATCTCATCCACTGTTACTGGTTTTTCATGTGTCAGACCTTTTTGGGAAGTGTTTTACAGAGTGTTAAGAATGATATCAGCTTGTCGATTGCTAAGATACACATTGTATTGTTGATTTTCTACAGATATTATTGTTAAAGACGAGCCTACCCTCAAACAGTTTGGCTTGTCCGTGTCCATCGTGGCGTAAGCCTCTGAATAGTTTGTAGCCAGCGTCTGGGCTGGCCAGCAGCAGCCGGAAGCCCTGTGAGCGGAAACACAAGAGACAAAGATAACACTGTCTGTCTCATTGTCCTCAGGGCTTATACGATCCCCACAAAGAACACGACAGCATAGCATAGCTAGCTGCTTCCTGCCTTCAAACTACTTTGATATTTCAGTTTAGCGGTTACCGTTCAAAAGGGAATATTTACCTTTCTGTCAGGTGCAGGAACAAAGGTCATGAATTCATCTACGTGGCCGACATAGAGCCAGTCAGAGAACAAGGCAATGGGCTCCTGAACCTTCTGAGCCCACAAGAAGTCCTGAACTACTTCGGTCATGTTCCGTCCTCTAGTTGCCCTTTGAAGAAGGAGAGAGAGAGACACAAGTAATGTTCACCAGTCTTCGGCCATATGTTCTGTTTCCTGCGCTACCCCACAACGGCAGGAACTTATCCCTGGATCTGTTACAAACTCACGTGGGGAAGGCCACTCCAATGATGATTCTGCCCAGGGGGTAGTGTTTTCCATTCACAGTGACGGGAGGACTAACCTCCAGATTACCGAATGAGTCCAGACTGCTCACGTCTTGCCTGTGGGCCAACCTCGTCACGTAGCCAAAGTCAGGTCCCTGAGGACATGAAGGTGGTTAAAGATCCCCTCCAGACGTGTTTCAAGACAACAGCTCAACATTTCAAACGTATAGCTGTTGGATGCAAGATGTCTCCTACTTTTTTTTCAGTGTATGTCTGGAGGTTTCAAGTTTCCACATCACACTTTGTGTAAGTTGCATTTTGAACCACAATTAGCCTCAAGAGTAGTTGTGATGTCACAAAATCCTACACGCCTTTAATACTTTTCCCCTTCAGCAGACAAAAGAGCCTTCTACTGTCAAAATCTGAGCTTTTCCATTTCAGAAAGCATTTTGTATCTGCAAACAAGTCATGAGAAATTTGAATCTCACCAGTAGCTCATCATATGGAAAATCCTGGAGATCTCCATCTCGAGGGGAATCCAGGACAACAGGAAACCGGTGATGAGGTGAGTCGATGTAGCCAAACTCCAGCTCATCCTGAAAAAAAAGACTTTTTTTTTGTCTTTTCTATTTAAATATTTGATGTAACTTCAGGGTGAATGATTCATTTTCTTTCCCATGATGCGGTTGATGTGAAATCCACTGACATTGCCGCTGTTATTGCTATGTTTCCAACTTGACATTTTTCAAAGAAGCGCATTTTGTCAGTTGTTGCTCTTTTTTTTTCCAGGACGTGACACATTTGGTTTTCTTACCTGCATCCAACGATCTCCTCTGTTCAAATACTCGTGGCAAATCTTAAGCTTGTACCCGCTCTGTGCAACAAGGTTCTTCATGCTTTTCAGGAACCGGTAGTTATCGGACGTGCTGACAAGGTGACAATGGAAGAAGAAGTTTTTATTAAGCATTAGTTTGGAATTCTAAATAGAATAGAATTTTGATTTTAATCAACAACAAACAATCGTGAAAGACATGTGAAACCGCAAAGAGAAAACATGAATTGTAAGTCATTTATAAGCTTTATAAGCTACATTTTCTTGGGAGTTAAATTTAAGGGGAATGTGTAACGCTGTAACATACAGTTGACTCATATATTGTCACCATCGTCTTTATTATTCATCAGTCTCCTCTTACCTGCAGACAAACACCTCTACCGGCCGGAGGGTGTTGGGTGTCATGATCCACGGTGCCACTTTGAACACAACTGTGTCTGTGAAAATAGGCGTCTCAGGTAGACCCTGTCAAAACATGGGAGAGGCTGCAGAGTTCTGTTTGTAATGTCATTTGACTAAAAATCTCATCGAACATCACAAAACTGTGACCTAAAACTGATCTAAAATTTGTTTTTTTTAAGTAAACAAATCCACTTCATTTCAATTCACAAAATATGGCGAGTTCAGCGATGTTGTTGTTGGGTGTGAAAGTTGATTCTTGACCTTGGAAATAGCAGTTTAATAAATCGTGTCTCAAAGTCCACTGGCTTTGTTTGGAGCTTTCAACAAAGGAAGGCTGTGAGATGTGGTTGAAAGCTCTGAAAAAACAGATGACTGTAAGTGGCCCTTGATTTAAAATGTTTCTCATCAAACTATGTTGTTTTTTTAGAATCGACAGTTTGAGTTGAAGAGATAATTAAGCAGCATAAGGAACTCATGGCAGGAGATGAAATAAAGATGTGTAACACTGTGGATGCCGTGTCGCAGGTCTTACCCTAGAGATGGGCTCTAACAGACTGAGGTTGATGTGGATGAGCCCATTGAAGTCTTTGTCAGGGAACCTGAGGCCCTCCACATAAAGGTTCATCTCTGCCGCTTCTCCGAGGTAAGGCACCTCCTGGGACAGGACCTCACTGCTCAGCACCAGCGGATAGTCCTTCACAAAGTACTTGTAAAAGAGGTTCTTTGCTGAAGTAAGAACAAGAGAATCAAGGCTGGTTTACTCAGGCGCTTCATTAGAAAAACAAATAACGCTCGTAAAAAAAAGGTTTATAGATGACAAGATTAAAACAGCACAGTGCCTCAACTGCCAAACCAGCTGAATTACGTCATCTGTTCTGGGGCTTTCTCAACCCTCTTCTTTACTCACGCCGTTTATTGTCTGTTTCAGAGGTTCTGGGCCTGAAGACTCTGACACTCTCTGCGTCCCCCTGAGAGATGTGCAAGGTGAGCTTGTAGCCCTCTGGCAGCTTGGCGGGGCCTCTGGTCCGCAGCACCATGACAGACATGTCCTTCAGATCTGTTCATCCACAGAGAGTCATTCAGTCCTACATACCCTTTTTTAAAACACAAGCCACAGATACATAACATCAATGTGCTTGAGACTTTTTTTTATGCTTTTAACTCTGGAGCTAAACACTAAACATTCATCATTACTACTGGGAAGCACTCACCCACACATAACACATTAACACCTGGTTTCGCTATCGAATTTCAGCCGTACCGGTTTGTCTACTGCAAAGTCACTTGAGGGCTTACTTTATCAACTCGTCCTTCTACACTCACACAGAGCTCGCCGTGTTTGTAGTTGTATCAAACGTATTTAACCTGTCAACACTTTCATCTGCTGACTTTGCGAAAGCAAACATGAGAGACCTTTCAACGCTGACAGTTGTGAAGAAGTTGATGGGTCAGAGGGAAGCAAGAGAGAAGTCAGTGGTGAACGAGGCTGTACTCTTTTACCTGACACCTTGGTGACTTCTTCCTGCTCACGATCCGGTCTCTTCTTGTGCATGAACTCCGAGTCACAGTTGACCAATAGGATGGCTCCATGCCCATTAGGACCCCATTGCCAGGATCCCTAACAAGTTTTCAACAAATCAGAAGCACACGAAAGAAATGTTGGGAGTTCGTTGGGAAATCTTTGACTTCAGCGATGTTACTTGCACTTATCAAACTTATGAAATACGTAGGAATATTGAACCCATAACGCATGTTTAAACAACACAATCATAGAAAGATCTGAAGTACACAGTAGTTACTTTAAAATGATTAAAATGCTGCGATGACAATTACAATCCTATTCACTTTGTTACACTTTAAAGTTTATCAGAAAGTGCAAAGAAGAGAAAATATCTCCTGCGTTAGTTGTCAGACTTTGCGCAGCCACGTGACACATTTGAGCTCACCTTATTAGGGTTGTTATTCTCCACAACACCGTCTCTGTCAGCATCCACATCCAGAGAGATCTCTGCGTGACAGACACAGTTTGGTTATCACAGAGTGCCTCTGCAAACATTGCAGATAGTTTCCAGCTCTTGTTGGACTACAAGACTGTTTGCACACCATTAATGCTCTGTTGATATTATGCTGGCAAATAATTGGTTATGATAAATATTTATTTTGCATGTTTTATTTCGCTTTAACTCACCAACAGCTGTCAGGTGCAGGACTGCTCTCCCCAAGACCTCTCTATTCTCCCCATAGTACCGGACAGACAGCTTATAAGAAGAAGGCACAAGTCCTTTAGTTGTACAAAAATGACATTTGACAATTGTGAAAGCTTAAAGTCGCATGAATGAAAATTATGAGCTGTACTATATTGCGAAGCAAAAAGCTCTTGAGCTCCGTTGAATGGGGAACGTCTCCCCTGGTTACTTGAAAAGTGATAAATCATTAAGCAAAAAAGCAAACGCTGCAAATGCTTCGAGGTAGGTGAGTTTGATATATTTCTAGTTAAAGTCTACTCTCAATCATAAAAAAATCCTCCAACGACTTCAGACAAATTCAATTTAGAAGCTGCATATTTTTTGTTGTTGAGTGTTTTGTGACATTAATTTACTGCACTTCTGTCCCGCTTTACCTTGCTATCGTTTTCATGGTCACTGGCACGGTTCATGCGGATGAGCAGTACTGAGTTTCCATTGAGAGGGATGGGAGAGAGGTGGGTCGAATGCAGAGGTGAGGGGCTGATGCTGTACTGAACATTGAAGGTGCATTTCACAGAGAAGAACCTGGAGCTGGGAGGGGCGCTCCTGAGAACAAGAGAATGTATGTCTGTTAACACAAAGCAGGCAGACTGTATTAAACTTGCAGTGTGTGTGTGTGTGTGTGTGTGTGTGTGTGTGTGTGTGTGTGTGTGTGTGTTGGAGCAGATATTTGTTGATATACAAATGTGGGAGAGAATTGATGCATGGGGGCAAGCCACAAGCTCACATTTTGTGACAGGTAGAGAAGAAGTAGCAGCTGTAGTCATGACAAAGTTCATCTTTATTCTTTATTTCTTGGAAGACAGCAAAATTATTTATAAACATACTGTTTTATTAAATTAAGAAATTAGGATGATGTGTGTTCACACACAGTCATGATGACAAATGGCATGAAGTTGCGAATAGCAACTGCAGGCAGAATAAAGAACAAGAAGAGCAGATGGTAAAACCCCCTTCTGCCTCACTAGAGTCTGTTTTTTCTAAGACGTTTCTTCAGAATTTGTCTCATGCGAAGACATGCATTCTGCCTGAGGACACCTGACACACTATACCACCAGATCTCAGGTTTTCCAAATGTCAGTGGTGATTTATCAAACGTATATATCTTCGAAATGGCTGGTTTATCTGTTGAATTTAATAGAAGGGGATTGAGAAATGGCAGTAAAGGTGGTCAGGAACGGTCATTTACGAGCAAATTCACTCTTCTCGCGATTTATAGATGAGGCCTATCATGGACTGGGTTGCAATGGTTTATTTAAAAAAAGTAGGTCCTCAGAAATACAGTTGGGAAACACTGGTCTATTGCCAATGTCTAAATAAAAAATATAGTCACATCCCCGTATCAGTTGCTGCAATTGTTCCTCCTGTCCACACTGGGCTGTGAATAGATCTCTTCCTAATGTGATTCCAAAGTGACAAAATTCCCTTCTTGAGGCGTCGGAAGTCTGAGTTTGTCAAAACATGTTATCTTCCAAATACGATTTTAGTAAAACTATCCCTCCAACGCAGCTCAGCAAGAAAAGTTACAAAAAGGGTCTTTTGCACTAAAAACACTTGGTTTGACCAACTTGAACTGTCGAGGTCACATTTTAGCTTTAGTGGATTATCTCCCCCATCACTTACATTCCTGTCGTGTTAGGACAAGATCTCCTCATTTACAGGAGGAATAATTACAGCTTCATCGACACTGAGGAAAGAACCTTTTCACAGCAGCCAATTACATAACAGTCATTTACATAACAGTCATTTAGCAGACGCTTTTATACAAAGCGACTTCCACTGAAATGCCACTAGCAGAGCCAGGGATCGAACCGCCTAGCTTCTGATTGAAGGACGGCCCTGCTCTCCACTTAGCCACATGCCATTGCAGTTGTACGCTCAGGTGTTATTAATAGGAATAAGTATAAACCTGTTCCATTTAGGTTGGCCAGGGCCCAAATATTGTGCACCCAGGCTCACTGGAATGGCTGTGACAGACTAAATAGAATGGGACCATCATATAATTATATTATTACACCTGTCTTTACTCAAAGACTGCTGTGAAAGGGGCCTGTGGCTTCAAGATGAACCCATTCTTTATGATTTAAAAACAGGGCCACTTTACATGACAAGGCTTCTAGAATGGGTGTGCCAGTCTCCCACTCTGTCCAGTCTGTAATCAAGCCGGGCTCTGTTGTGTTGTGGAGGCTGGCATTTGGCAGAACGTATTGTCTACATTTCTTTGGGACAGCAAAGAATCTCCTGACAGCAACAATAGAGGACTGTACAAAACAAAATGCTAAGGATCTGCATACAAATGACATCATCCCCACAGCTCTATTGCTGTGGGTTAACAATGGGATTCTTATACACCCAGTTGCCAGTTTATTAGGAATTACCTATCTAACACTAATGTAGACTAAACAATCCTGCCGTAAATTCCACCTTCTATGAAGTGATAATGTTCAACTGTTTTGAAGAGGTGTTGATTTAACTTCATGATCATTTTGGAGCCTGTGGTTTGCGGTGCTGTTGAGTTGGATTACACTATATTAAGGTATTAAGGGGTGCTTTTCATACTTAGTCCACCGTCATTGATATAAATAGGGCAGAGTTAGTCACAGAACTGTAACTGTAGCTGCACAAATGATTATAAAGCTGACTCAACACCTCTCTAAAACTGGTTCAACAAAAACTGCACTGTAACTATCATAATCTTCATGGAGCTAGGGACTGTTTTAGATAGTTGTAGACTATGTCTCATGAAATTGGCGATCTATTCTCCTTTTTAAAGTAGCCTACATCAATATATTTGTTTTTGAATGCTAACTGTTTAATTGATTGCCTGTTGACCGCTTCACATCATTAAACAAACTAAATTAAAATAAGAAATGAGACAAACTAGGCTGTGTAAGTCGCAATAAACCCGCATTAACCAAGGATACAAAAGAATACCATATTTCCAGGGGAGAACTCGGAACATTTCCTTAACAGAATAAATATGGCATCTATAAGTATAAACTCCCCAAAACGTCCGAACAATTTGCGGCGCACAAACAGGTGGATCTGTATGAGTCCTGCGGGAGACGACGCGTTGAACAAGAGCCTACCTGTTCAGGTTCACGTTGAGTTCCGAGCCGACCACGCATACAACGCTTATAGTTTGATCAGAACCTACTCGGAGAGTCCGGGGGTGATTCATGACTGCTGTCCTCCCGCAGTGTGTGACACGCTCAGGCTGAGCAGGCTGCTGAGACTAAATGCCCTTTATAAACGCGAGGACGCAGACCGGTCTGGACTTGCACACAGAAGCGAGCGATAACAAAGGCTGCAGGTACCCGAAGGTTGAAGCCTCTGTGTTCGCTGATTGGTCTACTGCCAACCCTGCTCCACCCACCCCCGTCAGCTGTCTCATAACGTGCTGTCTCTTGTGTGTCTGTCGCTCTGTTTATTCACTATATTGCCATTGCCGTGCCGTGGTCTTTTACATTGAATCACTTAGAGGGAATATTCACAGAACGCCTACTGTTGGCACATTTATTATCAAGTAACTACAGCCTTAGTACCACTGTTTGTTATAATTGTAGCTATGAACGCACGCATGCGCAGGAGTGAAGAGGCGCACAATATTGTTTTTTTTCTTCAAAATTGAATTAGAGGATGAACTCCTTCAAGGTTTTTTCAAGGAGATACTCTGGCACAACACATGGAGGTTAACAAATATTTCAGTACATATGATGATAGACCATCAACGTAGTAACAACAACAAGGATACATAGGGTTCTGCCTCCATCCCATCCCAAATCATAACATGGACACGATGAACTGTACTGGTAAAAATATGTATAAGCATCATGTAAAGTTTTTAAACTAACATAGTGAGACATCTCAGTATAATAGAGAAGTAAAAACAGGACCTGCAAGACACATGTCAGCACATGAAGACAGGTTTTTACTATGAAGACATTTTCAGTTACTCTGTTTCTCGGAAGGACTGTTTGAAACAGGAACAGTTCCTCGGAAGAACAGTTTAAAACAGGAACACAACCGTCTCACAGTCGAGCGTGCCTTCATGAACCAGATAAGACCAGATTGAATACTTCCTGCTCAGGAGTCATATTTGGGGTGTAACCTCTGTAAACCTCTGTATAAAAGGATGTTGAATGTTGTATTTCATTGAAGCTTACAGCACAAGAATACTGACTGAGTATCTGTGATGCATTCTTCCCTTGCAAGCAAATAAACAGAACAAGACAACTTTGAATCGTTTGAAGACCTTATTGATTTGTGAATGACACTCTCTTCTCCCGATTAACATAGAAATCTTCCATTACAGAACATAATAAGAAAATAACATCATATCAAAGTAGTCAAATACTAAGTACCAATACAGCGATGCGAAAGTACTTCGTTACAAGTGCCAGTCCTGCAAGAGAATAGTGAGCTACAGAAGTATTAGCAACAAAATTGTATTTAAATTACCTATTTTGTCCCTGTGACTGACATCAGAATCAGAATCAGCTTTATTGGTCATGTATACGAACGCATACAAGGTTTTTACATTGCTCTCAACACACAGAAATTACAAACAACACAGACTGGATGGTGGTGGAACAGGATCAGCAGCTCCTGAGGCAGGTTGAACTTCCTGACCTAGAGCAGGAAGTACACCCTCTGCTGGGCCTTTTTCGAGATGGTGTTGAAGGCCCACTGGGATTATGGATCCCAGGAACCTGAAGGTCTCCACAGCAGACACAGTGTTGTTGAGTATGATGAAGGGGGGGGCAGTGGTGGAGGGCTCCTCCTGAAGTCCACTGTCATCTCCACAGTTTTGAGCTTGTTTAGCTCCAGGTTGTTCTGACCACACCAGAGGACCAGCTGTTCAGCCTCCCGTCTGTACGCAGACTCATCACCGTCCCTGATGAGGCCGATGACCGTTGTGTCATCTGCGAACTTCAGGAGTTTAACAGTTGGGTCCTCTGAGGTGCAGTCGTTGGTGTAGAGGGAGAAGAGCAGTGGGGAGAGCACACATCCCTGGGGGGCACCAGTGCTGATAGTCCGGTGCTGGCTGTGATTTTTCCCAGCCTCACCTGCTGCGTCCTGTCTGTCAGGAAGTTTGTGATCCACTGACAGGTGGAGGCTGGCACAGTGAGCTGGGAGAGTTTGGGTTGAAGTATTTCTGGGATGATGGTGTTGTTCATATATTCCACATAGTCCAGTGTTTCCCAAAGTAGGGGGCTCGGCCCCTATGTACTGTATAAATCTATCTGAAATGTTGTGAAGTAGTATAGAGTGGCATGAAACGGAATTCAACATAGGGTTACTCAATGTCTCCAGGGCTGCATGCAGTACAACAAAAGTAAACTATAGACCATTTGGTGATGGGATCACACTGGCCACGACATCAAGTCGGTCCAAGAGCGTAAAGTGAGGGGCCAATGGCCCCTTCCCCACTTCCTACCCCCCTACTTCCAGCGCCCTTGCTCCGACCACATCCACCGTCGAACTCGACCTTCATTTTGATCTTGACTGTAACCTGTAACCTTTCATGACCTTTCATTTTGCAGGGTTTTGATGTTATCGCTGTTACAAAATCTGTCCAAAGATAGACAGACCTGACAAAAAAAACGCTTCAGTGGTAGTCCCAGCAACAGTAGGTGTCCCCAGGACCACATTAACCGCACATGTCGCAGCTGAGGCAAGCGGCTCGACTGATAAGCCTCCTTCTCATCATTGACAACATGCAACATGTATGTGTTTAGCTGGGCGTTTTTGTTCAGAGAATCTTCAATCCGATCAATGATCGCATTTCAGCTTACCTGTTCAGGTGTGCCATCAAAGAGGTACCAAGAACATGGAGACCGTGCCACTGTTTACCAGGTACATTTGGTTCAGGAAACTTCTCGAAACATGGTTGCTTGTTTTTGCTTCAGACTGATGAAGGGCTTCTGGAACAGTACAGTCTGTTGTTCCAGGAATGCATCTCCAGTTTGTAAATTGAGACAGGGGAGCCAAGATCCGTTGAGGCACGTATTTACAGCTCAGTTGCCAGCAAGTGGGAAAGAAATTGTACATTATGTAAAGTCATGCATTAAATTCTCCAGTTTAAGGGATGCTGCTGCTTTATTGGATTGCTCACCCCCGGCCTCGGTCAAACAGACACAGACCTGCAGCTCTTTACACATCCACGACAGACTGAGCGCAGAGGAGACTGATGGATACAGCAAGTCTCCCCTGTGCATTGTTGTTACAGGCTGAGGGCTACACACCTACCACCCAAAGTGTGATGCCCAGAAACGTCCCGAACAAAATAAGAAAGGAGAAATGAAATGCAGAGGGCATGGTCTCTGTAAATACAGTCACCACCACACACTTCTAGTTGGTCATAATGATGAATGAATGGGATTACTTTGTTTACAAGTCTGTTAATTGTTTTTCAGGAAACTCCTACATACCTTTCAGATAAAATATGAATACCAACAAAATACTATTTCTTCACCCCTCAAAACGTCTTTTTTTAGAACTTTATTTCACTCTCCTTTGTATTTATTTTCTGTACTTTATTTGCCTGAATGTATTTAATTGGTGTGCTGAATTATTTTTTTCTCCCAAGTGTCACGTTGTTTTGAAAGGAGCTGCATGAATAAAGTTACGTTATTACCACTACTTCTTGTTCTAATAATAATAATTCTGATAATAACCCAATGAAATTGTTTATTAATTTCAAAGAGGCATTGTGTGTTTGATATGTAAACACAAATACATTTCAACAAAAACATTTTAAATGTGTGTTTTCTCTTTCAAAGGGCATAACGCGGTAATGACCACCAATAATCGCAAGGATATGAAATACTAAGGCAGTTCCGGGCAGTTCTGAAATCTTAAAGGCTACCACAAAAACATATTGGACAGAAATCCAATCAAATTGTTGCAAATGTTTGACAGGTTTGAGTGGAGACCAATAGAATAAGTGTAAACTTGCTGGAAAGGGGCGGGATCTAGGATATCCAATGCCACCAGCTCAATGCGCTTTGTTGTTCTTGTGGGACAGAAAGACGGATGAAATATTTTTAAGTCGTTTTAAACAGCCCGGGTTAACAAAAGATACTGTTTTACATGACTCAATATAATCAAACGCCAACCAAGCGTGGACTTTAACCGATGTCGAGTGGTGGAAAGCCGCGTATTTGTGGGAGCAAGTTAGCTCAGCATTGAGCTAGCATAAGCTAACGTTGGTCCACTGTCCAGATTGGAGCGGAAGGAATTCCAGGCACTGGGAAGAAGGGGAGACATTTCTGTTGGGATGTCTCACGCAAGTTGGAAAAAACATGTATTTTACGGTTCCGACTCGAGTCATGGCACTACGAACCTGAAGTATGTGCTCATTTGACTGATATCAAATTGCAGCAACGTTTTGATGGTGTTTTTTTTAGCAGTTAACGTGCCAGTTTAGCGAGTTAGCCACGTAGCTAACGTTACGTAGCCCCCAGTGGGAAGACGTTTAAAATGGCGGAGGGTTGGCCCATTCCTTCGGCCCTTGTTTTCATGCTGCTGAGTTTGAGTGCCTGGGCTCTGGAGTCTTGTCCTGCTCCGTGCTCGTGTTCAAAAGGACTAGATGATGTCCGTATTCTGGATTGCAACAGGAAAAGGCTGTCGACGGCTTCTGTGGACCCACCGGACGGGATAACACAAGTGTAAGTACACAAACAGTAAGATGCAGATGTGTGGCAGTCACTGAATCCACAGCTCTGGTTTGTTGCTCAACCAAAGGGTGCATCATAACACAGCACGTTATCCCGTTTAGATGTAGTTTAGCCACTTATCTAAGGCCATAACGTTGTGGTAATGTCTTAAGTTATTTTCATAATGAAGGCATCAGTGGAACATTTGAAAATAATGTTATCCATTCCTTGTATAAACTCGGACTGAAATATATGTTCATCAATATATATCATCAGAATTAGCTTTCAGTTGTCAGTTTATTAGATACACCTAGTTAAAACCAATTTAATACACCAATGCATTCATGAAGGCAATGGTGTGCAGTCCAGAGAGGTGTTCACTGAGGTGTGTGGCCACTTTGGAGGTCGTAGTTTGTGGTGCTGTATATTAACATTGTATTCTTTCTGATGTGTCTACTTGTATTTCAACAAAAACAGAATATTATGACCTTCTTAATGGTAGCATGTGTTGCCTGGCTGTTGAATAGAAGTTTGTAGTTTTAGCTCGGGGTCGTTAATGAAGTTATATCAAACACTCGTGGGTAAATTGCTCCTAATCTTTGGGGACGTGTTGTATAATCTGTGATCTGCCCGATGCTGAAGGGAGTTTAATCTTCTTTTATTTACTGTATAATGTTTAATGTTGAATTTCATTTCAGCACCATGAATCACAACGACCTGACTGTTCTCCCCTTTCTTGGAGATGTGTCTTCAAATATCACGTCGCTGTCACTGTAAGTATAAAATCCCCATCATGTTGCCTCTCCAGTCACGACTCACACAAATACTTCAAACAGCTTGACCTTTCTGTTCCTAAAGGCACGCCTCCTTCTGTCTTTCTGTCTCTACATGCTTCTCTCAAAGAAAGAAATACTGATGAACATTTATTTGGAGAAATAAACACAGACATCTTATTTTTCTTAAGCTAAGACCCTTTAGGAAGAATTGAAAATGTTCAATCTTTTGATGCCTTGTTGTGTTTTGTATACCAATACAGTGAAACCAAAACATTAGTAAGGTACCATTAGGTATTGTCTTTTGTAACTCAGCACTAGATATGAGTCTTTCCTCGTGTTGATAGGATTTGAGTATCCCATACACAGGATGCACTGATCCGATACTGACGGTGGATATCGGACCGATCCCGTGTAATACCTGGATCGGGTATTGGTGACAGCGGAGCCGCTCTATTCTATTTGGTTCTATGTTTACGTCTGATTACACTTGTGCGTTCTACGTCATGCTTCAGCAGCATAGCTGACAGAGATAACAACATGTCAGCTGTTTGGAAGAATTTCACACTTGCTGCGCCAACAAGTTCTACTATGTCTAAGATTAACTGTCTCCAGACCTTTAGTTTAACAAAGGAGGAAAGCGATGTTCAAGTCGAGCCTGATGTTGCCTCACACGTAAATGAATGATCCCAGCCAGTTCTAACAGTGAGACATGCAGCATATTAATGATGCTGGTATCGTATCGGTACTCTGTGTCAGCCAATACCCAAAGCCCAGGTATAGGTATCGGTACTTAAAACAGTTGGACTTGTGCGTCCCTGCGTCGTTAAGACTTAGAAAACTGATACCGGTCATATTGTTTTTTATATGATTCAGAGTCCACAATCGGATCTCAGAACTTTTGATGCATCAGCTGCAGCCATGCGTTTCCTTGGAGATACTGGACCTGACATCCAACTCAATCTCAGAGCTCAAAGTCGGATCCTTCCCCTCCATGCAGCTGAAATACCTGTAAGTAATCCTCTTCATTTAACAGTTTTTTTTCCATCATGGAATAAATGATCTTCAAGATTAGCAACAGTAAGATGACAGCAGTTCTGGCTGAGCACAAAAGACGCCTTGTTTTGCTCAGTTTGATTTTGGTGAGTCAGCATCTCTATTGTATGTGGATATTCACATGCAGTAGACTTCACTACAGAGCAAACAGTCTTCTTCCTCTTGATTTTGGCTCCAATGTTTGTGCTCTTTTATCTCAAAGGAATTTGAGTAATAACAAGATCAGCGTCCTCGAGCCCGGCTGCTTTGAAAACATCTCCAGCTCCCTGCTGGTGCTGAAGCTGAACAGGAACAGATTAGCTGTGCTGCCAGCCAAAGTCTTCAAGCTTCCACAGCTTCAGTTCCTGTAAGTATCGCGTGATGTGTTTTGGTGCAAAAAACTAAAATGATTTGTCAAGAGTTTTAACAGTTGGATTAAAGCCGGGTGAATTTGGGGTAAATCCAATGGCTCTAGTTTCTTTGGGTTGAAGGAAGCTGGTCTTAACTCTCGTTGCAGTGAAATGAAGCGTAACAAGATCAAGATCGTGGACAGTCTGACATTCAAAGGGATGGACTCCCTGAGGTCACTGAAGATGCAGAGGAATGGCATCACGAAGCTCATGGATGGAGCCTTCTTTGGACTCAACAACATTGAAGAACTGTAAGTCTGGTTGTTGTAGATTCTTCTTTAAAGTGACATTTAACAGTTAGTGCTTCACAAATTGTGTAACAGTGCTGAAAAAGCTACAAAGATGACATTAAATGCACAAAATGTTGTTTGGGAAAACGCAAAAGTAGGAGGAAACCTCACAACCTATTCAGTTATTTTATGCATCTGTCAACGCAATTCATGTAATCACGGTTGTTTTTTGTTGATGCCATTGTGTTTATCCCATCTCTGTCTCAGAGAGCTGGAGCACAACAACCTAACAGAGGTCAACAAAGGCTGGCTGTATGGACTGCGCATGCTGCGCGTCCTGCGGGTCAGCCAGAATGCTGTCGGGATCATCCGACCAGACGCCTGGGAGTTCTGCCAAAAGCTGGAGGAACTGTGAGTGTGTCTGCTTGGTAGCTAGAATCCCCTCGCAGCGAAGAGTTGTTACTTTCTTTCCCTGGGCTCGGAAGTCCATTCTGTGTGCTCAGAGGACTTACTGTTATCTCGCTGCAGTACAGTTGGTATCTGGAGCTGATTCAGTGCTGTCTTGCCTCTGGTGGATGTACGCCATCCCTTCCTTTTTTTTTTTATGTACAATTTTGTGAAATTGCCTCATTTTTGGAGTATTATTCTTAAATGTGCAGTACAAGACTGATGTTGAATACAGAATTTGTTTTGAAATAATCGTTCTCATATTTCTGTTTTGTGCAGAGACTTGTCCTTCAATCATCTGACTCGACTCGAGGAGACGGCCTTTGTTGGATTGGGTCTCCTGGAGAGCCTGAACCTCGGAGAAAACTCCATCAGCCATCTGGGAGAGGGAGTGTTCAGCGGCCTGGCAAGTCTGCGCACCCTGTAAGTGCTACTCTGTCTGAAATCTGTGTTACCTATTTGATCTAACAGGTGTATTATTACGCAGTATCCAAAATATAACCCTCCTGACATGTTCTTGGCTCTGTGCATTCCTCTGAAGGCTGCTAACTACAGTAGGTCCATGTTTGCTTCACTCTTCATGTGTAGTTCTGTCTAAAGTAGTCCACAGTAGAAATTGTCTGCATCCTCTTAATATAGTCTTTGTTGCGTTCAGATCCTGTGTGTCATTCGTCTTATGTTGAGCCTGAGATCAAAGCACCCACTGTGTTGTTTCCAAAGAGTCCAGTACGTCTTGGTGTCGTGTCCTCCGTCCTGCTCGTTCACTGTGAGCATCACTTTGATTTCAAATGAGTTGAAACCTGAACAATCTGCTCACTCACAGGAGAAGCAAGCATAGGTGTTGCTGGGATCTTTACTACCCAGATCAAAACGCATCTACATTGAATATTTGAAAGGCCCCCTCAGTGCTGAGTCCGTGTTTTCCACGTGAGCCGTGTACCGGATAGAAGGTTGTGAGAGTAAACTGGTCTCCACACTGAGCCAGAGGCCGAGAGATCAAGGTTGATAGAATCTTCTAATCACTCTGTTTATTATTAAGTTAATGGGAGTTAAGGTTTTTTTTACAATAATGTCCTCCTACATTAATACACCCCATATCATGCCCAAGAAAGTACATTACGTTTGCTGTACATAGTTTATTTACCATTTACAACATGGAGGTGTGTGCAGTGTCGATTCCAGAGTGAATTAAAGAGCAGGCAAGAAGCAGACACATGAGTGATGTAAACGTTTAAATTCAGAATTGATGTGTCGTCTGATCGGCCTTTTATAGAGACCAACGATCAAACTATTTAGAACAATACCAGCTGAAAACGGTTGATGGCCGATCGATAGGAGCGCCCGTTATCTGATCGAAATGCGGCAATAAACTTCAGCGCAGCCAACAGACATAATAAATAAAAGGAAAGACATTTACAACCTTCCAAAAAGATCTAAATTGGATGGATATAGTGCTTTGACATTATGCGTCAAAGCTCATTGAGACAACGGAGCGCCAGAGTAAAAGGAAAGCGCCTCTTTTATTTCACATGGTTTTTCTTTTTTTTTCGGTTAGTTAGCGGTTAATGGGTGTCCTCTATCGAAAAGCAAATTAACCGAAACTGACATCCCTGTTCTGAGCCATATTAACACCACCACAAAAGCGCTCCACTTTATGGCTCAGTATCTCAGCCTAATTGAGCAAGTATTTGGTCTTCATCACACATTTACCTGCGAGCGGAGACGTGTTGATAGGAGAGGAAAGTGTCGAGTCATTATTTGCCACGCAGACCCCCGCTTAAGCCGGCGAGCTGCAACGAGGAAGGGGTCATACTCGGGAGTTTGACCATCCTCGGAGCTTTCGTGGGAGACGTGGAGTTGGGAGAGCGCGGAAGTTCTTTCAGAGGTGGCCAAGCATGAGGAAAGAGAAACAAAAGAGCTCATAACCACCCGGAGAAACACAAGGCTTCTCTGTGTTTCCAGTGGACCCATGAACTGTCCCGGTGCTAAACAGAGCCAATTAGTGTCCCCTCGTCGGAACCGCAGGGGCAGCGAACTGTAACAAGTATGGTGTCTCAGGTCTAATATGAGAGCCACTGCCACCGACAGCCCCAGTGGAAATAATGTGGGTCTCTTTACATAGACGGGGGATGTGATGATTCTTTTTTTTTAACCGTGTTTAACATCTTAAATGTCACTCTTTGTTTTTTCAGAGATATCCGCAATAATGAAATCTCCTGGGCCATTGAAGACTCCATCGGTGTGTTTGATGGAATGAAGAAGCTGAACACACTGTGAGGACACTCAGATTGTACACGTATAGATATATATAATTCTGATTTAATATAAGATCCTTGCTTGTAAAGTATCTTGTATTTAGCGAAATGTAATGCTTTAATCAGCTTGAAAGGCTGGTGAAACGTCCCAATTTTGTAGCAGGTTTATTGGCTGAAGGTTTTTACTGAATGTCATGTGAAATATATATATATTTTTTTACAGAATCATACAGCGGAACAAAATCAAATCAATCACTAAGAAAGCGTTTGAGGGCCTGGAGGAGCTGGAGCACCTGTGAGTAAAGCCACTGCACACCACGCTTTCCCCACACAGTTCTACCTGCGTCTCAGAAGGATCTCTTGTTATTGTTGACTGAGTAAAGATACCGCTGTCCTGTTGTCGTCTTATGCTTGTTGGATGCCATTTTGATCAAATCACATCCTAACGTGTGTCTGATCCATATTTCTGTCCACTCTGCAGGGACCTCAGCAAGAACGGCATCATGTCGATACACCCCGAGGCGATGTCCCATATGAAGCTCAAAGTGTTGTGAGTAGACGCTAAATGAATCTTCCAGCTCTTGGAGACCGTGTTATTATTGTTTCTTTGACTCATTAAAAAGGAATTGGAAGTATAAAGGACATAATTAGCATTTTGATCTGCTGTTATGTAGTTGAATGAAGAAGATTATTGACTTTCTGTAGCTTTAGTAACGAATGGATGAGAGCACTGCAACTTTACTCCCCATTTGTTTTGGTGAAGACGTTTCAAATGTGTGTTATTGCTGAGTCATTAGATTGTTCTCTTACCAAATCGTTAGTTAGTTTAGTGCAGTTGGGTCACGCAAATATTTGTGATTCCGCTTTTGAGCTGCAGCAGCATCATCCGCTTCATCCGGGCGGCCGTGTCTCCTGCCTGTGAGAGAAGACAGCGGACGTGTTCGTTGGCTTTTTGAGCTTTCCATCAGCCCATCTCAGGAGGGCCTCTCAGGCAGCGGCTAACGGAATGCCCCAGCGGCTGTCAAACTCAGAAAATGTACCATGAGAGCAGTCGTATCCTGTTATTAATGAGTCTGCGGCTTTAATAGAAGATAGCACTATTTTGCTTGGCGAGTGGATAAAGTGGCTTTGCCTGTTAGCGTAGCTACAGGAACATAATGGTTACACCCTCGTAATTAAGATTTATTTTCGGCTTACGTGTATGAAAACGTGGTTGTGGAGGCGTGGTTAGCATTGAAGCCATATTCCTTTCTTTATTAAGATTATTTAAAGGTTGCTTTCACACCTGTAATTTGTTTCGCATGGTTAGAAAATGAGATCCCTGGTGTGTGACTTGGATAGTGGTCATGCTTTTAATTTTTAATAACTGACCCCCTTCTATATAATGAATTTGATCATTTGCAACGGTTTTAAATGTCTGTGTATCATTGCTTGTTGTTTGTATTTTCTGTCGGTTAGTGGGATTGTATTGAACAAAACTGTTGTTTTTGTCATAAGTACTTCCACATAGAGCGTGAATATCACGTGCCTTCACACCGTGAATAAGAGCATCAACCAATCAAGACTTGTCATAATCTGTCAAAGTCTGCATCAGGGCCGCAAAGCGCATACCAGATCGCTCCTTCTGTTCTTCCCTTTCAAAATAAAAGCCTTACACATACTACATGGAGAGGGAACTCAAATCCACTCAGAGCATTTCCTACAAGGAAACGCAATGAAATCGCTTACAGTAGCTTTAGCAGTACAACAATTCACCTCAGACTGCCAGACCGTCTTTAGGCCAATAGGATCCTGGTAGTTGGTCGTCTGCTTGGGTGAATCTATTCAAACCTTTTATCGGAAAGTGTGTAATGAATAGTTTTGATGCAAAATATTCGCGGGTGAGTATTTTTGCATTTTTCTTGTTTATTCGTCACAGCCCTGGTGTGTTAAGGCTTTTAGTTTAGCATTTTATAAACTTACTGTTAACTTTATCAATAGCACTTCCCTTTGGGTTCAGAAGAACAAGGCTTGTCACACATCGTTACAAGGCACTCAGAGCTCTGTTTATACAGTTACTCTTGCATGCTTACTCTCACTCAGTTACTCAAGCAGCAGGTGATATGTTGTCAGTGTAGCTAATTGCCCTCTTTATAATATTTAGGTAAATTGAACCTTAATACCAAGTAAATTCATGTTTTCTTTTCTTAAAGGGTGAATCACAAATCCCATTCTGTACTGTTCACCAACTCATCCTGTAATTCCCTAATTCCTCTTCATTTGTTCAGTGGGTTCATTCTCATTGATCTCTGCAGCAGATTCCAACTCATTTCACAATGACTCATCTCACGCTTCCTCCATCACCTTTGTGTTCTCAGCGTCCTGAACACGAGCAGCCTGCTGTGTGACTGTCACATGCAGTGGCTCGGGCCCTGGCTGACTGTCAGCCAGTTCCAGCAGTCTGTCTCCGCTGTCTGTGCTCATCCTGCCGGCCTACTCAGTCACAATGTCCTGTCCATCAGCCCGGAACAGTTTGTTTGTGGTCAGTCCCATTCTCTCTTTGTTTCTTTGGTACGGTTCCCGGTCCGACCCAATGTAGGTACTGGAAAGTGTTGGCGCAAGGCAGGACGGGGCTTTGAGTTTTCCTTTTATCGTAGATTATTATCATTATTTGGCTCAGGAAGTTTTATTCACAGGCTTCATAACCTGTTGCACAAAATGTCTGGAACACTGGGGACAGTTGTTCGGTCCCAATAGAGGCCCAAGCCTACCACCATGTTGCTCTTCCTGTATTGGCACACTTTATGTTGAACAACAACTAATATCTTACATTTTGTCTGAGGTCTGATGTAAAAAATTCATGCTTTCTGTCCCCGTCCCTCCACAGATGATTTCCCCAAGCCTCGGATCACAACCCACCCGGAGACGTACGTGGCGATGCGGGGCAACAACGTGACCCTGAGCTGCGTGGCGTCCAGCAGCAGTGACTCGCCAATGACCACGGCTTGGCGGAAGGACGGGGAGGTGCTGTATGACGCAGAGGTGCAGAACTACGCCCAGTACCAGGAGGGAGAGCTGATCTACACCACTGTGCTGCACCTCCTCAATGCCAACTTCACCGATGAGGGGCGCTACCAGTGTGTGGTCTCCAACCACTTTGGCTCCAACTACTCCAACAGGGCCAAGCTCACTGTGAATGGTGAGGATGTTTGTCAAAGACTGTGATATCTTATCAGTTGGGCTCATACGATTT
This sequence comes from Pholis gunnellus, assembly GCF_910591455.1. Lineage (NCBI taxonomy): Eukaryota > Metazoa > Chordata > Actinopteri > Perciformes > Pholidae > Pholis > Pholis gunnellus. The sequence continues at coordinate 6,993,630 of NC_136529.1, read as the reverse complement.
CCTCTTGCTGTCTTTTGCTTTCTTGAAGCTATAAGGTGCTGGTACGGCTCACATTATTGCATCTATCTGTCCCACTAATGATAATGTCTTTTTTTTTTTTTTTTTTCAGAGCTGCCAACATTTCTTAAGACTCCCATGGATCTGACGATCCGGACCGGGACCATGGCCAGGCTGGAGTGTGCCGCTGAAGGCCATCCATCACCCCAGATTGCTTGGCAGAAGGACGGAGGCACTGACTTCCCGGCTGCCCGCGAGCGCAGGATGCACGTGATGCCAGACGATGACATCTTCTTCATCGCTAACGTGAAGACAGAAGACATGGGAGTGTACAGCTGTACGGCTCAAAATGCTGCTGGCAGCCTGTCTGCAAACGCTACTCTCACCGTCCTGGGTGAGTCACACCCTTCTGATCTGCAGAGCACGTACGCCATGTTTTACTACTGGGGTTAAATCAGCTGAGTCACTCCGCTCAAATCGGCTGCTCGTTTTTGTCTGACACTCATTACACATCCTTGTGTTTTGTTTTTTTTGTTTGTTCACTGATCTGCAATTTTAACTAACGACGATGTCAGTGCAAACCTTATTATGTCCACGGAGGATACTTGAATCTGGCTGAATGGAGCGTTTCTGACACAGCTGTTATGTCACAGCTCTTAATGAAAGGTCCGTGAGCAAAATGAGCACCCAAAGTATTATGAGGTTAGCTGCATCAGTGTGGGTTAAGGCTTAAACATTAGTATTAAGAAATGACCAACTTGACCTCATACACGTCCACCTGAACACTTGCCACTGATAATCCTGACTAAATCTAAAATCTTCTCTTCCAGAAACTCCATCCTTCATGCGGCCGCTGGAAGACAGAACAGTGGCGCGCGGTGAAACCGCCGTACTTCAGTGCATAGCCGGCGGCAGCCCCGCCCCCCGCCTTAACTGGACCAAAGACGACGGGCCTCTGCTGCTCACCGAGCGCCACTTCTTCGCTGCAGCCAACCAGCTCCTCATCATCGTCGACGCCGGTCCTGCCGATGCCGGGAAATACACCTGCATCATGTCGAATACTCTGGGAACGGAACGCGGCCACATCTACCTGAGCGTCTCGCCATCGCCCAACTGCGAAACGGGCACGGGATACGACCAGGACGGCTGGACCACCGTGGGCATCGTGGTGATTGTGGTGGTGTGCTGCGTGGTTGGAACCTCGCTGGTCTGGGTCATTGTCATCTATCACATGCGCAGGAAAAGCGAGGACTACAGTATCAGCAACACAGGTCAGCAGTTTAGACGCATAGCGGTTTAAGAGAAAGTAAGGTCATGAAAATGTGCCTCAGAGCATGGAAAAGTGTTGGAAACGTATCGTTAAAAATGAACCCTGTTCACAGAACTCGATGCCGTGTAACAAAACGTGTCTTGTCTGTTCCAGATGAGATGAATTTGCCAGCAGACATCCCCAGCTACCTGTCCTCTCAGGGGACTTTGTCAGAGCCTCAGGAGGGCTACAGTAACTCTGAGGCTGGCAGCCACCAGCAGCTCATGCCGCCCCTTTCCACTGGATACGTCCACAAGGGCACAGACGGTGAGTTTTCATTCTTCTTTGAGATTTGGTGAATTCCACCAGTTTTTCTCGTGGTCAGGAATAATCATTTTGTGAGCTCTATAAGATATTTATGTCATGATCTTGGCACATCTTGACTTTCTTTTTCAGGATTCAAAGGTTTTTGACCTTCCCATGCTCAGATCCTTTTTAAAATGAGGTCACTGACTATTGTCCTTTCTGTCCCAGGTGTGTGTTATGGAGACACAGCAAACGAGGTGGAAACTGAGGGGAACGGCATGCTGCACTGCCGGGTTGGCTCTCTGTTCACTGGCCGGAGCAGCTTCCACCCTGGAGAGCCCCGTGAGGGAATAGCTGGACTCCCCACAGGTCAGTGTCAGCTACAGACAAGCACTTAATGTGTTTTTATTTCTTTATTTCTTTCTTAGTGTTCAGTTCAGAGTTCAGTTTTCTTTGTATCTGAAGGGTTTTGGAATTATGATATCAAACTGTCGGTCAACGGCCGAGTCTTAAACTGAAGCCGTGGTCTGGAAGAGGCGTGGCAAAACAAGCGACCGGGGAAGGAACACTTATCGAGATGCTCCTTCTTTCTCGCCAGGTGGCGGTCCAGGCCCGCTGGTCATCTGCTCCGACTGCTACGACAACGCCAACATCTACTCTCGCACGCGGGAATACTGCCCGTACGCCTATCTGGGGGACGACGACCCGCTCGACAAGACTCTGCCGGGCCTGAAGGAGAGCTTCAGTGAGCAGGCCCAGCACGAGGACCGGGCTCTGGAGAGCCTCATCAGCAACCTGGACTCCTCCAACTTTCTCACCTCGCATGACAAAAGGTTGAGCAGCCACACTCCCCCGGAGCACTACGCTAACGGTGAGACATTTGACCTAACAGAGGAAGGTGATGGCACCATCCCGTCTAGGTGCTAACTATCATGTCCTACCCGCTGAGGTGTTTTTGGGTAACATGTTGAATTTTCTCCCTCCCGCAGCTACTGGAAAATCTATTGAAGAAAAAACCCTCTTGTTAACATGTTCTTCCCCTTTCTGTGGCTGGTTATAAATCGTGCAGATGCTCAGTTAGTTTGCTCATAGCTTTCCTTTATATAAAGAATAAACACTGAGGTCAGTGATTCACTGAAGCCATTCTCTTACAGATGACAGATGACAAATTTTGTCACCAAACTGGTGAACTCTCGATATTGTATTTATCAGAGATACTGATCTTCCCGATACGATCAGGTGCAGATACCTGGAGGCTTGTTATGAAGGCTGTGCAGGTGATCGTAGTACGAACATTCTGTTCTCTGTTGAGATAAGATGAGAAACAACCGTGTAAGAGTAAAACAAAAACAAGCCACTCAAGCCACACAATAATCAAAAGGTATTGGAATGAAATGTATCATTCTTTTCACTGCTAACTAATCTACCAATTTATTTTTGGTTAACTGTTTCTATTTTTGAATGTCAAACAAAAAAGGAAAACAATTTGCAAGTTCAAATTGCCTGTTTTGGTCAAGCCAACACAAAACAGAGAAAAGTTGCAACTTCCTTCATTTCAGAAGCTGGAGTCGGATAATATTAAACATATATTGTGCTCGATGCATTACTTCACTGTATAGCTGTAAATCAGTGCTTGTTATCAGTTGGTGGGACATAATATGTAGGCGTCTAATTTTGTGCGTGTTTTGCCGTCTTTGCAGATTTTCTCAGCAGGTCCTTCTGGGGAGAAGGCGAAGGTCCGTCCACGAAAGCCCAAGCAGGCGCGTCGCAGCACCCAGTGACAGTACACAGGACGCCTCCTCTGACTTCCACTGCCGACGGGGCAGAGGACCCGAGTGAAGCAGAGGCGGACTGTTTCCCCAGCCAACGCACACAGGACCACAGAAGTGCCTCTGATAGGACTAACCCTCAGGAGCATCCTGCTCCCACATAGGTCCTCCCACCTCCACCCACGTTCTGCCTCTGACTCCCTTTGCTGCAACCCCCCCCTCCCCTCCTTTTACCCACTACCTCCAAAGAGACTCCTCACATTCTGCCAAAGATGCTCTCTCTAGTATGTTTACATTCCCCTTTTCACTCAAGAGGACAAACGAACGTTCTCCATCACTGTGGAGCGACCGCCGTGTCGGACTGGAGAAATGGACCAGCGATTTGATTTACCTCCTCGTTGACACCTCCACCTCTGCGGGACCCTTCCCCCCCTCCCACGTCCTCCACTCTTTTAGTTCTCTTTCTAGAGAAAGGCTATGAATGTATGCTTTAAAGAGCCATGTCGGATGCTGCCGCGAGAGAACGCCAAGGCGTGGTGGAGTCTTGGCGAGCTCTCTCTCCTCCGTCCCCGCTGCTGCGGAGCTGAAATCTTTGTCGCCAGCGCACGTCACGCTGGCAGTTTTGTCTCATCATTCCCGGTACGGACACCTGTTGGAGCAGCTTACGTGACAAGAAATTACAAACCAACCTATTCCCAAGAAGGGAGGTTTAAACGGGTGCCGATTGTAGTTCCCTGACCAGCAGTTTGTGGTTGTTGATATAGGAAAGAACATTGAAAACATATGCGCCCTACATTCCCACAGCCATCCCGACTGACTCAAAGCTATGCTGTCTGGTATCTTGTTATGCAAATCCCAGAGACATTGACACCAGAATGTGGTGTATATTATGAATATATATATATATATATATATATATATATGAGTATATAGCCTATATCGTCTTTATCCAATCTTGTTTTTGTCCTATGTCGATTGCTAATTCCTTCATTTTATGTCTTCACAATGATGAGCAGTTTGGGGAGAAAGCGTAACATTTTTGTGCACATGTGACAATCATGGTTTTGCTGGAAATTTTTTGAATGGTTGTCTATTGGATGGCCTTTGTAACAAGCATTCTCAGTAACCTCGGTCAGGTTACATTATGGCGTATGTGTATATGTATGCACTGATTGGGTTCCCCCCCCCTTATCATATCTTACAGCACTTAATTTAACGGTGGTAAACATCATTATGCAGTGTGCATGCCTTTTTACATTGTGAGGATTTATCACCACAGTTTGATCTCAAAGCGTTCCCGATCCTTCCGTAGATATTGATTTAAGTCTAGGTTTTCACTTGGGACTGTGAAAAATGAGAATGTATTGTGTTATTTTATACATAAACGTACGTGTACATAAGGCTGGTAGTCTATTGAATTCCATGTCCTACTAGTCCATCTGCAGAGAGGTTTGAGACACGAGCTGCAGTCATTTTAAGCTTGTTCATGTTAAGTCCTTATTGACTCAGCATTTATTACCTGTTTGTTTTAGGTAACGTGATGAACACCTCTTCTTGAGGTGAGGTGAGTTAACCCCCCCCCCCCCCCTCACTGAGACGGTAAGCAAGCAGCTGCTAGTTTCAGCAAACTGTTCTGTTTCCACATGTCGGCGGTTACGTTGCTTTGAAGATTGGAAGATTGGAAATACCTCTCACGTGATAGAACGTGGCCTTGTTTAATCGGGTGCAATGAGTTCTCCTCGATTATTGCACTTCCAAGTTGCCGTTGGTTTTGACTCTCAGAAAACGCAAATTACACTCAGTGGCCGTTTCATCTGGCTCACCGAGCTCAAACAAACTCAGTACTGTAATACATCCAACCTTCATCAATGTTCAGGTTTTTAAAATAGTTAGAGAGGTGTTGATTACATGTTATGGTCATTTTTGGAAGGATGTGGTTTGTATACTTTTTGAATTGGCAGGTGCTTCTATTATTTTGTCCACCCCATTGACCTCAGTGACGGTAGGCCACGCCTTTCTCCAACCGGTTCAACAACAAAACCGTCACGAGGGTTGGATTTATTCCAGGGCTGCTTCCCTTAGTTTCATCTCGGGGTACCTGATAAACAGGCGGAGTGTGAACGTTCCTTTTTCTTACTGTCACTGTTATGTAATGTCGATAATCGGGACTGCTACATTCTGCTCTGACCAACAAAAGATGTGTCACGCTCCTGTGTCAGTGTCTGAGCTTGTGTGGTGTCACAAAATGTATCCTGGCCATACAAATGATTGTTACTCTGTATCACTGCTGCTTGAAATGGACTACACGTATGTTTGGTCTCAGTGGTACGTGCAGATGGAAGCATTTTTGTTTTCTTGATGTTTTCTGATTTCATCCCCCCTTTTGACCGAGAGAGAAATTCAGATCACACCTTGCAGTGATAAGTCATCCTAATGGAGCTGCGTGCCGATTCACTCTTCAATAGTTTCTGCCTACACAGCATAACATAATGTGCATTAGCGTTGTTTTATTCTCCGAACGTCCTTTATGACTTTATACCAAAGTTAAAGCAGTAAATGCTCCGGCAAAGTCCAACGCTGCTTTTTTTCTTCTTCTCTTTTTGTATTGTTGAAGTTTTTCATTTTGTTTTCAGTCGTATTTTTTTTGGACCTTGTTTACCTGTACATTCTGTAAAGCATGTCTGAAGAGCCTTTTTGTTACGTAGCCATTACTCTGACATTAAACATGAATTCTGATAATTTGGTCTGGATCGTGGTCGTCTGCCTCAACGCTCTCCTCAAGTAGAAATAGGATTACTTTCATTGTCCATTATTTTCTTGATGGGTCTTTCCGTGACATATTTTAAGTGTTTGGTTTGTTCAAAACCCAAAGACATTGATTTTACAATGATACATAAGAGAGAAAAACAGGGACTGCTCATGTTTCAACATATATTGTGTGTGTGTGTGTTTTTCACAGGCAGCAGGAGGACTGAACGAAAAACGAGAGAAAAGGTTCTTGCAGGATTTGATTTAGGTTGCATGTAATTCCAGGCGCTGGGGGGTCTTAAGCACAACACGATTTCTGGGCACACAACATGGAACGATTTTAAAAAGGCCAAGCCATCTATAATCTGGATTTGCCCGCACAAAGCCCGCTAATATGGGCCTTAAGAGACTGTTAGTCCATCATCAGTCTTGACGTTAAGAAAAAAAAAAGACCATTTTTAAAAGACCCTATAAACATAAAACCTTCAGTAGAATCATTGGCTACGAGTTGACTCTGGCTGCGCGTGAGCCTTTTGAAGAGTCTGCAGTTAGTTTGGATCCCCGGTCCCCCATCAGAGACACCGTAGCATTGTTTATCGGCCTCCACAAGGCGATGAATTATTCAGGGAGTGACTGTACTTAAACACAGACTTCTAATGCATCACACCCAGAGAACAGCAACTATACTGCTGCTTCATAAATACTACAGACTACAGTGTGTTTTCCCCGCTTCCTCTTGGAAAGTTAATGAACCAGACAACACTGCGTTAACATATGACTGTCGCGTGAGTCGACACGCCCGTGTTGTCAGAATCCATCATGCTGTATCGGGAGTTTTTTTCTTCTTCTTTTGCGCATCATTTATAGCACGCTGTGAAACTGCGCCAGTAATCTCAGATGTAGTGACATTTACACAAGCTTAATTAATTTGCACAACCCTTCAGTTTAGCATCGCGTTGGATTTTTCATCCAGTTGTATCATTTTATCATGAACCCAACATGTCAGTTTGTATCTCATTAATTAGATTGTATTAGATATGTGCTGTCAGGCCAGGACACGTTTAGGTCTGAACATAGATGGGAGGAGTTTCCCCCTTGAATAAAAAGGTCAGATTTTCTGCACCAGACCTACGTGAATGATGATAAATGAATGAACACACTAAAGCTACTTTTCAGCATTTTCTGCACACACAATTGGAAAAACAAAGATAGCAGTCTAGTAATAATGAACGCGTAACACTCATTGTAGCTCGAGCATAGTGGATAAATGCGGTTGAAGGCAGTCGAGCTCGATGCTGTGTGTGTGTATGCACGTGTGAGTGATAGGAGGGTGAACTGGAGCAGTACATCGTTCTGATCTCTCTGATTGTGTCAGTAGGCGGCGCTGTGGAGACGCGTATTATGTACGTTTAACCCCAACAATACTTACCTCACTCTGTGCAAATTAATGAGGTGTAATTTGTTCTGCGCGCTTATTATTAGCATCACATGCTCTGTCTATTTGTATTTAGTCTTACTTGTTACACGCATTCTGCCTGATATTCAAGACAATGTTTAGAAAATGCAGATGACTACAATTACAATAAATGACAGTGAACATTACTGGACAGTGTGTGCTTTATTTATATTTATTTATATTTAATACCACAGCACACCGGAGGATGGAGCCAGCGTGAGCGTCTCCAAAACGCTACTTCTGCTGCTGAGCCTTAAAAAAAAAAGAAAAGGGGGCGTTTCGGGAGCTTGGCAACGTCTCTCCTGGCGGTGCCAGGTGTGTTCAAACCTGTAGCGGACAAAACGCTCGCAGATGTCTGTCGGCTCAGTCACCGTGGGGCTGGATCTCGACCGCAGGAACCGCCAACCGGTGATCGCCGCCGCCCCGTCTATTCTCAGCCTGCCCACAGGTATGAGGGCTTTCTCGTTGACGCGCTACGTTTCGGAGGCAGACGCTCCACGATCCGCCGCCGAGTGAGTGACAAAATACTCTCTGTTTACATTTTTGTTTGGACCCGGGGAGACGAAGCGAAGCGCGGGTACCGTGCCGGAGGAGCGTCGCAGAGAGTGAAACCTGAATTGCTCCCCTTTTTTTTTAAACCGTCTCGCCGCTCTCAACTCTCCTGTTTTTACGCACAAGGAGCGCTCGGAGATATTGCAACCCAGGCAACTGTGCGCACAAACCCGTGGGATGACGCACCTCAGCGGCGGATTCACGGGGTGAAAATCGGCCTCCCAAATGTCAGGAAGATGAAATCCCCATCAGCTGCAGCAGAAGGTCGAGAGAATAACTCAGGAGGGTTTATTAGGCCGCGTCACTTCGCGTTCATTTAACAGCAGCAAACCGAGGTAACCAGTTTGATCGCTAGTTGTTCGTAAAAGGGAGTAACCATGTCCAGGACACTGAAGAAGAAGAAACACTGGTCCGGTAAAGTGGTGGAGTGCGCGGTGTCATGGGGGAACTTGGGGGACTTTGGCTCCGTGGTGGAGGTCCTCGGAGGAGCGGAGCTGGGACAGTTCCCCTACTTGGGCCAGATGAAGCTGGACGTGCTGGTGTGTCACGTCGGGAAGCTGCCCTACTACGGGGACGTCTTGCTGGAGGTGAACGGGACGCCCGTCAGTGGACTTACAAACCGCGACACCCTGGCTGTCATCCGCCACTTCCAGGAGCCGGTTCGCTTGAAGACGGTGAAACCAGGTGCGTCCCCTACCCCCCTACCCCTCCCCTCCCCTCTATTCCCACCACTGCTGTGTCACTTGAGCTGTTTGTAAGATGTTGTCAAGCTTCATCCACCGAACACAACCACCCTCATGATGATACACACCCAGTGATGTAGAGAAACATTGGCTCCTATTAGTGCTCATCTCAAGACAAACGTCCTCAAATCAAAATCGAAATAACATCAGTGACTCCCTCCTCATATAACCTGCAATAGGTTAAAATGTCTCCCTGTGATATGACAGACATGTCAAACTTAAGTTGAATACTAATATTGCAAAATAGAATTTAAAAAATAAGGTGAATTCAGTGACTTTTACTGTAAACCTCTTACTATACCGAGACATCTGACTTAATGGGACATTTCTATCACCGCTTTCTCAGGGAGATCGAATAGTGATAATGGCAATAATGGCATGTAGCCCAGTTGGATCCTTCCAGGCTAAGTGCACTTACATGCATAGAAATAAGGCCTAATTACACCCTCCATTATTCAGTCTACTGTGCTTCCCGTTGGCCTGCAGAAGCCGGAGTGGTTTCGCTGCACCTTACCCCGTTGTCCTACCATCCAGCTGTCCAAGGATGCTGGCTGCAACATCCAAACACCCTGATAACGACCTCTAGTAGCTGTGACGGCTTGCTGCTGCTGCTGCTGCTGTTTGGGTTGTGGCCCAAGCTGAGGTAGCTCAGGTGAAGGGTTTTAATGGCTCTGAGGAGATACAGCTGTGTGTGGCGGTGAGGGAGATGGCCATTACTGTGCTTGTATGCTGGGGCTGGACTGTCTCAACAACAACTGAGACTGTTCAAAAAGGTCACGGCAGCAGCAGCTGAGTCCCAGAACGTCAGGCCAGGATCGCTGAAGATTAGCTGTATGTGCAGGCGTGCCTTCTTCCGTAGTGTGTGTGTGTGTGTAGTCATACGCATACAATCCTGCATTTTCTTTCTCTTTCTGTATAAATGTTATTGATTTTGATATCTTTTGTAAGCAAACAAGAGATGAAAGGCAAAATATTTGCAGAGATTTATGAGTCCATTAGTGTGCACGTGCACATGAAAGTGCGTGTGTGTGTGTGTTTGTGATTCCTGGCTCTACACTCCCCAGAGCTCCTAACACCACGCTCTCTGCCCCACTAACCAAGGATGATTAATAAAGGGCATGGAGGAGAGAGAGAGAGAGAGAGAGAGAGAGAGAGACACACACACACACACACACACACACACACACACACACACAAAGAAACAGAGGGATAGAGAGGCATAAAGAGAGATGGGGAGAAAATCGGCTCTGCCTTTAGCTCCAGGCTTAACTCCCACACGAGGCTCGCTTTTTTTTTTGCTCTCTTTAAAGCTCCTAGGGAAGTAATAGGTGGCAAAGATGGCACAATTCCTCATTACCCGTTCCTTCGCTGTCACTCTCACCTGTCTGGCCCCGGCATCCATATTCTGTTTCAGTCGTGTGTGATGTTACAACCAGCGTGGATCAGCTCTATGTGTGCTCTGCTTGCCTCACAAATCCCCCCTGGCGTCCGCATACAGATGGGGTTGTTACATTGTATGATTACATATTGTGATTGTGTGTGTGTGTACGTATGCGGTGTGTGTGTGGGAGTGTGTGTGAATACATTCCTGTGTGGTAGCCTCATGTTTAATTCACACCTCTTGCATAATTGAGTTAGCTAGTGGATTTTTTCCACGTTGATGGAGGCGGTGGGCCTCGAGGATCAGCTGTTAGCAGGAGGCCCGGGAATCTGCAGTGACATGTCGGCGACCCGGCAGCGACGGACAGTCTTTCTGGGTCTGCCAGATGCCCCCCCCCATGACTCGTGCTCTTCCCAGGATCCTCTTGTGCTCTGCCCGCCTTGCCCACACTGGAGCTGGTGGGCTTCCCACGTTGCTCCTCCTGCTGCTGCTGACGGCTGGGAGGAGCGAGGAGGGAAGAGGTGGAGAGTGTGCAGAGATGCAAAAAGCAGAAATGGGGGATTTGAGGCGTGGATAGAGAGAGACAGGATGTAAGATGCAAGTCTCTATGGAGGCTATTATCTATCTCAGCCATTGATCGAAAGGAGTGCGCGCTGAAAGAGACGCACACAGCACTTCACTTACTTTTCTGCTGCTTCTGGCGCATCGTACATTCCCTCTGGGCTGCCAATAGGCTTCTCTCGCATGCATTCATCCTCACGTACGTTACATACCTTTTTACCGTTTGAAATTAAGAAGTTCGCACCGAGCCCACGCCAAGACTTCACAATACTCGGCGAGGTGAATGTGCCCATTTTTCCTGGTATCTTTGATTAAGACGGGAAGATGCCTCTATTAAAAGCTCCGTGGCTCTGTGCTCGGTGGAGGGATCTATTTCTGCCGCTGTACCTCCAGCTAAAGATGCCTGATGAAAAGGTCCATGAATGGCGTCCCAGAATCCCTTTTCCTTCAGTTGTTTTCTCCTGTGAGTCCTATATGTTTGCAGCTTCGGTCCCTGTGGAATCAAAACATACATACAACCTGTAGCCGTTTTGTGTGCAGCTGAATGGATGATGACTCTCCCATCAAGTGAATCATTTCTCAGTGCAGCACACAGTGGAGCCAGTGAAGCGAGCTTTCATTTGCCTTTTCGACATAAATGTACACAAGCTTTTTACGTTGTTGCGTCCTGCTTTTACAGCTTGTTTTGTCTCTGTCCGACAGTTGGAATTGGTTTTATGATATTTAATATAGTCGTGAAATATAACTGAGGTCGCCGGATCGCAGGTAATTAATTGAAATATTCAAACACCCTCGGGGTGTTGGGATAATAGCATTTCTCTTATGAAAGATGATTTTATCTTTATTGATTTTAATGGCTGATAATTGTCTGTGCCGAGGAGATATCAAGTCTGCAGACCGATATATAAATCATTTTTTCTGTAGTTTTCAGAGGTTCTTACCCTTTTTGAACTTTTACAGTCAAATTTCATAACTGAGTTTGTATTCGGGCTGGGCAATAATTCAATATGTTGATTTATCCTCCTTCAATGGAATTATAACACGATATATGGGGGGGAATATCGTTTTCAGACTTTGGCCTGATCGCCCCGGCCCTAGTTTGTAGAAGTGCCCAGTGCAACACTTTCCCACTCTAGATTATATTTTGAGTTGCCTTCTCCTGCTCACACATCATCGTGTTTTCTATTACCTGCGGATCATGCCAGTAGAGAAGAATACAGAGTGACATGAGCCCCTAAGCCCCCGTATCAAACGGCAATAGTGTGCGTGGGTTAATCACATTAATGCACCTCTCATATCAGGAAGTGCCTCTCAATGGAATCATCCTGTCGACAGGCGATGCTTTGTCACTGCGAAGAGATTTGTCGTTGGCTGCAAAAATAAAAGAAGAACATAAAAAGAAGTGTGTGTGGGGTGGGGGGTGGGGGGGGGGGGGGTTGAGAGTGAGAGTGAGAATAGAGCGGCAAAGAGAGCTCCGGTCAAATAACTAGAGACATCTGTTCTCTCGCCTTAGAGATGTTTCTGACAATCAGCGAAATGGAGCAGGAGAGCCATCACGTACGCCGCTGCGAGTCCTTTGGCACGGAATTCATAACAAATTAATTTAACGTTTTAATTTTCTTTCATTTGTCACAGAATTGAAAGTGATTATGAGTGAGATTGTTTTCAATGCAGATTCAATGAGACGTTGCCTATGTTTTGTTTTGCTAAGATCTGTGAAGGCTTGGGCACTGATCCTGCTGCTGTGCTGTGGGGCTATTGACAGTTTGGCGCTTATGGAGCTACGTTTGCGCCCTATTTGTGATTTTTAATTGCACTGTGTCGTCTACAACTGTCCTGATAATGCTTTCTAGGGATCGGCGTTCCTCGGAAAAAAGGCATTCGCAATCTTATCGGTGCCAACTGGCGAGACAATAAAGAGAAACAGACATGTAGATAAAGTGACTGCTGTAAACACAATATTCACTGTAGGTGGTGGTGAATTTTTTATTGTGCCTTATTAATATTTAACAATGTAGGTAACCCAGAGTATATGGCAAACCTCTACTCTGCACTTCTATGAAATAAAAGCAGAGTATTGCATCGGGCACTTCTCTGCTGCTGCATTTATTTTACACGCCACAGCTCTGCTGTGCCTTTACTTTATATGGAAGAGCTTCAACTTAAATCGTACTGGGTTATTTTTTGCATGTTTCAGGCCATTAACTGCAAATATATATTGGTGCTGACCATTTCCTAAAGCACCGGGTTGTGTTTTAGATTGCTGTGTTTGTCCCACCTTCAAACAAACAGAACCATCACCCAGGAGACCACTGTTCGAGTCCGGTGTGAAAAAACAAAAGTCAACAATTACCTTTTTTATCTTATTTGTGTTACGTGTATAACTGTCGGCTTAAGTTACCAAAGAAAACCTGAATCATGATCATTTCCTAAACCTAACCAAGTTGTCTTGTTGCCTAAACGACAGATTCTGCACCGAAGGGCCCGGTGCAGGCGCACTGATCGCTTGTGTTGCTGGACATTTGTAGGTGAGCGCAGGGAAAATGAGAATAATACAAAAAAAAAAGATATCATACAGACGGATTTATGAGGCTGAGGTTGACCTGGAAATAAAAAAAGTTTGGGAACTACCATCTTAAAGCTTACTCCAAGCCGGTGCTTTGTGTTTGACAGTTGTGATACTGAACTCCTACCAGTGTTTTAAGATGACAAAAACACAGAAATAAACAACACTTGATCACAAGCCCCCCCTGTTTTTGTTAACACCACCGTGTCACCACGCTCAGCAGCCAGCGGGGGTTTTGTTTGTGCTGCACAGGGGCACTTGAGAAATACTGTCAAACTGTATATGCAAGAATGTTGCCGCAGCATCAGAGCATGACAATTAGCAATTAGTGTGTTTCCGTCCCTGGATATTCTCAGCTTGTCTTTGCATGCTCCCTCCCCCGTTTACTGTGCAAAAACTGTGAGGCCCCTTAACCAAACCCAGTCTAATACTTTGTGATGTCAGGCCCACAAATGCATAGTTTTTTTAAGTGCTTGTGATAAGGCTTGGGTAGGACATTTATATTTGGCATCATTTTTAGCAAAAATTCCATAATAACATTTCAGCATATTGTTTTCTCTCAGACCACTTGAATAACTATTAGCAAGATACTTTCTCCATCCCTGAAACGCTTCAGCAATATTGTAATATTGGCCATCAACAGGAAAAATAACCCCAGCTATACATTCTAATAGGTGGAAAGGAGGCTATGGATGTTTTTCCGTCCATTTTCTTTCATTCTTTGTAACCGCTCCGTGCTTTTTGTATGTGTTTGGCCTCTCGCTATATCATCCTACAAAGCATTTTGTTGATGTACAGCTTGTTTGTCCTCTGTGACTCCCATCAAGCATCTCCTGTGTGTGCCTGAGGCAGCTGTCAGACTTGCAGTGAAGTGCTACTGCCTTACCACACACACACACACACACACACACACACACACACACACACACACACACACACACACACACACACACACACACACACACACACACACACACACACACACACACACACACACAGTCCTAAAAGTATACTGTGCAGAAAGTCCATCTCGACACATAATTTAAATTAAAACTAAAACCACATTTGGTCTTGCCTGACTGGTAAAAAAATCTCATGGATTCCCAGGACATTTGGCGGACGGAAAGGATTAAATAAATATAACATTTTGGTGTTTGTGGGAAGTGCAGAGGTCAACTTAATTTATTGAATTTCATGTTGATCTGCTTGAGAAACAACTCTTACTTTTGTTTTTGGCAAAGTAAGATATCAAGACTCCATAACAGCAATAATTACTTCTTTTTTTTTGCATTGCAATACTGCAGCAGTTTCCCAGAATGCTATTGCAAAGCAGAGCTGCCAACATCCCATAATATCCTGTTGGGAGCCCACTCTCTCTCATGCCCTGCAGTGTGTTTGTTGGGGGGCGGTCGGTGGGAGGAGGCGTAATGCCACTACAAAACAAACAAGCGTAAAGTTGCTCCCAACCCTGCAAGTCCTCAATAATTCATCGATACCAGAGCTGGATACTCCACTGTGTGTGTGTGTCTGTGTGTGTGTCTGTGTGTGTGTCTGTGTGTGTGTCTGTGTGTGTGATTAGTGGTGATATTAGAGCAAAGTGGTATAGGCTACAGTCACAAAGCATAGCAGGACTCCTCCCGGTCCCCAGCACACTCTCATTATTCCCACTCGAATCTTAAATGCGCTGCTCTTTCCGCACACACTTAAGCAGCACCTGCGAGGATGCAGCGGATGCAGCCCGCTTGATGAGGTGGTTTGGAGTTGAAACATGATTATAAGTGTGTTTTGTGATGATTGCCATGTAGATGTGAACTGTATGTGCAGCTTGGCTTCATGGATGTCGGTTGATGTGTTCGGTGACATAGAGGTGCGCCAAGGCTCCAAAACCATGATTTCCAGTTGAATTTCAGCGCACTCCAAACAACCACCATAAGGCATTATGAATTGCACTTTCTAATAAGCATTAACTTGTCTTTGCCGCACACCGTGCCTTTCTATCGTCTTTTCAGTTCGCCACTGCTGAATTCTGCTAACGAACAAGCAAAGAAAGGGTTGTAAAACTGAGCATGAATGGGTTCGTCCTCCAAAGGCCCACGTGTGTATTCGCTGAACTGGAAGGAAATCCTTCACGTCGTTTAACCTAAGGCCACCTATAGAAAGAAGAGTTTTTAGCATCGGAAAGGAAATTTCCTTTCTTACGACGGCACGAGGACTGGAAGCTGCAAGGCATCTGTTCAGGACATATTATGATGCTCACATACCCAGGCAGCTGAGTGAGGTGGACACAGGTCATAGTGGCATTGTTTAGTGTGTGTGTGTGTGTGTGTGTGTGTGTGTGTGTGTGTGCGTGTGTGCGTGTGTGCGTGCGTGCGTGCGTGCGTGCGTGCGTGCGTGCGTGCGTGCGTGCGTGCGTGCGTGCGTGCGAGCGAGACACAGAGGGGGGCATCATCAAGCAACATCATCTCTCCAACTCAATTCTTATTTATTATTCTTTATGGGAAGCTGCATCTCTAACATGAGAGAATTACATCTCTAATTGCATTGTCTATAGCTCACAGTAGTATTGGACACAAAGCATACAAACAGCGTTTGGGTGTTTGCAGCATGTTGAGTTTTCTCTGTGGTTTTCCTTTTATTTTTTTTTCCTTCTTCTTCTTCTTATCAATGACATTTCAGTTCCTTCAGTCCCCGTTCCAATTAAAGACCGCGTTGTCGTCTTAAATGCCTGTTAGTGCTCATATTGCGATAAAATAAGTCATTCTAATCCCGTCCCAGTAAATATGAATTTATTAGGGGGTCATAAAATCACTTATTACTTATTTGTTTTATATAGGGCTCCAGCAGTGGAGGCAAATTGTTAGCTGGGGGGTGGCTCTCACTGCTGATATCCGAGGAGTAATGGCTGTAGAAAGCTGTTATTCTTGCTTTGACCTGCATCCTATTTGCCCTCATTACCCACTGTTCTCTCTGCGACCTCTGCTTTGCTTTTCTCTGCTCCCATCTGCCCGGAACCATGGCTGTGAACTGTCCATCGTGTTTTCTGCCTGTGAATGCAGGATAACCACCGCTGGAAGTATCAAAAAGCTCAAACTGGTAGAATATCCACGCAGAGAACACTTTATTTTTAGCTTTCCGTCTAACGGCCCTTCATCAGAGCATACATGGTTCAGCTGGAATGGCAGGTGTGGAAACAAACAAATCAAATTCCCAATCACTGTATGCAGAACACCTGTGCACACTTTGGTGGTATAGAGGCTCCTCCTCCTGTGAACTACAGCCTTAAAGTGCTGAATGTAGTAGAATGCAGAGGTTTTGCAATTGGATGCCACACTTGAAAAGGGGGTGGAGCACAGAGTATACAGACAAAAAATGTATACAATCACAGAGCACCTTATAGTAATATCATATGATTTTCATCACACAGTAAATGGGGCCGACGTGTTTTCCACCTGTGAAAGACATTTCTCATTCATCACTCTTTTCTAAATGTGTTTATCTACAATACAGTTGTGTAGTTGTCCAGATACCGGCCACACAACCCCTTTAGTGCAATAGTAGCACACAAAAAATGGATTTAGTCGTATCACTTTATCCCCTGGAAACCACAGAAACCCCTGAATATGTAATCGTCAAAATAGGATCTTAGCAGGCGCTCGAAAATCCCCAAAAGATCTCTGTATGTGATACGGCGGAAAATACGAGTGTTTATCCCCTAATATTTGTGTTTTTCTCCTGCTCTTTTCCTCCTGTCTCTCTCCTGAGTGCATCAGTCACATCCTGTACATGTGAAACTGAATCGGGGAGGGTTTTGCAGGTTGGTGGTTTTTGCGGGACGTCTTTTGGTTGAGCGTCATCTCTGTCAGTGCCTGAGAGGAGATCGGAGGGGACGGCTGGTGAGGAGGCACTCCTCGGGTCTGAGCGCCTTGTTTATTTTACCACGGGCATGGCAGCCATACGGCGGCTGACTGACCCGGCGCTGTCTCTTGAAGGACGCCGTCTTCATGCAACGGTGGTTGCCGCACACCGCTCAGCTGCGTTCAACGACTGCACACTTGGCCGGCGCGTCGCTCCCCACTTTCCTATTATCCAGATGCGCATTATGTCCTCCAACCGGTGTTTATCACTGCAAGATAGAGGCTCAGGTCACCTCTAGACAGCTCACAGGTAATGGGCCTTGACATCTGAATTAGTGTGCTCCTTCAAAGGGTCATTAGCAAGCAGTTTAGGATTCTAGGGGGGGGTGTTCATAGGTAGACATAAACAGGCAGGGGTGATGGGCCGGTGAGGTAAGGTTGGGGGGGGGGTGGGCTGCCTCTCTCTGGTTTCATGATGGGAGGCTTGCACAATAATGCAGCTCATCATGAAGTGGTCACGGTGTGGTTTTTGCAGATGACAGAGGGTGGGAGGGAAGTGGGGAAGTGGGGCCTGTGCGATTATGCGTTTGCACTGGTGATTTAGCCACTCGAAGGATGCAATTTTCACGAGCTGATTTTGCAGCGTGAACCCAAGTGCTGCCCTCACGGATAGCAGAGCTTTGAAATTTGACACCGAAATCTCTTTCCCATCTCGGTGTCTCTTCCCTCCCCGTAACTGGCTGGCCTAGCTGTTCCGCTCATCCCTTCCCCAGCTATTTCTTTTTTTTGTATTATTGTTATTCCTTGGCTGTGTGATTCTCTGTGTGCCCGTGGCGGCAGGGGAACGGCTGGCTTTGTAGAATCTTAATAGAGGTGAGCCCGTGCCAAGCTTTCCCTTCGCCGCTTGCTGCGGGCATGTCACTGAATGCCAATGAGACATTAGGGTCGAAGCGGGATGGATCGGGCCAGGCTGTGGCAGGCGGGGGATCTGAGTGGCTGGAGAGCCCATTTAACCAGTTGAGGAGCGCATATGTCTGCTCCCAGAGGCTGCGCCACTCTGCGCGTCGCGGTTATCTCGGCGCAACCCAATCTCCACGATGCGCCCTCTCTTGTGCTTCTCTGTCAAGTGGGAGATCATCTGAACTTTGCGCTGCTTCCCCTGTAACATACTGCCCCAGAAAGTGAGGCTGTTAATATTAGACTTGTTCGATTCTGATTCAGTAATGACACGATGATAAATGACAGTGAAGCAAGGGGCACAGTGTAGAGGCCCTGCTACATCTGTAGATGTACTCTAGATGACCATGTAATTCTCTTCTCCTCTCTCTTCCTCTTCTTTTCTTCTCTTCTTCTATCCTGTTCTCCACTTCTCTTTTTTGTCCTTTTCTCCTCTTCTTCTGTTTTATTCTCCTCCCATGCCCTCTCCCCTTTAGGTCCGGCTGGTTGATAAGATCCGGAATTATTTCCTCCAGTGTACAACCGCATCTGATGATATTTGCCCTTTTCTGTTGAAAATGGAGGCATGTGATGTTTTATTCAAGCCGTCTTTGCAACAACGCTGCTTGATACTGCAGCTTTTATTAATCTCCGCTCGTTTGGTCATCGCAAATTATTTATGATTGCCGGAGTATAATTTTATAATGACTGAGTAAACAATACATCACTGAAGATGGTATTATAAAACCTCATAACGTTTTCATGCCTCACATCACAGGTTGCCTCTTGAACATGGCGTCTCCTTCATTATGAAGGTGACGCAGACATCACAAGCTGTTCAAAACAACACAGGGACCCGTTGGTGTACTATAAATGGAGGGCTGTACATTCCCTTGTACACACACACACACACACACACACACACATCAGCACATTAGTCTGTCTCTTTCACAGCATGCACATGGTTCTCCACATGACGCAGCTGTTGCTAACAGTAGGATGGAGGGACGGCTGGATGGAGAGGCCCCAGTCGCCCAGTCACTGCCTGATCTGATTACAGACGGCTTCACACAGTCGTCCCGACTGATGAAGGAGAGTGCATCGGAGGACGGACAGATGGACGAGCCGTGGTCGTTAGCAGCTGTGATTAACTGCGTTGTGTAATAGTTGTGGTGTTCAGGAAGAGGAAGGCATGACATTCCACTGCATTATGTTGTACCGGGCATACGCTCAGGCGTGTGCAGTGTAACAGTTTTTGTGTGCTGCTACTCTCACCTGCTTGTTTCCAGCGCAGCCTGTGCGATGAAACGGTCTATTTAAAAGCTAATCTGCTCGGTTACTAACTCCGCTACCCTTTTCTTTTTTCTTTGGAGTGAATAATAATGTTTGGACCTCAAACTTGCACTTTAAATGTAGAAGCGGGAGCCTGCTGTCCTTGTTGATGGCATCTCTGAACCACAGCATCTCCTCCCAAAGGGGTTCGTTCCCTTGAGAGTGCAGATGGCGGGAATTACCGCTTCACTTTATCAAATTAAAAAGATTCGCCACGCGTACTAATATACATAATGTGAGTTGATGTCTTGGCCGTGTTCGGCCAGTGTTTGTGTGCTCGGCAGTATCAGTTGGCCTATACGTCAGGAGGTCGGTAGCAGTGTCATTGTCATGTCATTGCTGTCTAATTTCTCATCTTATGCCACTTAAATGTGGAATTAATTTGCATTGATATTAATTATAAATTTATTGCTCATAGTGGATTATCAGATTTTTCTTTTGTTATGCATTATGATGCTTTCATGCTACTAATTTAGGTAGTGATGAAATATAAATATATCATCATATTAGTGTTAAGGAGTGGAATTGATTCTAAGGCATATTTCTTCCCATCTTGCTCTGATTTAAAATCTCTGCTGCTACTCCCTGAAATGTGAGTTTATACGACCCTGCTGTGATTAAACTGATTCCTTCCTCTTTGATTGCACTTTTTAGGGTTGGGGGTCAATTCCCTGCAGTCTATTTAAAATGCAAAGTTAAACTGCAATTTATTTCTTATGTATAAATCGGTTCATTATGAAGATGAGCTGATTTGAAAGAAAAGGGCTCTTTTGTGAAGTTTAGTGACTAATTCCAATTCTACTCTGTGCACTAAATTCTCAGATGAATTAAAAATGTTAAACAACAAACATAAAAAAAAGTATAAAATGCATTCCATCTTAAAGAGTGGACTTGGAGAGAGAGAGTCACAGAAGGGATGGAACTTCATTAAAAGCAAACTACCTGGAGTACAAGTCTTCATTAGATGTGACAGTCATGACCATTTCCCAGGAGATCATGAAAGCTTTCTCCTAGTGTTTAAGCTTTAAAGACAATGAATCGCGGGTCTCCGACTATCTGGAGCTCCACTTTTCTGACTAATTCAGACTCATAAATATGAAGGAAGCTTTCCCAAAGTGGCCTTTATAAATAATGACATAGCAGTGACTAAGCCTGCGCATGGCCAAGGAAGCAGACCGGCCTCAGCATGCAAGGTTAAATGAGGATGATGAGTCAGGTATTTACAATTTATAAAAAAAATATATCTCAATGCACCAAGATAAACAATGGCTGACATCGAAAGGATCCGAGCTGATGCAAGCAAGTTCCCATAATCAAGTGAAGCAGGTTTTAGAAAAAAAGAAAACTGCAGTATTTGTTTGTTCCTCGACTCAACTTAAAAGCAAACAATACAAGTTTGTCTCCGAGGTACACAACTTCAATAAGCCTTTTTTTTCATAGAGGGGGATTAAAAGAACGACAGTCGTCAATTAAATCCAGTTTGACACCAGAATGTGCCGCTTCCTGTTTGTGCGCTTACAATATGCGAGAGCTTTGAAGGTTTGTTTCTCACTCTGGAGGAATACAAGTTCTTTGATTAATCTGCCTTTCAAAAAGAAATAAGTAAGATCAGCGCAATTACACTAAATATCAAATGTACGTCGGGTGTGTGCGTTCAGTGACAGTCCATGTCGGCATCACCACAATAACACACGTCTGTGTGTGTGCTCATGCGAGCGGGTGTTGCTGACGGGCTTTTATCCCGACTGAGCTGCGAAAGTGGCCAATAAAACTCCACAGTTGAAACGCAGTCCTCCCTCCTTACGCTGTTCAAGGGCTTTCTGTCCTCTGCTCTGTTGCACTTTGGTCTGTGTCTGCAATTTCATACGCATCGCCTGCGATGCCTTCACAAATTGTGGCTTTACCTCTGAAATTTTGATACCGATCCGTTGACTCCGTTCGACCTCATGTCGTCTGTTCGAGTCGAGGCCCCGTTGGGTTGCAGAGGAATTTAATCGGGAGTTAAGTCGTCTTCGCACATAACAGCTGTATGTTCATTTTGGAGATCTGATCTCAGATCTGATTGACATGCAGCATCGGGTGCCTGCAAGGCAATCATTTTAGACTTAGAAAACTAGAAGATTCACATTTCCAGAAGCTGGAGTGCTTTTGGAATTTTTGCTTAAATTCCCACTGAAACTGAAGTAAAGAATATCTTAAATATGTTTTTTTGCATAAATTGTTAAATAGATGCACATAATGATCAGGAGATGTGATCTTCATTTAATCTCAACTTTGTAAACAATTACTTTCCATTACTACAATTAATGACAATAACCAGTTTGTTTGAAGTCCGTTATTTTCCTAGTAAATCACAAATAAAACAGAAATGCAACAAATAGCTGTCAAAATAATGTTTCTACTTTAACGTTTTTGTGACGCTCTGTTAAGAAATCTCCACATTTTGGTGCTTTTTCCCGTGACGAGCCTGTAACATAGTTATCTGCATCTCGACAGATTAGTTGGGTTTGGAGCTGTGCGTTGGCGCTGCAGGCCGGATGATGCAGTGTGGCATCATCATCTCTCCTCTGATTCATTACAGACTCAGCCAGTTTGTGTTTTGACATGGCCGACTCTGACCCCCAGACCCGGTCTGTCTGGATGGCTGTTTTTATACCTGGCTGAGCAGCCCTGCCATTGGCATGCCCCTACATATGAAAGTAAACAAATCCAAAAAGACACACACACACACACACACACACAACAATGTGTACAGACACACACACAAAGCTGTTGGTTTGGATGAGGTGAAGGTGGAAGTCGGTAAAAGGCGATCCACCTGTCCGTCAAGCTGAGGTTTTTTTCCCAGCCTCTTTGCGTAGGATGATCGGTGCTCTTACTTTGAAATTAGCATCAAAGTCTGACATTAGCGGTATTAATGTTGTTATGGTGGATGTGACTGTGGCTGTCTGCAGGTTGACATTTGAACAGTTAATAAAACAGAAAACCCTGGGTACTCTAATGCGGAGGCCAGCAGAGACAGCGCTTCTAAAAGTTAATTTAAAACATGTAATGAAAAAGATGATTAATATGACACTTTCAGCGCCCTACATTACTGTGTACTGGCTGTTCATACTCATCCTTTCCTTGTTTTGGTGCTGTCATTTTCAATAATGCATGGAATCACTTATGAAGATAGATTTTTGCACGTTATTAAATTAAGGGAAATAGAATCTCGCCTGCGAGTGAATCACAAATTACATACTCTCCTCTCTATTGTATTTTACACTTCATATGATATCCAATTAACAAGGAAGAATGAGCTGGAAAGCTCATATTGTTTCCTTAAAAAAAGAAAAGAAACACAGCCAGCGGTCTTGCTTGAAGAGTCCCGCTGTCTATATTCTGACAATGTTGTTCTCATAAATGTACTTAAAGTTACATCGTTGTTGTCTGTGTCCCTGCAGACAAAATTAATTATACAATCTCAAACTCACTCAACAAATGCAATTTGTGTTGAATGCGTCGGGAGATGGAAACATCCACCATAAGACGGAGTAAATCTGTGTTGTATTTTTCAAGCACATTTATTCCTTTCTTTCACTTTGAGCATCTGAAGCACAAAAACTCATCAACATAACAAAACATTTCTCCTGTTGAGAGATTGTGAGGGGGGCAAACAAAAAAAAACCCGCTATTGATAAAAATCCCATTTACAGACCAGTATTGTAGATATGTATTTTCTAGTTATTTGAGTCGGACGTCCTGGAAAGACCTTTTGCCGTTTAGAATTTTTTTGATTGTATTAACAGCAAAAGGATGCCAGATTGAAGGAACAATGCGGCCCAGGAAAATAGTCTGTGTGGCAAGCTCTCTCCCGCACAATGTCCC
Source organism: Pholis gunnellus (assembly GCF_910591455.1). Classification (NCBI taxonomy): domain Eukaryota; kingdom Metazoa; phylum Chordata; class Actinopteri; order Perciformes; family Pholidae; genus Pholis; species Pholis gunnellus. Next base: position 6,970,310 of record NC_136529.1, on the reverse strand, counting down.
AGGCTCACAGCCACGTACCAAACCAATTTTGTTACTCCTGCACATAGAAGCAAAAAATGTATCTGTGTGAATAGACTGGATTGCTGTTGCTCTGGAGGGGCCTAACGGGGGAACACAGCAGGCGAATATAACCACTTATCCGTCCATCTATCCATCGGTCCATCGGTCCATTCAGCCATCCAGACAGACATCGGTTTCCCTGACAGGGATGCTGCTCACTGTGACGGGCCCATTGACGGGCCAGAGAGGAGCTCCGGATTATGGGACCAGAGGACGACATGAGTGCTTGTCAGGCTGATGTGGAGAGTAAGGCTTACAGGCCTGAAAACACCTCTGTGGCATGCAACGTGGCTGCACCTATGCAGAGATGAAAACCAGTTGAGCCAGAAGCACGGTTTGGAAATGCCCGTTTTGCTGCTTTATTTTCTTATTCATCTGTCTCGCTCAGGACAAGGATAAATGTATGCCAGTTGGTTTAATTGCTGACCTTTTAAAGGGGAAAGAAAAAAGAGCTATTAAAGTAATTCATTTCATGGTCTAGCTGGTACGCCACTGAGGAGAAAAAAAAGAGCTCCTCTGTACATAAAGTATCAGTTGTATATTCATCTACAAAGCTTTGTCAGTAAAGTTCTGCTTTAAATAGCAACAAAAGTGTCTCGTTCTCTGTGAAGGGTGAGTTTTGTTATTCACACGGAGAGAAATCTTTGATGTTTTGCAGTGTAAATTAAAGGAGTAGAGTTTGTTTGAAGCATATGCATTATTAAGCTGACTTTTTGTGTTGCCTTGTTCTGGTTTTGAGGAGGCTAGGGAGGAATAAAGTGTTGAAGGATAGCCTCTACTATCACATTAATTAAGTACTTTAAGTGAAAATCAAGATAAATATCAACTTCTTTTCATTTTTTTTTATTGTTTACAACTACATTTCATAAAACCATTCTTTGGTTTTGTTTTGGCTGCTCCATGTTGTTCTGCATTACATGAATATATATATTTGACACTGAGTTACATGTTAACTTTCCTATAATCGTCCCCCTTTTTGTAGCTACTCTCTAACTGATCCGGCTCTTTCATAATTTGAGTGGAATTATTCACTAAGAGCTGATCTGATGGCTTTGACAAACACACCTTCTTATAAAGTCAGATATTTTATGCATGCTGTTGAGCAGCACATGGACGAGTGATCACGTTGCTTCTCATCTCTCCTCCAGGATATGAGCTCCGACCTGACACTGCATATGACTTGCAACATTGAGGACAGAGTTAGCCCCGGGTTATTTGTCAATTTCCAATGTGCGAGGACACTTCTGCACATCTGTATGTATACACGGCAGCCGACAGAAACATCGTCTGATGTCTGCGCCTTCGGATTTACCACTTAATTCACTGCTTTGTGAATTCTCGAGGTGTGTGTGTGTGTGTGAATGGACTGGATTTGTATGTGGAACGTTTATCCTGGTAGTTGAATTCCACAACGTGCCCGAACGTCAGGTGTGGAGAGGAACAAGCTGGCTCTACAAGGCACTGCCTGCCTTTTGTGCACAGAGTGGGTGGATTCGTCCTGTTTTGTAAAGCCGGTCATTAAGGCATCGCTATTCAGATCCACCCAGCCACACCAGCGATGTTCCCCCATTGTCATATTTCAACTCCACCCTCCTGCAACAGGTTGGAATCCCTCCCGAAACATCTTCCCCTCAGACATAAACATGCTACCCAACATCATCTTTGTATATTTGAGGGGGCATTCAGCCGGATGTGAATTTGTCAAGCTAATTATACTGTCATATTGTGGTGGTGGATTTCACACTGTGAAGCTTCCAGTTTTAGTTCTGAAAAGCAATTGTAGCTGCGATAGAGCTGGATTTTCCAGCGGCAGCCAATGCCCTCTTATCACTGCTTTCACTTTGACGCCTATTATAATAGCTTTACGCAGACATGGGAAGAATCCCAGCAGCCTATTACCGCTACCTGCATTCAATTTACGTCAGCCCACTGCCTGAAACGCTAACCCCACCTTACCGCACACTGCATTGCATTTTATTTATTTCTTTACCTCTTCTACCGCATGAAAGGGTGGGAAAAGGAGAGGAAAAAAACATACATACATGTATGTGTATACTCATGTATAATTTCTAGTTATACTGTTTTCTGATAGCTTAGATCAAATATTCTCGGAATATAAACGTCCAATTTTTTTCCGATACCAAAACCTTGCAGAGATCACAGTGTGAGACGATGAAACCTGGGCACAAACCAGGCAAAGGATCCGCTGTGGGTAGAGCCACATTGCTTACAGTACTCGTGTTTTGACATTTTCAGGTTAGCCGTAACCGTAAAGTGCTGTTGTTGTTTAGAGACGGCACCTCAGCAGCTTCAGTGTTTTGTTCATGCTGGAGATGACAGATAGAGAGCGGCAGTCCATAACATCCCCTTCACAGATGGTACACTATGACTCTATATAAACCATTATAGGGAACTGCAAGGAAACCTGTGACGTGAGTTATCTGTCATTAAATAGTCCGCAAACTCGCTCAATCATTTCTACATTTAGTTAACATAATCAATAAGCCCCTGATCGTACCAGACCCAGTGAGGTTGTAACAGGAAAAAAACAACTGAGCGCTTTGAATTGATTTTCAAGGATGTTTTTTTTTTTCTTTCTAAGGAATTTAACATTTCATTTTTGAAAAGAAGATTGTGTCATTTCATTTTTTTTTTAAAGCTAGTTAGTACAGTTTTTGTCTTATTTGCTCAAACTGTCACTATTTCCCAGTAGACAGTACATGAGACAGATAATTTTAGCGCTCCTAATGGTTTTTGCAAGATCCCGCCACACCTAAAGGAAATCACCCAATCAGAGGTGAGAAACACAGCTGTCAATCACTGCCTGTGAAGCTTCAATCAAACTGTCAAAACTAGGATGCTCTGATCAAATATGCGTCAAGATTCCCTTACTGCATTGTATCTGTCGCCTCAAATGTTTTCTGAAACATATTTTAGTGTATGTTTTGAAATGGTTTGCTCCGGGCGATAATTACATTTTGGCTTGACTGGTTTAAAAGACTTGGGCTGGGTTTATGAGCAAAAAACAAAAAAAAGTAATTGGGTGATTTAACGGAGCGCTTTGACTGTAAATCAAGAATCGGTTTACATAACAGTCATTTCAAAGAGAGGCTGTAGCTTCAGGGGACTAAACCGCACTGGCCCCTGCGCCTGATAGGCCTATGTGGTAATTCATCCTTTACCCAAACGGATGTCTAGATATCAAACACTGTCAGAAGGTGTAATTGTTCTCATGATTTGATAGAAAACATAGCATAGTGATGGACTCTTCTAAAAGATGTCGCCTGGTCAATGACAGTTTTATAATGTGGCCTTGTCAACTGCTCTCAGATCAGATCTGCTTCATTTAGAAACACTTTGATCATGCACCAGCAACTCATTCACAAACGGAGCAGAAAAGGAAATCGGGTAAAGCGGTCAAATTAGCCATTTTGGATAATAAGACCAGGCTCAAGTTTCCATGGCAACAGAATTGAAGCATGCTCTGTGACACCAAAAAAAAAAGTTAACCGGCCTTACCGGGATGAATCAGACTTCATGTCGGGTTTGTAGCAGCAGACTGAGATGGGTAGGCTGACCCCTGGCTTACCTCCAGCCATCCTTACGCATCAGCTCGCACGCAGGAGCTCCTCCCCTTCATACGGGCATTTAGACCGGAGTGTTTCTGTTATTGGGCTCTCCTGCATTCATCGGTCAGTGGATGCTCCGTGATACGAGGTGGCAGGCCGCAGAGGCACTGAAGCATTTCCGCTCCAAGTGCCCTCTCTCCCCATTTCTCTTCTTCTTCTTCTTCTTCTTCTTCTTCTTCTTCTTCTTCTTCTTCTTCTTCTTCTTCTTCTTCTTCTTCTTCTTCTTCTTCTTCTTCTTCTTCTTCTTCTTCTTCTTCTTCTTCTTCTTCTTCTTCTTCTTCTTCTTCTTCTTCTTCTTCTTCTTCTTCTTCTTCTTCTTCTTCTTCTTCTTCTTCTTCTTCTTCTTCTTCTTCTTCTTCTTCTTCTTCTTCTTCTTCTTCTTCTTCTTCTTCTTCTCTCTGCTATCATCCTTTATCATTTGGCTCTGTTCTTGCCCATCTGGCCCTTTATGCAATGCATGCAGACACACATGCTGTACACAAATGTTTTGTGCTCTCAGTCACACACACACACACACACACACACACACACTCAAATGGCCACGGGGAGCTGTGCTAAGGTATGTGTCTCTGCCGAACCACTTGCCCTGGAGTCAAGGAGTAGATCACTCAAGCATTGCCTGTAAAAAGGAAAACTGTATTTCTTCTTTTTTTCTTCACCCGCAGCTCTTAATGCATTCTTACATTGTGCTTACATAGATGGAATCAGGAGCTGTGTGTGCATGTGTGTGTGTGTGTGTGTGTGTGTGTGTGTGTGTGTGTGTGTGTGTGTGTGTGTGTGTGTGTGTGTGTGTGTGTGTGTGTGTGTGTGTGTGTGTACGTGGGTGAATGAACATGCCCACATGTGTCCCGGGAGCTGACAGAAACGGAGGGCAGAGATAAATAGTCCCTTGTCTGCCTCAAAGCTGGACGGGAGTGCAGTGCAGGAATAGAGAGTGGAGGTGGATAACTGGATGTGCTGCTGCTGCCCTACTGTTGATTTAGAGGGAGGCTGTGAGCCACCTCTGGCTACCTGCTCCTCTCTGAGCCTGTATTTCCAGATCCAAGGCGTGCCATTTCCCAGAACATGGGAGCACCCACGTGTTTGTGTACTTGGAAGAAGTATTCAGATCCTTTCCTTACAATTATTTTCATAATCGATTTTGCTCTGCGACATTACTGAAACATACCCTTCAATAATTCCCAGAGCCGAAGATGGCATCTTAAAATGTCTGACAAGAGACTAACTGTCCAAAACCCAAAGTTATTTAGTTAACTATCACTAAAGGGGAATAAAAACCTGGAAATATGCCTATTTTAGTGGCTAGAACCAGAGAAAAGTATTTGAACATTGATTGATTATCAGGATACATTTCTGTCAATCAACTGATTGATTAGAGGAGCAGTGGTTGAGATTTAGTGTCATCTAGGGGTGAGGTTGCAGATTGCATCCAACTAAACACGGCTCCCATTCAAAGCCTGTCTCAGAACTAAGGTGGCCCTGAGGTAAGTGCTGGCCAGAGCCAGTGTTTGGTTTGTCCATTCTGGGCCACTGTAGAAACATTACGGACTCCGTGAAGAGGACCCGCTCTGTGTATGTAGATATAAACGGCTCATTCTAAGACGACGTAAACACAACGACTCTTAGTTTCAGGTCATTATACACCTATATTATATTCCCTTTCATTTCACAATAAAGCACCCTAAATCCTACACACTGTTCCTTTTAATCAACTGATCGTTTAATCTTTTATTACTGCAGATTAAGTAGCACTTTAATTAGTCAGTTAAGGTGGAGAACTTTTCTTAAATTGAGGGGGCGGGGGAGTCCTTTAGGATCCTCGTGGCCTCAGGGTAGAGGCTCTTCCTGAGCCTCTCAGTGCTGGCCTGGTGTGTCTTGTAGCTCAGCAGGGAGAAAAGGCCGCTGTCCTTGTGGTTGGGATCTTGCAGCGCCTGGTGTGAATATTCTTTCTACTGTTAAGCCAAACAAACCGCTCTTTGCATTTAGTGTGTTCCCTCTGATATTACATTTTTCTTGTTAAATCATACTTCTCATATGTTTTCTATGTAAAACTTTAAAGGGGCTAAATTCAGTATTCAGAGTATTAATATGCTCGCCCTTTGTGTGTGTGATGTCGACCAAGCTTCTCCATGTTTTCTTGACATAGCTGATTCAGCCGTCGCCACGTTGAGAGCCACTGAGAGGCGATAGAAATGTTCCGAACCTCGTATTTAGCACCTTTAATCTGCAATATTTCCCTCTGGAAGTCTTTAAGTAAAGTAAAAAATACCTTAAAGTTGTACTTAAGTGTAGTTCTTAGATACGTGTCACTACTACCAGCACCAAATGGCCGCAAGACATTACATTTCTTCAAGCAGTGTTTGTGTTTAACGTCGCAGTTAGAATCACAATATTGGCTGACTGAATATAGTCAGTTATGTAATGCTGTGCATATGTATGTTATTTAGAGGTGCGCGTTGCCGCCGGCAGAGTGAGATCTAACATCTGAAAGCTTTACGTGCTCCCCTGACGGATGAGAGAGATGGAGACGACTCCATCACGTACGTACACCTTCAGGTCAGCAGTCAGCGGTAGTACTACGCTGCTCTGAGCTGATACATTTAATGATCAAATCCAGCTCAGATGTTCAGGACCCACGTTAAGTTGAGTAACATTTTATTTGAAAATATATGTGGCGTTTTATTTTTAGATTACTTTGTTGCTGCATTGAAGGTTTCTCACTATGAGGGAAACGGATGTACCTCCAGGAAATGTACAGTATATGTGCATTTTCAGCGTGCCACAGCAGATCCATTCACAATGTACACATAAGCTGGTGAGATGTAAAGCATTAGGGTTTGGGAGCATCTTATCAAACCGATTGAATGATACAAGATACAAGATGAAATCTTGTATAAATGCTTTTCAGAGTAAGCTGTTAAACATTTTAAATGGCAAGTTATTGCCTAAAAAACTAGAATTTTAAAATCTCAGATTGACGTTGAAAGAACTCCAGAAAAGAAGAGAGAGGAGAGATGTTCAGAGCTCAATGAATCCGGGAATTTTACCAATTTGGAACTGGATCCAAAATCAAACAGACTGTTTGAAGGTTACTGTGGAGATACAATTGTCAAACACTAACACTGACTCATTATTTCGCCACATGCTGATAGTTCTGGCTTTGCAAAATCCCCCAACATGGAGGCAGATCATAGATTAGATGCCTCTTTTATATTGTAGTTATGTTTTTATTTTCTATAATTTAACCTGATTCAGTCGGAGTTGTTCTAAAGTAGTAAACTGCATCCTTCTTGTATTACAAACAAAACTTTAAGGAAACACTGAACATATACAACCTTTTTTTTTCATAAAAGCTACCTCAAATGTAGAGATGTACCGATACTGATGTCAGTCTAATACTGACTGAAATAGCTGCATCGAGTCTCGACAACAAGGGGGCAATCAGCTATAATCCATTATTTTAATGAATACCGATTTAGTGCATATATGTATGTATGTATGTATATATGTGTATATATATGTACATGTGTGTATAGGTGTATATGTATGTATTTGTATATATATATATATGTATATATATTTTTATATGTTTGCAAATATATATATATGTATGTATGTATGTATGTATGTATGTATGTATGTATGTATGTATGTATTTGTATATATATTCCTATATGTATGTATGTGAATATACATACGTATATGTATTTATTTACATTAAGTCAAGTCAAGCCTGATGTTGCCTACACATGAAACAATGATCTCAGTCATTTCCACACAGTGAGGCTGACATGAGACCCAAAACCCAGGTATCGGGACTGAAAAAGTTGTATCGGTACATCAGCCTCAGCTTTAGTGAATATGATTCTCACAAAGTTTGTTAGTTAGATATATCCTTCAGTGATGAAAAATCTCATTTCCATCTGCTCTGTCAGGCTCCTAAGATCCTGCTGTAGATTTCACATCGCGTACAATCAGCATGCTTTGAGCCACCAGCTCACATTCAGTCTTTGAAGTAGTCTGCTTCTCCATTCCCTCGTCCCTTCTCCCGAGCCAATACTTTACCTCCCTCAAAGCTGTGTTCCCATCAGCTCCTGCTTATAACTGGGGCACGGCTGCAATTGTTCTGCAGCGTTTTATACTGAATAATGCTGAGTTTTGTCATAAATGCATAAATGAGGATTTCCTCTTCTGCAGTTGTGAATTTTGCCATGATGTATGCAGTACATCACACACACACACACACACACACACACACACACACACACACACACACACACACACACACACACACACACACACACACACACACACACACACACACACACACACACACACACACACACACACACACACACACACACACACACAGCTCACTGCTCTCACTGCACAGAAAGATGTGAAATGCCAATTTGCATAGTGTCGGGCTGTACTAGACAGACTATCTGTGTCGGCAGTGTAAAAGGATAAGGGCCTCTCCTGCAAGGTGCTTTAACGCAGAATTGATCTGTTTATTTCACCTTCCAACACTGTTCTGGTTCAAGCAGCGCTTGAGCTGATGGGAGATCTTGGAGGCAATTGCACCAAACTGAAAATCACTAATCGCTTACGTCTCACTCATCCAAAAACCTTTTTTAAGGGGAATAATGTCCCTTGCAAATCTTTATGAACCATATCTTTTTTGATTTTAAAACATGTATTAAACAAAAATGCTAAATATGTTCTCAATCCAGCCTCTTAAATATGAAGGTTTGCTGTTTTGTTCTGTTTTATATCAATGTGAATTACATTTATTTTGGTTTTGGACTCTTTTTTTAAAATAAATTTAGAATTTATAATGGACTTTTGTTTCTTTTCTATTACTATTTTCATAAAAGATATTTCATAGACAAAATCATAATTCAATTAGTCAAAAAAAAAAGAAATAGACAGAATAATCAATAATGCAAACAAGCTTTTGTTTCAGCTCTAACTATTTAATGTGTGGGTAAATGAACATGCCATGAGTCTATTTACTAGTACAGCCGGAGGTATAAATCTTTCTTAAATATGTGCGTGAACATCGACTCAGCCTTAATCAGACCAGACTCAACGTTTTACCATTTTAATCTTGCCATCTAAATCACAGCTGGCCTGTTAGAGCTGCTCCTCTGTCCTCGAGGACACTCTGCTTATTGACTTGTGAGACTCAGTGCATGACTCGCATAGCATACGTGTCTAATAGATTTGCAAGGAATCATCTCCGGCTCCGGCTGAAATAATTAAGTTGACATTCTCTCCCCAATGCAATTAACAATGAGCGCCGTCCAATCTGTGACCTGTTAGATGTTTGATTTCATGGGCTGCGTCTTGCATTACAAGCCCAAGACGCAGAGCGCCTTCTAACAGGAGGCAGCATGTGAAACTCATCAGGGACACACGGTGTTAAGAGGACGCTGCCTGTGAGGCATATCTGGTTCGCCTGGCTAATTTTCATGAGGTGTTGTGAGCTGTGCTTGCTTGTGTACTAATTACTTTCACGTGGCCGTGCTGTTGGTGTAAATTAGCAGACCTGCGCAATAGATTTTAGAGCTTTTGGATGTATGAGAGAAATGTCGTGCATCTTCTTTTAATTCATGCTTGTAATTTATTGTAAAAATGTCACCGTATGGATGTTCTTTCTTTGGTGTTTTGATCAAATGTACACGTCCCTTTGTGCATCCGTGACACTTTTACGTTAGTGCGTCTGTGTGCACATGCGTTACCTTGATGTACAGTAGATCAAGCAGCTCCTCAGATCAGACTGAGCGGCTGAGAGCCGGATGCTGTGAAATTCAGATGCACCATGTGCTGGAAGCGAGGCAGCCTCTGATGTATTTTTAGACGGGCTAAATAATGAATGCCTGAAAAGACTGCTAGGACCCCAGCTGCCAAACCTTGCCTTCTCCTCTGCGCTCACCTGTTCTTCTTGTGCACGCCTTGAGAAAGGAGGCTAAGGAGGAGGAGGGCGTCTCCACCTTCACCTGCTGCCTCTGTCACCGGCTGTCACTGGGAATGGCAAAAGATCACTAACATGTCTCATCTGGATTCAGTTTGAGACTATTCACTGTTCTTAAAGCTGGGGGGGATGTGTGACAACTGGGTGAGATCACACTGTCACCTGCTCTGCATCTCTAACTCTTTTTGTTTTCTAATATGGCAACTTTTAAAATTAAACTTAAGGCGATTCGACCATCTGGTTAAACTCACTTCATTTAAAACGATTCCTTAAAGTTTAGTTTAATTGGTACCGATTGAAGTCCTTTCACCCGGTAATTTAAAAGACGAAACGCTGGAAGATGAAAAAAAACCTTTTAGGAAAAGCACAATTATCTGTACGCAAGATACAAGATATGATTGTTTGATTTCTGGCGGCATGTTGTTTTTGCTTGGTGCTGTGTGATTAGATGATTAATTGGTAATTTAATTAACAAAAACATTCACAAAAATTACAATAATCACTTTAATTGTTCAAATCGTTAATCAACAAAGATGCCAAACAGCTCCTCAAATGTGAGAATTTGCATCATTCTCTCTGTTTCTATTGAATATGTTTAAGTTTTTTGATTGTGGACAAAACAGTCATGTGAAGATGTGTCTTCACAAGAGCAAGAAACCAATAAAGGGCTATCAAAAATGATAATAAGTGTTAGCTGCAGCGCTATTTTTAGTTGTCAAACTGATGCAGTAAACCGTTTCCCTCATGCATTGTGTTATTGCACCATTCATACCATTAAAGATCTGTTCTTCCACCCTCCACTTCCCTCATACCCCTCTTTAAAACAGCCCTGGAGGACATAAGCTGTTATTTACTGAGTAATTGTGATGTGTGTGTGTGTGTGTGTGTGTGTGTGTGTGTGTCCCACACACACACACACACACACGCATCGATGTGACTAGTTTGTCTGAATCAGCAGAGCTATTTTTAAATGAAAAAAAAAGTCAAGTAATCCCAATCAATCAAGCTGCACCGCCCCCTCACACACGGAGCAGCCACAGAGTGATGGAGGATCAGATTATAAAGATGCCGGAGGCCTCCGGTCATGGCGAGGGAAGATCCGTGACGAGAGATGATTATGGAAGAATGGATGGAAGAATGGGAGATACAGTACAGAGTGTGTGCGTGCGTGCGTGCGTGTGCGTGTGTGTGTGTGTGTGTGTGTGTGTGTGTGTGTGTGATGGCAAGTGGCAAAACTGGGTGCTTAGAGGAGGCACCCGGCTGAGCTTCTTCACAAACTAAATGTCTTAAATTCCACTCCATAAGTGCTGTGGGGCAGATTAAAGGGATGATTACACAGGCAGCAGGGCACTCATTAAAATATACCATAGATAACAATGGCAGTGTCTCCATCTATATTCCAACGACATCACCACCAATTCATAGTTAAATATAGAAAATGTGAACCTGCTGGCGTGTGAAAGATAAGTTGATAATATCTTTTTTATTTTTTTTATACTATGACATGAAAAGTATAGTTATTTGTTGTTTTTTTACCTCAATCCTGCATTGTCTTCCTCAGTAATGTGTTTATGGATATTAAAAGCCTGAGGGTTCAACCCTGATTTCTCAGCAGCGAAAAGACAAGCTGTGATTTGGTAAATCTCTCATCATGAGCTCATTAGTCAATGTTGGAGACGGAAGATCAGAGATGGTTGCACTGGCTCTGTGGGAGCCTAGAGGTGTGTGTGTGTGTGTGTGTGTGTGTGTGTGTGGGGGGGGGGGGGGGGGGGGGGGGGGGGGGCGTTGCTCCCTTGTCAATCAACTTCCCCCGTGCTGGTATTCTGCACTAGAGATTTTGACTCCGTTCTCCTGCTGAAAGTATCACTATTTTAATTTCATTGATTTGTCACTGTTACCATGGCGCCAAGTGACCAACTGAGGTCCTTCAGGCAGGTGTAGTCTCTTCATGCCGAACCCGTGGGGATGTGAGAGATGGGCGACAAAATCCACAGCCTTTCTTCTTTGCAAAAATTCTGTTCAAAGTTCAAGCAAAGCTGAAATGAAGCTTCCACAGTCTGATTCAGTCATATCAGGCGGGGCTTTTTAGTCCAATGTTGAACTAGAACCACAGTAACGTCCACATTCAATTTATGAGCATCTGAGTATTTCTTTAGTAGTTTGAACCCTGTTACTGATTTTTTTTTGCTTTAACTTGTTATGATTATTTGTTCCCTATAAGACTCGTTTTCACAATGCAATTCTGATTCAAATTGGGATTCTTATGGTTGTTTCTTGCTTTAGACATTAGCCAGGCTGCGAGCCGTAGCCATGTTGCTACTGCTAGCTAACGCTAGCAAACCAGGAGCTACAAGGAAGCCAGGAACAGACGGCCACAAGTATTGCCCAGCCCTACTGCATGTTTGATTCTTGAGAGCTTATTATAATGTGTCATGAATCAGCAGCATCTCTGTGAATCAATTGGTAAAGCCATTGTCATGCTTTCTCTGATCCTAGTAAACAGAATCACCAGCTGCTGTTTCCTTGTTTCACTTTTATCAGTATGACTCTTTTGATCTTCATTTTTTTCCGGATCCATATCTCTGAGGTCAGCCTTTCTCCTCTTTATCTCTGTGTCAGCACTTCTCTTGATGTAGTCGAGGAGGCCTCTTTGTGTCCTGAGGGGTCCAACTTTCCTGCCTCACTAGTCAAAGCTAAACACCTGTCACTTCGACGCCCGACTTCCGTCCCCTTGTCACCGACAGCACGGGGCATTTTGACGGGCCTTGTCCCGGCTATTTAGTGTCAAAGTATATGAAAAGGGAACGACTCTCCCCTTCCTGTTCCCTTTAACACAAGCACACACAGTGACGCATCCGATCCGCGTCGAGTTGTACATCAAACTCACTGCAGGATCTGTTCAGCCACGACGTCTTGCTGCACTAACTCTTTCAGAGAAAATGTTGTTGCATGATTTGTTTGGCGGGTTAATCAAGAAACCTCTCTCTTTACTAATTATCTGAAAGAAATTAGCTTTAAGTGAGGAGATATTCTCACCATCAGACAGTTCAGAGCTCTACAGCTGTGCCGCAGTGATTGGTCCGATGGCTCTTTCAGCTGTACGACATTGCGTCATGGAAACATCCACCTTGTACGGTGCATGCTTTAATGCACATGAGGATATTTGGGGCTATAATCTGCTTATCCCATGATAACATCCCAGAGCTGGCTACTAAGTTAACGTCTTAATACCATAAGAGGAGATTTGCTCGGCTTGGTTACAGTGACCGGCTTTTAGCTCAGAAACCTCTCTACTCTGGCTGCAGTATCTTCAGAGTGAGGAGGAAAAAACATTTGTGTTTGTGCTATATTACTGCATGTCTCTCTAGTATTTGACTTAGTGCGGCAGGAAATCCAGAGCTTGAAGCCAAAATGTTGTACTTTGAGCAAATTGGAAGGGACAGAAGCAAAGGGATTGTGAATCGTGGAAGACCAAATTATTATTATTATTATTCAAGAACAAGAGCTTGCTTACATTCAACAAAGAGCACAAAAGCAAACATCATAATACACTAAAGGCCGGAAACAACGGCCCATAATCTCCTCATGATACCAAAACACATGTCGTCAGAGCAAGTGGGGCACAGGAAAGTGTAATTGCCTCTTTGTTTTCAGGGCTACAGCTCCTTTTAATGGTGTCCTGAAATTGAGCTAAAGAAATGCAGTATTCTTGTCCCTGCTGCGGTTGCCATAGATACCCAGCGTGCCCTACAGGACGGAGATGATACTCGCAGAAATATTTGGACACCCGACTGGTTCCATGAGAGCTGAGGAACAGCACCATCAAACAAACAGCGCAGGGCTGAAAAACACCAAAGGAGCCGTGAAGTACAGAGAGAGCAACCACCTGAACTGAGAGGCTCTCACACATTTATTACATCACCTTTCAGAGCAGCTAAACGTGTTGACAATCCGGCACGCCTGGAAAAAGCTGACGCTATAAGAACATTGTATGATGGAGTAGGCTTCATTAGATACAACAAGTGAAACAAACCCCTGCTCCTTCCACCAAATTAGCCTAATACTGACTATCTGTGTGTTAACAGAATGCCTCTGTTTGCATTGAGAAACAATGCCATTCTGAGTCATTCACCATCAATTGTGCTATTTATTTCCAGTAAATAAAAGTAACAGTATAACCCTACTGCAGTGTATTAAAGCAAAACTAAATTATTGGTAGATGAATGCTAAAAACAATTTATTTTTGCCATCATTTCCGTCAGTCTCACTGTCTGACAGAAACAGGGATGAATTCACTCGTTTTTTATTCTTAATTCCAGCAGCTCTCTCCTCTCGCACGTCACAGAGGCAGCAGCACTAGCAGTGGCGGTGTTGTGTCGGACTATCTGTCTCTTCCAGACAGACTAGCCATGCATGCGGCTTAGAATAGAGCAGCTGGGCTGTGAGTGCTGTCTGTGGTCAAAGAAGAGCAGGCAGAGATATGCCCCCGTTACGCTGTAGGGCCAGACACGGTTCTGCTGAGAGCCCGTATCAGCTATTCAGCGAAGCCGGGGCTGTGAGCAGTGGAGAGGTAATGGGAGACGGATAGAGACAGCAACCAGATAGACAAACTGGACGGAGAACATGACGGGAGATGCATCCTGGTAGTTGTATAAGCACATAAGCAAAAGCACACCTCTACCACATACTCCGTCTCATCAGAAAATACATTTTCTCTGAGACACGCACCAGCACACACTAATTCTACACCCACTGTGTATCTAAGATTTAGCGTCCATGCAGTGTGTCTTTCTGGAGGCACAGGTTTGGAGTTTGATTCTCTGCTGGTGTCTGGATGTGCTCGCCGCACCAGAGCATGGGGCCACAGGTGTCCTGACAATCACAGTGATCGATCAATTAGGGGAGTAAATAATCCTCTGCAAACTCTGCTGCAGCTTGTTCACTCTATGATTGACTCGCCCCATGCTGCCAATACGTAGAAGGAATTGTTGCCTGATTATTTGAGGACCCGCAAACTTATGTTCCACAAAATCGTCTGAAAGCCAGCTCTTTATCCAAAATAAGATGTGGAAGAACTGAGGATGTTGATCACTGGGCTGTAATTCAGTCTGACACAGGCGGCAACACCCGCTTCTGAAAAGTGAAGCCAATGCGGAGGTGCTGTAAACGTTCTCAATTGTGACCTGCAGGGGGCGACTACTTTGGTTGCAAAAATAAGTCTGGTTGTATAGAAGTCTATGAGAAAATGATGCTACTTCTCTCTTGATTTATTACCTCAGTAAACATGGTAAACATGAGTTTATGGTCTCATTCTCTAGTTTCAAGGCTTCTTCAATACAGCATGGTGTTCAATTAGTAAATGATGGTCCGTTTAGAGTTAAATAGACCATAAAGCAGAGTATGATTTAGGACGGGGCTACCCAGTCTAGGTGTTTAGGTGTCTGTGTTTTTGTCACAGTATGTTTTAAGTTCATGAAAGGTAACTAACATTTTGGTCACCTAAAAATGTCTTATTCAGGTTGTACTTAGCTCCGCCCTCTCGTGTCACTTCTGGTTGCCAGAAACCAAGATGGCGACAGACAAAATGCCAAACTTGAGGCTACAATACGGCAGACGACAAGCTGATGGGTGACGTAACGGTGACTCCATCCTCTTCTTATAAACCTCTTGTTAAAGTGGAGCTGAGTTCTGATGAGCTGCCGGTGAATGGGCGAGTCTTCAGCACTTCTCTGTGATCTGAAGGATCTTTATTCTCCTTGCGTCTCTCTTCCACACATCCTGATGACTTTTGCACTCTCTATCTCTTTCTTATCTGTCACATCTATTTATAGTCATCTCTTTGTTTCAGTTTTGCTTCTCAACATAACTGGAATTGTAAGGCTTTATAATGTTTTCTTCAAAAACATTTGAATACCTCAAATAGAACCTTATCTATGTGAAAGTGACGGTTGACTTTTCAAACTTTTTCAATTACATTTGTGCTATCCTATTCGATTGCTAATTGCCTCCGAAATGGTGTGGCTTTTGTTTGTCCAATCTTTATGTATTCGGCTCTGTTCTGGACAAAAGTCAAGCCAAATTATTCATGGGAGAGATGTGAAGTGGAAGCAGCGTGTGTGGAGAAGAAATATGTAATACAACCCACTTATGCACAAACATTAGACATGAAACATCACACAGGAGGCGTTAAATTCTCACAAAGGGAGTCAAAGATATTGGTGCACCTATTGCACCTTTACTCCCCCATTGCTGATTCCAATATTCAGGTGTCTTTTATACTCCTCCGATACCAGTCGTCAACTTAGGATCTGTGTACCTCACGGTGTGTTGCTGGTTGGGATCACTTTTTGAACTAGCAAGGCAACATGAGGCTGTAATCTGCAAAACAATTTAGCCGTTAAGTTCAATGGCAACTCTTTAAAAAGGGAAGATCATGCTTGTGGTTAAAAACAACTACGGTCTGATACAGGATAATGTTCGGGATTTATTTGTTCGCTCGTGAGGCTACCTCTCCCATCAAAGGTTTTGTACAGAGAGGAATAGTTGTAAAACATGCTTATTCACCGGCTCAAACGGCTCGATCTGTCAGCTAGAAGAACAGTTTATCTGTTCACCCAGCACGTTTCTGCAGCGTCTCCCCTGGCTGTCCTTATGCTAAGCTAATTGTATCCTGACTCAAGTTCCATACTTAACATGCTTATATGAGACTGGTGTCAAGCTCCACATCTAACTCGTCAAAAGAAGGCAAATAAGCGTATTTCCTAAAATAGTATGAGAATCTCTCTTTAAATCGAAATATGCAAGCACATGCATGTAACCAATGATCTACATTAAGCGGATACATTTGTTTTTGTGTGTGCGACAGTAGTCTCATGAACAATCCAGCACAATACATTTTACTTTTATTTTCAATCCCTCCCATGTGATCGGCTTTCTTTTCATGATGGCATCTACGGTGGTCTGGTATTCAAGAAATGGCTGCATTGAAAAGATATTGTTACTGACTTGTCAAGACCGAATTGGCGAAGCGCCACTGAATGCGAGTGTTCCACAGGACTGAGAAAGGAGCTATTTTTCTGTTTATGGCTCATCCTTGAGTCCAGTTTAAGGGCCCCCCTACCTGCAAATCAAGTGGGGTCTGCCACTGTTTATTGCTCAGACTCTACCCAAGCGAAGTCTCTTTATAAAACCTTTTGTTACATCAATAGAAATAGCACCCAACCTTGACCACGCTGACCAATCACATCGTAAACAAGCTCTGTCTTCTTTTCTAAAGCACGTTTGTGATTACTTGGGAGGCTGACGCATCACAGCTATGGTGATGGTCTCTCTTTGGGGCCGACAGCGGTCTAATTGGTCCCATCGCCTCCTGAGTAGATGTTCCAGGAGACGGGCATAATCTCATTAGGCAGAGGCGAGCTGCGACCGGCGGGCTGTGTGGGGAGAACAAGGACGTCCCCTTGTTTGTGATGAGCTGGTCAGAGGCAAAAAAAATCTTCCTATGGAGACCACTGGGCAAAAAAAACCAAAAAAACGTGCCAGCTGGGAATGGTCAGGCTGACAGCTTTGTGTGTGTGTGTGTGTGTTTATGTATTCGGGTGAATGTAAAGACCAGAAAAGGATGTTGTTATGCTATTTGAGCAAAAGCATCTTCTTCTGATTAACACAGGTGTAGCAGCTGAGGTCTGCCACAGTGACTCTGCTAAGTATATCCCTTTTCTGTAACACTACAGGTACCAGGAGGCTGAGTAACGCACAGCGGGCCTGAGAAATTGTTTTGTGAAAAGGTCAAACATAGGCTTGTCTCACAGCTAAGCCAAAATTCTCCTTACCATAATTCTACTGGAGAAACAACCTGCTGAAAGGCTAATTTACTTCACAAACATTTTAGCCGGAACACTTCTTTCGAATTTAAATGCGGCCGCCTATTCTGGTCAGCGAGTTTGATTCAGGCAAAGAGCTTTTTTTTTTCTCCAAGTGGGAGGTTTAACTTTTTAAAAAGGAAATGTTCAACTTTTTGTAAAAGAGAGGCCATTTTGGAACTTCTGAATCAAATTTAACGCTGTGAAAAGAAAGTAAATATGAACACAAAAAGAACACGGTCTGCGCTGACTCTAGCAGCGAGCAGAATGACAACCAAAGTTGACACCGCTCGTTTCTCATGCGTGTTGACGTTATTCCAGACATGCATTATGTCCACGCTAAATTACTGTGTGGTGCTTGTGCTGTCATGTACGTCTTTGTGGCACGTGGAAGTGCGGGAGATAAAGCGGGAGTGGACTTGAAGGGCAAATTCCTTCACCATCAAGACCGTCGGCGAGAACAAGACCCCTCCGACAGAACTGAATCCAGGCAGTTCTTCAATGCACGCTGAAGAGAAGCTGTTTCACTGAGCTCAGGAACTGCTTTTGCACAAATCCCTTCCCTAAGTACTTTATTTACATTTAAAATGTAAGAGAGTATTCTTCTGTCGGCTCCACCTCTACAAACACGCTCTCCATCAATTATTAATAAATGGGTTTTTGCAAAGAGCATGCTCCTCAATTTTCTGCCCCCGTGTCTCGTCGCCACCAATCACTTAGAGATATAGTGTGATCGCCCGCTCTTATTTCTGATAAAGCTCCTCTGCATCCCCTGCCATTACAAAAGTTATCACGCTGTCAGGGAAAGCAAAACCGCCATCATCACTAATCATTCTCTCAGCCAGCAGGTCTGACTAAGTACTTGGTTGAAGCCATTAAGGCACTTGTCAACAGCACTTTCCAGAGTGTGCTGCCTTTGGCTTTCAATCCAATCAGTCCTGATAAGAGCCTTCTGACACCACACAGGAGATCTCCTCTTCACCTCCAGCTCATCATACTTGGGCATTAAATGTCTGTTTATCATCACCTGCCCGCACGATTAGGCGTGACTCCAGTTTTCTCTTCCTTCTCGTTTGAAATTGATTGGGGTCCTATAGGAGGAGCTGTTAATAACCTGCTGCCTGTGTTGCTGAGGCTTTGAAGAGCTCCAGATCTTTGGCTTTATTAGCAAGCGAAGGACTCCGCCAGTGAGTTATCTACCCCATTAGACTTCTATCCACCTGACAACAAGGATGGATAGCTCCGCTCCATTTCAGCTGAGATGAAAAGTAAACTAGCATTAGTTGGCCTTTGCTCGGAGATGCTGCCAAAAGCCACGGCACCTCGATGCCTCTTATCAATCTCATAGCAAACGATAGTGCAGTTCACAGTCGGGTTCTTCGGCACACGTTACCTCCTTGACTCCCTCGGTCTGTCCTCTCCTTGACCATCTCTCAATCATTCCAAGAACACGGCATCATAATACATTCAATACAGATTCTAGTAAAACACATATCTGTAAAACCTTCATGAAGCTTGTGGAAGTAAGGAGAGAGCTTTTCCATGTTATTTTAGTCGTATATGTGTTTCAGTCTGTTATTCATCAAACAGAGATTAATGTGTCATTGCCAAGTTGGGAAATACAATAATTTGTTGATTTAATCGGGTCATAGAAGTGGGTCGATGCTATGGCCCGAGCAGTTTTGGGTGGAAAAGAGAAACAAAACACTTTTGGGTATAGATTCCTGAAACAGAGCAGAGTGCAGGACTGCGTGTTGCCAATGGTAACTGGCAGAGACCACTCAGCCTATTAGAGCAGGTACACGGTGGCATTTACAAGATTCCAGTGCTCATAATAATACACCAGGACTTTTGCTACTCTCAGATTTTAGTGCCTCGTGTTCTTTTATTCAGTGGCAAAAAGCTTTTGAATAAGACATGAGACTTGAATTCATCACACTTCTGCATCGAATAGTTAGACTTTATATATAAACAGTACAACATGTTACTTACTGGAAACCATTCTAAAGCTCGACTGTACAATGCATAACAATGGTATTTGATGAGTGATATGCACATTTCCATCAGGATTAACTACGCGTAACATTTGCTTTGAAGATGGGCATTGATTTAATACATGAGAGCCAGCGAGCTGATTCTTTACCGTCATTCAAATGAACATTTCAGTCACACATGTGGCAGCTTTTTGTGTTCCACTAAATCCACACACATTAATAAACCAGCCGGTATTATTTATGAGCTGCACTTCTTTTACCATATGGAGGTTACCATCATACAGTAAGACGTGCCTCTCCTCCCTCCGTTCCACATCTGAAGAAGTGTGTTGTTACCATGGTAACCGCAGCCTTATCACGCTCACATGAGCAGAATTTGAGCTGCCAACGTTTAAATTAGAAAAACGTAAAGTTCAAAAGTGCAAGTGTAAGTCAGAGGAAACTTGTTGAGGCATCTCCATACATTTCTTTCACTGGTAATTGCTTAATTATGTCCGTGTGTGCATGTGTGTGTGTACATCACTCGCTAATTACAAGACCACATCTGAAACTGTTATATAAAAATATAATGTATTAACTGTTAACAGATATGCAGAGGGATATATATATATATATATATATATATATATATATATACTGTGCACATTCTAAATATATTTCCACATAATGTGCCGAAAGTGCATGTTTGGATATCTGTACATACTGTAGAGATTAGTAACAGCTTGTGGAACTACTTACAGACCTAAATAAATATTTATTTTAATAATTCATAGGAAAGGTTTCAGCTGCGTTGCTTTGCACAACTCGCTGTGATAATCGGAACACATTATCTATTAATAACGCGTGCTTTGACAGCGATGCCGTGTATTTTGACAAATCGTTCAAACGGAGGACGGTACAGATGCTGTGATCTAACACTGTGCTGTTTGTACGAGTCTGTAATGCACTTTAGAGGAATGAGGAGCCACTTCAGCGACCTGTGGAGCCGGTGGAATGTGTTGTTAACGACAAAGTTAAGTTCTCACTCTCTATCCGTTACTGCCTACTGTGTTTAGGCCACACCGTGTGATATACTGTACTCATTGTCACTCGTTTATTTATCCTATACCTGCTGCATCGGTCTTAGCGCCAAATTCATCACATGGGCTACTGTGTGTTTGATGTTTTAACACCTGAGCCACCTAAAGAATAATAATGCAGTGCTTCCACGTTATGAATCTCACCCTGCTCAGTGAACAGGTGTCAGTGGTTTCCCACTCCGTCACAAATGCAGCAGCAGCAGCAGCTCCCGCTCAGCTTCCTGAAACTCATTAAATTCTCTGCGAAACCCAACAAAGGCCCCCCCCCCTACACTCCACCTCCTCGGCAGTGCCTTCATTTAGTATTTATTTGTGTGATAGGAACACAGGCAATTGTCTTTCGGCACACACACTGTTATTGATTGCAAATGATGCCATTTAGCCAGCGTTACTGTATGATTCTCACTGAGCAGATTTATCGAGATGTGAAGAGTTACACTAAAATGATTATAACAGTGTTTCTTGGCCTAGATTAGCCCTGTGGAGCAAATTAATCCTTTAAAAGCAACTTTTCTGGTTGCGGGGATGATGATGTCTCAGCAGTCTTTTGTGGTGTCTGCTTAGCAATGTACTGTACTAACATTATTTGAGGAGAAGTACTATGAATACATAACTCAAATATGAAATTATCCATCCAGCGAGGCAATTCCTTCTGAGAGCTCATATGATAATAAAGAGATGGCCCTTCTTGCTGGCGAGACAAGAGAGGCTGATAGTTATTATTTCCTGTTATTGTTAGAATTAATGATCTTAATTATGGTCTTTTCCAGTTTAGTGATTTAACTGCCAAGCTAGTTAAATTCTGCTGCACAAGACGCACAAAGCAAAAGGAAAAGGGAAAGCCTAACTGCACCTTGTAAGTCAATAAATGGAAGGGGTTATGGATTTGGAGGTAATATGAGGCATTGACCGGAGCAGCAGTGAGTCCAATCCGCAGCACACTGACTTGAGGATTAATTGCCAATTTCGGTTACAAACTGAAAGCCCCGGTTTCAGAAAGTTATTAGACGGTTAGTGAGGATGCTTGCGTGCACCCTGGGGAGTCTGGATGTTTGATGTGCGGATAGTGATTCTGCAGGAGCCTTGGTCTTGACAGATTTGTTTGGTAGTAGAGATCCTGACTCGGCCAAGTGGATTCACGTGTGAGCGGAGTCCACTTTTTGCCTTCTCCGGTAAGCAGTTCTTGTAATGATTCGGTCTTGACTGCCCTGCAGATTATGTGTTTTGGCCAATCACGAGGATCGTAATGTTGTCAGGGCTGAGTCACCCTCTCCATTTTTCTTTTTCCAAACACTTTGGAGCATAGGTCAGGCATGTTGAGGGGAAAATGATCAGAAAAAACTAACTTTTGATTGGCTTTTCATTGCAGGGAGAAGGATTAATTAGTCTTCTTGATTTGTGCGTGTTCATTTCGGTGCGTTTTACTGCAAGCCGTTGTTGTGTCTGTCTTTGGGGAACAGACTTAGTTGGTTGCTGTTTTTCCTTGACTAATTGTTGCGTGGCTGCATTCTTGGGACTGGCTCTGACTTGTTGATGCCTGTTTTGCTTATTCTTGCCTGCGTCTCGTTTTGAATATTGCCACCAGCTGACTTGTGCACTCAGCTTGTTGTGAGGCGGTGGTTGAGAGTGAACGTTAAACAGGTGTTTACCAGGTTACAGCAGGCTGATCGGCCCCCAGCGTGAGGTGAATTGAATAGTTTTAAAGTGCTTGGCTGATCACTGATGGCTCTGCCTGGTCGCACGGGAGATGAGAAGGTTATTGCCTGGACAACCAGACCCTTTATGTGGTTGTTTGTAAGTCAAGTTGGCTGGCATCGCAGGCTGCTACAAAAAAGTGCTGGTGATGTTGAGCTGCTCCTTCATCATGGATTCAGCCTCCGCAGCAAAGATCTCTGAAGGGTATCGTCAGCTAGCCAACATAAAAATAATATTCTCTGCCCAAATCTGTGATTCGCTCAGGAGACTAAAAGATTCGCTAAAAGGACCCTTACTGAGTGCATGCAGAGAATAAATTCATCTGCACATGATGATGATATGTAAATATCAAATGTAGGTCCTTCTGGTGAAAATCGATTAAATTAAACAGGTTGTTGTCTTTACTCTAATCTTAAACTGCCTGTAGGAATGGATGACTTCTGTCACATCACTGTAGATATATCATTGTCAGGGCTGGTGGATAATTCGTTATTATCATTTGTTGACTCAGTGGAACTGTATCATGATAATATGATCTACTGCTGAATTATAGATTATCAGAATAAGTTTCCTGTCAATCGACAAATCCGTTAAAGGGCCAGTGTGTAGCATTCGGGAGCTCTATGAGCAGAGATTGAATATAATATTCATAGCTATATGTTTTCATTCGTGTATAATCCCCTGAAATTCAGAATTGTTGTGTTGTCATCAGCTTAGATATGAGCCCTACATATCTACGCTGGGAGCGAGTCCTCTTTCCTGGTTTTATAATGTTCTTAACTCACCAGACTGTATTAGCTCTTCTATCATTTTCCTTTACCCACTTAGTCATTAGATCCACATCTCTGATGTTATCCATCAACAAATCGTATTATGCAAATATTTTGTGAAAGCACCAGTAGTATTCCTGGTATTACGTCAACGAGTCAGACTATTGTGATATCAATTTCTGAAGAATTACCTTCTTAATATGATGAGGCATTGGTGATGTGGTTATTGTAAATCGCTAAGGCCTGTTCACTGTATTCGTAGTTCGTAATAAATTACAATCTTTGACGTTGACGGCAGCACTCTTCACCGCTTTGAGCTGTAGCTTCATGCCATAACTCAGGTTTGAGAGGACATCTTGGAGTCTCTTCCTTAATGTCTTATCTCTCTTTATTAGCCTCCAGATCTTCTGGCCCCCCTCTGAGGCTGTACGAGTGCCTTGTCAGGCATCCGTTTTAGCTGCTTGTTGGACCAATTTGTGGCCAGCATTAGGCTTTCATTACAGGCCTCCTAGTGCACACACACCTTGTAAGATGGGACTTAATTAAGTTTATGCTTTCCCTGGCAGACCCATGAGCTGACAGCCTGCTTCTGCTGCCGATTGCTGATTTATGTTGAGTCCTCAAGGACAATCTGCTTCCTCTGCCACAGAGCAGGATGGGAAAACAAATGCTAGTTCATTGCCAGCTGTTTGGGGATCATCTCACCCAAATACTGTCTCAATATTCCATTTTTCATCATTTCTTCCGTCCTTTCTTTTTTTTTGCCCTCTAGCAAATGCAATTTATGTTTCTTGGATTGAGCGCAATCCATCAATAAATCAAACTTTATTTGAATAGCGCCTTTCTTACAGGTTAGTGCAAGACAAGCCAAAAATAAGACAACAGATACAAGAATAATTCAAATTTAACAATTTGGGACCGATGCAAGCAAGACAATAAAATATGAAAATAAAAAGAGAGAAAAGCATGAAATAAAAACTAGTATACAACTCAAGTTCAATAAAATAAGTGATTAATACACAGGTGCTGTATTCAATATGTGCAGTCATCGCTACATGAATGCTTTCAGCTTCTCCCTTCAGCCTGGAGGCCATCGAACATTTGAGACAGGAAACCCAGCCCGAGCTGATCTTTCATTCTTCGGTGTCAATATCTGGGAAAATAATGACTGCAATGCAACAAGCAGATGTGGTGCCGTTTTGATTGACAGGAAGTCGCACAAGGTGCCAAAAGGTTTGGTGTCTGTGGATCAGTTTGTGTTTCTTTCTCCAGCTTCAGACGATCAGTCCATATAATGTCTTTTAATGTTATGAGGATTTATTTGTCTGCTTTTGTGAACGTGCCGTCTGTGCTCCATACCTTTTTTGGCTTTGGCTTTTCCACAAGTGGACCTGCTTCTTGTTCATTATAAAGAAAAAAAGACATTTGTCTGCGCTGGGCTCCTCTTTGATGTGCACTTCCCTCGCTGTCAGCCACAAAAAATGAGATTCATCTGAGAAGCCGAGCAAGACAAATAAATCCAATAAGGTTTTGTCACTCACTCCGTGTCCTTCAGTGACATCCTCTCCTCTTCTTTACTCCCGCGTGCGCTCTCGCTCTCTCTTTGTGTTTCTCAATCTCTCGCCTTCCCTCTTCTCTTCATATCTGCTTTCTTTTTATATACACTCTTTGACACTCCCTAGTGAAGTAGCAGTTGTTTACCTTTTCAGATTTAAAAAAAAATGCCAGGCTTAACAAACAAATGTAGCCCTGCCACCTCGGGGAGACTTAAAAAGATCCTGACTGCTTAGCATTCTTGTGCGTCGTGGAAGGTGCTCATGCTTGTGCGGCGCGAAGCGCGAAAGAATGACAGACTCGCAAAGAGAAGGTCTGCCAGATGCCACATGCCTTGAAACAACAGCACATCCATCACCTGCCTTCCTGGCCTGTCTGCCGTGCCCAGGTTCTTGCTCTGACACCTGGCATGCTGGGAACTCCTCGCAGGTTGTTGTTGGGCCTCTTGTCACCGGGCACACGGTACAAAAGACGGCGGCTGGCTTCAGCTGCATCCGATTCCACTGCGACATGCTCATGGTATGTTCAAGCGTGACCTTGGCATCGGAGCAGAAACAAGGGATGCAGGGACGAACCGGTGGAAACATATCAATAAGGAGAAAGTTGGGTCCATGCCCAGAAGACTCTTTGTTCCTGTCACAGGGTTAGTTGTGCAACACGTTTTTTACACACACACACACACACACACCATAGGGACTCTGCAGGAGAGGGTAGAGTGCGACAGGTTACAAGTATCATTGGGCAAACTTTGAGCCCATCTGTGACTTAAACAGCTTTTTTTTTACACTAATTAGATGTGCTGATGAGAAAGCAGCTGGGGTAAGACTGGAACGAGTGGAGCTGCTGAGAGGTGAACTGAGAAGAGCTTGTTGTGCCTCACAGTGCACCAACACCCCTTGAACACATCTGCAGGAGTCTGGCTGGCTTATGTCCTCCCCCAGCGGAGATTTTCCTATAAACTAATTGGTTTTGATGCTGAGGCAATGTGTCAGAGCTGCTTTTTAGCCGTTAAGGCCCGGGTGTTTAGTTTAAACTTGGTGTTTAGTCTCGCTGAGGCTGCTGCTGGGCTCGAATACAAAGACACTGCACACATTATTGTTTGGAAAATCTTTTTTTTCCCCCCTCGGCCCACTCATTTGTGACTAACTGGTGTCATTTGTGAGTTGGGAATGACAATGAAAATGTTGCAACATTGTAATATACTTGCTGCTGAGTGAATAAGGTTCTTTCCGGAGTGCCTAAAATGAAAGCAGCACACTGATTGAACCAATCACACCTTAGTTTCCTTGGGAACATTTTTACAAAAAACAAAAAAAATCCATTACAACCATTTACATCTTACTTAAAATGTCGAAATGTTTTTTCACAAAAAAAAAACATAGCAATGTTGTGTACGAGTCAATAACTTGAGCCAAGACTCGATACCTCAAAGTGTTGTGCAATTGCTGCGAGCTTTGAAAAGCTGAGTGTAATGAGCCAAACAGGTGTTTTCTTTGACGTGAAATCACTGCAGCCTGTAACAATATCGGAAGTATAAATAATCTCAATTTGAATAGCAGAGAGGTTCTTCAAGCGCGTGTACACAGGAAAACCACATTGATTTTGTGATTAGCTGCGAGAGTGGAATGTGTGTTTAGCTTCCTCTCCGCCAGCTCATTGAGTATGCCAAATGCGCCTCCTTGTTTTTCTTTGCAACAGTAAGAAAAGTCCATGAAACGTACCAAGAGACATAACAGCCGCGGAATTCGGATCCTTAAGTCAGACTGAATGAATATGCAACAGGGGCTGCTGGGATGCAGCCTGCTGCCTGTCTGGCTAACAAGGCGGGCATCCCGCAGATTTCCTCTGAAAGACATATATCTGTTTTTCAATGGGCTGAGCTCTGAGCAGCAGGCGTATGTGCTGTCGCTCCCTGTTAGCCGTCTCCCTCACTTCCTCCTGCCTGCTTCTCTCATTCCTCCTCTTTACCGAATGCTGATGCTTGCACTTGCTTGTTCATGCACTCACTCCCACTCTCACTCACTCACCAGCAGCGTCGCTGAGTATGCATTGTGAGCTATTCTTTGGTGTCATAAGACAAGGATTATATTGCTGTTTACATGCGCTACTGAAGACCAACTGCAGGAGCACAATGAAAACCCTGGTTTAGAATGAATAGAATTGAAAAGGCCATCATACCAGTAGTTTCTTCATGTTTTTGCCCATTTACTGCAGAGCACACACTGAACATCACAGCAAACCATTTTGCAGACCATGACACCATGGTTTTGAAAGTGTTTTGCCCCGACATGCCTCACAGTCATTGGTTTCCATTAATGGAAATGATGTATTGTAGATGACTGTTGAAGCCTCCCAGTGATCATCAAGTCTGTATTCATTTTGGTCAACGTGATGTGGTTGTGTAGTTTAAGTGCGAGATGTAATAATAATAATGAAACATTTGTGTTCACAACAGAGAGGAAAAAAAAGGTGTATAAATAAAATAAAATAAAAAATAATGATGAAATAGAAATACTGTACATGTAATGCAACATGTTATGTAATACACCGTACTACACTGAGTTGCGTATTCTATTTTGGAGTACTCAAACAAAGTCTGTGAGTAGATTTTTATACTGTATCAAAATTGGTGGGAACCAATGGATGCCTGGAACATCTTGCAAAATCTTTTTATTGATTTTGCAAATACTTTAGACAGATGTAGAACAGGACTACCCCCAAAAGAGTTGGGGTATACAGGGTATTACATTCAGTTGCGAGTCTCTTGGAGGTAGTGTAACTGTGACAAACTGCCACTGAATACAGAAATTACAAATTCAGTATGGGGATTTTTCACTGAAGCAGGTCAGTACCGTGGTAACAGGTCCATCACCACCTTGGAGCATGTGGAAAAAGGTTGAAGGACCCCTTGATTTTTGATTCTTGAGTTGTAAAATACACAACAAGAAAAGACATCAACTCCGGCTCTCTGAAAATGTGAGACATTTTTCAGTATTTTCCAAAAAAAAAATACTAATCGACAATTAAATTGTTAATGAAAATAATTGTTAGCTGCAGCCTCAGAACTGCACAGCATGCATTTGAAAAAAAATATAAAAAATTTGTAGTCAACCAAAACCTCTGTGCGGTCCTTTAAGTGTTCAAATCTTCTTTCTTTCTCTCAACACTCTTTTATAACTTTGTAAAACTTAGAAATAACACTTAATTATTTTATACTACAATCTAACCTTGGATCAAATAAACTGAACAGATCATTAGTACGAGATGATCAGACCTTCGTATACCAAAGCTCTATTGCAGCCCTTCCTTCAGGCTACAGTGTGCAACATGATGCTTCTGTGACCTTTCTGCCCTTAATGTGCTAGTTGTCCAGACAGATAACAGTCATTCCACATCACTTACATCTGTTGCAGCGTTACTGAATCACGGCTGCGACGTGGAAAGGGCCAGGAAGAGGTCGCCGCTGTGTAATAATAAATGTTAGATATAGCTTTAATTGCCAGCATCAGTCAAGGCAGTATTAACCTGGTTAGAGGGAACAGTCGTAAAGCCCATTCCCGGGATTCTCTCATACACCAGCCAATGAGGACTCGGTCCCCCGGGTGCTCCGAGGAATGCTCTTTCTCAGCCGCAGGGCTTTTCTGCGTTGAGCACTCCAAGAGCTGTGTTATTGAAACCGCAATCGTCTTCCCTCTGAGTCATGTGGAAAAAAAAACACATACTGTAAGCCTGGCTTTCCATGTAAATCACTGAGGATTACATTTAAAGTGACACAGAGGGATGATCAATATGCCTGTGTTGTCCTCCTCCCGACCCTCAGACGAGGCTCTCGTAGGTTCATCTCGTCATATTCTCCGGGAAAAACACTGACCTACTTAAAGTTGACTCTGCATTCTCTCGCTCTGTCTGTGAGGAAGAAGGGGGATCTGGGGGTGGGCAACTGCAGAGCTCATCTCCCGTGCATTTGTGTTTCAAATGCAGTCTCGAATGTGTAACTGGCCCAATTTTTCTATGTGCACGCTCTGTGATGCCTCCAGATGAAATGGATCACGGTGAAACCAGATGCTGCTTTTTGCCTTCATACGGCACCTTCTTACTCGCAGTGAAAATCTGCGTATTTTTGCTTCACACGATTTGACCACACTCACTTTGAAAATGTGCCAAGAGAAGTTGTTCCTCTCTCAGAACCTGGAGACGATAGTCGATGTGATTCTCTCCGGTGGCGAACTGGAGCCAACTGATTTTGATCAATGCCGTCACTGCTTCATCACATGCGCCAGACGGGACGCCGCTGAATAGAAACGGCAGCAGGCAGGTGACAGGAGCACCCATTAGTCCCCCAATCCTCCCCGACTGTCGAGGCACGCCGCGACATGAGGGACAGCGCTGTCAATGGGGGAGCCAGATCATGTCGTAATAGAGAAGCTTTCACACACAAGAAAACCATGAAATATCACACAGCCTGACATGCAGCCTTTACATGCAGGGTTGAGGCGTCATCCATTATGATGCTGAATGTCCAACTTGGATGTAAGCTTGTAAGAAGGATCATGCAGACGAGTGAACACATTCAATCCATCAGTTTGAATCAGACTAGAATAAAACCTGTTCATATACACAGACATTCATCTCTACAGTACATCCTATTTATTATGGCAGATGGAGTGAGTCTCACTATCTCCATAGACATCTGCTATAGGGAGGAACTGTGTGCACTGTGTGAAATCCAACGCGCACACCCTTTGGCTGTGATGAATCAGACGTTGAAGAATGTGTTGGTCAATGCAGAGACAACAGGCTTTAACCCTGCCCTGCATCACAACCACCACAGGGACAGTGAGCCATCCATCTACATTATATCGCAAGCCGTTCTCACTCCCCATGCGTCAAATACTTGGTCAGTGCTCCTCGAACACCGACACCAACACCCGGAGGCGCTCGATAACGCGCGTGCGATGCACCGAACTCCAATGTCAACAGGCCCACGTCCCTATTACACAGAGCTACTGGTGATAGTCCACACATGGCAGGTGGATGGATGTAACAAACACAGGACTTTTTCAGCTAGAAGACCGCTGACCACGACCTAATGCAAAACTAAAAGTAAATATAACATTTCTTTTTACAGTCGTTAGCGTCTTTAGTCGCATGACTCGTTTGTCTCTCGCTAGTGACGTGAGTAGTTACTCGGTCATGTTAACGTCAAGTGAACATGACCACAGATTTTGATGGATTCTTATGCTCCGTGGTCACCAAAGTAAATATTGGACCCATTTTTCACAAGCCAGAAATCTTTAGAACATTCTGACATTTTTCAAACACAGACCTTAATCTGTCCCAGCAACACACTCTCCCTTGCTAACACATTTTTGTAAAGCTAAATATAGCTGTAAGCGTTGTAAATATCTAATATATAAACACATGATACAAATTTAAACCAATCTGCTTTCATCCATCCACACGACGTTCACAACAATTTCAAACTTTCAATTCCTGATGAGAGTTTTATTTTGAAAAGACACGCATGTAACAAGCGTTTATTGACTCGCCATCCCTGACTCGTCTAAAAACTGACGCTAGTGGGGTACGTAGAGCGTCATATAGTTAGAAGCTTAAGCACTGACCAGGCTGCGGTATTTGACACATTGAGGTGTTTTTATATTGCAACCACCATAACTGAGTGCTAAAGCCAGCAAGGGAAGGCCTTAAGCTGCACGTCCCCTAAAGATTGGCTCTCACTAAACGCCAGTTACAAGCAACAACGCTAATGATGTGTGCTAGTCCGGATTTTGGTGCACAACAGACTCCTCATTAAATGTGTATCGCTGAATCGCTCCAATACTTCCTCTAACGAAGAAAAAAAAACCAGAGGCCAAAACCATCGGGATACACACTGCTTCGTCTAGTGCAAGCAGCCGTGGTGGGCGGGGCCAGATACTTGTAATGTGGGAAAACCATGTCAAACAAAAATACATATCACAGCAGAGTATTTGTACATTAAAACAAGTCTGGAGGGGAACTTTAAATTCACTTTCCGCTTGTTACTTTAAGAAATACTATCAATAATGCAGCAGTAACAAATTATATCTTGTTATTATTATTATTATTAATGTTATTATAACCCTGGGATCTTGATGGGAAAGTAAAGTTAAATATTCTGTTGATTGACGTTATGAGCATGCCATTTGGGTTTTAAGATGAAGGAAAGAGTCGTTTTTTGAGCATCTTTTCATGGCTATGACATCCAGGTTTCTGAATCCTTCTTCAGGAAACTGTGGGTGGTCAGCGGCCCACCCTGACATCATCCACTAAGGCTGCTGCTGTCTCCACAGGGAACCCACACTTGACCATCACTTCTTTCCGGTCTGCTTTAGCCCACCGTACCTCATGTCTGGCATTGTCGGCTACACAGCCGCGAGTCAACATTATTCCACTGCTGTGAAGCTTTGTGTTTGGAGGTTGTTCTGGGCTTAGTCAACAGGAATGACCACTGGCCAGATGTCAGTTGACCTTAATCACTTTATGCAGCCATTGTCATTCCCTCTGGCGATGCTGCCAAAACAATAAAAGTGCACAGAGACCTGCAAATGTATGAATTTGCAGGGTTCATTGCTTGTTAGTTAAGAGGTGAATGTGAGAGGTGGCGTTTTAGTCAGCCATGACTACAAATAGACACCAGACATTTTGTTCCTGTCATTTCTCCATTTGTAGGAGACATTCAGCCAAAAAGTAATGGAGTCCCTGCGGAGACAGGCAGCCGATACGGCTCTCCTGTGAGTTGTACTGGACGGATAATGTCGCGGACCACTGCTTAGAGAAAGGGAGGAGGGGGATGAGAGGGTGGGGGTGGGGGAGTGAAAAGGAGATAGAGATAGGAGGAACTGAGAGGGTGCAGGAGGGTGGGACTGCAGGTAGCAATCACAAAATAGAAGAGTGCGGAGTAGCAGTGTCATAAACATAACTTACTGTACATTTACACACTCTTCCTCTCTCTTTTATTCGTCAAATACCACACAGTGCTCAGGTGTATTCAAGTAAAGTATTAAATTAAGCAGAGCTGTCGGTGTCACCTGCACAGGATGTGCTTATTAACCTTAATGTGCAAATACTTTTCTTTTTAATCAGTGACGAGGGGATTGTACGTGCAGAGTGAATTATTATATATATTTTTTTCAATTAAAAACCTACCCTAAATGAAAGAGCTCCGTCACGGCTAATGACGTTTTACATCACACGCTATATATACGTGCACCAGGGCTCATTTTGGTTTCCTGGGTCAAAGACAAATGTTCACTTTGAATTTCTCTTCTCTTCTTCTTCTTTTGATTCCCTGCTTCGTCAGTCATAAATAAGCCCTGAATTAATCACTAACGATTTTTTTCGAGTGTGAGGAAAAATTGTGGGTGACGGGCAAGCGAGAAAGCTTTGACGACTTGTTTTGCACCCTTATATGTGTGTTTGCGTGTTTGCGTGTTGCCGTGCGTTGTGTGGGTATATAGTTTGTGTGCACATTTATTAATCCCAGGAGAGGGCTTGCAGCGGCTGCATACCTCCCAGGCAGCACATAGAAATGGGGGCGGCATCTACGTACTTTTCCTCTGTTGTCAGATGTGAAAAACCTTGCTGTAGTGGCAGTTAGGGTGTCTGTCTTGTGTGTGTGTGCGAATTAGTAGGTCATGCATCCAGAGTGAGAAAATAATGGATTCACATTCAACTTAAGTCACAGAAAACGAGTTGGGATTCTATCCCCACTACGATAAATGTTTTTCAATTACAACAAAGAGCGAACTCGGCTCTCTCAGTGCAGCGTTGAGGTTGTGCTTGTATGCGGATGCATGCGGCTGTTTGCCTGTATCCTTCCATGTACATGTGGTGCTATTGTTTTCTTGTATATTCGGTGTATGAGTCTATTTCCTGACCAATGCTTGGCACTTGTTTTTCCCGGCTCAGATCCTCGCAGGGTGGAGGGAGGACAGGGTATGGAGCTCTGATTTGACAGGCTCCATTTTCCCATAAAACGAGTTGCTGGAAATCACAGATATACAGGCTGAGTAGAGGAGACATCACAGTAGGCATTACCTTTTAAGGCACTGTGGTGATGAGGACCGAAGCATACTGCAGCCTGTGTTCGAGAAAGAGAGAGAGAGAGAGAGAGAGAGATATATGTCTAATAAATAATAAATATTGCAGAATACTATGATCTCTCGTACTGCCTTATTAATATGCTGCCCCCAATGTTGTGATGTGTCTTCTTCTGATAAAGAGGCAGAACATTTCCTTTCTCTAACACATTTAAACTCTGAACTGTTCTGGTGGTTTAGCTTATTGCAGTTTTATAGCTATTTTACATTAAATAATTATGCAGATGTTAATGCTCGTAAGTCTTTGACACTAGCCAGCGTTCTCAGTCTTTTGCCTAGTTGGGCTAACATTTTAACATTTTCAACTCAGCCAAGTACAAGTCTCATTGAGATTAAAATCTATTTTTTTTAAGAAAGGCATTGTTAAGAAGGCAGCATAAAACTATTATACAGACATAAATGGCTAGGAAAACACTGCACAAGTATAAATAATATCCAGTTATGTTGCACTTATATGTAACCGGCATCTGAATGAATTAATAATGAATAAATAAACAAAAGCATTGGCCAAGGCCTGACTTTGATTGGGAATAATAAAAAGTAACTAAATAGATGAATGAAAAGTTTCTGTTGCACCTGTACACCATCCCTGCTGGGCCTCTCACAATGATTACTATATTAACTTATTGTACAATATATGGGCATGACCTTAAGCTTTCTCAAACTCTTAATCTCAATATTGTCAGTGATGTTTACCATCCAACATGATGCCAGAACAAACAGCCGGGTTTTCCCTACCATCATACGACTTTGGCATTGCACAATTTTGCCTACATTTTTATTTCATTTATTTAGGATATATATATTTTCACATTCCAGTTCTGAATATCTTAAAGAATGAAAAGTTCATTCACTCTTTTAAAGGGTGTACTTCAGAGGCATAAAATGGTCTAAAATGAAAACAATATATTTGATCGCAGTTATTCCTGCGACAATGTATTCTCCCAAAAAATCTGTTATCACAATAGTCCTACACCGAGCAGTGATGTCACGGTGCGCCCTGCAGTGCACTTCTACATCACTGCAAAAATGTGAGAACGTTAAAGCCCTGGGGGTTCAGAAAAAGATGAAGATTCTTTGCAGCTCTTTATTTGTTTTTGTCATGAGAGGGCGGGTTTTTGGTTTTTTAGTACCACAGTTAAGTAGGAACCATCCTACTGAAGGATTTACATACAGAAAATAACCAGTGGGCACGCCTGCATACATATAGTGATTGCCAGTCCTCAAATGAAGCGCTGTGCAGTATAACTACACCCAATGATAAATGGACTCCTTTAAAATGAACTGCACCCACTCTTTTCTTGAGCTGCCATCAAGGGTCAGCCCTCACTGTAGTACAAGACCACTTCACAGCTGGGTGTTGTCACCTCTGCAGCAGACCCGATGAAGCACACTCACATCATACTAAGGTGTGGTCGCAAGTCAGCCTGTGGAGTTGCTCTATTGCTCAATTTTAAAATCTTCCTTTAGACATGTGGCAAGAAAACATCCAAAATACACATTTAGGTGTTTATTTGACGACTTTAGATTCCTCCTGAATTCACCAAAAGTCCATTTCTTTCCCCTATTCAACTGTAGTGACTCCTTTTTAAGAGCTATGTTTGGGCTCCATACACTCATCCTCACCGAAGCTGTCGAGCTGCTCAGTTTAAGTCTTACTGAGAGAGACGGCTCTTAAGAGTTTGAAACTGCAGAGTAGCCTGACAGACATGATATTCTGTGATCGGCAGTGCGAGCCATCCAGCTGTGTACGAAGCCTAAATATTCTATAAGGGACTGAAACGAGTGTTAAACATGAGAACCACTGAGCTGAAATCCTCCATTTAGTTTTATGGCCAGGGAAAAGATTTTTATATTAAGACATTCTGAGGAAGCGGTCCATGTCTATATAGGAATACATTCACAGAGAAGAATGCCTCATTAAGGGAAGTAGTGGAGAGAGTACAAGCTTGGAAAATTGTCTCACATAGTGGTAATACACAGTTAAATAAGTTTTCTCTGTTAAAGTGGTTTGTAGTTTTTGAAAATGCCTTCAGGCACAGCTGTATATATCCTTAGATAATTCTTTGATTATGCAGTTATTTTGTCAAGTTCATCCAGCAGCAATTTCACCTTAACAAGCACCAGGGTGTGTGTGTTGACACTGATTGTGTGTGTGCAATACATGCTCACATTTTATTAATATGCAAAAGAGATATGACAAATAACTATTTGTGTTTTACTTTACTGTGTAGGCGGGGGTTTCATTTTAAATGCATCTAATAATTACGTGTGCATAGCAGTAGTGGAAAATCAGAGGACTTAAAAAGAAGAATGTGTGGGAGATGGCTAATAATGTCCTGTAGTGGAGTATAAAAGCTTGGCTCCTGTAGCGATGCTCTGGGATTGTTAAAGAAATGGAAATAAAACTCCCTCTGCTGCTGCAACTGCTGGTTAATGTTTCATAAATGTTTGTATTTTTCTTTTCACTGGATTTAGATATTGAGTTTTTCAGGTGCTTGTTTAACTGTTAAGCTGCCAAAGTATATGTTTAACCATATAAACATGTTATTCTTAATTGCACTTAATTTAATGCTGCTCATTTGTGGACATTTCCAGAAAAAAACACATATGCTTTGATACATTGAATTAGAAAAAGAGTAGAACGGATATTCCCATTGAAATCAATGTAACAGTATGGTCAAAATGGCAGCCGTTTTTACGTGTACCTTTGCCATTGTAACCATTGTAGCAGGCTAACTTCCGTATAAACTAAACCGATTTGTGACAAGTCGCAGACTCACTGAGGTGAAGTTTTGCCAGTAACAACTAAAACAAGAAGTGAAGTAGTAGCCTGATTACAATTTTTAAAACAACTTAATGCTTCATCCACACTCTCTTGTCACTGCGTATAAGCACATTGCTATTACCAGATGAGTGACGACTTTGTTTGGCTCATTTTCTGTAACCATTGCAGCATGAAATCTTGATGGAATTACCAGGCTAGTTCGATCACTGGCATTATCAGCTAGCTAGCTGACTAGCATACAACTGGCTAGTTAGCTATGGGTAGCTTGCTAATTCTGCCATGCTTTAATGCTACATTGGTTACAGCAAATGAGCCAAATAGCTGGCTGGTACCTCGCTAACTAGCCAACCATATGTCTCCGGAGCTGCGTCCGCTCACTATAAGGCCACACGGAAGTGTGTTGTCACCATAATTACTAACAACAATCGCAATTTTCTTTTGTAGGCTAAATGACCACGGAAAGCAGTTCAATGTTTGTACTCCTATTCTATTTCTATGGTTTATATATAGTTAAACAATGGTTAAATTCCAAGGATTTTTCAGACTGTACTATTGTTTGATCTGTTTTGTCTCCATTCCGTTAGTTTAGGCAAATGTGGTGTGTTATTGAGAAGAACTTTATATGCAGCTCTTTAAGTCTCCCCGAGTCCATTTAATTAGAATAAAATCACACTGTGTTATTGCTTCCCTTTGTTCAGGTTTGATTTTCTCTGAGTTATGATGAATGTTGTTTTGAGTGAGTCAATACCTCTGCAGTGAGCCAGATCAGACTGCTCTAGTAGAGATGTTTTGGGGGAGAAAAATATTTTCTCTCAGCTTTTAAACTATACTGGCCTCTGTGTTCTTAGGCAGACGAGGTTTAATTGATTAAGAGCTCAGTGTGCTCGACAGAAACTGACAGGCTACTTTAAAAGTTTAAGTTGCTTATGCTGAATTTGCATTGCTCTGTCTAGACAGACAAGTTTGTGCAACTTGCCAGAAGCCACAGCCATTTTTGTCGGAGTAGTAGTTATTTTGTCCACATAAAAAGAAAATGTCATGTGGAACGTGAAGGCCGTTTGTCCTAGCCCATTTCAGCCAGTATCACCCAGTTAACACCTTAGTTGGACTTAAAGGTCACCTCCCTTACAAATCTCTTCATACATATTCATCCCTGCTCCTCTTCGAGACTATGCAGAGCGAGAGCTTAAGCGTTTCTTTTATCCCCTCATTCCTCCCCCTCAACTAAAGGAAGCTAGCCTCTAGTTTGCAATCCTCCTTCTTCTGGGCTCTCATCTCGGCTCATCAGCCAGGCAGCTCCTCCGAGGAGGCTGAGTGAGCACCCTTGGATCGCAAAGTGCCTGTTTGGCCTTCAGGAAGAGCGAATTCATGAGGAAGACGAAGCTGAAAGTGGGCTGCTGAGCTAGCTGGCAAAGCGATCGGCTCTTCCTCTCCTCTCTCTGCCCTCAACACTACTTTAGCACCGGCAAACTATCCCCTAATTAGCAACTAATCTATTATGGATGAACCTCTAATGCATCTGTAGAAATAACTACATGAGCGTGCCTGCATGGGTGTTTGTTGGTTTCTGCGCAGAAACTCAATCATGCATGCACTGGTGGTTGCATGCCTGCATCCAGTGCACGTGTGCGCTATCATGTTTGCACACATGTCGTTCCCGAGCTGTTGGTTAACGCCGTCAGCGTTAGTATCTGGTGCTGCCCCGCTCATTAAAAGCACCCTGCACTCAAACCACAGGCAAGAACTGAACAGTAGTGGATAATCTCATGAAAAATGTAGGGGAGCAGCAGCCTTATCTCTCGGGCCCTGTGCTGGGGTGGTTTGTGTGCTGCTCCAACCCTTTGATGTAGTCCATTGATCTCCCCTTGCTGACATGTTCTCCAGGCCCACGACTGCACCAGCCAGAGGGGTGATTAGCCTTATTAGTGTAATGGAGGGGAGTAAAGAGCATTGGAGGTGGAGAGGGTGGAGGAGAGAGCGAAGGAGGAGAAGAGGGAAGGAGGCATGTTTGGCCTTTGCAGAAGATCAAGCTCCAGCCCATACGTTTCTTCGCTTGTAATCAACGGCAAGGGAGCGGGAGAGGAGGGGAGGAGGCCAGCTGCAGCAATAGCAGCCGCTGTGTGATTGCGCTGGGTTAAAGTGCAGCACTGCAGTCCTTTTGTTGTACTGCATGCTTCACTGCCGTGATTTATCGTCTGTCTCGGAGGATGAGTGCAACTGTAGAATGTAGAATTGTTTTTGACTTTCAAGGGGGGGGTCGAAGCATTTATTCAGAAAACTATGATAAACAATGGAGCACTGTGGGTTGTGGCTTCGCTGCCAGCTGGTGCTTCTGAGAGCAGCGTGCCAAAGCAGACATCATTTAATGTGAGGAGATAGGTCAGCAGCAGGAAACCACAAATGAATGACAGCGGAGCACCATGGGGGTTTGCGAGTGGACCTGTCGTGACGTCGGTGTTACATTGGCAGTGCTGTGTTCCGATAAAGCATGTGGAGAGGAATAAATGTCAGGATATACTCTATATTGCTCTGATGTTGTGTCACATATAAGCTGCTAACTGCCAATTAACGAAGAATATCTCAGATAAGCCTCTCTGAATGTGTGCTTTTCCCTCTCAAGCGAGAGCCCAGTTTGACCAATGTCATTTCCTCTGGGGCACGACAAGGCTGACCACTCCTTTCTAATGACTTTCCCATCATTCACTATGTACTCAGTAGAGGTGATTTACTGCCATGCATTACACTGGCAATCCCGCTAGAGTAGCTGGTCTTAGTGAATTCCATTAATGTGCTTTGGTGACAGTGAGGAAGCTGAGCGGTTCAATGGCCCTGCTTTTCAGGCGCTGCACTATCACATGGAGACGATCTGCCTCGCAGTGGAGACGGCGGCGAGAGAGAGAAGGTCATGGAGGGGAGGAGCGAGGCTTTGAGGGAAAGAGGGAGGGGGGGGTTGTTTGCGGTCATGGTGAGAGTCAACAGTCTGGAGGGGATGGGGGTGGGAGGATGCCGAACTTTGACAGACAACCGACGAGGAGCCGTGTCGTCCTTTACTCCTTTCCTCTGCCGTCATCTCCTTCTTCTTCCGCCGCCATGTTTTTTTGGCAACTGCTTGAGGCTTGTGTGCCGTGTCCTACGAACGGACATGGTTGTGCCACAGTGCCAAAAGGAGGGGTGCATCGGGCAACAGAGGGACACAGCTCATGTCTGTAAGAGTAAAGTAGCCTGTCGCTCACGCATTCAGCTTCCTCACCAAAGTCAGCCTCGATCAACACGAACCTGACACCTCCGTCCAAACATTTGAATCGTTGCACTAGTGTGAAAAAAGCCATCACTTCTGGTAACGTCAACGCTTGTGATTAGTAAGCGGGCGAAACATTGTCGTGACTTTTCTTTTGTAATCATATTTTCAATGTTTTTCTGCTTGAATAAGACCACTTTCATTAATGGAAGCAGGCATGTTGACGCGCATTTAAAAGCAACCTGTGGAGTTTTTGACCCCTAGTTGAGTTGTATTGATGAGCAGGTCCCCATTTTGTTTGTGTCTTGCTCTTAATTCACATTCCTGCCATTCTTGTTTCAAAATATTTTAAGTAAGCACATTTAACACATGCCATAATACAAGGGCATGCAGGAAGTAGTGTAAACATAAGTTCTTCACATGAAAAACTCTTCACACTACCGTGACATCTTCTCAATGTATAA
This sequence comes from Pholis gunnellus, assembly GCF_910591455.1. NCBI lineage: Eukaryota > Metazoa > Chordata > Actinopteri > Perciformes > Pholidae > Pholis > Pholis gunnellus. The sequence goes on along the minus strand of NC_136529.1, from coordinate 6,931,059 downwards.
TTACAGTAAACACAACAGACTCTAACCTACTGACATGTCTATTTTTTTTCATTTACATTTTACCACATCAGAGAGAATCAACGTTCCATTGAGATTTTTAAATCTTTCAGGTCAATAACAGCTCTGATCTGAGTCATTTGTTTTTTCAGTTACATATTTGCATGTTTGCCTTTCAAGGTCTTGGAACTGTTCAGTTTTGGGACCACAAAGAGATTTTTTCTCTCTGTTAGCACTCGTTTGGCTCGCTATCTTCCAAAATGACACTTTCTGACACCAACATTTTTCGGCTGCGACACAGGCGACTCTGCAATGGCCCATTTCTGTGGTCTAGAAGTTGGGAGGCGTTCCAACCAACCCGTTTTCACTCCCAACTCGTCAAATACAGATGCTCGGTCAGTGCCCCTTTGGGGTCTGATACCGACGTACCGAGGCACCCAATAACTTGGTAATAGCAACTGACGTAGTATAAAGAGCAAGAAAGTCTGTGTTGGGTGGGGTGGAAGAGGAGTTTGAATGGGTCAAACAAACAGGACTTTCACCACCAAGGAGACCGCTGCTTGTGTCACATGTGAAACCACTTATTTATTATATTATTTTTTTTAATGTAACTTACATACTGAACTAACACCACTTATGTCAGTAATGTAACCAGCGTACTTATTGTATGGAACTAACATACTTTCATTAACCCAAACCACAATCTTTTCCAAAACCTAACCATGTACTTTTGTTTCCTAAACCACAGTGACCCTAACAACTTACTAAACCAAGGTGGGAAGTGTATTTTGAAAACAAGCTATGCATGTAACTATAGCTGAAACTGTCATTTCAAACCTGGCGCTTAAGTGCTTCCAAGAGCATACGTAGCTCACATGTGACGAGTTGGTCGTGAGAACGTGGTGTTTCAACTCATTGGAAAAGCACCTCACACAAACCAGCAGATTACTTTTGGTGCTCCTTTTAACACGTTCAGAAATTCTAAAAATGCATTTTTCCCCACATACTAATGATTCACACTGTAACACAATAGCCGGCACACGCACCATTCAGAGAGAACATCTGCTGCACAGACATGCATATGATCACCAGTTTGATGAAATGTAATTTCAAATGTAATGTTAAAACACATAATATACCCAAGCCAAAACATTATGATCAACCCGTTCTATCTGCTTCATACGCTCGTGTTCAAAGCCTGTTTTTCTCACTCTTGTCAGTTTCTGTTGCTGCCTCTTCCTCACAACCACACATTCACAGATGATGACACAGTGTGAGAATAAACAAGTCTTCTTCTCTCAGTTGTTTTCACTCTTTCTCTCTGCCCAGTCATTTCCCCCCATAAACACACACACACGCGCACAAACACATCTTGCTCACCCATGTTCCTTTATGGCCAATAGACCGTGAAGAGAGACCTTTTTTTTAATGAACACAGTAAACACTAACAGGACGACAATCTGTCTCTGCTGGGGACCTTTTGTTTTTCCAGCAGGTTGTCAGTCCTCTTGCTGCATCACACCTCAATAATCTCGGGTCAATTGCTTTGACCACAGCACCTGCTGGCTTGCGAGATTGCCTGCTATCATTTTAATGGATCGCTACTCTAGATACACCTTAATTATGCCTCGCTCCTGACACATTGCACAGAATGTCAGTCTTTTTAAATGGCTAAGGTGCAAGACAAGCAGGAATTTGAAGAGGGGGCCTCGTTCTTTCTTTTCTTCTTCAAATAGGCGTATGACCGACAGCGCGGGGAGTAAATATTTGCTACACCATGACATCTTGTTTCTTCTCCCGCAGCTATATTCTCAGGGCGTCCGAGCTCTTGCTGTGGCAAGATGACAAGCGGTGTCATGGCCCCGCAGCAGGCCATGATGTACACACACACACTCACACGCTCATGAGCACATGCAAAGGCCACATGTTAAAAAAGCTACTCTTCATGCGTACGCAAGAAGCATAACTTTGCGGTGGAATTGCACAAGCACGGATGAACACACACAGCGACTGACCCAAATCTTTCTGTGTGTGTGTGTGTGTGTGTGTGACTCCTCAGCCCCCGAGCTGTGGACCAGCATCACACACCAGCATTCCAATACCACACACCCGCAAGTATCTTTGACACACATCGGGCACCGTGGCAACCCTATCTGTCTGGCAGCATCAGCACCACAAGTGGGCGAAAACACGGGTGGTCTTTTGCTCTGAACTCGACTGGTCTGTTCCTCCTCCCACTTCCCACTTGTCCCTGCTGCAAGAGTGCCGGTAGACCCCGGTGTAGAGTGTAGACTGTCTCCACTCAGGAACACTGACTCATTTGTTTTTATTGTACGATAGTCTGTGTTTGTTGTTGGAACCACTGCAGGGGAGCACAAGAGCCAATAATCTGTTTCATTCATAAGCTTGATAAATACACAGGAATAAGCTCTCGATATTTGATTTAGACAGCACTTCCATTGTGTTCAATCTACCGCTTTCCTCTTCAGTTTTATATTTACAAGGGGTTTTACTGCATGGACGTTTTTAAACGCTGCACCATCAATGCTAAGTCAACTGTAAAAAAAGAAAGAAGACCGAGACGTGGTTTATGAGACACGGTGAGTAATGAATCCTGAAGCCATTTACATGCTGTCAGGTGGTGAACAGAACGGGCCGAGTGGAGGAGCTCCGAAGCGTCTCCGAGGAAATTTACTGTTGCAACATCGAAGACGAAACACTGAAGGGCCAGGATGTCTTGATAACAGCCGACAACGCTTGAGAACCATTCAGTTGTGGCCCAGCGACAGCAATAATTCCCCGTCTTTGACGAGGTTACGTGTTTGTGGCGGTGCTGAATAATGAGCGAACGATGCCAAAGTTGGTTTTTTTTGTGTGGAGAGGATGAGTTGACATGAGGGAACAGTCTGTGTTGTGGTGATATGCTCTCATATCGTATTCTGCCTGCATGAACGGCTGTCATCCAAGGCAGATCAGGAAGACTAATTCAAAGGGCTTATGCATGCTTAACAGCACTCTCCTTGGTTTTAGCAGTTTATTTACACACTGTATCTGTGTGCATAAAAGGCTTCTTTTTATTTTTTCGAGCCGACCTTCAGGCTGGAACTGGGGGACTGTTTTTGACAAAATGGTTCTCTTCAAGGCTTTATTTTTCTTTCAGGATATTAAATTTAATGGGAATTAGGATGAAAAAAGGAAAGTCGCGTTTTAAGTGTATAAATTTGGGCTCTTTATCGAAAGCAATGAGTGATCTGGTTATGTTAAGTTGAGCAGGACCTCAAGGACACTTGTATCAAACACAATGTCCACGTTGGAAATCAAAATTGTGCCTATATTTATGAGCTGGTCCCAGCTGAATACTTTTGAACCGGAGCCACGACTTCACTAATGCAGTAAGTCAAACTGATTTATTTAGTTAAATAAAGAATGTGAAGAGCATACTGAGTAGCATCCTGCCTCTGCTGGCTTATTAACACAACATGCTGCCTCCTCAGTAGCTCTCCAAGATGCAAATAACACCCTCCTCCACCTTGGTTGCTCAGTGCTCGCTAAGCTAAAACAAGAAAACTCTGCATTACTTGTCACCCTAATCCTGTTTTTCCAGTATGACTTTCACTTTGGTCTGAGCCTTGTGTGCTTGAAGTTTTGCCTGGCTGGGCTTGAGACTTCCTGAGTTGCCATCCCGTCCTCTTCTCTGCGCACTGAAACATGTCCGGTAAAAATGATCCAACTGAAATGAACAGTTGAGATTTGAGTTTGATTCAAATATCCTCTCAATGACTGTGTAACCTTGAATATGTGTTGAATATGCCTGTGAAGCCGTCACAGTGAGTATGATGGATTCTGAAGGTGTGAATTAGACTTTTAAAAGTGACGCTACACACAGGAAGTGATCAATGAGCCCACACATGCAACACCCCAGGGACAATCAGCTCCTTAATTGTGGGGAGGGAGAGCTGCGCTGGCATGCTAAAACCAGAGTGGTGTTGATTGCGCAATACGCCGCATGCAATCATGTAACACAGATATCATTATCTTGGTGTGTTAAAATGAATTAAAACCAACAAAATTCATTATGGTCCCGTTTAAGGTGGCTAAATAACTCACGATCCTGAATGTAATCTCTTCCTGAGCTGTCCTCACTCCGCTGTGACCCTCGTAGACCTCCTAATTCATGTGTAGGCCTCCACTTATCGTTTCCCTTGAAATTGAAAGAAGCTCCGCTGGACGGCAGAGAGAAGGGGGAGGGGCTGTGGCCGGAGAGTGCCCTGGCATGGGAGGACTGCGGCCTCGATTTGGCAGCGTCGTCGTTGAGCCGCGTCCCTCTGATCCCGTCTCTCTCTAATTCTGTCTTTCCCACGACAGAGAGCACCCAGCCCCGGTCTCCCATCCATTATGCATGGATGAGCTTTATTGCATTATGTTTTTTTAGGCTAACACACTTAGCAAGCTTGTAGCATGCACAACCCTTCCCCACCAATGCGGTGAATAATTCAAGGCCAGGGCATTAGGCTCGGAATAGAGGAGCTTAATCAAAGGCTACAGCTTTCAGTGTGGCTCAGCGCTCCCCCCCATTGGCAGTTGTAACCTTGAGCTTGGCGCAACGCAGATTTTAAATAGGAAGTCGAAATATCCGTCCAGAGGCTGACTTTGGAGGGCTGCGTAAGCTTTGAGAGACTCTTTTGAGATTGCAACGCAATTCAGAAATGTTACATTCAGCAAACCGCCGTAGCTTTCATTGTGAGAACGCCTTGTAGGCTGCCGAACGAGCTGCTGCTGAAGCTGCTGTGACGGTAATTCAGCTCAGCTCTACCTTCTTTCTATTTCAACTTTAATCCGCAAATTCGGATTCATGCTGCCTCTTTTCGAGGATCATTTGCCTATAAGCACTCTGTAGGTCCATTTATTTATTTATTGATTTCATTTCATCTCTTTTATTTGGTCCCCAGCGGGGGACATTTGGTTGTTACACAGATATGTACAGATAAGTGTAGAAAGTTACAGAAATAGAAGAGGTGCATCCATTTCTAATGTTATCAGCCGGTCATCAGTGCTTCAGATTGGTCAACCGCACCTATCATGTTGTGAAAAAGAAACTTTATGTTGTGGATCGAAACCAACTGGTTTGGTTTAAGCTTAACTTACGTAACTTTACGTTCATGTTATGTAGCAAAACTATTGTAAAATAAGTCAATGTTGACCTGGCTTCACACAAGACAAGAGCAGTGGTCACTTGTGTGAAAGTCCAGTGTTTGTTTTTGCTCATTAATTGCCGCCATCTGCTAAATTCTGAATCCTGCTATTTCGAAGCTACAAGATAAGAGAAACCTTTCGTACGGAAGTTGCCTTTGTTGGGTAGGTTTAGGCATGATCGTGAGATTGGTTGGCGTTAGGGTAAGAATATCAAGGTAAGACATTCAGAGGCCGAGTAGAGTGGGTCAAGTCTTCACAATCCCCCCGACCGATACCTGATGCAGATTCTTGCTGCTCCTTATACTGTTCTCCTATGGTCATTTTAAGGCCAGGTGGGCGTCGTCTTCTTGCATTTGTATCGATGGTCAACCGTGTAAATAGATGATAAGGGCCTTTGGAGACAAAATGACATGGTAAAGCCACATGGGGTGTTCTCAATAGCAGCAGAGTAGACATGTCTATATGTTAACAGTACATCAGACTATGATATAACTTCTAGGTTGGGGAACATAATGTTGCTGTGAGATGAAAAACAAAATGTCAGCTTTTCAGGAATTTCGAAGAACTGCCTTGTTTTCACATTGTAAAGCATTTATTTTTGGGGTTTACAAGAATGTTTCTACGAGCTCTCGGTAAATCCCCAAGTCAAGTCAAAATATTCACCAAAATACAAAACTGCATTTGGGATACATTTTTCAGGACAGCAGATGTAAACCCTTCTCGCCTGTCATGCGTCTGTCCCAGTCTGATCCTCGCCACTGATTTATACACAGGCTGCATCCGAGGAGCATATAGGCAGCAGCACTTTGCCACAAGTTGACACAGCAGACCACGACACTCACTGCTGGCAGCTCAACTGGTCCATTTAGGATTGAAGTTAAGTTAAGGACGAAATGCTTATATTTACTTCATGCCTTCACCCCACACCCCTTTATAAACTGAAACTAATCTATCTTCATATATTTTGATTTAGTTTTAGCTTTTTTCAACCATTTTCCCCCTTCTGTATCTTGTTCTCCAACCTTTCCCTCGATTTTGCCTCCCTCTATCCATCTCCATCTGTCTGTCTCGCTGTCTTTCTCCTCTCTGTATCTCCCTCTCTCTGTCTTCCTCTCTCCATTTATTTCCTTTCCCTCTGTCTTCCTCTGTCTTCCTCTCTCTCTCTCTCTCTCTCTCTCTCTCTCTCTCTCTCTCTCTCTCTCTCTCTCTCTCTCTCTCTCTCTCTCTCTCTCGCTCCCCCCTGTAAAACGCATCCAGGCTTCCCTCTGGGGCTAATCCTGTTGGAAACGTTTCAGGGAAAGCGGATTATCTGTCGGAGCGGCATGATTTTTGGAGAAAGTTCACTCACACTTGATTAAATTAATCATTGTCCTCTAAAACCCCCTACGGTCTTTCCTTGTGGATATTGGCAGAGATAAATAAGCGTCCTCAAACAGCATAATTCAGCTCTAATTGATTTGGGGGTGGCGTGCTCTCTCTTTAGGTAGAGGGGTGGCCCGCGTGGTCGGTGCGGTGCTGTTGAACCATGGCGAGTGGGTGGCAGAGCTGTCTACAGACTATTGGCAAAGCTTTTGTCGACACAGAGACTATTTTAATCTGGCAGTTTGCAGGTCGACACAAAATCTTTGACAGCTTGATTTATCCGCGCTTTTTTATTTAAACTCAACATTGCATTTGCTTGAAGGTAGCCCCAGTGTGCTTTTGTTGGAGCTAGACAGAGGCTAATGTCTGATTTGGTCTATGCTTTCAGGATTTATACGGAGGTGTCAGCATACGTCATGCTGCCACCGCAGAATACATTAGAGGGAGGTATTAGTTACATTACAGTGTATGAATACGTGTGTGTGTGTGGGGGGGGGGGGGGGGGGGGGGGCAGCAGGCAATTGTTGGTTTGTTGTTTATAGCCCATGAAGAGCGATGTGGTCAACGGAGCTTTGCAGGTGGATAGGATACACCACAACCTTGAAATGACGCTAAACTTTCTTTGCACTTCCGTGCCTACAGCGAGTCCTCCCACCCTCCTATCTCTCTCTCTCTCTCTCTCTCTCTCTCTCTCTCTCTCGCTCTCGCTCTCGCTCTCGCTCTCTCACACACACTCTTTCAAACCAATGCCAGCCTTCCAAAGGAAAGCCTTCCAAGGCTCCATTTAACAAGAATATCCCCTCATTACACAACGGCAAAAACCTTAAAAGTTACCATCCACTAAGTGGTTTCATTTAAGGCAATGAAAAATTCCCTTTCAAAGGAAATAATTACAGCTGGTTCTTCAGGGGGGCATGTAGCCATCAGTGTTTATGGAGGATAATTACTATGCAGAGCAATTACTCTACTACAACAATTGGTAGCTTTACCCCACATGAGTATGGGGATTAGAGCTGTGATCATCCTGGGTGTCGAGCGCTCGTCTGGATGTGATTATTGGAAAGGTCCAAGGTTTGGAATAAATCAAGAGTGGGGATTTTCTGTCTGCCCTTTGTGTACCACAGCTACTGTAGAAAGAGGAAGGTGTGTGTGTGTGTGTGTGTGTGTGTGTGTGTGTGTGTTGACACTGCGAGGGATGCCGCTGTGAATTCTCATTTGAAATATATTGGTATTTTAGTATCATTCTTATGATGAATATTTGTCCAGTTAAGTCACAAATCTGTCATATATTGTTGTAACATTTTTTATTTCAAATTGAATTGAATTAGATTGAAGTATTATTGTCTTCAGGTTGAGTTTATTATTAGGAGTGTTATATGCTGTTTGTATCGCGTCAGTGTAAAGATTATAGTATATTTCTTGGACCTCAAGTGGTGATTGTTCCCAAGGTAACAGCCAAATCCAAATATACAAAGGTCCATGAGAAAAGCAATGGAATGCAATAGAAGAGGGGTCATGTGGTTTCACATGACGACACGGCTGTTTGCAATGCGTGTGAACGTGTGTGCCACATTTGTCCCGCATCCCTGCTTCAGTGCATGGTTGCTGTCTGAGAAATGGCAGCCCCCAACAACATCCTCACTCCGCGTCTCCCTGGAGATCCATCACGTTACATCATGATCCACTTGCTCAGCAGACATCCTGCCTGAGATGCCTTACCTCAGGTCGGGATAACATAGTCTGTCTGTTACGTAATTTGTCTGCAGGAAAGACGTGGTCTCTTTTTCTTTCTTTTTTTTCTCCTCGTCTCCCTGCTGCTTTCTGCTGGACGTGCACGTACCTGAGGTTGTCTTGTCTTCCACGATCAGTGTACGTGTTGTTGTTGAGTTTGCTGTGGACTGCGGAGCAGGAATTCAGGCTGCAATGGATTTGCATGCTTTTTGAACTGGGCCAAGTTGCAAATGGGGGAGAAAAAATAGATTTGTCTGTCTTGTGCAATGACACTGGTTTAGAGAGGTTATGAAAACGCATTGTTTCTACTTCACACACCGCTGCTGCGTGTCGCCACATTTGTGGTTTGTTCAGGGATTGCGTGTACATGTCTATGTTCAAATGTGTGTATATATATATATATGGTTTCATATATAAGCGATAAGCAGATATATCAGCAGGAGTGATAGCGGTTAGTCGATAAATGAAATAGTTGATCAACAGGAAATTATCAACAATTTCAATAATGAATTAATCATTTAAATATTTTTTTCAGTCGTTGGTTCCAGCTGCTCTTCTTTACTTCAATTGTTGTAAATTCATTTTGGACAAACAAGCATAAAGACACATGAAGAGAAATAATCAATGAAGCACGAATGACAGTATTGATGTTGGCTGTGTTGACATCAGCTGCCACAAGTTTCAGTGCAGTGAAATGGCGTAGTAAATATTTCATGGGCAACAATTTTGGGATATTTCATTTCTATATTTCAAAGTTTACGATTCAATATTCCCTATGCTCTAATATTTACTGTTACTGTCACGATAATAAAGTTCATGGATGCGCTGTGAAACACTGTGAAACAACAACTCTTTTAGGCTTTACTCCAAATGTGAGGACTCCTTGCCCAAAAAAAAGCTTATTTATGATGTGTGCATTTAGAGCTTGTTCATGCTCGTGTAGAGTCTCTCCCCCTTTTGTGGTGAACGACCTATGCAAGGTTAGTAACAGGTCACGCCACATACCTGAGCCAGGTTGTCATGCGGGTCGTCATGGGGACTGTCGACCTCCCCGGGCCACCACTAACAGCCTCTCCTCTCTGGCCCTCCTCGCGTGTTGTTGCCTCCTCTTCTGTTCAACTCCAGGGTGTGCTGACTCATGCTCCCTTCTGTCCTGACAGCATGTATGTGTGTGTGTGCGTGTGTGTCAGAGAGCTAACTTTCCCCAAAGCCATGTCAAAGCTTACCCTCCATGCTTGTCTCTCCATTGACTTCTCGCCTAGTAATTGTCAACACAACTGGCAGAAATCCCTCGGCCTCTGCAGCAGTGAGTTGAGGGTCAGCCCCAGAACCTATAGACAGCAGGCATCACACCAGACCTACTAGGACGATAACTGGATTCCTGAGAACTTTGATCCTTTTCTCTCTTTTTCTCGCTTTGCTTAGTATCCATGCAAAGGGTAGTTGATTAAAAACAAGTCTCAAGGGTTAGTTTACCCAGATTACGAAAAAAACCATATTTGCTAACTTACCTCTGGAGATGTCGAGCTATGCGGATGGTTTTGGTTGTATGTGTGTGTGTGTGTGTGTGTGTTCCGATGAGAGTCGATTCATTGTTTGAGTCATTTCTTAAAGCTGCTCCTCCAATGTGATTAGTTGCTGCTTTCATCAGTCATATGTAATGGTTAAGCGAATATATTTGAGTTTAAGATTGTTGGTCGGACATAATAAGCAGTCTGAAAACGTCTTTATCAGCTTTGGAAAAATGTGATGGACGATTTTCACCTTTTTTTTAAAGTATTTTATAAGCAGAAGGATGAATTGTCAAGAAAATATTCAGCAGATGAATTGATAATGAAAATCTGCTGCTAACTGACATTAAAGGTGATTATAATTTTATGGAAGATCTTTTTTTACTCAGGATATTCCACAAACCCCACATCAACAATTTAATGGGGTTTTTATTAAGGAGAAAGTAGTTCTGAAAACTGCCCTCAGCAAGATCTTTTGATTATCCAGACAAAATGTAAAAAAAAAAAAAACAACGCTCTGAAAACACATTGAATTGTAAAAACAATGCACTGTCAGGAAGCTTAAAAATGTGCACTCTTTGAGCTGACTATCACTTTAAAGTGTCTGTGCCGGTTTTATCCCCGAGGTTCAGAACAAATAAACCAACACTATGCTTTTTTCAATATCTTTCCTTGAGAAATATGAAGATGTTTTTTTTCCTACAATACAAAACCATTTTTTTTGTTTTTTTCGTTCAACAAAGTAGAAAAGTTCTCTAAAGTTAAATGTGGTTCAACCTAAAGAAGCCACACAAAAACTTTGCCCAGAAACTTTCACAGTTGATACTTTTTGCTGAGGACAATACCAACAAAACATTGAGGTTTGCTACTGAAACCAAAGCTTAACTCATATTACCTCTGCAAAGGGAATACAGTCAAACAATGACCCTACCTGGGTGCGTACGTACATGAATACATACATTATATGCGAGCAACATTTCTTTCAAGGGCCCGAGAAAGTTTGGCGCTCCCAGCTGTCTGGCCACCAACAGAGAGCCTCCATCCCTCAGCACCCAAACCCTGCAATCCCTCAAACTCCCTTCAGCCTTTTTGCCAATTAGGAGTGCAGCACATTCAGTTTCCCGGCTGCAAAACGGCAGCTATAGCCAATGTGGCCTCATGATAGAGGTGAGCGGTTAATTCCCTGACTGCAGACACACACACACACACACACACACACACCTCCACAGTCTAATCAGCAGGGGCTGATGTCACCTGTGACGAAGTCTCTCCGCCACTGTTGCGCTCTGCCTGTGTAACATCCTGGCGTGATGCCGATTGCCGACACATCGTTCATCCGTTCACAGTGTGCGGGGTGGTCGATTTCTGTGACAAATGCATCACCAAGATCTCATACATGAGGCAGGCAATGACTCAAAGGCGTAATGGCAGTTTGCAACATAAAGCAACATGGGCTGGCGTGTAGCTGTGTTCCACTTTAGTTATTTTCCCCGTGTCGGAGCCGATGTAATCTGGGTGTTCTGTCATAAACACCGTGGGGATGTATTCCGTGCCGTCGTCTTTCTGACTTGCATTGTTATAAATGGCTCTCTGGGTCCTCTCAGTCAGCAGGATTAGAGCCCAGGATTAAGATTCTGCACGGTGAGCGAGTGGGTGTGCAGTGAGCGAAGGAGAGTTATTGGAATTGCCATCATTATCCTCCAGATACCTCATCATGAACTCCTCACCTCAGTGCTCCCTCAGCCGCACATTACGTTGCATTTGCTGAATGCCCACAGCTGCAGAACATTAAATGTACAGATGTTCAAGAAGTTTCACGAACATTTGTTTTTCTTACTCCTCCTCTTCTGTGTTATTTAAAGTTTTATGTTAAGCAAAGTCTTGGCTTTAATTTGCATGATTATCCACGGGATGATGACGGTTCCTTGTATATTGGATGGGCACACCCTGCAATACTGCAATCAAATCAGCATAACAAAACATCTCATGGATAGCACTTAGTGTGTGTTGCACTGGTTTTTAACCAGAGCACAAACAGTAGATATCCTATTTTTGATTTTGGTCAGTAAAACATTTAAGAATATTGGATTTAACAAAATATCATCATCAGTTAGATCTTCGAATGCAGTTAACATTTAACATACTCTGAAATGAGGGATGAAAAAGTGGATTTGCCCTTAAGGTGAGACATTAAACTCACAGATATCACCTTTAAACTTCCCCAGTTGATTACTTACATTAAGACATGTTTTCTGTGTTACAAGTTTTCTTTAACAAAAATCAGTTTAAATATGCATTAGAGGCATTATCTTATTAAATATGTTCTAATTTGCATACATTTTCCAGAACAGAAATGTGAACACTGGATAAAGCCAGGTTCAAAATTCTCGTGTCATTCATATTAGAGTCCAGGGGTTTTACTAAGGGGGATTTCTATATCTCTTTTTATCACTCAATAAATCCAAAAATACTGTCAACAGCCATAAAAAACAATCCATCTTTGAGAATAAGTTGCTACTGTATATAAATCAGGCTCTGAGTGATATAGGAACAATCCCCTCTGTAAAATCTTTCAGAATACAGATCAGGATGAAATTTGAAGGTTTGGTGGATGTAAGAGCGAAGTGAAGATTTCTAGCTCAGAGTCTGAGAGAAAACTCATTTTGAGGAAACAGCCTTACAGGATATGTATTGCAAATTCCCATTTTGAAGGAACTTACAAGTGAATAACTGAACTGAAAACTAATAGATATCACTATGAAACTTTCCCAGTTGATTTCTCAAATAAGGGCAAGCATTTTTTGAATTACATGCTTTCTGAAATGTTATTTTTAGATATGCAAATGAGGGATTATCTAATGCTAATTTGTAGGGAATTTAGGACAAATCTACAGACACAAATATACAAAATGTTGTGAAATAAATAACTAAATACGTATTTTGGATGTTTTCTTTCTACTAGTCTGAATAAAGACGACTATGAAAGCAAAATAGTGTTAAAGTGTAGTATAGTGTCGTGTAATAATGTTTTTGCCTTAACTTCTTCGAAACCACTAAACTGTCGAAATCACAAATACATGCATATGTGTTGTAGCTGATATAATCACTGTCAAGGACTGTTGGATAACACGCTGTGTGTAAGAGGTGAAACGCACGTGTGTGTCGTGCTCTCTCAGCAGAATGCACTTTCATAAGATGCCCTGTTGCCCCCAGGATGCTCTTTGCTCACTCGACAATGAAATGCATGGTCGATGCAGCCGATGCACTGGCATTTCAGGCGGAGCAGATATTACGACCTTCCCCTTTGACAGGAAGCAGCGGTGATAAAAGAGAGAGTGGTCGAAGAGTCCTGGCCTGGAGAGTAGAATTAGGCGGTGAGCTGCACCTTTTGTTCCCCGCCGAGTCTTTGAATGACCACAAACGCATCGAGATTGACTTCTCCTTCCGTCCAGACCTCGGGAAGTTACTTTTAATGATAGCATAGAGTAATGATCTACACAATACTATAAAGTGCTGAGTGACACACACACACACACATCCTCACTCTCTCTGATCTGGCACACACACACACACACACACACACACACACACACACACACACACACACACACACACACACACACACACACACACACACACACACACGTCTTGCTCTCTTTCCCTTTCTTCCTCTGCAAAATCTGGCGAAGCGGCTGCTGTCTGAACAACAACGAGGCTTGCACATCTCATCACCACAGCAACAATTACGCTTCTATTTCAAGCGTATCTTTGTTTGGGTGTGTGTGTGGTTGAATTAATAAAAATGAACCTTCTATCTGTCTGTCAGTCAGTCACTTAAACACCTCACACAGAGAGAGAGAGAGAGGAACAGCGTGCCAGAGATTCCCCTGATTCCCGTCCTCTGCTCTGCAGCGGCCTGCAGTTAACGAGCACTTTGTAGTTTGACTCCTATCTGCCTCCGTTGCGGTAGATGCCTGCGATAGATAGCCCATATTTCTCTCATCATTCCCTGGCGGCTGGCAGGATTAATGGCAAAGCTGCAGACTATGGCACTCGACGACCATCTTGAGTTAAGGATGACTCAGCCCATTTTTTTGCCCATTGCAGACTCATTAAACATCAAAAGGAATGCCGGATGAGCTCTGTAGCTGCAGTAATGCACAGATTTTGTGACGCAGCGTTGAGTAAACAGCATTCAAAGCGGCCCTTAGTGGAGCCTGTGTAAGGTCTCGCTGCTGCGTTTCCCACTCCGTGTCTGCTAACAGCCTTAGCGTGGAAATGTAAGGAGAAAAACAGATCGTGCCATTAGGTCTGAGGCAGATGTGAGAGAGATTAAGGATCCAGGCTTTTGTCTCGTGTCTTCCTGACTGCCTCAGCATGTCGGTCGGCTTCCACCTCATTTCAGTGGCTAATACATTCTCCTTCTTACTGTTTTCTCCCGCTTTCAATAATTGAGTACGTCTGGCCGAGTTCTTGCTCCACAAAAAAACACACACAAAAAACACGACTTCTCTTTTATGGAGACATGATTTGACAAAAAAGTTTAGGATTAGCCAGACCCTCCCACAAGCGAGGGACAACACGGCTCACTTGAGTCACACTTGTTTTCGTAGATTAAACTCGAAAACTCATTTCTCTCTCCACAGTAGAAACAGTGCTTGCATGCATTTGTGCCAGATGTAGTTTTGCATGTGAAACAGCTAGGAGTGGAGAAGAGGGGGCGAATAAGAAATGCACGTCGGTTACACCGGTGGTTCCCAAGCTGAGTGGTGTAGAGCTGAGTGGCGTAGAGCCGAGAGCCTGCGCATGACCAGAGGGGGAAGCGTGGATTGGAAGAAAAGCTGAATGAATCAGATTCATTTGGGAACAATAAACAAACAAGAGTGCTCTGATGCCAGCGAGGCTGTCTCAGTTTAGTAAGATTATTCAGAAATCAAAACAACATGCACAGTACAAGATGAGTGCACAGATTTATTTGACTGGAGAAAGCAATTGGGCGATGCTTATTGATCAAACATGCCGGTCAAATCCAAATTACATAAACAAGTATCTGGCCTGCTGTTAAATATCGCAGGAGAGGCCTGTGTGTTCCTCACAGTGGCAGTTTAACTTGCATTTTTTAGCCAATCTAGCGACAGAAAATCTTACCAAGTATCAGATGGATTGCCATGAAATCCTATACAAGCATTCATGGTTCCCTGAGGATGAATCTTACTGACTTTGGTGAAAAAAAGTCAGGCATTTTCCCATCAGCCACCTAACTTTGGGTTTAGTGCTAATTAGCAAATGTTTGCATGTTGACACGCTAATCTACGACAGTGAAGCATAGTGTGCTCAATATCAGCATTATAGCATTGTTGCAGTGTTTCCATTCAAATTAGTTACATTCACATTTTCTCCTTAGAAAAAAATGAATGAAACTTTAAATTACTTCTCTTAATAAAGTATTTTTTGCCTTTGTCGAAAAAAGAGTGAATGCAATAAATGGATCGCTTTTTAAATCAACTCTGATATAGCAAAAATGTAACTCACATGACTGATCAGCTGTTTCCACTGTTGATGTCTTCTCAGATATTCCCATAACGTGCACATTTAAAATGTTCCTAAATGAAGCAAATTCCTCCATTTTCTCTCGTAAATGGTTTGGATGGCCAAGCCTACGTGTCTTGTTTCTGGTTCACAACCTCTACTTCTACTCTGTTTCCTGACGGATTACAGCCATGCAATCCTATTGCACCAACTTCTGTTCAAACTACGCTGTAGCCCCGTTTATTCGCTCCGAACCAGTTGATGGAAATGCGCCTAATTCTCGTTTATTTTTTTGCAACATTTCAACAAAATTGCTTAAATTTGCTTGACAATTAAATGGATTCACTGCTACTGTGCTAGCATCAGCCTCAAAAAGCCATTAGCATGGCTGTGGACTCTTTATGCTGTTGTTAGTTTTCCCAATTTTGTCCCCAGTGAATACAAATTCTGCAGATTTATGTGTACATAACTGTTACTTCCGCACTCGCAGCGAATGACAGCAAAGTGCAGTTTTGTTCTATCAATGTTGTGCAAACGTTGGTCGTATGGATAAATGCTGTCTCATTATGAGGTTTTTGAGCCGGATGCTAAATGAGGACCCGCATGGGATGTGAAGTGTGTTTGTGTGCCTGTGTCTGCGATTGCATTCTGCAGCTGTGTCCTTCTGCACAGACCACATTAATGATAGATCAGTGGCATGGCCCATAGACTGCTCATTAAAGAGAGGTTAGAAGAAGAAATGTGAAATGGAGAGGAGCCAGACTGTAGAGGAGTATGAGACAGCGAAAACAGAGAGAGAGAATCGAGAAACAAAAAAGTGAAGAGACGCGAAAACAGCGCGAGATCGAGCGTCGGTGTGACTCAGCACCTGCAGGGCAACAGTCCTCTTCCTCTCACCAACGTTTTCTCGCACTTCCTCCCTCCTTTCTCTTTCCGCCACCCCGCTCCCATCTCTCTGTCTCTCGTGGGACCAGGACTTCTTCCTTCCCCTCACACTGCCACAGCAGCTCTGGCACTCCTGCTGTTGATGCCTTTAATTCGCACACCCCAGCCCGGCCACCCACCTCTGCAGTACTGCTGAGTTGGGCTGATCTCGCCTTCACTTTACAGGAAGGAAGGTCATCCCTCCATCTCCTGAGTGGCGATGGACAGAGGGGAGGGGGTGTAGGAGCGTAGAGGAGAGGAGTGGAGGACATATGGTTGTTAACTTTTCTGCGGAGGCAGATGTCTCTGTGAGCTGTTTGTGAGATCAGTGGGCTGGAAATGATGTCATGCTATGATCATACGAGGGGGGGATTTGTCGTCAGGGAGGCTGTGGCTCTGACCTATGTGGCTTGCAGTGTTGGCTGAAAGGCATTTCATCTTTTTTACACTGCTGCATTTATTATGATGGATGACAATAGATACTAATTGCATATTGCAAATATCTGGCTTTTATAAAGTAGTCGCATAATCCATTCCAATTCATTATATAATATTTTCACTCCAACATGTTATGACGTATTGGAGGTTTTATTTGTTAAAGGTACAACAGCGACACACTTTCAGTCTACACACTGCCTTTGTGTGTGTCCCTGTCTCACAAAGACATGCAGTCAGTAATAATTAAACATCGTCTTGGAATGATTTGCTGAAGTCATGCCAACGTCAGAAGATCTAAAACAAATCAAATCACCGTGCAGCATTTTTACTTTTTTTTTTTTTTCCCTCTTCCTTTTAGTTCACGCTTTTTAAGCTGCTTATGCCGGACCTCTGTCCGACTGCTAAAATGAGGTGAGGTGACAGAGTGTAGAGAGAGCTTTGGGGCCAAATGCCTGTTTAACTTTGCATAGCTCTGTAGCTGTCCAGCCAAGCAGACGGACTGGAAAAGCAGCTACACAGTGGCCAATCAGGCGAGCCGCTCCACTCCTCTAATGCAGAAACTCTCCAGCCGTTGTTACACTCCACATGCCGGTTACATAAGTGAAGAGAATTCCACGGATGGTGCTGCATGAGGTGTGAGATTATAAGCCAGGCTTTTGGCGCACCGCTCAGTCTTTGCTTCTATCAGCAGAGTCAGTGCGATGCCCCGGGATCCCGATCTGACACGCAGCTATCTGAAAAATTAAACTCCACGCTCAAAGGTGCCTTGAGGCAATTTCTGTCCCCTAAAATGGCCGCGGGAAGCTGCAAGGTTGGAGAGCTGGATGGAGGAGGTTGAGGTGTGAGGGTATTGGGGGGGGGGGGGTGATGTCTTGAGGTGGTGGTGCCCTTAGCGGGGTCTCTTTTGACTGAGTGCCACAGGGGAAGAAGGGAGCCTGAGGAAGAGGCCACTGGTGACCTGTCCTATACCACATGATGGATGGAGAGGGAGGCCAACGGTGAGGGGCTACAGTAGCATCTGCCTGTCTGCGAGTGGGTGAAGGAGAGCATTAGAGAGAAGGATTTAAAGGCACAGAGTGTAAGAAGTAGCTGGGGTGAAATTTTCTAATGTAGAGGCATCCAGAGAGAGGCAGAGCAGGCCAAAAACAAACTTGAAGTATAGCTGCCCTGTTGTTTTGGGTAACTCTTTACAGTGCTCAGGTTACACGCTTATGATGAGCTGCTATATGTCATGAATCACATACATACATGTCATGAATCACATACATACAAGGGAAAGTAAAAGAAATAGCTGTTCTTGGCTAAGCCTATAGCATATAGCTCTGACGGTTGTCAAATTGATGTAGTTTCACCGTTGGTCACCTCTAATTGAAGCTATATGATGTCAAATATTAAAACCAACAAGACTCTATCATTTTAAATACTCTGGGATCTCTTCTTAATTTGAAATAAAATTCTGTGGGTTTTTAACAACATTCAGAGACTCTCCTTTTGTGAACAATGACTGCATGAACCCCAAAATAACATATGCTTACATTTAAGTGACAAAGCCCTCTAGTGGCCGTGTGAATTTTGACTCTTGATGAAGAAGTATTGTGAAGATGCCATGGAGCCACAAAGTCTGCAGAGGCAGGGATGGTTGGACGGGTAAACAAAACTTCAAACAGAGGCCGCTGTTCAATTATTGGTTTCCTTTAACCGTGACCGCAATTGTGCAACCCTCTTCCAAATTACATTAGAAAATCCTCACTTGTGTCAGTCTCTGGGGGCAATTAAAAAGAATGTATTTTTGTTGTTTCCTTTGTGGGACTTCTGATATTTAGCTGCTCAGCATGCTGTGAGTTTTTAAAAGCGGACCCACGATTAGGTCAATGATGTTTACGGGTTTAAAGTTAGTGAGTTTGTAAAATAAATAGCTACTTTTAACAGTAAATAACAAAGCCTCCTTTTTCTGACAGATCTGTTCCTCCTCTACTTAAAAATGATCCACTCGTTGCACAGTATATAGCATATACTGCATGTTGTATTACAGTCTGGATGTCCCGCGGGTATATATTATGTAGAGAAAAAAAGACAAAGGAAGATGTTCAGTTTAATGAACGTGAGAGGTTGCAGTCTTTGCATACACATTCCAAGCACAAGTGTGTACCAACGTGACTTTCCAAATGTCTTCTGTCTAAATGTGTAGAATTCCTGCCTTTAGTCTTTCCATGAGGTGACCGAGTGCACCAAGAAAGGTGTCAGGGGACAGCAGCAGGCCTGACGACATATTCCCTATTCTGAAGACTGGTAATTAACAGACAGACAC
Source organism: Pholis gunnellus (assembly GCF_910591455.1). NCBI lineage: Eukaryota > Metazoa > Chordata > Actinopteri > Perciformes > Pholidae > Pholis > Pholis gunnellus. The sequence goes on along the minus strand of NC_136529.1, from coordinate 6,912,066 downwards.
CAGAGCTAATGACCTCCCTGTGGACGTCCCGCATGCCTCGGGGAGAATGCCTCAGAATGAAATGTCACAATACACACCATGCGTTTGCTCACATTTCACTGGCACAGCAATGCTCCCTAAAGAAACAGTTTTGAGTTATCTTAGCATAGCATAAAGACTGGAAACAGGAGGAATGTTACTGCTCCGGGCCAATAAATAGTAATTTAACAGCATTTAACCCCCTATAAAGGAACATGTCCTCTTAAAAAACTCAATTCAATATGTTAATAACAAATTGTAGATGGTATCTATCTTATGATTTATGCTTATTCACATACATTTGGGTATCTTGAGTTATCAACTCACAAACTGTGAAATAAGATTTTTTGTGGGCTGTCAACATCAGAAAACATGCTATTCAACAAGCCATTTCGATTTGGTTCCCCTTCGTATGTCACATGCAGGTTTATTAGAATATACCGCAAACCCATCTGAGTTCGGCCCAATCCCAATCTCCACAATCACAGACTTTGCGGAAACGCACCCCAGAGGTCTTATGGCTGTCCCGCTGTCAAATCGTGGAGTCCTTTAGGGCTCTCTCGCAGACGTTTTGAGCCCCTCAGTCCACATTCTTGCAGACTTTGCCTTAGGAAGTTATCCACAATTTATAGTGTTGTGACATCAAACACGGGGTTACCAGCGGAGCATGGAAGACGGGAGACATAAAAAAAGGTTAACAAAGAGATGGCAGCATGGCATATTAAATTCACGCAGAAACATTAAAGGTTTTTTTAAGATGGTACATGAAATCAGAAGAATACAAGCAGACTTCTTTTATTGTAGCTGTTTTGACAAAATTGAGTAAATAGATTATTTTAAAATAACCTCATCTCATAACGCAAGATCCTGGAAGACGTTCGAATCCGAAAATAAAAAAATAGAAAATAAAAACCCACAATTGCCTATAACATTGTTGTGACATTGTGAAGGTAACATGATATGTCATAGCAACGTGCTGCTTCAGTCTTATTTATACCATTTCAAGCCCTAACAGCCTCTCACAGCCATTTACTGGGCGATGTAAGTTAAGTTCCCCTTCGGGTGCAGGGCTTAAGGCCTTAGCGGGGACATTGGTAGTGTCTCCACCACGGCTTGAGAACTTTACCCTTACACAGGCGCACAATATTTATTACTCAAGCCAATCAGAGCAGACTGAGCTTTTCCACGAGGGAGTCTTAAAGAGACAGGCTCTAAGACGGAGCATCTCAGACAGAGGGTAAATACAGGTATATTTTGACAGACAGTATCAGAAATATAATGTGTTTTTTGAACATTAAAGCATGTAACCACAAAACATTTGATTGACAGCAGCCAATTTAAACCTCTTCTCCACGGGTTCTGGTAACTGACAGATTGAGAGAAAGCTGGAGCGCCACCAAAAAATAATGTTGGATTTATTTTTTCTTCTTTTATGGCTTACAGTGGTCTCAATACAGTTAAAAATGGCATGATGTGTTATCAGTGCTACAGTCTTATGTAATAATGTTCACAAACTCAACAAGTGCATAACAACTTTCACAGAACAAATCTCTTCAAACGGCTGCTTGACATGTGCTTGAGTGTGAGGGAGAGTTATGTCTTGAGCTTGGAGTGTTAATCTAATGCTGTGGCTTCTGAGTGAGGTGTTGGTCTAAGTGAGGATGTTAACAGTCTGTCGCTTCACTAGGGGTGCCAGGCACTGCTACCGTCACTGCAGACATTTTCTCTGAGCCTCCAGTTTTTGAGAAGAGCAGTACTGCTGATGTCAGGTGAAATGGCAACGCGCTGCTGAAGGATTCCCGTGGGCGACCTTGCTCTTTTCTGACACATCCTCTGCCGTCACTTTCATGCAAAAAGAGGAGAGCAGAGGCTCTTTGGACGAGTTGAGCGTAGAGCAACAGCTTCACTTGATTAGTCTAATCTCATCTAATTTGGAGGAAGCCTGAGAATATAGCTCATGATATAACTGACAAGAAATAAATTAGGGGTCATTTTCTGCCATCACATTGACTGCAATCACAGTGGAATGAAATGAGTAATGAAAGAAATTGTGGACGGGCCTCCATGGCTTTCACCTACAACATGTCACTCAAAAATACACGTACAAACCAGGAAGAGATTCAAAATGACCTCAAAGAAACATAAAACGACTACAAAGAGACATAAAGAACCCAAAGAGGCCAAAACAAATACAAATGGATGCAAAACAGCTTTAAAGAGACAAAGAGACTATGAGAAGGGCCAAAACCTCAAAGAGACACACAATGACAACAAAGAGACACAAAACGACTACAAGGAGACGCAAAACAGCTGTGAAGAGACAAAGAGACAACAAAGAGAGGCAAGACCTCAAAGAGACACAGAATGAGTACAAAGAGAAACCGAATGGCCACAAAGAGACAAATCGACTACAAAAGACCTAAACAATTTCAAAGTGCACAAAACAACTACAAAGATACAAAAAATTACCACAAAATGACTACAAAGAGACATAAAAACAACAACAAGAATAGGGTAAATATCAATGAAGTGGTTGTGTGTTGCTCCTGTGTAGGAGAGGCGGTGCAGCCTTTTGCATTTGTGTGCCCATTGTCTCATAATCCACCAACCATCTTGGCTGGCGGTAGAGAAGTTAGCTACAAGTGAGTGGATTGCCGTTGGCGCACAATGGAGCCCATTGAGTCCCCTGTCACAGAAAAATGAGGCTTGCTACAATAGCCGTGTTATCTGTGGGGAGAAGGAATGAGGATCTCTGATGTGACGCAGCCTCACTAACAGTCTCTGACAGGACCCAGGAAGCCACAAAGGCCACACTGTACCGCAATGAACAGATCAAACCAATGCGTGTGTGTGTGTGTGTGTGTGTGTGTGTGTGTGTGTGTGTGTGTGTGTGTGTGTGTGTGTGTGTGTGTTTTTTTTTTCATTTATTTATCCAGTGAAATGTGACTGAGCAAGCTTTCTCTACTGTCTTACAGTCAGACACATCCAAACCTGGTAGCTCTACTACACAGTCAGTATAGTCAAGCATCTACTGCTGAGGACTGTGATGTGCGCATGTGTGTTAGTTACAGCGAGCCCTTGACAACTGTAAGAAGATGTTACCATTCTTTCATCATCAAAGAGTGTTTCATCATCACAAATGCAAAGTTTTTAGTTTACAATTAAGGTCTCCGTGCGTAGAGTAATATTTGATGTGATTGGCTGGTGCTCAGGGAGACTTTGAGAACGAGAAAAAGATCAAAACCTGGCATATAACCTGGTAAAAAGCCCAGTATTACATGCAAAGTCTCAACGGGCTTCACAGGCCCGCAGCATTATTGAATGCTGTACTTGCCTGAGCTCTCAAAGAAGACAAGGAAAACCGCTAACTCATAGCACTTAAGGAAGACACAAAATATATATTTGAAGACACTTAAATTCGAAGAGGAAGAACCACGACATGGAAAGGAAAAAAGACATTGACAAAAAGATTCAAAAAAAGATAAATAACCAAAAAATTCAAAGTATATAGTTTCTAGCATAGCAGGTGTTCATTTCTGACTTTCTATTTTCTGAGTCATTTAATTCTTCAGGCTGAAATATCCATGCAAGAATCATGCATTTGAAAGATTGTATCCACTGCACACTTATCCTTGGAGTCCTTTCTGTTGACATATTGACAGCAAATACTATGCCTCAGTATTTATTCTGAACATCACTGTAAAGCCAGTTGATATACTACTGAAAGGAGTGTTTAGCTTTGCCTGAATCCAGGATAACCAGCAGATTGAGGATCGATGAATGCATTTTATTTATTGTGGGGTTTAATTGCCAAAGCTTTGCGTGTTCTGGCTTGAAGATGAGGCTGTTTTACCGATTTGAAGCTAACTGTGTCGAATCCTCGTTTGGATGCTACATCACTTGCTGAAAGCATATGTAGTTTGTTGAAACAGCCATGTCTCTCTATTAATTCCCTTGTGCGTGAGCTGAATTTGAACAAAAAGAATATTCTTGGGACAGCTTTCAGATGAAGTTGCCAGATTAGCCATTTGTTCCCCAGTCTCAGTCTGTTTTTCTGCGAGACCAGCTGTGATGCAGCCCTCTTTGGACAGGCAGACGGAGATCGTTGCAACCTTTTATTCTGAAAAGCCAGGCCCGTCGGGAGGACTGCTCCTAAAACGGTGTCAGATGGCAGCGGGGTCCTGTGGACATGAGGGGCATTTTGATGTGAGTCAACAACTGCCTCCAAAACTGGGAGCAAGAGTAAGTTTAGAGCACAAAATAATAGGTCCTCTGTGGCACGGTCACAGTAAGGATGGTTTCTGTCGACGACTTGAGCAGGAAAAAAAGAGGATTTGAGCGTAGAGAAAACTTGCTGAAATATTCCTCGAGCTCATGATTATTCTATCACCCCTCTGTAGTCAAGTGCGTCTCTCCATTAGCTCATACAGTACATCTGCAGTGGCAAGAGCTCGTCTTTAGTCCCGCTGATTGGTATTCATAGCAATGCGGAGAGGAATCATGCTGAGCAGAGTTTGGTCTGTGTGTGTGCAACAGAGAGGGAAAGAGAGACGGGGAAAGAATAGGGGAGAGAAATGGGGAAAAACTGATTACTTCTCTGTAGTCAAACTGTTTCAAAGCCTGCTCTCCCCCATCTGTCAAGAGATGAAGCTCACACTGAAGCTCAGGGCAGACAGACACCGAAGATCTCTTCCTGTTTTCCAAACTCCTCATCATGTTCTTTCAGAGAAAAACTTTTCTTCCCTGCGTGTGTGTGACGACTCTGAAGTCTTCCTCTGCCTCAAACTTTGTATGAACTTGCCTTGTTTTGTTTTTTACAAAGGCTTCTGGGAGTTGAGAGCAAAGGCGAAATCTTTTCAGATTTTCTCTGGCGCCTTTTTTGAGGTTGCGGCATTGCGCATCTTTGGTAAAAAAAAAGAAGTTTTTAAGGCCTGTGTGAGATTGTTGAAACTGTAAAGACAAGTGGAGCGTGTGGCATCCATCATCTGTCACTTAGCAGTTTGGATTTCAGATTTGTTGCTTCAGATGAACGAAGGTAGTGATGACAAAGAATTCATCTCAGTCCAGTTTATTCTTGGTATTTTTAACAAGCTGTCTTCGCTCGGTACGCAAAATACTCAGAAAAACATTCTTCTACAGCGTCATGCTCTCTTTTCCTCCGCATATTCTGAAGTGTTTCTAGGCCAAATATCCCGCTCTTGTACCTTAAATCTCCATTTACCCTTAATGATTGAAATGGATTTAACAGAAAGGATCAGAGTTTATAAAAATCTGTTTAACCTTCGTCCTCCCCCTCAGCTACAATCTCCCCTTAGGGATCAAACTGGAATTAAAAGGTGAATCAACTAAGATTTAAGCTCTCAGCTAGACCGAGCAGGTGGTCACACTGTACGTACAGGCGTATACTGCATGTATAGAGCTGCGGATGATATTGCAACTATGAAAACCTCGTGTGCCAAAAATATCTGTTCTGATCACGGTGAGTTTTGAGTTTATCCAAAGGGCTTTGAGAGGGTTTCATTTATTTGACCTGCTTACAAGAACGAGGGTCACACAATCCGAAGAAATGCACCCGGAGATAGGCCGGTCACGATAAATACGTTATCGACTTTTCATACAATACATTTACATGACCTCCATCATTTTTACATTATCGACTTATGGACATGACCTCCAAGACTTCTTGCTTTATAGGTAGATTTTGATGTATTTTTTACATTCCAATTCCAATGTCTGAATTTACTTAGGAATTAAAAGTTCATCGCTCTTCTAAAGGGTGTAATTGCATTATTATGCTCATGGTCTTGAATGGCAACATATCATCCAACAAAAGTAGTTCCCGTTGAGCACATTTTTGATGAGAAAGGTGATGGTTTTAACATAGGATAACTGTGACCTCTGCACTTAACAGAACCAGATGTGAAATGACCAACCGTTCATGTTTCCTTATATGTATCAGTTTGTGCTCAACATGTGGCTTGTATTCTATGTTTTCATGTTATCGTTGCTTGCACTGCCTTTAATATGCCCTCATGGAATAAATGAAATAGTTTTGAACTGAATTTAACTGAATGTATTTATTATGGAATTATGTTGGAATGCAGTCAAATCCCTCAGAATGGAATCCATATCATGATGTTAAGCACTCATTATCTTTGAAAATACCAGAAAATGAAACACCTGCGCTCTAAAAGGGTCACCGCTTAGTATGAAAACAGTTAGATCTAACTCTGTGGTACTGACCACTTTGTGAGAGTACATGTCACTTGGATAGATTTCCTTCCACCACCGCCATGTTTTTATTGACCCTTTCCTGCCTCTGCCTCTGTCTCTGCAGGGAAAGTATTGAACACGGACCTGCGCCACTACCTCAGTCTGCAGTTTCAGAAGGGCTCGCTGGACCACAAGCTCCAACAGATCATACGGGACAACCTCTACCTACGCACCATCCCCTGTAAGTACACAACTGCATTCACTACACTCTTGCAAGCACAAAGCAAACCAGGAATCTACAGTATGACCCACTTTCAGTGCATATGGGTTTTCATCTGAAGCACCTTATGGGAACAATGAGGATGTTCTTCATCTGTCACACAGCTGGAAATGCAACCCACTAGTGTTCTCTTTCTATTACGCTACACAGGACTGTATACACACTCCACACTCACAAACGAACGCAGCTGCTCACTGCACTCATGCGTTTTCATCCTCTCACAGTGCCCTGTCACACACTCTACAACACACACACACACACACACACACACACACTTCAGTGTCACCATAGCAACCCGATCAAGGACGTCTCCCTAACCCCCATGTGACTTATTTACTTCTGCGCCGCATCATCGCAGTATAAACCATATTCTTTCCCTGAAGGACCCTGTGTTCTCCATCTGCTGCCCTTTGTCCCCCCCCGATGACATTCCGCTCAGAGAATTAGTAACTACTATTCTTTAATGGAGTGCTAAATGAAACGGTTGGTACTGTGGACTGCCAAGAACCACACTGCACAGAACAGCAGCTGTATGTGCTTTCAGAGTGACAGTAATTCATGCCTAATTGAAATGTCCATTGATTGCAATATATGTTGCAAAAAACGATGCAAAACAGCTGTTGATCTAATAGTCTGTATAATTTATTCTTTTTATGTATTTGTAACTAATCGGTAGTGGCAAATGGACTTGTAGACAACATTTTGTATCTATAAAGTGTCAACACTTTTCGCTTCATAGCCTGACGCTTCTGTATATTTTGGGGTTTGGGTTTTAGATGTTCTAATCTTTTCAAATGAAGGCGTGAAAATTACCTAAATTAGAGTGAAACGGCTGTTAGTACAGTAAAGGTGCAGATTAATATCCTGATTAAGGTTTGTGTCGGAAATACTATAAACAGCGTCAGTCTGTGTATAAATAGTGTGAATTACAGTAGCAGCAAAGATGATTATAAGCTTAAAAAGGCTTGGTAATTTACATTCCATTTATCATAAGGGCCTGAACAACTGTAACTGAATTTAAGACATCCCCTCTGTGATACTCTCGTACATTTTCAAAGAGATATCGCAGTACATCTGTAAAGCACCGGATGACGTGTGGAAGTGAAATTGCAGGAACCGGAGACGTGACTAAGACTCGGTACCAGTAATCCTGAAACAGTGATGATGTTCACACAGATATTTTAGCCTAAATATTCTCCACGTCCTGCTGCAGACCGGCTCTGCTCAGAGGAGCACCGTAATTGAGTGTAGTCGAGGTTTTAGTCACATGCAGAGCGACTGTTCCTGAGGCGACGACAGACTCTGAGGCACAGCTCTGTCAAAAACAAGCAGCATCTCTGCTCTCTGCTCCCCGAGGGCTGGAGGTGTCTCTCTGTCTTGTTCAGAGGAGACCTCGGATGCACACGTGTGACATCTTTTAGGAAGTAAGCTGCTTACCTTTCATGTATATATAATTTCTTTAAGTTTTTTTTGGTTTGTTTGTTTGTTTTAGAAGTGGAGAGTTATATTTCTTACAGCCCTCATATACCACCAATTTTTTCTTTTCCTCCTTTGACTGTTTCCTTTATTCACTCATGCTCCCTCTGTATTTCATATACCTGTCAGTCACGTTCGGAGCTTTGCTGTAACTTGAATTTATTTATTTTTCAAAGCTCAGTAACAGTGGATGGAGAAAAGTCTTCAGGGATCTCTCGTCCAAGACAACCTGATATTCCACACACACACACACACACACACACACACACACACACCCTGATCTTAACCACCACTGCAAACATGGTTTCCAATTTATTTTTTCCCCTGTACAATGGTGGCGGTCGTTGAGGTTTTTACGACTCCTCAACCACCCATTCATCATCAGCAGCCAGTGGGCTCGCTGCATTAGACCGGCTCTCTAATCCCCGGCTTGAATTACTGTTTTAATGAGCAAGAGACCAGGACTCGCACAGTGACGGCACCTCCATCATTCATTCGCTCGCTTTCAGTCTCCCATCCTTCACCCTCTCTTTTTCACTTTCACTTTTTCTCTGTTTCAATTACCCTATCCTGCCTTTCAAAAAAAAACAAAAAAAAAACTGGTTGGTTCACTCAGTTGGTTTTTCTGTTTGAAGCGTTCTTCATATTTCTGAGTTGATTTTGGTTACACAAGTGTAAAAATAGAAAAAGAAAAACTAGAAAAGAAAAAATATATGTTTAAATTGATTGTATTTACCACTTTGCTAAGCAGCAAACGATACTAATGTAATAATGTTGTGATGTTCGACTAGAAATCAAAGCTACAGTGGAATCAGTATTCAGGAGCATGAAGAAGGTCCTTATACACTGCATGCTGTCTACAAACGCCTGCCGTAAAAGCTTGATTTGTTACATTCACATCACTGAGAGGACTACTTTATATTTTTTAATTGTCATTCATGCTTTTAGGTTGAAGAAAGTCCTCTTTACAAATAAATGCTTTTTTGTAAGAAGGCTTTGTTTTGTACATGGAGAACAAAACGTTTGTTTGATCGTTCAACCAGACTAGAATGAAATAGAATAGAAAAGGGCAGAAAGAGACAAAGCAACCCTCTGAGCAACAGTTGAATATGAATAGAATAAATCTTCAGTCATTGATGAAAGAATTTAAATTGGAGATTTAAATAGGAACAAGGTCCTTTTTCAGTGTCAAGTGCGCAATAACGCCTTTAACAAGCTGGAATATTGAGAGGTGTGTTGCTTTAGCAAAGCTCTTCGTAAAGCGTCGCAAGAGAAATAGGTCAGTGTAGGGTTAGAATATCAGCTGAAAATACTGACTGTTCTAACCTGTTCAATTCAACCTGAACAGACTGCAGAGGGCCCAAAGAAAAACTGCTTCCCAAAGTTTTAAGAGCCCAAATGCACCATTGTAATTTATTTAGGATCTAGAGTCACTTATGCTTTTATAGACTGGAAATCACTGGATCAACTAAACAGAACTTTTAATCACTTAATCCGTCTTCTTTTGGAAACAAAACTATTTCAAATGTGCATTTGGTGTCTGAATCATACTGCTTTTGTCTCTGTTGAAATTCATTGTCGGAGGAAAGACGAAAAACATCAATATAACAGCTGATTCCTAACTTTTGAACTGTAATGTGCATCACTTGATTCAGAGCGGCTGTGGGTCCCAAATTGAGCCTTAGACCATTAATTACAGTAACATACAGTACACACATATTTCCTCTGAAATGCAAAGTTTGAAATACAGACATCAGCTCTATATTTGAGAGCATCAATTCATGTGTGTGGGCTCCTTGCTCATCTGTCCTCAAACATATAATCTCTACATGCATTGTCTGTCTGGAATTATGCTTCTGCAGACAACTGGCCAAACTGAACCACATTGGACCAAGAAGCCACAAAACAAGGTGCTTGTTGAGGCTTGTCTCCTGCTTCCTCTCACCTCCCAGAGCTCACTCTCTATCACCTGCTTTTACTGCTGTTATTTCGCTCCCATAGCTTCGCCCTCTAAACGTGCTGTACATGCTTGACAGCTTTTTGACACTGAAACGGGATCTTTTCTTTCTCACCGTGCGAGACCGAGACTTTTGGAAGAAGCACACAAGGCAGGTTGAGTAGTCGTATGCCAGTTGAATGTGTTGAATGTCACATATTGATGAGGATGGATTTATATCCCAAATGTGTTGACAATCAGGCAGACTGCAAGAGGATTAGCAGATGCGGTTTGTGTCACTCTGCCAGTGGTCCACTTCACTTAACTACCAGCCAGCCACACTGCTGTACTCCCATACAACTGCAGCTGATCTGTGCTGTCTTGTTTGTGTGTCCGACCAGCACCACAGGGTCAGTTCTGCTGAGCTGCAGCACTTTGGGGCCCATAATGAAAGCCAGTTATGAAACCTAAAAGAGGAATGTTCAAATAGAAACTGAAAGAGAGACAGGCATTGAGCGTGGGCTGTAACGGAGGGATGGGAGAGAAAAGTGATGAGCAGAGAGACAAAGAGAGCAAGCTCCTTAGGGTCTCTGTGTGGTAAATCCCTGAGTCTCCTTCACTGGGCCTTGGGAAGGGCTTCATCTCATTTGGACTCTTACGAAAACGCTGGAGAAGGAGCTGTGGAGAGGACAAAGGGAGGAGGATTTCTAAACGAGGACGAAGAGCTCAGGGTCACACGCCGTCCCTCGACTCCCTGCTGAGATCAGAGATGGGCGGAAAGAGTTTGATCTGACTCAAAGTCTCCTTCTCACTTATGCACGGACATGCAGGGCCAAATTGGTAAACGTCATGGACACATACAGCTGTAAGCTGTGACCTCTCTGCCTGCTTCGTTGCAACTATTTCAGGAGCAAATTCTCCCATAGACGGTATATCAGAAGTCAACTTAGTCACCGCGACATCACCCAACGGTTTGTGGACTGCTGTTTTGAAGCCTCGAATTCAGAATTATTTTTGCAACCAAAAGGAGTCGCCCCCTGATGGCCATCAAAAAGAATGCAGGTTTAAGGCGCTTCAGCTTTGGCTTCACTTTTCAGACCCTGGGTTGTCGGTCTTGTCTTCATGGTCCGTCCTCTCCCTCTCTTCCTCAGTTGACTAATATGAGATTTTAAGATAATGGTAGATAATGGTAGAAGATTCACGTGTGAAGTCGTTGTGTGTTTCTTGTTAAATGTTAATAGCTGTGCTCTGGTTTTACAACATAACAACAGCAGACCAAGCCACATTTCAGAGCCCTCGGTATCTTAAAAGCGAACACTTCACAAAAGGACCAAAAGACTTTGGCTTTGATCCTCCTTCCTCTCCCTCGTTCCCTTTGTCTTTCTCGCCATTTCAACAGCAAAGCCCCAAAGTCCCAACATTAAACTATGCACGGAATCACCATGTTAAATTTATGGCCTGCCATTTCTGACTGACTACCTCTGATGTTCCCATCGTGACATCCTCTCAGCACAGACGGTTCGAAAAATAGGTCTCAGCGGTGCACAGGCCTGAGACCTTGCAAGACTGAAGTGACAATTTGTTTCAGTCCAGGATAGACAGACACACATGGCTGTGACCACTGTGTGTGGCCATGAAAATTAAAGGAATAGTGTGACATTTGGGGAAATATGCTTGTTTGTTTTCTCGCCAAGAGTTTGCTGAGGGTAAACACAAAGTAACAGCCAACAAACAGCTGGTTTGCTCAGCTTAGGATAAAGACTGGAAACAGGTAAACTAGCTTCCTCCCAAAGGGCGAAAAATGATCTCCTTATATCTCAACCTGTGCAAAATCTGAGAAAATAGAAAGATAACGGTGTATAATTAAACGGTGGGTTATATGCAGGACTATTTCTTTGCACAAAGTGACTTGCTGGATTCTTGACGTCATTATTAGGTTGCCTGGCAACCAGCGGAATCTCTGAATTGTCTTTTCTGCATTTTGGATTTTGCTCAGATTTAACAAACAAGATAACACGTTCATTAGTGAGCTTTGACGGTGCTGGCGGGCAGATTTTGTCCCGTTTCCAGTCTTTACACTGAGCCGAGCACACTTGATGCCGGCTGTAGCTACTTACTGTTCAGAGACACGAGAGCCGTAGCGATCCACTGATCTAACTCTTAGCAAGAAAGCGATTCGGTCATTTCCCCAAATGTCGAAATATTCCGAATGCTGTAACCTCTGCACAATACAAATGCATTCCCTGATATACTAGCCAATACTATGTATAACTTTGTATTTCTGACACCAATGTTTCTATGGTAAAGCCTTTCTAACGCATCACCTCTTGTCTGGTTTAATTAACTGCATTGCATCGACTGCTCCCTTTTTCAACATACACTGAGCATTTTGTTTGAAGGACCAGCCTCCAACAGTTTATTTAAAGGCCTATTCAAAGTGCCACCGCCTGTATTTGGAAGGATGGTGCGACAGCATGTTTCAAATTTCTGTTGCTTTCAGTCAGATGTCCCCTCAAAGCTCAGCAAGCCCTCATTATATTGTCAGCGACTGATCCCCCAATAGGAGGCTTATGGTATAGTACATCAGTGTGACGTTTGGGGAGATATTTGGCAGGTACATAACTGTGGCTCAAGTAATTGGGCTACAGGGGACATTTTTGAGTGACCAAAGCCAGTGCGGGCAGGCAAAGAAGTTGGTAATGAGAAGCAGCAGAGGCTGGCATTCCTACACACGATGCAATGTCAAATGCTGAAAGTGCGGTGTGATATCAAGGCGCACCGTGGAAGGAAGCTTCTCTGATGTATTTTCTTGCTTCTTTTTCAAACTGCTTTTACTCCGCTGCTCGGGTGCAGAGAAGGCTGTCGCCGTCCAATTAGCGAGGAAATATGAGAGCGGAAAAGACAAAAGGGGACGGAAACATAAAGTTAGTTAATAGGCCGTTCGTCCAGCACAGGCTGTACAGCGGCTTCGCTGCATATTGCCGCAGACACTACAAGTGACAAGAAGTTACTTGGGGTAGCCTATGCAACAACATATTCCAATGAGATCCCGCTGTGGTTGTACTAGAATATGCTGTTTAAGGTTTCAATGCAACAAATGTCATTGAACGGATTAGCAAATTTGTAATGTATAGTCAAATCACAGCGGCTGTTTGCAGATACAGTGAGGGTCAAATTGCGTAAAAAGTAATTAAACTCTGATCCTGATCCATCTCCTTCTGACTCATCTCATCCCTGCTGCAGGGCTCCTCCATGTGCCCTGATCTCCCCTGACACTGAAGTCAGGTTGATTTGAAATCGCCTGTTTGTTTTTGTTTTTTTAAATCGACCGGTGGCCTGCGCTGGTGTTTCTCAGCCTTCCTACCGCCCTCACGGCCGCTGTCCTCCCCACGACCCTGAAAAGGATTCACGGGCAGAGTGAGTGAGTGAATCTGTCCCATAACCATGGGCGGCAGTAAATTTAGGTGACAGACATCGGCGTGAAATGTAGCTCCGATGAGGTTCTCGCTGTGCGCTTTGTTTAGCCTTCCATGTAATAAATAACTGCTGCCCTGGCTCCTGTTCAGCCGAGGTTATTTCTATGGACTTCGCAAGTTTGGTGGCACGCCACTTAATTAGCCCTGAGTGCAATAATAGAACAGTCCTACTTATTTATTCATGGAATATGGTTTACATAATCCTCATGCTAATGTAATCATTTGGTGTCCATTTGCGCCTTGTGGATATTCATTCGGGGGTGGGTGGGTGGGTGGGGGGGCTTCCATCAGTGATTAAATAGACTGTGGCTTCACCACAGGAGCAACATCTGCACAGAATGTGTAATTTGCATTGACGGTGCCCTCTGTGATAGTGAACCTAAGCCACTCCTGGAGGTGACACAACCTATTGCTTTGATCGTTTTTCCCCTCCACAGTTTACTCGGCTGCTTTCTTCGTTTCAGCTGTAGCCAGTAGATACATCAAGAAAACCCCAATAATGACTTGTAGCTGCAGTTACTCATGGAGGATTAAATGAATACCGCCGCAGGCCCTCATCAATTATCCATCTTTCACAGGATGGCACCAGGTCTTTTGGGGTTTTCGTTCCAAAATGAGATATCCACTCTTTCTGGGAAATGTGCCGAAGCCTTGCACAGATCACAAAAACACTTTTACAAAACTGGATCTTCTGCATCTTATGAATCGTGAACGAGGAAGGTCAGTTGAAGATCTTCTTCAAAAAAAGACGTAAAACGTTGTAGAGCTGGAGCTGGATGAGAGGTTTCTCGGGTGAGGATCAAGGCTTTGACGCAACAAAAGCAGAATACAACCAAAGTCCTTTCATGAAGCGTCACATGATGTAACGTCATCATCCCAAAGCACTTATATCTCTCACCTGAAACATGCTGTGCATTTTATTTTGCATTTTTGTTTATCTTTCCAGGTACCACGCGGATTCCCCGAGACACGGAGGTGCCAGGAGTGGACTACAACTTCATCAGTATTGGAGACTTCAGGATCCTGGAGGAGAGTGGACTTCTACTGGAGAGTGGGACTTATGATGGTAAGTATCACCTCGGTGTTAACAATATGAGAAACCTGCATGTGTGTGGCCGCATGCATTCATGTGCGCCATTCACGCTGACAGCTCCCCCATAATGGAGTGACTGTAAGCTTGATATTCACAGTCGGTGTGAGTTACAGCCTGCCTAGAGAAACGTGACAAGCGGGACGGAATGTATTGATCAGTGAGACATGATTAAAGACTCGTTGGAAGTGACTGTCAGATTAGCAGCGATACTCGCCGCCCTTCAGATGAACTCCACTGTTCTGTTCCTCCACGCTGTCTGTGGAACGGGCCGCTGAAGTATGCAGATTTTATATTTAAATATAAATGGATTCACTGTAGAAATGAGGACGTGGTTGTAACTTCTTTTGTCAGCAGGGATTGAACTAAGCCTCACATTTACCAAAGAGTACACCTTTTGCCAACCAGCCTTTTACATCCACAAATAACCAGCAGATGACGACAGTTGTGGTATGCAGGTTACTCATTTTATTGCAGGCATTCAAACAATTAAGTTGCTAAACAGTGAATTAAAGAGCCTTAGCCACCATTGTAGACACATGTTCTGTGTAGGCCCGACATCAAACACATGCACGCGCATGTTGGTAACGGAAGTGGCATTTTTCCCAGCCATCCATAAACATTGAAATAAAACTGTTAAGAGCATTACATGTCTGGTTGTTGCATGTTTGGTTGTCAGAATCGTTATTCCAACAGCAGACTCAAGTTATACAGAATTTAGAGCAACAGGTGTTTCAGTTTAACGAGTGACCGTGTTAACTGGTGACTTTCAGCCGAATGCGGCCGTGGTTGCTCGTAGTCACCTCAGTAAATGGTGGGCGTAGATTGTAAACACTAATGAGTATCTATTTAAAATGGACTTTTACGAGGAGACCAATATGTTCTGAGAGTCACCCGTTAACATGGTCACTCGTTAAGCTGAAACACCAGCTGTGTCCATGACTTTATTAAGCTATTAAACGCGTTGACTAGATATTCATATATGTATTGTATATGTAGGCTTGCGCTTGTTTGTAATTGAGGTTTTTTATGTGCCCAATATACAGTAGACCACAATAGAGTCTGAGCACGCAAGTGACTGGACCTGGTGTGACCTTATGTAAACTAGTCAGATAAACCTGCCTGCCCTCCTCCTCACAGACACTGTCTCATCACAACCAAAATTCAAAGCTTTCAAAAGCATTACAAAAAAAAAGAAAACTTCTCTTTACTCTTCAAAAGCACCTTTGATATACGTTCATTTGAACTGCACCTGGAGACAGTAAACATGTCAGTGGCGACTGATACTTTACAACAAGTAGACAAGCCCAGTCATGTTGCTTCCAGTAGGAAGTTTACACAAGGAGGGATATTTCAGCTTGGCGAACAGCTGAATGGCCAAGTATTTACCATTTCTAACACCTTAGACTACAATGAAGCATAAGCACTTGCCGTGCTTTTAAAGGTCTTGGAAAGTCAGACGGTCGCGGTGTATTTGTGTCACGAGGGGATTGGAGCCGAGGATTTCTCGCACATTGCGCAATGATTATAGCAATAACATGATAATCTTCCTCTCTCTTTAAGCTCGTTCTTTCTTACTGCAAATCCAGGCTGCTGTGAAATGGGAGGGGGATTTTTCTAAATGCTTGATGGGCAACCTCTTGTCGCCTCAATGGACCTTCCCTGCGCCATTCACTCGTTCCCATTCAGCCGCATCTCGTACTTCCTATATGGATGGAGAATTAAAAGATAAAGTCAAATCCTCATCCAGTGAGAAAGCGCCTTAAGTGTGAGAGTCGCTTCTTACGGGTGTGCACAAGTGTGTGTTTGTGGAAGTTTGTGTATGTGCATTCGTGGACCGCTAAGTGCAAATTCTAACTTGTTGAGGCAGGTTCTTCCAACGGTCTCTGATCCCTGATAAGGTGCCAGTCCACCCCCCACACCCCTTGTCCTTGTAGCCCAGTGCCAGCAATGACATTAAAACACACACACAAACTGTATGAGCGTGCACTTGCGCAGAGAACAAATCTAAGAACTCGAAGATCAGCTTTCAGGAGCAGCCAAATCGCCCACGAGCTGTCCTTCATCTGTGAGCTGAAGCCAGGTGGGATTTACACCTTCATAAAGAGGTTGACCGTGGGTAGAGAGGGAGAGATGGAGAGCAAACTGAGGAAGAGCACATAATAAAGAGAGAGAGAGAGGGTTGATATAGAGGCATACTCCCGGTGGAACCCCCCCCCCCCCCCCCTTCCTCCTCCTTTTGCAAGGGAAGCAGGACTGGCTGCGTGCAGATGTGTGGATTAGCTTCTCAAAAGCTGGAAGGTTTGAGCATACGATCCCCGAGAGAGAACTGAACACTCGGATAGTGACTGCCCTCCCCCCAATCCCTCCTCTCTTCCTCTAAAAAACAGTCAGCACCAACGGCTGCTGTGGCAGAGAGGGTTGATCTCTCAGCAGCACAGTGAAGGAAGTAATTGGATCGAGGAATGAGATTTACTCCATTTGGTTGTGGTTGAAGCGCAGCCTTGATAATTTCTTTGAAAAAGAGGAAGATAAACAAGGACGAACGTTCTCTCGTAATAGGTCACATGGGTTGCATTTCTTCTGTGAAGAGCTCCTGAATTAGCTTCAGTTTAAAAGCGAACAGTAAGCGAGTTTCACTCAAGGTACTGCGCTAATGGTATTCTTAGCTAATCATAATGGGCTCGCTAATAGTCCCAAAAGACTTCGTCTGAATGCTCGTTATGATAATGGTTCATGTGTAATGTTTTTTTTTTCCCCTCTACCTAGAAAATATTTCATGGGAGTCATTTAACGCATTGTACACATCATTTCAACTTAAACGCCCTCTCTTTATCAATCATCCTGCCATCCATGACCACGTTGATCTCTCAGGAAAAAGCTGATCAGAGGTCAGCACACAACTCACGTAAACACTAGCCAGGGTTAGACCGTTTTCTGTGGGTCCGGGCTGTTCTGTAATTGGTAGTGTACATGCCGGAGGGTCCCGGGTCGCCTCGCCAAGCAGACACGTCAGCCATCTGCGCCAAGCGCTGAGAGCACATCTTTTTGGGCTCTCAGGTCCCTCCTCAGTCTCGGCGCCTCAGAGGTTCACGTCGGGTCACTCTCTCCGAGCAGAGCAGCCTGGACAAGAACTGAATATCTAAGTGCAGTGAAGTGCAAGACTGGAGAGACAGCTGCCAGGAAAATAAAGTTATGCACATAGAGGGTTTTTTTTCCTCTGGTAAATGACATTTTTAATCCGCTACCAGGGAATGCAAAATTCTGCCAAATCGAGATCCACGTCGAAAATCTGTTGTTTTGGGATCCCCATCGTGATAATGAGTCTGATTTTAACGAGGAAGGGAAACAGACCTGGAGATTAAATTGAATGTGAGTGGGAGTGCAGTACTCATGCATGAGTGGCAATGTGTGGTGTGCTGGGTGGATGGTTGTGTGTGTGAGTCTCTGGGACCGCGCCGCTGCCTGTTTCGTGATCTTGGCAAGATGAAAACCTGCTGATGACCTTGTGTAGCTCATGCATAGTGCCCTTGACAACAGGAGTTCTTTTCATCACCGGCAGCGGATTTCCCCCACCATGAAATTGCTCGCACGCCAGTTAAAAAGCAGCGGCCCGCTCTTCCTGGCTCATGAACCCGTTGCGACGCGAGGATCACAAGTAACGTCGGACAAGCTCCCCTGCTCATCAGCTTATGAGGCCTCCCTCCGTCTATGGTGGCTAATGGCGTCACAAATCTTCACCGATGCGCTGCTTTCACGGACCTCCGTATCTGCGACACCCATTTATCAGGGGCCAAGAGACACGTTTGTAAGTAATTAATCACAGACGGAGCGTCTGGCTGATGAATGGCAGCGTGCGGCAGGAGACAGGCGGGGGATTAGCCAGCAGACCCAATCTCTCCTCGCTGCCGTGGTGCCACCCCTGTTAATGAAGCCATCTTTGACAAATGCGGATGAGTGTCGCTTAGTAAACACAGCGAGTCGAGCGACAAGGAGGGAGGGGCCGGCTTTCATCCAGCCTCCTTCCCCTCCTCAACCTTCCCGCTGCTTTGAGGGAGCTGTAACCCAGTTTGCCGTGCATTGCAGTTGGCACGCTCGAGGAGAAGAGGCCGCACTTCGAGACGGGCTCCCTAATCAGAGGAGACCGTCGTGGTGGTACGGTATCGTGCCGTAAAGCTGTTCCTCCCAGCATGCACGGCGTTGTCAGCTTTGCCTCTTTGTACCAAGCTATAAAAAGATCTGGAGTTGATAAATCAGCATCTGCATGTTCACGCTTAAGTACATCTGAGGTTCATAATGCCATGGTCCAATGGAATCGAGTTTAGGCTAATTACATTTCTGAAAACCCCTATTTCCCAGCAGCATCTCTCCCTGTTCTTCAACTAATCTAATTATAAATCCTGATTTAGCAGAGTAGTAGGCTCACTCTTATATGATCACTTATTGTAAGAACTGAGTAAATATTTGACACAACTGCTGAATTGTAAATTCTTAAGTAATAATACATTATTTGATATCATTGCGTGAAGACATCTGACAGAGCAGCATTTAGCGAACAAATAATTGTAAAAAAAATGGCAGGGATGTAAATCAGTATGCTCATTATTTATAATCCTAATGGAGGTTGAATAATTACTTATTCCACACCTAAATTGAGTTCCACATACTGCTCCCCAGCCATACATCGATGGATCACCCCATGAGCTAAATGAGCAAATCATTTAACAAAGTTTTGCACTCCATCCCCTCTCTTTACGGAGTGCACTGAATATTTATAATCCGTAACACAAGGTTTTTCATCATTAGGGGAAAAAAAAAGAGCAAGCTGAGATTTAGATAATTGCTGTATTCAATGATCAGTGTAATTAGTTGCTGGCAAACTCCAAGTGAAGGAATTTTAATGTTACATGAGTCATGACAGCCCTGTGGTGCAGTTATCGAGGGAAAACAAAGCAGGGGGTTCAGAGACGTGGAAATTGTGCGGAGGAAGAAGACCTCTGAAACGTGTAAGAAGTCGACCTTGAGTGCTGGGCGTGTGACATTTAGGTTATTCATTTTTTTTAACCTGATTTGAAATCAGAGGAATTGGATTGATGTTGACATGGTGGATGATCTCTCTGCTCACATGACATATATACAGTTCATGGCACACTACTGCACGTTTTCTGTTCATACTGGTCTGCATTCTAGCTGCCTTTGCTGCGGCTCCTTAACTGTTTGCGGTTGCACTATTTTATGAGTAAGTCTCTCTCATTCTCCTCCTCCTCCTCCTCCTTCTGCTCCTCCCATCTTTTACTCTGAAAGGTAACTACTACGGGACCCCGAAGCCGCCGGCGGAGCCCAACCTGGTGCAGCCGGACCTGGTGGATCAGGTGCTGTTTGATGAAGACTACGGTGGCGAGGTCCCCAGGAAACGCACCACCTCAGTCAGTAAGATGGACAGGAAGGACAGCGCGGTCCCTGAGGAGGAAGACGATGATGAAAGGCCACCGCTGGTCAATGGACTGCCTGGTCAGTGAACGTCAAAACACATAATGTCATGTTAAATAATGGAGATTCCACCGTACTCTGTTTGTCCTTTGGTTGTGGGATTGCCATGTTAGGTCACTGTCTGCTCTAAGACATGAAGACTTCGCCTGGTTGCAGATTGTTTACCGTTTGATGGGCCCAGTGGGTGTTTGAGGAAACTACAGTACTGTCACATAAAACGGCATTAATAGATTCCCCTCCTGGGCAGCTTGATCATCCCTCTTAAGCTCTCGTCCCATCCCCTTCTCGTTCGTTTGTCATTCAAGGGTGTAGTGTTTTTGCACACCCAGATCAAATTTGTAACTACCGGTGCAAACTCTGTTTGAGAACTAACTTGAAAAATTTGACCTGACAAAACCTGGATATTTGTAACCTTCTACTACGTCGCAGCACAGGTCACCTTGAGAAAGTCTGAACCCAGTGCGATGTGATCAAGCAGGACATCCTCCTCAGCTCTTTGAGGAACAAATCTGTCCTCTGATGCTCACAAGGAGAACAGCGCTTGCATCAGAAATGGGTTACATACTGGGCGCCATATACTGCGTAATTGACAGTGAGAGAATTGGAGTTAACGAGGAGGCAAGTCCGTGCTGAAAATTGTGTTTTTCTTTCCAGAATGAAACATTGTTTTGACAGTCACGGCTCAAACACTGCTTGCTCAGCTGTACAAAGGATTCACATAAATCCAAAGTCTGTTTACCCAAACGCTCTGTCATATTGAAATCAAACAGAGAATGATGCCCAAACATCCAGGAGTTCTTTTTATGGAAAGAAACCAGTCACAAATGACTGCCCGTAGCTGTTGCAGAGTGGTCTCAGACCAGCCATAGATGGGCAGAGTTATGCTCGAATGAAAAAAGAGGTTAATGGAAAATGTGAGCTCTAAGTCTCTACACTCTTGACTGCAGCTTTGCCCCGTCTTTTCTCGGACTGTCCTTATCATAACCCCCATTGCCCCTCTTCCCAGCAGTCCCTCTTTACGTGTATCGCTGAGTGGGCCCTCACCCCGCCGTGAACCGGGTGACCTCAGCTCTCCTTCAGGCTCTGCCCTCCGGCCGGTTCTCCAAGTCTTTACATGGCTCTTCAAACACATGTGCATTCAATCTCTGTGCGTTTGTGCCTTTTAAATCAAATATAAAGTGTGTGCTTTTGATCAGAGAGGCAAAAAGAAAAATAAAAGCATTTTGGATGCTGCAAATGGGACTCTGTGTTTGGATTTTCAGCAATTATGTATTCAATCTAAAATTCAGGTGGAATGATCAACCCAGAAACGTGGCGTGCGAAACATCTTTCAGCATCATCCTCTGTTGTGAGGAGGTTAGCGCTGCATAAAAGAACGGAATGTAAATAACTTGCGTTTCATCCCTTTATACCCGTCTTTTGAGGGAAGGTGTGAAATGCTAAGTGAATTAGTAGAGCCTTTGTTGTATGTTTCATGTTCATTGTAGACCAGGTTCTCATTAATGGGTGTCTGTACAAAAGCAGCAGTACAGTGTTATCATACAGAAATGTCCTTGGGCTCAAATGGCTCTTTCTCATGTGAGTCCATGCTTCTGTCGTTGCAACCCTCAGGGAGTGTACGTGTACATATGCATAAGCATTAACACTGTGTGCACATGCAAATGCGAAAACAGCCCTTTGGCGAACACACACACCATCACATGCAAATCCTATGAGCGACACAGCTCTTCCTTCACTCCCCTGCAGCACGAATGAAAACAGGAGGGCAGAGGTGTTCGTGCAGGCTAACCATCCACTCTGCTCGGTTTTCTCCCTCTTTTTCCTCTTGTCTCTCTCTCTCTATGCACAGAGCACAAAGAGGGGGCAGACTGGAGAAAAGCAGTGCCCAGCTACAACCAGTCCAGCAGCTCCATGGACTTCCGCACATGGAGCTCTCTGCCCCGCGATGACAGCCTGGAGCCCCTGCCCCTTAACTATGAGATGGCTTACACTGAGACCGGCATGGTCTACTTCATAGAGTAAGTGACAGACACAACACACGGGTCGTGAGACCATTCGGTGCTAAAACAGTTAGTCAACTGACCAATTGATAAACATCGATTGTAATTCATCACTATTTTTAGTGAGCATTTAATTAATTTGTAAGACGTTTGTAGGTTCCATCCTCTTCCAATATGAGGATTCCCCGTTTTGTACCTATGAAACTGGCTACTGAGGGAAAAGTATACGTCAGGCAATATTTAGTGTTTTCTTATTTCAAACAAATGCCATTAAAGGGAAACATTTTCCTTTTTAAGAATACAGACTGAAAAATATGTGACACACCGCCTAACCAACCCGGGGAATGGGGAGATCATAGAGAACAAAACTGTTTTATGTGTGCCAGGCTGTAAACATGTTCTGCTGTAAAGTGGGGCATTTTAACATGGGGATGTATGACGATCGACTACATTTTTGGAGCCAGGCTCAAGTGGCCATTTGAGGAACAGCAGTTTGGGGCACTTCCGTGATGGCTTCATCTCTCATCTGGAGGTTGCCACTCCGCTGCATCCATCTCAGCTAGATAAAGATAAGGTTGAAAATCAGCAAATTTGTACCTTTTAAAAGACCTCAACGATTAATTGATTCTAACAAGAATTGTCTGTTAAGCTGTTGCCAAAATCTACTGCAACATACTCCAGTTAGAGTTACGCTATTTAAGAGAAATGAGTTGGGCCTTTCTTTGATAGATCAAAGTTGATTACAATAGCAGAAATATAGAATGACAGAAGCCGTAGCAGTAAGATGAGGCTTCAGGTGTATATATATATATATGTTATTAGCTGGATCAGGTGTAACACAGTCTGTATGCTGGCTGATGAAGAAGGGAATTTAGGTCAACTGACGACTTGGGTGTTGTTACTTATGTAAACCATGTCATCTTACGACTGCAGCGGGGGTATGTTGTAAGATGTGATGTTAAAAATGGATGTGTTGTTTGTACAGCTCATGTAAAACAGCATTTTATTTACTGCTGTCTGCTTTATGCATAATGAAACGCAGATGAATGTTTCTCTTCGTATCAAATCAGTACTGATAGGTTTGATCCTGGGTGTGTAATGATGGGTTTGTGATCTGCATGTGACATCATTTACTCATCGCTGAGGGATGAGGAAATAGCCGCTCATCAACAACCACGTTCAGGGAAAGAAAGAGTGACACTTATTGTCCAAGTGAAAGCATAAAGAGGGCCCACAGTTGTGGCGCAAATATCTAATCAGCCAATCACGTGACAGCAATTTAAGTAAGGCGTGTAGATAATATGGTCAAAATGATCTGCTGGGAAGAGAGGGGATTGACTTGACTTTGAACGTGTCTTTTGAGTCATTTTCAGAAACTGCTGATCTACTGGAAAGACACATTTATTTCCTCTCACTTTATTGTGCCGCATTAAACGGTTTCATGTCATTAATAATAAGTTTTAAGATACACATTTTGATATAAGTTAATCATCAGTGCCTAATCAGCTGGACTTTGTTCAAATGAAAATGGGGATATTTGTAAGCGGTTGGATGAATATGGTTGGTATAATATACGTGTTGGTTGCACTCAGTGTCGAGCCAGCATGTGTGTCCAGGCAAAGCCTGTGTTTTATTCATGGTTCAAAGCCATTTGTCTCTGAAGATATCAGAAGACCATTGTGCTTTTCCTCCTGATTACACACCTCAGTTGTTCAACACATTTGAGGGTAAACGGGTTTGTCGGGTTTTTCATTCATAGTTGAGTTTTTTTCTCCCCTCTGAGAACGCCGCCTACCCATAAACACGCTAATGTGACGGCTGAACGTAAACCAATGGATCAGATGTGTGTCGATGGATCCAGTGACTCTTGTGCACAGAAGCATGTCACACAGGAGAATCCGGTTGTCATGGCACATCCTACTACAGGCCTCAGCGGCGGTCTTCGTAGTTGATAATTACTGGCTGCTGTTTGTGTTCCGCAGTCACAATACCAAGACGACCACGTGGTTGGACCCCCGCTTGGCGAAGAAGGCGAAGCCCCCTGAGAAGTGTGAGGATGGAGGTATGTAGGCTGCGCTGCTCAGCTGCTGTACTCAAGCATGCAGTCATGCCATTAACTGCTGCACATGTATTTACACGGGGGCATACCTCGATTGTCTCTGCCCACCGTTACGTGATCCATCACTTCACACATTCAACCAAATAACCAACCAGGGTAAAAGTCCATGACTTCGTCTTTGAATTGACATGTCACCTAGCAGTAGCCCTCAGCTGCATAGTCACATGACCTAATTTACCTGGAGGGCATGGTCTACTTTGAGGAACCCCAGCCGTGCCTCCGTATCCCCAGGATGATAATGTGGGCTTAAGTGCAGGCCGAGACAGAGAGTAGCCTCGGCTGAAAGAGTGGGACCCTTCCAGACGGGTTTTAATGGATTTTTACAGAATTCTAGTATGTGTGTTGCTTCTGAAAAGCTACTCCAAAGCTCTCTCGTGCGTGAAGAGCTCTTCGCTCTGTCTCTCTCTCTCTCTCTCTCTCGCTCTCGCTCTCTCTCTCTCTCTCTCTCTCTCTCTCCTCTCTCTCCATCCGCCTGATATGTTCATCGGGGCATGACGTACATCGGCCATTCCAGCCGGCCTGCTTGTTGAAATGTTCACAAAATCATTGTAGGCTATTTTCTCGGCTACTTTCTTATGCTAAATGTCCCAGTCAGGGGGAAAAGAACTGCACTGGTAACTACTGCTGTACCTCACCACTATGTTAAATGCTTTACAATGCCCAGATGATTGTCTACTAAACATCGTGCCTCGTCTTCCTCTTCTGTCTTCCATTCTGTCGTCTTAATGCACGCTCCCTGTATTTCTCTACCTAACACAACACTGTTCTCTGTTCGCAGAGTTACCTTACGGCTGGGAGGAAATTGACGACCCGCAGTACGGCACATACTACGTCGAGTAAGTTCTATTGATTTATTAGTGTATGTATTTTCCAAGCACTCCAGCTGCCATTATCACAAAGAGTGCAAATTGTTCTATCCTACTTGTTCCTCGCAGACGCACATAACACACAAACGCATTTCACCAGATGGATCAGGAGTGCACATTACACTGTGTACATTAGCAGTGGACCGGCATTAATCAATACCGTCTAAAAATAAACACATGGAGGCAGCGCACAGCTCGTGTTGTTGTATCCCGGGTGAGGAGAACAGTTGAAGATTCGGAATCAGGATTTCCTCGTTGTTTATCAGTGGGTGGCAAAATTAAACTCTGCGGGTAACATTGCACCGACCTGTATGTGAACACAACTCTGATCGTGATCTCCTTGCGTGCAGGACGCATATATGTCTTTGCATATTGTTTGTACATTTGTCTGTGTGCAAAATGTGTGTCTGTGAAACACGGCCATTGGAACAGCAGTGGAGAGAAGTGGGGGAGACTTTAAACTAGAATAGATGGAGGGAGGCGAGAGGGGCCTGAAAGGAGAGGTAGCAATCTGTTGTGATGAAAAGAAAATGGGAACGCTCACGTTGTTTTATTGCTCAGACTGCAGAAGGATCCCTCCTAGGTATAAGTGACAAGAGAGCGAGCAGCGCTCACTGTTTGGACAAGGAGAGTCAACGACATATAGATGGAGCTTATAGCTGCCAGTCTTTTAGCTTGAAATGAACTCACTATGATACAATGGCTGTTTGTTTGCCAGGGGGACAACAGGCTGTTTACCGTGTTGGAGAGGAACAGGATGTTGGCATTCGGGGGGTTCATTTCCTACAATATTAAATTGCTAAAAGCCATAGTTGTTCCCCCACATAAAGAGAATGCAAGGCAGCCTTTTATGCTATTTGTGCTGTGTTTATGAATGTATTTATAATGCTGCCACTATAGCATCCCTGTATTAGAAAATCACAGCTCCTTTATAGGAAAGGTGCATGCATAATTAACTGCAAAAAAGAAAAGAAAAGTGGAGCAGTAAGCTCAAAAAGTCCGGGGTGCGTGTTGTGTGTTTGCAAGTCTCTTAAATCTGAGCCTGTTTTTGTTGCAGCCACATCAACCAGAAAACCCAGTTTGAGAACCCGGTCCTGGAGGCGAAGAAGAAGCTGAGCCAGGAGACGGCTGCGATCCAACAAGCCGCAGCAGCACCTTCCCAAGGTAACGG
The DNA here is from genome assembly GCF_910591455.1 of Pholis gunnellus. Classification (NCBI taxonomy): domain Eukaryota; kingdom Metazoa; phylum Chordata; class Actinopteri; order Perciformes; family Pholidae; genus Pholis; species Pholis gunnellus. Next base: position 6,885,931 of record NC_136529.1, on the reverse strand, counting down.
CAACACTGCAGAACCTGTCCCCCACTTCAACTTACTCTTCATTTGGATTGTTAGGAGAGAGAGAAAATAACAAAATCGTACAGCATCACTGCGGAGGAGTTGAGTAAAAGAACACACATCATTTTGCGCACATGAACACCTGCGACAGCCACATCGCTGCTCCTACGCGTGACCTTTGAGAACAGCATGAGATGGTACACTCTGCCTTTTGACGTCTCCCTCCCGGTCGATAAGACATGCAAGTACATGTATAACTGTAATTACTTCCACCGGCTCTCTGTCTTTCACACTCGTCATTGTCTGTCTGGGGGAAAAAAACCACCACAAGAAATTCCAGTAAAAGTGAAGTCATCTGAAACTAGAAAAGTGCACTCAGTAGAGTGCAGATCTCCACTTAGGGGTGTCTGCAACGACCACTGCTGTAATGTTTGATGGAATGAATACAACCCACATTTGCCCCCTCGTCTAGACATACATACACACATACACATACATAGATACATGTATGTATGAGAGACTAGCCATGGACAGACTGAAATGCACACGCACACATACATGAAAAAGTATGACTCTATTTGTTCTGTTTGTATGATCATTCCTCACTTATGGTGCTATTATTTTCTGCCCTGGTGTTTACTTCACTACGTCGTATGATATTCAAGAATAGAGGAGGAGGTTTGGCTTCATTATTAATATTTTCACTGAGCTTCTTCTGTTTCGGTACTCACTTTAAATCACTCTGGACGTTAGCATGAGTCTAACATGAGTCCTCTCTGGTCATGCACTTATAGTTTAATCACTTTGGCTTATGCTCTGTACTGAGGCCAACCCTTTCACCTCAGTCAGTGTGCTGTGACAAATCTGTTATCTGGGAAGAGAAAGCAGCAGGAGTGTCGTCATTTAATGCACGTTCAGCAGAACGTGTAAACCTTCACGTAGCCTCAAACAATAATAAATTGTCAAAATGAACTTTCCTCCCTGGTTCGCTCATACAACACAGGTTGTTGTCAGCTCTGCAGTAACTGTCTGTTTTTACGATTGACAATCAATTTTTCTCCTGCGATAAACGCTGTGAATTAAGTATGTTTTCATTACAATGGATGTATAGTAGATTACGGTGCTGCAGTCGTGGAGATAGACAGGCTCGCTGCGCTGGCAGGGTTTCAGGGAGTGGGAATGCAGGGGAGGAGGCCGGCTTTTAGCGGCGCTTGTGGCAACAGCTGGTGGAACAGCATGTCAGAGAGGGCACGCATAATCAGACATTTCTCTGCTCAGGTGTGTGGGGACTGAGGAAACCGCCACCGTGCCCCTGATTACCGATTACGCAACCTAGTGAGCTGCCAGACGATTACTATGATGAAACAGTTGACGGTTACACCTCAGGCTATAATTCTGATTTTTACAGTTTTCCAAGATGGATTCCTGGGGAGTTTTTTTATTTTCATCAGGGAAATTACTGCTCTTATACCTGAATACATGTTGTGAAATCATTCAATAAATGATTAATTCTCACCTAATTTTTAATGAATGTTATTTAGTGATTCTTATTTTCGCAAAAGAACAATGGTTACTTGACTTGCATTTGTATTCCAAATAACACTTTTCCCCTTTCATTTTAATTTCATGGAGAATTATTTATCTATTGAACACTAACGAGGTGTTGCTGCAGCTCAACCTACAAAGGAGGCTATGCTGCGGTGTTTGTCAGCTAGCCAACAGAACAGGCGTTGTGATAGGTTGTGTCTACGGTACTTTCCCTGTTAGTCAAGGCTTGGCCTTGCGACAGCAGTTGCTTTTGAATTCTGATGTTCAAGGTGCATTCTCGGAAACAGCAGCCGCTGTTCCCGCATTGATGTAGTAAGAAAGATGTCTTCCCAATTATGCTGAATAATGTCTCTGGGGATTTACTACGCAATTGAGTCACACACGAGAAAAAATCAAAAGCCATGGCTGTTTGATGCGGTGGATCCGATGGCTTTGTCTGCCTCTGGCTTTCAAACTCTGCCCACAGACGTTGGCACAGAGACCTTCCTTGGACTCTCCCACACAAGCACACGCCGCTCTCACTTCCTCCTTCTGTCTCATTCTCCCTCCATTACCTCTGTCTGTTTCTCCACACACAAACGCGCAGTCAAATGGTGTTTTCAGCACTTGCTGGCGGGAAGAAGCAAAAAAAAAAAAAAAAAAACCCATGTTGAGTTTATGAAGCAATTTGAATGTGATTATGTAAATGAGCTTTGCTTGATCCATGTGTCAGTGTGGACATCTGGAGTCCACGATGACTGTGCTAAGTTGCACTCACTTGCTCACAGTCGTTCATGTCTGCGCTGGATGTTTATGACCGCTGAACCAGTTGATAGTGTGAGAGTGGCTGCATTTAAATTCCCCACACACGCCTCTGAAAGTTACCGAGCGTTTTTAAAACTGAAGGAAATGAGAGGTTGTTGCGTTAGCTACTTTCCTGGCAAACCAGACAGCCACTGCTGTGATCTTGAAAATTTGATATGGAAATTGGCACAGTCCCAATCAGCATGTGCGACAGATAGAGATAAAGAATTGGAGGAAGATATGCAGCTTTATATTTACATACACAGAAGGGTAGTTTCCAGGTGAGGCATACACATGCAGCACACATTCTATCATTTTCTTATTCTCAACAAATGCCATTGATAGACAAAAAAACAAGAATGAATTGATCCTATCAAGTATTGTCTGTGTTTCCCCGAGCCTGATATCACTTAATCCTCTGTTGTTGTCCAAAAACTGTTAAAAACACATCAGTAAACTCTAGGTGACATTTTCCTTTATTGCCATGAAGACGGACAGTCTAGATTATTTTGAGTTAATCCAACATACAGCGTCCTGATGGCATTAATACTCACTAATGCAACAATTGTGGCTGAAAAAAGTCCCCAGCACTGTTTGAGCATTTCTATGCTTAATCTGCAGCAGTTTGTTTTAGCCTCTTTAAAAGATAAAACAATGAAAATGTTCTTTTACAGATTCACATCTTCTGTAGGAATTAATGAATTTGGGAAGACAGACTGAGTCATTGTTGGTTTTGGTCTTTTAATGAGATTTGTTGTCCACAAGAAGAACATAGAATAAAACCACCTTTGTTCTTTTAACTATTGTTGGTGAATATATTCACAAACTCTGATTGAGAGAATAGTCTAACCACATCTGTAACTAGCATGGTGGCAGTGGAATTCAGTGGTATCCAGTATGTTTGTTTACTGCCTATTTGTCTTTAAGGTAAGTGTTTTTTTGTTGTTGCTGCATTTCAATGAACTTTAGATGTAAAGAAACACAAAATTGACGGACCATTTCTTAAGCTATAAGGACATTTCTGGCATCCCAGCGACAGACCGCCACATCGCATTCTGTCAATATACAGCACAGTCACAGGGATGTGCATCGTTTGTCACCAGCTGGCTTCAGTTTTAGTGTTTTTGAGTTGAAGCTATAATGCAGTCCAGACCAGAGAGGCCATCGGGCAGTGCGGGGGGGGGGGGGGGGGGGGGTGTCTATGATCTAAAGTGCTGATACCACAGTAACGCCAGATAGGGACGCTGCTCAGTTTAATTCAGTGTGACCCTGACAGCCGGTTATCTCGCGTGTAGCGTATGCCACAGCCAAACTGCTGGTCCATATTGATGTTGCCACTGACCTTAAGTTGTTCCTTACTCAAGTTATAAAAAGTCTACCCTGACAAAACTCCCCTTTTCTGAGCCACTGACTGCAGCAGGAAGGGGATAAGGGAGGACACTGCGCTAAATTGGACACTGTCAGAGAGGCGTTATGTCACTGTTCTGCTCTATAGTTTTGTATTAGCTGGAAGCACATAACAGTTCAGTAAATTAGCATCTAAAGCTAACATTGTATGTCATTTTATCTGTCTCTTTGTGCTCCTCTCTGCAGGGTTGCACAAAAAGGTCCCTAGTGACAGGTTTATCAAGTTCAGGCATGAACGTCAAGCCTGTTAATTGTAAATGACTAATTACTACGTTGATCCTCGGCACATAATGTGTGTCACCGACATTCAATGGATTTTGCTGCCTTTCAAGAGGGATATGAATCTGTTAAACCTATGTCGCAGCGTTTGATGTCGAGCTCTGTTCGGAGATTTCACTTGTGTTTTGAGAAAGCTTGTCATTCCCTTACATAACACACACACACACACACACACACATACTTAACACGCATGTGCACTTTGTTCGCAGGTAAGGGAGGTGCGTTCGGCTTCACTTCAGACCCCAGCGAACTGAAGGGTGAACTGTACCACACGGCGCTGAAGAAGAGCCCCCAGGGATTTGGATTCACCATCATCGGTGGTGACCGCACCGATGAGTTCCTGCAGGTGAAAAACGTGCTCGGCGACGGCCCTGCCGCCCACGACAACAAGATGGCGTCCGGTGAGCGAAACCTCTGCAGATGTACACACTCTGCCGAAAGGGCATTCCTGTTCAAATCATTGCTTAAATCTCACGTAGCTGGTTGGAAGATCTATGAGCTCATAGCTTCTAATTTCTGCGGTGTTACAAACACATTTATTTTAAAAAGGGGACATTTTAGAAGAAAGATCCATCTGACAAACGAAGGAATAAGACATGTAGAGACGTGATGTCTGGATTAAATACCAGAATAGAAACTCCACCACCAATTTCTCTCTTTTCCATTTCAGGTGATGTCATTGTTGAGATCAACGGGATGTCTGTGCTGGGCAAAACCCATCCAGAGGTGGTGCAGATGTTCCAATCCATCCATATCAACCAGTATGTGGACATGGTTCTTTGCCGTGGCTACCCGCTCCCTCCAGATGTGGATCTGAGCAGCGACGACCCTCTCCCTCCTCCCCCTCCCCCACCGGCCACCCAGCCCCAGCAGGCCCTGCATGGCGGAGAGGTGGTGACAGCCGTGCCCCTCATCAACGGGCAGCCGCTGCTCGTGAAAGGCGACGTTCTCCACGGCTCCTCTCAGGAGCTCCACTATGTCACCACGGACGCCATCGGCCGGCCCGTCGTGGCTGCCTTGCCCAACGGGAGGCACGGGGAGCGGGGAGAGTTGGCCGCGGGGATGCTGCAGCCAGAGCTGGTGAGCGTGCCGCTGGTCAAGGGGCCTGGAGGATTCGGGTTCGCCATTGCTGACTGCCCGCTAGGCCAGAAGGTGAAGATGATCCTGGACGCCCAGTGGTGCCGTGGCTTGCTGAAAGGAGACGTCATCAAGGAGATCAACAGGCAAAACGTCCAGACGCTCAGTCACGCCCAAGTGGTGGACATCCTCAAAGACCTGCCCGTGGGCAGCGAGGTCAACGTGCTGGTGCTGCGAGGAGGTTAGAGACTGTTTGTCGTCTGTCTGTCTATCTATCTATCTGACTGAAGACTGAATGGCTGTATGACCATGTGATGTTTCTCTCGCTGCCAGTGTGTCTCATGCCTTATTTCACCTGCATGGTTTAGCTCGACTTGACTTTCTGTCCTGGTCCCTCTATTTCGTTTGTCCACTGTGGATATAGTGCCCACTGTAGGTGTGATTCTCAGCTGATCGCCAAAGCGACTCCTGCTTGAAACTGCGGTCACGTCATCTTCAGCGCGGAAATGGTGCAGGATGTCCGGTCACGTGCAAGTGACCATTCTAGTGCTGATTTTCTCTGACCAATCAGTGGTCTGCAGTTATCTAACTCCTCATTCTAGTATAGGCTCAGAAGGCTTGGAGGTGGCACCACAAAAAGGACCAGTTTTTCGGAATGGAAAATCAAAATAGAGCGAGTCGAGTTGACTGGAGCCGTGCCGCACCATGCAGTGAAAATGCGGCATTCTTCCTCCTATCATTTTGATTCTATCCACCCTTCACTCTTGTGCTTTCATGCCCTCTTGTGTGTGACGTAATTTGCTGTTGCTGTCAATACAACTTCAACAGTGCCCATGGGAGGCGAGGTCAGCGTGCTGATACTGACGGGAGGTGAGGTGGTGCTGTGGCTTGTTTGGGGAGCATTGACTGACCACTCGCTGTTGTTCTGTAAAAGCCTGGGTGATGCCACTGTGTCTGCGGTCTTTAGGTCACCACCCCAGAGACTGCTGCCCTTTTTTAGCTATATAGATCCACCTGCACGCCCGTAGCTGTTGCATTCAATGATCAGACTCGGTCCGACTGAGCCTTAGTTCTTGCCATTGCATTGCAGTGTCTTTGTTTTTTCAAACTGTACGTCTCGAGCATTCCTCCTGGGTGTCTTCACTCAACCCGGCTCTGTTTATGACGTCTCCCATTGAGGCGTAACGCAGTCTGCTACAATTCTGAGAGTGGGAATTACATAAGCGTGGGGCTGTGCTTGATTCCAAAGGAGAGAGGGAGGAGGGCAGGTACCCTTCAAATGTCTCCTACATCAGCTCCAGCCACCCCGGGTATTCACTGTGTAAATCGATGAACCCCGGATTGGCTTTGATCAGCAGCGGAGTGCAGGGGACTTCTAGGTGCCTCTATAGCCATGGCCCCTTAAAGAGCCATGGCTAAATGTCAATAGAGGGAAAGTCCCAAGGGGCCTCCACCCTGTGGCCACGCCCCAACCCTCCTCTCTCCTCTCCCAAACACCCACTCGCCCTCTCTGCTGTGCCACCATCACCATCACCATGTCCTACTCCTCTGATGCACTGCATGACCCCACAGTCAAAGCTGAGCTGGGCTCAGCCTCACCCAGCCTCCCCGACCGAAGAGCTAATGCCAGCTTTAACCCTCATTAGACAATGGCCTTTGGCTTGGAAGAGGATCCCTGTGTGTGTGTGTGTGTGTGTGTGTGTGTGTGTGTGTGTGTGTGTGTGTGTGTGTGTGTGTGTGTGTGTGTGTGTGTGTGTGTGTGTGTGTGTGTGTGTGTGTGTGTGTGTGTGTGTGTGTGTGTGTGTGTGTGTGTGTGTGTGTGGTGGGCATCACTGAGCAGAAGAAGAGTGGAGCTTAGCTAAAGATGGGAGGAAAAGAGTGGGTGCGTTTCAGGTGTGTGCCTATATTGCACTTGCCTTTTTGTATGCCTTTGATGACCCTGATGCTGGATCGGGAATATTCGAAGCGGAGTGGAAAAATGCCGCTGCGTCTCCCCTTTTACATCAGGCTCCATTAACCCCTCATCAAGCCAAGTGTTGGTCCGGCCCCACAGGGCTGCCGGCTCCAGAGGAGTGTTTGTTAATCCAGTTAATGCGGGGAGTTGAGGGGGAGGAAAGGGGGGGTTGGGGAGGGTTGGGGAGGAAGGGGCTGTAAGAGATGATCTGTAGGGAACCATCTGAGCGCTTGCGATGGAACGTGTGGGTGTACTGTACAGCGAACACAGGGAGAGAGAGGAGAAGAGAATTATCGCTCATTGAATTATATGCATGAATCTCTAATGCACTCACCCGCTTCCTTATCCCTGCAGTGGGCTTCCACTATGTAGTGAGCACTCCAGCACATGTACTACCTTTATATTCCCTCTGTATCTTTTAATCGCACATGGATGCATGTTCCCTAATGGAGCATTCTTTAGTGAGTACACACCTCTTGAGTGTAGAGCAGCTCGGAGCCAGTTTATTTTTTTATGCTGGCCGCTGCTGCTTCTCAGTCAGAGAGGCAGTGCCATCTGGTGGAACGGTGCTTCAGTGATTGTTGTCGTTCCAAAGTCTTATCTGAGTTTCTCACCATATTCCTGTTGTCTGTGTCTCTCTATAGGTCAAACGTCCCCTGTGAAGAGTCTAAAGCCTGTGAGTAAAAGCATATCTTTTCCTATTTCCCCACTATTGTTTCCCCTCGGGGACTTATCCCGCAATTTAATTGCAGAGCTTTTTGTCTTCCAGCCTAACCAGTAAAGCCTCTGTTGCATCGAATTAAATGATAGCAATACATTTGAATATTGATTATGTTTCTGGGCGCCTCCTTTTGTTTGCTCTGAAAAACGATCTTAATTACTTCCTTTCAGTATTTGTATTCTTAGGGCTATTGTCAGGGGATTGCAGTGGTAATGAAGCATGGATGAGCCTCTTTAGATATGGTGGTATTATTAATACAAGAGTTTTAGATAAAGAAGTTGCCCTTTCTGCCTGAATAGGCCTGCCACGTGGGAAATCTGTGGTTCCTCCCGTGGATTTTAAATGACATTAAAATCTCATCCCTTAGACTTCAAAACAATTGAAGGAATGTAAAGGGGAACAATTTCTATGTTGAAGAAATGAATAATAATAAAAAAGAGCCAGTGAAGTGACCTTTGCCACTTCTGATAATCTATCACCATCACATGCTCAGCCACCTAGCTGCAGAGACTATATATAAAATGTGTGATGTTCTTCATAGGAGAATACCAAAGGATGTGCGATCTAATGTCAAATTGGCATGTTCAAAAACAGCGATGCTTAAAGAAATGTGAGCGTTAATGGAACATGTATTTCTCTCCAGAGACAGGAAATGACGGCCAGCACAGAGTCTTTGGACGGTATCGTAGACTCGGCCCCCCAGGCCCTGCCTTACCACTCCAACACGAGCACCCTGCGCTCCGCCGACTCCCCCAAACGAGATGCCACAGAGATGTACCTGAAGTCCAAAGCCCTGCTGGACAGCAGACGTAAGTGAAGACCAGCATCATCAGATGTTCTCAGAAGTTGTTTGTTTTTTTAACCTTGATCCCTCACCTCATCCACAGAGCCTCACACCAAAGACATAGATGTTTTTCTAAAGAGAGACATAGAAACAGGCTTTGGCTTCCGTGTTCTGGGAGGAGAAGGTCCACAACAGCCAGTAAGTAGATAGAACACTCTTTGTATGCATATTTTAAGTATTTTAATCTCTATCATAGAACGATGATACCATAAAGAAAGCTGTTGATGTGGATTCCTTTCATATGCCTTAATGAATATTAAATAATCTATTTCTTCAGTTCTGCGTTCCTACTAACCCTCTATCAGAATGTTTTCCCCCAGGTGTACATTGGGGCCATTGTGCCCAACGGAGCTGCAGAGAAGGACGGCCGTCTGAGAGCTGGAGATGAGCTCATCGGCATCGATGGCGTGATGGTTAAAGGTCGCTCGCACAAGCAGGTGCTGGATCTGATGACCAACGCTGCCCGTAATGGCCAAGTTATGTTGACTATACGCCGAAAGGTCGTCTACAGAAGTGAGTAACAAGCAGAACAGCATCTGACACGGTTCAAATGTTTCATTTGCATCTACTTAAAGTGAAAATGCTTGGGTGTTGCTGTGTTACACAAGCTCTCTTTTCAAAAAAGGAAATAGTCTTACACCTTAACAGAAAATTACAAGCGACCACCTTCTGAATGAATTTAAGTTTCTCTATTACACAGAACTAAGGCGGGGTTTATTGCCATGTTGACTCATCATAAAACGCACTAAGCTAACTCAAACTCACCAAACACGTCTTGGTTAGTCTTTGCACTGTTCCGACAATCAGAAACTCTGGTTTTGGTCGAAATCAATCCTTAATTCACAAAGTAAGATGTGAAATGATCCCGGCTCTACGCGCTGTTTTTCCCCGCCCTGCTGCAGCGGCTCATTAGTGGCTCATATTTTGGGATGCCATTTTGCGGATGGAAACAGTTTACAATCCAAGCGAAGAGAACAAGGACGTTCTTGAATGGAGTTGCGCCCCGCAGCCACTAAAGCTGAAGTAGCACTCTGTAGTTCTTCTTTGCCTGTCACGTCACTCGAGGAAGAAGGAACAGCAGGTTTTGCAGCTGCTCTCCGAGAGACGGATATGATAGAAAATGAGTGTATTTTCCATTTATACAGTCACATTTATTCATACAAAAGCGGTCTTTTGCTTTTTTTTGATTAAATAAACAGCGAGCCATCCTACAGTGTGTATACATTATAAAAATGTTATTGCTCTAAACACCAAATGTCTCATCGGGCTTTCCTGAGAAAAAAGATCCTCAAGAACGCACACAAGAAGTGATGCATTTTATATTTTTACAGAAACATCAGCTGTTTGATTGTTAATTATAGATGTAGCTATTAATAGTTGAATACAGAGAAACTGAGCACTGGACATGCTGTTTGTTTTCTCACAAGTGATCACAGCCTCAGTTATGGATTCAGGGAATAGAGGCCTTGCACAGAATGTTTGAGTAGTTATCTCTCTGCCAACATACTCCCCGGTAGCCACTGGCAACCACTTTCAGCATCCACAATCTGTAGATCGTACAGCTGCACTGTGACATCGGTTATACTATTCAGTTAGAAGACTCATTTGATTTGCATATTTTTTTTACATAAACACGCATTCGGCTCCAAAAGGCTTCGTAAAAACGCCCAGGAATGCACACACACACACACACACACACCAATACAAACAGAGTTGCACCAAACACAAATTCGTTTGCATCCGTTTCTGTTTATTTCAGATGCAACCGAGGAAGAGGCTCAGGAAATGGCTCCAGTGCTGGTGAACGGTTCTCCCAAGCTACCTCGCCTGCCAATGCCCAGCGCTCTGGACCACGAGTCTTTTGACATCACGCTCCACCGCAAAGACTCGGAGGGCTTTGGCTTCGTCATCCTCACCTCCAAGAGTAAACCGCCGTATGGAGGTGAGAGTCTGGTGCCTCAAATCCTGCATCGACATTTTAAGATTTCCCTTATGAGCACAGATTTTCTCTATGAGCACAGTACATTTCTTTGAAATTTAGATTTCTGGATGGAAATGTTTTTGGTCCTTCTGACAAGGTTTACTTGTGCAAAAATGGATGAGCCCACAAAAACTTCATTTTCATAAAATCCTTAAGAAAATGCTGCAGTATATTTGCACATCAAAGACAATAGGAGAAAGTAAATGGTAGTGGTAAATGGTACTTGTACTTGTATAGTCTTCCGACCACTCAAACACTTTTACACTACATGTCATTCACCCATTTACACCCATTCACTGATGGCAGGGGCTACCATAATATGGTTCATTACAGGACTACCTAACCATTCATACCCATTCATACACCGCCGGCACAGCCTACAGGAGCAATTTAGGGTTAAGTATCTCGCTCAAGGACCGCCGATGCGCCAATTGAAGGACGCCACAGTCACCATTGAGCCGCAGAAAGACTCCTTTATCCCTGATTTCAGGGCAAGAAATAATATATTACAGTTTGTAGCAGTTGGGTTTAAGCTAGACAGTCATATGTGGACTGGAGAAGGAGACTCACCGGGGTTTTTGTTAGCTGGTTTGTATTTAAAATTATAATCCAACATTGATGTGTTTCTCTTTTGTAGCAGATACATACTCTTGAAAGAAATTCAATAATATTTAGTTAAACCAGAACAAAGCTATATACATACAGTGTGTATATATATATATATATATATATATATATATATATATATATATATATATATATTTCAAGGTTTTTTCAACACCCACTCTATCTGGGTCTCAATGTCTAATTTCTCTCCATATCTTCAGTCATTCCTCACAAAATTGGTCGAATTATTGACGGCAGCCCCACCGACCGCTGCGGCCTGCTGCACGTCGGAGATCGTATCTCGGCGGTCAACGGGCGCTCCATCATTGAGCTCTCTCACAACGACATTGTTCAGCTTATCAAGGAAGCCGGCAGTGTTGTCACCCTCACTGTGGTTCCTGAGGATGGTGAGTGTCTCTGTGTTCCCACATCTGCAGTTATTAGAGCGTGATGTTGGTCCTGTGATCGATTCGGCCCATTCAATTTTTAAACTTAGTTGTCTGCAAGGGGGAAATTAGTTTTGCAGCCATCAAACCAATCAGCATAATAAAAAGATATGAATGTTTTAGTAACGGTATTAAGAATTTAGTTCTTAATGGAGGTATTCGAAATGTGAAAAGAAGGGGGCCCCTGTTCCTCTTAAAGGATTGAGTGAATACAAATAATTACATCACTGTAATGCTAATGCATTTAGTAGGATATCTAAGTCTGATTATTCTCATAATTATTGCAGGCTAAATTGTATTCCGTTGTTTAAGATAATTAAATGATGAACTTTTCTTTAGCTGAAATGAATATGTTGTAGAAGGATTATATATATATTGTATTGGCATTTTTTTACACTGATGGCTGTAATGTCAAAATTCATTTTAGAATACAAGGGTCCTCCATCCGGAGCCAGTTCAGCTAAACAAAGTCCAGCACTCCAGCACAGAGCCATTGGACAAAGGTCCACACTGCAGGATGAACGGTAAGCATCTGCTCTCACTCAAAAGAAATGAATTACAGTAAAAGCAACAAAAAACAAAACAAAAGCCTACAGTCAGCAGAGGAAAATAACCTTTGAAACTGTTCAAACATCTTGTGCATATACTAACTCTACTCTGACTATATTAACTACCCACCCAGTGCATAGCTGGCCCTTGGCTCATACGCTGGAGGAGGGAATGAAGGCAATCTTGCAAGTCAATTTTTGAACTCCCACCATTTGTTCCTTAAAAGAACAAAATGTTCCCAAGTGACCAACATGTACCTTTTATAAAACATTTTTACTTTCACATTAGGCCATAAAGAGAAAATGATTGTGCTGCCTTTATGTTTTTTATCTTTGAATTGGAATGGCCAACTCCTCCTTCACCACTGGTGCTCTGACTTATGACTCCCACCCCCACCTTTGCCCTGAGGAGGGTGTACACTGACAGGGAATGCAACTAGAACTCCTCTACAATTGAAAATTTATGGTTATGGTAATACTACTAGAATGCTACTTGCCCCTACACATTCTAATGAAAGCACTGTTACACTTAACATGAAATAAAGTGTGTGTGTATGTGGAGGAGGGAGGGTTGCCCGCAGAGCAAACAACGAGAGAAGATTTCTCTCAACAAAGACGCCGGTATAATAAACATAAACAGATAATAATGTGTACAGTACAGAACATATAGCCCTAAAGAACAATACAGCATACAAATTAACATATGAAAAAGCCCCTATTTAATATCCAGCATTAAATTACATTTTAGGTTTTGCATAATGTCTTTTTGTGTTTGTGGCCTGCAGCATACTGTTGACAACATGTGTTACTGCAGTAATACATCTGTGTTTTTTTTTAGTTACAACCTGGACCTGGAAGAGAAAAGAGAGGGAGTCAACTGGTCTGAACACAGAACTCTTTCACTTAGTGAGCAGGGAACGCTGTGTGTGACAGGACCCAACCAGGTAAGAAAATCCTCTTATTCCTTACACTATTATGCTCCTCTTCATGACCGTAAACATAAAGATTTTTTGTTTGCTTACAATATAGCACCCTGTTCCAATAACATAAAGCTATTTTTTGTTCCATACAATGCAATGAGTTCATGCATACTGCGTTCATTGGGTTTTAATTCTGGAAGCACTTGTGTTCTTCTACATTTTTATATTATTATTCCACCACATTTTTGGTCATTCAACTCCAATTTTCCAATGTAGAAACTTAATTCAAACTGATTCTTTGATTCAATGAGGATATCTTTGCTGTTAGTTTTATCATTCTTACCTTTCATAAATATTCCACATTTTCTGCATTCAAATGAATGGCCGAGATGTTCAGAATTTAAACTCTTTGTCTGTGAATTTTAAATGTTCCACACATAGAAATAGAATAGGACGGACATTCCCACTCGAATCCACGTAGCAGGTCAAATGTACCGTAGCCAGTGTGACCGTTGTAGCGGGCTATACTTACACATAAACAAAACCGGCTTCCGTTGCAGACTCACTGAGATGCGGTTTAGCGGTAACGACAAAAACAAGCAGTGGAGTAGTTATAATATGAACACACACTCTTGTCACAGTGAAGGAAAGCAACAATACAGCAACAACAAACAGACAGCTCATCTTCTGTAACCGGTGTAGCATTACAGCATGGTGGAATTAGCTAGCTAGCTAGCTTGCAGACAGTTAGCTAGTGCGTTCTAATCCAATTCAATTTCTAGGGTTCCACATCTTTCATACATTTATTCAACTTAATATAATGACCTTCTCAGATTTGTACGTTATTTGGTATTGAATGGAATGTTCAGAAACAAGAGTGAGTGTGTGAGTGAGTGTGTGAGTGAGTGAGTGAGTGAGTGTGTGAGTGTGTGAGTGAGTGAGTGTGTGAGTGAGTGAGTGAGTGAGTGAGTGAGTGAGTGAGTGTGTGAGTGAGTGAGTGAGTGAGTGTGTGAGTGAGTGAGTGGGGAAGAGCTGTAAAATCTTCCAAAAAATAATCAGAAACTTGCTCTCAGTCTCACAATTGTCACTCCTCATACATAATTTAGCTTCAAGGCGTAGGAAGCTAACAGACTTACACATTTGGCACTGATAGCCATGAAAGTGACAGACGTGTCCAAAAGCTGCTGCATTGACTCAGTGCATGACAACTAAGACCAGAAACTGGATGAAAGCAGACGGTGCCAATTTTCGAAATTGCTCTCATTCTCCCATTTTTGACTCCACAAACAAAACAATCTACAACATCACAGACTTTCGGTGTTTGAGCAAGAATGCAGGGGTTTGAGAGCTGCGCCTCCAATTTAATTTCCATGAAATGAACTGTCTGACCCAGGAGTCACACATCAGTTGCCATCACCATGGCATTCACTCTGCAGTTTCTTCAGAAATTGCCTTCTCCAATTAGAATTTCACACAGTGTTACTTTCTGATCAATACAAACAAAGAATGAAGCCATTCAGAGAAGACTGGGGATCACTAATGACATTAATAGAAAATTATCCAGACCCCAACGAGACTGGATCACTAATCTAGAGGCAACTTTGTACTGAACAGACACAGACGAACAAAAAACAGTCAATCGTTAAAAATAAAGGGGCTTTAAAGACATCTGCGATTGAAAGAAAACTGTGCCTTGAATGAAAATGTTTTATCACATAATTTATTCATGAAGCCCAGTATATATTTGCTGTTATGTATATGTTTTGTGCCTTTGAGCGTGAATGCCGCCGCATGTTTCTGTTTGTCGGTATGTGCGCGTATTAATGAGTGTTCTCTGTATGCTGTGCAGGGTTGTCTGACAGTGGAGTTAGAAAGGGGCCCTAGGGGCTTTGGCTTTAGTCTGCGAGGGGGAACAGAGTACAACATGGGCCTGTACATCCTGAGACTGGCTGAGGATGGAGCTGCTGAGCTGGACGGCAGGATCCATGTGAGTGCTTCTTTTATTAAAATGTCCATCACTTTTTTTTGGGATTATTCTTTTTAACAATAAAGTTATTGTTGTTACAAACTGAAAAAATGTGACACTCTGAGAGACTTAAAAGTTCTACTTGTTGATATTTTTTTTATATTTGTGACCTTTTCTGGAAACAAATTTGTTCCAATGAACCCCGTGACCTGTGGAAAGTTTGAGTTCGCTCTGTGAACGGATTATACTTCATCAAAACATCTAAAGCTCTACTGTGTTACTCCCACTGGATGGAGAGAGCTACATATTGCCAATTTTGCTATTCTTAGAATCTTAACAGTGGTGGTGCTATTAGCTCCACGTTTGCCTCCAAGGTGCTACAAGAAAGGTCATGGGATCATTACCATCTAAGGTCGGTATCCCCAAGGGTTCATGAATGTGTTTGGAGTATTACATTGAAATTAAAATGTCAAGATGATGCATCTTGTGTGCACAGTTGAGCTGGAGGAATGCACGTGGAATTCCTTCACATTTAGATTGTGGTGGGGGCTACAAGAAAGGTCAGGGGGTCACCAAAATCGTGAAGATTCTTTCTCTCTGGACAATGACTACCCGCACCAAATGTTGAGAGCATTTAGCCAGTTATGTTGAGATCTGTCTGTGCATCTATCCATCCATTTGTCCATCCGTCTTGAGTGGCCTTGTGTATGTCACTGACCGTCTCCAGGAGGGCCACGCTGTAACCTAGCCTGTAGATTTTCTGTTCATGGAAGAGGTTCAGTAAAATTTGAATATCCCCATTGGGATGAAATGATCACACCATTATTATTATTATTATAATGAGAGGGGTGATGGTTCAGTGAGGGAACAGAATAGAAGCTCCTGGCAGAAATCAATCTAAGACTTGCCAGCCTGTGATCTCTGGGCGTAGCTTTGCCTCGCCAAGGGTGGAGAGGAATGTCAAAACTGATTCCATCCTAACAAACTGACATGTTTACACACAAGTTATTTTGTCAACTCCAATAATAGAGGATACCTCCAGGGTATTACAAAGCTCTGTGTGTGTGTGTGTGTGTGTGTGTGTGTGTGTGTGTGTGTGTGTGTGTGTGTGTGTGTGTGTGTGTGTGTGTGTGTGTGTGTGTGTGTGTGTGTGTGTGTGACAGGCATTTTAGATACTTTGATGTGTACAGCATGTGTGTGAAAGCATACCACTTCTGTATGTTTGAGTGAAAGTGTGAATGCATGCACAGCGGAGTATGCTAAGCTGTGGTTGGATGTGTCTCTGTATAGTAATAGTTTTTTCTGTGTTACTGACAGGTTGGAGATGAGATAGTGGAGATTAACGGGGAGCCGGCACGCGGCATTTCCCACACACGGGCTATTGAACTGATCCAGGCTGGAGGAAGCAAAGTGGTTCTGCTGCTGAGACCTGGGGCGGGCCTGGCTCAAGATGGCAGTAAGTCCTGTATACACGCAGTTTATTCAATGAGAGTTTCAACATGCAGAACAGACCAATTCAAGATTTCCTCTCAGCTTTCGGTTTACCATTTGATACATACTGCCTTTGTGCCTCGAAGGTTATTGCTCAATTTAAAGCCTATTTTGGGACAATGAAGGATACTTTAGTTGACAACATTAGCACTTAGTTGACTAAATTAAATGTACAAGTATAATTTATGAATGACATATAATCATTTCTTTTCTTTGAGAAGTATTTTCAGTGTTTCATTATAAACCCCTGAAAGTAAAAGCATGGGAAATACATTTATTCACTTTTTGCAGAGAGTTTGACAAGAAGATTGATATCACCCTCATAATTGCCTGTTGAATATGAAACTACAGCCAGCAGCCGCTTAGCTTAGCTTAGCATATAACTGAAAGCAGCAGGAAACAACTAGCCTGGCTTTGTCACAATTCACGTTTGCAATAAAACGTAAATTAGAAACTGGATTGGATTTCTTTACTAAATGTGTTTAGAGAGAGGCGACAGTAGTTAAGTACATGTTGAATCCATAAATCCTAAGACCTAGCTGATGATAATGACTTTATCTGTTTGTTTATTGATGGAACCTACTTTGGAATGCTGCCCGTATTGATTTGAATGTACTTTCTTTATTGACTTTTTTATTTATTCATTAAATCTCTAACCATCTGCTTGCTTTTGGCTCTTCTTCTCTTGCCCCTGATGCAGGTAGTACCACTTCTTCTACTGTGTGCTACTACACTGAACATCAACACTAACATCTTCACTGCTTTTATTGGCCTCTTCTCTTTTACCTTGGTAATTCTCCTTTTTTCTCACATGTGTTAACCTCTCAGTATAATCTGTTTTTTCCTCGCTTCTTTCTCTAAATTTCCGTATTTTGTGTGTGAGCTTTTCTTTTCTGTGTGCCCTTACGGTGTCTCCATGTAAAATGTGTGCTTCTTCTTACAGGTCGACACGATCAAAAACTCATTTCACCCACAGGCTACTCCGGAGAGGTGTTTCTCTCTGATACATCACCGCTGTCCTCTCCATATCCCACCGGGGCTTCCACCTTCGCTTCTTCTCCCTTCTCCGGCAAACTGAAACATTCCCACAGCTGGAGCAACATCTCTCCACAGGGCATCAGGCCCCGCATCCACGGGGGTTTAAGTTCGGTGGAGGAGAGGGGTGAGGGGACCGACAAAGAGGTAGAAAGGCTCTCTTCCGCCTCCCCTGATCATACGACCTTCTACAGGAGGACCAGGCCCATGAAAGACTCCAGAGAGCTAAGCAGCCCAAAGAAAACCGGGGAGACATTTTCTCAAGCCAAAGAGCAACATCACAGACCCAAAAAGACCGAGAGTCCGGCAAAGGAAGAAACACTGAGCAGGAACAGGATGTCTCAGACGCAGACAAAAACAGGATCCACAAGCCCTGGGAAGTCTCCTCAAGCTGGACAGCAAGTGGCTTTGACAATGCAGCTTGCAGAGCATCAACGAGGCCCTCAGAGGAGATTAAAAGACTCTTCCAGCAGGGAGAGCTTGGATCATGAAAAGAAAAACGGCAAAGGGGGGAATCTTGAGATCAGGAGAAGTTCACAAAGGCGGGAGATGGAAGGCAGAGTAGAGCAGCCCACGCCTAGCCGTGAGCAAGAAAGTTTCAAAAGAAGGGTGGCGGCAGAGACTCACTACCACAGGACATCTCCTCATACAGTCAGAGAGGGTGAGAAAGGTACAGGTAAAGGCTCAGGGCAGATAGATGCTAATGGCAAGTACAAATCCACAGAAGACAGGAATTCAAGTAAAGAAACCACCAAGAAAAGAGAATCACTGTTGTCTTTTAAAGAAATGTGGGGTAGAAAAGGTTCTGTAGTGTTGCCTAGAGAGGCCAAAGGAAGAGAAGACATGCTTTCTGACTCCAAAGAAGTCAGTGGTAGAGAAGACTTTGTGGCCTCTATAAACAGCTCTCCAGGGACCCCGCAGAGCCCAAAGGGACCTATTAGCCCCGGCCCTTGGAAAGTGCCCAGCTCAGCCAAAATCCTCTCCAAGACAGAGGTCCTTCGTGACCCTTTGTGATAGAATATTAAGAATACTTAGCAGCACCCTCAGCGGATTGTTTTTCTGAGTTCTTCCATAAAACAGAGAAGTGCGACATGGTGCCACTTTTATTACCTTTGGACCATGTCCGCGTTTGTCTTTAGGTCTTTTTTGGGAGTCCTGTGACATCGCGTGACGGCATGTAGCAGCTCCCCCTCCGCCTTGTCCGCTGCTTCAGCCTCTTCAACGCGGCACTTGAGCATGTGCGGCATGCTCGGGGGGCCTTGCCAGACAAGACATTTTGAAATGTGAATACATGTGCCAATCCTGGGAGCCTCCTGTGGAACGACGACAACCAACAGCGCTTCACCCATTACAATGCAATGACCCATATGCAAAGAAAGGCCTCTCGCCTGTAGTATACCCCAAGTGTGACTGTCATCTCGGGTTTAATTTAGCTCTCGGCCTCATTGTGGGGTATTTTGACTCTCTTCTTTTTCATAAGCGTTTTTGCTCAACTGCATGCAGTCGATCCTTCTGTTTGTTTTACTGCACGTGTTCTGCACATTGCCGAGGATGATCCCTGTTTCTTGTTCATAGTTCTCACTCTCAACACCAGGCAGATTTCTAATACAATCCAGCAAGCGTTCACTTTACCCGGGGACTCTAGACTGTTCTAATGATTACAGATACGACTCTCCTCCGTACAAACAGTTCCATTAAAATGACCAGAAACTTGTGGTTTGAGATCTTGTTTACCATGTGTATGATAACCAACCAGTGTGTAATTTATTGAGATGATAGATTAATATGTATATGTAGCTGTACCAAGCCATTCCACATTTTGATAGAGACTTCAAAGATTTGTCCCATGTTATCTGATCTTTCACCTCTGTATTTCAGTGGTAGGAATTACCATGGATCTTGTAGTTCATGAAATGTATAGGCAACGTGCAAACCGCTGTACCAAATGTTTGCATTCGCTCAAAACGTGTCTCATTGTGAAATAATATATATATATATATATTTGAATGTGTCATGTTTTGCAGATTCTAACTTTTAAATATCTATTGAAATTCCATTGCACTGCATCTGCCCTTGTAGCATAACAGAATGACCATGAGTTGTATTTAATTTGTGATGCTGACTTGCTACCAATGCCATTTTATTATTATTGTTAATGTTATTTTATAAAGCTATTCATTTTTTTCAAAAAAGAAGAAAAAGATTCACTATTTAAGGCCGAAATGGCAATTTATGTAATAATGTGCAAGTTCTGAGTCATGTCCCTGATGGTTTTACATTTGCCGTGTACTGGGAAAAGAAAAATGAGGGTTTTAAATAGTATGTATTTGTCAATCCTGCTGTATAATTATCTGACAGGGTAGCTTGAAGGATAATGGAGCTTAGAGAGCGATGTGGCGGTTTACTGAGATATTTAGCATGCTGCTGATGTAAGACGGGTATACAGAGATCCAAACTTCTTACTTCTTTTTAGGGTTGTTGAGCTGAGATAAACAATTAGTTCCAAGTTTTTGAATCTTCTGCTGTAAAAATCGGGGAAAATTAAATATACTCAACATACCCGCTGATACAATTGATGAGATTAAGACATATTCAGATGAGCTCAGGGAAACACAGTATAGTAGCAAACATGGTGTACATGATGGGTAAGGTCTGTGATTGACTGTGATAAGAGCCTGTGATTGTATAAGGGAGTTTTCAGGTCAAAAAAATACTTGAGGATGCGCTGTGAGCCAATCTGTGGTAGGTTTTTGTGTCATAGTGGTTGGTTGAGTAAATCCAACTCTGAGTGTCAGGTACAGGCAGTTCTCTCTGGTGAGTCAGATAGTGCCCTTTTTACTGTATGACCCCTGCACTGTTGTACTCCTTTAAGCTTTTATTTTGACCATGTAGTTATTTTTGTTGTTTTTTTTTAACTCATCTCTGTATCATACTGTGGCCTTGCATCGCTTCATTAGAAAAACAATCCTTGTGGTATCTTCTACATTCTGTTGGAACAGTAGATGTAAATGTTTGTACATTGTACAGCACCTTTATAAATACTTGCTGAGTGCTCTTTCGGGGGGGGACAAAAATAGAGGTATATTAAATCGCTCCATTATTTTTTTATGTAAAGAAAGAGAAAATATTTAAAAATGAATTGAAAACGATAGACTATGACCTTGACATGGTGTTCCGTTCATGCACTGAGAAATAAAGTTTTACTGAAATCACCCTCTGGACCTCTTCCATCCATCAATCCAGTATCCTCCACTCAACCGCGACCATGTCGCAGGGGGCAGCAGGCTTTGCAAGATTTCCACACGTCCCTTCTCCAGCAACATTTTCCAGCTCTTCCTGGGGGACCCCGAGGTGTTATATAACCAATCGAGCGACGTTCTGGGTCTACCTTGAGGCCCTCTTACCAGTTGGATGTGCTCGGAAAACCTCGAAAAAGAGGCGTCCAGGGGGCATACTGATCAGATGCCCTAACCACTCATGAACAAGAAGACCCTTAGATACTTGAACTCCCTTGCTTCGGGCAGTTACTAACTCCCAACGGTGGGCGCAAGCCACAGTTATCTGGGCTGAGAACCATGGCCTCAAACTTATAGATACTGACACTCGTCCAGACCGCTTCACACTCATCTGCAAACTGCTCTGCATGTTGAAGGTCACCGTCTGTTGGAACTCCGACAGAACCACATCATCTGCAAAGAGCAGAAACGCAATTCTGAGGTCCCCAAAACCAGACACTCTCCTTCCCTCAGCTGCGCCTTGAGATCTGTGAAAATCACAAACAGAATCGATGACAAGGGACAACCCTGGCGTAGGCCAACACCCACTGGAAACGTGTTTGACTTTGTGCCGGGTGTAAGGACACAGCTCTCCCTTTGGCTACACAAGGACTGGATGGCTCGTAGCTCTACCCCATATTCCCGCTGTACGCCACAACAGACTTCCCGGGGGGGCACACGGTTGTAAGCTTTTTCAAAGTCCATAAAACACATGTAGACTGCATGGGCAAACTCCCATGATCCCTCCAACGGCCCTGCAAGTGTAAAGGCTGGTCCACTTTTCAACAGCCAGCACGGAATGCGCACTGCTCCTCCTGGGTCTGAGGTTTGTCAAATCAGTCGGAGGCTCCTTTCCAGCACCCTGGAATACACTTTCCCGGGTCGCTCTTGTACTGAAAATAAAATACACATAAATTATACATTTTTAATTAAAACCATGCCATTCTATTTCTCTCATAATTGTTAACAGAGTAATCACGTAGGTGTCATATTTCGATTCATTTGTGTCTCGCTGCAGTCCGAAGATGCTGTCCTCTCATATGTCAAAGCGGCGTGAGCCGCTGTTACTATGGCAGATTTCCTGTTGTCATGGTAGCCAACTGCTTTTCTCAGCAGAGCTCGGAGAGAGCCTCGCTGCACGAAGACGATGCTTTTTTCAATTACAAGAGAAAGATCAGAGGCATCCTATGCGTCATGACCATTAAATATCCATATTTCAAAAGCAGCCATGAAATCCCGGGGCCGTATCTGAAATGGGAACACAAGTGAAGCTGAGACACACGACTGAATGGCAGATACTGAATTAGAAATAGGTGTCGCTGCAACACGCCAAAGCTGGTTGTCAAATACTCTACAGCACATATTTGTTCTTGTCAGTTGTTGAAGCAGTTGTAGTTGTTGTTAGTCAAACGTTGATCAGCTGCAGGGAACTTCTAAATCAAGGTTCCTGACTGATGCATTGCACTTTGAAATTATAATGTTTTTTTTAAACTTTTAACCTTAAGCATTAAATTCACGCCTGAGATGCCCGTTGCCACCACAGTTGTTCTCAATGCTTCATTGATGGAGAAGTACAATGTATCGGTGAATGACTGCTGTGACCCTCAGCACTTCCATGGTGTTAGTGACCTCACCTTGACCCCGGTTTGAATGAGAGCGGCCCAGTCAATCAGAACTTGATACGGCCGGCCGTAGAGGAGCAGCCGTAATGGCTGCAGAGGGACTGGTAATTGCATGTGGAGTGATAATTGACTTGAAGTGCTTAAAAATGACTGAAATTTGATGGTCTGTTTCAGGAAGGGGCATGAAACGATGCGTGGAACTGGATTGTACTGACTAGTTCATAGCCGAGGTAAATGTTCTGCAAAGAGCAATTGTCTTTGACCTGACATTTTACACTATCTGTGTTTTCTGAGATAACCTACAGCTTTAGAAGAAGATCTGAGTTTTAAGTTTCTCTAACCCAAATGTTATTTTATTCAAATAAAAGATACATTTCTTAGTTTCAGCCTGTGCAACCATAAACTAAAAAGGTAAGGAGCAGTTGCTGTTAGCTATAGCTCAGATTTATTGAAAGTTATAGGTGTAAGTAGGTATAAATAAATAAGTTATCTTACATATGTTTCTACCATAACCAGCACTTCTTCACTTTTTTTCATTCAGAATCAAACACACAACACATATTTTCTTATGTTTCAAACTGGTGCAGTAATAATGGGCAATGTCAAATGGCTTGAGTTACTGTTTGTGCAAAATAATCTTGTGTGTGTGTGTGTCTGCATAATGACGCAGAAACCGCTGCACTGAGTCACGTGTCACGCTGGAAGTAAACAACAACACATGATTTGTGCGTCTTGATTCTTTTGGGTTTTGATGCAGTTCATGTTTCACACCACCAGGTGTCACGACTTACAGTGAAGTGTCTAGTGCACCCGGTTAAAGACGCGCAATTCAGATGTGAATTGATGTGTTAGAAGTTCTTTTTGGAAGAGATCATTATCTCTAGAAAAAACAGCTGTATCTGACAGCAGGAAAGGCAAACATATAAGTCATATGAAGACTTTTGGTCACGCAGTTTCACAGGGGGAAAGGTTCACCAAAATCAAGCCCTTTGTAAGATACCGTCATGTCATAAAGATGTGTTTAGTGATATAAAGCACGAGTGGGAGCTTCAGGTTATGATCCTGCTCCTCTTTACATCACATCCCTGGTATGTCTGAGCGTGAGAACAGCAGGTGAGCTGGACAGATGTTACTGTTCGGGTGTCAGCCTCTTTTCTTTCTCGTTATCTGACGTGAAGAGAAGCAGATGCATTCTTCTGGGGTTGGTTGATGAAGAACGGAGGTGTCTTAATCTTTTACTTGGACAGGGTGTTTGGGGAGATAAGAAGAGCAGACCACGCCACAGCTCTCAGAAGCTTTGAACTTCAGAAGTTGCTCGCCGGAGCAGCATTTGCCACCAACTAATGCTGTTTATTTGATGGCCTTAAAAAGGGCACCACACAGTTTGTACAGGTCACTTTTTATTGGCTTTATGTCAGGTTGAGTATGCTGACCAGTGAGACCGCAGGTTTCTTTTATTTGTGGTGGCTGCCACAGCAAATTGTGGCAGCGAATATCCCACTTTCTAGTGATTCCATGTGCCTGATCAAATAATAACTCCCCTATCCTGGTGTTTCCTCACTGGTTCACTGGCTTTTAAACTTTGTCACCATGGTTTCCGTGTAGTCTGTGTTTCTGAGGCAACTCTGGGTGGAGGACGGAGACGGGCCCAGTCAACAAACTTGTTGGAAATGGGTGGTGGAGTGAACTCCCCTGGAATTTACCCAAGTGAATGTGTGTGTGAGGCAATGAGGCACAGCCCCCTTGCTGAAGATCTGTGGAATGTAAGACAATAACCCAAACCTCAGAAAGTGGCTCTAGGCTCTGTGTTGTAGTGTAAACTGCTATGAACAACTTCTGAACCCTCACCATCACAATCCCAGACGTATTTCTTGTTTATTTGTTTGATTGTTATTATTAGTAGCAATAGTATTACAAGTAATAGTATTATTATTTGAAATGAATTGTCATTGTAGTATTCTAATATGTATCATGTTCCCTTGGTGAGACAAAACAAACGTGTAGGTCTGTAACTGAATATAACAGAATGGAATGGATAAAGGTTTCCCCCTTAGAGGACCCGGAGAGGGGATACCCCCATTTTTCCAGGGCACACCCATAGTTTCCCAATTCTGGCGTTGCAACAAATTATGAGGAGACGTCTCCACTTCTTACGGGAGGAGGGAAAACTGAGCAGCTCCTACTGGTGGACATACTGGGAGTCATGTTTATTTACTACTGGTTATCAAAAGAAAACTCGCCTCTTTTAACCATCAGTTGTTCAAATATGTCCTCGATTTTATTTCCAGGTCTTTGATCGCTCTGAGACCTCTGTGTGTGCCTGCAGACTAGCCCCATGCTGGAACATATTAACGTCAAGATAGACTTTTAAAATAGAAACTTCCTGTTTTGCCTTTCAAAATAAGACAATTGTTGTTGTTTTTTGCCAGATAGCTAGTTGAATCGCTAAACAAGCATCAGGACACACAAAGAGGTAGATGAGAAATAAAACAATGAAAACATACTAAAACAAAATCCAATCAACCCTACAGGAATACAAGAAGACCTACAGGTGAGTGTCACATATATGTGTATATTAATATGTATATACGTTCATGTTTTAGATTAATACAAAATATGTGTTCTCTGCAATTAAATAGTACTTGTTTGTTGTTAGTTACCATTAAATATATGTGTTGCGGAAAATGTCACTGCTTTTATGAAGAGGGCCATTATTTTCTCATTTCCTGCAATGCTAACTAGTGCAGTTAACTTGACACACACAGAATGGATAGTAGTGTGTTGGTGCGTTCAGGGGAGGACCACTGTAGACCGGCAGCGCAGCGGCTCGCGTCTCTGGAGAACTCGGACTGACAGCGACAGAATCTGGATCTGGATCTTTAGTCTCCTTCTGCAGCCCGGCATGGACGTTTTACTGGACACCTGTGGACGGCGACGAGTCATGTTCCCGCTGTTGCTGTACCTCTTCGTCGTGAAGGCAGCAGGTCAGTTTAACATCACCCCCCGCTGTCTGCTTAATGAGATAACATGTATCAACGTACCAAGTCTAAAACAGCCAGCCTGCATTTGATGTCGACTCCACAGAAACATAAATCTTCCTTACTGTTTAGTCTTATACATGCCTTGATTAAAACTTCTTTTTTTTTAAATCTACAAGTAATCTATCATACGGTTCCTGTACTAATTCACTCCGTGAGATCCGTGAGTAAAGAAACATTAACAAATAACAATATTATTATACACTCAGTGTCAACACTTTGCAACACGTTGCACGCTTGTATGGTGCCTGTTTTCTTTTCTTTTTTTTAACCTATAGGTGTTTTAATTCATTTAATAACATATTTAAGCATTGGGGTCAGAGTCAGTGTTGTACTAAATGGACAGAACACAAATTAGAAGCACCTTTCAGTATTATAGTCCAACACCACCTATAGTAGGTAACACCACCTTTAACTACGACCTCAATAGTTCAATTTACACATTTTCAAGAATGTTGATCTTTGATACATCCTGATCTTTGATGAATGTTTTGGGAGGTCTGTACCTAACAAAGTGACCGCTGAGTGAATAAGACTAATTACATCATAGAATAGTAGGGACCTGCTGCGTTCTTGTCTCCGTATGAATATCCCAGGGTATGAGATGAACTGTCAAGACTAGAGAGTAATCTGTACTCCCTGAATAGTTAAGAAATAGTCTGTGGGTTAGTCAGAGATAAGACAGCTCCATTAAGATGCCAATGTAGACTGTAGACTGTACACACAGTTGATCAGGTTATGGAGAAACTCTTGGACCAAAAAAAGACTTGATAGATTAAAAAATCCTTTATTATTGATCTATTAACATATATAACTGCAGTCCTGATGGATAAAACCTATTTATTAATGATTTATTAACATTTATAACTGCAAACCTGACAGATTGAAAACCATTAATTAACAATATATTAACATGTATAACTGCAAACCTGATGGATTAAAAACCCTTATTTAATATTTTATTAACATTTATAACTGACCTGGCGATTGAAAACCCTTAATTAACGTGTTATTAACATTTAAACTGAAGACCTGACGTTTGAAAAGCCTTTATGAATGACGTATTAACATATATAACTACAGATTTATTGACTTATTAGAAAGTGAGAATCTGTATTTTTAATGGATTACCAACATTTAGAATTGTATTAATACACTTGACATTATTACATGTATTGTATCGTCTATATAAATGACTGAATTGTAAATATGATATTCTCTTTATACATTTATTTATTCTATCGCATTATAAACTGTTTTATCGACTGATTTTGAAACAAAAAAGATTTTGAGGTTGCCTCTTTGTCTCTTTTCTTCTCCAGCCGACTGTCCTAAACCTCAGGCAACGGAAAAAATTGTCTTAACCAACGAAGCACTTCTGCTGAATGATTTCCCAGACGGTGTGGACGTCACTTTAGAGTGCGCTCATGGCTATGTTGTTGAAAGCGGCTCTGGGAGCATAACCTGCGTTGATAATAATTGGACTGTACCAGATCTCTCCTGCAAAAGTGAGTTCTGTCTACTTTAATTACTGACACCTTCATCAAAGTGTGTTTGGAGTTCATTCCGCATGCCTTAAAGTCCAGCAGCAATGTTCTGTTGTTTGTGTTTGCATTACAGAGATCGACTGCGGTCCCCCTAACCCTCAGCCCAATATGAGCTTTAATACCAGCGCTGGTACCCTGTTCGGTGCGATTATAAAAGCAGTTTGTGATAAAGGGTGAGTATAAATATAAAAGCTCACTGCTATCTGGTTGAATTACATTTGAAAATAAATGTATTAAAATAAGTGTCGGCATGGAGCAGCTCCAATGACCACACAAAGGGCGCCCTCAGTACATAGTCATGTCATTTACATACATACAAAGCATCTCTTTTTGCTGTACTGCCAACAGTTGTCGACCAAAAAAGGGCTGCTGGCAAACAGTCATAGATGGATTTGTCTCTGAAGAAAACAAAAATAGTCTGGAAAGACAAATAAAGACAATAAAGTCTTACGTTCTGGTTTCACTGATTAGAAACGTGGCTTTTCTTTTACCAAAACTGAGGTAATTGTTTATACCTAGTTCTTGACTTAGCTCCTAAGGAATGCAGTTTCAAAATTACCTTTCCGTTGCATTACACAAACCTTGGCTCTACAGTATCCAATTCCCCTTAAATAAACAGTCCTGCTTTATTTTCCTCCATCTTTCAACAGATTCCGGATCATCGGAACAAGCTACAGTCAGTGCTATGCGACCGGGTGGAATCAAAAATCCAAGTGTAAAAGTAAGTGTCTCTTGTATTGTATTTCAAGAAGCCCAAACCAGAAGAATAAAACAATGGTTTCCGACAACAAAAGCTATTTTGAAAAGACTTGTTTCTGTCGTTTTAAAATGCTTATGCAGCACTGCTTTTGTTTGCCCTTTGTGGCGTTCTTCTTCCTCGGTTTCCTCGGACTCAGTAGCACATGTCATAATATGACAAAAATATGGATTATTTGTTTTCCAGTCCAAATGACTTTGTGATAAGAACGTGTGGAAATACCTGTTCGTCTGATTCCTCAGTTGTAACGTGTAAAAAACCGAGTGAAGTGACCAATGGCAGAAGCTCGTGGGTTTCTCAAGATGACCCGGAATACGGAGAAACCATAAAGTATGTCTGCGACGTGGGATACACCCTCGTTGGGAACGACAGCATTGTGTGCGGCGAAACTCGTGACTACGATTCTCGGCCTCCCGTGTGCCAAGGTAAGCACACTCCATCCACTCCACCCATTATTTACATTTACTCTTTACACTACGGCGGACCATTTTCAAACCACACAATAGATTGATATCCAGTCTTCCATGCAGCCACATAGTTCCCATTCATCTCAATGCAACGTGAAAACCAGACTTGAGATGTAAATAATCACATTTGTTGCCTTTACACCGTATGATAAAGCAGCTGTGAGAAAATGTTATTTTATGTATTGTATTTAGCGTATGGTCATAACAGAAGTAATCTCGAGACACTTCAGCAGCTGTTGGTCGTAAGTCTATGATTTACGGAGACCCAACATTCCCCCATGAGCAGGCACTGGGGCGAAACAAATAAAATCCCATATAAAGGGTAGAAACCTTGGGCAAAACCCGGCTCTGTGTAGGCGACCGGCTGTCTACACCGGTGTGTTCAAGGACATTTAGATATTAATTGTGTGAGAGTTTGAGGGTGAAAAGTATTGCACTCACCAGTTAAAGCACATTATTTCAAATTTAAACGAAGAACAAGAGCAATGCCCTCATATGGGTGTATTAAATAATAAAGGGATCCTTAATAAACACAGGCTTGGGAGATCAGTAACCAAACAAACAACATGTTTGTAATGTACCGGAGTCAGTTAAACACAGTGCACATACGACAGGTGCTGCCACGGTGTCTCTGAGGACACTCGGCATTGAACACGCAGCCTCCGAGCCTCTCTAGGCACTAACCCCAGCTCTTTTAGGAAGTGTTCAACATGTTTCTATTCACCATTCATGATGCCTGTGCTCACTCCAAGTTGTTTTATTTTACTGTCACTGCCACACTTATACCCTCCTTAACGGCTTAAAATTGACCCAAAGAGCAACCTGTCTTTACGGAGTTGGTCAATGGTCACTTGTCCTTCACCAACATTGAGTGTAGTTTTCTACATGCCGATGGTTGAACATTGCAAGGCAGCAGGCTTGTGTGGGAAGTCAATTGTTGACTGAACAAGAAGCATGGCACGGCTACATTCTGCATGTAAACATATATGTATATATATATACAGAATATATATATATATATATATATATATATATATGCATGCTCCATCACCACTCTCATGAATGGCTGATCAACGGTACTTATTTCAAGATAAATTCAGTAGTTTTCTTATTCATAGGTGTGACAACAGAAGATAGAACTACAACAAAAATGGCAGCAACATCTGCACCTCCAGCACAAGGTATATACATTTCTAGAGAGATAATTACTGATACATATTCAATATTTTTATAACTCTACATACCACCCTACAAGGAGACCAGTATATTAAAAAAGGCTTCCATTTAAAGGGGGTACAAATATTTGAAGACAGTGATTATTTTCCACAGAAGTGTCCACATCTAAAGGTCCGTCTGCCAAACTCACAGCTCTCAGAGATAAAACCGTCACAACCAGTGCGACACCAACTGTCTCACCTTCAGTACAAGGTACAGGAAAGTGTCTCTGAACACGGCGATCTGCGCGTCATTAAGTTGAAAACCCTTCTAGGCGCAGCACGTGAATGGATTATGTGCATGCCGCATGCTTCTCGAGGAACTGCTTCCTCAGCTTGACGAATCACTTTTATCCCGTCCAAGCTTGAGGAGAACTAAGAATTGCTCTGATCGCTCTGTTCAAAGGTGGCAGAGACATCTTGACTACTGCGGGTATCGCCACAACAACCGGTGGGACGTCAACGACATCATCTTCACTTCCAGGTATTGAATAGCTTCGTGAAAAAGCTGTTCGTCGAGTTTGAATCTTGGATTATTTGTACTGTGCCTCTCATGAGCAGATGCTTCCCAAGCAACTCCAGTTTGGTTAGACAACTCCAGACTTCTACCCGTTGTGTCTTTTATGAATTACCTGGTTGTTTCAGTGGAGGAAAGAAATCATTTTTTTTTCATCACTGTAGACTGAAAAAATATCCAAAGTTTTAAAGGTGCAATGTGTAAGGTATGGCCATCATTTTCAAAATACAGACGAACGTTGTCAACAGAATGTGAAGAGGTTACGGTGTTGCGGTCATGTCAAAGACCGGCTCTCAGAGTTTCAGCAGTTTTTCGTGTTGTGCGTTTCCTTAACTTTCTGTTATTTTGTCTTTTTATATAACTGATGACTGTACATTTTGATTTAGTATAGGGGTGAAATACTTTACCCACTATTTATTTGGAGCAGGTATCCACATCTTACCCATGGCTCCTTTAAGGCTTATGCATGTCAAACATGAGATGAGAAATTATAGGCAGCACAGTAGTCAAAATATAATATACTCCTATGCTATATACAAAACCATTAACGAGGTCAATGAACGTCATCAGTACGGTCAGCTGACCCTCTAGAGACGATTCCTGAAATACTTTAACCAACAAATTTAACTCGATGAATAATTCAGCATTTTGGGGAATAAGCGTATTTGCTCTCTGGCAGAGACTTGGATGAACTGAAGTGTAAAAACAACAATTGTCTTTTTATTTGGGGGTAATGGGCCAGGCTATTTCTTGGCTCTGAGGAGTTGCTCTATTTACGACCAGAATTGGAATTTATGACTCTAAGTTTGGCTTGTAATTATTATTTTTTGCAGTGCGGGTAATAATGATTTGAATTCACTGACCGAGTTGAACTGTCATTTCATATCTGCAGACATGTCTCCCTCCCTCAGACGCTGTGCCAGTTCATATATTACTCTTTGATCTTTTGCCCCCCTCACTGATCCGACATGGAGACACAGAGATAATGAGCTGAGAGCAACACGAGCCGTACACATATTGGCTTTAAAGCTGTAACAGATCATCAGTTTGTAACAGACTTTCTTGTATGTGTTGTTAATGTTTGGCCTTCATGTTTTCCAGTTTCAATATTTTTCATACTAATGATACTGTTTTGTAATTGCAGGCGAGCATGATGGGGCTGTGGATACTAACAAGGATATCGGTGAGTTACTGAGCCGCAGTACTCTCGCGACGTTAACATGAGTCATTATTTATGCTCTGCATTTACCTTTGCTTGTCTCTTTCAGGGTATATGCCTGTTATAGTCAGTGTGATAGGCGTCTCAATAGGTAATGTATTCTTTTTCCTCTTTGAAAGTCACACTTAAAGCTAAGTTTTGCAGTTGAAATGCAAAATACAATAAATCTTTTGTTTAATTATCTTCTTTACAGCTGTGTGTATTGTAGCGCTGTTTTTACACAAGTTCCTTCTGAGGAGAAAAGGGTGAGATCCATTATTTTACTCTTAACTCTTTAATGCATGAGTCATACTTGACTATATGCTTTATATCCCCTTTGCACTTTCTGCTGTTTTTTCCATATTATTTGTACTCTCAGAACCTCAATGCACAGCAGCTTACAGCTCAAAATGAGCACATATTTCTGTGAACAGACACAGCATGCAGTGAAGTATTAAGCAGTAACCTATAGGCTTTAATTCTTCACTTGCATTTTAGTTTTTGAACTGTTTGAGGAAATGTAGATTGTGCTGAGGAATGAGGGAAGTCAACAGGAAATCCTTTAATAAAAGCAGCTGTGACTTGGAAGTCAGCACCAGGAAGAAAATTCCGTTCATGCCCGAATGAATCAGGATGTTTTCAATGATTCAGTTCAATGAAACGTACGGGAAGCAGGCTGACACATTCTGTGACTGAAGTGACACTTTTGTTTAATATTCATGTAACCTGAATTTGATGCAAAAAAAGAAAAAAGACAACAACTTGATATTTATCTCGTGAAAGTCACTTTGAAATAAACCAATTAGCTCAGACGCAGCCACAGACTTTACTTACACATAAATCTCATATAATCATGTGCATGCTTCACATATTTCATTGATTCAAGGTTAAACCTTATTTTACAAATTAAAAACAAAAAATCATTACTCACTCAAAGTGGCAATGACTAACACTAACATTTTGGAATACTAATTCAGTATGCAATAAAACCCCATGTGGTGAACTAATACAAGTTAACATAAAAATAACTCAACAATTCTGACACATATTCCTTATTTGATGACACCATAGCTCATATGACACCAGAGAAGACCTGAAGCCGGAGTTATTACAGTTCCAAAATCTTTAGATTGCCTGCCTGACCAAGGTACCTGTCACTTCCTGTGTATTTACTGCTATCAAGAGATATGTTGCCATAAAACAAGCAAAATACCTCTAAAGATATATTGAAGAATTGTTTACTTGTTCATTAACTTCTGTGAATGAAGCTAACGTACTTTTCTTTCAAGTGGGAGCATGAAGTAGATAGAACAAATGATGCCAGTAGAGCATGAATGGTGTGCTGTTTGCCATTTGATTTTTGCACCACTGTGTGAATGAAGCTCAAACTAAACCGTTTTTTTTTCTTCATTTCTTGTCGACGCTAGCTCGGCAAATGGAACAGAGCCTATCTATTAAAGAGCATCTGTGACCCTGGAGGGACGTGCCAGATAAACTGCAGCAGTGCCTCTCTGAGTCGATGGGGGGGGGGGAGGGGGGAGGACAACTCTCTTCAATTTTATTGCACTTCAAATGGCAGATAATCAAACTATCTTAATTTAAATCTACATCCACGGATGAAAAGCACTTTTTGTAATGATTTTTTATTGCCACATTAGTTTGAATAATTGTAAATATCTCATGCCACTATAGTATTAATATTTGTACATTATTTATGTAATAAACTGGAATAAACTCCTAAACGTTGCCTCTGTGTGCTATGAAGTTTTTCAACATCTTCGTTAGTTAGTCTTTGGAAATATTACTGTCGAAGTCTTACAGATGTGCGGTTTTGTTTGGAGGACTCATGAAAAGGTGATTCAAGAGGAATACAATGAGGTGAATTCAGTTTGCAGACTGAAATGGCGACTGATAAAGATACAATCAGCTGCATTCTTTGCCCCCTGACTTTCTTTTTGACACTGTCTATTGTTCTTGGGTTCTTTCCGCAGACTGTGCAAAATATACTCTCTTTCATGAGAAAAGAACCGACCATCAATAAACCATGTAACATAACTACCATATTAAGTATGAGGGGAAATTCTCAGGACAGTGTTCAACATGTTTTTGACCTTCAATGTGTAACTGAACGGAGCACATTTGATAAGTGGGTCAGGCTGGTTTTGTTAATGCAGCCATCGCTGAAAAACAATATTTGAGATCAAACTGCAACTACCAGATCTGAAAGAAGTTTTAATAAAGAACATTTTAAATATAGGTACGTCAACATATTATTTCAAATGGGAAAAGCTTCTATTAAAGAACAGAATCCTGGAGCGCATATTAAAGCATTGTTCACTTGCAAGGTAGCAGTTTTTGTGCCATAGAGTAAAAACTCAATGGTTACATTCTGGCAGTAGTGAAGGATCAAGCTATTATCCTGGCAGGGGTGTGGACCAGTACAGAGAAAATCCCCATGATGAAATGTGGTTACACTGTTTCATTGTACCCGGGTCTGTTGTAGTGCCAGAGACTTTAAGTCGGCCTTTTTGGGATTCCTCGTGTCTACTTCAAAAGAACTAAATCATTTCTGGTCAAGTTTTACAGTTTGCTTCAGTGAACATGATGATTTAGCTGGATTGAAATGATGCTTTAATGAACTTCTTTAATGAAATCCTCTGGAAAAGAAAACCATAAACATCAACAGGATATGCACTCTTCACCGTAGTTATGTGGAGTACCAGAGAGGAGGGTTTTTTTTCGCAGACAAACTTTGACAACAGTGGTGGTCATTGTAGAGGCCATCAACCATCAACCATCTTCTAAACCCAGCCCCTCCCCCCATAAAGAACGAAGAAGAAAAAAACCTTTTATGGCATCGGATGTTTTGATGTTGGAGCTTCAGGCATTTGTCTGTGGAATTCAAACAATTCTTTTGTCTCAAATGTAGCAACTTTAATTAAACCATTGTTGCTTGAAAACTATTCAAAACCACATCACTGAGCTGAACTGTTGCACTTGATGACATGTTCCTTTGTTACAATCACAATGACCACGACTACTCAAGGTTTTTACACTCTACTGCACGTAAACCATCTTGGTGCAGTAAATACTCAGTATCGTGACAAATCCACCGCGGAAAGTAGTTCCCCACAATAACACAATTTACTCCAGTTTGACCTACATTTGTTAAAAACCCCAGTGCCCAGCTGTTTTGGAAAATTATTTTTCACATTTTTAAACGTGAAAGTCCATATTTGTGACCTGTTGTTGAGAATTTACGTCTTGGTCTGAAATGGTTTGAGGGTGTTGGAAAGTATTGAAGAGAGAAAACAACACAACACACTAAAACAAGACCCATGAGACTCAGTGAGGCTGTATTTGGGTGCTTTGAGCAAAATGATAATACATCTAATGCGTTACCATGCAAATATTTGCTAATGAGTTATAAACATAAAGTACATGGGCTGATAGGAAAATCATTAGTTTTGCTTTTATTTGGTCATAAACCAAAATGTTGCACGAATATAAAATGTCACCCAATGATGGAAGCTAGGAGAAAACAATTCATCCTGAGAGAGACAAAAATGCCAATTTTCATTCCATCCAGTTGAGAAATTTTGCTCAAAACCACAATTGTCGGCCTCATAGTGGTGCGAGAGGTGACTTTGTGGGTCACCAAAGTCGGTATAGGATTCATCCTCTTGGGAGCCTGAATGTTTGTGAAAATTTAATCATAATCTATCAATATTATTAGAATATTTCCGTCTCGACCAAAGTGGTGGCCCGCCTGCCCGGCGCTGCCATCCCGAGAGCCACTGCGCTATCATCGCTAAAAATGGAGAATATTACCAGCTTTATCTGTTCAACAAAACACCACAACAGAACCAGGTGAACAACAACACATGGATACGGGCGGATACATGTTGTGAGATCAAGCATATGAAACTCATTACTCAGTGCTTAGTCACCCTACCGTCCACACTATGGTTTCCCCGTCAACACACACCAGGCTCTGGCCCAGCAGCTTTGCAACCATGGTGATGTA
The DNA here is from genome assembly GCF_910591455.1 of Pholis gunnellus. Classification (NCBI taxonomy): domain Eukaryota; kingdom Metazoa; phylum Chordata; class Actinopteri; order Perciformes; family Pholidae; genus Pholis; species Pholis gunnellus. Next base: position 6,850,666 of record NC_136529.1, on the reverse strand, counting down.
GTACAATTAAATAACAATGTACGTTTAAGCCACTTAGTGTGCTATCTTTATATCACAGTATCGCGAATAACCAGCTTAACTGGTCTTCTTCTATCGCTCCAACAGTCTTTTGTCAGAAGGCTTCACCACAGGAAATAGAGTGACAGCAGGAAATACATCGGGTGTCCTCCCTGTCTCAGCAAGTTTTCCACCCTCTAAAGTCAGAAGCATTAATTTCTCCTCCTCTTTTAAAGCCTGTTTTTCAACTGAACAAGTACAGCACCGCACCCATCCTGGCTCATACTGCATCGTCACTGTCAGACAACCTTGGAAAACACGTATCTCCCAAACATCGGGCCGTCAGGACCTTGTTTGAACGCCAATCGGGCATTTTCAAAAGTATCCAAGTTCCGAGTTGTGAGGCCTTCACGTGACAATGTGAATCTTTCACTCAGCACCTGCTGTTTTTTAGTTTTTTTCTCATTGGGTTTCCATGAGTCCCTATCCTGTTTGAGAAGGACAGGGACATGGTGACGACGTGTCCATCCTCTTTGATGGGATCCTATTACAGGAATTCACTTTGTACATTTAACGGCTCTTCAGAAACGACGAGGACACCGATGTTATACTTTTGAGACTCATCTGAAACACGATACGTTTACGCTGTACAGTAACACAAATAAAAACACCATAATGTGGTTGTAAAACTTAGATGAGATTTTCATTATGCATTTAGAAACAATTGTGGCCCTTCATAAAATATGTATGTTTATTAAGATGATGTGCAGGGATAAGCATCTTTTAGGTACTTATTCGCACATTTATAAAGGATTGTAACCCCTCCCATTAAGCATTTTACTCATAAACACAACATTAAATGTACTAAATGTTTGAACTGAAATGAACAAAAGGCTTCATGGAGCAGGAAAATAATTTATTCTGACATAAACTGGTATGAATTATTTGGTAAGGACATTGATGACCGGCTGAGGCTGGAGGTGAGCTGGAAGCTTCAAGTCATATTTGTATCCTGTTTGAATTACATCTTAAATGAATTACACAATGTTTGTCTGTGTAAAAGATCATTTTGCTCCTGAGGAAAGTCATCAAGTTTGTCATAGATTTGTGGTATAATCATTAACCGATCAGTGAACTACATCTCTTGTCTCGCAGAATGTCACTAACACAACCGTTACCTTGGCGCGCTAGCTCACTAGGTAACGTTTTGTCATCAAACTGTTGAAGTATAAAACCGTGAAAATACGTCATTTGGAAGACTACAAACCTCAAAGGGACATAAGTGAAGTTTCTCACTGACGCTACGAGGCCTGTGTGTTTCATACCGGGATGTACTCGCACAGAAAACGGGTCGTGCTCGTTCTTAGCTGAGCTTAGCTAAGTTACCAAATCAATCTTTCTCTTTCAGGAAGTTTACAATCAAATACAATGCATTACAGCTGGATGTTAAAACTGGCTCCCATAACATTAACATTTCAAGATCATGAAACCATGATCATCAGTCTTTATCGTGTGTCAGGGCACAAGGAGGAGGAAATCCGCCCGTCAGCCCTCCATGAGACCATCAGCTTTATCCCGCTGCCCCAGCCAAGTGTTAAAGCATGACGGGGGGGGTTTACACAACTCAGGCTACGTCTCTGTGGCATTACACAGGAACCAGGAACTGGAGAATGCTGTGGCACACACAGCTTTGTTTGTGACTCATGCATGTGTAGTGAATCACTTCCATGGTTACGCACAGTGTGGTAAGTGGTGAGCGGCTATGGCACTACAGACTTTGCTTCGTGGAGGGAAAATAAAGGAGAATGAAACAGGATGAAAGCACTCGTTGGTGAAGGACTCTTTAAAGTTGTTCTCATGAGTAGTGCGGATGGACATCTTTAATCTTAAGACAAACAAGACATAAATGGTTCCCACTGAGGCCTCAGCATTAGAACAGAAACAGATGTTGAGCGTGAATGTTTGCATGCTTTTAATAGGAGCCGCTCTTACTGTAAGCACCTTCAACAGTATGGATTGTTGGTTGTACTTGAGCAGCCTGCTTCACACAACTTATACATATATACAGTATAGACGTATCGCTAACAATGAACGCATTAACTACATGTCAGTGTTGAGCTGTGGTTCTGATCCCAAAGGACTAAACTTTTATTGAACAGCGGCCTTTTTCGCTCTAAGTACCAATTATTAAATAACATCAAATGTATAATAAAGGAGCTGGTATACTGTCGGATGGTTAGCACTGCGTCTTCAAACCCCCTCCGCTCACAGACAATTTCTGTAACTTCTGTGAAACTGACAATCTGATATTCACACCCACTTCCTGCAGCCCCCACTTCATTATTTACCCAGCTATTTCTGTCACTTTGCATGTGCAACTGTGTGCCACACTGTGTATGCCTTCCAGGAAAGATTGTCTGAAGGTGTGCGTTGTTATGCGCGTATTTAACCCATGATTGCGTCTCGCCCTTTTCACCTTGCCTTTGAGTGTTGACTATAAACACCTTTGCCTTTGGACGTTGTTGGACGACATGCCGCACAAAGTTTCTAAATACCCAAGTTTAAAGGGGACACATATGCTCGTTTTCAGGTTTCTACTAGAACGTGTTTACACGATTTAATGTTAAAAAAATACATTATTTCACTCATACAGCCTGTCTGAATATACCTGTATTCACCCTGGGAAACGCTTCCATTAGCGCCTGTCTCTTTAAGCCGGCCTCCAGAAAAAGCCCAGTCTGCTCTGATTGGCTTGCGAGATAAATACAAGAACCAACATGCTATTTCTCACAGATCTCACAATCATCATGTCTACTATGACCCATCTGTGCTTCCGTCCGTCCTCCTCCCACTTCTCCTGAATTCAGAATGAACCTTTACGCAACCGAGAACAGTCACAGAGGCAACCATATCACAGTGAAGCAGACAGGGCAGGTCAAAGCAGAGCTGGGTGCAATCAAGCATCGACGATGATGATGCTGCTGATTATGTCATGTTTCTTTTCGGAGACACTCCTCGTGACTCACTTTTGCTCCAAAGTCAAAAGAAACACTTAGTAGAGCATGTTCTTGTTTACCGTTGGTATGGCAACGCACTCAGCTAAGAATAAATCTTCGCCCTTTTTGCCAGATTGGCTTCTCGAAGACTCCTGGGATATAAATAACGTCATGCTGGGGGGGAAATTTTCTCCCCTCTTTCAAGGCTAGCCATTAATTATTTTAAGACTTTTCAATTTAGCTTTGGCTCCCCAACATCACTCCATTTGAGAAGGTTAGAAAAGTTAGAAAGTAGTGGGAGTCAGGGACACTGGGAGGGATGTTTCTTTTATTTGGCTCTAAGTGGGATGGACAAAATAATAGAAACACCTGTCAGCATTATGCAATACAATTCAACTTTAGCACAAACTCCAAAATGACCTTAGAGTTGAATGAACACCTCTCTAAAAACAAGATCTAAATAATAACCTTCCAGAAAAGGATTAATTACAGGTCTGTGGTATTTGTTTTATCTAGATGTACATAATAAACTGGCAACTGAGAGTCAATTCATTATTGGGGTTTTTTCTGCCAACTTCCTGTTCAACTTCACAGTCAAGGCGAGCGTTTATTAAAATATGAAATGCTACAATTTTATTTTATTTAAAGTGCAAAAACTCAAATTGATTGCCTCTGCGGTCGGGTTATAATAAGATGGTTCGATAACACTTTACGGTAGTTGATGCCGAACTTCTGTCTCTCTGAAAACCAGACAGAGGTGACACGGTGGTGACAAGTAAAGAATGCAAAAACACACTGAAACTGAACATTAATCATATCAAAGAAAAAAAACTATTTCTTATATTTTTATTTAAAAAAAACATCCAAAATACACATTTATTTGCGTCGGTAGATTTCTCCTAAATGCACCAAAAGTTACTATTAGATCATGCCTCATTTGCATATTTAATCATATCATTTCAGAAAACTTGAAAAACTGAGCCAGAAGTCTCCACTTCAGTAACACTTACACACAAAACGTTACAGTTTCTGTCATATTATGATGGTTTTTACTGAGGGGTTTGTTCAAATATCATTTCATAGCTTCAAAACATGTATTCCTAAAAACATTTATTGAGTGATAAAATGAGATAAATGAGAAAAACTTTTGACCCTAATATGTCAACAAAATGACTCATTTCGACCATGTCATTATCCAATGTTCAGATTTATGCTCTGGAAATGTATGCATATTAGCACATATTTAATAAGATAATGCCTCATTTGCATATGTACACAAACATGTTGAGCAAACTTCTCATGGCGATATCTATTTGTTACTTTTTTTTTAACCTATTCACCTGGTGTGTCTTTCCCTTGAAGAAGAAACTGAATTGTAAAAAAAGAGCAAACAGACTCACAAAAAGGAACCCATATAACCAGCTCAATGCTGCCATCTTCTGGTACGTGGAGGAAACTCATCATGCAGCCGCTGAAGCAAAAGCTCTGTTGATAGTCTCTCCTCATTGTAACCGATTTCAAATGGTGCTAGACATGATGGAAACTCTGAACACCAGACGAAAACGGTCATCCTTGATGAGAAGGTGGCCAGCACCTTCTGTTCATCTGGTTCACCATGAGCGTACTCTGCAAATCCAGTGTGACTGACACTAAACTCGCTGGCAACTTGGTAACTGAAAGTCTGTTCCCGCTCAAGAACACCGATTTCAAATGGTGCTAGACAGGATTTTATACTCTAAGACACCATCTGAAACCAGTTCCCTGGGGAGGAGGCCTTTAAGAAGAAAACATTCGGAAATGATGTCTCCTTTCTGCAATAAGAAAAAAAGAAAGAAACATTACTTTTGAAACATGTTTTGTTGATGACTGACTCACAATCAGACGTGGGACTCTGCCAGACGACTGAATTAATCAACATGTTTATTTAAGCTAATCTTATTTTCCATTAGATGGACGCTCTTTTCCAGTATTGCGCAAACTGCTCCACATACGCACTTTCTTTGTAATGATGGGCGTGTTTAAGAGGACACTGTCTTCATAGATACATCATCCGCTCTTTAGGACACAGGTTTGTTCTTCTCGTAGCTACTTCGTAAAGGTAACCGACTTCTTCGACACACATTCAAATCCTTTTTTCTTTTTCTTACTGACTATAAATGTAGCATATTCTAAGTCTAAAGATTGATACATTTGAGATCCGTATATTTGTGCCGATCGTATTATCTATCCCTGGAATGATCTATTATTCATATTTTCCGAAAGAGAGAGACAGAAGTGGAGCCAGAAACTCGGGAAGATGCAGACTCTTTGCTGGCACCGGGACCAATGAGAGGAACCACTGAGTCATGTCCGGCTCCTCTGAGAGTGACACTGCGGCTCAATTCCTTGCATTAGAAGTGCATCAGATGACCACGATCTCGGTGCCAGAACGGGCACGGCAGCAGCCTGGCACCGGAGATGAACCCCGACAAAAACCGTCTACGAATCACACTGTGGAAAAACAGATCTCCCGCAGCTCCCTGCAGACTTCTTTGTAATGCACAATAGGGTAGCGTGTCCTCCCCTGGGTCTGCCTTCGGGTTCATCCAGTGCCGCTCCTGGTGCTGGTCGTTGACTGTGGCTCAAGATGGAAGAGCCAGGTCCTAAAATAGGTACGGGCTCATTAGTACGAAGCCCTGTTGTGCACTGCTACGAGGCATGCAGCACAGTATGTCCACGGAGAGCTCGTTTGAGACTTTCTCTGTCATTTTGAATATGACAGCACAATAACCAATGTGGTGAATTCTAATTGCAGGTCTGGCATTAAAAGTCCGCCGCTATCTGCCTCGTCAGAGTCTCAAGACACGTGTTGTCCCGTTGATGGGAAAAGGTGACGTAGCAACTAATCCCAAACCTTCAAGTGTCTTTCGGGGACAGTTTCCCTGTCTGTCACTCCCTAATCCTCTTCACTCCTGCGCGAGTGTTTTGGCTTCTAAAGCAACAGCAGTTGTGCCGATCGGCTATATTTTCGCCGCAGGTAATCAAATTTGGGTCTTTGTGATGGCCATCGTTGTTTTAAAGACTTTAAAAAGATTAAAATATCCTCCCTCTCGTCAAGCGCTCCCAGTATTTACAAGCGTACAGTGTCAGCTTCGAGAATAACTCAGGCAGACAGTGTAGTATGAAGGCCAAAAAAACCCCTGCTGCTTTCATCCGTCTCCTCTTTGTTTTTGCTACTCTGACTCCTCCCACGTAACCCTGCTATTTGTGAACTCTGCATCTACCTCTCTCTTGCTCTCTTTACTACAAGCTATTGTGTGTGCAGTGGCTGCTTTCTGCGTCAAAGCTTCTTTCTTTTTTTGCCAAGTCACCTGACCATCTACTGCTTGTTAAAGGCGCACCAGCCCCTTTTTAAAACAAAAACAGATATCAATTAAGCAACTGATGGTTTTCATTTAGGGACGCAATATAGAACTGTGTGAACTGTCCAGCAACACATCGCAGTAACAGATGCTTAAAAATAACTCAAAGTAAACAACAATGACATGCGGAGCGCAGACTGTGTCACAGGCAGAGCCACTGGGTTGGGTCATGTTTAGAGTAGGTGATGCAAAACTGTGTGTGTGTGTGTGTGTGTGTGTGTGTGTGTGTGTGTGTGTGTGTGTGTGTGTGTGTGTGTGTGTGTGTGTGTGGGGGGTGGGGGGGGGCATGTGTAAACAGAGTGGGTGGTTAATCCTCTTACAGATTAGAGGTCCTAATTTATCAGGAGTGAGAGGGGCAAACTCATCGAGGTAATATGTTTTTAAACCGCCCCTCAACATTTGAGCAATCAGGGAAAAGTTCAGAATATCTTGGCCCAAAAGTCCAAAAATACCATATTTCTATGCATGGACCGATCGAAGCCAAGCGTGGCACTTCCTGCCCGGGACCGCATCCTAAAAGTACCGATTGTGTTTGTTTGGATCTTTGCAATAGCTTCGTGGTGTATCTCCCTCTGTGTCGCAGCAACAACATTGCGACGCGTTCAGATGAGCCTGGCACGTGTTGCTTGTTGCGGAGGCCGCAGATGGAAGAGTTGATTCACAGGGTTTTTTTGTTGTCACCCTCTATCTGTCTCCCTCCCCGCCTCTTGGGAAATATCCGATGTCTGGCTGATAACACCAGTGGCTCTACGAGCTAGATAACTGGAGATAAAAGCGTATGAACATTTTTTTTTAAATGCGCGTGAGGCAGCGTACTGTATAGCTTAAAGAAATATTTACAGAACGTAATACCTCTGCACAGAGAACAGTAAAGAGTTAACTTCCGGTTTTCAGCAGGTGTCTTTCCCCTACTTTAGCCGCTCGTTAGCCGTGTAGCTGCTATCGACACCTGCAAACCAACGCCGCCTCACACCTGTCTATTAATACATCATCATCCAGCGAGGCCGGCAGCGCTGCGAGTTTAATTTTAGCACCGTCATCTCCTGGCTCCGCGCCAGCTCCTATTCTGTCATCTGTACGCGGTGAGGGGTTTGTTTTTAAAAAGGCTCACCGTTTCCTCTGACGTGTGTTGAGGGGGGGGGGGGGGGGGATGCGCCCCCCCTTCTGCTGCGAACACATCCATCCAGCAGATTCACCCGGGGAGTTCTTTAAAAGGGCACGTTTGCTGCTTCTAGTTTTGGCCCGACAGCAATTTGCTGAATTGCATTTGCTTCAGTTGGAGAAAGTGAGGGATCGATTTCCAAGAGAACTTTGAATACAACTAGGTTGAGCGCATCGCATTCAGCTTCTCTTGAGCTGGGCCCTCCTGTTTGTTTGACTTGAGAGGCTGCGGCCCCTCCCTCGAAGAATGGCTAAATAGCTATTGAGGTCACGTTTTTCTTGTCTGTGAAAGTGGGTCACTTGTTCTGCTGGTCAGCCTCTTGAGGCATTGTAAACATCACCACTGCACAGGACACTCCCAGTCGGAACTAGAATATCAGATCTGACATAAAGTAGAGTTTGTATGTTTAGAATGATGCAAATAAGCACGAGGGATGCTACTAGGCCCCCATTGACCATCGGCTCCTACTTCCTCCCATGACCTTTACCTGTTTGTTTAAAAACTACCATCGTGACATTCCCTCGGGAGTCAAGTTTCTATTCAGTACACATAATTAAAGTTCTAAAGCTCCCCTTTCCTCCCCTCCTCTTCTCTCTCTCTCTCTCTCTCGCTCTCTCTCTCTCTCTTTCCATTACCTTGCCAGTGGTTTAGCAACTCATGAGGTACTGCTGATTCACCCATTGGGCGAACAAATCCACTTGGCAGGAAGGAGTTCGCTCCTCCCGTTGTGTCTCATTTTCACGTCAGAGGCTCAGAGAGGTGAAGGGAGCACTTGTTTACCTCCCGTTCCCTCCGGCAGGAGGCCCTCCTTTACCGGAGTCATCGGGGAAAGATTCGAGAGGCCCGGTGTCAACGGCAACATCCCATCAGGCACGTCAGCGTCCTATTGTGCTTTGGCAGGTGTGCATTACAAAAGGTCTAATAAAGTGAGACAAATCCAGCTAAACGGTTCTCTCACAGCAGCGACAGCTTGGAGGACTACAAAACAACTCAGTTATGGAAAGCTTAAGGCTTTAGTTACATAATCATAATATATTTGTCCATATTAGCAGTACAAAATGGGATTAAAAAAAAAAGAAAGAAGGAAAAAAAAGTGAAACAATTGGTATTCAGGTTGGAGATGAGGAATACCTGTATGTCAACATCCCTTTACAGCAGATGACTAGAGTCCAAGGGTTGTGTTACTCAATAGCACCCCCTGTGTTTTGGAAATAGAGCTTGTTTTCATCATATCAAGTGCGCAATAAAAAGCCAGATTACTATTAAGGTCCTACTAGGATCTCCGTGACGCAGCAAAATGTTGTTTGACATCTGAGAGACAAAACAAGCTGCGTCGCCACTGCGTTGCTCGTTTGTGATGCGTACGTTGTTGTTGTTTTTATTTCCAACGAGATTACGCAAACAATAAAGCAGCCCTCCGTGCGCCAATGGGCGGGACCATGTTTGGAAAGTATCTTTATCCTGCTTTCTATTTATTATTATTCTTTTTTTCTTTTAATTGTCGGTGATTTCTGATAATAGCCTACTTAGGTGGGAAAACAACACCATGAGTTGTTAAATGACCGTGCCAATATGAACTGCGTAACATCGTCCTCCTCTCCCACAACAGGATTACGCACTGCCCATCTCCTGCGCAGCATCCTATTCCCAGCTCTTCCTTCGCACGCCATCCCGCCGCTTCCACGCTTTGTTGACATCTTCATTTCTTCATTGAAATCGGGCACAACTCTCAAGTTTCACTCTTAACTATCATGCCGTCGCATCACGCTCCACCATCGCAGCGGAGATTCCCGCTGGATTCCATGTGGCTTTGTCGGCTGACGCAGTTGAATTTACCTGTTGTCATGTCGATGACGAGACACTCAATAAAGTGTTTATAACCCGTTTTCATCAACACGACCCCACTTACTGTTTGCCTGCAAGTAAGGGACTTTTTATTTTATTTCTTTCATCAAACTTTACACGTTTACGTTAGCGACTTGGGGCTTTTAATGTGACCTATTCGCACAGCACTCGAGTGCTTATGAATTACCTGGTGGTATTCTCGACGCAACGTACGCAGCATTATGTTGCTCTCCCTATAATAAGATAAATAACTTACGTGTTAATCCCAAGCATGTCTTCCTCCAGTTCCGAAGGAGTCTCATCCATTTCTCCGACCGGCGTCACTCAGACCCGGTCCTCGGGCGAACTGTCAGTCCGGTCTTGATGTTGCTCTTATCAATCTCGGAGCGCACGTTATCACTGTGTATCCCCCGAACGATTTTCCACAGCTCACCACGGGAACCCCGCCCACGACACTCCCCTGGCCGCTGGTTGGCTGGAGAGTCTTTCCTCATCGCCAAAATCACATGTGGCTGACGCATGTTTACAAACATCGGAGAAATCACATGGGAGCCGCTTTACCGTAAAGCACCTCCTATTGACGCGGCTACCAGATGTCGTATTTCTTATTTTGCAACAGCAGTATGACATAATAAAATACACGTTTTTATGTTTAGGGGCACAGGAAGTGCATACCACAGCCTGTCGATGGCCGTATAGGATAACCTACATAAGAAATATAATACTATTTAATATGGATTTAGAGAGTGGGAACCAGGTCAAAGGTAAAAAAAAGGTTAAAAACCACTGTCCTGTATGCTACGCACACAAGCCTAGTTTTGTCAACACTTACCTGCTATAACCTCTGGTGATTTTTAAGGTGTCATAATATCCACAATATATTGCATTCGCCCATGGCCCTATTGGTCTGGTATTTTCATCTTTAGGATTACTATTCTTTGTAGCCATAATGTTTTGTAATGTTTAATAATAATGATAGGTAACAGATCCAGCAATTTGAGAGGTGACAAGACAAAAAAAAACAACAACGTAACTGTAATGTAGATTTTGTTGCAACAGATGGCAGTGTAACACTCTTAAAAGGCTCGGAGTGTGCTGTGGTGTCATGCTCTTTGAATGCCCTTTTTACATCAACTTAACTGAATATGTGTCTGAATCATAAACATACCTTCAGTATCGATTGTATGTTGGTTATAGGCCACTCAATGTTGACTGTACACTGATTTATGTAACTCGCTCCTCACTGCTTCACTTTAGTGTAATTTACGGTAAGTGACGTGACTCACTGCTCCAATTTACTGTCCCTTACGGTAATCGGCCAGTTACGTCATTAATGTTTTGGCGGGCTAAACACAACCCCTCACAGCCTGTCCAGTAAGTACAGGTGTGTTGGAGCTGGTGTGGCGCTGACAAGGTTTAAAACACAGCTCAGAAAGTAGTTCTGGTCTTTGGTTTGGTTGAAATGCAAAAAGCAGTGAGCAACTTTTAACAGTTTTTTTAAAAACGAGAACAAGCTAACGTGTCAGAGCCGTCTGTCTGAGTAACAGTTGCCTAGCAACAATGTTCTTGTGCCGTAAACAATGTAAACATGACGCAAAGTGTAGCCTTGACTTTCCGTGTCCAAAACAACACCATCTGAGCTCAATTTGAAAAGGTAGTATAAACAACACAAACCCTCTGGAACTAATCAGGACAAAATGTTGTTTAGTGTCATAATAGCTGAAATATCGAAGGACTCCCAGTAGGTGGAGCCACAGTATTTACTGTCTGTAGTCCATGGCTGTGCTCAACTTCTGCTTCACCTAAATCACACCATTTCGTGACCATTAACCTATTTTTTTTGGTCTCCCATCAGTGCACGTGTGCTGACGTGGAAAGTCACCTGTATTTGTACTCGAGATACTTGTAGGCCTAACGTTACTGTTTGTGAATATTTCCATGCCGCTTTTTACTTCTACTCCAAAAAAAATTAGTTTGACTTTGTAGGTACTTACTAATTATTACTTATTTTGAAAGCTTTAGGGGTTTGCAGATTCATTTTTATATATGATCATAGTATACAATGTGTAGACTATTGTAGGTTAAACTACCCACTAGAATATAAAGGTGTTAGCTCCACTCTGACTAAAATGGGTATGAGTGTAATATTAATCCAATAACATAATGCAGCCTGTACTGTATGATAATGTATCACTATGAAAGAGGGCAATGCTGGATAATGATTACATGTTGTACATTTTACTGAAAATAGTAACTTATAGTAGTAACTTTTATATAAAACTTGGGAACATTTTTAACTGCAGGGCTTGTTTAAAATAATTCCTCCACCACCGATTAGGCCTATAAATTAAGCTGCTTGTCTTATTACGGAAAGCTTCAGATTGTATGAAAAATTCACCCGATCATTTCCATGTGGTGACAAGTTTTGAGTTGTAGCTCAGGAGTTGATTGGTCAGCCATCAATCATAAAGTTAGCGGTAAGATCACTTGCTCCTGATGTCCACACCTTGAAGTTTTCCTAAGCAAGGAATGCATGCCAAATACATTGGAAAACTAAATACACATACATAACAAAACATGGAGGTTTCACATTGTAGCCCTGACTATTGTGTTAAGAATGAGCGATTAGATGTCGGTGGAAAAAGCACTGACATGTTGTCCTGTTTGTTGTTGTAGGAATAATTTGCAGCGACGGACTGATACGGCCTTGTTCGCCGTCATTGCCGAGGTGCTATCGGCAAACACCCCGCTGACCTTTGCCCCGCTCAGCTGTACAGCAGCTGTACAGACAGTGGGAGCCTCTAGCCGAGCAGGCTCGCTAAGTGAACTTTTACAACAGGCGTGTGTTGGCCGTCAGTGTAACAAGTAGGGTTGAAAAAGGTCACATCAGTTAGAATGACAGCAGGGGTTAATTTGCTGTGGCTACACACACACACACACACACACACACACATTAAGAGTCACATACTCCCTCTCCAGAGTATCTACACTCATTGTGACCACATGTTGTGTGACAGAATCTTTGCGGCTATCAGGAACCCATAAATCATAACCTTTTTGTATCGAAAACACTCGCTGGTTAATTATTGTTTTGTTGTTAAGATACAGATTTAACGCCCAACAGTTTTCTATTTTGATATATATATATATATACTACATGAAGGATATTATCTTTCGTTTGGGATCGTATACATATCAGCCAATCAGTGAACCAGTTTGCAGATGACTAGTGTTTCTAATCTTTACTCATTATGTCTTGAAGTGAAAACACAAGTTGGCTGCCATGAATATTTAATAGCTATTCGCACAAAGGATAAAGAAATGAATGCAGCTGAATATGTCTGTAGAAAGATGTGTGCATAACACCAGTGATTGACCCAGAGTAAAGCTTTTTGATTATTTATGTTCAATAAATCAGCAGTAAACATGCATAGCATTGGTGTTACAGTTGAATCAAAACCACACCACAACTATTTCAGCTCTTGGGGTGCTTTCACACTCGTAGTTCGGTTCGTTTGGACAAAGGGGGGGATACAATGTTGCTTTTTAGTATTTTTTTTTTTTTACAAACGAACCAAGAGGAGTAAACATGAAGGTATACAGACTGTAGTGGCCATTTGTCGAATAAATCAAAATAAAACAAAAATCGAAGGCCACTGATGCACCGCGGTTGGTATTTTACGCAGGCAAAATCGAGTAGATTGTCCATGCAGGATTCCGATTTTTCTTATTTATTTAAGTAAGCCAAACAAAACAAGCAAACAAGCAAAATGAGAAAAAGTAATCTTAATATATCAAACAATCAATATAACCTAAATAAGCAAACATCTAGCATAATTAAACAATACTACTTATTAGTTAAATAACAAAATACTAATATCAAATAAATAGCTCCAACACAGACGGGCAGGTAACTCGCTGATCGCTGATCGCTGGTCGGTAGTCGTCCTACATCGTGAGGACCCTCGGAAATCAAACTATTCAAATGAAAGCTCACAAAGAAATAACTGAGTAGAAGCAGTATTTGGTATTAGACTGCAAATTGGCCACATGTTATGATGAATAATAACAAACCGGTAGAGACAGAATTGTACAAAAGCCCCTCAGCGCTCTCTCAGATGCCAACGTTTGGGAAGCGCACGGAAAACACGCATGAGGTGCACAACTGTGGGTTCGCTGTAACACACGTTTTAATGGACTTAATGAACTTACACAGTAGGCTAAACAGACTTGGATAAACGTAAAGCTGTTTTACCAGCTTTTGACCTATTAATCAGGAAAAATACCTGCACTGACGTGCATACGTGTTGATTGGCATAAATAGGTTATATACTTGGCTACAGATCAACGAGATGACTCCCTGAACAGGTTTCACGATCAACACTTTGATTTATTAGTACTTTAGCTTTTGAAATCCAGGTAAAAATTTGTTTGTTTGTTTTAACCAAACCGGTTGGGTGTGAAAGCCCTCTTAATTTGTTTCTCAGATATGGATATATTTTAAGAACAGTTAGAACATTATGCTACCTTTATTCCTTTGTTTTAATCAAGTGGCAAATGCTTATAGAGCAAGAGCATTCTCTATTACCCATCATGGCAAACTCTTCGTTTTCGTATCGCAGACAAAATTGAGCTTGTCTGCACAGTCCCAGCTTTCCAAGTGCTGTCCCTCCAGCGAGAGGGCCCCACAGTGGTGAGTCCAGGTGGGGCACTGTGGCGTCTCCGTGGGGCTCCAGGCCTGGTAACTCACATTTTCACCGCTCACCCACAGCCATTCGCCTGCCAGGTAGCACAGGCCGGTCCACACGTGGTCTGTCTGGGCTTCCTCGCTGGTCTTCAGGGTTTCGAGCAGAGCGAATTCAGAGGGCAGGCTGACCAGGTCGTTGTGCTGCTCGCGACACTGCTCCATGGCCTCTTCCCACGTCTTGTTTTCCTTCACCAAAACCGGGGTGTTTTGGAAACAGTAGAAGTGGCGTTTGTTGTCGCAGGCCGCTGCTCGCCAGCCGGTTTTAGTGTGCACCACGCATCCCTTGTTGGGCTTGGATTGATTCACTGTTAACCAGTTGAAGAACGATGCGTTTTGCCCTCCCGACCACTTCCACCCATCGTGGCCGTCATTATGGAGACCGATCCAGACATTATCAAGCCTCGTAGCAGGATACTGCTGGAGGTTCTCATCTTCTTCCAGGTTGCTGATTGAAGACAGATCAATGTGATGCTGTCTGCAGTAATCTCTGGCCTCTGACCATGTCTTTTTTTTGTTGACATACTTATTCCACCCGCAGAGGGCCACCTCGAAGAGACAAGTGAGAATGAGACACCTGAGAGCACTCTTCTTCATGTTGAGTTGCAGTGGAGGTTCCCTTCTGTGAGCTTCTCTCAGCCTGTCAAGGGTCTTTACTACACCTGCAGGAGCAGAAAGCAGCCAATCACAGTGCGTGCTGTGCCGTTATGAAAATGCCCAGCAAGCCTTTGGGTGCATCGACACAAATTGAGGCATTCAAATGTTCACAAATGGGGCGTAATGGGAAGTATCGGCTGCTTTGAATTTGTATGTAAATAGTCATGCCATGGTCATTAAGACAGATATGAACTCTTTGTTGTGTGTTTTTCAGTCACTTTCATGTAAAAGCAGCAGGATTGATTTCTTATTAAATGTATCTGGTATTGATCAGCTGTGACCAATCAGCATTAAATACTTTATCTGTCACTGACGTTATACGTCTCTGACAGTATAAGTCAAATTTGCACAAGTATTTTTAAAAGACTACTCCCTCGACTGTACACGCAACCTGGTTCATCACCATGACTCCATTGACTTCACTGTCGCTAATGGCATGTTTTGAATACCAGATTTGCTTTTTCATGATGAACATTCAGGCTTTAGTGCTTCGGGCTATTTTGTGCTCTGCCTTAGTCAAAATATTGATTTGCATTTCACTAGAACGCGGCTGAAAACCATCATAACCTTGAAAACAGAGAAGAGAGAGTTTTATTGTACCAGGGTTAAATGCTATTACTCCTTTAAATCCTCGTTGATGCTTGCTTTATGCAACACAAGTCATTTATATATTTCATTTTCAGATTGAAGTTCAAGTGTTTATATTTGAATGAACTTCCTTTGGTGGAGAATAAATCAAGGATAGTTTGCTTGCAATAAATCATTATTTAGTTCATTCGATTTTCGCAGATCAGGAACCTACCGCTTTGCATGATGGGTTGTTTCGTTGTTTTTTGGGGAAGTGGACAGTTACAGTAAAAACAGACAGAGACATGTTTTGTTTCACCGTTCGTTTTTGGATAAACTGATGGTCACTAAAGCGCTACGTACCATCATGCATTGCGTCGATAGACAGACAAGAGAAGATAGAGCAGCGCTATTGAGACAAATCCTTGAGTTATGGCCCGAAAGTTGTACTATACTTTGTATTTATTCATTTGGGAGAATGCGTTCAGTATAATCAGCATGTCGATATTTATTATGGATGTTCCACCGGCCAACGTTGATCGCAGATAGACTGACCCGAGTGGTGTCAGAAGGTGTCTTTTAATTTTGCAGATGAGCTCACATGATTGTCCTCTACACAGAACTCCCTCGATTGTGAGAGGGGAGTAGTGAATGATCGATCTGGTCGCAGCCTATCACTGAAAGCCATTACAATCTAACTTTGTAATCAAAAAGAGTTGTATTGTACTGGTGTTCAATTAGATTAAACCTTCAAATCCTCTTTGTTTGTTTCATATAACACGAGTCATTTATAGAGAATGTTGAGAGTAACATTCAAGGTCAAGGGTCTATTTTAAGACAAGCTCATTTTTTTTATTTCCTTTGGTGGAGATTAAGTCAAGAGTAGTTTGTTTGCAATAAATCACAATTTAGATGATTCGATTTTTGCGGATCAAGAGCCTACTGCTTTGCACAATAGCTTGTGTCCTTTGTTTTTGGTGAAGTTAACAGTTTAAAGCAGCCAGAGGCACTGCTGGTTTAGGATAATGAGTGTGCAGTATTCACATCTATGTATATACATCTATATATATAGATATAGATATCTGTATAGATTATTGACAACAGATATTAAGAAGCTGGGTTAACCTTTCCTGAGTGAATCTCTGCGTTTTTATAACGTGAAAGAAGTATTTTACTGGACCTGGTGTGGAGGATGTTTGGTATATATGTATTTATATGTTTCTGTCCATAAATCAAGTCATCACAAAAGAAGTAAGCTGAAGACAACCAATGAAGATATTGTCAACAATCACAGTTTATGAGTCAGACACAGGTACTACTAACAGAGAGAGCAGGCGTATTTACACATGCAGTACATTATGAAAGCAGCCAGATGTTCAAAAGAGAAGCTAAACAAAATATGTACCACTGATCTAAAAAATGTTTTATATCAACAAGGAGATAAAGGTGGTCTTGGGAAAACTGAATCTGCTTTATGTTGTGTAGAAATATCCTGGCAGGGATTTTGTTTACCAGCTTGGTAACTTGAAAACGTTTTTCCCTTTTTCTCTGAATTTAAAAATGCTTCATCAATCCCAAAAACAGTAGTGAGAGAAGTAAAAGTTTGCATTTAAAAAAAATAAAAAAAATACAACAACAAATCTGTACACGGATGTCATTATTAAAATCACCACACGATTACAAAAATGAAAATGTACTTTGCAACCAATCCCAATGAACCTCTGACCAAAGGTACGCAGTTGTCAAGGTTTAGTTGTTCATTATGCTCATCAGTCTAAAGCATTTAGGCAAATACTATTTTCAGCGGATATTTCCATGTTTTGAATAGCTTGATAGCGTCATTCGAAACCTCCCAAAGAACACACTTGCTGTCTTTGTTCCGTGTTGTATGTCAGTAACAAGAACTTTTTTTTCCAAACAAGTCAGTTTTTTTTCTTTTCGGTTTAACTATTTTTTATGAAAATCTGATATATGTCATTCACTTCCTGTTTACCCATCTCCCACTATAGATCTTAACAAGGTTCAGGCAAAAAGAGAGGCTATGAAAACAAACATTTCACTAATCGAATAGACAAAAAAAACACAATCGAGTGAGCGTCAGTACAAGAGTAACAAAGCTGGTCTCCCTTGGTTTCATTGCATCACAATTGCAGATTGAAATAATAGATAATTTGCTGCTGCTTCTTGGGGAATCAACAGCACATATTTGGCATTATTTCGGGGGATTCTACAAGGATTGTTAGAACTAGACTGAAGTCAGGGCAACTAACAAATCCCAGTCAGCGCCCTGCTGAGCAGTCTCGGTCCCAAACACAGCGTATGTAGGCCCCTTTTTTGGCACCGGCAAAGGCCAGTGATCCCAAACTTTTTTTTTCACATTACAGGCATTGTCATTATCGTCATCATAGTCACGAGCTTCGTCGTTGTTGTCGTCGTCGTCGTCCCGAGAGGTGCTGAGGAGGGGAGGGTGAACGCGTGTGGTGGATTCCTGTTCAATTTGTCTCAGTGTGCGGACAGTCTCTGATGCAGCAGAGGGCATTGTGGGTAGTGTGTCCCGGCGGGTGATGGGTAGAACGGGAGGTCAGGGGTGTCGCGATTCACATCTCCGTGTCGGCCACTGGAGTCTGGGTGGCAGAGTGTCCGTTGGTGGTGGGGGCGGGGTTGGTCCCATTTTCTGGTGGAGACTCGCCGTTGACGGTCGGCTTGTCGAGGGGCTCTTGGGGTAGGGGGGCCACAGACACCAGGGTGTTGGCCTGGTTCTCCTCATCCACCTGGAAAGATTCGGCCTAAGAACAGCGTGCAGAGAACACTAACATCAGACTCATACAGGTTTAAGATGCAAATTTTAATGTTCCTGTTCAAATATGACGTGCAAACGAGCAAGACAGTGTGTGGATGTTTTATTGTGAGTGTTGTTCAACAGTAAACAAATGCACACTTTGTTCATGGGTTTTATTGTTTTCAGCTGTGTGCACTCAAAGGTTTTGGCTATTGTTATAGTGTTGGAAAGTTAACTGTGAATGCATGCATGCTTGTTGTTTTACTTTGCTTCGAGCAGAATATTTGAACCCATTGTCAGTGACTTTGCTTGAGTTTGATGAGGTGCTCTGTCTGTCGGCAGGAACGTTGACAATAACGTTTGATGCCTGTGACAGACACATATTCAATAAAAAAGATGGGGGAAAAAAAGCAATTCAGCAATCCGTTCCATCCAAACCATCATATGGGTGTGCCCCATATGTAAACGCTTTAGAAAATGATGTCATGAGCTTCAGAGGAGAGAAAAAAGAAAAACTAAAACCATCTGTAGCCCCCTGGCAGGGGATTGAAGTAGAAAAAGCAGAAAGCACTCCAAGCTGCTTTGAGTTAAGGGGCATGTGAGTCCAGCATGTCCTCCCTTCAGTGAGGAATTGACCGGAGGACAACCATACGTTTGACCTCTAATCCATATGTGCTTTTTTTGTTAAAATAAACATTCACCATGTTCAATTTCCTCAGTGAACTGGATCTTGTGGGGACAAATTATCTCATTTTAGGTAAGTAAAGATTGGTTGCTTCAGTCCATGATCCTTTTCTTTGCTCGCACTTCAAGCACTTACGGGGGCAATACAGAGTAGAAAGAAAATGTTGGTCCAAGTAGGATTTATTTCAAATGTTGCAAGGACCTTCGTTTGATAGCTGACCTCATGCATTTAAATCTAACCTTGAAAGATCAGAAAAACGATATCTGTGATGTGAAATCATAGACGGTCATCAAAAACTGGACGTAGTAATCCAGATGTCACCCATTGGTTTACGGACTACAGATTTGAAGCCTTCCGTTTGGGATTTTGTCCGTCGCCATCTTGGTTTTTTTTTGCAAACAGATGTAACAGGATACAATTAACTGGACTGAAAACACACTGTGAAAGGGTTCAAGTTCTAAGATGAAAACACAGACAACTCCCAGACCGGAAAACAAGGTAGCCACGCCCTAAAGCAAACCTTTCTTTATCGCCTAAATAGAACCATAATTTACTAAATGAACAGCATGCTGTACTGAAGACGACTTGAAACTAGCAATTACACTCATGCTTACAATGTTTACTGAGGTAAATCATCAAGTGAGAAGTAGGGACATTTTTTCAGGATACTTCTATACAATTAGACTTCTTTTTGCAACCAGAGGAGTCGCCCCCTAATGGCCAGTAGCAAGAATGCAAGTTTGAGGCACTTAGGTTTGACGCAACAGATTTGTGACACATTCGGCGTTACCGGTGTGGCACACCTCTTCTAATCTACTCACCAGTCTGACTCCTTTGGAGCTCTTGCGGTGGGTCTTGAGGTAATAACCAGCTACCAGCAGGGCAGCCAGCAACAGGCCAGTCAGCAGCAGGGAAACCAGCACCAACTTAGAGTTCTTCCCCCAACGAGGTACAGCCTCCTCCACGTCGGTCTGATGACAAAAATGAGAGCAAAATAACACAAGTCAAAGTGTTGTTTTGTGTCTTTGCCCCGTCAAAATTATAGTGGCTCTAGCAAACCAAACAAATATCCAAACGCTCTGTACAAACTGAATCTGACACGCAAGAAAAATGAGATACAATGCACATCTTAAGGTGTACATTGTGTGTAATTGCTATGCTGGCAGGAGGAGATCTTCATTATCCGGCTACTGAAAGTTAGAAAAGAACCAACCCCACCAGTGTTTGTTGAATGCAAAGAGACCGAGGGGTGTGGCAGGCACACCCTTAACCCCAGATTGTTCCCTAGGTAGTAGAAGCAATGTTTTGCTGCTGACAAGTAGATTGTTTGTGGGCTTTTTGTTTGTCTCATCAACTGACAGTCTGGCAGCTCCAAGCCTTAAGAAAAGTGTTTTTCTTCTCATGTATATTCACCCGTCTAGTGTGATTATGAGTCAACCAGCACATTTATGGTGGTTGAGTCCAGCGGATGTAACGTTTTATTGTTGGGTGTGTATTTTACAGGCCTTTGATAGTGAATGGTATGATGATGTCAAAATGAGTACCAGCTTGGTCATGACCATAGAAAAGATATAAACCATAATTGCAGTCACACAACTAATCACTTTGCAGTTCCCAAGTGAACTCAATCATTTATAATACGTATAATGCCATACTGGAATACATGATGCTATGAGAAGGACAAGATAAATGTGTGCAGAGTATTTATACAATGCAATATACGTAATACTGTACCTTATCTTTGATGTTGTCGTTGTTGAACTTGTCAGCCATGCCTGCAACATCGTCTGCAAATTTTTTTAAAAAAGAGTTATTTGCATTTTTCCCGTTACATTTTATGTGTTTACATTCGTTTTAGAGAAGTGGAAGTAGAGATGCTACTCAACTTAACGGAACCATATGGTGATGAAAAAGATAAGTAAAGTAAATCTGAGTTTTTCAGGTTTGGAGCAATGGAGCAGATATTTTAATGTGGGTTTAGCATAATGCTGGTACTCAGAAAACTTACAATGCAGCCTCATAATAACTGCTCGTCAGATGCTAGAAACACTGAATGTCATCTTATGAGGTGTAACAGGGACTACGTTTACATGCACACTAATGTTCCACTATGTTTACAGCCAGCTTCCGTTTGTGTGAAGAGGGTAGACACAAACCATCTACCAACAGTTTGCAAAGATGCATGCCCAAAACTCATTTTTAATTAACTTTACCACAAGGACGCTACTGACCTTCAACATATTTCCCAGACACGAGGATTTGGTCGGAGTCGTCCTCTTGGTAGATGTCTAGCTTACAGTCTTCACCACACAGCTCCTGCAGAACACTTTCGAGCTTCACTTTGGTGTCTTTCTGCAAGGAGACCAAAATAGAAGATAATTAAGCATTGGAACATTTTTCATTTTAACATGTGAACAATTGAATCGATCAAGTTCTAGATTGCACAATTTGACATTCAACGTTGACCCCGAATGATTAGCTCTCTATACAGTCTCACCGCCAGCCTTCAATATTGCCTTGAATCTTCCGCTCCTCCTCTAATTCCTTCATCTTCTGTTTTCTTCATCTTTCTTGTCTTTAATCCAACAAGGGCTATCACAACCCAGTGTGCAACATTTCCCCTGATGCAATCTGATCCAAACATCAGAAGCGGCCACACTGTAGGAGCCCTTGATCCCATTCCTTGAGTGCACAGATGGCTAGATGCGTGTAGCTGTGGGCAGGACACGGTGACCTTTATCTGGAAATCTTTCTCTTGAGAAGCTCTCTGTTTGATCTCCGTGTAAAGAAAGCTCAGAAAACGTCTGTATTTCGTGAGGAAACCTGAGAAGGAACAATTCCTCTGCCAAGTTCTCGTTAACTTTTACGGACGAGCAATAGAAAGCGCCCTGACTGGAAACATTACAAACTGCAGCCGGCGGGAAAGTGATACAGACGTATCTGCTGCCGTACCACCAGACCTGACTCCACCATTAAATACATGACATGGAGCTTTCTGATCTGCTGGTTTTACATCCTCGTTCCACACTAAACCAAGTCTCTCTTTCATTGTGCAACACTGTGTTGTAAAATTACAAATACATGAACTTTGTTACCTTTTTTATGCATTATGACATTTGGTCTTTTCTCCGCTTTGCCACTGAATGTGAGATATCACCAAGAGCTGCTTTATTTACAACTGCAGCATCCCTTCATACAGTATCTCAGATCTGGAAGACCAAATGTCATTACTGAACTTAACCTAAACAATAATGTATTTTTAGAATTATTTCAAATAAATTACAAACATTGCAGGTTGCATCAAATGAGATTAAATCAGGATTTATTTCAAATATGTTATTGCAACAAGCTACCATGAAGCAAAACAAGCCCAACATTGCTATCAAATGGCTGGAATATGGTTGATTTCTTTGTCTGAGGACCCCTCTGTTGTATATTTTGCTGCTTACAGCTGTTTATGCATTGTTTATATGTTAAATAATGCATTTAGTGCTCTGGCTGTGCGAGAGACCTCCACATAGGTGCCGTGATTGCCTCAAAGCTGTTATCCTGAGACTCTGAAGAGTCTTGTGTTTCTAAAACACAAACACGCCCACGCTGCGCCTTTAGGCCTCCATACCTCAGACACTCTGCAGCAGCGGTGAGCCCACCCATGGTGCTCCCCTCCCTCTGCCCTCACAGCTCAACCCGTGCCCCGGTTTTGCATGCAACAGAAATCTCTTGGACTTTCCTCCCCACATGAGATGAAGATGTTTAAAAATAAAAGGGGATGAACACAGTTTTTCCCCCTAGCTTCACTGATTTATGGGCATTGGCGATGCAACAGTCGCTGCCTTCTAAATGAGGAAGCATGTCCTGCTGTTTAGCAAGCTGAAAGCCAACTGGGACTGGCATCCAAAACCAAGCTCGAGACCATTTTCCTCTCTAGTGCAGCTTTGCATGTTAACGTGTTCGTGCGTGAATATTTTGCACCCCTGCAGGAGCACATGGCATCTGTTTGCCGCCCTCTCTGCTGTTGTCAATAGCACCAAAATGTCATCTTTAAGCAAAAACACACAAACAATTTTGTTTGTGCGTACAGGTAGCTACACAAACAGGCTCATACTCTATAGAGAGCATACAGGTAGCTACACAAACAGGCTTATACTCTATAGAGAGCATACAGGTAGCTACACAAACAGGCTTATACTCTATAGAGAGCGTACAGGTAGCTACACAAACAGGCTTATACTCTATAGAGAGCATACAGGTAGCTACACAAACAGGCTTATACTCTATAGAGAGCGTACAGGTAGCTACACAAACAGGCTTATACTCTATAGAGAGCATACAGGTAGCTACACAAACAGGCTTATACTCTATAGAGAGCATACAGGTAGCTACACAAACAGACTGATACTCTATAGAGAGCATACAGGTAGCTACACAAACAGGCTTATACTCTATAGAGAGCATACAGGTAGCTACACAAACAGACTGATACTCTATAGAGAGCATACAGGTAGCTACACAAACAGGCTTATACTCTATAGAGAGCATACAGGTAGCTACACAAACAGGCTTATACTCTATAGAGAGCATACAGGTAGCTACACAAACAGGCTTATACTCTATAGAGAGCATACAGGTATCTACACAAACAGGCTTATACTCTATAGAGAGCATACAGGTAGCTACACAAACAGGCTTATACTCTATAGAGAGCATACAGGTAGCTACACAAACAGGCTTATACTCTATAGAGAGCATACAGGTAGCTACACAAACAGGCTTATACTCTATAGAGAGCGTACAGGTAGCTACACAAACAGGCTTATACTCTATAGAGAGCGTACAGGAAGCTAGACAAACAGGCTTATACTCTATAGAGAGCGTACAGGTAGCTACACAAACAGGCTTATACTCTATAGAGAGCGTACAGGAAGCTAGACAAACAGGCTTATACTCTATAGAGAGCGTACAGGTAGCTACACAAACAGGCTTATACTCTATAGAGAGCATACAGGTAGCTACACAAACAGGCTTATACTCTATAGAGAGCATACAGGTAGCTACACAAACAGGCTTATACTCTATAGAGAGCGTACAGGTAGCTACACAAACAGGCTTATACTCTATAGAGAGCGTACAGGAAGCTAGACAAACAGGCTTATACTCTATAGAGAGCGTACAGGTAGCTACACAGGCTGGCGGAGGTGTTTTGTCTGAACTTACACAGTTGGAGGAGGCCTTGAGTTTTAGATTGACTGCGTTTTTGTCCTGGACGGCCTCTTTGCTGACACAGACGACATCATCCTGTGGCACCAGCTGCAGAGAGAAGCAGAAAGTCCTTCGTTATCCCACAACCTTCCCGTCTCACCTGCTGTATGTCATCGTGACAGACCTTTAGCATGTGACCGTACACTGTATGGTGGACAGTCACAACTGAATGCTTTCCGCTTTACTCTCTCTAGTATAAGCATACTATTTAATGTTATGTTTTGGTTCCAAATGTGTACCTAAAGCACGGCATGTACAATAAAATTGTTTGACCATGCCAGAAACTCAATAAACAATTGACTGATATCATTCATCTGGTACAAAATTGTATCCCATTTGAGCTGAAAGCACATTTGAGACCAAACCAGATGTGGCCCGCAGAGGAGCACCCAACATGCCAAAGTAGTAATGAATGACATCAAGTATAAATGCTAGCATAGTTCTGGTATTTGATTGTTATTCTGTGCTCTCTATTAAAACATAACTGACTTTAAAGCGGCAGTCATCTTTTTGTGACCCCAGAAACCTCATACTGGGTGACCTGTCTCATCTCACCCGTGGTATGTTGTTGGGGCCGTCGCCTCTGGCAGGCGGAGGTGCTGGGGTCTCTGCCGCCATGATTTTCACTGTGCTAGCGTGAACCTCGACTGTGGCCCCCGTCCCCTCGTCGGCCGCCTCTCCTGTA
This sequence comes from Pholis gunnellus, assembly GCF_910591455.1. NCBI lineage: Eukaryota > Metazoa > Chordata > Actinopteri > Perciformes > Pholidae > Pholis > Pholis gunnellus. Next base: position 6,825,889 of record NC_136529.1, on the reverse strand, counting down.
GCCGTTGTTGACGCTGCTGCTGTGGTCTGTTCGGTCGCTTCAGTCGGAGAGAACACCATGGTGGGGAAAACCAAGATTTGTGGATCCTCTGGCTCTGCAAACGCAATTCAACTTAAATTGTTAATTTGTTTGATATTAAAACGGTGCACACGGGCTTTCAGACACACGGTAGGACAGAGGTTGATTCTGAAAAGTGATTCAGCACCAAAAAACTCATGCAACCCAGGGCCTTAATTACACTTAAAATATATAAATTGATATTGTCCCTCTCTGGACTGTGACGCTTGTTTTTGATGTTGTTTTTTAGCATATAGTATATATATTTATATAATTATATGTATAAACATTAAGTTCATTATTGAAGTTTTTCTTTAAGTTATAGAAAGGAGGAGGACCGTATAAGTGTTTACTTCTGCCTCCTCCTTTTCGAAAACATCTCATATTTATTAATTCACTTTAGAATTTGCTGCATATGTTTACTCATCATTTCATTGGTTATTCTTTTATTGTCTTATTATTTGTTGCATGTTCAAAATAAAATCTAATATATTCTGGACCAGATGTTCATGGGATTGATTGGATCAGGCTTATACACAGAGGTACTGCTTATTTAGGACGTGTATGAAGAATGTCTTCCTCTACTTTGATCAAGTGGCTGTTGCTCTGGTCTGTCTTCTCTTTTGTCTCTACGGTATAATATAATATCTTTCAAATGAACGTTTATTATTTAGTATTGCACCGTGTCTATTGGGAGGGACACACGGTTGGGCGTGGCTGTGTTAACAGAGGAAGGCTCTGAGGTTTTAATTCATTAATTCTAAGATTAAAGTTAATTCAGTCACAATAAGTTGATATTTATTGAATTATTTTTTTTCCTCAGATGTGAGCATCAGTGGGTGCTATAGAGTAAGTTTACAAAGCTATTTCTAGAAATGAACGGTAGAGCGAGTCAGTGTTTCTTACCAGGAGCTTCAGTTGCCATGGGAATCATGTCTCCTCGTACGTACACCTCCGGCATCGCGGGCGGCGCCGTTGGCACCGGCGCTGTGACAACTTCCTGCGTCGTGACAACATCCTGCGCCGTGACTCCTGCTGTAAAATCAGAATACGGCTTCATGTCACTTCCTTTGAAAAACACACAGTGATATAGTCTAATTGTTGATGCAGTAGCATCTTTGTCAATTCAGTGACGAGCACACTTGTAAATAGATGTTTCTCAATCATTCTGACGTACTGGTCCAAGGATTCGGTTACAAGGCGATAATGAAACTCTTTACTCCCTTTTATTGGCTCTTTATCAGCTTCGTCATTTCTGGATGTGCTGCCCAGTAACAACATCTCCACACCGACTCTCTTGGTGTGACTTCCAAATCTGTAAACCTCAGCACCGAGAAACTGTCTGCAATTAATACCTCAGTGGTGGAACGCTTCACCTCCTCAGCCTGAGCAAATAAACCGACCCTGACCTCCTGTTCACTCCCTCTGGGATGATCGCTATGAGCTTCTCAGCAAACGTGCTGCTAACTATGCAATGCACATGTGTCAAACACTTAAACATGTTCCTCATCATTAAGATGTGCTGTGTACCAACGTTCGCTCGCTGCCGTTTTGGAGCTCGGTTTTCCCCTTTCTAATTCCAGCTACTCAGCCGTTCAGAAGAATCTGAGGTATTATCCCACATCAACGCAGTGCAGTTCTGCCGCCATGAGTTGATAAAGTTGTAATGTGAGGTAGTGCTCACCGGTGTGCTATTGCAACGTCAATTATCCTTAATGTATGAGCTCATGCAGTGTGTGAGGGCTCACAGTGAGACCTTTTTGTGTCCCTTGAGGCTCTACGGTGATGGGAGATTAGTCAGAAGGTCTTATTGCAGTAGATAACAGATGTGCTCAGACCCATGGATCATGAAGCCATTTGCTTTGAAATGCAATCTTCCCGTGGTCACAGTGACTCACTTTAGATTAGGCGAGAATGGGATATACAAAATAAGTCGCTGAAATATATCAGTGTGAGCGGAATGATTTTCCATCTCCCCTGTTAAACCGTTGAATGCTCTGATTAAATGCGCTGCTGCAAGGTGCCAGGTAATGATGCCATTAAAAACATCACTTTTTCCAAAAAATTTGAATTATGTAATAGGCCATTATACCGTTTTCCATTTTTCAGGGATCTGTGTGACTTTGGGGTCGGAGTCCTTGTTAAATTGCAGCACTAAATCAAAGTCTTGTTAGGATATTTCTGGTCCGGTTCCTTCAGCTGTAAATTATTTCACCCGCAAAGTTGTATTAGCCTGGATAACTTTCAGGGCACGTTCTTCATTCTCTGAGCAAATTAGTTAAAACTGCTGCCACACCCTGCAGCCGCTGAGCTAATGAGCTGAGCCTTTCACTGCTCTGATTTGATCATGGTCAAATTACAAGGGTAGGTTTCAGGAGTCAAACCAGAATACCCAGCATGCATTCCTTTTGCCCAGATTTCCCTCTCTCTGTCTAACAACAACAGCATTACTTCACTCTCAAAACATTCCCATAATGCCTTACCTCTGCAGATCTCATTACAGCTCACTCTCTCACTGTGTGGTTCCTCACGGGTTGCCAGGTTGAGTTTGTGACTGATTTCCCATTTGCTGCTGCCTGTTGAACTAAATCTTACTGCCACTCGTACTTTGTTTATTCTAAGATTAAATTTAAATGATGGATTTGTTTTCACTTTGCATATACTGTATATATATGACTGTAAAGCATTAACTTAAAGTTACTACAAGGAACGTTTAACTGGTTATGAAACGGTTTAGTGATTCCTTGATATGACCTACATATGTAAACAAGACTTATCAGCATGAAGATTGACTATTTCTATATATTATTAATGCCTGTCATCAATTTGATTCCCTGCAAGATCAGACATAATGATGTGCGGAACGCAGGTTCACTAGAAACTCCTTTAGCTCCGATTCTAGCGGGGCCTCCAGCAGAGACCAGTCCACAGCGGACAGACCCAGATCCGGTTTGCTGCTCCACCAGTCCCTGCTAGCAGCCAACACCGACACCACTCTGCTGGAGGCCCAGGCCGTATATTGCCGGGCCCGCTGGAGGGAAGGGAGGCACGGGAGAACCAGAACCAGACCCGTCTGCAGTAAAACGAGGGGTTTTATAAAGGTACTCTGGTGCTCGGAAGAACTACCGCTTTTGCCCACAGGGACCGCCAAAATCAAGACAAAATGAAAGTTCCTCATATAGTGGCTCAAAAATATGTTGTTAGATAATAACACTAACATTTTACCATATTCTGTAAATTGCAGGTAAACTCAAACAGTGAATTTGATGGTTTGACTCATTTATTCTCCTCCCTTTGCCTTCATTGTACAACATGAGTTGTTTGTCACCTCTGCTGCACCCTGTCGTCTCCTCACGGCTGCCTGTAGTCGCCACTGTTGTGGTTTTCACACATCTGTCACCTATATATTCACACAGTGGTGGCAGTGCGACACATGGCCACTGACTTCCTGAGATAAATCATTGTTACAGACAGGTGCCACAAGTACAGAGTGTACGCCGGGTCTGCGGAGCCAGCAGGTGGGGCAGTAGTCTCCGAGGAGATCTTTTGGCATGCTTAGTGCTGTAGCAACTGTCCTTTGCAGCTGTCTGTCATACTGTGTCAGTGCAATAAGTCAACACTTTGTAACTGGTTCAAATAGATGAGGAAACACACGTGAGGTCACTGACCTCTAAGCAGTTTTGCGCTCTCCTTCCCCGTGGCAAACCTACAATAAAGGGCAAAAAAGCTTTCTCCCCTGTAGACATGCTCAAGTTTCACTATGGAGCCAGAATGTTTCCTCGTCTCGCTGTCCTTCCTGTCTCCAGTTTACCATCAGGAGCATTAGCGTGTGAGAGGTCAAGGGCTCCCTAACCTTGTTAAGACCGTCTATCTGCAGCCTGCAGCTTACAGCTGCCATCCCTCACCCGCCTCTGTGTGGTCTGACTGTTTATTTTGCTGGAAAAGGATGAGGTTCCAAACGCATGAGATGGCCGGGCATAAATCAGGTTTTCCTCATACAACCGTGAGACACTGGAGTGTGAGAGCGCAGGGGCTGAAATGTGTTGGTACTGCTCTGTGATCGCTTTCTGTCATCAGGTGATTTGTAGCGGCTCTGGAGGAGGGAAACTCTGTCAGATTTGTTGTAAAACTAAATAAAAAGTCTAAAGATTGATGCAGCGGGCTGATGGGTATGTTTAGTTTTTCACTTACAGTTTGGGGTTTCTGGCAGATTCTGATGGGATATTGGGGAGGTATTGTGGTGAGTGGCTGGAAAACAATTTGCTTTTCCTTTTTTAAATGAAAAAAAACAACCCACAATGCAACTTTCATTGATTTCTCTATTTTGTGGCTTTTAAACCACGGCACCTCAAGCACACTTTGTGAAACATTTTCACAAAGCAAAACATGTTTGTTTGGCTTCAGACGAAATAACACATGGCCTGTTTAAAAAAAGAAAAAATGTCATGCACCGCCCCCAGTAAACTATGTCCAGCTCTCGGACCACTCACCACTCACTACACACAAACAAACTTCCCTGACAGACCAGAGCCCAGATGGAATGAAACCTCTGTATGTAATTTGCCACTTCTGACCAACAGAAACCGCAGGATCTGAGTGGCCGCCTTTTTTATTGTTTGCTTTTCATTGTAGAACCAAAAAGCGTCTTTTTCAAGGCTCGTTACGTGACCAGGAAATCTTGCTGTTTTGCTAATGTTCACTTACTGTGTATGAAGATGAGAGGAACAACTATAGCAGCTTTCTTGTGAAATTGTAACCTTGACCTGTTGCTTTTTGTGCTGTAATTGATACAGTGGTGTGTCCCCCCCCCCAGTGTTTGCTGCTCCCCGTGTAAGGTCGGCACACTTCCTGACGGTGTGACCTCTGAACCCATCACCGCCCCTCCACCCTCCACTCACACGCTCAAAAGGAGCCGAAGCTAAAGGTGATTGTTCGCTGGCTTTTGCTACACCATTCCACTCATACATAGTGTACATGAGAGACGCTCACAGCCCCTTTGCCTCGCATCACCACACATGCTCACACAGACTCATTCCTTTTTGTGTGTGTCATAATAGCAGCCATGATGTCAGTCATCAGGCGTGTGTCTCGCTATCATTGCACAAACACGACCCACCTAATCAGTCCTGACTCCATATGTTGTACGGCCGGGGTTCTGACTTCATTGCGCTCTTGAAGATTTTCCCACCAGATTGCCCTGAGTGACGGCTGCGGTCTTGAAAATGCTCCACCCCCCCCCCCCCCCCTTCCCACCCCCCTCTCTCTCTTGGGACTCGGGATGGAGGAATGTGGCCGGCTTTGGAAGAAGAGACAAGCCTTCAGCTCAACGCCCTCCTCCCTCCCAACTCTCGCTGTCTGCTCGCCCTCTCCTAGTCACGCACAGCTAATCCCAGGCATCTATGGAGGTGAGACGTAGGCCCCAGCCCGCGCCCGTCCCACACCGTATAGTGTAATGTAAAGCAACATGCTAAGAGCCATATGGCAACAGCTCATTTCTCTACCGTGGCCCTAGGAGGCTTTGCTTTCAGTCACTTACGAGTACAATACTTCACTGCCTGGATTTGTTCTACTTTCTCTAATCTAGAGAGATGTTTTCTTGTTAAGTACATCTCCACGTACTGTACATCTTTCAATGTGTACCCTCTATTGTGTGTCGTAAGGCCTTTACACACCAGGGGCGTGATGAATAATGGACACGGAAATGCAAGACACTCTCCTTCAAATGTTATATGTTTAGGGCTTTTATTGTGAAAGGTAAAAAAGGAAGGAGTGGATCTGGTCAGGGCTGCCTTTGTTAAGGGTGACAGGAGTAATAAAGTTTCTTGGTTCGGACTACGGAGTATTCATGTTGTTGTTTCATAACTATAGGAGCAACTCAACCTGTTACGCACGTGATTGGTTGGCGACTTAATTCAAGCACAGAAATCAACCTCATCTGGAAAGTAAAAATGCCGCTTTTTCGCAGCTTAACAAGAACTTTCCGTGTAAAAGTATTCATGATAAATACTGTTTGAAAAAAAAACATATTGGCATGCAAATTCCTTGACTAAAAAGACGCCACTTTTGTATGTTGTTTTGAATTGGTGGACCCTCCCACGGCTTTGGCCTCCAGTCCCAGCCTGGTTTCCAGAGAACTCCTGAGCTACATGTTCACAAGGGACAGACCCCCAAAAAATGTGGCCTTATAACCCCGGGGCCCCCTCGGCCTCTCCCTGCTTCTGTTGGGGGGAAATCCTGCACTGTGTAATGGGGCACAGTGAGGTGATAATGGTCTGCACACGACAGTGGACCACCGTGTCAAAATCACAATGGCCGAGGTTCCACTAGCACCTTTGCTGCCACGTGTAGCGTGCGGTGGTGACCACATGACAAAGCCTTTTCAGTGGGAATCAACACCTGAATGAAACCATAAAATTCATCTCAGATCTTTCTATTCACAATTGAAGTCTGCAGCTGTGCCAAGACCAAGCTAAATGTAGATGTGCTAACTGTTTCGGCTGAGTGCTTGAGAGTCTGCCCAGCCAAGGCAGCTTCTATAAACATTCTCAAGACATATGGCCTCCTCTTTTCTCTCTGGGTTACATATCCTGCAAATGTTCCCTATGTATCTGTCTGGAAGATGCCGTATGTAGACATTCCTTGTACAGTATTGATCGAGTGGGGAGAAAGCAGCACAGTGCTTAGACTCTGGGACTTCAATGGTGGTTGATGTGACTCAATTAGAAAACCATTATGTTCCCAGGGTAGTATTCAAATAGGATCCTGAAATGGTAATTGAAGTGTGTTCTTTAAACGTGATTTTCTGCTCTCTGTGCAGTGTAACACATTACATGCTATTATTTTAACATTTCTGAGCAATGTAATATCGTACAAAAATTGCAGAAATGCCTAATTGAACTGCCATCAAGTGTAATTTTCCTTTCCACTGCTGCCTCTGGACCTGCCTCCAATTTGTTACAGTCAAATTACCCCTTTAGAGGTTCTCTGACATCACTCTGGCATCCATTGGATAGAAATTTTATCCCAGAGCACACGCCCCCTCCGTCGCACCCCTCCTGCCCCGCACACATCTCAACAAGGGTTTTCAAAGTAGAGCTGAGGGTGGAGACAAAACGATGAGTGTAATCATTTTCAAATACCTTTTTGAAAATCCGGCCTCCCATAATTATACTATGATTTGAACTATCATTGTCTTAATGTTCTTTCAGTTGAAGCTCCAGACGTTAGTTTAAAAGTTTAAATTGCTTGTGCAATGTTATATTTTTCCTCGTGTAGTTTAGCTCCATATGTGGTTACCTCTTTCTGGCTTTTCTAGACAGTTAATGAAAGCATTAATCGTTGCGTGTCTTCCTAATAAGGAGTGTTTTCATGACTTAATATCTCACTTAATATCTTTAAACCATCTGAATTTGAGAGTTAAGAGTGTGCTGAGGAATGTGACATCGGAGCTCGGTCCCTTAGGGTTAAACATGCTCTGCAACTCTACCCGCTTTGAAACAACAGACTGCTGACCCCGCTATCATGACCCCCTCCCCCTCCCCTGTCGCTCCTGTCACAGCGATTAATAGCAGAAGCCGGCCCATTCTTCTCTCTTGGCAGAAAAAAGCAACTGGATCTCATGGTTTCAATCAGCGCTGACTTCACCCAACGCTGCCCAGCTGCAGCGTTCGCCCAGCCCGGCCCCGAGGCCGCTGCAGCCCCTTGTCGAGAGCATGACGCCCGTTTCTGGGGACCACAATCAGGAAACATGACATCTGCTTTCAATTGGGAGCATTATATCACCCCCATACCCCCTCCTTTTCCTCTTCCTCCACCTTAGACACTCTCACAATTTGCCTGTTTCACTGCCTTACCGTGCATTACCTTGAATGAGCCCGTCTGGTTTGAGTGTGTGCAGGTAGACTGTTGGGGGGGGATCCTGTTGCAGATCAGTGAGGCAGATCTGGGCGTAGACGGCTCAGAGGCTCAACATTGATTTTGTCCAGAAAGAACACGAGACGTACTATATCTTTAAAAAAAAATCTACCAGAGTAATTACTTCCACACACACACACACACATCCAGGGGGTGGTAGTGAAAAACAACCATCGTAGGCCATTAAGACGCTGAACTGGAGTGCACTTTTGTCCCAAAGAATTTTTGCTCACAGATTCTGCTTTTAGAAATGCTAGTTTTTTAAAGTATGTGTTAGACATCTGATGCTCAGGCTTTGAATTCCCTTCGTGTGTCTTAATTTCTAGATCAGGGCACAAACCGGCACCTTCTGGTTGTTTGATAAAGCAGCCTGTTTGGCTGTAACATGCAGACGCGTGTATTTGAATGGACAGTGAGTAAATGCAGTGCTAAAGCACAGAGGCTGGAACAAGTTCAAGGAGCGGGGTGGAAAACACTACCCCAAGTGAATGAGGATCTTGTGTGCGAGCGTGTGTGTGTGTGTGTGTGTGTGTGTGTGCTCCCAGATGTTTACCTGCCACTGGATCACTTGGACTTGGATTTGACTTGGCTCACTCTGTGCTACTTTCTTCGCGAGAGGAATGAATGCGGCGTTGTTGACATTGTTACTGTGAGTCTTTGGTTGCACGCGTTACTTCTGTGGTTACTCCACGAACAATGATTTACATAATTATTTGCATGCCCCTGGGGGGGTTGGCACTGATATTGGGCAGTTGCTTAACTAGAGAGCCTCCTAAAACCACAGTTTTCAGAAATCTCCTGAGCACGAGACATTCCAGTCATACCACTGACAACAAAGCGTCTCTCAGTCCCTGTGCGTCGCTTCATCTAACACCCATCTCGCTGCTTTCCCAACAGAAGTCTGCTCATCATTCCCAACAGGGGTTTCCCCCGGTGTTTCTGATTATCTCCTCTTTAGCTGCTGCCCCCCCCCCCCCCTCTCCAGGTTGCCGGGGTAACCGTTACGCTCTCTGACATCTGTGAATCCGCTCTGACCTCATCACAGAGTAAACTCTTACAGTAAGCCCATCTTTCCTCCACTTGCATAACTCTGCTCCCATCTCCTGGGTTGACGAGACAAGCCTGAGTCAGGAGACAGGTGCTTTATCCTGTCGGTGAAATACTGTTTCACTCAAGAGGTCTTTGTCTTCCCTCTGTTTCTCATCTGTGTCCCATCTCATATCCGCTCCATTGCTATTTGTCTTTTTTTTTGCGGTTTGTCACATGTTTTAAGTTGCTTTGTGATTTACAAATTTTTTTTGAAATGTATAATTTTCAGAATCTATAGGTTGAGATCATGTCAAGGCGGCTTCATTTTCCCAAAGCAGATGCAGCTCTGCCTCTCACTGCTGATGATCTCATTCACATAAGCTACACCCCACGAACAAGACACCAGGTTTGAATTAAGCTATTCGGTGTGTGGTTCGTTTCCAGCCACAACAGAGACCACTGCAGATGATCCTACAGCTCTTTAGATCATTTCTCAGCTCCATTTTTCAGCATCTTGGTCTTACTTTTACTACTTTTGGTTGAACTTTGCTCGGCCACCACTGAAGGATGAAAAGGCTCATCTGTCTAAAAAGTTTCCCCGATTTTTCTTTTACCCACATGACTTAATGTTCTGCCTGCAGGCAATTAATGCGGTTAAACTGGAGTCCTGATAGATTTTCATATTCGAGCATTATTATTACATTTGGAAAATCATTGTTTTTTTGTGTCGGATTTCCTTTCATATCAGTTTTGAATTGCACTTGGCTTAAACTAAAGTGGACTTAAGTGGAAATTGGCTTCGTGGAAAATGATTTAAAAAGTTGGAAACAAGTTACAGAAGTTAAAAAAATTGTGCAAAAATGTGGTGATATCAGAAGCAAGGCCTGAATTGGAATTGGCCACACCCTATTGATTGATTCCAAATCAGCACTTCTTTCATTGGGTTTAACTGCACATAGGGCTCAGCCATGTGAGCCACATGGCGCCTTTACTCATACTTTAACAGCAGCAGCTCTCCCTGATGCCTCAATAAAGCTCCCTCTTCATCGGCACAACCACATTCGAAACACACATTATTAACAGCCAAACTCCACACACCCTCCTCTCAGACACGCTTCAACCGGCCTCGCATTACAAGGCTAAATATAAATACACACATTTCCCAAAGTCCTTGAAGATCGTGGGAATCAGGTCAATGAAATAGCGAGCATAGCGCCGGGGGACGGTTCACAAATAGTTTAAAACGGAGCGATAAAAGGCAAGAAGGGAATTCTATTTTGGCAGCATGTTGTAAATTTCCAAGTTCCGAATAGAGATCTTAACTTCAATTCATCATTTCAGACTTCCCTGTGGCTCCACATGATTACAACCCTTCCCTCTAAAATGATCCCTTTGTTTGCCAAGCTACTCCAAAGTAATGTTTTCTGTGTCTGTGAGGAAGAAACATGTTCACCAAACCCCGTTTCAAAACCTATAAAGCCTCACACGTTATACATTTCTTTTCAGTACTGAGATAGTATGTTTGCATTCCACAGAATAAAAAAGGTTGTAGGGTTAAAACCTGGATTCAACTCAAAAGGCCATTCAAACAAACACTCCTCCACCCCAACCCCACCCCTCCTGGCCCTCCCTCTCCCCACTGTGGACGGCCATACCGTCCCCAGAGAAGTTGACCCTCTTTGCATTTCTTTTTGTTGTTGTTTTATTACTCACCATTTAAGAGCGAGGCGATGACAATTAACGCTAAAGCCAGCGTTTTGCAAGGCCCGCTTGGTCTCTGTGCAGATGATGCTGCCATTCTCGTCCTGAGTGAGCGCACACGTCCGTCGGATGGGAGTGAAAAAATGCGAGGGGAAGTAAAAGGGTGAAGCCGGTTGAGCTGGAGCAGTTAAGGGTTTCCTCTTACCCAGAGCGGGACAGGGTGGATAAAGCACCACTTGTGTTCTGTCAGTTTTTATATAGCCCCCCCCCCCCCCTCCTCCTCCCTTACTGAGGCCCAGCCCTACACCCCTTCTTACTTTAACCCTTCCTCTGTGCCCCCACCCCTCTACAAGAAGCGAGGCAGCCGGAGGGCAGGAGGAGAATGGGGTCTTGTTGGGATGTTGTGTGTATATATATATATAAAAAAAGAAAAGTTGCAGCATTCTTGAAATACCAATCAATATATACATTAAATAGACAGCATGTGTGATGCGTATTTTGTTTATCAGTGCTCATTACGTCATCCTTTTGGCTGCAGTGTCTACTGGAGCGCTGGACCCCGGTCTGGCTGGGAGCAGTAATCCACGGCACAATGAAAGGTGATAGCCGACAATAGGGTGACACTCTGGTCCTTAATAGGCTTATAGGGATAGACCGCGGGGCAGAATATCATACTCGGAACAAAAGTGCGACCCACTGTTATGCTAATGGCTTTAATCCATGTCAGTGGCCCGAAGGCCCCCACCACTCAGCACGGCCATCAATCAACAACAGCCGTCCCAGTAGTGAAGACACCCCAGGATCCGCTGAAACCTTTCACACTTCCACAGAGTCCTGAAAGCCCCCAGCCCCCGTCCTCTACAACAGCCTACCCCCCCCCCCCCCAATTTGGGGATCTTTGCTTTACTTTACTTTCTTCGCTCTTCTGCTAGTTGTTCTCATGCTCTCTGTGAATCTCACATCTGGAACCACTGGCAAAAGTATGCTAAGTTACTTGTTAAAAAAAAAAGAAGCCCCACCCTCAAAGACAAAGAAAAAAGTGGCAACAACAGCGAGTCGAGAGAAGTAAACTGCTACATGCTTGTGAAATGCCCTTGTAATTTGATACTCCCAGTGCCCCATAGTCCCTATGTCCCTGTTTTTGGCCCCATCCTTCCCCCCATCACCCCATTTCCTCTCTCTTACCCCCCCCCCCCCCCCCACACACACACACACACACTTTCCGTCTTGCCAGGCTCCTATGAAACATTCAGCTTAAACAGCAGGGCGTTGAGGTGGGCAATCGGCCCCTCACTGTGACTCAAGATGAGTTTTGCTGAAAACCCTTAACTGAATAATCAGTGGTGTAAAACCAGTCAAACATTCATTGTTAGCTAGCTAAGTATTTCTGCTACTTGAGTCCTTGTGAATCAGATGGCAATAAGGAACAGACCCTTTACCTTCAACAGCAGGACAAACACTGGACATGTCTTTGTCTTTTTCCCCCGTATATTTTTCCCTGTACCGTTCTTTCACTCTTACAATGAGCCAAGTGCTCTCGTCTGAGCATTTCTTTTGTGACAATGTGTGTTCAAATTCTAGATCATTTCATTGTAGGTTGAAGGCGATAATACATTTGTGCGTGCAAGTACAGCCGGAACTCCTCTACTCTCCATTGTTAGACACCCAACAAAGGAAGACGTAAGTCTGTCTTCCTTTGTGACAGCGTTTGGTCTGAAGTGTCACAGAGCAGCTCGTCACAGTCACAGATCAGGCAACCATCACAGACAGCAAATGCATTCCTCCTCCGACCTTACGCTACACAAATCTGGAAAACATTTTTACCACTGGCATCCTGTGATTTAAAGCCTATAGGCCTGGCCTCATACGGCTTTATTTGTTTATAGTATGTTGACTGTTCTGCACATCTGTTGCAGTTTATGGAGTTTAAAAACATCGCATCCATTTTCCTTTTAGCTGCCGCGCCGTTTCTTTGGTGACAGTACATCGCAATCATCACATATCTGCTGGTGTCGTAGATGATTTCTGACAGCAGTGCGTAGTTTGGTTGAGCTTGCGAGCACGTTTTAACCAGATTTGAGGGTTGAGTATTAAATGCTTTCTGAAATGTGTGATGGAGTGTCTCAGGAGAATATGCATCCGGGATCAACATCAAAAGGGAAGTGTTGTGCTTTTGTTCTCACGACGAGTCCCCTTTAGATTTTCCCTATACTTTAAAGACCACAGAAATCCTGAGCTGTTGCATTTTATAATACATTTTGTGAACATGCAATTTTTTCTTTTTACTTTATTCTTTTTCTTTTCTTTTGTACAGTCAAAGAGAGTACGCATTCACACATGCACACCTGTTTTTGATCAACACAACAAAGCTTATTGTCAATCATTAGCTTTGAACTTTTGAGGACAAACATTGATGTTACAACCTGTTTTCTGAGAGCATGGGCCATTCTAACAGATTCATGAAGCACAACTGGTTTATCCAGGGCATAGGTTAGACTCCAGCCTGTGTGCTTATAATTCAGTTAATTGATTTCTTAAAGCTGGAGTCGGTAACATTGGAGAAACCAGCGACGGTACGCCAGAATAAGAAATGTATATATCCCTCCGAAGCTAGCAACCAGCTCCAACAGTCGCTTAATCTAGCGTGAAAGTCGTCAAGTCTGCAACACTGTCTTCCTCTCTTCAGGCCTCCCGTCAAAGCCGCTCCCACGGAATTATCACTATGAACATAAACAATGAACAAGACTGTTATTAGTACTCCCCGCTGTAAAGCTAGCAGCTTGTGGTGACGCGCAATAAGTGCAATGAGGAAGATAAACAGGGTTGGGAATGTTTATTTTGAAACATGTTTTGTTATATTTGTTGAAATTATCGCTACACAGAAAAAAATCCTGTGTCTAAATGAAATGATTGGATGACCTACCTTGCATAATGAAAAAAGCCTTTTTTTTACCCTTTTACATCACATCCCCGGTCAAAGATCAATTTCCTTGTCATCATTTTTTCTTCTTTTAAAAACAAAACATGATGTGTGCTTCCATAAGCTGCAACCAATCAGTTTCAACCAATAATATCATGATATCCATCCATCAGTAGCCACAAGGGAGGTGTGTGTGGAGCCAAAGTCCTCTGTAGCCCCGCCCACTTTTTAGCAGCCCAATCAAATGGAAAGGATTTGATTTAAGTCCTTCTTGTAACCGAACACCGCTCAAATATTCCGTTTCACTGGGTTTTTAAGAGCACACAATTTAAATAATAATGAGCAATGGCATTACTGGTTACTTTCTGGGTTAAAACTAGTCAAACGGTGCTGATGAAACAGCCTGGCTTCAATCTGACTGTAATATATCACTTCTTGGATGTGTTTTAGGCAAAAGATCACCGGTGGCTTATCCAAGCAGTCTTATTTTGTGGTAATGGGAGTTTCAGCTGCTAATTGGACAACCCTAGGTTCACTGAGGCTTGACTGACGAATCAGTAGACTCCTTTAAATGGCAGATCAACCTCACTAACTGGAGAGCTAATTAGCTGAATATGTCATGGTTTACATACTCAGAAGACTTCTGTATTTCTTTCTTTTTTTAGTTTCACAGAACTTACAGTCATACGGATAAATATAAATTAAAAAATATATATATATAGTTTGTATCTCTGTTTTAAAATGTGCGTCTTCAAATGTTTTGCATTATCACCAGTGTAGCTATTTATTTCTGTCTGAGAGTAAGAGTTCACCAGCAATGAAGAGCCCCGGGCAGAGCGTTGAGCAGGAAGTTGTAAAACAACGACTCTCCTGATGTGACGATCTTTTGTGGGAAGACAATTCCTTTGTCATAGTTAACAATTTAACTTCAGAGATTTATAGCTCTGTTTTGACTTAAGAAATACACAAAAAAGCATTTGACCCTTCGCTAAGCCCCGCCCCCTTGGAGCCCACACTGTCACTAACATAATGAATATGATCTATCTATTTTGTAAAAACAAAAAAGGCAAATTTTATAGAAAAACAGACAAGAGTCTACAATATGTGTTTGATGGATATATTCAGGATGTCAAACTGATTCAGCAGAGAAAACAGGTTAAGAAGAGAAAGATAGAAGCTAAAGCCCACAGATCTCAGTGTAGAAGGGAACCGCCACATCACCTGCAACCCGAGACAGAAGACAATGACATATAGGAACAACACTGTTCCTGTTAAGCCGGGTAGGCATGTGTAAACATTCAGTATGCCTTCATTAGCTAGCGTAGCATAGACGTTCTAACTTACATCTAACGTGCTAACGTACTCATGTTAGCTCCACAGTTGTTTAGGTAGAAACCTAACGTTTTAGAAACATATATATCTCCTTCCAACATTAAACCATGACTAGCTTGAAATCCTCTAAACCAGCCTGAAATTAAGAAAGTGGAAGTAAATGAGGGTCTATGGAGCACAGCTGGACAGATGTCGGACCCTGGTCGAGGCTGGCCAATGCTAAACTATAATTGGCCAGTCTGCGCTCATGGGGCGGGACTCGGAGAATGGTCAATTGACATGCTTTGCTGAATTAATGGTGAGGACATTTTCTTTTAAAGTCCTCATCGAAAGGGTTTTCTTAACTCTACTTTTGGTTAATATATTTGTAGAAGCATTTGCAGACACACACAATCACACGAGTTGTAATACACATTTTGTGGCGCTTTGAAAATAGGTGCCATAAATCCCACAAAGGGAGCCTGTCTTGAAGTGATTTCATGAGTGCAGCAGAGGGAGGCTGAGAGGGAGGGGAAGTGAAGGGAAGGATTGGGAGGAGGAGGAGGAGGAGGAGGAGGAGGAGGAGGAGGAGGAGGAGGGGATTCCATTTCAAACTGCAGCACATTTTGACCGTTACCTCTCTGGGCTGAGCAGCGATGTCTCTGCCCTCGAGTTGAGCGGGAAGCAGACACAAGAAAGAGGAAACAGAGAGAGGACGTGCTGTGTTCATGAAGTCACTTCTTCCCTAAACAAAATGTGTGTTGAGGACGTCCCCGGTGTGGGTTTTCTTCGCGGTCTCGGGGTACAATCTGTGGCCTGAGTATGTCTGTGTCATGACCTACAGGACCACCGCGTGGGTCTGCAGATGTCCCACACACACACACACACACACACACACACAACCTTAGGCGGCAGCACTGAAACAGACACTTTTTGTCACTGACAGACCCTTTGCCTTCTTCCTGCGCCTCCTTCCTCCATCGCATTTTCACAGCTTCTAACATGATCTCTCTCTGTCTGTCAGTCTGTCTCTCTCACTCACTCACTCACTCACTCACTCACTCACTCACACACACACACACACACACACACATCCCAGTTTATGCTCAAACTGATTGAAGAATGATCATTCTCTCTCTGTTTGCTCGTTTCCAAGTCATGCGTGTGATGATAACTTTGGCCAGAAGATGGCACCACTAGACTGCGAACCCACTGGACCACTATCTTCACCGGTACATCAGTAAAACCCTTCATTTATTGCTGCACACAATCAACAATATTTTTGTGGAACGGGAACCGCATTTTACGTATTTAAAAGAACAGTCGTTAGTGTACGGTTGTGAGTAGCTACTTGAAAGCCGTCATGACTAGAGTCTGCAAGTGACTGCAAGATAAATTACTAAAGCAAATTTCGGGAAATAAAATGCCGTCATGGATTACCTCATCCAAAAAAATCCTGAAACAAGTTGTTACTGGTGGAGGCTGAGCTGTGGTCATTTGCGATTTCTTGTCATCAGGGATTTTTTTTCGCCCGGTTTGGAAAGCTGTCTTTTGTCCTTGGCAAGAACAAACATATCAGTGCCTGTTTGATTGTCTGCATTTAATTAAAGCAGCAGGACACTGACGCTCGCAGACCTCAACAGCCTCGAGGCTGCGTTCCAGCGGTGCTTGAGGGAATCCGAGACTTGACTGTGCAGTAGTGGGAGTGAACGTTGCGGAAGGGAAAAACAAATGTGACACATTTTGGTGTCTGTATCCACTGATAGTGGCCGCTGCTTTTCTTCCCAGCTGGAAGGAACCGCTACCCATAAAGAAAGGCATCCATACTGTATTTACAACTCTGCATCAGCCCTGCACTATATCACACTGTGCAGCCTCTCACAGAGCTTCTGCACAAAATGATCATTGGTTAGGTTATATATAATGTAAGGCTATTTGATTGTATTTAAGGGCGGTAACTAATGATGATTTTCATTACCCATGAATGTGATGATTCTTTTTTTTAAATTGATTGTTGCATTCAGACTGCAGTCCTAAACCCACAGACATTCAGTTCATGAACATGATGCAGGAAGGCTTGAAATCCTCACATTTGAGTGATACCAGTGTTTTTTTGGCATTTTTGCTTAAAAACTAAAAGACTCATTTGATTAATCTGTGATGTTATAGATTGATTGTTTTGTTTATATTCATCTTATTCTTTATTTAACATTTATTTATGCAGACTAAGCCAATTGAGATGTTGAATCTCTTACAAGTTGGTTATGTTTTGTCTAAAATCTAAAATAGAAAATAACTGAATTTTGGAAATCTTAAAAAATAATTGTCTTAATTTTCTATCAACAACTCAATTGACTATACTTGTCTCAGCAACACGACATTGTACAAGTGTTCCTGTTATTGTGTCCACCACTGTACACAGATTCACTGAACCACTCACCACTCTGAGCAGAAGGACACTGAGCCTTGTTCATCGACTGTTAACACAAACTCGGCTGGGCTGTTCGAGGGGCACGTCGAAGGCCTTTTTTCCATTCAGCATTCATTCCACAGTTTGAGACACAGTTTGAATTATTCTTCAAGATCTGCAGTCTGTGTGTAAGGTCCATTTCCCCCTGAATCAAATATTCTGGGCAGCAGGAGAAGCTGAGGATCTGTTCTATTGCCACAGAAGTGTTGAGTCGTTGTTCTACTGTCCGTCACAATGCAGCGCCATCAATCACGGGCCAAAGCATGATCGAGATATTATGACAACTTCCAGCGATTGATAGAAGAACTATGGGTTTTCTAATTGCTGTAGTAGCTCCATAAACCTGTTTGGTGCCATCCAACCACACAGTCTATCAAGAAGATATCCTGCGGCTCGCTCAGCTGTCAGTAGAGGAGGTTTGATTCGTAATGATCCTCCTCCTGCATGTGTGTGCGTGTGTGTGTGTGTGTGTGTGTGAAGTAAGTGGGGGGGGGGAATTGCTGGCTGCTGAGTGCAGGCACTCTGACAAGCAAAGAGAGAAGAGAGGAAAGACGAGGGGTTATAGCCTGGCAGGTGTACAGACGACTCTTCCTGATGACACCCCCACCTGGATCTGACAGGTATAGGTCGGGAGGCCTGGGTGCTCCCCCCCCCCCCCCCCCCCCCCCCCCTACTTTGCTTGCCTTGCCCGGAGCCCCGAGGGTTAAACATGAATAATGAATCCTGACTCCTTATGGCAAGTGCTGAGGAGCCCCTATATGCTGCTTACATGACATACCAAACACAGTCACAGCGTGAACACTTCTTCATTCCGAGAGGCCGTTTATTGCATGTGTTGGTTTTTTTTTGAAAATTCAAAAGGAATCTAATTTACTTCAGGATATTTCTTTGTTGTTTTACAAGCTCAACTCTGCTTTGATATCAATTGTCTTTCTCTCCCAAGACAAGGTGTATGTTTACTGCATCTGTAAACCTCAAATATCCGTTAGCATGAGGGTGCACGTGTGTGACTCCATCAGCTTTTTAGGATACCAAAAAATGTGCGAGAATTATTTTGTATGGCTTGATAATTTCTTTTTTTTAATTAATCATTTCTGACAGTACATTTAGTGGAAGACAACTCTGACTATGTACAGACACAACATCAAGATTTTTTTAAACGGTATCAATTACAAGACTTCCCATAGTAATAGTCTCACATTTCTACCATGAAATAACTGCATTTGTGAATAGCTGAGGTGCTACAAAAACACATTGAGGAAGATAAACAAGATGGAACTGATTGTTCCATCGGTGCTTCTTTTTGTGACTGAAAAAACAACGCCCTCTTGCTGTGCACCGCTGTGAAGCAATTCAAAGGACAGACATGTCAACCCGACCTGGTTAGCCTGACCGGCCGGATAGTTTGTTACACAGAACCATCTGAGGAGCCATCATTGGAAACTGTCTGGATAAGGACAGGCACTTTAAAAATAAATACTTGTTTGCGAAAACATCTTTTCCATCGAGAAAAGCCTTCAGTGCTCTTCTGTAAATGGAGAAATACTCTCCAGTTCTCATATAACTGATGCTTTTGCAGCATCTATGCTAACCTCTTTAGGAGCCGCCATTGTCACACAGTCACACACACACACACACACACACACCTAACCACACCTGTAGTGGCTCCTCACAGGGAGCTGATTGGACCGTACTCTGGTTTGCCAGACACAAACGCATCACTTGAAGCCCGACGAGACGGATTTTCCTGCGATGTGTGATCCCACGATTCTCGCGCCATCTCCTGACATCGTGATAAATGCATCGGCCTTGCAAGGTAGAAACCCGACGGCACATTCATACATTTCTGCCAAATTTAAAAAGTGTTTTCTTAAAATAGACCTTATTCATTACAGCAATTATACTCTATAATGTCCCAAAAATTGTGGTTAATATTACATTGAGGCATTTTTTTCAACAAGGCTACAAGGTTATTTCATTTTTCACAATTTGTTTTCCATTTTAAAGGTAAATAAATAATGCCTGAATTTGCTAATTTAACTGAATACGGATTAACACTGCACTTATGTTAAAGGATCATGATATACTAATGTTGTAGTGTCGGCTATGAAAGTACACAGGGTTACTATCTTGTTAGATAATGGATTTCTCATTGATACAAAGCTGGAACACAGCTCGTGTCTGAGGATGTCAGTGTGCCATTTGGGATTGTGTCCAACAGTTACTGTATGTTCATTTCTCAGTACAAAGCTGAGTGCCCCTGGGATTTCAGGTGATCTCTGACATCATCGTTTTGCCTTCAGAGCCCTTTCATGAAAAACAAATAGTTTAACTGTCAATGTAGCTTGCTAGCAGTCCACTAGCACAATAAGTATAGATTATCCAGTCATGTGTGGCAGAGTTCCCGATTGGCTTGGAAATGACGTCATCTCTAACAGCAGCAGACGTTCTGTCTGAAAAATAGTCTGTTCATAACACGTTTTAATAGCAGCACATAAATCATGGCTTATAGGGTCAAGTATCATCACAGCTTATTACAATCTACTTATATAATCATTTCTTTGGACAATCAGTTTTTTTTAAACTGTTTTATGTAATGTAGTATTATAGGTCAAAGCTGTACATTTGAAATGTACAGCTAACAGGATACTATTTGAATGGGCCAGGGCTTCATTTGAGTTTTTAACACTTAGAAATATGGAGAAATTATGTTCAGCATGATTCTTTTTCTGAGTTTAGCATCACCACAAAAGAAACCAGGCGGATATCATTTTCATCAGCGGCGCATTTAATGTATAACAACAGTACAAAGTGAATCTTTTTGCTTGCAAAATAGGAGTGTTTTTTATGTACAATATTTATACAATAATATATAGTTTAAAAAACATTACAGTTTAAATGTCTGACAGTTTATTGCACAACACATTTATAAATTATCATCAAACCACACATTGAAACAGATGAGTTCTGTCGTATTTCAACACTTAACAGGAATTGTATTTATTATTTATATCGTCTTTCTCTTCTAGCTTAGCATGAATAAAGGTCCTGTGGGAAGTACATTAACCCCACTGATACTGGAATGGTAAAAAGGAGCAGCGCTCCAGAGTGACACTGATAGTCAGTCCTTGTGACTTTAATATGGAGCGATAAAACAGCCTCAAGCACAGAAAGAAGCTCGTCTTTCAGCATTGCAATGGTCGACACACACAAAACAATCAGAACTAAAAACCCTGAATCAACGCGATGCCTCGGACTGAATTCTTCATCATGATAATCATTTGAAAGTTTAGATATGGCACTCTATAAATACAGCAGCAAGGAGACAACAAGCAGTCAGGGAAAATGTACATTTGAAACGCAAAATCAAAAAACATAAAAAAAATTGTATGCTGCAAAGATGGAAACAGTCAGGATATAAAGCGGCGATTGCAACAAAACAGCTGTTCATGAATTAACTTTACAAGGACCAAATGCTGATCCAAAATGCATGTGTCATTAATCATACATCCACTCTGTGGACAAAATATTAGGAACACCTACTTTATTTTGAGAGACAAATCAGACTTTCTTGCAGCGCCCACAGCTCAAATGTCTCCAGGGTGAGAAATGCTCCCAGCCTGTTTCCTACGTTTCATTTCCAGGTTACGTTTGACAGTTGGGGGGAAAAAAAATCGATAAGGCATCAAAGCCTTCATCTAACTTAATCTTCACAGGAGCAGCAGGTGTTCCTAATATCTTGTACACTTGGCGCATTTCAAGTATCACGCTAAATGTAAACAGTGACTGATGAGACGGGGAGGGCTGTTGGCCAGGGTTCGGCTAATCTGGTCCACGATCAGACTTACAGCATCATTAATCAAGCTTTCTGCTACAGTTCAATTTGGTCTCCACTTATCTTTGAGTGGCTGAATTGGGCACTCTATAGATCATCACTGTACAAAATGTCCTATCTTAAATGGGATCTTTTCCGTACAATGACACGTATTATTAATAGCCTCAACGGGAGCGTTTAGCATGAATGAAACATGAGACATATTATATTTGGCACCAAAAAAAAAATGGGATTGGGTCTGAAAATATCTCTACGTATGTTTTAACTTTGAAGGTAATGCCTTTGCCGTGTTGCATTATAAAAAAAACTGGACCCTCACCATGTCAACGCCAAATTCTGTGTATACTGTTCAATCCCTGGAGAGTTGTAATTCAGAAAATCTTCATTAAACAATAAAAATAACTTTGGACAAGCTTCAAGTGGGGGAATGAAGAGTCTTTAGTGTTCGCTCTTTTTTTAAGCCTTTAAAAGGCAATAGGAAAAGGCTTAACAAGACAAAGTTCCACGTCTCTGCTCCGAGTGGCAATGTCACTCCCAGCCCGTGATATGTAGTGCGAGTAAGTGTCCTTCATCTTTGACGTATAAAAAGTACTTTGAGTGTCGTCTCACCACATGTGCCGTCCCATTAAATTGGCTCCTGTCTTTGTTCGAGCTCCTCCAGTGACTTTTCCTGTCGAGTCATTCTTTATTAAGTGCTGTTCTCCTCAGAGCTCCAGCCATGCCACACGCGGACGCACGCATTTAGTATAAGCACCGACTACAAAGACAAACCGTCACCCGGCAGGGAAAAAGAATTGGCTGCAAATTCTGCAACCCGTGATGGCCCAAATCCCCTTTTGTGTGTCTCTCTACGGGAGCGTTTTAGAAGTTGGGTGTTTGCCTGTTGGAGTTTCTTCTGATAATAAATTGATGACGTTGGATTCAAAAGTCGTGCTTTGGGACGATCCGTGTGCTGTGGTTTGTGTATGTACATTAATATGCGTGTGTCTATGCATGTGTGTGAATCTCTTTGTGTATGTATTGTCAGTTTGTTTATACAGTAGGTCCATTAGGTGTCTGTGTACAGCTGTGTGTGTGTGTGTGCGTACATAATATGTGTGTTCACGTGGATATCTAAGTGCCACGCGTGTTGCCGATGGGTTCATAACACATCTGTTATAGTACGTTACAGTGTGTGTGTGTGTGTGATGTTTGTTTATGTGTGTGTGTGTGTGTGTGTGTGTGTGTGTGTGTGTGTGTGTGTGCCTCAGCTCTCTATAGACATGGCTAAGATGATCTGCTCCATTTTATACGCCAACTTCTGCTTCTGGGCCTGTTCATCCTGCTCCAGTGCCTCGATGATCTAAAACACAAACACACACAGAAACACACACAAGTGCACAAACTGTGAAACCCAGAACATGTGGCTTATCGTTGGCTATGGGAATCATACAAATATTCACAAACACAAATACAGATCTGCAACACCGACCGCTTCCACTGGTATCTCTATTTTGATGATTAAATATATTGTACGTTTTACTGAGTTTGGTTAAAGGAGACAGATCATGCTAATTGTTTTAGGTTCATACTTGTATTTTGGCTTTCTACTGGAACAGGTTTACATGCTTTAATGTGGAAAAAAATACTTATTTTTTCTCATACTGTCTGTCTGAATAGACCTGTATTCATATAATATCTAATAAGGCTGCATGTGACATATAAGGAAGACAAATCTGAATGGCTTCTTTAGTCACGTTTTCTGATCCAGGCGGCCCACAAAGAACTGACTGGGTCGTCTTGTTTCACAGTTTGTTACTGTAATGTAATGTAATGTAAATTATTTAAACTGGTATCTTGGTTTAATCATCACTGATTTGCTTGATTATAATTCAGTGCATATGTATGAACATTAGCATTATTACTAAAGCTTTCAGTAAGTTTTATATAATTATAAATTAAATTAATTAATTTGGGTTTGGGACTCGTGACTTTCAGGGTTTTTTTTACATTTTAAAAGCCAAAACCATTCGTTGCTTTGTTAAAAAATAAATCAACATATTAATCGACAATGGGCTAACATTAATGATATTTATCTGTCAGTCTTTAAGGAGTAAGTAAACACCCTCTCAAAATCAGTTGTACATTTAGGGTGTAGTTACTCCTCTGACCACACTCAGCAGTGATGCTGAGGTCAGCCTGGTGATAAGTTACACTTCAAACATGCATTAATTTCTATTTTTGTCCACTTGGCGGCAGCACAACATCGACACGTGGTCAACTCTTAAAGGGGTTATGGTGCATTCGATAGCAACCAATTGCATATCTACACACCCAACAGACGCAGGGAAACATTGTCATTCATGAAGAGTTCTGTTCATGTCCACATGATTAATTTAAATCCAATATTTGTTCTCCTTTTAGCTCCGGCTCCATCAACTCCTGGGGGGATTATCTGGTTCTTAACTGGCGAAATGCTCCGCTGTTGGTCACCAGCTAGCGGCTAACGTTGGTCAGTCTGCTGTTTGGTGCAGCGTTCAGATGGTTTATCCGAGCTTTTGAAGGGGGGGGGGGGGCTATAGAGTCGGGTGATAATTAGCTCCGCCAGGAGGATCATGCGATCGGTCAAGTGAGTGAGTGAGTACCTACCTCTCCACCAGATACCTTTTTGTGTTTAATTGAATTTTTGGCAAGATTATATGAAATGTTGTACAACCGATTGCACCTTTCTAGTTCTCTGTGGATTCACCACTATGAGCAACACTTTTTACAGTACGCGTAATCATTTTGTCTTTTGTTAGTATAAAAATAGCTGCTTTAAAATATATATTTTAAAAAAAAGCTAGCTTCAGATGGCTAACCACACCAGCAGGATCTCTACAGCACATTCTCTGTGTGGCAGTGTGTCGACCGGGCCTCACCTCTTGGCTGTACTTGCTGACGTAAGCGTAGATCTCATGGAGGGCACTGAGCATGTTGAACTCACTAGAGTGAAGGCGGGCCTGTTCAGCCAGATAGGCATTCATATCCTGATCACTGATGGCAGGCAGGCGGTTGATGTCAGCGTAGTACCTGAGAGGAGACACACACACACACACACACACACACACACACACACACACACACACACACACACACACACACACACTCTGTCAGAGTCAAGGGCACAGTCATGCATACCAGAGCTTTCCTCGTCACCTGGATTCAGTGTGTTGTTGTAAAAAGTCAGAGCACATCCATTGTTAAAGGAGCCAGTAAACCAGAGGCGTTATGGCAGTGAAATAAGGAAAAGTGTCACTCATACGTTCAGTCTTTTAGTCACGTGACTTCAGACAACACTGGCACACAGTTTTTTTCTTTTTTATATAAACAAATGACTGTACTTGTGAAAACTTTCACTTGATTACACGCTCATGCTGTTACTTCCAACCCTGTTAGAGCTACATGATTAATTGTGCCACAATTTGCGTTCACGACTCGACGCCATCCCATTTTATACACGAGGATTCTGCCGTAAATGCATAGCAGGGAGGTCTGTTGCACCAAACCAAGCGCTCCTAATTCGTCGCCGCAGTAAGACAGGACTCCAAAATGTGTGAGGGGTAACGAAAAGTGGTGGTAAAAGATACGACTTCAGCCGAACGACAACAAAACGAGTCTAAATTCAGAAAGACCTCTAGAGAAGAGAAAACAAATCTATTAATCCATCACTACTGACAAACCCTGGTACATAAATGGCGGCCGATGTTCTGACGTTTCCGAACAGCAACACCACAAATAGTTATTACCACAAGATACAATACGGTGGATCACACTATACAGAGTGCATCATCACACCTAACAGTAATGAGAGAGAAAATCAGGATTCTCATTTTATCCATCATTGTGAAGCTCTTAATCTATATCCAATAATTGCAAGGCTCTTTTAAAAAAAAAAAAACCTTAAGCCAACACCAACAATAACCTTTAATACAATAAACCTGATCCTACGTAAACCTAATCCTATTTACAATAAAACAAATGTCAATTCTAACTTTCACCTAAAACATAAGCCCTGATTCGTAACCGACGCTGTGAAGAAATGATGACAACCTAAGACATACACACACACACACACACACACACACACACACACCTTTCTACCCAGCTCTTGTAGTGCGGTATGTCCTTGGCGTAGAGTAGTTTGGTGGAGGGCGAGTCTTTGCCAAGACGGTGTTCAGAAGTTGAGCAAGAGTCCATGAAGGTCTGGGCCACCACAGACAGACAGGCGTCCGTGATGCTGTTTTTATGGATGTCAAACACAAACTGGGGATTCTTGATCACATTTACCCAGAAGCGCAGGGGCAGGCTGCAGATAATAATAAAAAAAAAGAGCAGAAAGATTTACATGTTTTTAGACTTGTGTGCAAAATAGCAGGATTTCTTCAAGTAGATCCTTTTTTTTTCTCCTGTAATGACTTTTCATACTGACTTTAGTTATGAGAACAAGATGAAGATGGAGTTTAGAAAACCACGTCATTAAGAGTTACAGATTGTGCAAGAGAACGATAATTAACAAGTTCTTCAAAGAGCAGTAATGAGTAAAAGTTTGGTAGAAAGCTGTCTCTACAGTCCCAGTAAAGTCAGGCTCTCTCCCCCTCTCTCTCTCTCTCACCAGTTGCTCTTCCAGGTGTGACGAACATCCATGTCATGGATGCCGTGCATGTCGGCCTGCTCGTCCAGGAAGTCAAACATGTATTTGATTGCCAGAGGCAGGGCGGTGCCCCGACACACGGTGCTGAACAGCGTCTCAAACAGGTCGTCCACAAACTTCTGCAGTGTGCCCTGTGGAAAACAGTGCACAGAGTTGAGACTCGCGTTGCTTCTGCTTGTAGTCTTTACTCAAAATCCAAAGTGTTCATCTGTTCGTCTGCATTCAAACTGTAACTTATTAAAGCAAAAAATTGGCACTAGGTGTCCACAATAATTCTTCAATCTAACTGGACTCGGTACCATTCTGTGTCACTTATTATCTTTAGTTTTTGTAGGGATCAGTCATCTAACTTTGAATGAATAAAAAAAACATGTTTTTACTCCAACATGTGTGATATATTGCACCTTTGTCGCTAGTAGCCTCGTCAGGTAGATCTCAGACACCATCTTGCTGCCCCGCTCGCCCTCTTTCTGGTCCCCGTGGTCGTGGTTCTTGACTAGGTGCCAAACTTTGACCCCGCTCTCCATGTCGGGGGTCAGCATGGGCACACGGGAGTGGGGGCTGTCCGGGCTGGTGGGCGTGGAGCGGAAAGGAACGTCCACGCCTGGATGGTATAAAAAAAGTATTGAGACGCGGTTTGTAAATGGAACACTTCTCATCTGATAACCGGTTTGTCAAGACAACGGCAGGAAAGTCACATTTGTCTCTCGGATCTGAGTTTAAGGCGGACTGTCTCTTTGTAATCTGCAAGTGAGCAGGTTGGATGTGTGTGTTCAGACTGTATAATCACTTGCTGACATTATTTCAGCGGTTGTCATAGTAATGATACAGACGTGCTCTCATTCACTAAAGGCACGTTTGTCTGTCTCGGCTCTGGTCCTCACTTTCTGTCGCTCTTTGTTTTCTGCTCTCTTTGTCATCCTGTTTGCTGTGTTGTATGTTTATTTTTTAAAAACCTTTTAAATCACTTGAAATGCAATATGAAAGATCAGTGTGAGCCGTATTTGAAGAGATGTGGTTTGAATCACATTTTCGGTCAGTTAACGGAATTCTGAAGCGATAAGACCGGATGAATATTCTCTAGACTCAGATTGCATCTCTTTGTTTAATGTGCCGTTTCACAGTGTCTGCTGCATGTGCTTTGCAACAGACTGATGAGTGACAGCAACAGATGGTGCAACACTGCAGAGAGCTGGATGAATATTAAGTATTTGTGTTTCTGAAACAGTATACTGACCGTATCTGCTGATACTGCGTGGGAAGCTGGCTGAGGAAGGAATATTGAAAGAGGACATCTGCTTGGGCACCAAGGCCACCACGCAGCGCTCAGACACCTGGAAGACAAAGGTAAGGCCCGTCTATTATTTTTGTTACGGGGTGGTGGCTGTAATTATGGCAGGCATTCATAAAGTTGTTCGTGAAATCAAGGATTAATTATGATTCGGAGGTTTTTTGAATGGTCTTTAAAGGGCAGTTGATTCACAAGACTTATAATAGACTTATAGGACCGGACTTCAGCTCAAGTAAAACATTCTGTAGAAGTCGATAAGAGACGTCTTCCCTCGTCATCTGCTGGGTAGGAATATAGATGGCAGCGCATTGGTCACAACAGCTTCGACTTTAAGAGCAAACCGAACCATATATACTTCACATCGATGGACTTGCTCAAACTTCAAGGACTAAACATCGACCTTCAAACTTGAACTAAAACTGGAATCGAGTAAGAAGATTTCATCAATTAAAAAAAAAAAGAAGAAATCCTCCTCGCAGCGATATGATTCACTTGGGTGATGGTTAAAAGCAGCCAAGGTTGAAGGAATTAAAATACAAGAAATACAAAAACTGAAAATGATGTATTTGTTGTGTGTCAATCCCTCTCTAACGTAGATTGAACGCATCGTCAAACGCATGCGTTTGCTTGAATAGCTGACTGTTTTTAAGTCAGAATGGCGAAGAAGAAGCCCAGTGTGAGAGTCGCTCCTACCCTTTCCTCCTTGCAGTAGTTCCAGGTAAACACTGCGTACCATCGATGTGCTTGGCAGACACGGCGAGGTCGTCTGCAGCGTGAACAAACGTCACACCGCTGTTCCACAAGAGCTACAAATGTGGCTAATACAAATCCAGCTTAGCAACTGAACAAACATTTCCACACCTGGCCGAGGGATTTGGAATGAAAGAGCGAAGTTGTTTATCTCCTCGGCAGATAAGAGGGGAGTACGTGCGTCTTTTGTGAAAAAACATCGCTTTTAGCACTGAAAATGCAGATTTCCTTTTGTCTTTTATTTCCGTCTTTTGTTCAAACAAAAGTGTGCTGCACTGAACTATTCGGCTGTGTGTGAGTGGTACAGTCGGCCCCCGAAGCCGATTGTCGAGACAAACATTTGACTGACAACGGAACAGGATGAGTCATCCGAGGTTGGTGACCTGTGTAGTCGTATTTATGAGCTGGAGAAAAGAAGAAGAAAAAAGATGTTGTAAAAGACACGGCCCAAGTGCGTGTTCGGTTGACTAAGCGTGCTTGTGACCCTGGGGTTTGAGACAATGTTGGCTGGGGTGAGGTGAGGTGAGAGATGAATATGAATGAGTAACGCTCTGTCCTTCAACGACAACATCCGCCGGTTGAAAAGATCCACGGTTTGTATGAGTAACATAGCTCCGCAAGCTTAGTATTTAAGCTGCAACTATCTTAATCATTTATTCATCTTTCAAGTTACTTCTCAAACTGAGATGCTTAGCATTTATTTATTTATTTAACTTTATAAATGTGGGCACTCTTGTGAATATTTGAGTCTTTTCCCTTTTTTGCTCTGGGAGATCGTGACGGGCAGTTTCACTCGTTTCTGACATGTTGTGGTGAAAACAACTGATTTATTATGAAGGAGTCACTTTCATTGATAATGAACACAAGCGCTAGATGCAGTTCTAGCATTAATATCGTGAACAGACCTGGTAGTGCATGAGTGTGTTGAGCCTCTTCCAGTCGCTCTCTATCTTGGTGGTGATGTCCTCGTCCTGCAGGACCACACGGGCCGTCCTGCCCTGCCGCCACTCTGAAGGAAAATACAAAACGCGTGACATAAGTCATTTCTGTAGGGAATGTTTGCATCCCAAAGTGCCTGACAGTTACATCTGTCATTTGTCTTGTGCTGTCCCCGTTTGCGCTGCAGGTAAGGTTGTGTTATCCCTGTGTACTGTGTGAGCCTGTTCTTCTAAAAAAAAAGTGAAATGTCAACGAGACAACTTGCTGTGCGCCCCCCCCCCCCCCCCGACAGTTGAAGCGATTGCAATACTGCAAAACAAAACCCGAATGACACGGCGTCTTCACAGAGATTTAAGAGACCCAAAGCAACAAGGAGAAACTGATCCTCTCCAAATCCCTTACATCCCTAACTACAAACCCAAAGCGGTATCAGCCACTACCTACGAGGTATCTTATTTACTCCCTTTGAAGGTGTGTGTCAGCTGGATTTGTGCCCAGTCATTCAGTATCGGATGACACGTTGTGGGCGTAAGCTTAAGTGTAGGTGAGCTGTCAGTGAGGTTTACCGTCAGTGGCTCTGGTTAGGTTGTAAACAGGTTTTGGGGAGGATGTCGTCTTCTAGAAACTGATTTTGAGGCCTGTGTTGATGGCATACGTCCCCCGTGAAACGAGTACTCTAAGCTGTATTCCTTAGTCCCCCCCCGTCATTATTCCAACATTTCATGTGTCATGGAGACAATTTCCAGTCTATATATAAGACAATTAGCATGATGGAAAGAGTGTTTCACAGTCGGATCGCACTCAAAGCGGCCTCACCGAGATCCATGTCTCCAGCCCGCGGTCGCTGTGAGTAGGGCATGTTTTTGTACACGGCATCCAGGATCTTCTCCTTCACCTGGGTAATGGTGTCACAGTTGAGCACCTTGACAGGGATTTCTGGGCTGTTCTCATTGTCTGGGTTCACACAGCTCAGCGTCTGCGGATCCAGGATAGAGAGAGAGAGAAGGAGAGGAGGGGATGGAGGGGGGAGGTAAGAGAAAGAGGCAGAGAGAAAGGTGTTGCTTGCTCGGAAGGTCCTTTCATTACGTGCTTCTTCGCCAAACTGTCCTGGTGGAGAGGATCTTGGCCAGAAATGTAATTTCACACCTCCAGGATGTGGCTGTGCCGCTCCAGCAAGGGGCATTAAACAAGTAATGAGACACAGCCCTCTCAGACTCTCCGACATGGATATCAGAGAGGTGTCATCCTGTCGCTGGCTGGCTCTGCTTCTGAGCTAAAGCCTGAGGGGGAACTCGTTCTGACGGGCCGGTGGAGGAACCCAGCCGGCTTGATTTTAATGGAAAGGTAAAAGTAAGAGGCTAGTTGTGTACACGGGTGGCCCTGCTGCATGACTCTTTACCGATTAGCATACACCAGTCAGAACTCTGTGGACTTCTTAATTCTTTTTATCAGTTAAAACGTTCGTATATGTGTCATTATTTCTACACCAGACATGGCTGGTCTTTATTCATCAGGCCTAGAGAACCGTAAGCGCAAACGTGTGTTCGGAATAAACTCCCAAAATGCTTGTATTGTAATGGGAAGCTGGTGTGGGATCAAATCATTTTACATTTTTTTACAAAAAACTGAGAAAAGTCTTGATGAATTCAAGTAAACTGGAGGCTGCGTTTAACGCCAGCAAAACTGTATCAATACATCCATTTACAAACTCTCACGTAACTTGTGAAGTCTCGTTTATCCAGTCGTGTGCTCACTACTTCCTACTACTCGGCCTGTGCAGCTTCAATAAAATTGTACTAAAACACTTCTGCTAAAACAGTCTCAATGCTTACTCGGGCGCACTACTCGTAAAGTATTTAATAGTAATAGTAAGAGCATACGACCGGATAAATCAGACCCGGATTAAACTGCACGAGTTGTGTGAGAGTTTGTAAACAGATGTTCGGATATACTGTAGTTTTGCTGTTGTTAATTGTGAGGACTGCAGAAGCTGTGTCCATATCTCCTTAAGCTTGACGAGATGGACATCTGGCTATGTGCGCTATTGTTTTTCCTCCACTGCCGTCATGTGATTGAAATTATCCAGATATTCAAAGCATTCATAAAAATCCCTGCCCTGGCACATGCCACATTGCTGTGGATCTGTCAAGCCTCTTTGCCAAGAGATGCGCAGAAATGGATACAAACTAAATGTTTGACATTTCTTTAATTTGTTTTTTATTGATGTCTTTGTGACTCACCAGCGTCTTGTACTCAATCTGTTGTCGGATGAGCTTGTCCTCGCTGAGGGAATAGCGCGCCTCCCCGGTGATGGAGTCTATGGGTCCCTTCTCCATTTGCTGTTTGATGGCACAGAACAGCATGAAGAGCGGCTCGCCAGCACACTCCTTTAGTTTTGGAAGGGAACGCCCGGCGATTAGAGGGAAAGGTGGGAGAAAGGAAAATAAGACATTGGAAAGAAGTGAAGGCAAGGGAAAGCGATCTGTATTCATTAGCGCAGAGAACATGAGGCTCAGCAACTAGAGCGCGACACATCACGCTTAATACAAACGAAGCTTTCTCTCCTTTTTGAATCGCAACGCTTGAGGTACGTTTGACCCCACGTTTAACCATTAATCAATACCACACAGTTAAAAATGACAGCTACCACAGCAGCAAAATCGATGCAAACTATTTTAAGGAGCATTGTCACAGTGCATCACATTGACACCTGTAGCGATGAAGGCGCGAGAGAAAAACATTTTACCTTGAGAAATTTGTGTAGCAAGAAGGCAAACCAATTTGTCAGCATCTTCTCCGCCACCGACTCTGTTCTGCAAGACAAGAAGGAAGCACGCTCGTTTGTTAGCGAGAGACGTCCCACGGAGAGCCGGAGTGCTCTGTTTATTCCATCATAATTCAAGACGAAGAAGAGCCCGACACTGTTGCGACCAAAAAAACATGACACGGAGAGTTTACGGAGAAAGGCCATCCTCACTCAGCCGCTCGGCCTCAAAGGACACACACTCTGATATACTGTAAAGTAAAGTGCTGCTGGCGCAGAACATATTTGGGTCATGACATAATTGTGCAGATGCAACTTGGATTGTCCACTTCAAGTCCTTTCACTCTGTTTCTTCCTCGCTGTGTCTGCACTCAGCCCAGACGGGAGCGATTTCATGATTCACTGCCGTAAGTCCTAAATCATGGAGCAGTACCCTTAAAATGGCATATAAGCTCTTTCTAATCTGAATCTGATCCAAAGCCTGCCGTTTTATTGTCACCGGTCTGTCTCCCTCTCTAACCTGCTGTCTCTCTCTCACTCCTTTTTTTCGGGTCCTTACCTGCATTTCAACCCTAACCTGTATTGACTGGACTGTTGACGGCATCCCATTAAATTGCAGAGTGCTTCCGCAAGAGCAGCGCGTTGTGGGCTAACAAGCTCTTGTTGTACCAGCTCACAATGCGAACTCATCCTTATATTTAATGAGTGTGCTTCAGATTGAGAGAGCACTCTTTTTCGAAAAAGGAGAAAAAAAAAACTCATGAAACATTCAGGAGGCCAGTCTCAGCGCTGGGAAAACAATCGGCAGATAACCAGAGGTGGAGGAAGGAGGGAGAGAAGTGGGAGAACGGAGGACTGGAGAGGTGAGGGTGTGTGTGTGTGTGTGTGTGTGTGTGTGTGTGTGTGTGTGTGGGGGGGGGGGGGGGGGGGGGTGAGCTACAGCTGAATGTTTTATGAGTGGCACACAGAAGATAAGTCAGACTGACAAGGACTCTGCCGCCGCTGCACTCGCTCTTCCCCATTAGGTTCTCTCTTCCTCTGCCGGTCCCGCCCACTCTCTATCCCGTTTACCTCTCCTGTCTTTCACCTGTCTGCTCTGCCACCCTGTTTCTCAGACTCGGAGCGGCTGTTTCACGCCGCTGCACAAAACAAAGCTTAACAGAGGTGGGCTCTCCATCGCTGGCCTAGTTACTCATCCGTCTCCAGGGCCGTAACTGGGCTGGAAAGAACAATGCACAAAGGAGTTATCTTTGCCAGAAAGATAAGCAGCGCTGATCGGAACTGGACAGGTCTGTGACAGAAAAAGGCCTGTAGTTTAAATCCTCTGACCACAGTGGGAAATGTGGACAGAACAGAGAACGTGAGGATGAATTTGGGTTCCTGGAATTCACCATGAACCTTTCTACGTACATGACTTGTTAAACTTCTTACCAATAGTGTGCTTAACCTTCAAGTGAGTGTATTTATAAAAGGTGCAACGTGTAAGATAAGGTCCGAAACTTCAGTTCAAATGTTTAAATAAAAAAGAAAATGATCAACACAATGTGGAGACGTCAACAGTTTTGACGTCATGCCAAATACGTCAATGTATTGTGCTGCAGAGGTATCTACTGCCAGTCAGCCTCGTCTTGTAATTCCACTTGTTCGTTGGAGAGGCGATGGTGAGTCACTGTGGCATCCGGTCTGCCCTCAGTCCAGAGGACGAATGAGTAGAGCTTCCCCGGGAGGTTGTCAATAATTAATCTACGGCTACAGTCCGTGTGCGTCTTGATGGATTGTTTATTGGATTAAATCCAGATACGTGAGACGACTCGCACCCTCGCCTCTTCCTCACTGCCACCAGGGAGTAGAGCGTGCAGCAGCATCGCTATCCCCAGTCAGTCAGCAACTGGCTTGAATTCAGCCAGTGTAAACCCCAAACCAGAGGTCTGATCCCTCTGCCAGCCCGCTGGGACTCCTCACACCGGAGTTTGTGCTGGCTTATTTCCAGTTGCTACAGCCGCTCTCCTCCCGGGGTGAAACGACCTTCTGGCCGCGGTGAGATGAAGATGAGGGTCGTTTTCTCGTTACCGCCACTTTGGATCAAATCCAATTAACAAACTATAAAAAGCGTAACGGACCGTACAGCCACCGGTGCACAGATGGCTACCGTTAACTATAGCCCGATGCCACGTGTGGAGATAATAAGATAGCAGTGTTATGTTGACTGGCTCTCAGAGATTCAGCAGTTTGGTTTAATGTTGAGTATCCTAGCCAGGAGGTTAGTTAGTAGCTGGCCTTATTAAATAACTGATGACAAATTCATTAAATGTAGGTGATGGACCCAGTAGTAGAGGTGAAAAGCTGACCTCTATGTCTTTGGAGCAGGTGGCTACATGTTACACATTGTACCTTTTTAAAAACGGTGATATTTTCTCAGCAACTGTGACTATGATGCCTAAACCTGAGCGTCCTGACTGACATAACTTTAACTCTTTTCTTACTGAATATAACACAAAAGGCATTTTTTCCCCCAAATGTTCCGTATAAACAGCTTTTTTGTAATGCAACGTCAAGCGACAGCGTAACACTACAGCCGGTTTACCTGCGGAGGAGTAGCTTGGGGTGGTTCTTGCTCTCCAGGTTACGTTCTATAAGATCGGAGAGCAGGTGTTTGAGGATGTCGGTGGCGTACTCCAGCCGCCCCTGGAGAGCGGTCATGATGAGCGAGGCGACGTAGCCGCGGTCACGCATGGAGAAGGAGCGCTGCAGCTCCAGTGTGCGGATGAATGTCAGCAGGAAAACCTTGTTATTCACCAGCTGAGCAAACTGCTTCAAGGCTTTCTCCACATTCGCCTGTCCGCTCCCCGACACCTACACGCATCATGCATTTTTGCACACACACACACACACACACACACACACACAAAGACGCACATGCTCATTAGATAATGCCCACTCAAGGATGAGAAAAGTCATGACATAGATGGAGGAACATGAAGACAGAGTGAGCTGTACACAGATATTCTCATCAACCATCTCAAGGCAAAAACAAACACAACCGCTGGTGTGTGCACATCCGTCTCCACCGAGAAACTTTTGATTAATATCTTCTAAATTCATCAAGACTTTCATCAAGAAAAAGAATACTATGAGAAACTATGCTATGATTATTTTCAACAAGTAAAGGGCCGGTTATTTTGATGAAAACTGCAATCAGAGAGGCTCTTTAGAAGAGAGGTCTTTTGAAATCATTGTGACCATAATAAGAGCTTGATTACACCATCTATGATAACAAAACCGGCCTAATTATGACCTGGAGTACCTGAGAAGCTGTTCTACAAATAATGAAAAGGCAAATGGTTTATCATCAGAGTTTCTTCAAAATGAGTTGTAGAGTGCTTCATAATTAAACCCTTGAGGCCGAGACGATTATAACAACAATCTCGGCTGTCGAAGGACCACAATCAGAACAAAAGTAATGCTACCCAAGAAGCCAATGATCACTACAGCGCAAATGTGAGAATAATGCTGAGGGAATTTCTCGATTTCTTTGTGCTACATAGTGAATCACTTTGTACTATCCTGGAGTTTCTGATGATGAAAACAATCCTTTGTAACATCAGATGTAATTAGTTTTGAATGCAAAACGCCAGGAGTCCGAGACCAAGAGAAGTTTGCCTCAAAATAGAGATCTGCCTACATGCTCTTCCAGCTGGTGTGGACACCATTAAACAAACACACCTCAAACCACAGTGAGGAGACTGACATTTGCTTACTCTGCTCTGTTTCGACAGCAGTTTGACAGCTCTTGCCAACGAGCCAAAATCAATCTAGTTTGGAGTATACTAGAGCCTTAAGGTCAAGGTGTCGGAGAAATGGCAGAAAGTGTACTGAGGTACTGCAGCCCTGCTTCAGAGGTGTCTTACCTCCAGCTCTCTGAGCACAGGGTGATCATCGATGCCGGGGAAGAGAACCCTCATGGCGTAGGTGCGATAATCCAGGTAAGGGATGCCAGCTCGGTCCAGATCGCTCGTTAACTCGTTGATGTCCGTCTGCAGCTCCGCAAAGGCTGCATGTGACGCAAAGGTGCGGGTTAAATGTTTTGCACCGCCAATCTTTAGTAAACCAAAGAAAGTATTTTTCCTTTCTCAACTGTTGTGGAACACTAAAATCATGACAAATAGTTCTTGTGATATGTTTGGGAAGCATTGCAGTTAGTATAAAGAGTGTCACAAAATGTAAAAGCAGTATTTTGAGGACATTTTTAGATCTACACACACTGTAGTAATTGTACAGTTCAAAATGTATCTTTCTGTATATATTTCATTTTGGGCTTGTGCGTTTTTGTTAAGGCATCTAACTAATGACCTTTCAATCATTCCCAAGCCAATAAACATAATAAACCTTCATTCAGATCAATCATTTTGTCAAACGAAGTCCTCACAAACATCGGTCTAAACATCGGTCCTCAACAGACGGCGCTATATTGCAACCGCAAATTACACGTTCATTTGGGCAGCGTGACTTTCAATGTCTCAGATCAGCCTCCCTCACCTTCCTTGCACTCGAGAGCCACTCGGGACTCCAGGTTGTCCATTTGCATCTGCAGGCGCTTCAGAGTGAGGTCGTTCTCATGTGACTTCCTTCTGTAGGCCAGCAGCACTATGACGACGATGATGAGGAGCAGCCCTCCTCCAGCTGTGATGCTGAAGATAGCAGGAAGGGTGAGCAGGCTGTCGGACCGGATGTGAACTTCTCCTGGGGAGATGTGGAGTCCTCCTACTTGGACCTAAATAATAATAATAATAATATTATTACAGGCACAATATTTCATTGTCCTGAAAATGCTCAAAAAACAAAGCAAATCATGAATAGAAAGGCTGTCCTGGATTGAAAACATTGTTGCTGAAGTATTACATTGGCAAATACAATAGAGATATGGACCATTTTCCTGAACAATCGCCTTTGAAGAAAAACGTTTTTTTAAAGGTTCCAGGCACACCAGCTTTCTTTTTCACAGCTCTTTGCCTCATTGTTTGCAAGCATGCCTGTCAATAATTCTGGAGCACCATGTGCTGTAATTGGGAACCCAGCAGACCATGAGTGACAGACAATGACAGAAAGCCAGCGAGTAACTGAAAGACTGTCGGTGACCCACAAACGCACAAACGCACAAACAAGCACTGACCTACACACAGTGACCCGGATCCATGCAGACACAGTCAGATGGACAGAAAACACTTTTAGACTGACCAGGATTTTGTGCTGCCCGGTGAGGTTTGGGGGCTCACAGAGTAGCTGAGTGTCGGACACGGTGAGAGAACAGGGCGTCTCTCCGATCATCACCGTGTAATTCAGCCGGGCTCCACCGGATGCGGAAGGCACAAGGTTACGTCCCTGCAACACAGTTACAGAAGCAATAAAACAAAACATCAGAACCTGAAAACATGTCATCATTGGGATCCCAACAAATGAAAGTTCTGGTCTAAGGCATCAGATGAGAATGTTGTTTTCAAATTGCATCTACTGTACAGCAACCAAAAGTAGTGCACAGCACATATACCCCATTGGAATTTCTCTGTTGTTTCTACAAAGTTTCTGTTTCGTAGCATAACTTCTTGCCGATTATGTGGATTTCATTTGAAACTCCTTTGATTATTACCATGCGATATCGAGGCGTTAGTATAATTACTGTAATCAACCCTCTTGGAGAGGACCGCCAGACGGTTTTTCAGTTCAGCAAAAATGATTTCACCTAACAGAGGCAGATGCAAAGCAGTCTGCTACGCTGTTCCTCCACAGCAAACAGAGACAAAGGTGTGAACATGGTGTAAAAGTGAAAGGGAGAGATCCACTCTAGTGACGGGAAGCAAAACAAAAGAGGGAAATCATGGGAAATGCAGTTTTTTTCAGTCCACTATTGTTTTGTTTGTTTACAGCGTGTGTAGTAAAGCATTTACATCCATTTCATGAATTTATGTTTAGACATGTTATGTGTTATAGATTATGTGATCAGATGTATTCAGGGCTGAAGGTACAGCAGTGAGGGCGGGGTCTAGATGTCATTGGGCTGAAGGTGGTTTTCACACTTGGTGCCTTTCAGCCCTCCAAAAGGAACTCAGAGTGATTGGTCAGCATTTTTTGCACGTTGTGGTTCGCTTTGCCCCTTGCCTAATATTTTAGACCTTGAGGCTTGTCGTCGACGGATCAAAAGCTATTGCACCAGGACACTCGAAAATAACAAAATGGCGGAACCATGGCCGCTCGTACAGCCAGTGGACGAGGAGTAGATCAAATGCGCCCGTGCCAACCCTAAAAAGGTCATTAAAGGGAGAAGCGTTGACTAGCAGCGCGATGACGGTAGATAAGGTGTGAACAGAAATAGGACTGAGGCCTCATCAGAGCTGAAGTGGGCCGGAAAGAGAACCGAGTCCAACTGACAATGTGAACACAAGAAAGGACTGAGTCACTTTCATGAATTCCCTCTTTGTCTATTGCAGGTAAATCAAAAAAAAGAGAAAGAACCTATCGTCTGACGTACTTTGAGTATGATTGGAGCTCCGGGTTTCTGCTCCAGAACACCGGATAGACTGAGGGGCTCCAGGTAAGGGTTGGGGTAGTAGATGAAGCTGGTGTTGTTGTAAGTGAGCAGAGCTTGAACGTTGTTGAAGACGAAGCCGAACTCGTCCGCGTGTTTGATCGTCTCCTGGTCAGCGGTGTAGTCGGCCTTCAGAGACGGGGCGAAGCAGCTGATGGTGGTGGTGTTGAGCACTTTGCACACCTGGAGAGGAATCGATATACGGTTCAACGTCACACATGTCACAGCACATTCAGTACCCACGAGCAGACCCGAGTGTGAGATGTAGCACAGCGTGACAAATGTGTTTTGATAGCAAAGATCCTAAGTTTAGAACATTTTAAACCCTCTAGTCATCATTCATTCATCATTCATTTCACTTCATGTGAATAGTTTTCTAATAAGGCAATATATACATTGTACTTTTTGTAAATCTAGAAAGCACATTTGCTTAATAGATCTGAACAGATGCCTCGTTTCATGCCCATCTGCGGTGGAATTACTGTTGTCAGTCATTTCTTAACATCCAGATGTTGTGAATCTTTTGGAGCCTTTTAATCATATTCAACTTGTGTATGAACATAAATATACTGACGACCTCTGTGGTGTTAACCTATATAACCTTCAATATCTGTTGCATTATTGCCTGTATATCTACGTCCTATCCATATGTTCTATGTCTGCTCTCGTGTTTTTGACCTTCTGTCTGTAAATGTATGACATCTGCTTTGCCACGATAATAGAGTGCTGCTGCAGGGACGGCGTATTTTTGTAATACCAGCCCCGGAGGTTAGCGTTGCACTTGTTCCCTCCACAAAAGGCCAATGGGATTTTTTTTGTTTTCCCCAATTTGGATTATTGGACAAAATAAAGTCTGTGGCAGACACAGGTTTATGATAATTACACGTTTTGTTGAGCAAGATGATCTTCACAAATGAACCCCACTTTTAAGATTTTTGAAGTGAGAAGACAATCGGCGGAAGTAAAAAGCTAACGTTAGGCTATAAACGAAAACGAGGCTGTGATGGCGTTTTGTTGTCTCATTTCAAAGCTTCAAAATGTACACGAGGGGTATTTATTTCAGTATTTTATGTCATGGAACAAAACGGTAAAATCACTAAACGCTTAACCAGAGACCTTATTTCGGGCATCAAACCAAAAAAACATTTAAAAAACTCATTAACTTCAAGAGGAGAGAACCGAGTGCAAAGACGCTGACTCATTTCTGGGTTTCAGGACTCATTCCTGCAGCAGTCTACAATGCCGACACCAAAAGGCATCCCAGAGACCTTGGTCAAATGTTTTTATCTACCAGAAACTGTATTCCATATAAAGCCAATCACTCGCTCCCTTGGTGAGGTTAATATCAAATTGTAAGTTATTGGTCTCTGGAATTGGCATGTGCTTTGTGTTTCCCTCAGCAATTCTTGAAAATCCTCCTCTAAATAAAGCAGATCCGTTGAATTCCCCCAGCCTCAGGCCAGATTTTAAGCTTCAGTCTGTATCTAAGGTTTCACAGAAAGTTTGTTTCAAGTCAATTAACCGCTTTTGTGAGTCAAAACATTTTTTTAAGCAACTCCAGTGATGTTTCCGAGATATGTGCGATTAAAGCGACTGCCCTCATTAAATTTGCCAATGACCCTCCTTTAAAGCTGAAGCGGGTCAAAGTTCAGCTTTAATCCCTTCAGATCTCAGTGCTGCCAATGACACCGCAAAACATGCAGCTTTAATTGACTGGCTCAAATTCTGGGCTGGCATCATTAACGCACCATTTAATTAGCTCAGGGCAAACCGCTCACACACAACATTGTCATCAGCACTTTCAGAGGCCTCATCATGGGTTTTCTTTCACATGCTTCCTCCTGAGCTTTATTATCTTTAGACATAGTGTTTATTTCCACAGCTTTGACAACAATATAGATCTTTTCAATTTTCCAGGGCAGTTTAACCCAAGCTGACTTAAATATATAAGCATATTTATTGGTCTAGACAAAGCCATTATCGCCTTGTCTCTTTTCTTTATTTTGCCGTCAATAAACTCTGTCTTTAAAATATCTACCTTACACGGCTAGAAGCAAACACGCTCATCGTTCCATTTCTGGTATCTCTTCAGGTACTTGTTTAGAATGGGTTTTTAAGAATATATGGATCTATTTCAAGGTCAAGCCAAAGGTTCCGCCCCAGAAGTTTCGACCCCACTTCAGCCGGTGTGCAGTCTCAAATCCTCAGGCAATTCCCTGACCGGTCCAGAGTTGAAGAATAAAGGGCTAAAGGTGACTGGACTGATGCCACCGGGGCCCCGACACTATGGAACAATCAATCACTTTGAAACGAAGTGCCTGAGGAGCTCAGACGAGCAGAATCGGCACAATAAATCACCTCCCAAAACTGAGTTGTGTCAGTCTTTTTAAAATCTCATTTTAGAGTGAACTCCTCTTTATGCCACCTCTGTCCAACCCCTTTGTCTACGAATGGCTTCAATTTGACATTCACAGTGACGCTGACATTTTCCAAACTGCGGCCTATTAGATTGAGCCGCAGAATTTCCAGCTCTTGTTGGACAATTTGCTCTCCATCCAGCAGTCTGTTTGGTCCAGAGACCGGTTGTTTTTTCCGACTCTGAGTCACACTTTAGTAGTGCAGTAGGTAGATAATATTTCATACTCAAAACTAAACCAGCTCTAAACATCCTGTCCCCCTAAGATGTGTAAAACTCAAGAGGTTTGTGACTAAAGCTGTATAAATGCTTTACAAAGATGTCACCACAGATCAGCGTGTAAAAACAAAACACCGGGCCCTAAATCTACCTGTTTACGACTGTAGCAAACTGTCAATAAAGAACAACTTCACTGTGACATTTCCATCAGCTTGAGTAAGCAACGCCAATAAAAGTTGAGTGCAGTGTATTAGCAGTTGTCACACTCACATTGACGGATTCATGGCCGGCGTATTTGACTCTGACGCGCGGCTCCTGAACCACATCCAGGTTGGTTCCGGTCACCGTCAGTGTGGTGTGTCCGCTGTTTTGCAGGGAAGGAGAACATTTTTCCGTTAGTACCGAGAACTATTGGGTCAAAAACACATGCACATACGCCTGCACATACAGTACAAGCGCTCCACCTCAGCTCCAGGTAGCCCGCATGTGAATGCGAGCTGCGATTCTCAATGATTTAATTGGTGTGACCACCGCGGAGAGAGCAATCTTTGCAAACCCCACGTTTTTTCCAGAGCAACTGCATTAATGCAGGTTCGAGGAGGTATAGCTGGCGCGGCAGCTCGCTCTTTGTTATTGGGCAGGAGAGCCAGATCAAACGGCAAACCAGCTGGCTGCTATTTCATATTCATCCATGACTGTGGGGCTGGCATGGCATGAATGCGGGTTCTGCTTGTTTACATATCTGCTCTAGATGTGATTAAAATAAACAACGCTCTCTCATCTCTGTGTAACCTGTGCTGCAGTGTGAGCAGCTCAGAAACCCAAAGTATGGAAAAGCTGGAAAGTAGAGAAGCAGAGACAAAGAGGCAGGGGGGGGGGGGGAGAAATACAAGAGAGAAGTGATGAAAAAATGGCGTAAAAGAAAAACTGGCCAGCCTTGTCAGCCTGTAGGAGTGCCAATCCCTCTCTTCTCACACTTCAAAGGGTACCTAAGCTTGTAGGGCCACATAGTGGGACAGCACATTCATGACGAGGGCTCTTGGTTGCAGCTCCACAAAGCTCCTCCTGTCACTAGGCTGAGGGCCAGGGTGTCTCTCTGAAGTCTAATCTGCAGGGACGTAGCGCCGGGTAATCCCACCCGCAACCAAATTAAGTGCCGTCATTTATTTAGTTGGAATACAGGTGACGCACCTTTTTTTTTTTTCATAGCTGCAACAGAAATGTTTGTGCCGAGAATTCACTCGCTCTAATATTGGCAGCCTCACACTCATTCGCATTAATATTTCAGTGAAATGAGGCATAACTAAAAGTGCTGTTTTTTAAACAAAGATTGTCGTTTGTTTAGATTAGTCAACCTTGCCAACCAACAGCCTTGATAGAACTGACAACCACAACGCCTCAGTTCTTTGCATCACTCTCTCTGTAAACTCACAGATTGCCTGGCGCTGCTATAATCTGAACTGGGCAGGCCACCACATGAAGGCTGGATGGTTTTATTTAGAACATTTGATTTCTAGTTGAAAGATTGAAGATTGACAGATAGTGTCCTTGGCTTTGCGTTGCTCAGCTAACATTTACTTTCCTCTTATGTGCGTCGCCCTCCGTTATACTTCCTAGAGATAGATCTGCAACCTGTGCTCACTGGATGGACTGGGATTTGATGACAGCACGACCGTAACAAACAGAAATACAGTAAAAAAAAAAAAACAGCAAACAATTGCAATGTGGATGCAATGGGCATTCGCTATCATTCATCATGCAATGTGAAGAGCAGCTCAAGCTCACGCTCACACCCACTTCCAGTTTCACCAAGGGGCCGCGCTCATCAACTATGCAACATGCAAGCTGCAATTTAGCCAAACGAGATCACTTCCTCTCGCATTACTTAGTGCACCTTTCTCTAATCCAAAGTAACACCATACTTGCGACCCATAAGCATGTGAGAGCTGACAA
Source organism: Pholis gunnellus (assembly GCF_910591455.1). Taxonomy (NCBI): domain Eukaryota; kingdom Metazoa; phylum Chordata; class Actinopteri; order Perciformes; family Pholidae; genus Pholis; species Pholis gunnellus. The sequence continues at coordinate 6,783,068 of NC_136529.1, read as the reverse complement.
AGTTATCCACACGGCGTAAAGTTTGCGTGCTTGTGGACTGTGAGGTAACACGATCACAATCAAAAAAAAAAAAACACTGGGAGGAGTTGCAAACTCCATGAATGAACCTCCATCCTCCTCCCGAAGTACCATGCAGTGCACACATGTGTCTGTTATCTGTGTGTGTGTGTGTGTGTTACCTGGTGATGCTCCACAGGGGTTCAATACGCTGGACCGTGGGGTCTTCTATGTACTCAAAGGCCAGACTCCCGGGAACTTTGGCCCGGTCGACGCTCAAACTGACCTGCACCGGTCCGGCCCTCGTCACGGACGGCGCAGAGAAGCACACGATCTCGGACACGGTCCGCCTGGTGGGGACACGGGAAGAGCAATTTACTCAACGCCTTTCTGACTGTGACTCTGCCCCCTCGCCACTGCGGCGGCAGATCCCTGACTTCACGCAGTTATGAGTCCTGCACATTACCACTAGAGGAGATGATCCATTATAGTCTGTCCCGTCTCTTCCTCGTTACAGACACATTAGGGATGGAACACTGTAATTAGAAGGTGCTCTAGCTAATGGCTTCCTCGACTCACCCTCCCGACTCCTACCATGTGCGGCATTTTGAACTTTTAAATAGATCGCTATAAATACACAGAGAACAAAACCCACCGCTGTGGGTTTCATCACCTCCTCACAAATCATTAAGACTTTTCATGAAACGCACGAACACTTAATTGTATCCAAAGTGTGCTTCTTTAAATAGAGTGGTCTCTCACTGTGTTTGGTGGAGATTAGAGAAGGCTTAGTCTTTGATATTGTGTGGAGGAAGTCTCACTTCTGTGAATCTGGAGTCTAAAGGAATGTAAGGTCGTAATGTAAGATCGGTAAGTCGTGTTCTCATCACCCACCTGTACAGCTCACAGGTCTGATTGCCAAAGTACACGTTAACAGTGCTGCCAGCGCCCAGGTTCTCCCCGACAATGGTGACCTTGGTGCCCCCAGATTCAGGCCCTCTGCCTGGGGTCAGCGCCAGCATCGAAGGGGTCTGAGGAGAACCAAAATTCATTCATGATTCACTCAACATAGATCAAACACAGATTACAGTGCTTCTTATTAATCGTCCACCGGCCTCGGCTAATGAACCTCTGTGGAACTCAAAAGTCAACATCAAAACTCTTTAAAAACAAAAAAGGTCGACAAATTAGCTTCTTTGGAAAATAAATAATTTAATGAAGAATGACCCATATCAAAAAAGACACTAATAATGCAGAGTGTCTTAAAAAGCAGAGAAAATGTGTTCTTGGCTTGAATGCAATAAACACTTTTCTGAATGCATAAAATGAAAACAACTTCATAATGATGATGAGCTCTCTTCTGCACCGTCTCCTGATTGTTGTACTAAAACCTTATTCCATCTCCTCTCCAGTTAATGATTGCAGAGGCTGTGATAGATGACATTGTTTTGGTTTTCTTTGGGGGGGGGGGGGGGCCTTACACCTGCAATCACATGTTCATCCTAATTCATAGCTTCAGAACAAATGGACAAAGTGAATGTGTTTGAGTGCCAGAATCACCACAAAGGAGTAGAGCTGGGAGGACTGCGCTCGTAGTTCTGGTTTGCATTCGCCAACACACAGCTTAACGGGACCTGGAGCACTTCTTTCAGGAGCCGCAGCCATCTCGCACACAATCCTGTCGAGACAAAAGACACAAAGACACAAATGTTGGTGGGGAACAAAACAAACAGTCATGCAACAGATTATGGTGCAAACAAGTCGTGGTGTAGCGGACCACTGTCAATCCGTGATCCGTACGGATCGGCACGCATGTGAACCGCGGATTAATTACAGTTTAAGGTTAACCATCAGTGTGAATACAGTCTTACTCGTAAAATGTAGTGTTGGTGAGAAACTTGAATAAATCCAGTGGTTTGAAGGAGATGTTTTAACAACAACATGAATAGTTATTAGAGATGAACTATGACAATATTGTGTGTTTTACAATTTTAGTGTATAGCTTCTTTTTTTTATATGATGATTTTAATGTAAAGTGTCTTTGAGTATTATGAAAAGCGCTCTATAAATAAAATGTATTATTATTATTATTATTACCTGTTTACACTAACTCTAAGCAGCTTATAATACATCATTAAAACTACTAATGACAAGATTTGTTTTAATCCATAAAAATACAAGATGTTATTTCCTAATCATGTAAATTATAGATGATTATGAAAAGTAAAAGTATAACGTAGAATTTTTGATTGTTTAAACTGAGTTCACAGCAGTTGAACTGTTTTTTGGGATGAATGGAGCCTTGTAGACCAGCAGCTATAATCAAACAACAAAGGGATCTGTATCTGCAATTATGGATCATCAACGATCATCAATTAGTATCAGTGGCAAAAACAAAGAGGGATCTCAAAAAGTTACATTTGCTCCCTTTATTTTCTTTTGTGCTGATCCGATCCGTGACTCTGATCCGTGACACGATCCCAACCGTGAGTTTTATGATCCATTGCTCCACTACATCCAAGTAATAACAAAAGCCAGGCAAACACACACACACACACACACACACGCAGAATCACCGCACTGTATCACATTTGTTACGTATTGCACGGGGGGAAGGTGGCCTCTGCTGGCCGGTGTGATTGAGGCAGACTTTCATAGAAGTTGTGGGTCAATACAGAGGGTCATCTTTCTTCCTAATGGGAAACCTATAACAGCAATATAACTCAAATGATAAACTACACCCCTCCCCATCTTCAGCGCGATTGCCACCCACCATTACCTCCGGTTGCCATGACAACATAGGGGTTTCTTCAATAAATCAGTATTGCCTGTCAGGTCAATAAGATAAAGTGTGCCATGAATAAGTCATTATAGCAACTGACCCCGTGCTGAAATTAATGGTGGTAACAGTTGTAATGCCATGTTTTAAAGCGCCGCGTGTGCCGTGTGAATGGCCCTGCTACAATAAGACCTATGAATCGTCCTTGCCCATCCCTTCTATTCATACATCACGGGGGTTTTCCAATCTTCTGCCGGCACGTTCTCTTCTTTTTCTCTCTATTTTTTTTTTCTTCTTTTTTTTTTTACAAGGATATAAATAAAGTCCCTGCAGCCTGAGCCCAATCGCATTACATGGCTGTGAGAGAAACACATGGCTAACATATTGTCCCTCCAGTCAGCGACATGCAGCGCATTTCAATTACAGCTGTGCCGACAGCCTCGTAACGACAGCGACACAAAGACCGTCTCTTCCTTTGGCTCTGACTGCACCAGAGCAATGCAAAGCCCCCCACACAATCCTACAACCTGATGAGGCATCACTGGGCTCCAGCCTATTCACAGATTCTGCTGGTGACTGAGGGGAAAAAAATAGTGTGACAGAGAAAAAGAGATTGTGTTTATTTTGTGTGTGTGTGTGTGTGTGTGTGTGTGTGTGTGTGTGTGTGTGTGTGTGTGTGTGTGTGTGTGTGTGTGTGTGTGTTTGCATCTGTACTGTATGTCTATGTACGGTACAGTATGAATCCAAGCGTGTCTGGGCAGGGGAGGGGAGGAGTCTCTCTTACTGTTCTGCAGTGATGTATCCTTCCTCCTGTGGGATGCACTGCACACCCGCCACCTCCACGTTGCCCTCCAGCTCAGAGAAGGACAGACCCAGGTTCAGGCCCTGGATGGTGACCAGTGTGCCCCCCTCCAGAGGTCCCGCCACTGGACTCACCTACGTAGGAAGGAGCACAGACTGTATTTAAGAAGTAGACGTGACGTCATTGGTTTGTGGAGTGCTGCTTTGAAGCCTGGAGTTCTGCATTTTGCCAGTCGCCATCTCGGTTTCTGGCCGTCGCCATCTTGTTTTTTTGCAACCAGAAGTGACACGAGAGGGTGGAGCTAAGTACAACCGAAGGCTGAATAAGACATTTTTAGGCGATGATACAAATGATACAATTAACTTTCATGAATTGAAAACCCACTGTCGACAAAAACGCGGACAACACCGTGGTAGCAACCTGTCAATCACAAGGTAGCCCCGTCCTAAAGCATACACAAGCTTCATTGTTTATTTTACTCTGAATGGGACCATCATAATGTTTACTGAAGTAATAAATCAAGTGAGAAGTAGAGTCATTTTATCATAGACTTCTATACAACAAGAGGAGTCGCCCCCTGATGGTCATTAGAAAGAATGCAAGATTGAGGCACTTCTGCATTGGCTTCACTTTTCAAATAACACCTAAGATACACATATGTATAGATATTTATATTCAAGAATTTCACACTGGAGAATAATGTGCCATAAAGAGATTTTCATTCCAAAATAATAATTAAATGTAATTAGTTACAGTGTCACATGGATTAAACGGTTTTCCCAACCCAAGAGGAATATAATTATGTTGTTTTTCCAGTTCTGTGTAAGTCTTGGGCAGAAATATCAATTGTTAGCTACTTTAATACAAAAATACCGACCCTCAAAATGTGTATTGGTTCAAGGACGCCTAAAACCTTCACAGCAACCAACACAACCTAGAAGTTCTATTTCAAATGCAACTGGGGCTTCCTTTGAGATTCTCAATTCTTTAGATTCGTTCAAGAATCTAAAGTACTAAATGACCTGAAAGACTGAGAATCTCCACAGACACACTTCCCACTGTGTAATCTCTATGTAAACATTAAGTAGATTTACCTTAAGTCCCATACTGACGGGAGTTTTTTTTTTTTTAGAGCCTTGAAATCCACCATAATTCAAAACAAACTTTACTGAATAATGCAGTGAATAACAAAACCCTGAGAAACCTATTGACAGTGTCCCAGCGGGAAACCTTTGGACCTGCAGAGCAGAACAGGAGCGACACTCCCTCCACTCCCGAGCAGCACTCGGCTGCAGCTCCTTCAGAAACACTAATAATGTGACGGGGACATCAAAGGCTCGCGGCTCTTTGAAGTGCAGGAGCCCTGCATCTCCGTGTCTGACCCACTGTGCCTCATTCTGGGGAATGAACAGGAGTTTGTGACATAAAAGATCCATCACCGCTCTCTAAACAGACTGAATTCGTTAAGCTGTCAAGCACCTAAGGTATTCAGCCGGCGTGGGATAAGATGCGAGATAGTCTCAGGTAAACAGGCACTTGGATGGTAAATTGGAAGGTGGCCACGGATAAAAGTATTTGTTGTTGATATTTTCACAAGAATATCCAACAAGATGTCTCGGCGTATTGTTTCCGGATACTTAGAGGTATGAATACTCGGATGAGGGTTGAAGAAACAGGCGTGTGACTGGACATTTATGGGCAGTGGGCTTTTGTTCGAAGCTTTTAACCCCCAAACTCTCTCAGTAAACAGCAGAACTCAAATGGTGCTTTCTGGAAGTTAAAGCTATTAATTATCTCCACGGGAAAAGTCGTTACGCGGACAATATATATGCATAGGAACCAAAACTATGGTATGTGTACCTGTAGAGAGCTTAATCCCACATTTCTGGAGAAGCACAAAACTGTCCAACAATCCTAAACTGAAGTCTATTGTTGCACTGTGATGTTACCATGGTGACACAAATAAAAGTAGTGATAGAGTAGTTCCAGCTTCTGTAAAAAACGACTTCATCTCTGTTTCTCCATCAGACACACCTCGCACCTCACTCAATGAGTTATTGCTAACAAAACTCCCAAAAACTAGACTTCCTTGCATCTTTAAATTAAACGTTTCTGAACAAATGACCACAATGTCACGATTGCTTTCAACTGATTTGCCAAGTTCAAGACGTAAACTTTGTATTCCTTGGAGTTCCTGAAATACCGTATTGCAGCTCTGTTGTTTTAATTGGCGCGACGCGTCACAGAGTCATCGGAGAGCTGAAAAAAAAGCTGAGACCAGTCAGGCGTCAGTTTCTAGCTTCATGTCAGCGGCTTAAATAGAAAATGACTTGTAGCCTGTTGCTGTGTCGCCCATAGTGTGAACACACCAATCGTACGTTTCTGTTCTAAAAAACGCAGTTAGCCTGTGACATAACTACGTCAGCGATCGCCCGAGCAACACTTCAACAGCGACTCACGGACAAAGTAGAAGGCCAAGTTTGGTCCTTTTGTTCCTTTTGCCGCTCATAGTGTGTAAAAAATGTATTAATTGTCATATATGCATACATGAAATTTGACTTCTTCATTCAAACCATAAGCATCAGGAGCAGTGGGCTGCTGTAAAGCACCCACAGAGCAAATTGGGGCTCATTCGCTCAGGGACACTCCAGCAAGCAGACAGTAGGATCACGGATCGAACCACCAACCTTGTGTTTGAAGGATGAACCGCTCTACCCACTGAGCCACGGCCGCCCCATAGCAGAAGAATGACAAATACGTATAACACTCCCAACCACCAGAAACTACTCATTCTAGTTAATTACTTGGCTGAAGGAACTCACATCACAATTGAAATGCACAATATATTTAAGCCTAGCGGCTTGACGGGATTGATTGACCGGGCAAACAAACAAACAACTGACCTCAGTGATGCGTGGGTTGGTGCACTTGACATTCCTGGCGGAAAGGTCCAGCCAACGGCTCGCATAGGGGGAGATGGGAGGACAGTGCTGCCTCATGGTGCAGCGGCCCTCACCGCTGCACCATCCACACTGGAACTTCCTCTCCGCCCGCAGACACATGCCACAGCTGTCCCGCTGGGCGCTGCACTTGTAGAGGTGCACTGTGGGACACCGCAGAGGATCTCTGGTCAGTTAAATAACAAGTCATTTCGCGTGTCAATATTGAGGTTTTTGAAGAATATCGCCGGTATAAATAGCTTATAAATCAAATGTCAGCCATAGAATATGCTGTAAAAGCGCCAGCAGGGAGTCATGTGACAATTCGATTGAGTCAAACTGATTCACACATTCTTAAACAGCAGGTATTTACAGTCAATTCTATAAAAAAAAATTAATAACCGCCCACAACCGTGGAGTCAACTAGAGAATTCACCTAAATTCATAAAAAAAAGCATGTTTGTTCAAATTCCCTCTTCCAAGTATTAAGGAAAAAAGATGGCGAGGTAATCCAATAAACCTTTCTTTGAAGTCTGTCTCCTACATCCTCTCTCCTGTAAGTAGCCTGTATTTATGCCCATATAAAGTAACTTGCCAGCGTAATGGAAAGGCCTGTTGAAATTCATGGCCATCACTGTGTCTACCCTTCGCAAAGGGGATGCATTTAATGCACAACCCACAATGAAAACTGACAAACACATTTTCTCGTATGATGATGGAGGGGACAACCAAGAGTAGCCGCGAGAGTGAAACTGAGCAAATATGAAGATTCACCCTTCACCCCTCCGAGCACACAAGTGATTGGGTGTTTTTTGAAGACTCCCTGCTATTGTGAACTTTCTCTCAAGGCCCTTTGGGAGCCTTGAAGTGGTTTCTATGACCCATCTATCCCCCCGTGGATTGAGTGCTTTACACTTCTCTGGCCTGGCAGTGATGGATGGCAGAGGCACCTTTAATCTTCTCGGGATTGTCGATGATGAAATTGCCGTTCCATACGATGGAGAGGTCCACAGCCAGGTCACTGATCTTCACACCCTCGTACAAGTACTGAAAAGCAGAGACAGAGAGTGAGGGAGTGTGCGGTAAGTGGATCCAGAGAGAGAGAGAGAGAGAGAGAGAAAGTCAAAGCGAGACAGAGGATAGAATGAAAAAGTAACAAAGTCAGAGTGCAGGAAAATGAGGGAATGGAAGGGCAGAAGAGGGACGAGGCTCTTAACCATCTGTCATTTCTGCCATGGTTGTCTGCTCCTCTCCTCTTTGACATGTAGGGACGCAAACCCTGGCTGGGGCGGCCAATCATCCACATCTGAGGAAAATGGCCTTTTCATTCACTGTCACAGAGCGGCAAGGTATGCTCTGCATTGAAATTTAGCCTTCGATTTGCATTGTGCAACAAACATCTCCTGTGCTCATCCTAAACCTGTGACTTTCTGTCGGGAACATCAATTTTTCGCTTGGCGAACGCCGAGATGTTAGTCAGACAATATGTAGCTCACGAGACAAGGTCGTGTTGAATTCAGGGTTTCCATCTTTTTCACTTTAGCCACATTTTTTTCTCTAACCTTTCCTTCGCTTGTCGGTCTCCTTTCCCTCGAATGCCTCCCACCTTTTGCCATCACTCTCGCTTTCCCTCTCCTCTGCTTTCTCCTCAGTATGCTCAGGCGGCATGCACTGATGCACCCTATGCACCTTGCCTACACAGCATCCAAGCTGTCTGCCTCATTTGACAGCTGTGAGACTCCCACTGGGAGTGTTTGAGGTCATACCGAGCTGTTCTGGCACTGCACGCTGGTGCTGTTGAAGCGCAGCGCCGTGACACGGTGGATGACACCCTGCACGTGCACCACGCACTCGTAGCCCCGCTGGCCCGACTGCGGCTGCGGGAGGTTTCGGGCCCTCAGCGTGATTGGTCGGACCTCACCGGCCGGGAGGAGGATTTCCCCAGAGTGAAGGAGCTGAGGGCAGTCCTGTGAAAACAGTGCACAAACACACATAATTGTATTATTCACAGAAAGAGAGCACGCATTCCTTCATGTTGTCCCTGCTGTTTGGCCTTTATATTACCCATGCATAATAATAATCCCTTCGGAGATTAATTGAGTTATCCTTCTACACTATCTAGTTATCTATTTTTAGTATGTATCTTCTTTCTTCTTTCTGTCAATGCATGTAATCTGTGTCAATATATATGAATGTATAGTATAAACATGAAGGACTGCAGGTATTAATGGGGCAAAGAAATCGCTAATCCGAATATAAATTGCATTCATATGCCACATGTTACACTTTCCACTATGGTATGTAAGTATGTAAGACTATTTATTACATCTTTTTTAATCCATAGTAATAATGATGCTATTTTTCCGTCAGTCTTCAACTTTGGTCCAGACTGAAATATCTCAGCAACTATAGGATGGATTGCCATGAAATTTGGCATATACATGCATGGTACCCAGAGGATGAATACCAATGATATTGGTGAAATTTAAAAATCTACTGGATGGGCTGTCGCAAACTTTCGCACAGATATTCAGGGCCTTTGGTGAGCCCCGGACTTTTCCTCCTGCGCCACCATGAGGTTATTTCTTCCATTTGATTTAGATTGACATGAAATGTGGTACAGACATTCCTGTCAGGAAAAGCTATAGTAACTTTGGTGATGCCCTGACTTTTCCAGCACCATCATCTGGTCAAAATTTCAAATTGTGGTTGGTGTTTTGAGCATGTTAGCATTTAGCTCAAAGAAACATTGTGCCTTTAAAACCAGCTGCCAACATGTCTATAGACTCTTAATAGTCTTCCATTTAAATCACGGATTGTGCCTTTAAGGTAAAAGTGTCACACAGGAACAGATAAATGGTGCTCTTAAAGGCTACATGTTAATCAGCTAACTGTAGCTCTCTTTATGTTAATGGTAATGCACAGTACCTCTGAGGCGTTCACTCTGCCCTCCTGGAAAGAACAGCTGCTGGGGTCGTGGGTGCACAGGTTGCGGTATTTACACCAGTGGCAGCGAAAAGTGCTGTTTACACAGGACAGACACCTGCAGGGACAAATGAACGCGTTACTACTTGACACGCACAATTTTAATAATTCCTGCAGTATATTGAGTGGCTCTGCATTTACATAATACATTATTCCTTTTTATTCCCTACTGATTACCCACATATTCCTCTCCTGTGTGAAGATGATTGAAAAGATGAAGGATTACAGCTTTCAGCTCAATTTGTCATGTCAGTGTGTTTCACTGAAAGATCAGATGTCCCCATTTTCTATGCAAACAGCAATGAATGGTGGTCTTTTTGTCAGGGATGACAATACATGACCTGAGGTATGAAGTCTTGGCAGGAGAGTCCCTGTCACCTAAAGCACTCTTAAGCAATTTAAAGTAAAAAAGTGTTGGACAAAAAGATGTACAGGGCCTGCAGTGTCCTTGTCCTGAGCTTCATTTTTTACACACCCTTGCTTTATATTTCTGGGTTTTGACTGCAATGAAAAACAGTACATTTAATTTGTCCAACTCTGGCTTGTACACAAAATCTAGAATGAAAAGTGACAACTGGATATCTGATGGGTGGAAGTCCGCCACATCTTTGGCTCAGATTTGGTAAACGGCAGCCAGCGGTCAGTTGTGGATTAAAGTTGTGCTGAACCCTGTCAGACTGGATTTCATCACATTTCATTCAGCAAACAGGGAGCTGATGGTGATACAACTTTGGGTGGAGGACTTAGAGACGTGAAGAAGTTCCAAGAACTGAGATGAGTGATGCACAGCTGTTGATATACCAGACAGAGCAATTGGAGGGCTGACAATTGAACATTTTCCTGTGGGGGGCGTCGCTGTGTATAATAGAGGTGTGCGGAAAACCGATCAGTTCTCTATCAAAGTCATGTTCTCCCAAAATTGGTCATGCAATAAGATGAAACCATGAAGAAACTATCAAACCACTAGCAGCACTCCAATACTGCGGCTCATAGCAAGCTACGGAATGCCAATAAATGTAGTGCAGCGCCATTACATTTTGATATTAATTAGCTGCCCAGGGCCAGTATGGACATATAAATGTGTGGGTGTGTGTGAGAAAGAAATCTGGGGGGTTGGGTATTAATAGAACTGGACTGGCAGGGAGCTGCAAACACTGGATAATTAATTATTGAGGTTGATGTGATGCTGAGCTGGTGGCGGTAGTGGGGGGATGTGGAGGAAGAGTTGCTGGGTGAAGAGTGTGTTTGGCTTGAAATATTAATCACAGGAGTTCACAGGGTCACCCCGCAGCTAATGGAGGCCGTATCGGTGTGGTGGCGATGTGATGAGCCTTCGACTGTTTCTCTCTAATGGCTTAATGCGGTTATATTAGGGCATTCATGTCGCAGTCAAAGGGCATTTTGAATAGGTGGCATGTGTATCACTGTGGGCTAATTTCCAAGGTTCGGCTATGAATGCACCATCAATCAAATGTTCCCTCCTAGAGTGAACTTATTGTACATCCCTGTATCCAGCTTTAGTGCGCTCGTGGTTGGAGTATAACTCACGGCGCCGTCGAAGGTTAGTGAAGTGTGGATAAGAGGCTGTCAGTTCAAATCTCTGTAACGCCTCAAAAAACTAAAGGAATTATTACTTTCCCTCTCTCAACTATCCCTGTCCAAGAATGCGGACAAAAATGTAAAAAGAAATAAATAAGAATCATGGTGAAGGTCTATTGGAGTAACTAATTCAACGTTTGGCCTTTCTGGAGGTTTGTTAAGCTGTGAAAGCTCGTAAAGTTTCTGATTTGCAGACACCTTTTAAAGCCGACAAATGCTGCTAATTGGCATTCATCCTAATAAGATCCACCTTTTGTAGCAGTGCTTGCAATTGCTATTCAGCTATACAGCTGACATTAGCATAATGGCTCAAAGTCAAAGCAGCTCCCCTGCCCAGTCGAGAAATTTATATTGGCAAGACAAAACAGATGAGTATTTAAATAAAGTCCTCGTTAATTTACATTATTTTATCCACCCTCAAAGTACCAGAGCGAGGCTATCAAATCTAAAATGCCTCAACACAAACAGTTGTCTGGCTGGGACGCTCGGGACAAAGTCAAGTCAGAAAGGGGTGTGTGAGTCTTCTGCTTCAGACTCCTCTGGGACTGCTGGCCTACAGCGAAGCACACTCTGCTGCACCAGTAGAGCAGCTCAGCTATGAACACTGTGGGTCTGCTATGCAGTTTCCAGATGTGAAAATGTATACGGTATTGCATCAAAAATAGCATATATGCTTTATGTATAAAACCAATAAATATCACCAGTTCTGTTTTTTTTGGAGCAACTGTAGTTGTTTGTATTTGAAGCTGCGAGCAATAAGCCACACAAACTGCCAGTTTCAGCAAAGCCGAAGCAAACGGGCCAAGGCAAATGCATCACGTTGATTTGAATGAAACCTGACAGACAAATTGAACACTGAGGTTATCTAACAGCCCAATCTGAAGTAGAGTTGTGAGCATCAGTACATCATTGCCCTAAATCAAGTAGTGCTCCTCCGTCTATTGAACAAATCAAAGACCGGGGTGGGGATGGGCAGCTGGACTCACGTCTGATGGGTGCTGCAGTTGTAGAACTTCACCTCTGTGCTGGCGACCATCTGACCTGTCTCCTTTGAGTTCAGACGAAGCTCTACGCCAGCCCAGTCTGAGAGACAGAGAGAACGAGAGAGAACATAGTGAGTGAAAGGATGGAGAGAGGGAATTAAAATGATGCAATAGAGAGAGAGAAAGAGAGAGAGAGACAGAGGAACAAAAAGGAAAGGTGAAAGAACGCAAACAATGAGCGAAAAGACGAGGTCAAAATGAAAAAAGAAATGTTAATACTTTTATCGCACTTCTGTAAAGAGCCACCTGCTGTCTGCGTCTCTGCCAGGGCATATTGCTGTTGTCGTGAGGAAAACCTTCAGTCATAAACTTCAATCGAAGGATTACTGTATATGCTCTGAGTAAATCCTACTGCTCCTTGGTACTTACGGAGCTCCTTGGATAAACAAAAAACGCAAGGTGGTCCATCTGAAAGGAAAGCTGGTGGGTTTGTTTTCGGGTGTGTGTCTGGAATATTGATATTCGAAGTTCTTCACCTGACATTGGCATCGCCATCAATCAGTTTTTCGTTGGTCTGTTTTGACACGAGAGGTGTCTGCGCTCACCTTGTCCTTCTGGTATCTGAGGGACCTCCTTCCCGGCCGGCGACAGACACATGACCCTGTTCCCGTTGACGTGACCGTCCACCTGGGCCTGCTGGCCAAATGAACAGGTGATTCCAGCAGAAAGGTCTGGAACATTATTCACCTCCAGCAGAAGCTTAAAAGAAAAGCAGAGGGCGAAGATGTTAATGGATCGAAACTTGTGACTGGCCAGGTTGATTGTGCCGGTTGTAGCCTGCTATATTAGGCCATATATTAGCCTGCTAGTAGGAATAATAGGCCGGCAACTTGGGCAGTAGGTAGCCCAGAGGTTTAAGTGGAGTCCACTGTGTACTATAATTCTCTCAATGTTTTCGGAGAGCACGACAAAATGGCAAACTTGATTTTGGACACAGCCCGGGCCAAACAGCATTTTGTTTCCTTTGGCTCTGTCCAAAGATGACAACATCTGCACTTCTCAAACCCACTAATTAACACGTTAAATCTTGATTTATACATCTGTACGAAGGCCAACCTGTAAAAACGACTACATTGACTGACGTTACTGCTCCTGGCCAACAAATAGCCCGGCATACAACCCCCTTTGTGAAACCATAATCCATTGTTTTTACACTTCTGTTTATGTACGGACTGAACAAATGAGATCTCAGATGTTGATCAGTGAGTTTAAGAGGTGCTGCTAGTCAGGGTAGCTGCTTCCCCTGTTTTACTGCGCAAAGCTAAGTGCAAAGCTAAACTAATCTAATTGGCTGTTGGCTCCAGCAGGATATTTAACGCACCGATACGAGAGTAGTATTAATCATCTAATTCTCGGCAAGAAAGCAAATAAGTGTACTTCCCAAAATGTCGAACTATTCCCTTAAGATAATCCTCAGCACTAACTGTACTCCACTCCTCTGTGCTCTTGGCTACTGTCCAAAAAACAGTTGAATTAAGCTTTTAGGTAATGCAATCAACCTTTTGGCAGATGACATCGTAAACAACTCTCACGTCATCCCCCCTCAGCATTTGTCTCTCATCGCACAGTACATGTATTTAAACCACAATAAATAGATCAGATGTCTACAGGGAGAACCACCCTTCTCTCTCTCTCTCTCTCTCTCTCTCTCTCTCTCTCTCTCTCTCTCTCTCTCTCTCTCTCGCTCTCTCTCTCTCGCTCTCGCTCCCTCTTCGCCTCTCACAAATCTAATCTTCTCTACCAGGCTTATACTTACTGTACTTGTGGCTGCTGTACAAGGCTACTCTCAGTGATTGCTCATAAACATTGTGAGTGGAGTGACAGAGCGGTGATTGATGGAATGATAAGCGGACTCACAGGGACACTATGTGCTGATACAGCAATGCTGTCCGGGTGAGCGATGACCTTCACACAGCGGTCAATATCGGTGGCGAAACGGAAGGTCTCCTCCGCCCTCAGACACCGATCCCTCCTCGAGCACCTGTGGAGCAAAAGGCACTCATTATTAAATATTCAAAAAACAGTGCAGCCAGTCCGATTTGTTTTGAATTGGTCCGGCAGTCCACCACTATGTAGACTACTGGATGTATTGCCATGAAAGTGTCCCGTTTTTAGTTGTGAGCGAAGTGTCTCAGCAAGAATTGGACGGATTGTCATGAAAGTGGGTTCTTGAATCATTTTGGTGACTTTTCATTCAGCACCATCATTAAGTCAAAATTACAGTTCGTCCAATGCCCCGATTTGACCTAGATAAGTAAACGAGACAATCAGAGAGAAGATTGTCTATTTCTATATAGTTCTTAACGCTTGTCATCGGATTTCGCACAGGTTCACCAGAAACTCTTTCAGATCAGACTCCAGCTGGGCGCCGGCAGCGACCAACAGACGGTGGACAGACCCAGATCCGGCTTCGCTGCAGCCTTCGGCCCGCAATCGAAGCCCGGGCGGGAAGAGGAGAGCTCCTCGCCCGGCAGCAGCATCTCCTCCGCCGGCCCAGGAGCAGAGCTTCGTCTCGCTACTCGTCGAGTTCCTGGCCGGAACCGAAACATCGACACCATGTTGCTGAAGAACCCGGCCGTACTGCTGGGCCCGCCTGGAGGGAAGAGAGGCACGCAAGAACCAGGACTGCACGGAGCAGACTGTCAGACCCGTGCTGGAGTAAAATGAGAGCTTTTTCCAAAGGGATTCAACGAAATGAAGGTTCCTCTTAGTAGCTTTAAACATCAGCTTGTTAGCATGCAGTTGACCAAACTATAGTGATGTCCATGTTTCGATTGTTTTTGATGATTGATCATTTCCTCCACACAGCTGTTAGTCAGATCAGATGCTTGGTCAGATCGTTCCCTTTATATTTTTAATATACTTTATCCACACATTAGACCGAGTGCAACCGTTGAATAAGCTTCAGCTCCTAAATCCCAACAGGCAATTAAAAGCAACAAATGAAAGGGTTGGCACCACAGTGCGTCCTTAGAATAACAGTGTAAGAGAGAAGTAGGCTACATTTAAAGTTATGGCAAGCGATGGAAAGGATTTCTAAAACTTTGAATAATTTGTCCAGTTTCAGAAACGGGGATTTGTTGTTGAGATAGTTTTTTAATGTGGTTGTATTGATACTGATTTCTTTGAAAGAGGCATTGTCGGAGTTAGGTCTCTGCAGGCTCAGATAGTAACAGGCATTAAAAAGATCAAGAATCTCTCAGCCGTGGAGTTAAATCGTAATGGAAAACTCACAGAGTCTTTTGGCTGAACACCATCATCTCTTTCTTTTAACAGTGTAATGCGCACAGCGAGGGGAGATAGTACTTAATACACTCTCAGATGCTGCTGAGGGGGTGGCACCTCCTGAGAGAGCTCAAAGAGCGCCGAGGCCTCGGCTGTAATTACAACACAATAAAAAGGCGGAATGGAAACGCGGTGACAGCTGTTGCCGGCTCGGCTCCTTCAGGCGAACCGGAGCCACAGGAGTATAGACGGTCACCTTCTGACCGCTCATCAACTGAAGTGCCTCCGAAAAAAAAAGGGGACACCTTTCATCTCAGGCTGTCTTTCATTGCCTTTTATTTTGCCTCCTTTATTCGCCGCGTTTTGTCTGATGGAGCCATTTGTTCCCTTTCCCCGTCAGGCTGTGCGCCTGTTCAGCTACGCCCCCCCCCCCCCCCCAACACACTCTGTCAGATGGGTGTTCTGGTGCACCGTGCCAAGGGTGGGAAAGTGAGATCCTGAAAGAGGTCCACATGAAACTCTTTGAGAGTCATTCAGAGGCTGTAAAAAGACCCCAATCAGGATTTATTGGACAGAAAAATAAAGTAGCCTCATTCTGCAATGTGAGGCATCATGATTCACTTTGGGTTACTTGAGGGAACAGCAGCCTATCTATTCACTGATAAGTGTAAGGCATTAATTCAAATAAACAGTGTAATGGGACTTGCAGACAAAGTCAGCACTCCGGGGGGGGGAGAAAGGAAAAACTACTGTTTAATGAGCCAATTTGGATTAAGACAAAACATGTTTTTTTCCTCTCACTTGACAATTTGATAACACTGAGAGCTGCAATTTAAATGATGCTGCTCATCATCAAGATATTGCTCGCTGAAATGCAGTCGTCTTATGATGAGATGGGGGTAAATCCCCGGCCGAGGTCAGCAAACCAACTCTGCCGCTGTTTGAGAAACACAGCGTTTTAATCGCCTGAATCCCCTTTTCTCCATATCGAGTTATTATGCAAGCTAACCTGGGGGTCAGATAATTAAGATGGAAGAGATAAGCCTGCTCCTTCAGGTCCAAAATGTTCCCCGGGTATGTAGACGTGCAGTTTGTGCACCCGCAGCGACTGACTAATCCCCCCCTCTGCCAGCCCATTAACAACAGTCCCCCCCCCTGCCCGACGGACAATATCTGCGGTTTCTGCTGTTCTGAATATCTCTATTTTAGGTGGGATCACGCTGTCCAACAACCGCTTCCCAGTTTTCCGTTTCTCCCGCCAGCTGTTGATAACGGTGAACTCCAAGGGAGCACAATATCTCTGTTATATTAAACTGCACAAATCACATGACCACGTGCTTACTAAAAGCTGTTTGGTAAACATTAATGTTGCAGTTTTAATCCCTCGGCTGTGATGTGTGTAAGCGAGCATCATGGGAGTAGACGGAAGGGACAAGACTCACATGTTGAACAGGACACACCAGCCGCAGTGGGGGTCACCAGAGCTCAGACACTCAGCACATGTGCCGTACTGCTCACAAGCCTCCACGGGGACCTGAGCCACCTAAACCAGAAGAAGGACAGGGAGGGTTAAAGCACACGTTCAGGAAAGATACACAGATACATTAGTAAAAACAGACAGGAAGACAAAGTATAAAGACTACACTGTTCTCCATTGGCTTCCTTCAACAAACTGTTTTGGCATCTGTAAATGTATGGACATGATTCCAGTGGCAGTCAAATTGAATTTACTGTGCACACAAAAAAATTTTAGACAAGTTTGTATTTTCAAGTCTTTCTGCATTTTTACCTTCACTGTATAGTCTACAGCGGAGGTGTCACACGACTCCTTTACAGCTGAAAGCGAACATGAAACCTTAGAACAAAGCAGATATCTGGAAGTGCAAATCATAACACAAGGGCCGCAGGAGGGAAACTAAACAAACCGCAGACAATCGCTTGGAAGCTACAAAAGTATTGAGAACTGAACACACAGGGGGCGGGCCTGCCCCCCAAAGCAATGGTTGGGGAAACACTGGGGCATATCTAGCGCCTCCACACGGCGCTCAACATGGCGACGGCTGAGCCGGCGACTGACAGCTAACGGTGATAACAACGGCAACAGTGCTGACCGAGCTAACGGTGTTGACCTGAGGGGGAACCGGAGGGTGGGCACGACGCTTCAGCGGCGACGCTGTCGGTGTGGAAGGCATTATCAGCTGTGACCACCATATGAGAGCAATGCAGGGTCGGGGCCATGAGCTGGCCAACTCTTGACGACACAAAAATGCTAAATACTTGCATGCGAATATCATATGTTTAGGGCTTTTAAAAAACAGAAGGAGTGGATCTTGTATGCTCTGCCTTTATCAAGGTTGAAATGAGTAATAGAGTTTGCCGTCTCAATCGTTCCGCACAAAGTGATTGGTTATAATATGACATAAAATAATATGATACTTGTATTCTGTTTGAAAGTACAGTTTACAGTAAAAATAGAAATTAATCTGACAAAAAAAAAGAAATGGTGTGTAAGTGGCTGCCTTTAGTGTGATACAAGGGCGCCATGGATTGGAAATAATGTCGACGAAGGCATTCAACCAAAACATCCTGATGAAATAATAAGCAGGAGAGACCGAATCCCATTTCATCATGTCAATTTTGCAACATATGGAAGCCTCATCACTGCTCACACTGTAGAGTTTCTCTGAGGAAAACCACTCGTTTTTTTCTACTTCCTGCTGCTGACACAAACATGCAGCGCTGTGGTTTTTGCCTCCAGATATTTTGTTCCTCAGATGCCAGAAAGTGCATAAAATGACACCACACAACTTTTCTTTGAAACATTTGATAAAGGATGTTATTGCGCTACTATAGCATGCCAGCTTGTGGACCTCTGCTATAGTAATATAGCATATATATAGATATATATATATATATATATATATATATCTATATATACATATACTTGATAATGTTTTGTTCATTTTGCACGAAAGTGCTAAATTAAATGTCAAAATGATTCTGACAAGAGCATACAAAAATATGCTTTACCATGCTGTTATTTCACATAATAAAGTCATATTTGTTTATTGAACTTGCAAAATCATGATATATAAATATCATTATCATGATATGAAATCTCCCAGTCCACATTATAAGTTCATGCTGCTATTTCCACACACGGGAGCACACACAAGCAACAAGACGTAGTCAAACTGACAGACGGACAACCACGCACTGTACTACTGCTGCAACCGCAATGTGTGCATGTCTGGCAAAGCATGAGCTCTCCATGACGGCCAGCACCAGCCCTGCACTCAGCTGCATGCTTGTGCATTTTATACTTTATAATTATTCAAGGTCTGGACGTATGATGCAAGCAATTTCCTGATGTAAGCAATCACAAATGAAGAGTGGATTATGGATTAGAGTGTCTCCGGTGCTCCTGATAGCATAAGTGGGTGCTCTCTCAGGTCTGTGTTGGCAAAATGGATTATCTGCTGCTCCCAATGAAATAACTTTCTCTTTTTTTCCAGCGGTTCAGAACCCAAAGGTGCATTCCATTAGCAAAATGATTTTGCAGCACAGGAGGGGCTGAGTTTCTAAGTCCATATCCACAGTGGGAATAATCCATGAATTGTTGTGGATGGGAACTCGTCTAAAATAACAAAGTTGGTCTGTGGTCGTTAGGAAGCATGACCTTTCCAAAGGGAGAGCTATGGATCGTCTGCCTTCTGCTGCCCCGCTAAGAATCAGATGTGAAGCTCTCGCTGTACATAAGAGTTGATGTTTAATGGAACTGACCTGAGCAGGAACGCACTGTGTTGAATCCAAATAAGATCAAAAGACATGACCTTAGGTTTTATGTTGACAAGGTCTAAAAAGCGCAGCAGCTCAGCATGTGAATTAGAACCGGTCACATTGTATAGTTAAACACGTTGACTTAAAAATGATAGAGAGTATGGATAGTTGAGAGACTGCCTTCACATGGCTCTCAACATGGCGACGGCTAGAAGCTAACGGTGCTAGCAGCATGAACAGCGCTGACAGAGCTAATGGTGTTAACTTGGGGGGGGGGATCATTTCTCCAGGTGAAACTGCAAACTGCAAACTTAAAGCAAACACAGAAAACCAATGACAACCCTCCGCTCCCAAGAAGGTGAGAGATCTCAGTCTGGCTGCCTATTGAATGATCATCAGCGTTGTGTCCTGGGTCAGATGATAACGTCCACTTTTCCGGCTCTGGGAATTAAAAAATCCTCATCTTTTCATAACATCTGGGATGACCTCACACACTAATGCTCGATCTTATCATCTTATCAGCTCACTTGCTTTAACATTTTCATCCGGATTTACTGGAACTTTACAAATGCTGTCAGATGACCATGCAGGCTTTTAGACCTCTGCACTACAGTTATCCTATTCATTCTGGCTCTGGAAAATCCACAGCCATCTCTAGATACTTACGGTCAAGGAGTTATCTGGTCATATCTAGGATTTTGCGTTTTTAGGATACAGCAAGTTTGTCTTTGTTGTCTTTTTGTTTTTCCATCATTGGTGTAGAGCAAGTAGCTTCACTTTATTGCAGATCGCCTTTAACTTTCTCAAAGCCTGTTAAGCGCTCATGCTGTACATCAAACACAAATTGGTGTGAAGCTGATCTTATCGATATTTATTGTCACAGTAAA
This sequence comes from Pholis gunnellus, assembly GCF_910591455.1. Taxonomy (NCBI): domain Eukaryota; kingdom Metazoa; phylum Chordata; class Actinopteri; order Perciformes; family Pholidae; genus Pholis; species Pholis gunnellus. The sequence continues at coordinate 6,763,032 of NC_136529.1, read as the reverse complement.
CTACCAGGACACACCTCCCGACAACCAGCGTTAAATAACACCTAAACAACATCTGCTGGGAGTTCATCAAAACTAGTTAGCAGGCGAGCAGATACGTTGAAATAGTGCTGATAAATGGTTGTAATGTCCATTATCTGTAATGCAGTGGAACCCGCTTATAGTGAGCAAAATTACAGTTATCAACCGTGACGCTTATGGATGAAAAAACTTGGGACAGAATTATTCCTTTACAAATGCTGTTTAAATCATTTGCTTATCAAGTCGTCCGCCTACAGGGTTCTTTTTGGGTCTTTTTCATACATGACAACACATGGAAACTGTTTTAAATCTACAGTAATTCTTTGTTATTTTCCTCTACTCCCATGATACTTCGCCTCGTGGTAACCTGTCTGATTCTGGACCAGAGCACGAGTGATTTTCTTTCAACGAGAAACGTAGTCACCTTGAAGTTTATGACAAACCGCCAAAAACGGGCAAAAGAGATGCAGCGGTGAAACTTGGTGCCAGGCTACCTTGTCATGGCTGCCAGTGATGGAGACAGAAAACAAATGCCAACAGGGAAAAGCGCCTGTTGTTGAAGCTGTACTGTAATTTGAAACAGTCAGTAAAATTCAGTAAATCCCTTTCATTACTTTATATTGATGTAATACATGTACAAATGTCAATTAGATGGTAATCTGCATGAGGAATAAAGAAAACAGATCATCCGCGTAGAGCAATCAATTTGACCCGGACAGACATGATCCCTATAAAAGATTTACACTGTACAGTGTAAACTTCACTGAACCTAATTAATCATATAACTTCCAGTTAAAAATCCATTAAAATTGAGCACATTTGGAACAGTACTGATGGTGTTGGTAGACGGTGAGCTTGTCTGATCTGAGCTGTGGGGGTGTGTCAGATTATTTTTGAAATAGTTGGGAAGTACTGCTGTAGAGACAGAGAGACAGACAGACAGACAGACAGAGGTGGAGAGAAACAAAGAAGTGGATGGGTGCATTAATTTAACATTTTAGAGAGTGGCAGTTTGGGAGATTGCCCTGGAAAAACCCTGCAGCAGTTTCCCCTCTTCTCGACGGTTTAAAGCCTTCGCCATCATTTCACAGACAGACGAGTGACATTCAGCGAGGTGAATGTGTGTTTGGATACCAAGCATTTCTATTCTTAGAAATGATCAAACTAAAGGCACGCAGTGAGGAAGAAAGATTAACTGCTGGGAAGAGTTATTTTCTTTTTTCATATCAATAATGGATCCCAAATTATGCTTTGCGGACACAGACACAAGCACGCACATCCACACACACACACACACTGATTCCCGCTTTTCTCTCCTGACTCTTCATCATCATGCTAACCCTGCGTGTTTCACTCGGCAGGAGACGGAGAGGCTCATTGTTATTCCACGAGGGTCGGCTGATCTCAGCCAAATCTGCCTGTGCCTCGCTCCTCATTCCACATCATTCCTGTATTGTTTGGCTCCCAGGAATCAGAAAACCTCTCATCCCCGGGATCTACTAGAAATGTGGGAAATCTGTGCCCTCCCTCTGGGGGATTCCTCACCCGAGCAGGGGGGAAATCGGAAGGGAAAAAGCTGAGCAAAGACGGAGAGGAAGACAGAGAGAGGAAGGCCTCGCTCTGCTCCAGAGCTCCTCGGGGCTACAGAGCCAAAGCTGTTCTAATATTGAGAGAAAGCGCGTGGCCGAGCCGCGTTTGGTAGTAGCACGGTTTTTATGTGTCACTGGAGGCGGAGTGAAGAGAGTGGCCGGCCATCTCCTTGAAGGAAGCATGCGTCTCTCCTTGAAAGACCCGAGCTCATCAATAAGTGATGCTCTGTCTCTTCCAGTCCATCAGACAGAAGGAGGAGCTGCCACCATTTGTTTTAGAAGACGGCGCCCAACGCAATACTGTCTCTCTCTCTCGCTTGTTTTGTTTAACTCAATGCTTTTTATAGTTTTTCTGGACTGTTTTTTCAAGATTCTCAGAAAAGAGTGAAAAGAAATAACACACAGAACTGCAATTGTACCGATGCCCTTTGCCTGTCTGTCCTGTGACTCCGGCTCGATGCATTCCAGCAGTCAGAAGACAACTGAGAGCAGTGATCGGGGCTTTTTTTTTTGCTTTTTTTTTGGGGCCGCACTGACACCTAATCCCATTTCACAGTGCCATGCAGCTGCGCCAAAATAATCACTTGATGGGAGTTGAAAGTGATTACCACTGTTCACTCTTATCTGCAATGAGTGCAGAGAATATCGTCCAACAACAACAACGACTGTTCGCCTCTGTGATGCCGGGCCAAGTGAGGAGCAGGCAAAGGGGGGGTGGGGGGGCTATACAGCCACACAGAAAAAAGAAGAAGCCGCTAATGGTTTTCTGTGGGATGTGTGTGTGTGTGTGTCATGTACAAAAGATGCATGCACTGTAAGGCGATTCGCGTGGATAAGCAATTAGAACAGCGGCCCGTCTCCTTACACACACACACTGCACATTTAACAATCCCCTCAGCTTGTGAATGTTTGGAAGATGCCACATTGGATTTTGGGGATAATCATCTGGTTGGATTCCAAATAAATAGCATTACTTTATCATTCAACATGAATTAATGTTTTTGTTTTAAAACTGTTTTACTGCTAATTCCCGAGCTGAACAGAACAATAAGGCTAACTGAATTGCTGGTATCTTTTTCCAATTCAACTGAATCCAATATATTTTTTCAAGAGTTTTCTCCCTAAAAACACCTGTTAATATTATTAGTTATATTATTGTTAGTTTGTACAATTTTCAATTTCTATTTTTTATGTGAAGTAAAACTACTAAAGCCACAGTCTCTCACTCAAGGACACGTCAGCATTGTGAACGCTCGCTGTCACGGGGGCCACGAACTCGCGGGCTTCCAGCTGAAGGACGGCCTCGCTGCTCGCTGCATCACCCTGCCGCTGAGCGTTTTCCCCCCACGACAACAGCAGCAAAATGAGGGGGCGTTTCCTCACCTGATTGTCAGACATGACATAGAGAAAGTTCCTGTCCAGGGAGAAGGCCATATCCCGGAGGATGGGGCTGCTATCCTTCATCACGGTCACTGTCTCGTACAGCACTCCTCCCACCAGAGGACCGTCCACTCTGATCTGCAGAGGCACAGACAAATACAGAGAGGACACAGTGATTCAATGGTTACTGTACTTTTGTAGAGCGATATGAGTTGTCTATGTGAGCTCCCACTGTCCCACTGTGGTTTAAACATCAGCTTTAAATGAAAAGAGATGAACAGCACGCTCTCAGTTTGATGACCACCCCATTTCAAAATGGTGATGAAACTTTTAAAGAACCACGACTTTCTTCACATTGGGTGATTGTTCCCTAACATTTCAAAAATGTCTATTAACGTGCGTTAATCTATTTCTCCAGATTCACAACATGTCCTCTTGTACATTTATATTTTGTTCTTTGACAAATAGACGTGTGTCGTAATCAGTTGTAAACTCTTTTCTAGCGATCAGTTTGAACTTAACTCACTTACAGAGAAGCTGTTTGCGTGAAATGACAGCCTGTTCATTTGTGCAGGAGTGAGAAGTGCTCTGAAGTAAATCACTGAAAATGTGCCAATTCTTTCATGGAAGCCACACTTCACAGACTGATTGTAAGCACTATACTGCGATCTCTTCATTATTCATTCATGTCACCTGGAAATGGTGTGCGCATTGTAAAGTTTAGACTGAGAGGAGTACACAGAAAACATCTGCTGCTACTCATTCACTTGTCCACCCCCGAGGTTACAGCCGCGATGCAGCGAGACTTAAACATAAACGTGCTCACTGAGCTCGGCCTTAATTTGACTTTGGAATGACTTTGAGGCAGAAATCTTTTGGGGCTTATTAAATGCCAGCATGGAGAACAAATGCCCACCGGTGACGGGTTCTCGATTCTCTTCTCCCACCTCTGCCTACAGACAAGAAGTGCTGTTGCAGTGAAGCCAACGAAATAAGCAGGGCGGTCTTTGTAATGAGTGGCTCCCTGGCCAAAGGCAGCTGTGTGAGGATGTGAAACTGTTTGTAAAGATGTAAAGTGGTGAGTAAGCTGGAAACCCCTTTATTATTGCTGATAAAATCTACCCGTTAGTCACCACACACTGAAAAGAGTTTTATCTTTTCATCTTCTTACTACAAATACAAACCTCTTTCTTTGTCTGCTTCAAATTGCATAACCATCGCCAAATGTGTTTTGCACCACAAAAAGAGAAGGCAGAGCTCCTTAAATGTTTTACTTCACAGAAATACCTTCATTTGCACTCATAAATCCCATCTGTCATCATTGGTGCAACGATGTGAATTGCATCACACAGTAACAATAACGTGACACTTGAAATATAAGTCAGAAATGTGAAATGAGAGAGAAAAGTCTGAAAGTGAGAGGTGTGTGTGTGTGGGGGGGGGGGAGATCCTCATTAGCTATGCAAACCCAGGTTGAAGCCCTATTTAAATTCCAGGGAGATCAGATCATTAACCATGTGATGCAATTACAGTAAAGCTGAATTAATTTCTCAATCATAATAATTGAAATATACGCAAGATAATGAGGAATTGGAGCAGAGAATTGTGGGAGTGTTACGAAACGTCTGCAGTGTGATTTATGTCAGTCTTGCCTGTGTGCGTCCCCGACGCGTGGACTCAGGCGACCTCGCCACCCGAATCAAATTTGACTGCATAAGAGTTTGAATGCGTGCCAGGCCTAGCTAGCGCACATGGTGGCAGAGCCTCAGCAGTCTCTCAATGGGGACAGTCAATCAATACAAACTGATTACATGATTGGATCCCCTGGGCACAAAAACTTCATCAATCAATCACGCCTCCACCTTCCAGGCAGCTGTGCCTCTCCAACCGTCAGCTCCGCCAGCCAAGAATGAAGAAAGGAGGGAGAAAATATGCGTAAACCCATGTGTGTGTGTGTGTGTGTGTGTGTGTGTGTGTGTGTGTGTGTGTAGGTGTGTGTGTGTGTGTGTGTGTGTGTGTGTGTGTATGTGGAAGGGAGAGTACATACTGGGGGGTACTGGGAGTGTGGGGCGTCATCCTCTGCATACAAAAACACCAAAGTAATGAGCGCAATAGTGACACGATATCGTCTGTTGATTCCAGATCACAAGAGGAGGCTGTGTCTCTCGCCGGTTATTACCTCGACACAACGTGCACGATCCTGTCCTTTTAAAATGGTTATTTCATACACAGATGTATCTCTGAGCTGAGCTTCTTTCTCTCTCTCTCGCTCATTGTCTGGTTCCTTTCTCTTGCCCTGTCTTCTCTTCCTCCTCCTCCATTTCCTATTCCTCCTCTCCCTTACACTACTACTGTCCCACGCAGTAATGGAGCCAGTTTGCATTATTGTTTCCCACACTCCTCATTTCATAAAGAGCACAGATAGAAACCAGAGCATGTCAGCTTTTTTTGTGGTGAAACCAACAACAACAAAAATGAGTCTAGAGAAGCACAGATACTGAGCCATGTGTGTTTTTAGTTGAGGATGGCGAGGTTGACTGAGGGCTGAGCTCAGACAAGCCCTGACCCATCGTGACCGATCCGTGGTGTTTGATTTCAGCGGATTTAAAAGTGTTTTTTTTATCGTTTAAAACAGAGCTGACCAGACAGAAGCCCTCTGGGAGTACAACAGGTCCTCAATCTCTCCTTAAGCCCCACAGCTCGCTAATGAGAGTACGGCGGGTTTAATTGGTTTTATAATGAGCCTGCTTGTAGGAAATGGCACACAAAGTTACACGCACGCGCTCATCTACACACACAGGCGCGCAAACAAAGACGCACACTTACGCTCGCGTATACAAACACGCTGCGCACGCTCTTTCGCAGGGCGCTCTCATTAAATCTGCTGCTGTAAATTCTGTGCATGATCACTTGTTGGATCAATACACCATCTCATGGATTATTGCGTATCAGGAACACACACACAAATTGCGGCAATCCATGTCGTGTCAAATTAGGCCCTGTTTCTGCTTGTCAACAGAAGAATCCATGAATGAAAACGCGTGGATGAATCCCTATTCATGACGACAGCGAGACAAGAAGGCCACTCGCGCCGCTCCCTCACCCACAGATCAATCGGTGAGCAGGGATCAGATACAAGCCGCAAAAGTTTAGTGCGCCTTCTGTTTGCTCTTGTGTGTAGAGATCATCTGCCACTGACCGTGTGAGCGCTTTCATGGTTAAACTTAAGTATCTAGCAAGAACGCTTCTTGGTTATTGTATATTTTAAAAAAGCAATCCGATCCGCCTGAGATACAGGAAGTGGCTACGTGTAAGTGGGCTCTCATTTAAGTAGGACATTGCCTTAAGGTTGGTAAGAATGACTACATATTTCCCAAAAACCTCAGCAACCCTCCTTTTAAGATTCAGGCAGATTCCCCTTGTGTGGTCCATGTCATGTAACAGAAGAACTGAACTGATTTGCCATTAATACCACATGTTCCTCTGACCTCGGTGAGCTCCTTCATTTCATTTTCTCTTCCCAGCGTCTCACAGCTGACGAGGATATATATTTAACCCATGAATAACATTTAAGCCAATAGCAGCAGTATCCTTCCTTTCTGCTGAAATTCCCTTCGCAGAACCTGCGATGGATATAAACAACCCGGCTTAGTATGGCTTCCACAAACAGATATGCAACATGAGCCCATGCGCTCTGAACGAAAACAGCCGCCCTTTTGCCGGGGCCCGGGTTTTGCATCATAAATGCTCGGCTGCACGAGCCAAAGAAAACAAAAGAAAAACAACTGTCACTTGGCTTAACTCAGGTTGGCTCCGTTGTAAAGCTGCCGTGAGCAACACACACTCACCCCAACGTCTCTCCTGTGTGTAGTTACATGTGGGGTTGATTTTTGAGATCCATTTCAGACGATGGTTTTATTCGTGCTGAGAGGAAGTACACATGTAAATGTCTCTGAGCCCCTGCTTTTCCGCTGCAGACGGGGGAAACCTTGTAAAGCAGATGATTGCTATGTTTATGTGGTAACTGCTGTCCAATCTAAAAAAAATAAAAGTGTGTCCATATGTGGCCTCTCAGTCCAACCTAAACATGTGGATGATGACCCAGAAGGCAGGGAGCTCTCTGTTGAACCGATCATTCCCAATCTGCCACTCTGACAAGGTTTCATCCGTCCCTGAAGGCCGACTTGAACCAAACACCAAGATGTTGGTTCATTTAATCTACAAACAAACTTGTCTTGCTCGGCCTTTACGTGACATTTAGCTGGAAATCAGTGATTCATCCTTCAAAACATCTGATTTAATGTTCATTCAAAACCACCGTAAATAAGTAACAGTAAATAAGTCACAATTTGGCAGGAAACCACTGAAAAATCTTCCATTACAGTGGGACAGAGGGGGCACAGAGTGAAAATACACGCAAGACTAGATCTAAATGTAGATGTATACAGACTGTGAGACAGATTTTGGCACCGACTTGACTCAATATTGTGACACGGGCCATGCAGCGACATAAGGGCCAGACAACTGGCCACCTTTTAAGGTTGAGTGGCCGTGCATATGGTCTGATGGAGGATGACAGGATGGAGGAGCGCGGGGCATTGATTAGTCCATATAACCATCACGGCTCTGTGAATGCTAATGAGATGGAGCTCGGGGTAGAGCTGGACGCGGCGGCTAATGAAAACGAAGAGCGTTCGGGGGGAGAGGAGGGGTCACTGAGGTGGAGACGTGTATTACGGGGCAGGACTAACCATTCAGCCGTCACATTAACTACAGTCACAAAGAGAGGCGTATTGATCCCGGCCACTAGATGCGCTGTATGTACCCAAACCTAAACGCGATTACCAACTGGGTTGGAAGGAGAGGTCATGGCATGTGCGTGTGTGTTTTTTTAAGGGTTATTGTTAAAAGCCTTCCAGTTGCAGCGGCCGTTATTTTCAGTTTCAGCCTCAACCTTCAGCTGCATGGCGTGCTCCCAAGTCTTCATACCACAAGTTCTACAAACTTAACCACAGTCTCCTCTCAGTCTCCGCGTGTTCACATCTTGTTCTCTCTCCTTGAGGACACGGTTTCCTGTTCTCTCTTTCCTGTCCTCCTCCGTACGCCCCCGGACCCTCCAATCATTCCCATTGTTTGCAGGGTTCCCAGCAACAAAAAGCAGAGGGAGGGGGACAGTGGAACAATTCATGGCAACCGTATGGTCTTCATTTTGCTGACCGCAATGCAGTCACAGTCCCCTTGTGTGCTGCCATTTGTGTGACTGAGCCGGAGAAAGAATGAAAGAGAGGACAGAGAGTCAGAGAGAGAGAGAGAGAGAGAGACGGAGCTGCTAAATTAAACTACAGCCAGGAACTGGCAGAGAGATAGACACCTGTCATACCTGTTGTATGTGTTATCACAAAATTGCCTGTCTTAATAGCATTTACTATTTTAGCTGCACCGAGGCATCTAATGCCGATTTGCTCTGAAGACTTTCACCCTCGGGTTCAGCTCCCTTCATGCGGTTATGAAAATCCTTTCAATTTAGCCTCAAACACACCTATTCAGCCTGCGTCCCTCCTCTGAAACTCTATTCTAATGATTTCAATCACCAGATCTCCACTTCCCGGCCCCTGTTTGGAAACCGTGACTTTGAAAAGTCCAAGTCATTTAGCCGTGCGCTGGAGAATTTCCCCACCCGGTCAACTCTCAATAAGCCATAATGAGTCCACTATTTGCACATGAGAGTATTTATTCGCGGTGAGCTTAACATTTCCAGACATTTCTAGGTGAAATACTGCCGCTGAGTAGCTGCAGCCAGTCGTTTTTCTTCTTCTTTTTTTCCAGCACCGCGCTGCACGCCCTTCATATTACAGCGTGGGCATCCTTCGAATTACATTAATCAGCTCTGAGCTAATTCTCTTACAATGATTGAACGGTGAAGGCATCAGTGGCTCACTCAGGAGTCGCGTTGAGGCAGCTGCAGGGATCGGATTTGTGAAGCTTCAGTTAAAGGACCGGTTCCTCCACGAGACCCCCGCTCCCCAGCCTGCAGAGAGTGTTGTCTAAAGCGCTTTAAACATGAAACGGTTTAATCGTAAATTAAAATAATAAACAGTTCCTCAGTGGCAGGTATGACATATGACATCATTCATTTCCCTCTGAACCGGTCATACACACGTCTTAATACACTCGCTATGTCAGGGAGGCGTCCTGTCGCACTCTGTATGCTATTGTCGTTCTTCTGAGTATTACTGTGCTCTGCAGAAACATTTCCTCCGAAAAAAATCAATTCCACTCAACACCAGTTATGTGTTTGAAGCTGCCACAGGGAAAGCATAAGTATAATGTCATTCTGCACTGTGTCTGCTGCTTACTTACTTACTTGCTAGGATACAGGAGCGTAGACACAGAACTCTGCTGTCCTCCTTCAAGTCTAATAAAGTATGAAACCTGGGGAAATGTGTTTGTAGTCTTGTAGTTTTGGGAGCTGAATGGAGCCATTTATAGACCTAAGACACATTTGACTACATTATCCACATGTTCTCGCTCCCAACTCATCAAATGTTGCTGCTTGTTCCGTGGCCCTGACCTTCAAACTATGACGCTTTAGTTCCCCATCTAGGGTCAGCTTTGGACGTGCTGGTGACGAGGTGTATAAAGAGAAACTTCCGTCTTTACAGGAAGTTAGGTTTAGGGAAAGAATCTACTTAGTTAGGGTTAGGAAAGATTGTGGTTGACATTTACTTAACTGACTAACAACTCATGTGACTGGTGACTGACGTGACAAAATAAGTCACGGGACACAAACAGCACCTGGGTGAAATTCCTGTGTTTGTTTGAGCCATCCAACACCCCTCCCATCCACCCTAAGCAGACCGTCGAACACTTTTTAAAACGTCAGTTGCTAGGACAGTCTGAAGCATAATTTATGCTTGACGCATCCGCGAGGGTCGCGGCCCCTTCACGGGGGTTCCATGTACCGGGTTTTCACCTGTCCGTGCAAATCCAATCCCGTGGATTCGGCGTCAAAGATCGAGCCTTGTCGAGCTTGCTCACATTTGTTTTGCAGCATCACCTGAGCAGAGCCACGCTAACCAACTCATTATTGTTGCAACAAAAGGTTGCAACCTAGATGTGACTGTACTGACTGAAATGCTAATCTTGCGCCCACTAGCATTTTGCTAACAAGTGGAGACTGTGCCACTGAAAGTTGCATCTATCAACGCCTCCTGCTTTGAGACCTAAATAGAAACAAGGATCAGTGAGGGATAATGGCTTTTACCTGGATTCACCTCATTAGCGAACGTCATGCAAAGTGTAAAAGCCGCTTTTTGTTTTCGGCACAGTTCCCCTCAGGGTCATATCACTCAGCTAAAATCAACCACCCAACTGTGGCAGGTGATGATAGAAACGTCCTGTTGTATATCTGGACTATTGAGAGACAGTGACGGACTCATCCATATGCTGCACGGAGCCCGGATGGTGAGACTGACGGCTATCCCTGTGACCTTTCACCCCGGTTACTCCGCTTCCTGTGGCAGGCTTGACCTTTGCAATGGCCCTGCTGCCGGAGAGATCCGCTGATGCCATTTATTGTCATGCCCCATTTCCACTCAGCCTGTCCATTTGGGGGTGATGGAATAGGACTCGCGAGGTGACCCCGTGCTCCTCGGAGGCTCCTGGGAGTCTGAATCATGGCTGTTCATTCTGTCAGTGTAATGACAATCTCTGGCCTTTAGACGCTCTGCACTTGAAGCGCTAATGATGGATTCCTAGTGCTCCTAACCCAAACTCACTTCCTGAACACATGCAAAACCTCGTTTTTTTTTCTTGGTCTACCTTCTCCTTCTTCCCAAATCTCTTTCTTTTTCTCACTTTATGTTTCAGTCTTCTTATGTCTGTCTCTGTTGTTTCTCTCTTTCTTCCCTTTGCCAGTTTTTGTCTCCCATTGTCTGCCTCTGTTTTATTTTTCTCTCTCTCTCTCTCTTTCTGTCAGGCTATCTTGTTTTTTGTTTGTCCCCGATGGCTCATCCAATGAAAGAGCTGCAGTGATGCTATCTGTGCTCCCAGTCTGGACCTGTGTGTGTGTGTGTGTGTGTGTGTGTGTGTGTGTTTGTCTGTGTGTGTCAGACAGATTGCTCCTCATAAGACTGAGGCCTCCAGGCTAATGTCACAACAGTCCTCTCACACATTTCCTCAGTCAGCTGCATGCCTTAACAACTGCGCAGTAAGCAGAGCCCACGGGTGCTACCAAGTCAATCCGGCTCGATCAAAGAATGAGCCTTATAGGAGCTTCATGATAATATATCATTACAGTGTGCATTCGAAATGAAACATGACGGACAATGAGCTAAATCAACTTCATGAACCTCTCAGAAAGAGGTCATCTTATGTCTGTGGGCTTGGTGTAAAGATCCTACTGTGGTGGGGGGAAAAATCGCTTGGAAAGATCTGTGTGGATGATGCATTCCTGTAGAATGCCTTTTTTCTGTACATCTGAAGCGTATTTGTGTTTGCTTGCCTACCTTATCATGCCAAAGTGGTTACTCTGTGGCTTTCAAACCTACCTCGATATGTCATAGTTCGGTATGCCACAGGCCATTAAGGGGTCAGCATGTTTAAACAAAGTGCTTGTCAGGTTGTTGAACAGCATCTGGAACCCCTTCCAAAAACCTTTTTTTTTTAAAGACTATGCCTGTAACAACCAGAAGTTTAACTGACACGTTTTGCTGTACATTGGTGGAAGAACAATATTTGTAACTTTATTTTAACCGACAATCCTGTCCGCTTCACGCCGCGATTGGCCATGTGTGTGGAGTTGAGAAAGCAGTCTAGTTGAAATGATTAGTCGATAATAAATAAATACATTTGCTTCTGTTATAATGATTTAATTGATAGTAGATTGATGGATAGTTGCTAAGATTTTATAAACACATTTTGGGGCAGATTCTTTCACTATTTTCTGACCTTTTATAGCCATATTGATTAGTCAATTAAGAAAATAATTGGCAGATGAATCATTAATGAAGTCTGAAGAAGAGCATTATTTCGAAACGTCACTAGTGAATGTGCTAATAAATTGCACTTAAGATAGCGACAGTGTTTGGACCTTTATATATATATTCATTGCTGTCGTCCTTTTGGTGCAGTTTTGGGTCTTTATTGTTTGTCAGATTCAGCATTAATGAATATAATCTTCAGGTGCAGGTTTTATCGTCAGGATTTGAGCTTCTCTCTTTTTTTTCAATCTTCACTCAACTGCTTCGTTCAACACTTTGAATGCCTTTAAGGTGAGACTGAGTCTGAAAGTGCGCACCATTATCCCCATGTGAATGTATCTCGCTCCTCTCTGACAGCTCCGGTCATTTCAGAACAGCTATAAACCCATTTGGCCTCCAGACGTGGTCAGATGACGTTTGAACTAGTTCCTGTCAATCATATGCTTGTCAGTACTCTGTATTAATAATCAATCCCTTCACCTGATGATGCAAGCACGGCCGAGCAGCAGAAACCTAATACTGAAGGAATACTAAATTAAGACTTTAAAGGAGAAAGCTGGCGATATTGTATATTTGACCAAAAAGATGAACACCAACAATGCTTTGGTCAATCTCATAATGATTTCAGAATTAACCACTCTGTCTGTGGCACTCATCCTCTTTAAAACAGGTCACATGTATATTTAAAGGATAAAGCTGTCATCTCCTGAAACAGCTGGGCACATGTTTTTTTAAAATGGGAGTAAAAGGTGCATCTGTTGCGGCCTATTTTAAGCTCGTAGTGAGTATTTACAGCAGCAGCACAGTGTATGTGGGGTGACCCAGAATGAACTGCAGTGCCCATATTCATAACATGTCATCCAGGGCAGCATGGCTCACTGGTGCGTTTGGACAACAATGGAGGTGTGTGGCATAGAGGAATACGATTTATCAGGGTTAAGGCATTCAGCATTTATAGTATAAATCCTTTTTTGGTTTTAGGCTTTTTATTGGATTCGTTGACAACAAGAAAAATGTAGGATATTATACCAAACTTATCCTTTAAACAAATGAAGGATTAAGTTCGACTTTGAAACCTTGAAAACCGGAAAAAGAAACTCTCAAAACGTAAAGATAGAATTAGAAAATAACGAGGCTTTAAAAGAACAGGAACAATAATGTTGGGCTTTGAAATACAGATTAGACTTTTAGATTCAGGCGAGTAATTGGAGCCTGCTTACAAGACACAGACAAACACTTTCATGTCTAACCGTGTTAATAAATAAATGTAGAAATGACTGTCAAGTACACAGAGATAATGTTCAAAATCAGTGAAGAGGTCCTTTAAGTACTTTATACCGCTAAACACCATTAAACCAAAATCCACCAGGACAGTGATTCACTAGAGCTGCATAATTTCCTGCTGCTAATACAAAGGAATTGAGGGAACAGACAAGTGCTTCAGTTGTGGCTCAAATAGTCATGGGTGATAAATTTACATCAATCTGTCCCAGTCCACAGGCTGAAGATGTAGTGCTGCATGATTACTACACCTTTGTTCCGCTGCATAATGTCCTACATAATCACCATGATATATTAAACATAACCCGTTATGCTAATTAGTCCATTAATTGATCATATTATTGCATTAATTAGTGTTAATGGTTTAAAGATCATTATTGCATAAATGTGCCACAGCCGTGAGACACAAGAAACAGCTGTGGAAGATGAATCTCTGTGGTGTATTTCTCAAGGACGACTGATAAATGATGTAATATGGAGTTTGGAGGCAGAAACCTTTGCGAGTGATGTAAGACGTAAGATGTAATTAAAGGGACATTCTACCAATCGGTTAGTCAGTTAGTCATGGTGAGTGCAACACAGCCCAAAAAACGTTGTCTTCTGGGGGTTTTCAGAAGCTTTGTAATATTATTATTTTGTTTTTTTCAGGTTTTGTATACAGCATGTATTGCATGCAGTAACTTAGATGGTGGTCGTCATGCTTCCAGTCTCAAGAAGCCGACAGGAATACGGATACGTAAGCTAAGCAATGCACTGCTGTGGATGCCGAAAATCACACGATAACACAAACAACCCGACCGTAAAACAGCAACTCCCGTCCTCTGTGAATTAAACGTAAAGTTTTTGTCTCTGGAGTGCTGTGGCCTTTAATAAGAGAGCATAGATAACGGCTTCCATTACCCATTGAACAGGGCTGTCTAATGGCGAGGTAAAGCGATGAAAATATCTAAATGTAGCACCCACTATCAATTTATTTAGTGAGCTAAAGTACTTTTTTCTGCTGCTCCCGTCCACAGCCAATTTACCTTGTCATCAGACAGGGGTCTGAAGCCATTATATTACTTTCTTCAAAGCCACAGACTCCATTGACAAAAAAAGGAATTTTTCAAACAACCCCTCGTCATAAAATCTAAACGGAAACAACCCTTTTAATCCTTCCAAACTTCAAACACAGCTAACATTAGTTCGGCTAGTAGTGCTAGTGCTACAGTTCACATTATCTGTAACCTTATTGATTCGCTTACTTTGGTAACCGATGTCACTGCTTTTTGCTAACGGCTGAGAGGGCGTTTCCATTTGAAAAACACAGATTCGAACTCTGAGAAAGTCATGATGTCTCAATGTCATCATCAGGGTTATGTTGTCTTTAGCAAGGGCCCTTCAAATTCTTAACAGAAAGCCATGCGTTATAAATTGGGCACGGCATTCCCGAGACAGGGAAGGTTTAATAAAGAGGTGCTCCACGTTGCATTGTGGGAAATGTTGGTTCCAGTGTGTTTGGAGTTGTATTCCACAAACTAGGAAATAAAAGTCAATATATTTCTGCCTCTGCTCCATCAATTTTGATTTTTCTTTTGGTAGTCTGTCTCTCACAAGTCCCCACACTTTAAGGGAGTGCAATACTAAATTGCTAAAGTACAACTTAATTAATCAGGTTTTGTTGTCAGTCCCTCGGAATCATAATTTTGCATTAAAATTGTTTTATTTGTTTATGCCTCATTAACCTTCATACAAGACATGAAGGACACTTCAAATGATGTGTTTAAGCAAGTTAAAGTTAAATGAGTTTCACAGAGCTCTCATCATTTTTCAAAACCATCCAGTTTACATCATTTTTAGTTGGCAAGGAACATTATTCATATTAATCACAGAAATTTGTCAATTCAAGAGTTGCTATTTCTGTGCTTGGATTTGATGCTTGAGATTGCTTCAACGTGTACAGCTTCATCAATCCCATCCACACGTTTTAGCCATTTTTTGCTGATTTCCATCGATGTAGCTAGCTAGCTTTGTGGGAACATTTTCCAATTTTTAATCCCGTCTACTAAACTCTGATTGGTTGATTGTTAAGCCAACTGCTGGAAATAGCAGTCAATGTGAACAACGTCAATTTAGTTTGATTGTGAGGTCTGGGATCAGGCTACGTTTCGCATTGGTAAAAACTGAAACAGGAAGATAACTTTTAGAAGAGACAAGAGATGCCAATGGGTCATCAAATAGCATCACTTATCTGTAGATAAGTGATGCTATTTGTCATCAAGAGGATCCGGTTGTCTCTCTGTAAACAACCAGACGATCCTGTATCGGTATGCAAAAAAAAGGCAGATCAAGCCCGTATTTGCTCGACAGCTGCTGCTCTCACCTTCTTTAGCCGTCCAGTCCTGGTCCCCAGGAAGATCACACTGTGTCCGTTGTAGATGTAGGAGGTGACAGAGGTCAGCCTGTCCCTGCTCTCAGTGTACACCGTCCGGCCCGACACCAGCTGGGAACCCCCCAGGGGCTGGTTTATATCCAGGCCACAGAAGTGATCATCGATGGGAACAGGCTGCGTGGAGAGAGGGAGGGATGGAGAGGTGAGTGTTGGGGTGAAGTTCAAGAAGGCATTGAGAGTACGAAAGCAGAAAGATGGAAGGGGGGGGGGGGGGGGGGGGGGGGGTTTCAGAAGGTGTGGAGAGGACAGAGTAAGAAGAAGCGAAAGGAGGGAGGGATAGGAAAGGGGAGAGGGCGAGCGGAAAGAGGAGTGAGGATGACAGATGTGAGGAGGGGGGAGGCGGGGGTAACGAGAGAGAGGGGAGAGCGTAAGTGACTGAGATCAGTGTAGACATATACAAACACAAGAGAAGAACTCAAACTGACCTGTGGCAAGCCCCACGTGCACTATGTGCACACAGTTTTCAGGGTTAAAAATGATTACTTCAAAAGGGGCTGCCTCGTTTATCAACAGAAGACTAATTGCTGATGGCAAATGCGAAGAAACGCTGTGTATTTTGCGCCAGTTTCTGTGGTTTTGAGATCAGTTGATCTGACATCACACAAAGACGCTATACAAGAAGTGTCAGGTTTTGATTAAGCATCAAAGAGAGCCGCGTGCTACTCAGTCCTGTTACATTTACTAACACGCGCCTCAAATCTCTGTTAATTGCCTGTCACTCAGTGTATGAATCTACCTTTTTAGGGCAACTCATTTCTTATTTCACGTCCTCTGCTTCATATGCATATTAGCCCTTGCTGTTGTTTTTCTTCTATCAAGCAATGTGCCTCAGCTTTACTGAATGTGACCAGTGAAGTGAACGCAGCGTAGACAAGCTTCATATCCCACCCTATAATAAGCAGTTTTCCTTGTAGTATGCAAGCATTCAAGTCTTCTCTTTTGAAACTAAGTATTGTAAGGATATGTGAATATTTGTCATTTGTTTATTTGTTTTAACATTTGCGTTTGTTTCTATTGACTGCTTGCAACATTGCCAGTCTGATGTTCTGCTGCTGAATTTAATCGTGTCATCAGAACAATGAGATTTATCTTATCCCCTGAGGATGAATCCTGCTTGGTCGGGTGATGCCCTGACATTTCATCTAGCGACACCAGCAGGTTGACATTTGTGCTTTTAGGTGAAAAGTCTCAACAGCTTTTGGATGGATTGCCATGAAATTTGACACGGACATTCATCAGGTTGAATTGTTGTTCCAAGTAAATACCTTCAGTTTTTTTTTTCCATCAACCTCACCTTTATGTTTAGTGCAAATCATCAGCTGTTAGCATGCGAACACTTTAAACTAAGACAGTGAGCTTGACGCACATTATGCCTGCTTTTCTTAGAGTCTAAGATTGACAGTGACAAGCAAAAAGTGTCAGTGAATTAGCAGAATAAAACCATATTGGTCTTTTAATTTTAATTTAAGGTTAATCAGATACTGGATGACACAAAAGTGCAACAACATCAAGTGGTTGAAACTTACTGTTGAACAGAGGCTGAGAGATCAGGTGCTAAAGTGGCTAATTGAGGTAAGAAGTATGACATTGTTATGCAGAATTGAAACAAGAGTCTAGATTGGTGAAGTATCTCTTGTATGAAAGCCAAAAGTACAGCCAGACTTTTTGTAACTTTAGAGTGAACAACACCAGAATTCCTAAAGTTATTGAAAGACATAACAAGTTGGATAGAAACCAGAGGGGAGCTTGGGAGACGAGTATTATATTTAGTTTGAATGTAAGAATATAATCATAATGAATTATTAGAGATAGTTATTCGCTTAAGTATATCTGTGTTTAAATTAACATTGTTATGACAATCAGATAAGCCGGAAAAGTTATTTGTAAACTGGGTGCCTTTTTTAAAGAATGCCCTTAAGTAACATTCGTTGTACTTTAGCCATGCCATGTGCCATCGTTTTGTCATTATTGTACATGTGATCATAGTCCTGGACTCAATGGATTGTCAATGGAATGAAAGTGTATCGGCATCAAAAAGCTGCATCAGTGCATCTCTAGACGCACTTGGCTTTTGATCTTTCACTGAATGATTAATCATACAACCATAGAAACACGGTATCTAATGACTTCTTAACAAAGCTGAACCACCGCGTTTCATTTACAGTCTATTTTAGATATAAAGCCCTTTGGTTAACGGCGCAGTGAGAGTTAATTATTGTATTATTATGTGTCTCTGTCGTCCCTCAGTTGCTTTTATGAATAATCTTAATTGTTTGATGGCATTGTGGAATTAAAGTACATGTTTTGAACGACCAGAACATTGGCTGCGATGAATGTCATTGTTTTTATGGTCTGCTTTCAACTTGTTTCCATGAAAGCCACTCATTATGCAGAATTATAACTTTCACAAAAGAAACCAACTTGGACATTCGCAAGAAAGCCCTTTTCTCGAGATCAAGAACGGGTCTCCGAGGGTTCAAATACTGCTGACAGCGACAAGAGTAGAAGGAAGGGGTTGAAAGGGGGGAAAGAGGGGGAGAGAAAGGGGAGGAGAAGAAGGAGGGAGTCAGTGCCCAAACCCCTGAATGAAATCAAAGCTCCATACAAAACTGCTCTGATTAGCGTTGTGGAATTAATCTCCTCCAGCTCTTCTGCTCTCGCGGGATCCTGAAAACCTGAATGGTGTCTTCAGCACAGCTCTGGCTGCCTGCCTGACAGCTATTTAGGCTTCAATCATGGTTGTGGATTATGAAAGAGACAACTTTCAGCAAAATCTATATCAAAGCTGCTCACCGCTGTGCAAGTTTCACAGTTGGTCTAAACATGTGAGTCCATCCAAAAGCTGTTGAGACTTTTCACCTAAAAGCACAAATGTCAACCTGCTGGTCTTCGTAAAATTGCATTCTCATCCAACAAAACTGTATCGTCAATTATTTTTTCAAAGGAACGTATTTTCTCCCGGGTTACGTTTGTTTTTGACGTATCACAAATACGTTTCTAGCCTCGTTCTGTGGAAGGGAGAATGGGGAAGTCGAACACACACTGGACTTTCACCCAGGACACTACTGTTCCTGTCCCATGTGGAATCAAATTTTCAATTAAATCAGAAATTTAAATAACGTGACAAATTATTATTTGAAGCCAAATCGTGTTTTACTCAACATAAACAAGGCGTTTTGTTGTGTTTTACTTTTTCAATTTACAGCGTCAACCAAAACTGCAACCGCAAACTGGAAGAAAACACGTTTCCCCCGAAACATATTTGAGAGTGCAGTTTAGTTGTAGTGGAACATCATTTTAGGGTTAGTTGTAAAAGGCAAAACTCAAAGGGTCCACCTACCGCCTTGGTGCACTGCACGTCTTTTCCCAGCAGCCAGTGCAGCTCCAGGTTTCCCTCACCCTGGTAGCAGGACTGCAGCCGCTCCTTGATGCGCGTGTTGATATCTTGGATGGTGAAGACGCAGAGAGCGGAGTGATCAGGAGGGTCGTGGCACTGCTTCTGTCCCTTGGAGAACACGGCAAAGAGCACGTCCTCCTGGGCGCTGATGTTGAGCGACTTTGCCAGAACCCTGCCGGCCTTGGACAGGTAAGCCGCCTGCAGCAGACGGTACTCTTCGCCTTTTTGCACGCACCCCACAGGAAGCGACACGTACGAGTGGAACTTCTTGTCGCCTTTGCAGAGGCGGATGATGCGAGACGTGTAGAACAGGTCGCCGGGGGACCCGCCGGCGGGCATCCCGTTCTCCGGCGTCTCCGGTTGGACGGTCAGGAAATAAACGAAGCTGCCGCTGGCGAAGCCGTAGATGTAGTAGATGTCAAAGTGTGGGACAAGAGCGAGTGTGTCCGAGGGGATTTTAATGAGAGAGGAAACAAAGTCGGTGTGAAGCTCGTAGTCCAGCATGGCAGAGGATTCTGGGTCGCGAGGCAGCTTGCGGCTGGAGATAGTTGGGAAGTAGTCCTGCTTGCCACCGACGGCCGTGCCGATGTAGAGGGTGGCATCCTGACCCTGCGAGGGCACAACAACCCCGTACATCGTCCCCGTCTGGTTGTCACTGGACAGGTAGTGTTCCTTCTTGTGCGTGGGCTCCACGAGGATGAACAAGTCATCCAGCCTCATCAACTTGCAGACGCCCTGGTAGAGACTCCCGCAGGCCAGCAGCCGGTTGTGCGAGTAGTCGATGAGCAACAGTTTGTTAACGTTGTCAGTAGAGGCAAGAGGCTCAGAACAGGGCTGGACAATCAGCGGAGGGTAACACGCTTTGTTGTCGTACTCTGGCCCCGTATCGTGGGACACCAGGAGGGTGAGGTTAGCTGACAACTTGTAGATTCGGTTGACAGCTCCGATGTACAGGGCGCCAGTAGACTGATGCACAGTCAGGTGGTTCAGCGACCACTCCCTTCTCTCTGATTGGAAGGTGTTCAGAGTCTGTCCAGCAGTCGTCCTGTGATTCATAGAGATTAGAGTCAATAGCCACAGTGCCAGGGGCCATGACATGACCTTTGGAGGACGGTGACCTTTAGTGAGGCCGCAGTAAGTCCATCGTTTATCCAAGCACGTTCCCATCCCCACGTGGTTCCGAAAAAAAACAAATACAGAGGTCAGATAAAACACCTGGGGTTGTGTGCTGAAGTGCGGTCTGGTCCTTTCAAGCGATCTTCACATCATTCTGAAAGAGAAAATAAAGACATTTGTTTTAAACTCGAAAAATCCTTGATTGTTTTGAGAGTGGAAAAACGGCTTTCAGGGTATCATTAGATACTCCACGAACCTAGACATATATGAGCTTGTTTTCTCCTCGATCTCTGCTTAGTAAGACAAATGAGACATCAAAGAAACAAGTAATCATTTGCTCAAACTGTCTGCCCATATTTACTAGCCCGAGAGATGTTCCAATATTCCCCCTATACAACAGGGGGGCTCATTATATCCGCCTGTCTGTAAGAGAGAACTAACCGTGGCCCATTGTTTGAACAAAGCAACGACACGCCGTAGCTGTGCATTCCCTCTGTTTGGCTGGCTAATTTAATGATCCAAATGCATTAATTATGTGTCCATATTTTGGGCTCCCTGTTTTCCTTTCTCCCCTCTGCCTTGTTCGTTTAAATGGTTGAATCCAGGAGGAATTAATCACTCTCCACCACGGCCGACATTCCTAAATTAATCAGGCTTTTTCAAGGGATGGCAGGGAGTCATTAGAGATTCAGAGCCAGGCACCATCAACCCTCACACTTCCCTGTTTAATTTCATTAGCATATTTTATGTAGATATTTCCAGGGGACGAAAACTGTCCCTCAAACAGGCGATGGGCTGGAGGATGGATGAGTTAGACACATGGCAAAGGACGTTTGGTGTGTTAACTGTTTTCTTCCGCCTTGTCATAACTATTGTGTGTTTTAGTTTGATGCAATCTCATACAGATGAGAGAAAATACGCTAATTTGAAAAGAAGGAAAAAAAAGCTTTTTTATCTCAAAATAAAGACAGATGATTGGTGAAGGCAACATATCATCGTAGATAAAGGGGCGTCAGGTACACGGTTACTTCATCGTAGTCCATTAATGGAGTCATAAAACTGCCTGTGTAGGAGGAGGGGCCGTAACTTAAGACACCTCACCCTAAATCCTGTCCGTGTGTCACCAGAAGCTTCTACAATATGGCTCCTAAAGGCTGTTTCTATCTCCCCCGTTTCCCTCGCCAGCAGCCCCTTCACACTCCTCTAATAATACTTTTTTTTTTAAATGACTCAAACCCTTTCAGTGAAACACCTTTTAAAGATATCCTGCCAAAAGCTTCGATGGCAACAGTCTTTTTTTGGCTGCCGCTAATGTCAACAGGGTGTTTTCCTCAGTGAGACTTCCCGTTATAAGTAAAGGTTAAATGAAGACAGCCATGTCAGATTCTAATGCCGGGGTCACGATGCGGTGGGTGCTCTCCATTGGCTGACTAGCAGGACGTCCGGCTGAGTTGAGAGGGAGCCAGGGATGGAGCGGATGGACTGACACTGAGCAGGCTGGGCCGAGTCCAGCTCCACTCCAGCATCTCCTGTCCATCTGTCCCCGCCGCGCTCGCACCGCGGGACAAGCCACTCCAGTGTCTCGACCTACTCTGCTCAATTTGGCAAGTGCAGTGTGCGCAACCCCACCCGCAATTGGCCACCAAAGAGCAACATCTGACACACACACTCTATTGCTGAATTTGAATCTGAAGTTTGATGCTTGCTTTTCTCTAACTGCAATACGTGACATTTACTCAGACCGATGCGAGTCACACTCTGGCTTATCTCTGTCTTTGTCTATCTCCGCTTGAAATGTTGGATGACTGAAGCTTCTTCTTTTCTCTTCTACTTTTTTTCCCAACTGGACACAAAAACTGCGTTTGCTGTTATTGGTTCTCAGAAAGCTGAGATTTGGCAAGACGTGTTGGCTGTAATATTTACAGCTTCTTTATTTTGGGCAGAAATGGTGTCCAGCTAATTCCTTCAGAAAATCCCTCAAATCATCTGCTTTGCAAGCTGATGAGTCCCTGAACCAGTTTTTTGTGTGGATGTAACCATGATATTCTATCACGTGTCCTTTTTATGTGAAGACCCGATGAAAAGAGTATTCAGGCGTTTTGAAATGTCGCAGCGGAAGCAGTGACAGCCCTTTATTTTGATGGCTTCTGGGTAAACTAAAATATAAACTCTTTGAAGCATTCATTCGTTTGTGTCGTGAACCAGAACACCGGAGAACTCCTGGTCACCGGAAACCTTTACTCCCTAGAGTGCCGAACTTTTTTTTCTTCTTCTTTCTTTTTAATGCAGCTTTCTAGAGTGAAAGGGGATGCTGGAATGGGAAGTAAAGAGCTGTTTGAAAGTGGGCGGATTATATCACAAAAATCTGACTCAATCCTTTGTGCATATTCTCGAGCTGTCACAAAAAGGAACAGAAAAGAGATTTTGTGGTTAATTCAACTGGTCTCTACTTTGTGGCGTCCAACAGAATCTCAGCGCTTTTGAATATCTCTTGTTTAAATCACACTGAAAACTTCCTGCTGACGACCTGTAGTGCAGTTTGCATTGATAATCTTATCAGAACCTCAAGCCCTGTCCTTTTTCTGAACTAGACATTATAAGACAGCGCTCTAGATGTCCGACGGCAAATAGCAGACCAAATGATATTTGCAAAGCCAGGTTCGAGTCTGGCATGATCTTAAACAGCAGACGCCAGCAGTGCCACCCAGAGGTTAATTCAGTGTTGTGAGTCTCCAGTCAAGAACCCCAAGAGGAATTACTTAACAGGGAGGAAAAACAAGAGGAGAAAATAGGAAGTGCTGGTGGCAAACGAAGCCGGGCAGGCGAGCAGCAGCCTCATCGTTTCATCCATTTCTGTTCTCCCGGCTTTGGTCACGTCTAAGGCGTGCAGTCATGCTGCTCAGTGTTTACCCTGGATTATAGAGACAACTCTTTGCCCTGCGCAGTCCTCCCTGCTGAATTCTCCGCCTCGCCACTCAGACACGCTCGAGCCGAGACGTGACTCATTCACACTCACACACACACACAGGAGCATGGGTTTGCAGAGGCCTCTGGGGACGCGAGGCTCTCAGCGGGCACCAATCGCGGCGCAGATGAGGGAGAAGCCGGCCCTCCTGTGCTCCACAAACACGACCCTTTGACCTGGATCGAGATCAGTGGAACCAAATCCATCCTTTGGGTTCAGCCTTTACTGGGGTGAAATGCTGTCATAGCGTCTGTAGCGCCCTTTTAGGCATGATTCACGGGACAGAAGGGATGGTTAGGGTTTTTTTGTTTTTTTACCTCTTGTTTGTTTGACCCATCTGCCATCAGAGATGAACTAAAATGTTCTAAGGGGATATTTCTTTGTTTGGTTGTCTTTGTGCATCAGTTTCAATGCTCGCTCAAGTTCGATAGCAAGAAGCTGGGCTCAGCAAACATTTGTCTTGTGGTAAATTCACAAATTCTGATAATATTACTGATAGTATGTCAGAAAAACTGTGAAGATTGCACCAATGCAAGACATAATGGGTTTAGAAAACCCAATTAAAACCCAGTGGATGATGTCAAGAAGAATAACTGTATTCTTTCTGTATTCTGTATTCCAACACCAGCAATAAGATGGCACAACATCATTGTTTTTCACTTATAAGAAAGACTTATGCTGTTTGCATTTTGGATTATAGGTTATAGGTTTGTGTGAGATCAGGAACACTGTGGACAGACCGTGCCATGATCTTTCTAAAGGTCAGCAGAAACCTCTCTGCTCTCTCACTTAGTCAACAATGGGAGTCATTGTCGCAAGCATCAGAGGTGATAAAAAAAAATGTTGTTTTTTGTGGCCTAGATTTATAAGGCTGTAAAAAAGCAATAACAGTATAAGACCATGGGGGCGGAAAAGTGTCTGAACTACAATAGTCATAACGGCTTCTGTCCTCATGATTTCAAGCCGGCTGCAGAAAAGGCACAGGGTTTTTTTGTGTGTAGGTTCTCAGGGACGGGTCAGTTCATAAAGTCCGTTCTCGGAGATGATTTCAGATTTGGGGATGAAGTTGTGGCTGCAGCTGTTCTCTGCAACGCACAGTAAAATATAGACTTATAGTACGTAAGCTCACATGGCATGATGGGATACTTTTGTCTGGGGTTTCCCGGCAATACACACGGACGAGTCATTGGGGGGAGGGCCAGCGTTGTACGTGTTACACATGAATGAGCTGGGAGGGCGCCAGCCGCAACAGAACTTGACTTCCAAATGAATAAATGAAGGCAATTAGTAGATCTGTTTACAATGTTGTGGAGGCAGAAGTAGGTCAAACGTGGCGCGGGGACAGGAGGGAGGAGGGAGCTAGCAAGACAGAGCCACGGGCTGTCGCTGGTACCTACAGTGATGAGTCGGGGAATTAGGACATGAAAATGCCGTCTTTATTAAGGATGACTTATAAATGAATGTCATATTGAATCACATGGGACCGGTGGGGTTTATTAGAAAAAGCAATGTTTTGTGATCAGTCCACCGTGTTTTATCTGTGGTCGCATTGAGGAGGGGCACCCCAGGGTGATTGCCCCCCCCTCCACAAAAGCACAGACTTGGGGCCTCACAGGGCATAATGTGTGTGGATGCTCACACTGTAGATGCCTACAGGATATCTCCACATTGATGCTGCGCACTGAAATTTTGTGACAGTTGGCCTGTGGTTCATTTGAATCATTATGTTCTGCAATGTAAATTTCAAACAGCAGCGCTTCCCCTATAGACATTTCCCCCAGTCGCGGGGGGGGGGGGGGGGGGGGGGGGGATCTTACAACCAGTATATTTAGATTAATGATTCCAACACTTTGCGATTGCTAGTATTCTCTGGAAACGAGTACTGTATATTCATGTGGTTGTGTTGGCCACCGGTTCTGTACCCCGGCATGATTGTATATTCATAAAAAACAACCGTAATTGCCTTTTTTTCCCCCGTACTTCTTGTTTAGTTTATTGGTCAGAGCAGATATTGCACGCTTTAGGACTCTCCAGCCAGCCACTAATCTTGATGGTAGCCTAGCGGCGGATGTCTGCTGGGAACAGTAAAACAGCACTATGTCATCGCAACGCTGCTCCTAATAAGCGCAGGATGCTGCGAGGGACCCGGGCAGAGGCGAATGTGACATAGGGGACCAATTCCGACACATCACCACACAACACAGTCAGCAGCCTCCTTCTGCAATGCATGCCATTATCTTAGGGCGCATGCATTATACATGCAGATACAGTGCTCTATCTGAAATTGCTGTTAAGAGCCGGGACCAGATGAAGGGCGCCGCTGCCACCGTCAGATTTAGTCATGCGTGGCATTCTCCTCTCTTCCCCTCCTCTCGGCTCTGTCTCCTCTTCCATAAATCTCATTGTCGGTCTTCCCTGGTTAATGGTGACCTCAAGCAGGCTCTCAACTGCTGAAGCCCTCGCGTTGCATATATGATGAGCATAGAGGGGAAAGTCAAAGTGACCTCCAGCACTGTGATGAAAACCTACGCAGCTCGGGTGCAATAGGAGGTCTTCTATAATTCAGCGGCCGCAGAAGAAGACAGAGCGAGCGGCGCTTTCTTTAGAGCCACGCAGCGCTGCAGCGTCTGCCCAGCACCCCTCATCCTCGACGTCGCTTAAGTGCAAAAATGGAAAGAACAAGGGGTAAACAGAGGAGTCCGACCGCGGCTCTGAGTGATCTGTGGACAGTGCAGCTGAGGGGAATAGAGAATGAGGGTGGTGAAATGTGAGCTGTACTCTGGAGCCCAGAGACAAGCACAGAGCAGATCTCCAGTTGTGTTTTATTTGTAAAAGCACTCTCTCTTAGCCATTTTTATGTGGCTCAATAACTACCGGCCTGGAATTCCTCCTCTAGCGTGGCTGTAATTTTATTGTCTGCTCCCATCTTCAGAGTTGCTGTCTTTTTTTCCCCGTCCGAGTTGACGCATGCTTTTTCTCAAGAACAGAGCTATATTCCTCCTCCGGCTGATTCAGTTACAGATGTGCGGGGCTATATTGCTTTCGCATACATAAATCAAGGAGACCTGACAGCGAACATATATTTGGTAGAGACCAGACCCCAGCGAGTGCATGAATGAGAAAAATAATCAAACAGTGATGCAGAGCATCCACGTGAAGCTGTGAAGCACATATGTCCATAATTCCCACACCACTGCACACAGAAATCAAAGAAGTTATTCCAAAAGAAGCCTGTTCGTTTCCTCGGCTTCCTCCCTCTCTACCCATATGGCTTCGTGGGGCGGAGGATGCCAAGGTTGGAGGTAGCTGGCACGAATAATTACGATCAAAGAAATTACAATGCAAAAGGAACAGCTGCTACCTCCACTGCTGACAAATCACTGTGAGCGAGAGGAGACGGCAATAGGCAGCGAGAGAGGGGGAGAGAAACAGCAAAGAGGAGGAGAGACGATGCATGTTCTACTATTCGACAACTTTCCCTCTAAGTATCTGCTGCTCCAGAACCCATCTAATCCGCAGCGCAAATAAGGCCTTTGGTGGCCATTCACCCAAAAGCTGTACAAATACAAGCATCTGCCCAGATTATCTCAGTCCGTCTCCATGGTCGGCCTAACTCTGACCTACTCTGAAACTCCATGTCTCTGATTGTGATTTTGGACAAATGCAGGAGACATTTCCTCAGTGTTCAGAAATAGACATAGCCTGGTTCAAATTACAGTACCCGAGTGGGACAGAGGTCTACCAGGACTGTGAACACAGGTGGATTTTGATCAAATAGAAATTCACTTGAAGACAAATTGGACGCAGTTTTTTTTCTTTTTACAAAACCTCCTTAAGGGTTAAAGCACAATGGGGAAAACAGAATTTAAACAGCAGAGAACATTTCCCATCGTTAAAACCTGTCCCTCTTGATAGGACTTGGTCCTCAAATTAACATTGAATTCTCTAAGTCTATTAAGAAAATGGTTTGCGGCCGCCAAGTGTCGGATGTAGTCCAGGTGCTCTGGGCTTTCTGGGACATGTTGTAGGTAACTGATTACTTACTTTCTGACACGAGCCCAAGCAAGTCATTCAGTGTTGTGTTGTGGCTTTAATATTCCCCCAAAAGACTGTCAGCATAAAAAGTCTCAAGGGAGAAGTAATTTAGTAGCCTCTTCCTACTGCACTTCAATTCAGAAGGTTTGAAACAAAGATGTTTTCTATATCTACTATATAACTTTTCTGTGAAGGGACTGGTGATTGTTCGAAAATGAAAAAAAGATTTGAGTTGGAGGCGTTTGATGAAATGGAAGGAAGTATAAGCTTTTAAGTGAAGTGACACAGATTTGCCACGGCTCTACCGCATTAATACCAATTTCCATACATTTTCCATGTCATAGAATGCATTTTCCGTCACCAATATGTGGATTTCTATTTCTTTATTAGATTCTCAAATTTCAATTGACAGTTAATTTGAATTTTCACAAAAATGTTTCTTACGTCATAAGATTGGCACCATCCAGGTTGGACATGAAAGACGAGTTAAACGAGACATATCATGAGAAACTCACATTTACAGTGCTTGTGCGCATACATTTGTATCTCTTGAGTGGCTACTAACCCAAAAACTGAGAACTAAGACCATCTTTTCGAGAGGGGGGCTTAAAGCAACAAGCGCTAAAACTTAGATTTTGCGACAGGGGATGAATGCAGGTATATTCAGACGGACGGTGTGAGAAAAGTAATGTTTTTTGAACATGAAATAATTTAAACACGTTCTAGTTGAAAAGTATGAAGCTGAAAATGAGCTTGTGTTCCCTTAAACCGGTAGTCCATTGCGCCTCCATTAAGTTCGGGGACTTGCAGACGTTATTGTGCGAAAGAGGCCGAGATATTCTGACTTTTGGTCCCTAATATGATTTAACAGTGGATGCTGCATTTCTCAAAATGTAACTTGATAGCATCTTTTAAGAGACCCCTCTTTTCAAGCTCCACGACCCGAGTTTGTATCCTAAACTGTCTGTTAAAAGTCTGTAGTCTTCAAGCCCGACCTGAGATAACCTTGTTATCACCTATTTTCTCAGACTATAGAAAGCCTCTCCAAAGCCACAGAAAACAGTATACACCTGTTTAAATAAGCTGAGCAGCACTGCTATTGGTGAGTAAACGGATCCTCGTGTGTAAAATGCCCCTTTGAATAAAAAAAGAGATTACAAACCCTTCAAACTTGTCAATTATTTATGTGACTTCCCTCAACTTTGTCAGTTTTCCTTACAGCCATATGCTGCCTGCTATCAACCATGTGCCGGAGAAAATAATGCAAAACGCACACATCAGCAAAGTTATTGCACTGTTTGTATTAACAACGGTGTGACAATCTGGAGGCGGTGCGCCATATTGCAACACCATCTCTGCATGCTGAGCCCTGCCAAAGCTGCCATCTGGCAGGTGAGCTGCACACTTTCCACTTGTTCCTCTCCTCCCTTTCCCTTCTCTCCTCCACTGTCAGTTACCATCTCTCTCTCTCTCCCCCCCACCCTCTTTTTCTCCATCCTTCTCACTCCTGCCATCTATCTACTTTCACGTCCTCCTCTCCTCTGTTTCATCCCTGTTCTCCACCTTAAACTACCTGTGTATCCACCTCCCTCCAGGCCTGCATCACACACTGAAACAATAGAGGAAGCGTGAAGCTCGAGAGGGGGGGGGTGACTGAGAGAAAAGAGCGAGGACGACAGCGTAGGGTCGTGCAGCATTTTGTTCTCTCTCCGTTTCTTCCTCCCGTCGGTGACGGTTTCGTATCGCTGCTTGCGTCGCTTTCTCTCCCGCATGCTATATCTAATGTGTGCCCACCTGTGCAGAGTCACACCAGTGAATCCACATGTGTGCGCACTCGCATGCAGTACGCGCGCACGCGCAAACACGAACGCACACGCACCAGGGGGCTCTCCTTCTCCTCCTTCCTCCTCGGGCTGTGTAGCATCCGAGCAGTCGTGTTTAATCAGGGTCTCTGTCGGCAAACGGGGGTAGTGGTGGGGGGAGGGGTTGGAGGTGGAAGGTCTCCCGCTATGGGTAGCGGTACTGAGCTGCTGTGCACTCACACACCGTGTAATTGCGTTACATACACTAATTCCCCTAATGTATAGCAGCGACTGCGCTTCGCCTTTGCCCCTGACCCACATCCCGCTCCCCGGTGTTCAGATTACTCTACAATCAACGTCACGGTTTGAACCGGTGGTCATTTCAATCAAAAGCTGTTTCTTTCACAGCTATGGAGTTGTGTTACTAATTTCTTCCTATTTCTTTATTTATTTGTTTGTGTGTCTTCTCAGACGTGCACCAGAGCTCATTAATCTCCGTAGAAGCCTGAGATAACTCTTCCTGGCTTGTGGGTGAATTTGACAGAGACAGATGTTCTGAATTACTTCACCCACGCTGGTCCTGCGTCGTCTCCGGGTTTAACAGAATCCAACATGATACAGTTTCACCTGCAATCTATCCGCGTTCAAAACTACCATTGCAAAAAACTGGTAACAAATACAACGCGGGGCAGATAGAAATCAATGAACGAGCCAACGAACAATAAATGCTTTATTTTGTAGGACGTGTTTTAATCTAATCTCCAGTGGATCTGTCTGACTGCATGGTGGAAAACAGTATGAATAAAGGACCTTAAAGGGTGAGGTCACCCAACTTTAGAATATGTCCATCTATTAAACTAATAGCTGTAACTAAAGCTGCCCTGAAAACAAAGAGTGGAAATGAGTTTGTGCCTCTCAAAACACTAAAAAATGACATTTGAAAACCTCAACAGCAATTTACTATATCCGGATTACACTGGATGATCCACAGACTGCAGACACAGATTTCAGAAATATTATTCCTTTGAAAGTAGAAAACTGGTCACAGTGAGGTCTGTGTGGTTGTTACTGAAAAGATGAATTTGTCGATTGCCATAAAAATAGATTCCGCTGTATCGATGTGGCAGCACGAATATATAGAAATATATGTCTTTTTGAATTTGGATGAAGTGACCCTTTAAAAATGGGTCTACAGCAGGAGTTAGGATTGGATAAATCCCAACTGCATTACTGAAACTCCTTCAGATGAACAGCAATCATCACAACCAAAACCTAATTTTCATTTATTGCCGTCAAACGCTGCAAAAGAGTGAGAGACATGAACTAATGTGGAGATTCATTTACATTCTAAAATTAGCAGGCAACTGATAAAGTCCATGACTGGCATGAACGTGCTGAGGGGAAAAAGCCAATCTCTCTCTCTCTCTCTCCAAGAGAGGCTTTGCCCACTCTGGAGGGGCCAGGAGAATAAAAGCTAGTCCAACTGGCCGACCAGATAAGCTGGAGGAGAGAGAGAAAGAGAGAGAGAGAGAGAGAGAGAGAGAGAGAGAGAGAGAGAGAGAGAGAGAGAGCGCATACAGAGGGGGGAACGGGGTTCATGTGGTTTTGCATGAGAGTGAGAGTCAAAGAGCCGTGAATCCAACAACCGGCACTCCGCACCGCCTCTACTTATGTGGCACCCAAACACACACAAACACAGGCGGGGGCTCGAAACAAAGATGCACTTGGTCAACAGCATTATTGAGGTTGGCACCGCTACAGCCGTGTGTGTGCGCGTGCCTCGGTTCTCCCAGGCCCGGGCTCCTATCTCAGCTCCTGCCCAGCCTTATCAGCGTCCCACTGGCTTCTGCTCTGCCCGGGCTGCCAAGGCTGCACGAGCTCTGGCTGCAGGAGGCAGGAGGCAGGGCAGCAGCGGGTGAATGACTGTCCCCGGGCTAATACTTCACTCTGGTATTCTCCTGATGACCACTGATATCTGATGCGCTTGCCCAGAATAATCCACAAGTGTAAAGAGTTGTGCCACAGAAGGCTGTGAGTGAAAGGCATCCTTCTGATGATGCAATGACGTTTAGCACCAAACCAACACAACGCTGCTCTGCCTCCGGTCTGTGATGGGTGCTGAAGCTGAGGCACCGGTCCACCGCATCTGTCGGTTGTTCCAGGTGCCCCCCCCCCCCCCCCCGACGGAGACACAATATATTTGATCATTTTCTCATGCAACACCTCGATTCATCTAGTGTGCGCAACCCGACGCCTTTCCCTGCGCCCCGGAGGCGCGTAAAGTCGACCCAACTTTGCCCTCGTGCACGCCGCGCTGGGCTGCACGTCCAGGCTGCTGCTCAGCTACTAACAGCGAAGGAGAGGCTACTCACCTTGAAGTAAGAGGAGACTCATTCATGAGTAGCGCAGATCCGGTTATTTTGCTGGGTTTTTTTCTTTTTAGAAAAGGGGAACGTCCCGCGTCCGTGAATGTGTGCGGACGCAAAAAAAAAATATATAGCAGCTATAGACAAACTACTTAATGTATTTATTCTACGCGCTGCACGCGACGCTAAGTCGTAAAGTCATCTGGACAGCAGAGAGCGACTCACCGTCAGCTGCTGAGAAGGAGACGGTATCAAGTGACCCTCCCGCTTCGTTCAGGGATTGATCGTTCTCTCTCTCTCTCTCTCTCTCTCTCTCTCTCTCTCTCTCTCTCTCTCTCTCTCTCTCTCTCTCTCTCTCGCGGTGTGGATGCCTGTGCTACATGAAGTCACCCATCAGTTCACTTGCACCTCACGTACAGTGTGCGCTTTTAGACCCAACCTCCGTCGCGTCATCCTTTTGGCACAACTTGAGCGCGCTGCAATACATGTCATGTCTTTTTTGGCATTATGTGGACCCTTCGAAGTGTCTGTGGATTTATATCAGGGCAGATGCAAATTCATCCTTTTTAATATCAAGAAATGATCCATGAATGTAATACAGGTAATAAAGATTCGAAAATTCGAATACATTAAAAAGAATTGGACCCAGCCTGCCACAACGTTATCAGCAGCGCACAGGATGAAGATAATGCCAGAGTCTGAAATAGGCTTATTATTATTTGTCTTCATTTTTTTTTTTGTAATACCAAAGCTTGTACAAATGGGTTGTATTTTTGATTTGTTATATATTTTGAGACGTGTATTCACACATCCTCTGAGGTAAAATCTAAATTGGAAGAATGTGAAAGGAAATTGTGTCACAGCAGCTCTCATGCTGCATTGGCCCACTCACCCAGTCAGATATAGACTGAGACAGTCAGGAGCTTTTTTGTAAAGACAACCTTTTACAGTGAATTCATATGCATTTTTATGTTCATTCAGAATTCCAGATAAAAAAAACGCACAGCACACACTCCCAAGTTTCCTTTGAAATACTGCCATCTGTAGGCTGAATGACGCAACCGCACGCCCCTCCTTCACAAATCTGTGATCCAGAGCCTTTTTGTTATTACAGCCTCATTATTGAGTTGTGTTGTTGCTTTCTGCTTCAGGTGAAAGATCAAAACACTTGTGACTGTGGAGTAAGAGGCTGTGCAAAAAATGTGCACATACACACACATAGCAGGCAGCAATGTGTCCAGATGAAACTATCACAGAACTGCTTACGTTGCTGAAAAGCTCAGTAGGCAGTTTTCCTGGTCTTGGTGGAGGGGGGGGGGGGGGGGGGGGCCATCGGCCAGCTGTCGTCCCCTCATTATCTGCCGTTTGGTGGGTTGAAGATGAGTCGGAGATGTCAGACGGGTTACCTGTTCGGGGCGAGCAGCTCTGGGTGGCCCGGGGACTCCCTCAGGGCCAACCAGATGGCGGCGATACTCCTCACTGGCCTGGCCTCAGGTGCTGGGGTTCATGAGGCCATGCTATATACACACACACACACACACACGCATATACTGTAATGCAAAAACACACAAGCCTGCAGACCTGGAAACACATAGACAAACACCTTGAGGCAAGCACGTGCAATGTGCACAGCCACAGCACTGAAAACATGCATGCAGATGCACACATAGCTGGAGGGAAAGTATAGTTACAGGTGAGGGGAAAAGTGAGAAAATAGAAAAGGCTCAGAACAAAGAGTGTGTTGAATATGCATTTAATTAAATTCAATTTATTTTGTACACCCCAAAATCACAAATTTGCCTCAGAGGGCTTTACAATCTGTACCCATGCGACATCCTCTGTCCCAGGACTCTCACATCAGTACAGGAAAAACTCCCCAAAAAAAACCTTTGACGGGGGACTAAAAAAAAGGAAGAACCCTTAGGGAGAGCAACAGAGGAGGGATCCCTCTATCAGGATGGACAGAAGTGCAATAGATGGCATGTGTACAGATTGAACATACGTGTAACAACACATTCAATGCATATGACAGAAACTAATTATATAATGAGAGTAGTGAGCAGAATAATGATGAAAACATTATGACTACTGCTAATAACAGCAGAAGTGGATATAGTAGAATAACAATGATAACAAAAGCACTAATGGTATCGGCAATAGCAAGCAATGTGACTGATGATAATGATAGTATGGTGGGTGCAGTGGGTTAGAGATGTGGGATGATGGGATTGTCCTTGTGTCAAATAATATATGATTATTATAATACCTTTATGTATGAATGGATTACAACAGTACCTTTCTCATATTTTAGTCCTTTTATCAGATTTATCAGTGAATGATACATTGTACTAGAAAGTGCTTTACAGGAAATGCCAAGCTCCATTAAACGTGGTGACTCATGCTTGTACAGTACATGAGTGACTCACAGAAGTAGATTTTCAACGTCAGGTCGAGGCCGTGCTGAAGATTGTGAGTGGAACAGAGTTGTAGACGATTGTTACACTCACTGCACAAGTGAAATGACTCACCGCTGTCCAATTCGAGGGCGGTTGCGGTCGTTAATTAGTTTTCAAGTTGCGGTGCAAACCCGCGTTATCGCTCCTTGAAGAGCAGCACTTGTACAGTGTGTTCAGGTCTCTGGAGAAAACTCGCCGAGAGGAGAAGCCACAGGTTAGCTGCTCAAGTGAAGAGTGTCTGAATGAGGCTGCCGCAGATGCAGAAAGCTGAATCCTCTTTGAAATGCCTCATTATATCGTTGCTATTGAAAAGTGGTTTGAATTTCCCATAAAACGTGTTACTCGTGGCAAAGAATGTGCTTGTCTCTCTTTCCATACTGTTAATGGCAAATATGGATTCCAGGAAGATAAGTTTTTCATAACTATGCAGATGGAATATCAGTTTTTATTAGAGTTTTTACAGTATATCAATGTTTATGGCACAACTACTGACGTAAATAGTTCAGTTCTAGAGCTTGACTGATGAATTAGCCGAGGCCAATACATCTGTAAAGGCCTAAACTGGTTCATCAACTACCAGAAAAAGATTGCAAAACCTTAGATTACGTCCAATGCAGACATTTTGAAATTCTCACTTTTTTACAATATCTGCAAATGGCAACTTTAATATGACTATGGTTAGGTAGATATCATGATTATGGCAAATACATTATGGTTAAGGTATGGTTAGGGTTAGGCATCAAAAACACTTTAAGGAAAAATGGGTGAGTTGATAAACAGTGATTGCAGATCTGGGACACAAACTCCAGTCCTTGAAAGTCTTACTTTCCTTCTCACATAAAGAACACACTGCTTCCTGTTTTGGCACTGAGCGTTGGCATTGGACCAAAATCGGGAGGCGGAGAATTGAGCAACATAAATTCCTCTGAGTTTTATTTTTGCTGCTCAGTGTATTTGTTGGTCACAAAAAATAACTGAAGAAGGTTCAATGATATTATGTATTTATGAACGAAAGAAAGAATATTTGCTCATATTCTTATCTGTTTTTTATTACCCTTAATAAAAACTGGATCATGGTCATTTTGGTAAGTGTGTCAAAAGAAATCAAGTCAATTGTGTCCGGTTTTGTGTCATAACACAATGTTTCTTTGTGTTGTAAAGCAAACACAGCAGATTTTCACACAATTCAGTGAGGCACAGTGAAAGCTGCAGTAACACAGTGCAGGATGTCTCATGCTTCAGTGGTGTTTGGTAACAATAATGGTGCCAGAATACGTCCCAAAGGGACATTTGTGCATGTTTTAAGTCAAATGTTAATATATAGCCCAAAATCACAAATTTGCCTCAAAAGGCTTTACAACACATTTGTAAGACCTCAGGAAGACTAACTCCCTGAAGAAAAAAAAACATTAAACCCTTTTAACAGATAAATAGATAGAGATAGAGAAGGTATCTCTCTTCCAGGACAAACAGATGCACGGAGTAGACAAAAGTAATGATCATGAACTTATGGTTATGGATAGTAAAATTATACTAAACACTGAAATTACGCACTTCATTCTTGCCTTAATGTTGCACCAGAGGGCCACCTGAGCACCTGATCCCTAACTGTAACCCTGCACTCAGCAGAGATGTGTTCATTATGATTATTATGCTTCTCCCGCAGACAGGACCCAAGTGGAGCAGCCAGCTAGATGCAATCTACTTCATGAGAATTACCATAACAACACAAAGCTGTGCCAGGCGGCAAAGGGAGGTGCATGCAAATGGAACAGCAATGAAATAAGATTGCAGGCACAATCAAGCTGTCATGACACAGAGAATAATAACAACTGAAAGCCATTAAAACCCTTTGCTCCGAACCGTTACAGCTCGCTGTGTAAAGAATAGGATTGAGAGGCCCTCATATCCCTCATTTCTCCTAAATAGCCACAAACACACACCAGGCTTTATCCAACTCACATCCATCATCTCCAGATTATAATGAGACATTCATCAAAAGGAGTACGCTGTCGGAAAACAATTATCCATCCCCTTGTCACTCGTTCCTGTTTATGCTGTTCATATACATTTCTCTTCTCTGTTGTCAATATGAACATTTTCAGAAATGTTTTCCATCCAAAAGAATATAAACCCAGGGCCATTGTTCAGGTCGGGCAGATGGTTTGTGTTTGTGTTTATATGTGGCTGTTTCAAATCACCGGTACCTATAGGTTATTCCTCCGTGCCATATGTTTTCCAAAAAAACGATAAAAAATACATAATTGAGCGTTTCACTGATGAACGTTGCCCTTCATTACCATAAACACGGGCACTGAAGTTTATTTTTGAGTGGATCCTTCATACACCGTCCTGCAGCCGTAAATACTCAGAAGCACCAAATGTGCATTAATCCACGGCTGAAAGTAGTTTCCAAAAAAATCACAGTTAACTCCTGTTTTACGAATGTTTGCTAAGAACTAGTGCCAAGCAGAAAGTTTTAGGAATTAATTTGGTCCTTTGAATCTACTGCTGCGTTCCAAATGGCATAGTTTTTCTTTTTACTTTTAGAACAGCTGCCCTGTTGCATGCAGTATGCAAACATTTAGGACATATTACTTCGTCATTGCGGCTTCTGTCAATAAGCTCTTATCTCTCTGTGCTCTTTCAGTGGCTCAGTCGATGTGACGCATCTTCCACAGCACAGACTATTGGGGGTCAGAATAGCCAGAAAAGCCTGCTGGCTTGCATGCTGCAAAATGTGACCAGATGAAGTAGAACATTCTGGTAGTTTTGGCATACTGCATTTGTCATACCATGTATTGGGACATACTACATACTAAATCTTTTTCTGGCATAATAAATAGTATATGACAAAGGGAATTGGAACGAACTACTTGTTTCATTTGCTTTGTGACCATTTTTGCAGCAACAAATGGGCTTGAGGCTGAGTGTCGCAGAAAGAATGGGGAAGTCAAAGTATTGATCTTTTCATGGGATTTGTTGACAATACAAAAATATATATAATTTTGCCAACTTCATCCATTAAGTAACAAAACATTGTCTGGATTAGATCAACTTTTAAAAGTAACAAGGTTATGTGGACAGTTTAGAAACCAAACAGAATAACAGATAAACCTTTTTAATTCTGACTCCACTTACATCATTTCAAAATGTGTTGGCCAACTTGAGATCAGAGACAAAACCACAATTGGTCTAAGAAGTGAAACAAAAATTGGTCCAAATGGTTCAGATCCTATTTAAAATAGAAAGTCTGAAATAAACAGACATGAATAATAACAGCGACACCATTGACTTAACTCGTTTGATACTATCACTACTTCTTTTTAAAAGCTTCACGAGACAACCAGCAGAGGCTCAGAATGAGTTGTTACCTGAACTGCAGATGTATCAGCAGAGAAACCTGCTGTGTTGCATGTGATGCAACATGGGGAACTGTCATCATATCTGCCAGACCGACTGCATCGCAAACGAGAACAGCAGTCAAAATCTGATGCTCATCAACAGCCAGAGAAAGAACCCAAAGGTACATCCTCCAACTCTTAACACTTCCATGAGTTTCAAGAAAAACAGTCTACTGTGAGCTTCACAAAGTCAATATTTATCGATCTGCTATCCACTTCTTATAATATACGTCCGTGGCCGAAACCTTCTGCATGGGGCTAAGAGTGGTATTTGTCATTTTAAGAGTTTGGATGGTGGAGTTGTCTTTTAGCCTTTACAAAACCAATAACACAAGAGCAGAAGTAGAAGAAGGAATTGATTAAACAATGGGTGTATGTGCTCTAACGTAAGCTGTAATTGTTCGCCTACATCAGTTTGTACAGGTTAGGTTAAATAGAAAGAAAAGAAAACGGTCGAGCTCCGCAGGAGTTAGCATGTTTGCACTTCCAGTTCCCTTGTTTTGAAGTCAGTGGTTTTGTGATTAGATATTTGGTTAGAGGCATGAAATGAGATCTGTGGTCAACACAAGTTTAAGAGATTTTAAATGCTTTGTTCTGCGACATAAAACATGTCAGTAGATACCCCTCTTGTGAATTTTGAAGCTTTTACGTGTTTTGAAAAAGACGGTCGCTAACAAGCGGCTAAATGACACCACAAAATGTTATCACGCCGATTAGTCCATCTTTATCTTAGAGGTGGCGACTTGAAATGCGATTATCGATTGCTGAACAAAAAGCATCATAAATGTTTGTTTGTCACAGAGTTTATTTTCTGCAATAATTCAGAATCCAATGGAAAGATCCCCTTGGCTTTTTGTCTTGGGAACCAGAGCGATGCTAACTTCCAGGGTTGGCCCACAAAAAAATACGCCATCCCTGCAGCGCTCTTTTGTACAAAGTTAGATGAATGTTGAATTTTCTCAACTAGTTTTAAATTCAGAGAAAGCCAACAGACACAAAGCCTTTTTTTACACGTAAAACGTTGAATGTGTGATTAGCCTGAGCTGCCATCGGAACAGAGGAACATGCAGAAGTAACGAAGCAATAAGTGTAAATTACCTGATGAGTAATAAATTCTATTAAAGATTCAGTCATCTGTATTATAGACCTATTAGTTCTGATTTTTCAAATTAAAATCTTTGATTCGTAACTCAGCCTACCTTTTATTATGTATCGTGGGAAATGTGTCTACAAGAAGCACTGGTGCCTCCACTCAGTCTCATTATATAAATTAATTTCCTTGTTCAACAACAGTGACTTGATACATTTAGATGAACGATTAATAATTGCATTCATAAACAATCACACTCCAGCAAGATGCAAACACCCGAGCATCAACTCATTTACAGTACATCAGAGTAGGATTATCGGCTTTTGATTGGTATCTGAAATATATCTTTGTGCTTGTTTCTGTGGTCTTTATGTCTTAAACGTTCATCAAACAATGGATGCTATATCATCTTCTTACAAGTGTTCCCTTCAAGAAGTGTGAATTTATGTTGATTACACGCTTTTTACACTTTTTCACAAAAAACTATCAAGTTCTTCTTTTATCGATTCCAACATTTTTTTTTATTTGTTGTTTTTGTTGTATTTTTGTTGTGGACCCCAGGAACTTTGTGGAAGCTAATGGGGATCCAAATAAAGGATATAATTATACTATAAATATGAAAATATAGTATTATTTATTTAATTATACCTCATAATTTCTTTCTTTTTATTTAATTATTTAACTATGGAAGTTTACATTGGTATTGTTGTTATACCTTGTCTGTATATATGTGTGTTTGTATATGTGTGCAGGGGGTTGTATGTGTACGATATAACTTAAAGGCAAAAACTGTGTAAAAAAAGAATAGAATTATACTATAATATGCAGCAACATGACTGTATCACATACTGTATGTATGACACTCATAATTACATCAAATTATAACAATAAAATAAAGTAATAATCTTACAAATCATATCAGTTTGACACAGTCCCATCAAGAGGTACAGTGGATGTTGTTTATAAAAAGTTGTTTTAATATTGCTGTTAGATGTGTGAACTGCGTCACATTTTGTGTGTATTCTCCTCGCTGAAGCTTTAAAACAGCGAAAGTTAAAGCTTTAGTACAACGAATAAGAAGTGAGTCATTGAAGGTGAAACAAAGTAGCAAAATGGAAAAAGAGAAACATTTCTATTTTAGGAGCCATTGCGAGTGCACATGTGTTAAGCTGGAGTCCAAACAGAGCTCAAGTGTTTTCCACTCACAGCTTTTTCGCTCTGTTCACATTCAGCTCAATCAGTTCACAAATTAGATCAAACTGCACATAATAAACTAATGACAGAGACCTCATTCACAAGTTCTTGACAGACTGGAGCTAGGGCAAAAGATTTATGAATTTCTATAAACCATCCACCTCCTCCGCTGATTGAATTTGGAGTGAATTGACCCGTTTGTCGGTCACAACAGTGTGTAAATGAAGTTCTCTGATCTGTTTATGTGAGCACAGCGTTTATCATCAGTTTATTACCCTCATTGACTCCGACGGTGTTTTTGCAGGAATGCCGCATCCCGTAGCATTAAGGAGCGGGGAGGCAGACGGGGAGAGCCAATTGTGTGTGAATGTGATGTGAAAAACACAGTTTCGCCCATCAGTCATGCATTTTCATCAGTTGACATTTGCTGACATTTTGTGGCTCCCTTTCTATCCGAGCGCTTATAATGAGGCAAATCAATGATGTCAATATTGAGGAAACTCAGCAGAAGTGGAAGGCCAGAATCATTTTGTGATGATGTTGAGTTGATATAAATCTAATCTTAACTTTAATGTCATTAATATGGAATTAAATGCCTCGATCCACATTCAGAGTCATTTTTAAAGGAAGCATCCATGTTTTTTGAAACCTTATGTGAACCACCTGCATAGATTTATTTTCCTCTCAGAGCCTCTTATTAGCTTTGCATATAGATGTATTTTTCAAAATAAAGGGCTATTTGAAAATGAAGAAATATTTGACACATCTAATGTACTTTTTAAGTGATTCAAATACCAGAGGGCACCTTGTATTTCCAAGGCTTCTTACTTTCTTACCCGTCTTTGCCTGTCATTTAAGTTTTGGGTGAAGCTCACTCTCCTTTTCAACACTTTATTTTGGAGTTAATGGCTTCATCACTCGGCTTTGCATCACCTGCACGCTTGGCTTGAGCATGAACTTACCCTGCTGGGATGTCTACCTGTTCCTGGAGGTCATTCCCTCTTCGAACCAGGTGGAAAGAACTTGATCGGCCCACTCAGCATTTCCCCATATCCTGTGGAGCAGGATGCAATCTTTAAGCCAAATCGCTTTGGTAACCTGCCCACTACACACATTTGAGCCCTGTGTATGCATGAGTTCTTCACCTCAAATGTCAAGCCTGTTTCTTTTTGTTGTGGGGGGGGGGGGGGGGTGAAATAAAATGTTGTTGATTTAAAGGGAATTTAAGAGATCCTATATCTTGTTATGAAGTAGGCCAATCAAACACTGTTGTGTTCAATGTGTAAAAAAAGCCAGCACACAGGGCAGTGTGCATCACACTCGAAGAGCACTTCCATATTTAGACCAACGTCAGACTCTTTTCATTAAAGAACCCGTGGAAAATCCTGAATATGTTTGACCTTTTTTGACTGGAACTAATTTGCATCTGGCTTATTGGATGAAAGCAGTTTTGTGTGCCACGTAAATTGGCATGTTCTTGTCAGAGGAAGATACTGGTGTAAATATTCAGCAGGAATAGACTGCGGCCTTCCCTGGGGCTGCAAGTTAATGTGGTGAAATATGAAATTGGGTTCTTAAGTGTAAGACGGAGTCAGTCGGTTTGGTCAGAAAGGGGCAGAGGACTGCGCTGTTGAAAGAGAAAATCAAGAAGTGAAGAATACGTCTCACTGCCATTTAACCAACAGCTCAGCGGGATTTCAAAATTGCCCGTCTGCAGATGTTCTGAGGCTCGCCTATTGAAACCTCAGCACAAATGTCAGAGGAGAGTTTGGTTTAATTGAGAAATGTACCACAGACCTGTTGATATATTGGCTTCTGAAAATGGCGGCTGATGAGCCCGACGTAGGCATAAGTTTGACACTGGCTCGGTACAAAGTGTGGCGCTGATTAAATCTCTGCAGGGTTTCTCTCGCTTTCAGCCTTTATTATTGGATTCTTTCACAATACACAGGGAGGATGAAGCCTGTGCTCAGAATAGAGTTTGATGTGCGGTGCCTCTACCTTGGCACAGGAAATCATTGCACAGTGGTTGAGCAAATAAAAAGAAGCCAGGCAGAGGAGGAGCGTGTGCTTCAGCATCCATCCCTGGGTTGTTGTTGTTTTGGAGAGGATTTAAGGAACCATATATTGTTTCATTGTTAGAATTATTATCTAAAGTAAAGCACAGCAATGGTTTCAGCTCTAAAATTCAAATTACCTTTTTGACTGATCCCCACTGCAGATTTTTATATTGCTTTTTATGGCTAGCTGCTTTGAGCTTGAAATCGGCATCTGTGTCTGTATTTATCAGTGCATGACCTTTTTCAGATATCTGATCTGACCTGTGATAGCAGTGGGCTTCTGAGGTTTGACCAATTGCTGTGAAATTGTGTACAGATAGTCATGGTTTCCAGATGATGTATCCGACTGACATTGGCGATCCACTGACTTTTATTCTAGCGCCATCGTGAGGTTGACAACTACTGGATGAATTGCCATTCAATTTAGTACAAGCATCCTTGTTCCCCTCTGGATAAATTGCAATAACTCTGGTGATCGTTAACTGTTTAGTTTACATTTTTCCAGTACTTGAAATACAATAGTTTGTAACCAAATACCTGCAAAATGAATGACGTCTTGTAACAGCCAGAGTTATGGTATTACTGTAATGCCAAACGCTGCCACAAGGTAGAGCCTTATTTTGTTGTGATGTACTGAGAGGTTGTTGGGTTGAGAGTTGAGCTGCGATCGGCACCAGCTCATAGTGAATACAGTGCTGCACAGACTTGGGACTGTATGGTCGATGTTAAGTACTGCAGAATAAAGTTACAGTTCGTAAATCTCCCTCCCGTTGTCTGTCGACTGTCTGAGCTAAAGGAGCTCCTGCCAACGAGCCCCACGCTGCTAGCTCTCTCCACCTTCACCAGCCACGTCACATGTTTTGAGTGCTAATTAGCAAATGTTAGCATACAATAGACTGCGATGTTAGCATTAGCATTTAGCTTGAATCGTATCCGTGTCTAGTTACTTTGCAAATTAAGATTTGAAAGAAATTACAAAATTGAATAAATTTGACTACCTAAACTGTTAAATCAGTAGAAGTTAAACCTGCTACTTACATATCAGTGCATCAGTGATGATAATCCGATACAACAATATCAAATGGCTGCATAATGAGTACTTTTCCTTTGGATACTTTGAGTACATTTTGCAGAAAATACTTTCATACTTCAGTAAAACTTTAATGGACTTTTATTTGTATTTTTACAAAGTAGTATTGCTACTTTCAATGTCATACTTTTATTGCTACTCTCAATACTTCTTCTACCACTGAGAGTAACTAAGCACAGTACATGTTCAGTCTCACATAAAAAACTGTTTTCATTCACCAGCTTGAGATAAAATGAGGTCTATAATGAACATGACTCGCTTCATCATAATAACAACAACAACAGCTCTGATGTGAGTAAGGCATCAAGTTAGACAAATTATATTTTAATTAGCATAGAAAATGCATCACGTGATATGAGCAAATGTACCCAAATAACCTGCCCTAAAAATCATGAATCTTATCCTGTCAACTGCAGGTGTAGCAGGAATTAGAGGAAATTAAGGAACAAAAATGTCTCATCATGTCTCATAAATCCCCCAAATAAAAATGCTATTGTAATAAAAGTAATACAAAATACATCAAAAGCATTATTTGCAGGTGTTTTGGTTTCTGATGTGTGTTTAAAAATGCAGCTCACTAATGTGTTTATTGGGCACTTTGCCGTGAACGCACTGTCCATCAAACCTGTAGCTAGGAAGAGCAAACACAGTCTTTGAATGTCAATTCCAGCACCACAGGCAGCTGCACTCAGTCATCCTCCTCCGTGCTCCGTTTTGAAATTGCCGGTCTAAAGCAATCACAAAAGTTTCGATGAGTATATATCTGCCTCCGCAAAGTTCCAATGTGACACATTTACCCACAGAATGCCGTCAGAAACAAGAACACCTGAGGCCAAATCCATATCTCCTCTTGGTGTAAAATAATTACTTCTCTGACAGGCCTGTCCGGCCCTCACATCACACTATCATCCCCGCAGTTTTCTTACGGTTGACGTTTGTATTAGGTGGTGCGATGTGCACATATTCAGAGGTGAGGCTGCCTTGTGTTTGCTGTCACAAAGAGTCTCTACGAGAGAGATGATGACCTGCACACCGGGCTTTGCTGAAAGCTCTAATAAGCGTGGCCCGCCACCCGCCCCAAGGAAGGTCTCCAATATCAACCATCTGATCAGCGGGTCAGCTGGGATTTGTATCCTGGGCCTCGTCTGATGAATGAATCATTTCCTCTCGTACGTCTCTCAAAACACACTGTGTCCAAAGGCTGGATTGCAAAGGACATCAAATACAGACGGGGATGTGAAGAGAGGAGAACACATAAACATAGTGCTGTCATGAATATGTGAAAACCCTTCTTCAGGGAGAAACATGTTGAGGGAAAGAAAAAATGATTTATGTTTGATGTCTTCAAAGATGGGGTTT
The DNA here is from genome assembly GCF_910591455.1 of Pholis gunnellus. Taxonomy (NCBI): domain Eukaryota; kingdom Metazoa; phylum Chordata; class Actinopteri; order Perciformes; family Pholidae; genus Pholis; species Pholis gunnellus. Next base: position 6,719,018 of record NC_136529.1, on the reverse strand, counting down.
CTTTTCCTTGGGATTGATGCACGTCTACAGACATCTTTTAAAGAAAGATGACAACTTTAAAAAAACAAGACTCGTCTCTCCCTCTGTGGCTCTATCTCCGTCTCACATTTCACTTAATTTATTTTAATTAGGACCTTGAAGTAATTGCACCTCGTTCCTTGCAAGCTGAGTGATTTTATTTGTGCGAGTGGCTTCCTGCGAACACATCGGCTGCTGTTCAAGCTGGTTTTGTCGCCGCCTCGCTCAGCGGGACAAATTATTAGACAAGCACTCCTCCGCTCCGTCCTGCTTCCCCATCGCTTCAAAATAGTCATTGCTCAGTATTTGTTGTTGTGGATGGATGAATATAAAAGACAATAGCAAATGTATTTAGCCATATAATTACATGTATTGTTAGTATTATACTATGGAACACTGAATTACCTTAAAGCAATACTGCAAGATGATGGGGATTACACTTATTTGTGTTCTTGCCAGGAGAAGATGGCTCTTCTCATCAAACTCAAGGGAAAAGCAAAAAAGCGTATTTCCCGCTATCAATATTTAGAGGATGGCCATGATATGAATGTATATTATATGTTCCATGTATATTTCTTATTGTCAACAAATCCCATTGAAAGACCGAAAAACTACAATGAATTGATCCGATTAACAAGTATTGTCTGTGTGGCCAAAGTCTGATTTATTGTAGCTTTTTCCTCTGTGCCATCGACCTCCATTGTTTTCCAAAAACATATTAAAAGCACATCATTGAGCCACGCTGTTGCACTCGGTGACGTCATTTCAATCATCATCATCATTGGCACTGTTTTAGTTGATCCGACATATATTGTGCTCCCGTAAATGCTGAAAATAGTCTCCATTTATGCAGCATTTACTAAACGTTAAAAAACGACCTACTGGTTTAGGAAATTACTGAGCCTTTAATTAGATAACTGTACATTTGATCTGTTTTTAAGATACACATCAATACGCTTTAGGATGCTCTGAACATGGTGGGGAAATTGGAAAATATTAGAAGATGGACAAATTGTTGTCTTTTCATGGTCAACAAAAAGAGAAATCGAAAATATCACCAGACTTATCCTTTAAAGCAAATGTGGTATACGTGGTTTTAAACAGCACAAGAGTTCCAGTGAGACATCAGTATTTAAACATACATGCTGCAATCCTACAATTAACATAGGATTACACGTCTTAATCACAGGATTTCAAGCTTCGACTGCCTGTATCTCGAGTGAATCCGCATTCACATTCCCCCTACTTAAACGGTGATCAACTTCTGATGCCGCTTTTCTCCCACAATAGCTTCCACGAGTCGACTAATCCCGGGTTTTCTCTGCTAAAACGAGCCGACACATTATCAAAGGTTAAGCTACCTCGCAGACACGGGGGGAGCCCGTAGAATTCAAATTTCAGTTGAAGTTGTGTGAGGGAGCTAATGAGAGCTGGGGGATTATCAGAGTTATTGGCCATGATCAGGTCAATTGGAAGGTAGTCAGGCGTCAGGAGGCTGAGTTGGGCATGACATCTGCCAGAGGAAGGATGAGAGGCTCCGTCTCAGTGACAAGCAGACATGCTCTGGGTCATGCACAGTGGTAATTCCCAGAAAGGTCACACAAAATGACACCTACCAGCATTAAGCCCGGCCCTGCTCTCTTTCCTCCCTCTCTCTTCGGAGCTATAATCTGTCTGATTCGTCTTCCTAGAGCTGCTTGTGTCATCTCTCACACTGCTTTCAGCCCCACTGGAGCCACCTCTGAGAACGAGAGGGCGAAAAGGGCAATCTCTGTCACATTCCTCAGATGTGATGTTTCTCCAGCTGCATCTCGTCCGATTTAAAGCCACAGTCTCAGTGTGTGTGTGTGTGTGTGTGTGTAACAGGAGGGAAATCAATGAAAACGGATTTCACAGTGAACTTGTATACATTTCTATTATTTCTTTTCATTTTTTTATTACCCGAGAAGGAACAGCATGTCAAGGATTTATTATGGTGTTAGCGTTACAATGCTAAAGCAATTTGGTCAACTCTGGCAGTAAATTGGCTTGTCACATAAGATAACATTACCAAGATGAACAGAAAGTGCCAGGGAGCACATTAAATTATGAATGATGGAAATGATATTAACATTTAAATGAGACAGTCATGGTCCAGTGGGATTACAAGTTCTCAGTGTTTATGGTGTGGAATGATGTATCGCGAGGATATCAGAATTATTATGTTTTTTTGGCGTTTTACTACGTACCCGTGGTTGTTCTTTTCACAAGAGCAGTTTACCTCTAAATAGCATCCTGATGAAACTGATATGATAACTAATCATCATGATAGGCTCATTAACAGCTGGCCTCATCACTGCTGGGGTAAATAAATGAGATGGAAACACGAGAGCAGCAGAGACTCCGTGAGTTTACATTTCTGTTTACTCCATATATCTGCTTCTTGTACGAGGAATGTTGTCATCGTGTGAGAATTTCTCAGCTCCTGATTCCCCCTGCTGCAGCTCCAGCAATCACAGAAAAACATGTCCATGGGGGACGGGGAAGGAAAACGAAAGCAGCAAGTACAGGCAATGACCTTTGCAGACTCCTCACATGATAAATGTCAAAGGTTTTCTGTTTTTAATTTGTCAGAGTTTCCAGGGAAGCCTGACCTATGCCTACTTTCAGCCACAGCATTCCCATCACAGCAGTCGCTGAAGCGGCACCTCAAAACCTATTACTACCCGCCTTTGCTGAGGCTGGTGCTGTCAAAGCTGCAAATTAGCCCATTTGCAACCTTTCATAATGCACTGTAGCAAGGAGCGGCATGTTTTTCTGAGGGAGGGCTGACGCTGAACATTGTAATGTATTGCAAATGTGACATATTGCAGACAAACCAGAGAATATACATTCAAATGTGGCAGGTGTCACTTTTGTGCTTTTCTGCAATCCATTATGCTTTCTTGGCAGATTTTGACCTTTTTGTGTTGTAGTGTGAGATGTTGATACAGAAAAGCACGACTATGAAATCAGGGCTTAGTTTCTGAAAGTACACACGTCTTAACAATCCTCAATGCAAATTGAATGACAAACCCCATGAACACACCTCAAATCTCAGCAAAATATCTGAATTTACCATTGTGTGTATCCACTAAAAGGTTTGTCAAAAAGGTTTGTCCTTTTGAGTGTGTACCTTAAACTTACTGGGAGGAAAACATCAGAATTATTATTTTCCTGTGCCACATTATTCTTAAAGAGTGTTATATGTACACATCCAGCTGACCCAGAGCAACAGAATCATTAGTATAGAGTCATGTGTCTCTCCACCTGATGAACATGAGTGCTTTTTATTTTTTTTATTTTGTTTTCTAAAACAAGAACAGACATCTGAGTGAGAGACTTGATTACTGATTTCTGAAGTAGAAGCAGGAGCAAAGTGTTCTTTGTTCCTGTCTTGGAGCACTTGATCAATGAACGACCAGTAGTCATTAGAAGACCCTCTGGTCGATTCCACATTAGACTCCATCTTCCCTATAATTGGACTTTTCTTATTCTGCTTCCGCCTACTCGGTACTCTCAAGAAAGCAGGATTGTGTTTTCAGATGAAAGTGTTGGTCGTCTTGCTTTACGATCTAATTGTTAGGAGGGTGAGGTCTGCTTCAGCTGCCGGACAGACTTCCGCACAGCCAGCGACAAGCGTTTTAATGTTTCAGAGCATCTCCGGGGGAAACAACAGCGCTCAATGTCACGTGTATTTCTAAAGAAATTAAACAGGCCATTAATTATGAACCTGGGCTGGAACCCAAGACTGAAGATCTGAATACAAAATGTTTGACTTGTTGGTGTCAGAGGGATGTCTCCTTAGAGGTCAAAGACAGAAAGAAAGAAAAAGCTGGAAAGCAGCAGAGCTCTTCAGCATGCGGTGAGGCTGCAGTACGCTGACCTTCATCCTGTAACCAGAACCTCTCTCTCCCCCCTCCTGAGACCCGATGAGCTGCTGGTTTGGACGTTTGCCAAGGTCAGGTGTAGGACCTCGGTCCTGTGGGGAGGTGATGAGGTGATGCGCCCGATGCCCTCTACTGTTAATGAGTGTATCGTGAACGACCATAGGGGGGTAGGTGAAATGGTCTCACACCATCCACCTAAGTGGGCCAGATGTGTGTCGTGTTGTTTGTGTGTGTGTGTGTGTGTGTGTGTGTGTGTGTGTGTGTGTGTGTGTGTAGGTGTGTGTGTGTGTGTGTGGGCTGAGGAGAGGTTGGTGGTGGAGGGGACGTACAGTAGAAGAGGGGTCATATTTTTATCTTGGTGCTATAGAAGTGTCAGTTTAAATGAATATTAGAGACAAAGATCACGGCTGTGTAATTATCTGTGACGGACAACCTATAAGCCATTATCTAAGGTTTATTGATTTCCATGAAAGGAGATGGATAGGTTCTCTTCTCTTTTCTCTTTTCCTCAAGGCCAGGCAACTTTGATTCATGCTAGTGTTTTTAAGTAGTTCAAATCTGACTTTAGTTTTGAGCAGGCCGGACTCTACAGAAGAGGCCCGAGGTAAGATTTTCTTTGGGGGCCCTCCATACTTAGAGAGAGAGAGAGTTGCAGTTATGAGATCAGCATGTATCATATTATTATGTCTTTCAACATGATTGTGATCAAAAAAAATAAATAATGAAAAATAAAGAAATATATATATATATGTAATTATCATTGACTATTGTCTACATGAACTGTGTCAGAACAGTGTTTTTTTATTCAAGATATGGTTATAAACTATAACATAGTAGAAGCTCGAGTTTTTCTTTTGCCAACCAGATATAATTAAAATCAATAAATGGAGATTGATTTTTATGGAATGGAATTGCTGTCATGTTTCACACAAAGTGGCCTATTACGTACATTTTAAGTTTAGTTTTGATGAGTTTGTGGCAGAATCACAAGCATGTTGCTGTCCTACTGTTAGACATAAGAGACCATTTCTGACCAGCGCCTTCAACTCTCTACCAGGACTTGAATTCAGAGATTATGTTCAGAAGTGTTTTTAAATGCGACGGTAGACAGGTATAAAGGAAACCTGGCAGTTCTACGAAGGCTAATCGGGCACTACTGCTGCGCCGTTGATAGTCTGGCTCACTGTGGCGCTCCTCCACACAAACGACTCAATACATTATTCGGTGCATTGAGCAAAACCTGTGACACCACAGAGAACTATTCGCTGCCTACTTACCAAGAAATATCTTTACTATCATGAATGGAACCCTACATTTGCCCTTCAGCTGTCTTATTTCTGTTGATTTAGTTTTTTAAATGGATTTATAGATTTATAGATGTGTTATGGGTGCATGTCAACACTGTAAGCCGGTACATGTGTTGTGTGTTATTTACAGTGCTGGTTAAGAGGCAGGCTTTGTATGGTGACAACAACACATAACGACATTAACATGTGAGAATCAGTAGTTGACCGGTTCATCAGTTCATCAGCTTTGTGGTGAGAGTGCTCGCACAGCTCTCCTGTTAATATGAGCTTTTCATTTGGTCTCTCGGATGGTGTTTTTTGCCTTGACAGCATCGTGACTCAATCGTTACTGAAGTGTGTCGGTGGCCAGGCTGAAAAATAAATGCTTGATTGGAAGTATTTCAGCAATTGTTTGGTGAGGGAGACCTATTTGGGCGACCGGTAAATCCAGTCGTGACTGGAATTAGTCTGAAACTGCTTTGTTGAAATGTGTGGACTTTCGACAACAATTTAATTTGTATCAGAATTCTTAGAAAAGCTTGAACAAATTTGAAGAAAAGCTTTGTATGAATGAATTCTTTGAACCGCTCCAATAAACTTTTGTAAAAGTTTCAGGCTCTTCAAAATGACATGACTGTGAGACACGAACTTCCATTAGTCATTTAGCAGACACTTTTATCCAAAGCGACTTTCAATTCAGATTATATCATAATTCTACAGGAGTAATTTTGGGGTCAAGTATCTTGCTCAAGGACACATCAACATGCGACTAGAGGAGCATGAACCGCCGATCTGCTGATTGAAAGACGGCCCATCTATCCACTTCGCCACAGTCGCCCAATTTATATGGTAGATTTAGAACTGAGCCATACTGCTGGGTGATATTATGAATACATACGTTTTACGTAGGTGCAAATATATAACATTCATTTACAAACCCAAACACTGAAGCAAGGCCGGATTACCAAACGAGCAAAAAGGGCAAAAGCTGTCGGCCACCAAATCTCCAGAGGCCTCAAAATTCCAGCCATGTCTCCTGAAGATTACATTCCCAAACAACAAAACGTTGTTCGAGGGAAGCGTATTTTATCATGGTTTACTTTTGCTTTTGGTGGATCACAGATGAGTTTCAAATGAGTCAGCGGAAGTCCGCACAGGAAGGAGGTCATAAAAACACAGGGCTTTCACCAGCAGACTGCTGTTTGTGTACCATGTAAACAAAGGGCTTCATACCTAAACACAACCAAGTACTTTTGATGAGTTTTTGTTTTGTTTCAATTTCATAGTCATTTAAAGCCAAACCATGATGTTTTTTACTAAACCCAGCGAGGTAGTTTTTTAGTGTTTTTTGCTTCAGTTTAGAATGTTAACCATCTGTTATAAACTTTATTTTAAAGGCGACCGTAATCTGGGAGGAAAAAGGTTCCCCTCGAAACATAATTAGGAGTGCAGTTTAGTTGTATGGTAATAAAAGTAGAATACAATTATTACTTGTTACTGCTTCATTAAATCATCTTGCGGCCTCAGCCAAAATTATAACAATTATTATTACTACTTGAGTGAAATATTGTGCTCACACAGGATATTCTCATATCAAAATGTGTTTCATCAAATTGCCACAAAGCAACTGACATACAGAACAGCAGGCAGCAGGTAATAGTCCAGAACAGACGCGCTGGTTGGTTTTCTGGGAGCAAGGTATAATGAAGCTGCCATCTTTTAGTGTGCTGTGTGCACCATAATGTCACAGTTCACTGCATCGACCATCAGTTTAACTGCAAACATTCATATTTGTGAACATTTAGAAAGTTAAATTGTACTAATGATTTTAGCTAATTAGCACAGACCTATTTAGGAATCTACCTGATATCCGCACTGCACTGGCTTCATTCAAGTTGCCTCTTGATTGCAGTGCCATAAATAATCAACAGGTGGCACTCTCTCATGCCCCATTTCCAAATACTTCAAGGTACATGGCTGGATTAAGTTGTAAGACAACCCCAACGCCAAAATGTCCTCCCAGCTCACAAATAACAAAGGTCAAGTCCAAAATGAGTTGGCTGGACATCCTGGGCGTTAACAGCAACAACGGAGCAGCTACAAAAGAAAACAGTGTGTGTCTTGATTTGTGAGGTGGACCTCCTCAGCAGACCTTGGAAAGCAAAAACCGTCCCAGGCTCCAAGTCTAGTGTGTGACTGTGTTACACTCGACTGGTATAAACTCCGATATGGCTGTGTGAGTGCTCCTCTCATGCCTTTTTTAATTACTCTGACAGCAGCTGTGCGATGCACAGAGGATCCATCAGATCTATTATTCAGCTTTAAGTGGGTGGAGTGACACCACTTATTCTGAAAAAGCACAAGGAGACTCAATTTTTCAAAGTTTGTTGGAGTAACGCTCCTTTTCATCACATGCCAACAACTCCCCACCGCGGGCAATTTGTCATCTTACATAAATCCCATTAATAGTGTAGTACTGTGTGATACATTTAAGTGCTGTGTAAATACATTATATGGAAACACAGTCGGGACTGTTTCATTCTGTTGCAGACGGTAACTTTGGCGCCAAAGAGAGACGACGCTCTCGTCGTTTTTCTCCGCACGTTATTCTGCACTTCTTTCAACCTGGTTGAAGGGTGGTACTAGCTGGATGAAATATGTGTGGCTGTTATGTCCGCACATGCCCACATTGTATAACTTTACAAGGTCTGTTGCTGTGAGGCACGGATAGCAATCTACGTCTGTTTAATAGAATCGTCGTAAATGTCTCCAACAGCTTTGGATTTAGAGTTGTGTTAAAACATCCTGCTGCGTTTAAGGCTTTTTGTGAGAGTCAAACAAACATTCATCAAACTACTTTAGCAAAAATAGACGATAACGACATGTAACATCTAAGATCCTGAACTGGCTCTCTGATCAGGTTCTTTGTGACAATCAACAGCAACGGTGGCAACACGACCGAGCAGAGCTACACTTTGAGTAATAGCTCATCAAACCCCCTGAAGGCCGAATTAAGGCGGTGGACACGATGCGTGCACAAGCTGAGCACCTCAACATGCTGCTACTGCCAAGATGCCGCACTCTGCAGGCTTGCTCCATCTTGTCTGCATTCCACAGCGAACTCAGGGATGTGGCTCGTGGAAAATTCCACCTTTGTGGCATTTAGTGGATGGGGGAGGGATGGGATAAGATAAAGGGCAGGATCCTTGTTACTGCTACAGTGTGAATTTGACATGAAGAAGGTTAAGTTACCTTTCGGTGAAAGGTCTTTGTTGAATCTGCTGGTTGATTTGCAACCAATTTAAAGTCATGAAAATATATGTGAATATTCAGCATTTTAAAATTGACACCTTTACTCGTTTACTATTAAAGGAATAGCTCAACAGTTTGGGAAATACGCTCGTGGGCTTTCTTGCCAAAGTTAGATGAAGGGATTGACACCACTCTCAAGTCTGTTTGGTTTTATGAAGAGACTATTTCAAAAAGAATCCAGGAGGTAAATAGTCTGGCATAACCCCCCATGAAACCGCAAATTGGCGTTTTTACTCTTGTCACTGGACAGAGCCAGGCTAGCTGTTTCCTGTCTATCTTCATATCTACCAAAATACCAACATTTCCAACGTCCAAACGTCCAAAGTTGGTTCACAGGTACAGGTTGTGTTGTATTCTAACACATTCAGTCTACTCTATAACACAGACAGTATTCAACTGACAGCTACCAGCCTCCACAAACATAAAATTAAATAACACAAGTCTCATGGTTGCATACAGTATAATTCAAATCAACACGGGCATTTATTCATAGAGAAGATGTAAAGAGCTGTTTTTGGTGTAACTGCTGTATGTCGACCTGGTTTGATGTCGGTGTTGCATTATATTCAGGAATGTCACAGCAGTTTTCTTTCAGTGAAGTAGAAGTGCTGAATTTTGCATTTTAGTTCAGTTTTCAGGCGTTTCATTCAAAATAAAGAAATAATGTACTGAGCAGGCAGCTGCAGATACAGCCTCACTATTATTCCTGGAGTTTAATTCAACATTTAAAAAAACCACATTCAAACCCCGCTGTGTTAGCTGCCTTTTAACCGCAATCATTTAAAGAGATTAAAATCTGGGCGCTGGGTTTATGCATTCACACATCACTCAGCATGAATCAGAGTCCCTGAGGGACTCTGGATTGACTCATCAAAGGATAAATCTCTGCAAACGGACATGTCAGTGAAGCCCGCTCCTCCCTGAGATACATTTATTTCTCCCTTGAAATGTATATTTCTATTTAAACAGCGATCTCGATCTCACTGAGAATACCTGAATACAGATAAAACAAAAGCTCATTCACCCCTGAGTACGAAATGATAAGCCACAAATTGAGAGAAGACCGACATAGCAACTATTGATATTTGGTTCACGCCAGGACAGGTGTCAGCTTTCAGTTCAGCCAATTCAAACTGTAACTCCCGTCTTTCAAGTGAAAGATTATTAATATTCAGTCATTTCTCAGAAGTTGATATGACAACTTTTCCATGTCTGCATATAGAGTTTTTTTTTAGTTTTTCTCCAACTCAGTAACCCAACCTTTTCTTTTCCACTCCTTCCTCTCTCTTTCTCTTCCTTATATTGTGATATGCTGCTGGATTGGGTGCAGTGCATCTTGAATGTCTTTCAAGTCTCGGCACAGCAGTGCATATCTTACCTGAGAGCGGTGGAGTTGCAGCAAGCTGCTGCCCTGGGGCCTCAGAGCCTGCGACCCCACCCCCCACCCTCCTTCAGTGTGGTCCATGTCCTCGCTGGTACACTGGGAATGGGCGTAATCTGCTATACAGTCTCCCTGTCAGGGATTATGCACATATTGTAAAGGTAGTGGAGCTTATTTAGACAACCAAAATGTTTGCTCTTTTCTCCAGCTGCATTTAACATTTTCTCTACCTTGAGTGGATTTTGACTGCATGAAAAGAAGCTTTGTCTTATAACTTTTCTATAAACGACACTGACTGTAGATTAAGTTAAAAGGAATGAATTTATAGGAATATTCGCTCTCTTGGCGAGAGTCAGATGGGAAGATCAATACTGCTATAATGTCTATACAGTAAATATGACAGTTAGCTTAGAGACTGTAAACAGGTGCCTGGCTCATGTCGTTTTCACACTTCAGAGATCAAATGAACAAGATTTGTTTTTTAATTAGTGAGCTTTTTAGGTTTCGTTGCCTTTGGACGGAGCGAGGCTAGCTGTTGTCCCATATCGTATCAGAGAGTAGTATCGATCTTCTCATCTCAACTCTCAGATAAGTATAAAAAGTATTTCCCAATATGTCAAACCGTTCCTGTAATATGTTGTTGTCACTAGATTGTCTGGTAAAATCAGGCTGTCAGAACCATAAAGACAACCATTAAACCCCAGAGCCTCCAGATTTATGTGGATATTAAACCGGCAGCATTTCAGCCTTTTCTACAAAATGGGTGTTAATCAGGATAAATCAAGAATTTATTGTTGTTGTCATCACAGAAACAAGGCAAACATTCACCTTAACTCTGTAAGACTTCTTCTCACCATCTTGAATACAGAGCTCCTTGCTTACGTGCAGTGCAGCATTCCAGGCAAGTTGAAACATGACCGTGTCCTTCCCCTGTCTGAGAGAATCAGTTAAACTGGGTGGATGCAAGGAAATGGATCACACACATGCAACCCTGTAACTTCAGAATGCAAAAGAAAATTTAATAAAAATAGCGTTAAACTCATGTCACCCCCTGACAGGTATTCTGAGGTAAAGTTTAGAGCATGTCGCTTTCACATAATTCAAAAAAACAAGAAAGAAAACAAAACAAATATTTTTGCCAAATGGGCACGGCACAGAATTAAAACCACTTCTACAATACAATCAGCCCTGCGCTTAAAGAAAAGATACTAAATGACTCAATTTACATAAAGGCACAGTTCTTTTTATGCTATTCTCCATCAGTAGCTTCACTCAAACAGGAAATAAATCACACGCCTAAAGAAACATCCCTTTGAAGGAAAGGCATAGACACTATCAGCAAACCTAAAAAGGGCTTATTACGTCCGTCATTTCCATAAAATGTGGGTTTTAAAAGTACCCCGGGATGTGTTTATTACTGATACATTTTCACCACAGTAATAAGCCCCAAAGTTTCCAGGTGCTATAGTCAGCCAAAACTTTTCTTAACTGGAAAAAAACATCAGAGAGATTTTATGGGATTAATAACTAGAATAACTTTCAACGTTACTGGATTTACTTGATAATTTAGACATAAACAGGTTCATGCTGCTTTGAAAAAAAATGCTTTCACGTCTCATTATACATTTTGTCGTTTAATTCTGCTTGTTGACATTGTTTGCATGTATTAACATGTAAGTCATCAATTTGCTCCTGCATTAGTATAACAGTATATAATATATTTTCAACATGTTGCAAACTAAAGTGATTGTAGTGATTAAAATCATCGTTTGTGTGATTTGCAAAGTTTTTTTTTTTTCTTTTTTACTAGGGTGGAGAGGGTTTGGTTTTTTAACGTTCAGTTCCTGAGTAAAAAGGGCTATATTAGGGTGTGGAATGCCTCCAAGGCAGAAAAGGGGCGAGGTTTAACCCTGCTGCTGCATCGCTATTGGTGGACACAGGGGACAAAAATGCCTGTACCTGGTGCAGGTAAACAGACTGACTGACACAGCAGGGATGGATGGGCTGACGGGATTTACTGTAACCGTTCATTTAACCGACCATTCTGGCCAACTTCACAGCTTTTTTTTGTGTGTGTCTCGCTTTTGTACAGGTTTGTGTTGTATACACTTGTATGTCTATCTGCTGACAAGAGAAAACAGAAAAGTCAGCATTTGTATGTTTATTTCTTTGCTAAATATTAGGCACTGGTGCTTTGTTGTGCAATTTTCCCTGATAGTTTGTGCATTTCACACATCTTGCCTCGTCATTCAGGTGAGTTGCAGTCAGAGGTTGAAACGTCGACAGTGTACGTTCATCAGCTGATGCAAGTTCTGTTGTAGCTGCAGGATTGAGCTTTGGAGGAGGGGGAGACGTGCGTGCTGAAGGTTGCTGGTGATTTGAGAGTGAGTCAGTAATAGAGGGTTCCATTTGTGTGGGTTTGGTCTCGACATGTTCCGCAGCACCCCGCATCCACTGGGTTCAAAAGACTCCAGAAGGATGAAAAACAGTGAAAACAGGTTTGGTCTTGTGCAGGGAGAGGCCGGCCCGGCACACCCTTCATGCACGCACTCACATGCACACAAAAGAAAGAGAAGCGAACCTGTTTTCTAATGGATGTGTTCTTTTTAACCGCTCTGCAACTTCTTTCCCGGCAGAAAAAGAAAGAACTACATCATACGTGGAAGCAAGTCAGCCGTGTCAACTATGTCACTCCCAGGGATTCCTCACCGGAGGAACGCCAGCACGCTCGCTGCTTTAATGAACCCATCCATGTATTCTATCCTTCATTCCACCGGAGTCTGTGTAATGTGCCAATCAGATTTCAGTGGTATGAAGAGTAAAACGCATGGAATTTGTCATCTGGAGGAGCTTTCCTAAGAATGAAGTCACATGAAAGAAGGTTTTAATGGTCGCAACGTTTACAATAAAGGTTAATGTGACTCTGTGACAAAAGATCAACCTTGTTTGGCCTTTAATGTCTTTGGATGCCAACCTGCCGTTGAATGCAACAGTTCTGCACAAGCACAGAAAGAGGACTTCTCCTCCTCCTCCTCCTCCTCCTCCTCCTCCTCCTCCTCCTCACCTGCATTGCGACAGCAGTTGAATAGCACTGCACTGATTGCACTTTCGAGTTATTGCACGATCACAGAGTCTTGGCAGCCCCGCTTTATGTCTTTTGGACTGTCACTCAGAGGTTGTTATGTCCTCACCGTGTCTCCCTGCCCTTGGTTCTCCAAGACATGGCAATTACATAATGACTCCTAAATTCCCACATCCTCAACAAACTCTTCAGGGTTTGTGCCAAGATGTAGTTTTGTGTCCCTAAAGTCTCCTCTTCTTATAACCGCACCCAAAGAACTCATATAATGTCAGCATTGTCTTGAGTGATTCAGCATTGAGTAATGAACATCTTTTTTTTTCTCCAAAGAATATAGTTTTCCCATCAGGTTTTTAACCAATTCTCTGTTGGACAATTAACCTGACTCATAAGCATTAGCGGATTCTATTCAAAGCCTTAATTATAACTAAATGGGCAGCTGGAAGTCATTTGACAGCTACATTGAGCCCTGAGTCACCCAGCAATAATTCTTCCACCCAATTAAGATGGAGAGAACATAAAGAGCAAACAAACAAAGCCACATAGTGCCAGATCAGCAGAGATTCATACAGACCTGCATTGAGTAACAGTGTTGTTATGACAGTTTCCTTCCTTAATTATACACAGTGAGACAGTCGGTTCCCCCTGCCCACAGACACACCATTTCATCCAGAACTACAGGTGCTAAACCCTCATCCATTATTTAACAACAAATAGGAAACAAGATATTTTAATAAATAATAAAAAAAACATCATTACAAATTCACAACACAAAGGAGAGAAGTCTTTCCTGCCTTTCCTATCACAAAAGCAAAAGCACCCAATATATACAAAGGACCCATGCATGACCCACGCTTTAGAAAGATTCATCCTCATCATCTTGGCTCCTTCTGCTGCCCCTATGAATAATCAACCATCCCAGCAGGCCTCACACAGTAGAAAGACATGTGTCTTTCTCCTGAACAGGCTTCCTCTTCACATCACACCTAAGCCTGCCATTCACCTTCCTGTTGGATGCAATGATGACCACGGGGCTTAGCGCTGCATATAGTGAGGAGAAGAATATACGCAGGTCAGAGATCAGCGAGGAAGTCATGGCCTTCCTCACAGTGAGAGTGTAGACCCAAAGCCCGTTATCGACCCCGTAAAGAACCACATACAAGGTCACGAGAGCTACCACGGTTTTGGCAGCTCGTCGCTCTGCCCCGCCTCCGCTACTGCCGCTGCTGCGGAGTCCCTTCACCTGCTGCCTGTGCTTATAAAGGAAGACCAGGATGATCAGACTAGCTAGCGCCATGAGGGCCATGGGCACCACATCTCTGCCCACCTGGGCTGCCCCGTTCGCCTCTATGGACAACTTTGAAGGAAAGTTAACGTAGCAGAATTGGACATTGATGCCATGGTTTGATAGGCTGGAGACGTTTTTGGTGCCGAAGGAGAAGAGTATGGCTGCCGAGGTCATGCAGGTGTTGAGGACCCAGAGGAAGAGGAACACAAAGCCCAAATACTGGGCTAACATGGTGCGGAAGGAGGCCCAGCGTGATCCAGGAGGGGCGATGCTCAGGCACTGGTAGGCGCTCAAGACGAAGGTGAGCCAGATCGAGAGGGACCGGGATGTTCTGTAGACAAAGATCACGGCCTTACAGCCCACGTCTCCGAAGATGCTGGGCAGGCGGAGGGAGGCCAGGGTCTCCAGCAGACAGCGGACGACCACCACCAGCAGGTTGACGCAGGCCAGGTGCAGGACAATGACATCAGATGGGAGGAGGTGGTTCTTCTGGTACAGCAAGAGGAGGAACGCCAGGATGACGGTCGCGTTACCCGGGACTCCCACAACAGTGAGGGTCAGATAGAGCATCCCGCGGACAAACAGCTCTGATGGCATTCCTGCAGGAATAGAAAAGAGGACAAGGCAACTTCACCACTTTAGATAAACAGGCACATTCGAAAATAACTGCAGAAGTTTAGACCCCTACCTGAGAACAGTCAAGGGTAACGAGGTCTGAAGTGGACCTTCTCCCTCTCTCCTGAAGTAGTCGGGTTGTTGGTGCTCTTATACTTGCAAACAGGTGACAGTTGTGGGATCTGTTTTTCATGGCCCATTGACTTCTCTTCCCTCAGCCTCCAATTACTGGAGATCAATTCAGATGACTGATTCTGTCCCCTCACTGGGTTTCAGACAGACAGGATAACACAGAGAAAGCTGTGTACGGAGATCCAATCATTGGACAGAGAAAATAATGAGTAGATATTATCTATTAGCCACAAGTTTATACTCAAGAAAGATTAAAACAGTTTCTCAGTGTCACTGGTTCCCTGAGTGGAGACCAATGAATACCTTTTTTTTTTGTAATTACTGATCCTTTAATTAGATTTTCTTACAGGACCCTTCATATTACTTTTGTATTTTTAATTCTCTAATCAATTTTAGAAGCCACTACCTATTAAAAAAGACTTCTCTTAGACTTCTCTTAGTCAAACACCAACACCACAGTGTCCTCCAGTGGAGAAAGAGGACGTTCCACTCAGTCTGCATGACAGATCACCCACAGTTTTCATTTGTAGAGTGTGACACAGCGGACAATTTATGATTGTCTAATTCACCCAAAGCCATAAAAGTTCTGAATATTGAATTAAATCTAAACTGTGAGGATTTTGTAAGGACAAATAAGTGTGGGCTGCATGATTTAACCGCAACATGTCCTAAAGCAGGTGATGAATGTTAAGTCCATTTCTCTCAAGTGCATGATGAGACTTGAAATTAAAAGAGAAAATACCACAATATGATATTCAATGGGATTAGTTGCATACATGAAATTCATATTTTGTTTAGTTTCCTTATGAAATTCATATTTTGAACATGGTATAGGAGGATTTCAGGTATCGATAGTGTTGAGTTGGTTTATTAATACATTTTAATAAACCAACCAAGTGCATTTACTCACTGTGCAAATTTGAGGTACTTGTACTTGATTTGAGTATTTCCATTTTATGCTGCTTTGTACTTCTACTCATTCCAAAGGAAAATATTGCACTTTTTTTCCTCCACTAGTATTTATTACATACAACACATGATATATTAATTTATTAATATTAGGTTTACCATAAGCTACTGCAGCAGTAACATGATACCGACACATCAATAATCCAATCATATAGTAATATTAAATAAATGATAATATATACAGTTATAGTGTAACACTCACAGGGTCCTTTTACTTTTTTTAAGTGTATTTTCCTCATGTTACTTTTACCTAATTAACATTTTAATGAAGAATTTTCACTTGTAATTTAGTATTTTCATAGTTGTTCCTAAACTGCTGTACATTTTAAATTGAACTTTATTGTCCTTGAAGGGAAATGTGTCTTTCAGCCAGGTGCAACACAGATTGCACACAGACCTGAAGGTACATAAAACACAATGGAGAAAAACAATAAAAGGTAATGTGAATGTGGTAAACAGAGGGGAAATTCAGACAGGTACCTAAACTGATGAATGATCTCTGTAGATTTGATGTGATAGGTGAAGGCACTCAGCGGAATGAAGATACATCTTGAAGATCAGTTGGTGTTTTCGACTGAACATTGTGTGTGATTGAGTTATGTTACTTGTATGTTAGAAGGATACTAGAAATGATATAGAGAAATAAAATAAAAGGTCGTGGGAGGTCAAATTTGCTCCCTTCCCCTTAAATGCAAACACTGAGTCTAAGGCCCATCAATATCAGACGGGAGACTGCTAAGCCAAAAGCCTCTTAAACCACATTTTTTGCTGTGGGACAGATTAAGTGGCACAGTGAGGGGTGCACTGAATATCCCCTCTTCACCAACCAAAGCCTCACCCGCATACTTAAAGGTGCAAAAGGGTAAAAAGTAGACACATCTCTGAACTGACTTGACTTGCATGCGAACCACTAACTTGACTACTGCTTGAGAAGTGACTTGATTTAAGATAATACACTTAATGGTGCAAGAGAGTGTATTTTGTGAACACTAAGTAAATAATCTCAAACAGTGATATCAAAAGAATGAGAATCACATTTGAGCGCAACTCATATTGTGTATAAGTCTTTTATTATCCATGCAAAACTAATAACGGGTATTTCATCCATAAAGGCATCCCTTAATCAGGAATACAATGAAATACAGAAAAAAAGACACTGCGCATATTATTGACACGACCTGTATTAAACTATACAGATGTAAACTTCGCCTCTAAGGACATTATTGTCATGAAAGTTAATGTAACATTAAAACTAGTTTAGTGCATTGGGGGAAAAAAAACAATTTACATCATCCATAAACAAAGACGTCAAATTGCATGTCAGGGGAAAAATAAATTGAACTTGCAATGCAGCAGACTGCACATTATCCAATCCCCTGGGAAGGACAAGCTTGAACTTGCCATTTTAATTAGCTCTTTGAACATGTAAAAAATGAAAACACAGACACACACACACACGCAGAGGAAAATAACACATCTTATGATGCTTTATTCCAAAGCCCATTCTCAGGAGAGAATAAGATTCTTAAACAACAATGTTTCAGCACACAGTCTGAATTTTGCAACTGAGAAAACAGAAATGTAGAATTGACCGGTTGGTTACAGCGCTTTTATTCTAAGACACATTTACAGTTTGTACAGAGAGTAGCAGCGTACAGAGACAGTGCTGGAATACCTTGATAGGAATAGCAAACTTCTGTTTTAGCGATTGTGAGTGCTGACTGTTAAGAACATAAATAAATGTTGTCCCTGTGCCCCCAATTAGTACAGACATACATTTTTATATGGCTAATTGTCTTGCTCCTCTGTGTCTTTTAACACACTCCCAGGACATGAAGGAGGAAAGGAGCACAAACCGAAGCACCAGCTGTGCACGTAAAAGCCTCTTGATGGCTCATTCAAGGCATCATCAGGCTGCTTTTGCATCAACAATTACCGCACGCAGTGTTCCCCGCGAGGCTCTATTTTTTAACTCCACGGGGAAATAGCATTATAATATTTGATGGACGTGCAGTCTGTAGACGCTGAAAACTGACATGTGGAAGTAAAGCACAGGAAAATACCACTAACGTTTACAAGTCACATATGTTATCTGTAGACTGTATACGACCTAAGGCAGCGCAATTACTTTCTTTGAACAATTTCCCAACACTAAGACTAATTGGGAGTGCTGTGTTGATGTTCAGCCTGGAGACGTTTGATGTACTTCCACCCCAGAAACTCTCAAGTCTACCTTAAAACAATACTCACATTCCCATTTGTATATTGAAACAGATTTTGCACAATGTCATCTTCACTCGTGTTCATACCTGCCACTAAAAGATCCATTCCTGACATTTTTCGACTGGAAGTGATGGGGGACGTCCATGGAGTCAATTGTTGATGGCGCCCAGGAAGAAGAATATGGCTGCTGAGCTCACGCGGGTGTTAAGGAGCTGGTGGATGAGGAACACAAAGCCCAAATACTGAGCTAACCAAGGACATCCACAGCTCTTGTTTAGTACAAAAATATATTCAAAAGTTTATCTGAAATTGATTTGACGCTGAGAGAGCGAGGACTGTTGACTTTCTTCCCCACCATCACTTCCATTGGATGCTTGTTAGGTCCGAACAGGAGGAACGATTGCAGAAAGCAGAATCTGCTTCAATGTTCACATGGGCACCTGATTATTGTTTTTTATTGACTTGAAAAACTGTGTGTGTATCCTTCAGTTGTCCTATATTCCCTGTGCAGTGTTTGCCCTCTGGAATAAACTGAGTCAGATTTAGTTTGTTGCTTTAATTTGCCAAACTGTGGGCTGAACACCGCAATGTTGGCTAGTGATCTCAAGGGGCATCGGGGCCTATAAATTGCAATTACACAGGCCATTAAACATTTAATGCACAACAGGCTTTACTTCATCTCAACTTCAGGTGAGCATGGTTTTCATTCAAGAGATTGCTTGATTATATTCTGTCTGGTTATATAAGGTTCCTTTAAGTTGAGTTACTTAGAGGCTGTTCCCTGTATTCACAACAGATTTGATTCTCCCTTTCAGCAGCAGGCCTTGGTGTCATGGATCTGTGTGTGACCATCAAAGGGGTCTCGTTCCTCTTGCAAACAGGTATGGGCATCTTGGGAAACACGGTGGTGCTGCTGGCGTACGCCCACATCTTCTACACCGGGCCCAAGCTACTTCCTGTGGACATGATCCTGTGCCACCTGGCCTTCGCCAACCTGATGCTGCTACTGACCCGCTGCGTCCCCCAGACCATGACTGTGTTCGGTCTGAGGGACCTGCTGAATGATCCCGGCTGTAAGGTGGTGATCTACGCCTATCGCGTCGGACGGGCTTTGTCGGTCTGCATCACGTGTATGCTCAGTGTGTTTCAGGCGGTGACCCTCGCCCCCGCTGGACCCCGTTTGTCCAGGTTGAAGCATGCACTTCCCTCCCTGGTGCTCCCCACCTTTGCAGGACTGTGGCTCCTCAACATGGCCATATGCATCGCAGCCCCTTTCTTCTCTATGGCTCCACGTAATGGCACCGTCCCTGCATTTACCCTCAACCTGGGCTTCTGCCACGTGGACTTCAGAGACAACCTGTCCTATGTGATTAACGGAGTGGCCGTCTCTGGGAGGGATTTTGGCTTTGTCGCCCTGATGTTGGGCTCAAGTAGTTACATCCTGCTGCTCCTGCATCGCCACAGCCGCCAGGTGAGAGGGATCCGCCGCCCTCAGGGCGCCGGGGCAGAGACCAGGGCGGCCAAAACAGTGATCACTTTGGTAGTTCTGTACGTGGTCTTCTTCGGGATCGATAACGCAATCTGGATCTACATGCTGACGGTGGCGAAGGTGTCACCAGTGGTGGCTGATATGAGGGTGTTCTTCTCCTCCTGCTACGCCTCTCTCAGCCCCTACTTCATCATTTCCTCCAACAAGAAGGTCAAGGCGAAGATAGTGTGTGCAGCTGAGCAAGACCAACCGTCAGTGGACAATCAGGAGTCGAGGGACAAATGACACTCTTTCTCTGTTTTAACAGGCTGTGGACTAACAAGACAGCAGAGTCCTTTTCACAGACCTTATCATTTTCAACACTTCTGCTCGGTTGACTGACATTTACTGAGACAGTGGACCCTTTTAGAAAGTAGAACAAACAGGAGTGTATTGCAATAGTGTTACAGGGTTTTCTCTTCTAATTATATTTTTGGCAAAATCACAAATATACTGTACCTGCCATGTGGTTTGTGGTCATTTAGAATTATAGCAAAATAGTCGATAAGTAAATGAATCTGCATAAGCTTTGAGTATTGATTAATTGAGTAATTTCAAGCTAACGCCGCCTCATTCTAGCTTCTCAGTTAAGATAACTTGCTGCTGTACTCGGTCTTTTGTGATCTTATATTATATTCAACTTTTATTTCAGACTCATGAGTCCATATAGCAAAAAAATAAAGTAAAACAAAAACACAAATACAACAACAATATATGAAATACTGTACAATACGAGGACACCAAGACACAGGTGTAGTCATTGCGGTTAAAAAAAGTCACTTGTTAAAAAACATACAGACATTTGTGCCAATGTTTCCACTAACAAGAAGTATATCGTGTGTCACTTTGTGTTGGATTACACTGTGTGTTACACTGAAGATCTTTGAGTTTGGGATTGTTGGTCGTATGATAAGCAATTTGAACAGGACTTTAGTCACAATTAAGGACATCGTCGTCATGCTTTTGAAATAGTTTAAGGGGAATTCAAGGTTTAGTTGTAGTGAGTGTCATAGTACAACATAGTGTCTATGTTGTACAGTTTCACTTACATTTCACATTCACTCAGATATTTTTTTAGAGTCAAAATCTTTTAATTGGACTGTTTAAGGGTCATTAAAATAATGAGAATCGGAATGTATCCACCAGAATTATATTCCTGAAATTATGGGAAGGGTTTTGAAATTGAAAATGTGGAAAAAGACAACTTTGCAGACTTTTACTGGTGACTAATCAAAAATCTTACAGAGCGGATGCAGTATTTCTTACATCTTAATCCAGAATATGAAGATGTTGCTTATTGCTTTTTTCTAGACTAAACGATTCATTAAGAAAGTAATCGTTGGAATAAGCAATAATTAAATAATTGCTATTTGCAGCCCTAATCATTCTCATCATGTCCAATATTTTGCCGTCTCACTCTTGCTGTGCTCTGATTGGCTGAAATGTTAGGAATAATTCGATATTGGGTTTTTGTTGTCTGTATATTAGCCTCTCAGGCAGCGCCTTACATCTTCCAGTGTGCGACTAGTTTCATCAGTCAAATGTTTATGATTAAACAAAAGCACAAAATACCATTATAATGTTTCAGACGATGGTAGCGGTTTATTGTCTCAATCTTACCCACGGAAAAGGCTTCTGGACGAAGCCTGAGCGAGCGCGAACTCAGCCTGCAAGACAATGCTTAGGGAATAAATCACAACCGAAAAGCACAACAAACCCCGGAAAAGGGAAGCGGAAGACTGAGCCAAACGTTGAACAAAAAAGTGAAGTTTGTGAAGTACCCAGTGACAGTCGCCTGAAATAAACGCATCGATAACCAGCCATACGGGGATGAAGGAAACGTCTTAGAAATGTAACACCTACGAGTCATCAATCGAGTCGAAAAGTGTCAGTTGTGGTAAAGCGCGTAGCTGGCGGTTAACCTAACGTTAGCTCGGTTTGACAACAAGACACTGCTGCGCTTCACAACCCGACGACAAGAAAGCGGTTACCGAGCGGTTTGTGATGATTGTTAAAGGCGTTTACAAGTTTGTGGCAAATCAACCCGTACTGTCTCCCTTCAGGTGAGTTCCTTTAGCCTGCTTCTGACGGGCGGCTAGTGTTAGCTAATCTTTGCTTGATTTAGTTTACGGTAAACAGAAGCTCGCTTCAGAGCTAAACTAACCGTGACAGTGCGCGTACAGCTGACTTTATATGTAGTTTCCTCTGTTAGCCATTGTTCTTTTATTGTGTTGCTTTAATGCAGTGATGAAAGAAGTACTCAGATTCGATGTACTTAAGTAAAAGTAGCAATACCACTTTGTACAAATACTCTGTTACAAGTCCTGCATTCAGAACCTTTACTCAAGTAAAAGTAATGGAGTAGTAGCATTGGAATATACTTACTTACCAAAAGTACACATAATGCAGAATGGTTCATTTCAGAATAATATATATATAATATCACAGGGTTATTGATTGATTATATTTTGTATCGATTATCTGAATCTGCATGTAAAGTAACAAGTCGTGTATATCGTGAAGTAAAATGTACAACCCTCTGACATGTAGTGGAAGTATCAAGTGTAGCATAAAATGGAAATACTCAAGTGATGTACAAGTATCTGAGTATTTGAGTAAATGTAGTTAAGTTACATTCCAGCATTGCTCATATGTCAGTGTCTGTGCCCCCCCCCCCCCCCCCCCCCCCCTCCCTTTTGTTTTTTTGTTTGTTTGTTTGTTTGTTTAGTGAACACATCTGGATTTGTGCCCGGTCCTCTCTGTTTCCTGTCCTCTGTGTGAAATGACCTGACTGACTTCATTGGTTCCGGCATCAGATCACAATGGCCAGAATAGCCTGGTACCAAGAGAAGGTAACACAGATATTCAGTTGTAAATGACCTTTTTTAAAAGTGTACATTTAATTTGTCCAACAAACCAATTTAAAAACATCTCTATAAATAAATAGATAGATAGATAGCAAAGACATTTTAATTTGGTAATATTAGTACAGAAACACCTTTACATTTATGTTATGAATGTATACTTCTGACATTTTGGGGGGATGTTGTAAGATAAATTTACAGAAAATAGATGCATTTTTTATTTAAATGGAACGTTTTATATCAATACATGCAAATAGTGTCAGAGAAAACCAAGCGCACACCAGTTCAAGACTGAGATTTATGATTGTATTAGCTCATTTGACAGGGGCGCTGCTCCCCCCCCCCCCCCCCCTGTTTACCTTTTGCTGGTTTCGTATGACTGCGTACAAACCAAATGAAGTTGGAAAAAAAACGGTGTGACCTGTTCAACAGGTTACCGTATGTCGAGACATGTAGGGGGATATTTACTCAGCCTGTCAGTGCTCAAGGCTGCCAACGCCACAACATCGTGCATCAGTGTAATTTTCCAATTCATGTTATGAGCCCAGCTGCATTTCATCTGTGTCAATAAGATCTCAAACAAACATGCCTGAACAGCACTTTCCTTCCATTTGAACTCAGCAAAAACATTGGTGCTGTAAATATGGACAAACTGAATGTTACTAATCGCCACAGACCCTTAGTAAACACTCTGTGGTGCTTAATTTGAAGAATCAGAATCAGCTTTATTTGGCCAAGTATGTGTGCACATAAAAGTAATTCATTTGTTTTGCAAATTTCACAATGTACTTGCATAGAATTAAAAATAACAGCTAGGTACAAGGACAACAAAGCTGGTCAGATGACAAAAAATAAAACATCTATATACAAGTGAAGTGTTCTTTAAGTTGTAAACAAAACAAATAGTGCAAAGAAATAGATACTGAATGGATATACATGGCCTGAATTATGTAAGTATGTACATGTAAAGATGACTATACTGGATATACAGTGTGTAGGATTTATATTAATAGCAATGCCGACAAATGATATGTACCTATTAAAATTAGCAAATTGTGCATTAGTGAAAATGCTAGTCAGGGTAATGAATGTTCTGTTGTTGCTACAGATCGGAGCCTATGATCAGCAAGTCTGGGAGAAATCTCTGGAGCAGACGGATTTAAATGTAAGACAACAGCAGATCTCTGAAAATAAATCAATTTTTTGTGTATTCATCTTGTGCATTACCACTATATTGAAAATACCACTTGCCATTCGTCTAGGGTTTGGACAGCCAGCCGAGAAAGACTGGTCACATCAAATCAGACCTCATTGATGTCGACTTAGTAAGAGGTGAGCATCAGTGAGGAGTAGTTCTCCATCTCTTGTTAGTTAGTTAGTTTGATAACAGAGACATTATAATCATCTGCATACAGACAGCTTACACACTAACAAATACATGTTCTGCTGTCAGCTAATACCAACCTCTGTCGTTTCTGCCTGTGTTCTGCATGTGTCGCTGTTTACTTGCTTCGGCCCCGATAATGACAGAAGAATAACAAACAGAGACAAATCACAGGACTTTGCATCGTCGAGGAATATCGTCATATTTGTAATGGGGTCAATGCAGCTGTGTGAGCGACTTTCTCGTTCCTCCCCGCAGGATCATCATTCGGCAAAGCCAAGCCAGACAGACCCTGGACGGCTCTGACCCGGAAGGGTCTGGTCAGAGTGCTGCTGTTCCCGTTCTTCTTCCAGTGGTGGATCCAGGTGACCTCCAGGTCCATCTCCTCATGGATCCTCGTGCTGTATTTCATGCAAGGTATGCTCACCAGGTCTATTGACACTTGGGCTGTAGATTTCTCAGCAAAACTGCCCTAAATCTGTTAATTAATTCAAATATTTACATAATGACGAGAATCAGGGCACAAGTAACGGACTACATACTGCAAACTGACTCATACTGCTGAAAGATCTCAGTCCTCTTCTTTCTAGTTTTTATTGAAGATGTCATTAAAACGTCTCATTGACACGGGATTTGAAAGAATAGTAATTCCTTCATGAGCCTCTTCAATATTACCATTATCAATCATTTATGTGCTTTCCACAGAGAAAGACAATATATGGAGCCCAGCTATAATGAATTACCAGTCTTGACATCCACATTGAGTAATGGTTTTAAAACTAACTAACAGAGTCTCGTTTAAAATGCTTTTATAGCAACAGTGACATTTTGAGTGTGTTGTCGTTCTTCAGCTAAAACATCACTGCTGCTGCTGGAGCGAAAGTCATTCAGTGATTAGGTGGGACGCCTCAGGCAAAAACATTATTTTTATGCACTGATCAATTTTGGGGTATTTTTCTTCTATTTTAGTGGGAAGAAATACATCCAAAGTACACATTTAAATGTTTCTATTTGTGTCACCAAATGTAGCATTATATAATGCCTCATTTGTACATATAAACATATAACTTCAGAAAGCTTGTAATACCAAAAATAATAGTTTTTATGTGTTATCTATTAGTTAGAATGTTACCCTATTGTCCTCTGGTGTCTTTCAAGATGTATGGAATCTTATATCCTTATATTCCTCAACATCAGTTTTATCTCAGCCTCTGAGCCATAAATCTGTTCATTCCTATCTATATTCTGAAGGTTTTTATAGAGGGGTTTGTTCATATATCAATCGTAGCCTGATTTATATAGCATCTTATTTCTGAAAACATAGCAAAAAAAAAAGTTTGATTTAATGGCTGTTGACAGTATTTGCTGATTTATGCAGTAATAAAAAAGAGCTATTCCAAATTCCCATTGTAAAAACCTTTCAACAAAATAAAACAAGGATTTTGAACCTGGCTTCATCCAATGTTCAGATTTCTGTGGTAGAAATGTCTGCAAATTAGCTCATATTTTATTAAAATATAGCCTAATTTGCATATTTAAACTTTCAGAAAACATGTTATTCAAAAAAGATTCTAAAGTATCTATTAGTTACATAGTTTTTTACCATATTTGCCTGTTGTGTCTCCCCATAAATATTTTTAGATTTTCTCTTTTGACTTTGCTGAGCCATAGAAACACACGCAGGATATAAATATAAATTAGTATAAATACAATACGTGTGTTTTGAGTGTTACCCATCGCACCTGAGCAACACAGAAAGACCTCATTAATAAGCATGAATTCTGTTATAATGGCTCCCCTAAGAGACCGTTTTGTTTGCTGTTGCCAAATGTTTTGCTCCCCTCAGTGTCAGCAGTGGTGCTGTACTTGGAGGTCCCTGGGGCGAGTGCCAGCGAGGCGTTTGGGCCCATGTGTCTGATGCTGCTGCTGGGCACCGTGCACTGCCAGATTGTGTCGACTGAGTCCAGCCGGTGGCCCTCGGGCAGTCCAGCTGCCAGCTGCACCACCAGCCCTGCTCGCAGACGGAGGTTGTTTTCTCATTGTTAGGCACTGCACACTCATTTGCCTTAACAAACACACTCTCACCTCTTGGCACGTGCATAAACAAGAATAAACCCAAGGACTTTCCATCAACCTGAAGTTGTTTTAGTCAGTAAAGCCTCTCTGATGCTCTCCAAACTCCTGTGGGTTTAAGCAAATTGTGTGATGCCTGCTGTGTTTACAATCTCTCGTCTTTGACTGTCCTTTTTATTCGGTGTCCTTTCAGGCCGAGGAAGGGCAGAGTGCTGAAAAAATCTGAAGAAAAGACTGACGGGGGGGACGCAGGGCAGCAGGGGCCATGGCAGTTTGAGGAAAGCCAGCGGTTATACAGGAACGAAGAGAGGAGGGTACAGTCACTTATCTCACTAGTCTGAAGCAAAGAAGGAACTGATTTATGACAGAAGTCAAAATGAATATGGGTGGGATGCACTGGAAATCTAGTTAGAATGAAACTCTGGGTCCATTGCCAACATTTAAAGGGACAGTCCCAAAATCAAAAATCCATATTTTTTCTTCTTACCTGTAGTGCTGTGCATCAATCTAGATTGTTTCGGTGTGAGTTGCGTAGTTCTGGAGATATCGACCATAGAGATGTCTGCCTTTCTCCAGTATAATGGGACTATATGGCACTCAGCTTGTGGTGCTTAAAGCCAAAAAGTACATTTAAAAAGGCTCAACAGCAATGTCTCCTTCCACAAATTATGACTCACTTACTCAAAATAATCCACAGACCTTGTTGAGAGCAGTTTCGTGTAAGACATTGGTGTTTTTTCTATGTATTTTTTGAGGGCCCTCTAGTCCCATTTTATTCAAGAGAAGGCAGACATTTATATTGCTGATATCTCCAAAACTTGGCAACACGCACCAAAACAATTAGCATGATAAACAGTGCTACAGGTTAGAGGAAAAACATGTTTTGTTTTTGGGGAGAACTGTCCCTGTTTGGCCTCTGGCTAATGAGGGTGTGTAACTGATCTATTGTTCTTTTTGTTTGCTGTCTCATTATCCGTACAAAGGCAGATTGATTCTACATTGAATTAGTGAAGATAAAGAAACACCCGTATCTTTATTGCAGTCGATGAACCTCCTCGACTGCCTAGAGCTTCTAATAAGAAGAACCGTTGTTGATTTTTTTTTTATTGACTCCAGGGCTGTTGTATTGGAGTTCATACGATTGTCAGATAGTCTTGTTATTTTGGTAATTTCCTGTATTACAGGACTGAGTTCAAAGCTGCCCATGACTCTTTAATTCCATTCTAACTGCGGATTTAAACAAAAATGTACATTCAGCAGTTTTTTGTTAAACCCACAATTACATTGAAGTAAGTCCAGCTCTACTGGCCTATTGTGTAATGTGTACTTGCATCATTTTGTTTTCATTACTGGAAAACATCAAATGTCAATCCGCTTTGAGAAAGATTTAAGTTTTCATAAGCTAGGCCTTTAAAAATTATGAATCATGTGAAAAATGCATCAAGCATGAGTAGGCTAAATTCTATATCTATGAAGGTTGCTTTTGAAGTGCACCATAGTGGTACAGACTGTAGCGTTTGTCAAAGTCCTGCATGTTTTGTATTACATATTTAAGATGTATGTGTGCCTCAATATTCTCTCACAGACCACAAGAAAGTCAGGATTTGGGGCATCCGACGAGCTCTCCAGTGAGGAAGAGGAGGCGGTTCAACCAGTGGAAGTAATTCTTCCAAAACCTCATCAAGAGAGGCACCCTGCTTCAACTTCTCCAACGATGTCTTCTGTTAGGAAGAGAAGTGTAAAGTCTAACTCCAAACCTCCATTAAGACCTCAGGTAAACCTCGTTGTTAGCCTGTGTGTTAATAAAACTGGAGTTTGACGTTTACTTTACATCAGTTGTGTGTTCCTCATATAGAACAAGCATTTAGGATTGAGCACAGTTCAGCGTGTAGTGACTCTTTATATATATACTGAAAACAGGAAGGGGCCTCCGTCAAGGGGACACCCAGAGAGGTGGAGCGCCTCAGGTCGAGCGGGGGCTCGCGTCCCGCCTCAGACACTGATGACACACTGTGGGAGGAGCTTCTCCAAGGGCCCGACTCCGCCTCCACGGGGAGCAGTGAGAGCGAGTCGAACGGGAGGTTCAACGCTGGCATGGCGCTCGCTCAAACCACCACTCTGAGCAGTGATGATGAGAGCCTGCAGCAGGGAATCACCGGAGTAAGACCGTCTTAAATACTCTTCCTCCACTGGTTTTGTCTCATCGTGTCTTAAATATGTTGGTACATTTTCTTCATGGATGTCAAAACACTCCTAAGGCGTTACAACTTTATGGTGTTAATGTTGTAATATTGAAGTGCCAGCTTCATTCGCAGTCCCAGTCCCATTGGAAACCATCAGTAAACTGGATGTTATTTATTGTGTTTCATTTCAGAACCAGCTGTCTTGGCTGCAGGCATGTCACCCATCCAAGGACCGTGTCAGTGCCATATTTTGGGAGCAGGGCGAGTGTAGGAAAGCAGACATGTCAGTATTGGAGATCAGTGGGATCATCCTCACGCGGGTACACGTCACGCTCTTTACTTTGGTATTCATTCTGTGGGTAAAGATTGCTTGGAGTCACGTCTGTGGTGGGAAATATTGTAATATAAGGAAAGCCTTGTTCAGTGATGAAATACAGTGACCGATAACAATTTGAATTAATTTATTATATGATTAACAATATGCCAAAATGTGATATTCCTACTCTGTTGAACATTTACCTGTCTGACGTATATGATCACTTGTAGACATTAGAAAAAATACACAAACACAGACTGCATTCTTTTAACACAATCTTTTCTTACAGAGTTGGCTGTCAAGAACAATAGATTTGCTTTTCACAGCATTAAAATGTTGCAGCATAACAACATGTCTCTCTCTCTTTCTTGTGTTTCTTTACAGGTGAAGTTGGTGGAGCAGGGCATGGGTTACCTTGTGCTCGGTGGGCTGATGACCGCCACCCTGGCGCTGCTTCCCTTCGCCTTCCACATGGCCCAGCGTCTGGACATGTCGCTCCTCGGCTCCCTGTCCCTCAAACAGCTGGGCGAAATAGCGGTGGGGCGGCACGATACCCAGGTCTACGTCTTTTTCTTCATCACGATGGTGCTGAGAGTCTGCCTCATAGGACTGTTCTTCTTCATGATGTGTGTGGCTGAGAGAACGTACAAACAGGTAATTACACCTGAATGATGACATTTGTGCCAAAAATCACATTCCTTCATGTCAGTCGTAACTCAAAAATGTTAATACAGAAATATGATGCATACTGTTAGCTTGAGCTTTATTAACTAACTCACTAACTAGCAATATTATACTTCCTACTTGCGTCCCCCAAATCATTATGGGAACTGTTCCAAACCATTATGTGATTATCCCAAATAGAAGTAAGAAACAGAGGTGATAAAATCCATTATTGTTGCCCTTTTCTTCTTTGCGCTGTCTATACTACTAGTGAGAAAGTTATGTTAATATCCCAGGAACATCAATACTTTATTCGTTCATGGACAGTTATCGCCCACACTATGGGAGTGAAACTTAGCCTAGGGATCATTGTTTGATTGTATTATTACAGCTGGTTTTAGTTTGTTTTTTAATGTACTTCAATGAATTCTGATACTATGTAACCTCATCCACACTCACCAATCCGTTTAGTCACTCGCGGTAGCTGGTCTTCCCTCTAGTGGTAGTTAGGAAACATTGAAACAGAATCACCCCACTCGACTCTTTTTAGGAGACTGCTAAACTCTGTCGACTTGCTTTGCATCTCTGACAATGTGTGTACGTCCATGTTTCCACTACAGAGACTCTTGTTTGCAAAGTACTTCAGCCACATCACTTCAGCTCGCAAGGCCAAGAAATCAGAGATCCCTCATTTCCGGCTGAAGAAGGTCCAGAACATAAAGATGTGGTTGTCACTGCGCTCTTTTCTCAGGGTTTGTATTCCCCTGCTTTAACTCTGTCATTGCTGTACGTTGTTTCACCACCGGAGGGTTGCGATGCTTGCGTTAATTTTGTTTGTAACAGGTGACTTGCTTGTTCATTGCAGAGGCGAGGGCCGCAGCGCTCCGTCGACGTCATCGTCTCCACTATCTTCCTTTTGGCGCTCTCTATTTCATTCATCATTTGTGCCCAGGTCAGTCATGTGTCTGCTGGAAGAGATCAGATCTGTTGAGATTGTTGTTTCACAACAACAAAGTTACATCACTACTGTTGTTTTTGTCGCTCTTCCTCAGCTGCTGCGCAATCACCAGACATTCCTGGAATCTCTGACCAACTGGGAGCTGATCGTGTGGGCCTCCTCCCTCATCCTCTTTCTCTTACGGCTGGCCACGCTGGGCTCAGAGACCAATTGCAAATACAGCAACTCCTCAGTGCTGCTCACCGAGCAGGTAAGGACCCGGGTCTTCTGAACACATGGAGTTGCAAGTCATTTGTCAGTGGGCTCAGCACAATGGGCGACACCGTCAGCTCATTCAGTGTTAGCATCGTTTAATCCAGGTTTGAATAAATGACGATGACTTTATTGTACAATTTACAGAATGTGAAACTGCTCTTGGTTGCAGATCAATTTGTATCTCAAGATGGAGAAAAAGCCCAATAAGAAAGAAGAACTCAATATCGTGAACAACGTTTTGAAACTGGCTACAAAACTGATGAAGGTAAGCTAAAGTTTAGCTTCTTTGTTTTTTGAAAAAAATTAATTGTCTGATTTTAATTTACCACACTGAATTCTTGTAGTTATTTTGCTTTGTAATCCAGTATTACTACAGCAGAGCCAACACTTTACTCTCGTGATTATTTTCCATGTGTAAAATATTGCACATTTTTGTATTTTATTCCTGTCAAAGTATGATAAAGGCAGTATTTAACAATAGTTTTCCCCAGAACCTAACCATCTTTTAATAATGAGAACTCACTGATACTGTGCCTTTTTAAAGCATTATTTATCCATGAATGCATAGTACAGCATCTAACGAGCACATTTTAGTCGACAAACAGACTGACTTAATTTTACAACTACTGAATTTTCTATAAGAACAAAACAGTGAATCAGATCTTTCAGGTTTTAATGTTTTAAGTTTATTCTTAAGAAAATGAACAAAAGCTAAAAATATCTTATTGCTCTTACAAATCTTAAACGCTGCCCCAAAGTTAGAACACAGAATAGCATTTAAACTACATTTAATAGTAATGCCTCATTGTTTACCATGTAGTGAATAGCTGTTAATACATCTGGTCTCTGGCGTGGGGGTTAAGACGAATGAACTGTAATGTTCCTGGTTTGAATCTTTGTTGCATTCCTTGTTTCCAGTCATCTCTCTCTCTCTCTCTCTCTCTCTAGCACTATCCTATGTTCAACAATCAGCTTCTATACGTCACTTAGGATTGACTCAAGACATCTCTAATAACTTAATACTGAGAGATATAGAACTAATTTGATTGCATTGTAATTACATTTGTTTTATTTATAATGATGGCCCCATGGAGCTATTTTTGTCAGCGGTACCCGACATGCATTCCCTCTTGCCTCCTCCAGGAGCTGGATATTCCATTCCGACTGCTGGGTCTGACTGTAAACCCTCTCATCTACAACATCACCAGAGTGGTCATCCTGTCCGCTGTGTCTGCTGTGGTCAGCGACCTGCTCGGCTTCAACATCAGAGTGAGAGTCTTTCTGCTAAATGTTAAAATACACAGAACTAATTATGATTAAAGGGGCACTCAACTCAACTTTACACAAGTTCAGTTGAGTCTTCACATAAAGCAGTATTCAGCCTGTGACAACAGTGTTGTGTCTTCTGTGGCTAGAGGGAACTTTCTGTTGTTTGATAGATACCCGTGTTGGAAGTCTCAACGCCAAACTCAGTCAGTTGCATTGTGGGAAATGTAGGATCCAGTGTTTTTTGTGTGTTTGACTAGTGGACTACAACTCATGTTATTTTCAACAATCTCTCTCTTGTGAATACTCTAACTTATTGAATTACAATAATACAACACTGGACTGATCTTTTTAAATGAAAATTGTGAAATGTTCCCTTTATAGTTGCATATTACAAACAAACCAGTGGGGTTGTAAGTCGCCTACAGGGATACCTCCGAAATATCTTATCTCCGTGATGCCTAAGTCAAGAGTTAGATTACAAGATCAACTGTCTACAACCCATGATTGTGAGAGGAGTATGTAGCTGGAGCCAGGAGGTTGTTAGCATAGCTTAGCTTAGCTTAAAGCAGGGGGGAAACAGCTAGCTTGGCTGCCTCTTCTACCGTCATTGTAATTAACCACAACTTGTTGTTTTTACATTTCTGTTTGTGTACGTATTAAACAAGAGATGCATCATGATCTTTACAGCTGCAAGTAGGTTTAATTATGTACTTTGACGATGCTAAGTTAAACCAAGTTATAGCCTCCTGGCTCTATAGCTCTATATTTATAGCGCAGACATGAGACTTGTATCGATCAAAACTTGAAGCAAGAAAGTGAATAAGCATGCTCCCTAAAACAGTTCCTCTAATGAGGGATGAACCACAGTTGGTGTGTAAGCCATCTGTGAAATGACGGTATTCTTTTTTCCTCCTAATGACAGTTTTATCTCTTCTGTTTCATTTCCAGCTGTGGAAAATCAAACCTTAATGTGAAAACAGTCGGACACTGGGGACCAGAAACTCCCCACGTCTGCTGCATACAGCGTCTCATCTACAAAACGAAAAAACAAAAGTGCAAACCTACTGACTCTATAATCATTGTCTGTGCCTTCCAGCTGAGACTTCTGTCTCTTGAGTTTCATGAGTCTTTCACAAGCCTGAGATGCTCTGAAAATCGCTCACACGCCGTTACTGGTGTCCATCCACCACACCGCTAACCCAGAGCCTGACCGTTGACCCTTGAATGTTCCTCAGTATGTGGCGAAATATGGCGGTGAGTTTGAGGTCTGAGATCATTTCAGGCTTCTGTGGCATCCACATTCCAAATGTGTACAGAACATCAAAAGTAAATGCAGATGTAGATATTATTGTCTTACTCACTGATGTTTCTCATCAGTCTTACTGTAAATCAAGATGGGCTGCCAGCTTAATTCAGTGAATTTTCATAGGACTCAACTTTCATTTCAACCTTTTGTACTATTTAAAGAGGAAATCTTGTGATTGTAAGTGGGCTTTATTTATTCTGGGTTCTGTTTTAGCACTTGTAATGGTACCTGTAAATCCTGTAAATCCTAACTCTCTGACCACTATCTATTGAGGACCATTGTTGAATGAAATGACTATGCAATGTTTGTATAGTTGTGCTCAAATGAAATATTTGATAGAGGTGAATAAATGTTTTTCAACCACGGATCAGTTTCGTATGGTTTCTCTCTCCACATGCTGGGTTGCACTTCATCCTCTGCAGAGCTCTTACTGTTTTTTTTTCTTTAAGTCTTTTTTTTAAATGAGTGATAATGGGTTGTGCATTGACGTATGATCTATTATCAACGTTACGGTAGGAAAAAAAATTATGACGTAGAGACACACCTTCCGCTCGGAAGGACACCAGCCGGCCGAGGAGGCGCCTCCGCACCAAGGACAGGCCGACCAGACTGGCTCCTCCGGCCGCAGCGGCGGGTGCAAACTCTCGGTCCGGCAAAAATCGTGAGACCCACTCGTGCCGACGGTGCGTAACGGCGTCCGCAGAGGCTTTCCGCCCGGCACGATTCATATTATTTACAAATCGACCAGGTAAAAAAAAAAAGAATATGATACGTCCTGTACAGAATATGTTTGAGGCGGATGTTGTTGTGCATTTTCATTTGGGATTATGTTATTATGTCGGATTTCGCGTCGCATGAACTCAGTCACCGGAGTTAAAGAGAAAATGATGGCTTACTCATATGCGGCGTTTGTGAATACAGTGGGTTTAGCCAAGCGGACTTCTTTCCCTTTAAGAGATGAGGTGGCAGCATATTCATCCTTTGCTCTTCTGGTGAATGTTACCAGGGATCCATGGAGCCATAACATATTGTTTTTTTTAGAGAATCCACAGCTTTGTGTTTAAGATTGTTCTATCAGAAATGCATGGCAGTAATAGACTGACTAACATTGATCTGACTCCTCTGTTTCAGCCCAGCTTGGATAATCCCCTTCTGAGACAGAAAGAGAGCTGATTTTATTTATTTATTTTTTACTCAAACAAGGCTCTCAACATGTCGAGCACTCAGATAGACAACGGCTCTGCAAACTCAGCAGAAGCCAAGAAAGCAGACATGAGAATGAATGAGAAGAAGTGCTGTAAGTGAAGTCTTAAGTTTCCCACAATAATTCCATTTGAACAAGTTCTTCTGCATGACTGCTTTAAGAGTCCACAGGTGCTCTCGTAGCATAAATCCTTGTATTGTTCACTGTGTGACACCTTCTGTGGCTTCCACTGTTCTGAAGGAAATTGCCTTTCTCTCCCAGGACGTTTCCTCCTCTAATTTCTGTAGATCCTGTCTTTGATCCCAGTCCACTGAAGATATTTTTGTCTGAAGAGATATTTTTGTCTGAAGAGATAATTATTTTAGTCCAGAGCAAAAATGGCCTAATTGTTATTTTTGTCCTTTAAGGATCCTGCCACAAAATGCACTTTTCTTGCAGTATTTTCATTGTGTTGTAACGCAGCCTAACTTTCCAAGACAGTACATTTACATCTACGTACCTTAAATTCTCTGCCTGTTATGCAGCATTTTGTCATGCAGGTGATTAACATTGCAGACGCTATAACTGTGTGGGGTTTCTATTAATGTGCTTGTCCATCTGTCTCCTGTGTAGCATGGGCCTCCTATATGACAAACTCTCCAACGGTGATCGTAATGATCGGCCTGCCTGCAAGAGGGAAGACCTACATGTCAAAGAAACTTACGCGTTACCTCAACTGGATCGGAGTCCCAACCAAAGGTAGGTACATGATGACATGTGACAAAATCCTGTTTTCTCTTTGTCTCTTTCAATTTTCCCCAATAGTAAATCTAAGTCGAGCTCACTGCACATATTTCAAATTATAATCAATATAGCCAAATCGTGTCATGAGTGTCAACTCAAAAGTAGAGTATATTGGTCTACAAACTCATTTAACAGTTTAAATCAATAATATAAATCAGATTTTTTTCTAAAAAATAAAACAAAAACCGTCCCGATATATTGAGGAGAATCAAAAGATCTTTGCCAATAATTTGTCACAGGTTATAAAATGAGGGTAGGAAGATATCTAATATATTGATTACAGGTGAAACTGTTTATTTTTACTTTCAAATACTTTGGTCTAAACGTTCTCCATATTGGTTTATGTAGCAACCCCCATTTGACATGACATGTATGTTTAAATGTACGTAGCCTGCTGTATGTGAGTATCTGAGAATAGGAGGCTAAATTCAGCATCAGTTGAGTTGTAATCGTTGTAACGCCGTGTTAATGTCATTTGTTCATTTTTCAGTGTTTAACTTGGGCGTGTACCGCAGAGAGGCCGTCAGAGCTTATAAGTCCTATGATTTCTTCCGGCACGACAATGAGGAAGCCATGAAAATAAGGAAGTAAGTGGGCTGTTGTTCAGTCATTACACAGGACATATATTATTTATCTATCAGTAAGGGAGGCTGCAGCATTTCTACTGTCCGGTCCACACCTTTACTTGAAGAGCATTAACTTTTTGTGTAAACAGTGTCACAGCTCTTTCAGGTTCATTTGCCTTTTTTATATTAATGCCAACATTCCCCCCAAGTAACATGGGTCTGTTTGGTATTCTGCTGCATCCGTGACTAAGCTGTTTTCAGGCCTACAGTCGATGTTGAGACAGAGTCAGCATAATGTTCATACTACCTTAAACTGGCACTGATGTATAGTTAATGTGCATGCGCAGACACGCCACCTGACAAAGTATCACCACCAAATTCTTCTGGTTTGTATTCAGATCAATTGTATACTCACTGCTTATTTCCCCAAACAGATTAAGAATACAGATTACAACTGTCTCTCTCTTTCCTTCATGGTCTTATCCAGCAGTGGTAATCGAAATGGAGTTTGTTGTTCAGGGCTTTCATAAAAATGCAACAGGCTCTTGACAGCGTCCCAACGCTGAATCGTGACCTAGATATTAAACAAGCTGCCGCTGTCACTCTGAAGCTGACACAAGCCCGCCAGCTGGGTCTAACAGTAGCTGTAAATACCTTGTCTTTTTGATATAAGAAGTATCAGTCAGGTGGAGTTAAAGGGAAAGGTCGACGTCTTCTGAAATACGCCATTTTGCTTTCTGGCAGAGAGTTGGATTAGAAGTGGTGGCCAAAAAATAGGGATTTACTGAAGAAAACAGCATATATCCATTATCCCAAATGGAAATCATTCCCCTGAGTGTACGTGATAGTGACATTTTGGAAAATACGCTTCTTCGTTTTCTTGCCGAGAGTTACCTGAGAAGACTCTCGGCAGGAGAACGGCTAGGCACATTTTCCAAAGTGTAAAACCGTTTCTTTAACTCTACGAGACAATTTAGTGTTGTTCTGTTCAGTAAATCCCTCAGGATTCCATCAAGGTAGACTAAATCAACCCCAAAAATATTACTTTTCTGTCAAAAGAGCAGTTCAAATGAAACTGTGCACAATAAGGTCTATGGATTATCAAACGTGTAACCAAGACCTTTTGTTAAAAGATCAAAAATATATATTGCCGCTGAGCTTATATTGAATTCTATGTACCTCAATTTTGTTGGGGTGGCAGCAGAAATCTAAAGAGCTAGATATCTCATAACCTCGGCAATAAAAAAACTAAACTGTCTCCGTGATTAGACACCATAGGAGGAGATTAGAAAATCTTTTTTTTGTGTGTGTTTGAGTTACCTGATCTTTTAAACAAGATACTATCAATATCCCTTATGCAGAAATATGTAAAATAAGACGCTAATCTTTTATTTATTATTATGGTTAGCAGTCTACTTGATGATCAAAAGAGCATGATTCCAACGACATAATACTCATACTTTCTGATTTCTGACATTTTCCATGTCACCTACCAATCTTTTTAGTGAATGAGAGCCTACTGACGGTCCTTCAGAGCACTGTTTCCATGTATGTTTTCTCTCTCTCCCACAGGCAGTGTGCTCTGGTAGCTCTGCAGGATGTGAAGGCGTACCTGTTGGTGGAGGGAGGTCAGATCGCGGTGAGTCCTCTCTCTGCCTCTGTCTCTTTGTGTCTCAATGTTGACTCATTTCCAAACGTAAAGAAATATCCAGAAGGGAAACGCCTTTTGCAGTACGACAGTCTTAATCCTAAACTGTCCCTCAAACATTTTACCAGTGAACACTCGCATCATACATGAGAAATACTTTCCCTCCTTTGTGTCCCTTTTACTTTTTAGGTGTTTGATGCAACAAACACAACAAGAGAACGGCGTGACCTCATTCTAGCTTTTGTGAAGGAGAATGCATTCAAGGTGAGATTTGCTTAATTATGTTCATACTTTGCAATTGTTTCCTCTTTTCCCTCATTGAGCTTTGGTGGAAAATAGGAGTTGATATTTAAACACTGTGCATAGAGCAGTTTCCTGGACTTAAAGTGAGACTACGCAACTTTGGTTAAGCCACTGTGGCCACAACTGGTTAAAAGATTAAATCGGCCTTTAACTCCCAAGATTATTTAGAGTCAGCTGTTTTTGTGTTTCTGTAATACCCTTAAGTGCGGCGTAACAAGATAAATAGAAGAGGAACAAAAAGGTCAATTCATTTGTCAATCAATTTAGTTTGGATCATAGAAATAAAATAGAGTAGAAGGGATATTCCCATTCAAAGCAATGTAGCTGGATGGTCAGAGCGGCCGCCATTTTTGTTTGCACTATTGCCATTGCAACCGTTGTAGCGGGCTAACTTCCGTATACACTACACAGACTTACAGGAAGACGCGGATGCTTCATCCACACACTCTTGTCCCCGCATTGAAATGTGACAACTTTTTTTGGGCTCATTTTCTGTAATCAGTGTAGCATTAAGTATCGTGGAAATGAATTAGCTAGCTAGCTTGCTAATTATCCCATGCTACACTTTGTTACGGAAAATGATCGAACAGCGGGCTGGTGGCCAGTGGCAGCGCTTGGTCTATATGAGCCTTCCGCCTCACTCGCTGCTGCTCTGGAGAAGGACAAGCTAGTTACCTAGGCAAGGTGCCAAGCTTGTCACCTACATGGTGACCTAGGTAACTAGCCAGCCATATGTCTCAGGAACAATTGCCATTTTGCTTTGTACTAGTCAAATGACCACAGAAAACAGTTGGAACTGCTAGCAACACTGCTAGTTCTACTCCCCTATTTCTTTGGTTTAGAAAGACTCTTAAAGGTACTTTGTGTAGTTTTTGACCACTAGTAGCAATATTGAGCAATGTGTTTAGAGCAATGCCCGTTTTGATTGCATCTTGCACTTTGTGCTCAAGGACACACATGCGTGTGAAACATAACACTCAGCTCTGCTGCCAGTTTCCTGCTACTCCACTGATTGACAGTTAGTTTTTTTCCGACCAAGACACGTTGCAACACACCAGGAAATGCACAAAAGAAGACTTAACGGCTAGCAAAAATGGTTGGAAATAATTCAGTCAAGAATACACACAATTCATTTTGGTAAGAGATGGTGAATGTAAACATCACTGTTTTTGTTTACTTGAAAACTCCATTGAGTGCCTTTAATTATCTGATATGGAAACAGCTGATTGTGTGACATGGCGTTGATTCAATGGACATTTTCAGGAAGCTTTTGCACATGTTGACCCTGTGAGCTGCCCTCTTTCCAACAGGTGTTCTTCGTGGAGTCGGTGTGTGACGACCCAGAGGTCATTGCTGCTAATATTCTGGTACGATCTTGTGTCACCAATGAGACTCAAAGGTTTGACTGTGACTTGTCGTCTTGGTCGAAACTGTAATCTATTAATATTCACACTATCTACAGTGTTATGTGAGAACGGCCGTGCTTGCTCACATTGTTTGAATGTGCCACATACCTGTGACAGGAAGTGAAAGTGTCCAGTCCAGACTACCCTGAGAGACACAGAGAGAGGGTCATGGGCGATTTCCTCAAACGAATCGAGTGCTACAAGGTTACTTATCAACCATTAGATCCTGATGATTACGACAAGTAAGAACTGATCCCCTCCTTCTGCTTCTATATTTGTTTTTCAAACGTTATTTAATACTGTTTACACAAATTAAATATTCCAAGATTATTCCTATAAAGCTCATTTTGGAATGTTCTTTTAACCAAGCAGTACAATTGTTTGCATCTTGTGTATCATTTTGTGGAATTGCAGTTGCAGTTCAGAAAGATACCACTAGATGGTGTCGTTAAACAACTATTTGACTCACTTACATGATTCATTGGCACCTGCAGGGACCTATCTTTCATCAAGGTGATGAACGTGGGCCGGCGTTTTCTGGTGAACCGCGTTCAGGACTACATCCAGAGTAAGATTGTCTACTACCTCATGAACATCCACGTGCACTCTCACTCCATCTACCTGTGTCGGCATGGAGAGAGCGACCACAACGTCGAAGGCCGCATCGGAGGAGACTCTGAACTGTCTCCTCGAGGGAAACAGGTTCTCTTTTCATAATCCTCATTTTATGAACTCAGATCAGTGGGATAAGGTGTACTTAACTGTATTATTATGAACACCTGAGTCATACCCTTTATCACATCTAATCATCTCCGTTTCCCATTTTCTTGTCTCCGTCAACTGGACATGAATCTAATGAAGCAGAAATACTAAGAAATTAATTCAGAAAAATGAATGAACAGACAGATGATTGGAATTCTCTCTCTTTATCTCTCACATCCAGTTCGCCCATGCCCTGCGAGACTTCATTGAGGAGCATGAATTGTCGGATTTGAAGGTGTGGACGAGCCAACTAAGAAGAACCATCCAGACTGCAGAGGAGCTGGGCGTCCCTTATGAACAGTGGAAGATACTCAACGAGATTGACGCAGTCAGTACCTTTACAATTGGGATGTGAATTTTACAATTCTATGAATAATTTACAGATTCACAGTGCTCTGGTTTAGATAGAGAGAAACGTGTGCTTGTGTGGGTGTGTGTGTGTAAAGGGATTCCACTCTCCTCTTTACTTGTGCTTTTTTCATTAATACAAATGCTGTTGTCCTTCTCCAGGGTGTGTGTGAGGAGATGACTTATGAGATGATCGAGAACGCGTTCCCAGAGGAGTTTGCTTTGAGGGACCAGGACAAGTACCACTATCGTTACCCAGGAGGGGAGGTGACCTGACAACACTCCTTCCATACTTTTGTTTGCAATAAACTGAATCCTGTTTGTTTAAACGTGTCCTTCGACGGTGGGTTTAAAACAGTCTCTTCTCTCGCTCTCTTTCAGTCCTACCAAGACCTTGTTCAACGCTTGGAGCCGGTTATCATGGAGCTGGAGAGGCAGGGCAACGTGTTGGTCATCTGCCACCAGGCTGTGATGCGCTGCCTGCTCGCTTACTTCCTGGACAAGAGTGCAGGTCAGATAAACACACGTGCGCACACACACATATACACATATGACGTTCCGCCAGCAGATGATACGACAATTTAGCATACTCTCTTCTTCATCCCACAGAAGACCTGCCATACATGAAATGCCCGCTCCACACAATACTCAAGCTGACCCCTGTTGCATATGGTAAGCTTTTACCTCTAGCTTATACACCATAACACTGATTCTTTTTCTGCATTATATGCATGTTTTATTAAGAATCTATTATATCTCCTGTCCTCTAGGTTGTAAAGTGGAGATGTTTTATCTCAACGTGGAGGCAGTGAACACTCATCGAGACCGGCCTCTTGTAAGTCGCTCTGCATCGAGCTGAATCGCATTGTTGCATAAATGTGCATACGGCATTGTTAAAGTAAAGCTTCAAATGTGATCATGGCTGCAAATTATGTTTATTGTTTACTTGCAAAGTAATAATTCCAAACTCACCAGCAAATCTCTAATCCAAAGTCTAATAGGCTCGTTGTGTCTGCACTTGATCCCCTGTTTGAGGCTTTGCTGCCTTGAATCCCTTTTCTGTGTCCCGGTTTTGTTTTGTTGCTTTTATTTTTAACCCTAATTAATCCGCCTGGCTTGAGCTGCAAGCTAATGAATGTTAAGTCAGTTGTTAATTTGGTGTTCTTTTACCTCGATGGAGGCAACGGCTGTTCGTGCTACCTTGCTTGGCTGATCTAATCATGATTATTTCTCTGGTTGCACCCTGATATAAAGATTGTGTGTGAAAGGCTGCCGTGTGTGGAGCTACTAGTCCCATTTTTAAATCTTATATTATTCTTGATTGGAGCAGCTGTTCATCTGTCTGTGCAATCAGGACTGCACTGTTACAGTTCATCAATGTTTGGTGTCGTGTGGTTGAATAACTTGGTTGAAACAGCGTCTTGTCACTTAAAACGGCTCCAGTTGTTTTAACCTGTTGCTGTGGATCCATGTTGATAGGACGGCTAGTTTGCTTAGCTGTGTCTGGTAAGGTGTCGCCCCCCCCCCCCCCCCCCCCCCCTGGATTTTTGTGTGTTCCCTCATCTTTTTCCCCTAACATTTGCGGTATTTCATCTCCTACCAGGATAAAATCCCCAGGGGCTCTGCTCTCATACATCGGCGGAATAGTTACACGCCCTTGTCCAGTCACGACCAGGTCAAGCGTCCCAGGCTCTACAGCGCGGGCAACCAGCCCTGGCTACCGCTCGCCCCCACCCCATCAGCTCTGATGCCAGATGGACGGCAAAGCCAAGTTAGTGCCGTAGCTACAGGCTCCCCCATTAAATCAGTCACCGTCAACTGTACTCAAGTCACCTCCCACCACAGTTGTAACCCTGTGTCTGGTGTTCCCTCGCCTCAGTTTTGGATTGTCTCGATAATTTAGTGTCCGTGTTGAAAATGACGTCTATAGAATCCATCTCTCTATCTTTCTCTCTCAGGGCATGTCTTGGATCTTGAATGGGTCTTTTTATGTTGCGCCTGTCTGTTTCCAAAGTCAGATGTTTGTCTTGCATGACCTCTGCTTCACCACTGGGCTGTCTCCGGCTTGAATATGCAGAACAGCACGTCTACTTTTATTAGTTAGCCTCTATGGGATAGAAAAGCCACACACACACACACCAAAGGCATCTTGTACTGTATTTTGGTACAAGTACACACTGTTAGCTAAACTTAACCTTCATAAATCTACAGTGATGATTAAAAACTGAATCAATTTGAGAAAATTAACACATTATACAAATGACAGATGTCAAACTTACAAAAAAATGTTGAAATTTAAAAATGCATATTCATATTTGTACGTGTTGTGTATGTGTGGGCCTGGCCTCGTGGGTAAAGTGCTACAGCCCCTCTCCACATTTCTATCTCTCTCTTTCCCCACTTCCTCTAAACCTGTCTTACAGCCTCGGACAGGAAGCAGTTGTCTGTGAGTATCCTGGAGATTTAGTACATGTAGCCCGCCTTTCATTTTCTTTCCCACAATTCAACTCATGTCATAGTAACCCATGGCCATCTGTTGGTGCATTTGTTTATGGTTTTCAATCTTTCGGTTTGTCTAACCTTTGTACTTGAATAAGAACAAAAGCTGTCGGCATTGTTTCATCTCAGTGGCCTTATCAAGACAACTCTTATCAGACGCTGATTCTGTGGTAGTTTCATAAATGGCTGCAACAACGTAAAACTCTTTGATTATAGTATTTATTACACACCTAAATATATTTCTAAATGGGAAAATAATGTAGGAATTCTCAGGGTATTTAAGTATTGATTTCCTTGTTATTGCATAGAATTAAGGCTACTAGGAGCCAATCATACATGGAGTCGGAATGTGATTTATAATGAATCACTTCTTGAGAATGCGCTAAAGAAGAGTCCACTAATGTGTGGACTGTCACATTTCTCAGAATGACCTAATTTTTCAAATAGGAACTTTAAAAGACTCCGGGCCCTGCTGGTAGGCTGTTAGCTTCCTCCAGTAGGATCTGCTGCTGTTTGGCATTCATCTGTGAACGTCAGTGACATTTTCTTTTCCTTGAAGGAGTCCCTGTGCGAAGGAAGCGACTCTGACAGCCCAGAAGAAACTAGTGGCTGTGTTCGCTTCTGAGTGAAGATGAAAGCCTCTTCCTTCATGGCACAATGTGGGCAACAATTCTGGGTTCAGTCATGAAACAACATTTTTGGTTTTGGTCCCATCTATCTCAACCTCTCTGTTTAACTTTACTCTGCATGCCGAGGCTGAGAACTGGAAGCCTGATCATTAGTATCATAAACATTTCCGCACGAGCAACAAAACCATCATTGTAAATAATACAATGCCTTACTGAAGTTAAAGTATATCGATAGAATTAGCTCTTCTGTATGAAGAACAATTTTCACTATTGCAAATAGTTATAAAGTAGATGTAGTAAACATATTTTTATAATACAAATACCCTCATCTACCATGCAAACAAGCTGTAGATCTTATAAAATATATTCCGAGCTATCATCTGTTATGTCTTATCTTATTGATTAGGTTTATTGTGTATTGTGTTTATGTTATTTTAGGATTTGAGAGAATGTACTTTTCGGGTTCTAAAAGAAATTCAAATACTGAAATGGTTTGTTGGACAAATACACAACATTTCTGGACATACTGTGTACCAGCAGCAGTTTTAAAACCAACTTAGTTTTCTGTCAAAAGCTGAAATTTCACAATGTTCACAAGCTAGTGTTATCTGTCACAATGTTCACTAAATCCTAAAAGTTCATCAGTTAATCAGTTAGTCCAGTTAATGTATTGTTCGTCTTGCCTCTATATATGAGGAAGGGATGTT
This sequence comes from Pholis gunnellus, assembly GCF_910591455.1. Lineage (NCBI taxonomy): Eukaryota > Metazoa > Chordata > Actinopteri > Perciformes > Pholidae > Pholis > Pholis gunnellus. The sequence goes on along the minus strand of NC_136529.1, from coordinate 6,675,153 downwards.
GTGCAACAAAAGCATAACATTTAATGGTATTTTGGCTATTTCTTGACATTTGTGTTCATGTTATCAGACCGGCCAAACTTTTACTGAATTTAATTGAATGTATATTTACCCTTTAAATTTGTTTTAAATCAGCCATATCCAAAACACAAAATCCTATTATTTTACTTATTAATAATAGACAGATGCACAAGTTCCATTCTATGACTGTGTAAGTTTTGACAGTTAAGTGTTTTGCTGAATCAGCCTACTTGTGCCTTTTAAGCAGACAATAAAAGTGAATTTTGAAGTTACATGAATTTATTCCCCGTAAAAGGAAGGAGACACTAAGCATGTGATATTTTCCAAATGGTTATTCTATTATTTGTGGCATTCATTTAATTGTTCTTTGTTTCACAATCCTTAAAGAACTGAATAAGACATATAGAAACAGCTTTGCTTGATAAATATTAGGCCTCTGAGATTGGAAGAGATTTCAAATCAAGGTCATTACAGTTTATGATTATTGGACAGATGGGTGTAAAACCATACAAAATTATTAAGTCAACTGTAAGCAGAAATAACTTATACTAATAATTAATTGTTTTAAAGAACTGGAAACTAACGTGTTTTAGCCTCATTAACGGAATAAATGCGTTCTATTCTCTTGATGTGTTTCTGTGGTTTACTATTTATATTCTAGCAGCACTCCACCCACTACAACACTTGCAACAAGGAATTCAAACCTTAAAAACATGAATACTAAGTTAACAACTAATTAGTTTGTTTGTCAAAAAACGACCATCCTTATCTAAACACATGAGGTGAGCCACACGGCATACTGCTGAGAAAAAGACCACGGTTGGATCAGTTATTAGTGTTTGTCAGTGGGACTTTGAAACAGGTTTTCTTACCTCTGGAACGAAAGTTATCATCACACTGGTTCCCTCATTCTATTGTATTTTGGATTATTGCAGAAAATAAGCTCTGTGGCAAACACAAGTTTCACAAATCAACACCACTCGAAGTGTAATTGCAAATGGAACGCACAAGTTTAAGTGATTTAACATTTTGTTTTACGACATATACATCTGTAAATACCCCACTCATACATTTTTGCTTTTACGTGTCTTGAAAAAGGCTAAATGAGACTTTAAAATGTCATTACGCAGACTACTCCGCCATCACAGCCTCGTTGTGTACTCGCACTCATGCAACCTATGGAGGATGAAAAATGTCTTAAGTATAAATAAAAGCATTAATAAATGTATAAATAAATACAGGAATAAATAGATAAATGCATAAATAAATACAGAAATTAATAAATAATAGAATAAATACATGCTGAAATAAATACTGAAATATTTAAATGCTGAAATAAATAAATAAAATAGTAAATGAATGCTGAAATAAATACAGAAATATTTAAATGCTGAAATTAATAATTACAAGTTGATACCTAAACAGGACATGAATAAATAAATCTATTTCTACATTTCTGTATTCCTTCATTTCTGTATTTCTGTATTTCTGTGTCCGTATGTTAATGAGGTAGGCGGTCCGAACCTCATTCTTAAGCAGGATTGGTCACGTAGGGGAACAAGACAGAAACAACCGATTCCTAGCAAATTATCCCTGTAGATGATGTCAAAAATTTAGCTAGCAGCACTAATGGCTTCCACAGTCTGCAGCTGGGACTGCTGCCTGAGGCTACTGTGAGACTGACCGCCTGTGAGTGCTTTGGGACGGTGGAGGGGCTCACGGCAGCACCCGCTGCTTGTTGAGGACAGTAACTGCAGAACGATACGTGCTTTAACGTCAGTCTCTCCAAAGCACCAGAAAAGTCTTCAATAACACCAGAAAAGTCTTCAATAACACCAGAAAAAGTCGCTAGTCGCTTTTGACAAAATACAATGTTGCTAAGAGGATTTGGAAAGTCGCCAGATTTAGCGAGAAAGTCGTCAATTTCGCAACACTGGGCTAGCCAACTTCAACATTACTGTGCAAGTCAGAAGTAGACCAGAAGCGATCACACTCCTGTGACCAATCCTGCTTTAGACAGAGGTTAGATTGAACCTCCCACCTCATTAGCATACAGACACATAAATAAATAAATTAATACATGTAGGTGAACAGAAATGTAGAAATAAATATATATGTATTTCTTTATGTCCTGTTTGATTATCAACTTGTATTTATTTATCTATACATTAATTTATTTATTTCCATATTTATTTCAGCATTTATTTATTTATTTATACTTTTATTTATTTATTTCAGCATTTGTTTCAGCATTTATTTATTTCAGTATTTATTTCAGCTTTTAATTATTCTTTTATTTATTTATTCCTGTATTTATGTATATATTTATTAATGCATTATTTATTTATACTTAAGTCATATTCTGTCCTAACGTTAGCTTTTTACTTCTGTCGATTTCATTTATGCTTCAAAAATTATAAAAGTGTTTATTTGTAGAAGTTGTCTTTCTGAACAAAACGTTTAAGTATTATAATCCTGTGTTTGCCATATGTCTTATTTTCTGCAATATTCCAAAATTCAATGGAAAAAATCCCATTGGGTTTCTGTCACGGGAACCCGAGCAGTGCCAACTTCCGGGGCTGGTCTACAGAAATACTTTGGCCCTGCACCAATAGCTAACTGTTATTAGGGGATTTACGGTAAAGGCGTGGTTTGTCAGCCAGAGAGCGTCACAACGTCGTAAAGACGTAAACTGACGTTCTACACGTCAGTCTCTCACTGAATGTTTATTGTTTATTGCTGAGCTGCAGTCAACAGCAGGTAAGAAGAAAAATAACTACGCTGGTTGACATGTCACCATGTTGTGTATATATGGCAGGAAACAGAATTTACCAAAGTCTACCTGGATACTTGTAAAAACGGTCCACTTACAGGTTAGCATGCTAACATTAGCAGATGATACATGATATAGCTAGCTCACACGTTACCGTTTATGCTTCATATTAGTGACTCCGGACAAGTCACGTTGTTTCTTTCATAACATTACTTGTTCAAGATGAACGTGTCAATGACTCCTACTGCTAATTCTTGAGTTATGCAACGATTGGCTCCATATACAGATGAATGTGTCTTGCTTAGCAGGGAGGACCTAGCCTAGCCCACTATCTCCTGCTGTTGAGTTCACTAAGTCACCGACGTTGGCTGTCAGAACAAAGAAAACAAAACAAAGCAACGTCGCTGTCATGTGTTTTACCCTGCTGCTCATCAGCAGTTTAATTGTTATGCCGGGTCCATTTAGACAGTAGCATTGCAGCAACACGGTCAGCAACAGCCTGGTTGTTACTCTGTTGCATAAGTTAGGCTAACAAACGCAATGAGAACTAGCTCATAGCTACACGGTAAAAGTGCTTAATTTATCCAAACTAACGTTAAATAACCAACACTAAACACGCGACGAAGTATTTTGAGGTAACTTGAACGCATGTTTTCTAAAAAAGGTAAAACCCATGTTTTAAAAGATTCAACGTTGTTTATTCCCCTCACCGATGAACTAGTTGCGTTACATATAAGGAACAACATCTATTATTATGAGTCACTTCTTGGTTAAAGGTATGTTGAGTGGTGCTTCAGGGCTTCAGCTGTCCAGTTTGTGCCTCACACTTAATCACCTTAAACAAACCTCGCCACGTTTTTTTGTTTTTTTTTCACATTTTGATCATCCCTTTTAGGCATTTTTATTTCTATTCCATAACCCAAATAACGATGGCAACCACAAATGATAGACCCTGCTTTCTTATCTGGTTGCCTTTTTATTGTTGTACCAAGGAAGGAGCTCCTTAGTTGAGGTAAATATTTGTTGATTTTTAAATGATTGCACTGCCCTTTGTCTACTTTCACTCTGTGCTTCTTTTTAAAGCAGTACAATTATTGTTTTCTTTTCATTTCAAACTACAAATGACTTTTATTTACCAGTATAATGCCGTAACAGGCATATCAATTGTTGTTCCATCATTAGAGTCTCATTTGCTGCATTCAACATTAAAGAGTTGCTCAATCATACATGAAATGTTTCTAACCTGATTTAAAAATTCACATCTAAGATCTTCTAGCAGTTTATTACAGTTGCATGCAGCATATAAGCTACATTGGCATATAGCCGAGGTGAAACCATGTTTAATTTATTCTATTTATTTGATGTTTCATAGCATAACAGATGCGTTTCAGTGTCATAGCCTGTTGTGACCTGTTGGGAAAGTGTTTTTCTAGTGTGCACACACACAAGGTTCATTATCTATATTTTGAGAATAGTTTACCAAAACTGTCAGCAGGCAAAATGCCATCTCAACCCAGGAGGAGGGTTGTATCTGACTTTGATACTTCAACTACCGGCATATTTATTCATTGCGTTGACATAAGTTATCATTAATTAATAGCTTCCAGACACATTGCATGCAGTAGTTCACCCTCCACCTTTCCTCTTCCTCACACACAGCACTCCACTCTGTAGTTGACTCAGTCCAGAAGTCAAAATGTATTGATAGAAGAAAGAATTACTGAAATCCACAAACTTTTTTTTTACCTCGTGAAATGTGCCGCTTCAATCCATATTTGTTGGACTTTTGCCTTTCAAGAACGCTGCGGTCAAAGAGCTGTTTGCTCTCAGGCTTACCGCACACACAGGGAGGCACGTGTTAACGGCAGTCTAGCAGCAATCCAACACCGCCGTTCATTACATTTATACACAATAACAATAGATCATATTTTGTTGGGGGTTATGACATCATAGAAAATGACCTCAAGCTTCGTCTGTAAACAACAAAATGACATTCGGTAAAGTCGTTTTCTACTGTTTTTATTTCATACAAAACTATGACATTTTATAACCTACTCTGACTTTATGACATACTATACTGACATTTTTATACTATAATATACTTTGATACTATACTAGTTTTTCTAACATTTACTTTAAATACAGTCTGATGTTTTATGATATACTTTTCTGACCTTTTTACGACGTACTATTCGATAACATTTGTGTGACTTTTTTTCATGACATACTACAGTATTTTTGTAATCGCTTTTTATGGCATGCTAGACTATTTTGTATTACACACTGCTATGACATCTTTTGGCACTTTATGGCATGCTACACTATGCTTTATGACATACTATATACTAAGACGTTACTGTACTTTAACATGTGATAAAATAACCTTCCTTAACAAACTGAATCCCATGTGTCCATGTTGTACAGTGCTTTAGCCCCTCTGCACATTTCTGTCTACAGCTCTCTTTTATGGCAAACTATACTATGACATTTTTTCTGGTATACTTTTTCATGACATACTAGCGATACATATTACTGTTGAGCATTGTAATTACAGCAGCAGAAACAAGGTTATGTCTGGATATGAATACATTTTGATACATTCCAGCTCGGATTGTACAGTCATTAACCAACGTAAGTTGATTTAACGTTCTTTATAAATCCAGATGTTCAGAAAGTGTTCTCTTGATCGCCACAATCCCTTGACAGCAAATGTGCCTGCAGTGTTACTGACATGTTGTCGCCTGTTTTTTGTAGGTAGGATGTTGCGGCTTCGCTGTAAAACCAAAAATGGCAGCCACATAATGCAGGGCTTGACTCATCAGTCCTGCGTGCAAGAGCTGAAGAGGAAGGTGGAGGAGCTGACTGGGATCCCCTGTGATGTGCAGAAGATCATGGTTGGTTATCCTCCCTCCAGCCTGGATCTTCAAAACGGAGACGCTCACCTCAAGGACTACCCCATCAAATCAGGCATGTTGTCAGAAATCCAGATACATTCACAGCATTGATTGTTTGTATGACTGTTTTATTATTGAATTACATGTTTTCAAGACATACCATGACTGTTATGACTGGGTTTAACCTTAAGTAAACATGACAATTATGGACAGTGTTCTGTGAATTACCCAGAGCAACTGTTTTATTAACTTCATTATTTAATGCTATGAGAAATACAGTTCACCTCGTTGTATTGTAAGTGGCAGCAGGAATCTCAAAACGTGGCAAACCTTTGTTTTGCAATTTTAAGTGAACTGACCCTTAAGCTCAACATTTAGTCACCATGATAGTTTTAAATAGGATACATCTTCCTCTCTTCTTACCTGGGTTGTGTTGTCTCAACCTCTACAGGAGACACACTCATAGTTGAGGAAGAAAAAAACAAGCCAAAGCCTCCTCCGGATCATCCCACTGTGACTAAAGTTCCACGCCTGGAAGCCTCACCCACGCTGGCACGTCGAGTGGTCCCAGCGGACAACTCCTGCCTCTTCACCAGTGTGTATTATGTGGTGGAAGGTGGCGTTTACGACCCCGCGTGTGCCCCTGAGATGCGAGGCCTCATCGCCCAGATTGTGTCCAGTGACCCCGCAGCCTACTCTGAAGCGGTGCTGGGAAAGACCAACGAGGAGTACTGCGCGTGGATAAGACGTGACGACACCTGGGGGGGAGCCATCGAGGTGTCTATCATGTCCAAGTTCTACCAGTGTGAGATCTGCGTGGTGGACACTCAGACGGTCCGCGTGGATCGATTTGGGGAGGACGCCGGCTACCACAAACGCGTGCTGCTCATCTACGACGGCATCCATTACGACCCGCTGCAGAAAGAGACGGCCGGCTCCGACGCTCCGCCCCAGACAATCTTCTCCACCACGGACGACGTGATCCTGGCACAGGCCCTCGAGCTCGCGGACGAGGCTCGCCGCAAGCGCCAGTTCACGGACGTTAACCGCTTTGCGCTGCGCTGCATGGTGTGCCAGACGGGCCTGGTGGGACAAAAGGAAGCTCGTGAGCACGCCAAGGAGACGGGCCACACCAATTTTGGGGAAGTGTGACCACTGTGTTGTCTTTTCTGCCTCTTACAAATACAACCCCCCACCAACCCCGTGCCCCCCGTGTCTGTCAATCTGCTCGTGTGATCCTCTACCTCACGTTGTCCAGCGACATCTTTGGAGAATTTGCAGGCACCGTGTTCAGCCTCTCGTTTTAGTATTTCTTTTTAACAGCTGTCAGTTGACCATAGTCAGAAACACTACTGCAGTACCTCCAATGATAAACCATATTTGTATTCCGCTAGGATGGTTTCAAATCTATTTAACTGGGTCAAGTAAAAACTAGGAACCATTCTTAGGACATATTTTAATCTCTTTGGGTTACTCGATGGCTGGGTTGTGTTGATAACAAACCAAATGGCGCCTCACGTGTTGGCAATTAGAAAATGCACCAAATTGCCCAATACCTAACTGTGACTGACTGAACTTATATTTTATAAAACCTTGTTGTCTGGCTCCATAAAGAGTTTAATGCAACCATTAAGAATGAGTTGCACTATGATGTGATCCTACTCACTGTTGTCTTAAGAGCAGCACACAAAGAATGACTGTTACCATCATGTTGGCTGTGTAGCATGTTTTTTATTTCCTCTTCTAATATAAAAAGTACTAAATGATCATTTGGTTAATTGTGGACGTGTGAATAGTTCAGCACAGTCGGGCTGTGCTCATGCTAAACTACATTGAGGTTATGCATTTCATTTAGCAATCTGTGATCCAAAGTTGGCCTAATTATGTCTTTTTTTTTTGTACTGTTCCTTTTTGTGATGTTGCGACACTGTTTATCAATGAGCTTATTTTAGGTCAGACTAAAACATAATGGTGCTGAAACATTTCCTAATTTCTGTAGCTGTTATTCTTCGTGGGTACGACAGTATTTCAGGAGTCTCATTTTAATTCTAGTGTGTTATTTCCAAATCTCATCATGCTGTTATCTTTTTTTTTGAATTTATTTTAAAACACTAAGAGTGATGAGGTGTTTGTGAGAGTGTAGTTACTAGACTCTGAAACGAGTGAGTGTGAGGCGTTCTATAAGAGACGAATCCTACTCACTGAATGATTCACTCTTCAGGTACATTCTGTGTTTGGCTCATCAGCATTAAACATTTTACATTTATTATATTTGCAGCCCAAAAGTATTTCTAGTCAGGGTGTTTGAAAACCACGAGTAAAAGACCATTTGGTTTAATATGTAGTGCATGTTGTCCAAAAAAAAAAAAAACGCCATTTTGTTCCACTGTATGTTTCGCACAACTGCAGCATGTTGTCACATCTCAGTTTGCTAAGTCCTTTGATACTCACGGCCTATGAGGATGAAGCATTCATTGACTTATGTTAAACCACAGATCAAAGATGTTAAATTGAAGGAGGACATTAATATATTTTGGGGCGTTTAGCACTTCATTACGGCCTCACGTTGTGCAGAACCAGTATTTCTACTTCACATATCTGTGATGGCAATATTGGTAACTAGTTTTTGCCAAAAATGTAAGTTTAACAGTAGAGGCGTTGAGATATTTCTTCAGAGATGGTGTTGGATATTAACAAAAGGCAAAGCTCAAATGAGTTGCTCTGATTTCTTTTCCTCTGTTAACTTTCGGTAGTTTCTTTCGTTTGAACAGTGATTATGGATTTGTCAGCTTACTTCAAAGTGAAACTATGAAATGGATTTGTTGTATTTTGTATTTACAAAGTTCTCAAGACTCTTCAAGGACAATAACGATGAATGTTGCACACAGAGCACTGCAGAATAACTGGATTTACTTGATTTTTTTCAGTGTTGTCACAATTAAAAGTTATAGCCGACGGTGTTGGGTACGAGTCGTTTTGTGTCAACACATTATTTTTTTATCCAGTTTACTCTTTAAGCCGTTTATGTTTTATGTCTGTAGTGATTGTTAAAATTCAGTTCACCTTATTTTCTTATAATACTAGCCCATCTATTTATAGCTCCTGTTGACAATCCAATGGGAATAAACCCTTGTTGGCTAAACCTCACTGATCCGGTGCCGTCGCCGTAGGATTACGCCACCGACATGTATTCTAGGTACATCTACCCTTTCTTAATAGGGTAATAGGATTTGTTCACCAGCTGTTTGCAGTGATAGTTGCTACTGTTGGTCAAAGGGACCGTGTGAAAGTACACTTATATGCAATTAGCATTTAGACTTAAACTAGTGTGTGTTTAGAGTGATAACACATTTGTTTATTTGATAAACTGTACTTGTACTCAATTTGAATTTATTTCTTCTTTCCAGTTTTGTGCAACTTCATACTTCTACTTCACTACATCTAAGAGGCAAACGTTCTTTTTCTCCACCATATTTCTGACTTGAGATTACAATTTGTCATATCCTTAAAAATCTCTTTTTTAACTAAATTAACAATTTAAAAACCCTCTTGGAGCTTGAATCATTCTCTATGACTTGCTATATATACTATGACATTTTTTGACAGTTTTATGTCAGTGTACTATGATATATATATACTACATATTATACTATCTTTTTTTTTGTGACGTGTATATGACATACTATGACAAATTGTATGAATTGCAATACTAATATATTTTTTGCGGCATTCTTTTGACATGCTATACTACGACTTTATTATGACTTTCTTCGACACCGTTGGGTTCACCCCTCCCTTTCCAAGCGTGTCAGAGAACTATGTTCTTCTTCAGGTAAAAATGCAAAAAGTCCCTCTCAGAGCCAGTGTTTGGTTTATCCATTCTGGGCTACTGTAGAAACATGGCAGCGCAACATAGCAGGCTGCATGAAAAGTAAAGCTCTGTATGTAAGTATTGGCAAAAATGGAATGCAATAATATTTAGTATATTATATATTTTCTCTAGTGTATAATCCCCTGAAAATAAGGATTGAGAAATTATAAAATATCGGGGGGGGACAATGTTGTTTTGGTCTCCGGGGCCGGAAAACAAAACACAACAAACCTCTGTTGGTTTTGAGGAGCTGCAGCATTTATTTCTGCACAAACTGCAACTTCCTCCGTACATTTACTTGAAATCCTCACCGCAAAGCTAACGCTCCAGTCATTCGTTAACACAAATGAACGCTTTCTCTCTCTTGCTTCACCACTCCCTTCTCCACACACACACACACACACACACACACACACACACACACACACACACACACACACACACACACACACACACACACACACACACACACACACACACACACACACACTCTAACGGAGTGACAAGTCATCAACTCTTTATTATATAACCTGCCACAAACAGTGGCTATATAGCCTGTTTCTCTCAAGTGTGATCACAAAAGATTGCATTACTCTATTAAGTACAGCCACAGATCACATCCTGATCGATCCAATCACCTGAAGACAATAAGATTAGAGAAGTGGACAAATCAGTCTCTGAAAATGGCTCGTATAAGATGATTCATTTCGGCTAATTAGGAGATAACGCTGGAACGTTTCGTGATTGAACACAGGTGTGTGTTTTTTCTTCACTTTGATCTGAGGAAGACCATCTGTGGTTGAAACAATCAAATCACATCTGCAAGAAATAAAAGCAGTTTGTCTTTGTTTTTATGTGCATCATTTATTTGGTCTCTGTTTTTCTGTCTCTCTCCATCAGGCTACATGACTTGTTAAATGCGTTACTCAAGTAAGAGTAAAATGTATTCTGCATTCAAACTAACGTTACTCTGACAAGTACAATTTACTCCAAAAAGTTACTTTAGAAGGCTCCATGAAACGAGGTAAATGTAACTCTTTTCCAACCACCTCTGGTATCAAGAGTAGGAATTATCTCCCAGAGAGTAAACCGTTTACATTTCACTGATAATGAGCCTAAACATGACCGTTAGCAGACAGAGAGGGAGAGAGTTTGAAACAGAGATACTGATTAGCAGATTACCGCAGTTGTGGGTGCCATGACGACAAAGGCTCGTGTGTCTTCAAGAGAACGCTGCTCTCTGATTGGCTAAACGCTGAGGGCACAAAGTCCCTCACGCAGGTGACACAGGTGACACAGAGCCGCTCAGTCACTCACCCGCGTCTTCACTTGCACAAGAAGCAGAAGATGGAGACTGAAGACTAATGTACGGAGATTCAGAACAGGTATGTGTTCAGTCAGTGCGATTTGCAGATTGTGGTCCATTTAATCTACTTAAAGCTAGTTTAAACTTTCTTTTTAAATTAGTTTACATTGTGTATTTCTTCTTCAATAAGGTTGAATCTATAGCTCATATGAAGTAAATTATATGAATTCAAATTTAAGATTATTTATGGTGGCGTGAACTTTTTTTTTCGTTTTACATGCATCCTTTGATCAATGGACGTTTTGTATATTTTGTAAAGACTGTGTTTGGGGCAGATAATCTTCATTACAAAGGACATGAATCCTATCTGAAGACGGAGGGTCGAAGGCCGGGTAGTGGAGGTCAAAATGAAGCTGAAAAAAAAATGAGCGGGGATGATTTGACCCAGTTGCACAATCCCCTTCCACAATGGGTTAAGGCTAATAAAAGCTACTCTTTTATAGCCGCAATCAAAACAACACAGCAGCTGAATTATTTTTATTGTGGCGGTTGCTGCTGTACTGTGTTGATAGGTACAGTCTATACGGAGATAACATTATGTCTGTTCCGCCGTGTCCTTTCACTAGAAATGGTCGACAGGGGTTAATCAATAACTACAGTCTTATTAGTCGAAGGTTTTGTTATGACCAGGAACATTTTTTTTAAAAAGTCACACTACACCTTTGACAGGCCGGGAACTATAGAACACCTAGGCAAGGCACATTTGATTAGAGTTCAAAATACTCTATTGATGTTGTTTTTTCTTGCATGTGATCTACCCAGACTGTGTCAAATTAAGACACAATAAATGCTATGTCAGATTCATACCCTGACCTGCAAGCAGCAGGACATATGAGCACATTTACATGTCAGCCTGGCGATAGGGACTTCAACATGTTGCAGGGCCGGGATGACATGGCAAAGCAACAGTGAACAGGAGTGCTTTTGTGCCTCTCTTGGCTTATCTAGCAGCCCTTCCCTCTCAGGTGCGGAAACTTATCCAAAAAGGGAATTTCTTTTCACTTGGATCAGACAGAGGTTCCTTTATACTAAACTCCCAGCTCTATAGTAGAAAAGCGAACTGTTTTTATTCTCTAAAAGTTGTTTGCTCTGGAAAAAAATCGGATGTTCTAACAGCTGTCAAACAACTGGGCTTTCCACTTGTAATCTCATTTACAGTAAAAGGTGTCTCACATTGCCAGAATCGTGCCAAAATGTTAGCATCCCCAGAAAGAGAAAAATCCCTAATCATGGTGTTACATTTGAGGTTCTCTTTAGATCCCACCACGTTAAAACAATGATCATTTCTGAGGACGAACATAGACCCAGATGAATAGTGTTGCAGTCAGACAACATGGTCCACCTGGATATCGTATAGCTTTCAGGGGATCATTGCTGCTGCCCTCTACTACACCTCTGAAACTGATCCGGTTGAGGAAGATTAGGAGTGGCATGTGTGCTGTAATCTGAGTCACATGCAGCTAGAGGACTAGTTAGAGATCCGTCAGAAACACACTACGCTATGATACCCTGTCATTCTGTCCCGTCAACAGAACGCTGGTGTGCATGTAAAACACACCACAGGGTTACATGTGGATGAGATGATATTCAGGCAGGTGTGCATGTGAGACAATTTAGAAATCTGGCAAAATAGCCTAATAAACCATATATTACTTGTCCATGTAAACACATGCAGCCTCTAAGGAGTACCATTGCTGTGGTTTTAGCCAATGAACTACACGTTTCCTTTACATCACTGTAAACACTTTTATATGGACGTTTCACCATTTAAGTATAAAAAAGAAGTCTTGAGACTGAATTTAAGGGTAATTTGCCTTTCATTTTTTCTCAAAGGTCATGTATATGTTAAACTTGCACAGTAATGAAGTTGTGAGCAAGGTTTGTTTGTAAAACCAGTTAGGAGCTTAAACATCTTGGCTTTTTTTATCTCATCTCAGAACATCAGACCTAGAAGAACGACAAGCAAATATGGATGTAGTGAAAATAATACCGTTAAAAGTTCTTATTGTTTTGCATTAAAATGGCTGCTGTTCTGCAGCAATTGATTCTTAATTGTAAAAACATTTGAATGCACTTTATTTCTAAAACTGTGCCTTTGAGCCAAACAAAAGCACCAAAGGATGGATAATTGATTCTCCGGAGGCTGTAAATTAATTCTTTCAGAATGCTTGAACACCTTTTATTCAGTTTTTTGAGTTGTCTTTCAACACTTTTGAATTGACTTGCAATAGTTTTCACATTCTCTTGTGATACATATTAATGCTGTGAATGCCCCCGGACACATGTTGTTGATCTTTAATGGCTTGATGAAGTGTGAAGTCTGCAATTGTGCACTCTTGTCCAAGTCATGCTAAAATATTATATGCACGGATTCTTATGCCACCGCAATGCACTCCATGTTTACACTGTAGTCTAATAATGATTTAAAATGACCCAGTACTAATTTTAATCCATAACCCTGGGTTATCCTTACATGTTTGACCCCGTTTATATTTCATCCTGAGCTAATAGTAAAGCCAGATCAGACTGATCTGGAGCTGTCCAGTCTCTTGTGGTGCTGATTGCCGTTTATTTGTCCTTCCTCTCCATGTTTGCTTACCTTCTTTGAAAACAAATGTATTATATATTGTTTATCAGTGTCTGTGCACATTGTACTGTCAATTATTTATTCATTATAGAGAAAGCCAAATTCCTTTACAGCTAAAAGATTGTCCTGTGGTAATTAAATCAAATGTCGTCAAAGCTCTGGAATTTATCTAGTATTATCTAGTAGTCGAGTATTTTTGCTGCTAAATTTGACACTGAACCATTATTGAGGGTGAGCCGCTGATTTCTTAATCCATAGTGTTTGTTAGTTGTCCAGACATTGTTGGAATCTGGTCCTTTGCTCAATAACTAATAGCAACGTATTGGTATCTACTACTGTCATTAGCTTTCATCTCATTGAAGTCTATGTGTAAAATGCACTTTAAAAACTATTTGACGTTGGTTTTTTTCAGCAAATTTGACTATTTCTACAAAAAAAGGAAATGCTATCACAACATCACACCATTGTGGATTCTGCCTAAAGGTCGTGCACACATCCTCAGTTATTTGTAATAATAATGAATCCCTTTTATGCTGATTTGAAATTGCTGCATAAGGTTAGCACTAGGTAACATAAATGTTATTGTAAGTTTAGACCATAAATAGTACCAAAAGTACTGCAAGAGAATGCAAGAGAAAATCCATTGAAGGACTGTACACATGACGTATAAATAATGTGGTTAAAATATGCAATACTAGTATGATTACATTAATACCATCTACTTTTGAATGCTGTGCCTTTCAAGATGATGGAGGAAGAATTTTAACTATGTATTCCCTTTTCACAGACTGAAACACAACAATCTATGCCACTAAACCTGGATAAACTAGGACACTAAGATGCCCAAAAGCGATACCTGGCCAGGTGGCATTGGATTGGAGACGATGACTGGCATGGATAGCGCTGGCAGCTGTGACAGCGTTCTCAGCGCCAATTCTGGCTTTGTAAGTGACCGTACCCTCCTCCCAAATGATTAGTTCTACTACCACACATTGTTAAAAAAAAGAAATTAAATATCAAGACAAAGCCATGTCGGTGACTGAGCTGAAACATAAAAATAAGGGATGCAATTGGTTTCATGTCTATTTAGAAGTGAAGGAGTTCTGATAAATAAATCCTGCTGTTTCCTCTTATTGTTTTATGTATTACAGAGTGATGATAGTCTGGAGCACCTGTCTGCTGAAGAGAAGGCCTGTCTCATGTTTTTGGAGGAGACTATTGAGTCTTTGGATACCGAGGAAGACAGTGGACTGTCCAATGATGAACCGGACCAACTGCCCAGCCCTGGCAACATTGCTAACAAACTGGCAGACCTGTCGGCCTCCATGAGCAAAAACAAGCTCAACGGTGAGTTAATCTCTGTGCACAGATGTAGAATTAGCTAAACAGTTGTCAATTTAATACTTTCTAGCGACAAACATGCGTTTGTCTGTCTTTCAGGTTCACAGAAACACGCATCTAAGGAACCCACACAGGAATTTGTTGACACCAAACCCATGCTGAGCTACCTGGTTCCTACACCTCTTGTTGTGGCAAGCAGCTCTCCATGTTCTGCACAAAATCCAAAGACAGGTGTCGTTCCATCCAAAAAGCTCAGCTCTAAGCCCCACTTCATTCCTCCAAGCAACAAACCCAAACACAACCAGAAACCTGTCGCTCCCCAAGTACCCTTAGAGGTTAATGTTGTGATACCTCCTCCCACCAAACACAGGGACTACTCAGTGAGGAAAGCTGAAGGTTTACCTCGAGGTCCTCTGTCCTATGAGGCACTTGTTCATCTGCGGAGGAGTGCCTCCACAAAGAAGACGCCTCTCTGTCCCACAATTGATCACACTATAGAGTTGGACAAGCGCCTTCCTGTCACACTGGAATGCCCAAACCACGAAATTCCTCCAAGATCTGTCAGATTCCACCCAGAGGCTTATAAGTCTAAGACTGGTCCCCCGGTTGTTGGTCCCAAACCCAAAAAGATTCCCGCCAACATATCTGTGAAAGCACAAAATGAAGCATCCATAACCTCGAACTCTTCATTCAATATCAAGGATGCAACAGATCCCCAGGTCGTCAGACTGGAAGCTTTGCTGAAGCTGGGTCTCCTGAAAGACCAACAGCCAGAAAACAAGTCAGTGGCCCCACTGCCCCCCCTTAAATCTCACTCCTCTCTGGACCCAACTCCCAACAGATTTACAAGAGGTCCGTCTAGTGTCAATCCATCAAGAAGTCCATCATTTTGTCATTCGCAAGTGCCCACAGAGCCTAAGAACAGGCCTCTGCAGAGCAGCGTCAGTTTCCATCACTACTCCAGACGTGAGGATCTGATACAGCCTGTGCCCGTATCAGATCCCGCTCAATCCAGTGGATTGAAGGCAGCTGGTCTGGAGCGCTCTGCCACCCTAGACAACCATAGACACGGTGGAAGCTGCCAGCCTGTGCCCCGCAAACCCTCAAACTCAGTCGGATATACGGTGATGGTGGTGCCTGGGATGGGGGCGGATCGCAAAGAAGCACTCAGAAAGCTTGGACTGCTCAAAGACTAAACCAGGTAAACAGCACAAGTCTGCCTGTGTAAAGGCAGCGCCCAGAATGAGTTCAAGAGTACCGGCTTAAAGAGAGTTAGAGCACTAAGTGGGAACTTGGCACTTGGGCAAACTAAAGCAGAAGAGGATGAAGAAGTGGAACAATTTAAAGGGCAAGAACAGCACTTTTGATAGAGGTTTTAACACACAGATTCACGTATTTGCGGGCAGTTGTTTTCCAACTGTTGTTCTCCTGTTGGTTTCAATCTGAAAATGCACCTACCACTTTTCAAACCCCTGAGGTTCTATGTGTTCGATTAAAACGGTACGTTAATGTCATTCCATCTAATCAGAATCTCTCATTATGTTTGCTGTAACACATTTCAGTTACGACTTGACAAGGCCCAACACGACACCTGAATATGAATGGGCTGCTGAATGTTTCAAATACATTTTTGCACACACACGTTTATGGCTCTATCAAATTGTCTAAAGTCAACAATAGAAAGAGACATTGTAACAACATTTGAGATAGTGAAGCAAGCCATATTGTAGCTTTCCATTAATCTTGTTCCTTCCTCATTATACTGCACATAACATGCTGCTCCTGTACTTCTACTTAAAGGAAACGTCAACCCGAATCAACAGGCTTTTTCCACGACTGATTGTTTTATAATTCACAGATGTGCCTTTAAGTGGATTGTCGAGTACACTCCTTGGAGCAAAGCCTCGAACAGGAAGATCATTATGATTGTAAAACTGATTCTCAAAGTGTTTTGGGGTGATTTTTTTTCAGTGTTTTCTAATCTTTCGTAACAATCAGCGGTACGTTATTATTGAGATCTGATGTATCAATAACTCCCGATTTGTTTCTGCTACTATTTTATACAAAATGGTTTAGATGGTTTTAAAAACGTGAGATGGCTGCATTCATTGTCTAAATACTGGAGATGTTCATCCAGAAAAACAACAATAATGTGATTATCTTGACCCACCCTTTACATTTATCTCATTTATCTCCATAAAAAACAGAGAAAATAAAGAAGTCTGCATGATATGTACTGCGTATTGTTATTTTTTACCCTCACAAGTTGAAATAAAGTCCATCTGTCTTGTCATTTTGAATCATGCAGCTTTGTTTCTGAAGCTGTCAGCGTAGACTGTTCGACTTATGACTTGAAATGGGATTAACTGGAGCTCTTAGCGGTTTGCCTTTTCTGACTGTGGCACTGTGGAATAACATCGCACAGAATTAGTGTAGCACAAAGAAGCCAAGGCCCCTTAGGTCCCTCAGGTTAGCCTGCAGAGTGACCGTAAGTCTCTGCCTCATCAAACACTCCGCTCACACGACGACTACCGGCCATACGACTCATCTTACACGCCATTCGGGCAACGAGAAAGCCTGCTCAGCTGTTCGTCCATTACCCGATTATCCTGAGCCTCACCTCCATGTGAGCTTAGCAGACCTCTACTTTCCTTTCTCTGTTTTCTCAATAACCCTTGCATGAGAGACTTCTAATTCCAACCACTGACTTACTTGAAAAGGCTGGGCGCTCGTTATGCAACAGTCTTGAATTAGTACGCGGTTGATTATTGCGAGAGACAATTACAGTTGCCCTCTGTGGTCTAATCTCTCGTTAAGGCAAGGGGCTCGCCTAATGGGCCAGTATCTGTGTCTGCGCACAGGCAAACAAAGGGTGTCCAATTTTGAAACTGACACGGCTCTCTGCCGGCCAAGTATTATTCAACAATGGATGAAGAAATCAGGCCACAGCCATTTTTAGAAATACGATACTCAGACAGAAAAGTGAGCTGCAGAGAGGATTGAGATGCATCCGAGATCTCCTCAGACATAGACTATTTTAAATAGTGCATTATTATCCATGCAATATTTGGACATCTGCATCAAAAGCAGCTTCGAGATTCGCTTTAGGAATAAATGAATGGTTCGCTCATCTTTATTAGGCTTAAGTAAAATCACACCAAAATCCAGAATGCTGACCCCAGAGGTCACACAGTATGAAACATGAGATCAGCGTCTACTACCTGTCAATGCTGCTGCCTTGACAACAGCCCCCCCCCCCCCCCCCCCCCCCATGCCTATTGATGACAGTGGAGTCATCCATTTGCTGAGACACAGCAAACTGGTCTGACGTGTTGCTGACTGAGATCTTATTTGTTATTGCGGTTCACAACACAATCAATAAGCCATTAATGAAACTAGCCATGATGTGGATGAATTCATTCCTTTTATTTGATCTATTCAGCAGCAAGAATTTTAGACGTCAGATAAGGAACAGGTTGAAATGGTGGTTTACAAATCAGCAACGGCACAACACATTAGAAGTTAAATATTATAGGAGCTGCACTTTGAGTCTCACGGATCAGAAATCACAAGTTTTTAGGTACAGTGCAAAAAACTTCAAGAGTAGTATCATTCTGTAGGTAGTATTATGTCCAAAGCAAACATTCAAAATGTGATTGAAAGTGTCAAGAGAATGTGCCTAAACATTTTTGGTTAGCAGGAGTTATAAACATTACATATTTAATATATAGTGTATGTGAGCTTACACGGTGTTTACAATCGTTTGAGTCCAAAAAAAATGTTTAGGTGATGGGAACGGTCTTTTTTCAAATCCCCTCGTTATGGATGTGAGATTTGCTTTTTTTGCGCTTCACCTTACCGTTGGACACTGAGACACCCAGAGACTCCAGGCGGAAGGGGCGGGGCAGGACGGAGTCTGTGCTGACAGGCGGGTTCATGGAGGAACCGCTCGCAGTGAGGTGGGCCGTCCCGTTAACCAGGGGAGGAGAGTGCATGGCTGTGGGAGAAGAGCTCCGTCAGAAGGGAAAAACCAATGTGACTTGAATATTTATCATCCGTGTTGATCACACCTGGTTTTATTATTCATAACTATTGAAGACATGTCTATGCATGAGTGTATGTATGAGCTATGTTCTATGCGTGCATGTGGATTGTGTGTGATGCAGCGGCTTGGAGCCCAAGACAAATAAAGTATATCATATCTTATCTTATCTTAACCAGACGTCAATCTGCAACAAAGCTAATTAGATAAGCAAACGTTGACATGTAATTATCATTTGTCGTTTTTGTCTTACCGTGTCCCTTGGTAGCTTCGCGTCCCAGCAGTTGGCTCGATCTCTTTGACTTGAAGTAGCTGCTGGCGATGTTCTCACTGTCACTACGGTCCAGCATCTCCTTATACCTGTCCTCCTCCACCTGCTAAAAGCAAACAGGAGGTTAAGGCCCCATGACAGTGTTACAGTGTGTGTGTGTGTGTGTGTGTGTGAGATGACGCCTGGCCCATAAACAGAGAAACGCACCATGAATTGCTCTCCAGCGTCAGCAGTTGAACCTCTGCCAGCTGAAAGTTTCAGAGCCACAGCTGTGAGAGAGAACGAAAGCGGGATGATATTTAAAGGGGAGAGATTCTGTGAAACACATATTTACACTCACAAGCCACAGCATCACTCAAAACAGATGACTTTTGTCTACTTTCTGTTTGCCTTCCTTCACACCTGAAGGCAGTGTTGTTTTCTGCACCATAACGTCGGGCAGCCTCCAGGCGGCGCCGTCTTCATCCCAGACAGCTTCTTTTTTCAAGCGGTCCAGGTTGCTGTAGTTGCAGTCACGGCGCACCAGCGGCACCATACGCTCCAGCAGGCTGTGCAGTAACTGGCCCTCCCGCTCCAGCCGCCGGATCGTTGCCAGGTAGTCGTCCCTCTCCACCTCGAACTCTGCCTGCAGGTCACGGATCTCCAGTTTGGCTGCTCTCAGCTGTCACAACAGGTGGATGTGGTTTCACAGTTGAATGGCAGAGCACATCGTTTCAACACCAAAAGCTTAGAGACTCTGCAAAGTTGATTTGACATTATCGAGCATCATTTGGTGCTAACCGTGAAAGATTTTGGTGTTAAGTAAACACTACTGTGGGTGGAGTTTTGCACTGCAGACCCTGAAGCCAGTTGTTAAACATTGCTCCAAACCCACTGCATGTCCCAAAGAACCCGTTACGTTTGTCCTGCAGCCCGCTGGGACCCACCTTGCCCTGGACCTTGACCAGCATTTGGCTTTTGGCATGGACCTCTTCCTGGATGGAGTTGTAGACGTTCAACAGCACATTTTCACTGTCCTCGCTGTTCTCTGACAGAGCGCAGATAAGATGGACTTTTCTCTGGTCGGCGAGGTTCTTCCTCTGCCTCTGTCTCTGCTTCAGCTCTTTGTTCCTGGCCTGCTCTCCTCCAACCACCTCCTGTTCCAGCTGCTGCAGTCTGGGGAGAGACCTCAAACCTTGTTTTGGCATTTCTGTACTGCAATTTCTTGTTACATACTGGCCAACACAGGATATGGATATATCTGCAATATACTAATATGGGCTGATATAGGAAAGCAAACAATAACGTGCCGGGCTATTATGACTCCATGCACCTCATCTTGATGTAGACATGATGTAGAAAGACCTTTATCATAAAGTGTAAGAAGAGCTGATGGTTGGTTATGTGTATAAAATGTGTGCCCACATACCTTTCCAGGACGTGTTGCTGGTCCGGAAGCCCCGCAGTGATGTCAGGTGAGCATCCGTCTGGGCTTTTTTGGACACCGACTGCTGGTACAGCAGCCTGGCTCACCAACATGAGGAAATAATACCCTTTGAGTTTCTAATATTTCTAATAATCCGTAGTTCTATTTTCATTTTCAAGCAATCATTTCAAGATTGGTTTTTTTTTTTTCTGAAGTGGTGGATATCTCATTTGGGAACTATAATGTTGATTAGTTCAAATGATGGAAGGCGCTAGTGGACAGTACCTGGGTTAGGGAGGTTTCTCCAGTTGTACTGTGGCACATGGGATCAGTGTTGTGGAGGAACTCTTCCTCCGCATCCTCTGTCATACAGCCAGAGCTCACTGATGCTGAGAAGCAATACAGGGAGTGGACACAATTGCAAGAACTCTTGATGAACAATGCAGTCACGTACAACAACGTTTCTAATGTTCAGTTTTTGTTCAGACTTTGTCAGGAGCGTTGACTCACTCAAGCTTTTTGAGAGGCCGGCGAGCATTAAAACAAATTTAGAAACTAGTTACATGGTTCTTGAGGAGATGATTTTCTGTCATCATCCTTTGGGACAGAGCTCCCCCTGCTGGCTCGAGCCTTTTCCAGATTGGACAGCTTGGATTCACAGGAGGAACGCAGGGCGGCGATGTCCTCCTGCAGCTTTGCTTTGGACTCCTGCTCTGCATTGTACTCAGCCTGCAACTTGGCCAGCCTCACTTCGTACTCCTGTGGCGAGAGCAGAATACAGTCCCATAAATCACCTGGTTCTTACACAAAGCATGTGGAGATGTGACGTGATATATTGGTGTGGGAACGGCCTGCAGTTGCCTCTTTAATCTTCTCCTGATCTGCTTCTGTGTTGCTGGATTGTGGCCTTGAAGGAACAGCGGGGGATGCCTCAAACAACTGACCAGCCAGCAGAGCTGCGTGATAAAGAAAAGTTTGTTTTTCAGCCAGACAGGTAAATAAGAAAGAAACAGTCAACAAAGAGGCAAATGAAACATGTTTTACCATCTGCATTTAAATCTTATGGCAATTATCAAATACAAATACGTTGTTTCCCTTGTATTTAAAAGGCTAGTTACAGAATATATCACTCACACGTAAAGTCAGCGGTGCCCAGCTGGCCTGAGATGAGGGCCCGCAAATTCTTGATCTCCTCCTGATACTCTCTGAGCAGAGCATCCTTCGGGTCCTCATTGATACGAGGCCTGTTCTGGATGCTCTTGGCCCGGTTGGCATAGCGCAGCGTGCTCAGGCTTTCCTCATAGTTGTTGTCGGCGGGCGAGAGACAGGCGATCATCAAGGTGCGCGTGTTTCCTCCCAGAGAGTCCTGCAGCAGTCGGGTCAGCTTGGAGTCCCGGTAGGGGATGTATTTGGAGCGTCCGTCCACCAGAGCCGAGATGACGTTGCCCAGGGCCGAGAGGGAGAGGTTGATCTTGGTGGACTCGCGGAGTCGCTCGCCTGTAGCACCGGTCTTAGACTGACGCTCACTTCCTGCCAGGTCAACTAGGTTGAGTTTACCTGCTCGTAGACGATCCTGGCCGTCTGCATCTGAGAGTGTGGGGTGACAAAGAGAATGTTGATACAAAACGACTTTTAGCAGACATAGCTGCCCTCTCTATTTATATTAGTCATTAGTTCTCTGTGTAACATGCTTATTGTTAAATTTTCAGCCATAATTATCGGTTCTCAAAATGTGATTTCTTCTTTTTTTCATAATTATTTTTGTGGTTTACCGGTTTTAAAGTGTCATCTCTACGTGTACTATGAATTAAAAAGTCCTGACTCAACTATCAAAGTGGTTAGCCATGTTTTTTCTTATTCTTTGTATAACTGAGTAGCCTTTTTGCAAGACATTTAAATGATAAGGAAAATCCATCTATGTGGAGACGGAGCTGGCAACTTATCTACCAACAGAGGCAAATAAAGACAAATGCAATAAGGCCATGAAGCAAATTGTGTTTCTTTGTTCTCAAACATGTTGGCTTTCTGGCTAAAATGCAATACAGTTATTTAATGTTTTTGTCTTTCATTGGCCACCTTCTTTTGAAAGCAACATATTTATGATCTTTCTGAACAAGGCATTCAGGTCAAAATATGAATTCTGTGAAAAGTAGATGCAGAAAAAAAAAAGATGGCACAAGAAATAAACTCTTGGTAAACACACTAAGCACCACAGCTTGTTGACATCTTACTCTTTAATACTGAGCAGCTGGGAGGCTCACATGTTCCTACAAGCACATGTTTATGCAGATTAAAACCACCTCTGTCAAACATTGAACAGATTAAACAAACGTTTCAATGTTACAGCTATTGTGTGCGTGTGTGTGTGTTCACCTGTGTTGCAGATCTCCAAACGGATGGTGAAGATGGAGTGTGAGCGTGAGGAGTCCTTGTTCATCAGCGTGTAGCCCACTGCCCGGTTCCGCCCCCCTTGCTCTATGATTCTCTCGCACTCCCCCACGCTGTGCACAGTGTGCACGGAGAGGTCCCGCGCATACACCCCATGCTCTGGATGCTCTTTCAGCTGCGCAGTCATCAACCACACAAAATCAAAAAATTACCTTGCGCAAACACCTCGACCTTCAAAGAAATCATGTAGCCACGGTGAGTTGAAGTCACCATGGCAACTTGCACAGCATTGTCCACACAACATAAGCAGCACAGTGTTCGCTGTCAGAGAATAGTCTGAGAAACAAGTTTCATAATGACTGTACTTGCCAGAGAACAATAATCATGTTTATGATTGATGATTGTATGACATCAATTATGATGTCACACAGTGTTGCCGGTTGTTTTGTTGTTTAAAACAGCAGAGCTTCAAGAGACTTACCTCCAATCTCTGTTTGGTGTCACTACCCAAGAGGTCTCGGATTTCTTCATTGTAAATCTCCAGGTAGGAGGCCCTCACCAGGAATTTAGTATTTTCTGCACACTAGCTTGCACAAAACAAGGACATGCATCAAATTATTGTCTCCGAGCACGCAGAGCTTAGACAAGCCTGGACAGAGACTAGAACCGCAAGACTGAACCAAGCATGCACATCATCCCGACAGAAGAAGTATACGTGCACTGAAATTGGGGGAGACTTTTGCACCTTTTGCATTAAACTTCTGAATGCATAAATCGGATTATGTCGTTAATTTAACTAGGGTTTTCCCAACCTACCTGTATACTCTCAAAGATGTGCTCAAAGGCTCGTGGAATGACCCCCCTCTGGGCTGCAGGATGGGACACCCCCTGCATGGTGAAAGACTTCCCACTACCAGTTTGTCCATAGGCAAAGATTGTTCCATTGTATCCCTCAGTGACGCCCTGTTAAAAAAAAAAAGAATAACAAATGTGGCATTAATGCATGAAGGACCAGCAAAGAGTGACTGACAGCAGGCTGGTAAGTAAATAATGAGGTCTGCAGTCTTTAGCAATAAGAGATGCTGTTGTTGGACTGAGGGTGTCCAGTGACCAGCTTTGATCGCCTGGATCTCAACACTGCTGCTGCTGCTGCTGCGTGTTGGTACCGACAGCAAAACAAACAAATCAAAAGTGGCTCCAGGAGCTTACCTCGACCAAAGGATAGGCAATCTCGTTGTACATCTGCTCGGTGGTTTGATCAATGAAGTAGGTGCCATCAAAGGTGAACTGTTTGGGCGGCTCGTCCGCCGCCCCGGGCTTCTCTATGAAGCACTGGCAGCGGTGCAGGTCTATTGACAGCACCGTCTCCGAGCCCAGAGCCCTCTCCCTGTCATTCAGGGGCCTGCACCTGACCACCACCTTCACCGACTCTGACCCCATGTCAACATCCACTTCACAGCAGTCGGCTTGTGCAGGACATGGCGGATGAAATCAAGGTTGACGTGTTTAATTCCGCTTCATAAATACACGAGCCGAGTTGCAAACAGGATCCTCATTAGCTAATAATCAGATGACACACGCTGCCGGCTGACTGTTGATAACCGTTCACATACCGGTTAACGTCCGCTGAGAACAGCTCCACTCCACCAGGAGACTTCAAACACGATGAATGAAAATCCTCGAAGTTAATTTAGAAACAGTTGAGTTGAGCCGTAAACTCTCCCAGACACGGTGGACACATTGTTCTGGTCAGGTAACGTCCCGACGGCGTTGTGAAGTTGCTTAGTAACTATAAACAACCGTCGAGGGACACAGTCCGGCGGCCATTTTGGTGAGGAGGGAGTGAGGTCACTGAGTACATATATTTTGTACCGTAACCTATTACTACACAGTCATATTTTGAATATAGTCGTGTATAAAAAGGAGAAATAGTCCCTTCATGAATATGTGGTGTCTCAGTTTACCTCTCCACCTAGCTTAGCTAACTTGACCTTCCATCCTTCTAACTAAATGACAGCTAGTTCAACTTTTGGAGGTGGAGCGTCGCCATTTATTCAGTCTAAGCCAAGTGTTAAACTACAACTGTGTGCATATCAGTGCAAAAATCTCCTTTTACACAATTCACACATGAAGCAATCCCATGTGGAGATCTGCCCTTGGATTAACTGTGTACAGCATAAATAATTTGCAGAGGCAAGTAGCATCCTTCTCAATATCAAACCTGCAGGTGAGGTTGTGCTATGCAGTCATAAATAATGGAAAACAACAGTTTTGCTCCATTTGGGTTGAAAACAGAGAACATCTGTTGTTTAATCTCAAACAGGGCTGAACAATATGAAAACTGTTTGTTGGCCCAATGTGGAAAAGATGGTGCAAAAAAAAAAAACTTGAATTAGTTATAATGAAGAAAATAATCTCACATCCTTATGATCAAGACCTAATTTCATACGACAGCGTGCAGTTTAATATACCCTGCGCACTGATATTAACAAACATTACCAGTTAAAACCAGTAAACTGTGACTTCATACAAACTTTAAACACAGATAATTTAAACACGTCCCTTCTCAAGAGGCCAGATTAAAAGTCAAGCGAATAATAAAATTTGATTAAATATATTTGTGAAACATCTAAACAATGCAAGAAAAAAAAAAAAAAAGTATGGCTTTGCCATCACATGCAACAATCCGTGGGATCAATTTCACTCAAGGGTTTCTAATAGTTACATTTTATGTCTTAAAAAAAACACAAACTCCTCTGATGCCTTACAGGCACAAATAAAAATACTTAAAAAAAAAAAAAGAGGATATTGAAATACATAAAAAAGCAACAAGCACAACATATTACGCCTTTACAGAGGAGTACCCTTTGAGGAAATGACTTGTTCACTGTACAGTGCCAACAAAAGGTGCAGTTATGCAGTTAATGAAGCCTCCCAAAAACACCACGTGAGTTTAAAAAGGTAAGAGATTATATATGTGCAAAATAAAAGGAGTCACTCAGTCTGAGGTTGGCAATCCACAAATTCCAGTGTCCAGGGGTTAAAACTAGTGCTTTCCGCGGGTACTTTTAATCTCGGCTTTGTTCAGGCTCTTGCGTGGCTTTACAGCCGGCTGTTGGCTGGCGTGTTCCTCCCACTCGTAACAGTGGTTTACCCGGGCACAGCTCAGCAGACACGCCAGCTCACCCCGAGTCCCCGTGTAGTGTTCGATCAGCTCGGCTAAGGAACTGAATTCAGTTTGGTATGTCTGCCACAAAGAAACGGAGGAAAGAAATACTGTAAAATCAAAAAGGTCGCAACCGGGGTTACACAGGACTATCGGTTTGCCAAGACAACTTTAATCAAATGCCAACAATGACTTCATTATTCTTTGGTTTCCGTGGAGTGGGAGAGTTTGTGGGATTTTGCACTCTAAATAAATCCAAATACTTCTCCTCTTCAACACCCTCACACCTAATACACTGTAGATCTCTCCGTTTTTAAATATATCACTGAATTGCAGAGAGATATGTATCCACAAGGAAACCTAGATTCTTTCAAATTGCATCTAATGTTTATGATGTTCCACTTGAGATAAGCTTGATACATTCTCATTGAAGCAGGCCGATATTTAATACACTGGCTGTAGCTGTGTGGAATGATACCATTTCAAACTTTCAATCCATCCAAGAGGAAATGTACAGCTGATTGTTTAATCAATCAGCTGTATCCCTCACTGTGTAGAAGTGACTGGGATCATTCTTCTATGTGTCAGGCGAGATTAGGCCCGACTTAAACATTGCTTTCCTAACTTTGTAAAACAAAAGTAACAAATAAATACATAGATATAAATTTACTGCCGTTATTCATTAAAATGATGGTATCCGATACCAGTTTGCCTCATTGTCAGCGGTACCCGAACCAGCTATTTGAGTCAGTATCGGACCAATATCTGTATCAGTGAGTCTCTGCCAATAATTATGTAGAACATTCAATCTTGACAAAACAATTACCTCCAGCTGGAAATTCCCTGTGCGGGTGTTTTCGATGAGGTGGGTGATCAGGCCAGAGGGGAAGCGTATGATGAGAGAGCCACTTTTAGGTTTTTTAGGATGAGGGCACAGGAGGTACGATCCCAGAACATCGTCTGCAAGCAGGGAACAGCTGCTGTCACTGAAACACACCACAAGATCACGCAGTTAGAAAACCCATGACAAACCCAAGAAAAAAAAAGGAAGGGCCAGGGGCGTTAAATGCACGAGTGACGCTCACGTTGCGATACCAGCCCAACACCACACTTCCTGAGCCAGCGCTTCCTCGGTTTCGGCCAAGCTTGGCGTGCGGGATCTCCTCACTGGCGCTCCATCTTTGCCCTCTCCTGATTCACACAGAAGAGAAATCATTGTGAAGTTTGAGGCGTTTTTCATGCCACGTCGAGGTCCAAAGAGTGGAGACATTCCAACAGTCGTGTTTGAGTGGGGAAGCATCCAATGTGATCCCAACTCAGTGAAAGAAATGTTCTTTCTTTCAATGTAACAGGACTGAGATGAAAAGGAGCAAATGGTGATTAAAGAACCGTTAAAACAATGCTTGTGTTTCAAGCCATTACAGCTTAAAGTCAAATAAAGAAAATCTATAAAATGACCCATGTGAGACCAGACCATTATCCATCACCTTATTGAGTCTAAATCCCCAAAAGTACCTTCTGGCACCACGACAGACAGTGAGTGGCTCCCCATCACCGGAACACTGAGGGGCGTTGCTTTACCTAATCAACTCTTTCACTCTTGAAAGCGCTCTGTGAACACTTGGCCCACCTTGTGACGCACTCAGTCGCTCCTGAACGCTGCGCTGTTTGAGCGGCGTGAAAGTGAAGGAGCGGTAAGCCCCGGAGCGCAGCGCTTTAGTGCGGATGGCTTTCTTTCGCACCAGCGAGGGGGAGGAGGTGGGGAAGACTTCATCTGGGCTGCTGTGCAGGTCATTGGAGAACTTTCGATTCTACGGTCGGGGGGAAAGAAAATGTAGGGGAAGCACTGGGGTTAAGGTGAAAAATACCATGGTGTAGCCTACGAGTGAGTACAGGAAGTACATTCAAACCTTAGTCCCCGGCAGCAAGCCCCGGAAAGGGGCTCTTCTGAAGGAGACCAGGGCGCTGACGCTGAGAGGGAAGCCGTGGTTGAGCAGGGAGGGGTTACGACGAGGCAGTGAGCCGACGGAGTCTTCCTGGGCCTCCTCTGGGTGCTTCTCCAGGTAACACAGCTGGAAACAGCGGCACAGCAGCAGGTTCAGGAACTGCGCCTACAGGAGGGGACGTGGAAACCGTTACAACCAAGTGATCCCTTGCAAATTCAAACAGCAGACACCCAACAGAAATGTCTATTATATATAAATATAATATCTCAGTGCAAAGCAACATCACGACAGTAAATACTTTTCTTTCTAGTTCAGAGGAAGTCTCACCACAAACTCCGATGGGCAGACTCAGAACGACTGAAACCCTGATGTGGGTTTCAACCAGAAGACGTGTTATTTACACCCAAACAGCCAGGCTGGTTTTAAAGAAGCAGTGTGAAGGATTTAGTGGCAGTGGTGAGGTCGCAGATTGCAACCAACTGAGAAAAAAAAAAACACGCTCACCCCTCCGTGTCGGAGAGCTACGGTGGTCTTTGTGCAAGTTAAAAAAGGTCTCTCTCTAGAATCAGGGGCTTCTGTAGAAAAATGGCAACACTCTGTGAAGAGGACCCTCTCCCTGCGTATATATGAAGGGCTCATTCTAAGCCAACGATCTTAGTTTCAGTGCTGTCACAAGGAAAACCTTGGTGAAACAGTCAGCCCCTTCTAATATACCAACCCGCATGTCTCGCTAAAATACAAGACATAGTCTCCCTTTGGTGCATCACAAATATACTTTTTTTAATGGGACCATAATGTCCCAAATATTTCATAGTCATGTTCCAGATTTGCAAAAAGAAAAAAAAAAATCCAGACACGTTGGAGCTGTAACTTTCTGTCTAAAATACTACAGCAGACCCAACATGATATTGGTCACGTCTCACCGCTCTGGAATGCCTGGCTTGAAAGACGTGGCAGTACAGCTGGGCATCAGCGCTGCCCGGGTTGTGGGAGACGAAGGCGAACTGGGCGTCGAAGGGCCGGGCGGTGGACAGAGAGACTCTACGCAAAGCGTGAGCCATCAGGAGAGTCTGCAGACAAGACCACGAACACACATTGTCATCTTTGATGGCTCCAGGTTCAATCACACAAGACGCGCATGAACGTTTGAATGTTCCCATACGTACCGTTTCATCCTCGTCATACATTTTCACACCTTTGATGGAGAATTTCAGCGATACAGGCCTCCGTCTTTTGCAACTCTGATTGAAGACAACCAACATATTCGATGTCTTACTCTACATGTAACAGTTACAAGCAGTTACTTTATTTGGGACACTGATGAGTCAAGGATCAGGACTCACTTTGAGGAACTTCAGCTGAGTGTGCAGTTGCTCTATCTGATCATCCAAGCAGCGGTCGTCCACAGGAAATGAGCCCACGTACTTCAAAGCAAAGAGGCAAGTTTAGTCAAAGCACAAACACACGTGGGGGGAAAGACCCAAATGTAGAAGATGAAACCACATGTGGAGTTACCTCTGCTGATCTAGTCACTGTACCATCTTCTCTGACCGGTGCCTCGCCCATGCTGCCTGTCTCTCTCTGTGAAACCAGACAGCAAGAACATCCCATACTTAAGAACAAGGACACCAAGATTAACAATAACACGTATTTAAAACGCTTTCAAAACATGCACACGTGTAGGAAACTATAAAGTCAAACAATCATTATTGTATTGCTACAGGAGGTTTGGAGAGAAAAAAACGATAGATAGATAGATAGATAGATTAGAACATTTAAAAAAAAGGGTAAAGCAGACATTCCCACCTCAAACAGGGAGTGAAACTGCATATAAACTTTATTCCGTAAATTAACTTGAAAGGCTACATCCATCTTGTAATATGAAGAGGAATGTGATTTAGGAGCGTTACCTGTGATTTTGGTTCGTTAGAACAGCGTCACTGTACCGTTTTGTTTTGCAGCTCATTACCTCGTTTTTATCAGCTCCATAAATTCGTCAACGTCACTGATAGCACACGCGGAAAAGTTATGAGTTCCGTTTTACTAAACGGGTCTCTGTTTTCCAACAAGTGAGACGAAATCCAAAAATAAGAAACTTCTCCGGACCAAAACCTTTGCACCGTTTCCGCCCCTTGTGTGTGTGTGTGTGTGTGTGTGTGTGTGTGTGTGTGTGTGTGTGTGTGTGTGTGTGTGTGTGTGTGTGTGTGTGTGCGTGTGTGTGTGTGTGTGTGTGTGTGTGTGTGTGTGCGTGTGTGTGTGTGTGCGTGTAGGTCGACAGCGCACCGGAACGTCTCGATTTAGGAGCTCAGGTTGTAACGACGCTTTGGAATCGCAGGAACTCACTTTTCACTTCTCACTTTTTCAACTCACGAAGTCGGAGAGCCTTTCACTACCAAACAGCCAGCTCCTCCTGCCCAGTCTGCGTCCTCTTCACACGGAGCCGCTGACGCCGACGTCCTCCCTCAGCCTTTACCTGCTGCCGCTCCGTGGTGGTCCAGGTGTGCTGCTGGTGCCCGAGGCGGGGCTCGAGGGGAAGAAACCGGGGGAGGAGGAGGAGGGGGTTAAGAACACTTCGATCCCTAAGATATGAAAGTAAGCGGAAGATAACGCGTTGACTCACTCCTCCCTCTCCCTGGGGTTGTCTCTATATCCAACTTTGTTTGTTCCAGCCCCAGACATTCCTTCTTCTTTTCTTTCTTTTTTTAAGCTCCACAAATTCCTGCTGATTGCACAATTCACCCCGGTGACGTCACACACCAAGTGGTGGTGGGAAAGTCAATTCAACCAATCAGCCAAACAGTTTCATTCATAAACAGAACTTTCACGGATCACTCCGTAAGTTTTTACTTTTTCTCTTCAAATGTAACTCTCATGAACAAGAATAAAAAAATCCATTTGAAAATGAAGAAATCTCTTTCGCTAATACCTCTGGGTGAGTTTGTTCATGTATATATATAGTACTCATGCTTTTATGATTCAATCGTGCTTTAATCTCATTTATTGTTTGTAAATATGTTTGTATTATCCTACATGTGTTATGAATGTGCTGCTAATATTTACCTGGATTCTTTGTATATTACATGTTGTCATTTTTGTCAATTCAATTCAATAGGCTCTATTGGCATGACATGTGCTGCCAAAGCACGATTATGAAATATAATGAATAAAATAATAATTCACAGCGGTAAGAAAAATACAGCAAATAACGATGTTTTATAATAAAATAGATAATGAAATAGGTTCAATATAATTATATATATCTTCAAAATTCACAGTCCAAAAATAACTTTCCCAAATCCCAAAAGTGCTCAAATTTAAATGTGTGATGTGATAAATTATAAAGTGTGGAACTGCTCCATAGACAGTACATTTGCTGTTTCAGAACTGGGGACACGACAATAGAATAAAGCTCATCTGGCCATTAAAAAGTAAATAAAATCAGTCTCACATTCACTGTCTACATTGCAGCTGTGATGGCAAATTTCCACTGTGACTTATCTGATTTACTGTCTGACCACTCAGTGTTTGGGCCCTTTTTGTCTAATAAATGTGGTAGATTTTATGCTTGTTTTTTCATAAATTAAGTGTCTCATAAGAGGATCTAATAGACCTACAAAGACGAAAACCTGCCAGAGGAATTTTTCTCTCAATCTGGCAACCCCACAGTTGTTCTTATTAATGGCTTATGAGGAATTAAAGGTTAAAGGCATTCTTAGTATGATTAATGACACCCCTAGTGGTGAATATTAAATGTCACAATATAT
Organism: Pholis gunnellus; assembly: GCF_910591455.1. NCBI lineage: Eukaryota > Metazoa > Chordata > Actinopteri > Perciformes > Pholidae > Pholis > Pholis gunnellus. The sequence goes on along the minus strand of NC_136529.1, from coordinate 6,643,321 downwards.
TAAATGTCACAATATATTTAGCCTACTTATGGAATGTATTATATGTTTACACTATGTTTACTTATAGAGGATATTATATGTTAGTTATATTTACTTATTGAATGTATTAAACTAAAAATATAGTCACTGTATGTATTAAAGACTCACTGACTTTCATTTGTCACATTTTTCTTTTTAATTAACATAAGAGGTTGTATCACCATTCAAAGGCACTTCATTACTTCCAACAGGTTAAGTGAAGGTCTTCAGTTCAGCTGTCGGTCTGTATAATTTTTTATTTAACAGGAAATATCATTGAGATGTCTTTTAAAATAAGGGAGTAATATGTTCAGTGTGCTCCTCGATCACTGCGGGAAATATCTCAATAACTATTTGATGGATTGCCATGAAATTTGGTTCAGATATCCATGAATCCTTATGACCTTTCCTCTAGCGCCACCTTCTGGTCATTTTATTTATTTGTCCAACACTTTGTTTTATGACCAAATTCTAAATCACACAGCACCTAATCTTCCTTAAACACATGGGGAAACCCTGCCATTGGTCTGTTTCACATAACGCCTTTAGGATGGGCGCAGTACCACAATTCATCCAGTGGGATTACTAAAGTGGCGCAATCCCCAAAATAAGACAAAACTGCCAATTTACCTGTTGCCAGACCGTGTGACCTGTGGTGCTGCAGCAACTTGTGTCATGGAAAACAAATTACCGCCCTAACAAAGTGCATTGGTTAAATAGGGTTAAATTAAATAAAAATACAGGTGGATGGACCATAATAAAACCAACAATAACAACTTAAAGTTAAAAGGAATTTTCTTCACAATTTAATACAGTTCAACATAACTTGTGTCATGTTTCTGTATTGTAATTAAGACCCAGACGAACAACGACTTGATTCACTGCAACAGGCTTTTATTCCGAGGCTCGTAAACACGCTGTTCATGCCGTCTTGCTGACTGCTTGTATAAATGTATCGCGTACCACCCACAAGGTGACGTGGTTCTACCGTGAACATCACATTGCCCTTTTTTTATTTCTAAAGAAATACCAACATAAAACTAGGCTTGCTCTTACCTCTTACTCAAACTTCAACAACTCTATTTGCTGTACTGAACATTGTACTCATCTAGAGGTATGGCAGCTCTGTATTAACGGTATTCCTTAAAACATAGATTTTACCCTCTATGCTAAACATTTCGAAAGGAAAATCATTTCACTTTTCAAACTTGGCTAAATCAGTGCCTTTTAAGTTCACAACAGTTCAAATTAGCGTCCATGTCTCTGAGCACATTTATTGTATGTAGCTAAGAAATTGTCCACATGTTTAACAGTCCATAAGCGACCTATATATTATAGTCCTGTAGGTCGGCGGGAGGACGTCTGTTGTGCCTTGAGGGGTATCTCGGTGTTGTTGAGGTATTAGAGGCATCACTGTAATCACAATCACCATCATCAGGATCTGGTGAGATGTCCACCACTTCTGGAGTGATCTTGAAGAATGAAGAATTCCTGACAATGAAGTAGGCCATTTCCATTTCTTTGACTCTGATCACCGTGTGTGGCTTACTGTTATACGGTGTGGTGAGCTTGTTGTGCTTGGGCTGACGATGAAGCACAGCGTCACCTGGAGTGAGAGTGTGTGGTGTAGCCAGAGATGGGCAAAAATACATCAAAATGTATTTTCATACAAAATACAAAATACCCCCAAATAAATGTATTACAACAAAATACTGGTGCCAGAAAATGTAACAAAATAGGCCTACATGTATTTTGTATTTAAAATATAGGAAATACTTTTTTCTGGATTTTCTGTTTTCTCACAATTTGGTATAGCAGAGCATTCAGGTTTGGGCTATAATGTACACAAAGCTCTGGTGAACCCCACAAAAAGGAAGAACAGTCACGGAATGTCAGTGTAACTAACTATTTAAAAAAAAAACAGAGTCTCTGTTGCTATCGGGTGCATGACAACGGACGCACATACGTCAGTAAATGTCATGGAAACGAAGCCACCAAGGCACTATAAAAGGTCAACAGCGGACCTCAGATTGTCACTTTGCATCTGAACTTGGAGACTCGGGGAGCGGAGCCTTGAGCCTTGACGGCGGAGCCGAGCCTTGACGGCGGAGCGGAGCAGAGCGGAGCCTTGACGGCGGAGCGGATCGCCTGGAGCCTTGACGGCGGAGCGGATCGCCTGGAGCCTTGACGGCGGAGCCTTGAGCCTTGACGGCGGAGCGGAGCAGAGCGGAGCAGAGCGGAGCCTTGACGGCGGAGCGGATCGCCTGGAGCCTTGACGGCGGAGCCTTGACCCTTGACGGCGGAGCGGATCGGAGCGGAGCAGAGCGGAGCCTTGACGGCGGAGCGGATCGCCTGGAGCCTTGACGGCGGAGCCTTGACCCTTGACGGCGGAGCGGATCGGAGCGGAGCAGAGCGGAGCCTTGACGGCGGAGCGGATCGCCTGGAGCCTTGACGGCGGAGCCTTGACCCTTGACGGCGGAGCGGATCGGAGCGGAGCAGAGCGGAGCCTTGACGGCGGAGCGGATCGCCTGGAGCCTTGACGGCGGAGCCTTGACCCTTGACGGCGGAGCGGATCGGAGCGGAGCAGAGCGGAGCCTTGACGGCGGAGCGGATCGCCTGGAGCCTTGACGGCGGAGCCTTGAGCCTTGACGGCGGAGCGGATCGCCTGGAGCCTTGACTCGACGGCGGAGCGGAGCCCTGAGCCTTGAATGCGAAGCCTTGTGCCTTGACGCTGGAGCCTGAGTGTAGACGGTGAAGCCTTGAGCCTAGACGGCGGCCGCTTGAGCCTTGACGCCGGGAGCTTTGCCTTCATGGCTCCGCCGAGCCTGCTCGGCGGAGCAGCTCCACCAATCCGACAGGTTCCGCCGAGCGTTAGGCTCGGCGGAGCGGCACCGCCGATCCGACAGTATCCGCCGAGCGTCCGACGAGCGGCTCTGCCAATCCGACAGGTTCCGCCGAGCGTCAGGCTCGGCGGAGCAGCACCGCCGATCCGACAGTCTCCTGAGACTGTCGGATCGGTGGAGCTTGTCGGCATTGGCGGAGCCTGTCGGCATCGGAGGAGCCTGTCGGCATCGGCGGAGTTTGTCGGATTCGGGAGTTTGTTGGCAATGGTATAGGCCTGTCGGTTCAGTGGAGCTTGTGTGCCAGGCGGAGCTTGTGGCTCGGCGGAGCTTGTCGGCATGCCTGTCGGACTAGACGGCGGAGCGGAGCCCGTCGAGCCTGTCTGCACTTGACGGCGGAGCGGGGCAGGGTGGGGCGGAGCGAGATGGGGCGGGGCGGAGCCTGTCGGCAGTTGACGGCGGAGCGAGCCTTGACTTGACGGTGAATGGTTTACACATTTGCTGTGTTGTGCTTTTTAGAGTGTATATTGCTCTTCTAATTGTGATATGTAGAAGTGCTTGACGTGTTAAAACCTGGCCACAGCTCACAAATATATATATATAGCCTATATATATATATATATATACACTGTCTGGTATGGCAACACCACACAGGCAGAGAGGAAGGCTCTGCAAAGAGTCATAAAGACAGCGGCGAGAATCACAGGGACAACACTTCCTTCCATGGACTCAATGTATGGGCAGCGCTGCCGGAAAAGAGCAGAGGGAATCATCAGAGAGATCACTCCACCCAGCTCACTCTCTGCTCAGACACAAACACTGCACCTATAACTTGAGGCACAGCAGAGCGGACAGCATCATCACCCACAGAACACGTTTTTTCAACAGCTTCTTCCCTGCCACAGTCAGAATGATGGCAAAATAAAAAGGCTGAAACATGTGTAAAACAATAATCCACTTTACTTCACCTCACCTAACATGTGCAATATTATTATCTATGAAAAGGTGCAATATTCTTATCTGTGCAATATCCCATAACCTTCTTCCACCTCTCAAAATGTGCAATATTCCCATACACAGGTACTCATTCTCCATATTACGTTATTTATTATGTATAGTGTTTTTATACTTGTATATCTTTCTTCTATTTATAAAGTGTTTTTATCCTTACTTTTATCTTCACTATCTTCTAATGTTGACCCAGAGAGCTCTGCACAAATAATTCTAATGTACCTGGACTGTTGGTCTATGTGCAAATGGCAAATAAAGAACCTTGAACCTTGAGATATATATATATATATATATATATATATATATATATATATATATATATATTAACAAATATGAGATTTTTAAATAAAAACAGAGTCTCTGTTGCTATGGGGTGTATGACAATGGACGCGCCTCAGTAAATGTCATGGAAACGACACCACCACGGCGCTATAAAAGGTCAGCGGACCTCAGATTGTCACTTTGCATCTGAACTTGGAGACTCGGCGGAGCGGAGCTTGTCGGCTCGGCATTTCACGTCATAATTTACAATAATGTAAACATTTCAACATTAAAATAGATGAGCATACTTTACTATACACGTCGTTTCCATGACATTTGCTGACGGCGGAGCGGTGCCCGCGGTATTATGATGTGAAATGCTGAATGTACTTGTTCATTTTCTAACATATTGTTACATGTTATGTTGAACTGTATTACATTGTGAATAAAATTCCTTTTAACTTTAAGTTGTTATTGTTGGTTTTATTATGGTCCATCCACCTGTATTTTCAGTCATTCTTTTTACATCAGTTAGAATTAGAACAAAGGTTTAAAAATAACTTAATTACAACCTGCTAACATAACTAACTACACTATTACATTTCAGAGCTATTCACATAACTGTTTTAAAACAACCGACTCCTGATTTGATACATTATAAAGGAAAATGTTGTTTACTGGTGGTGCATTGTAAATGTTATTTAATCTTGATCATTTTAAATGAACCAAACTAAATCCTGAAGAAAACACAAACTGACCCCTTCACCCCTTAATATACTTCATTTATTAGAAGATTATAATAAATTAACATATCTATACATATCCACCCTAATAACAATCAATAACAATCCAATAACAATAATCTCTGAATATCACTTTAAAATTTTAAAGGTGCACTTGACAGCAACTCATATTTGTGGGATGATAATTTTCAAACATTTTTAAATATAGGAATCAAACATGCATTATAATATTTCCATGGATTCAGTGATTCAACTCTGATCTGACCTGGAAAGCATATTTTGGATGCTATAAAATACATGTGATGTGCTTTGTATTCATATTTGGGGTGATGTAAACTAAAATCTGGGGAAATGTATATATGGGGAAGAATGTGACCCATACAAGATGTAGTCACATTGTTGTTCACGTATTTATTTCATTTTGACATGAAATTAACTTTGTTATTAATGTTAAGAGGATCAGTGTGGGATCCTGTCCTGGGCCCCGTTCCTCGTACGTGGCTAACTGAGTTAGCAGGATCATTTTCAGGATGAGATTACATAAATCAGGCTTTTCGGTTCCTCGAAGCAAGTTTGGCAAAATCACCATAGCAACACATCCATATGCTTGAACCTGCTCCAGCGCAGGCTTGAGCTGGATAAGCTGCCACTCCCCCGGAAAAAAGTGTCAGCTCCCTTCCTCAGAGATCCCATCGAAGAGGAAGCGATATTAGTTAGATTAGCGTTTTATAGGGAGAGAGTTCTTCGAGATCGCCAAGATCCGTTATCACATCATGATGACTTCCTGTACGAGCGCTATTGATTCTGCCGACACGGAATCATTTATTTACAAGACCTTCTCAAGCCATACATTGAACACCACACGCAGCATATGAAGGCAAATCACTGTCAAAATCCGAGAGCGCAAATGAGATCCATGCGCGCGCGAAAATCAAACAGCCGCGAGCGTATTTTACTTTGACGAGCACTTTTATATCACTCCGCGAGCAAAAGTCCGTCTCGCGCGAGCAAAATTCACTCTCGTGCGAGTGAAAGTCGCTCGCGAAGTTTAAACCTGTTCGCTCGCGAAACTTTAATCTGCTTGCTCGCGAGTCTTTTTTTTGCTCGCTCTTGAGTAGTTTTTCTTTTTGACAGTAAGTGGGCGGACCCAGTCTCACTTGTATCTCTACATATAATTGGTTAAAATCCTCGTCTTTGGATAAACCGGATATCACTCTGACGCAGATGCTAGGTCTGATAGAGGTGGTTTTCAATTCAATTTAATAGCGTTATTAAATACAATAATACAAAATGTGTTAAAGTCAAGTTTCTCAGATTGGTTTAAATTCACTCCATCATTCTATTACAGACAATGTGTGTTTGATAGTCAAACCTCTTGTGACAAACAGCTCAAAGACACTTTTTGATCTTAATTGATTAATTTGTGGAGAATTACAGTATTAAGAAGTAGAAGTAGTAGAATTTGTAGCACCCTTAGTGGTGAATAGAAGTGTTACAATAATAAAATGTAAAATATGTAAGAGTCACAAAATATTTACTGAAGAATGAATTATGTTTGTAATATGTTTACATGAAGGATATTATATGTTACAGTATATTGACATATTGAATGTATTGAAATCATGAATGCATAAACACTGGAGGATTTAAACACTGTAAAGAGTAGCCAACAGGGAAAGTTAGGGAATTCAAGGCAAGGCTTTTCAGAGACATCAAAGGGGACATCAAAGGGGACACAGAGGTGCTGGACAAATGGCCAAGGAAGGAGGAGGAGAACCGGAGACGACTGATGAGGAAGCAGACGGCCATAAAGTAACAGAGAGGACTCCTGGGAAAAACCATGCGGTCCCAGGTCAGAGGTGATGTCAGAGGTGATGTCACAAGGAACCAGCCACTGAGATGAGCAACGGATCGATGGAGGTGGGGTCAGATCAATCGGAAACCAATCACTGACCCCGGATGACGGCCTTTATGTTTTGCGACGGCTTGGGGCGCTTTCCAGCCATCAAAGAACATAAAAAGAATGTTTGAGAGAGAAAGTTTCAGTTCTCGGCAATATTCGTTTTTCAGAACCCGGCCAGGTCGGACCTGTGAGTGAAATTGCACGTGGACTCTGTTCTCGAGAACATTACCATGCATGGTGTATTTCAGATTGCATTTGTAAAACATTAGGTTGCAATTGAGTGCATCAGTTTGCATTGTTTACCTTCGTGGTTGCAGTTGTATCTGCTATCTTTTTATTAAATACTATTTTTGACTTTTAATTGGATCCAGTTCGTTTTTTGATTAGTCTCCGTTGCTGGGAGTCAGCAGCGGCGAAAGTTTGCAGCCTACCTCCTCTCGTGAAGTTCCAGCCTCGACAATTAAAACATGATGATCATATTTAATCATACTGTTATGTTTACAGAAGTTAAGAGATATAATATGAGCAACAATTTGGACCCGCTCAAGGATCTGGAGCCGAGATTAGGGACCACTATTTGTATATTATCTGTTTGCCCAACTTAAATCACTGACAAGTAATTAGTGGATGAAAAAGTATTCAGATCCTCACTGCAGTAAACGTACTAATAACATACTGATGAAACAATAATCCACTACGAGTAAAATACCTGCAATCAAAACCTTAGTCAAGTATGTTATTATCAGCAAAATGTACTTTATGTGCAGAAAGTAAAAGTACCCGTGCAGTAAAATGTACATTATTTGCCCCTGACCTGTAGTGCAATCTGAAAATCTGAAAAGTCAGAGTGATATCCGGTTTATCCAAAGACGAGGTTTGTAACCAATTATATGTAGAGATACAAGGGAGACTGGGTCCGCCCACTTACTGTCAAAAAGAAAAACTACTCGCGAGCGAGCAGGAAAAAGACTCACGAGCGAGCAGGTTTAAACTTCGCGAGCGACTTTTGCTCGCGCGAGACGGACTTTTGCTCGCTGAGTGATATAAAAGCGCTCGTCAAAGTAACAGCGCGGCTGTTTGATTTTCGCGCGCGCATGGATCTCATTTGACAGTGATTTGCCTTCATATTGACTCACCATTCTGAATAATGTTTTAGTGCTTACTTTTTACTCGCTCCCATGTCCTCTTGATAGCTGGGTTGCAACTACATGATGGTTGAAAGCACTCATAATTATATGACAGTATTATTAGTACACCATAGATATCATTATTGTAGAACATGATTAAGGTGGACTCATGATAAGAATAGAGAGAATCACACACAATTTATTTCCACTGCTTCAATTGATTGAATTACTGATTATGAATAATACATATACTGATATGCCCATACACAGATTTGCACACGCATATTCAAACTCCTAGTTGTATATACACATATATATAGTACATGATACATAAGCGCATACAGTACATATATCCTCATATTAATTCGTATCAGTTAGATACTCTTTGGGCTTGTTTATATCTACTTATTCTGAAAGAGTTGAGATAATAATTTTCGCTATAAGATCTCATTGGATGATGCGTTCCATTAAGCCTACTGCCAGCAGGCACATTTAAAGATATATCAGGTTCAGGTACATTTCAGGTTCTTTGGACTTTAGTTGGCCAAGACTAATATTTAAAGGCAGTTTAAGATTTTATTGTCATGAACACTTGTATACTAAAAGAAGAAAAGTTCTAAACAAGTTAACAAAAAGAAACATGTTTAATAAAAATAATTTGATGTAGATTAGTTCAGTAGACACATCATATGTTCTACAATAAGAACATTTCATATCATTATGCCTTCAACACAGAAGCAGATCCACTCTGCTCAGTTTCTGGAGATTCTCCAGGTGAAGTTGCTTTGCTTAAATAGCTAGCTACTCGACTGATAAGTTAACTTGCTAAACACTGGCTATGCACTAGCCTAGACAGCATGCTAGCGTCATTAGCATATTAGCATCGATCGCTAGCATGTTAGCATCGATCGCTAGCTTGATATTATAACCATCACCATGTATATACAATAGGCTATGTAGCCAGACCCAGACATACATTATACATCAAGCTAGTTGACATCTGTCACACTCAGATACAATATTTAACTTGACAGACAATCCGTTGAACTTGAAGATCTGAAGACTGAACTCGTGAACTGTTTTTTGATTCCTGGAGAAAGTATTTTGAGTATTTGAAATACAAAATTACTCCAATCTAAAGTATTTTGTTACAAATTACGTTAGATTTTTAATCGGCCCTATCAAATACAAATGACAAAATACTCAAAAGTAATTGAAATACGTATTTCAATTACAAGTAATAGAAATACTGCCCATCTCTGGGTGTAGCATTAGCTGAGAGATTTTTACACATTGTGTGTAAATCATGTGTAACCCAGATAAACACATAAAAGTGTTATTTCTGCACAACGTGTGTCACGAAGTGTGTAATGGAAGTACCAGGTGACTTTAAATAAATATTTTTCTTTCAATAATAATGAAAAGCAAGGATGCAATCATGAGCCTTTATTTAATCTTTCATTTAAAATTGTCAACTTTTTAAAATACTTTTTTTCAAACAAAACAGGCTTTACATGCATTTGTAATACAACATATACAAGTCCAACAATAAATTGAATGTTATTACTGAACATGACAGTATCAGAACCACACCTACACAATCTTGTACTTCAGATTGAGATAGAGCTGGTTGTTGCTCAAATTTGACATCATATCAAGAGGTCAAACATCTGCTACATTATGCAAATGTATCATTTCAAAATCTTTAGTTTGTTGCACAACATATGCATAGAAATGCTCATCAAAGCACTGAACTTCAAGCACTCTAATAAGAAAGAGTAACTTCTACTCCTGGGGTAGAACATGAATTATCTGACCAAATAAGTGCTTCCCATGATACTGTGTTTTTAGTGGCAGCACAGATCCAGTCCTGTATGTCTGGCCATTCACAGTCAGTGAATGTGTAACATAAATGATGCTAATTGTGAAATCTTTGTGCATGGATGACTTAAGTCCCTCGAGTATAAGATCAGCTTTCTTTAAGGAACCAATGTTCACAGGGTAGGCATTGCCGACATTGTACTTTTTACAAAACGGGTCTCCAAGCTTGAAATTATACATTTGTTGAACCTGATGTTTATAGGCGAGTGTTTTGGCAATATTTTTGAAATTGCATACCACATGTGCTTGCCTCTTTAAGGGATCAAGCTTTGCCTCAAATCTCACACACCACAAATGAGAAAGAGGTCCAAACATACACAGTATTCTTGGATAGTGTACCATAAAATGGTGCTTAGGAATTAGATTCCGTTCAAACAACTTCTTTTTTAGTACATGTTGCATGTTGCACTGATCTAAGATAACTGGCACAAGCGTGTGACAGACAGACAGAGACACAGACACACAGATACAGAGACAGATACATACACACAGAGGGACACAGAGACAGACAGAAACAGAGAGAAAAACACAGAGAAAGACACAGAGACACACAGACAGACACAGACACAAACAGAGACACAGACACACACAGAGACAGACAGACAAAGAAAGAAACAATAATGTGACTGTCATTGCAGATTTGGGAACCGAATCTTCGGGCCAATCTGGAACAGGGACAGCGTGGCCTGTGTTGTTCTTTAAAGAGCTATTTGGGACTCAGGGACGAGGAGGCTGCTTCGATGATTTTGGCATCATCCAGTGAGTGGAGAGAAAAATAAATCCCTAAAGGTTGTCTTTGAACTTAAATATTAAAGTTGAATGCTTAAAGTTATATGAGAAGCAGAAACAGGAGCTTCTACTGTGTGTTACTGTATATCTGGAATTGGTGGTTGGTCCCCTTTCTGTTCATCATCTGAATACTGATATTGGATATCTTGATTGTACTGATGAGCAGCATTTCACTGAGGCAGCTGGTGGACTACTTTAAATACAGGTCAGTAGTTTCATCCAATGTTTTCTAACTTTGGGACCCCCTCATAAGGGTCACTAGGTACCTTTTTTGGGGGGTTACATATTGAATGCTTAGATATATCATTAAAACCCTCTGAGAGGTTTCGAGAGGAAGCATTTGTTTGGTGCAGCTGCAAACAACTTCTATAGAGATCTGAGACGGTCACTGATGTTTAGCGTGGTCACAAGCCAAAGAGGTCAAGAACCACTGGTTTAATTCTTTATTCTAAAATAATTCTGATTTTGTTAACTTTAAATACATTTGTATGTACATTATATATCTGTAAAGTAACCAGTAATTATAGCGGTCAGATATATAAACACACATAAGTGTAAAAGGTTTCATATTGACTATTGATTAGTTGAGTAGAAGTAAAACGTAGTATGAGATAGAAATGCCTTAGTAACTAATACATATAAACGTACTTTACAGCAATGCATCCAAATGTTTGAACCTCTCTCCCACACTGAAGTTTCAACAATTTAGAAATAAATATCCAAAGTGAAATGCATCAATTAAATTAGTAAATCTCCACACTTCAAACAGAACAATGATTCTCTCCACTAAACAATGAGGAGGATGTTAAAATGCTTAATGTTTTTAGTTGAATATGTCCTTGTTTTTGTATTTATTGTTAACTATTCGTTGTTTTTCTGGATTACAACCCTCAGGACACCTGCTCGTCTCAGCCGCTCTGAGCGTAACATCTTTAAACATTATTACGTTAGTCATTTAGCAGACGCTTTTATCCCAAGCGACTTACAATTCAGATTATATCACAATTCTACACCGTATTTTGGGGTTAAGTGTCTTGCTCAAGGACACATCAACATGCGGTTCAGTGGAGCCTGAACCGGGGGTTGAACCGCCGATCCTCTGATTGAAAGATAGTCCACTTCGCCACAGTCGCCCCACAAACAGAACCGTTTAGCTTTGTGCAACGAAGAAACCTGGAAACTAATAATTGATACATCTTTATATTCTGGAATCTGGAAAGTGTGCTGTGTATTTTGAAATTCTCCATGTAAATAAAATAAATTTAAAAAAAAAACAGCAAGAGTACAAATATAGCCATTTTATTAATGACTTGGGAAAAAAAGCTTAACAACACAGGGAATACATGCATGCAGGGTATGTATGAGCTATTATCCTCTCTTATTAACACACATCTCTTACAGTTTGGTACTGCGTTACAGCTGCGAAGCAATAAAATCCATTCATGTATATTTTTGTTACAGACGCGTATCAAAAAGACATTTTCTCCTAATGTGTTTGAAATGAATACTAACAAGTGTTTTCTCCTCTGTTAAGTCCTCAACCTGTCAAATCTTTTCTCAGGGCATTTGTTGTTTTAAATAAACCAATATCAATCATTGTAAATGATAATAATTAACAATATAATTAAAAAGATGGATACAAATTCTTATGCAGTACTGCACGATCAATAACGTTTTATCCCACGATACAGGGCAACAACCTTAAATTCTGTGTTTTATAAAATATTAGGAACGGTTTCATCTTTTCAACCCATATTTTAAACTAAGATGAACCCTCAAACACTGATCTCTCACTTCATTTGATATTAGGAACGTGTGCTGCCAACGACTAAAGAGTGGGTGTGGAACAGATAGAAAAACGGAAGTCACTACATGGTTCCATCTTTTTCCCGATCTGGCAGCTGGTCACACTTCTGATTTAACGGCAACACAAACTGAGCTTTTCTACACATTATTAAAAAGGAAATCCAAAAACTTTCAGTGTACAGTAAAACTTGGAAGGATAACATTAAATCTACAATAGAAATAAAAAAATCAAATAAAAAAAATAAAAACTACCGCCCTGTTAAAAAGGGAGAAACTGATCAAAAGAGAGCATTGAAACGCGGCAAACTGCTGCAGATTCAGAGCGGCCCAGTTCATGAAAGGCTCTCCTGGGCTCAGTATTTTCCTCTCTTGGACTTGCGGGTGGACCGCTTGGTGCTCTTCGCTGCCCCCTTTTTGACTGCTTTTGCTGGGGATGTCTCTTCGGGCGCGGCCCGCTTGGACCCACCTTTGGTCGCCGCCTTTTTAACCGCGGGCTCCTTTGGGGACGACTCCTCAGGCTTCGACCGCTTGGACCCGCTCCTCGTCGTCTCCTTTGTGACTACGGCCTCCTCGGGGGACGACTCTCTGGACACCGGTCGCTTGGCCCCCCTTTTGGCCAGCTTCTTAACGGCTGGCGTTTTGGGCTTTCTCGCAGGAGCCCCTCTCTTGACGGGCGTGGCTTTAGGAGGCGGTGTGGATTCCTTCTTAGAGGCCGATGGTTTCCTTCCCCCTCGCTTGGCCGAAGACGCTGCTTTCTTGGCAGGAGACTTCTTTGCGAGGGAGCGTCCCCTGCCTTTAGCTTTCGACTGACTAGAGCTCCGGGACTTCTTGGCTGGTGGGGGACGGCGAGCCTTGGGTGGAGGCCTCTTTTGAGATTTTCTAAAAGCAATTTAAAAAAGGGAGCTTTAACTTGAGTAGAAGTAGTGGGACTATCAACATCACATGTGGCTGCATGAAATAAAAGAGTAACGCCTGCACACAGACTCAAAGCACACATTCATTTAGATGGACAGCATTTCCATCCATGTTGTCAAAATGTTCAAAAATGGCTGTCGACAATAAAACCATTCCACTCCAACAAGTAAACTTAATAGGTCTGAACAGAAAATATATGGTGTAATATTAAAATATAATGCTTCTTCTGGTAATTGTTCACAGCCTAAACCATGAAGACATTTACATCAGTGTGTAATATGATGCATGTGTGTGAAAATGTTCAGGTTTAATTCCCTTTTTGTGCTCTGTCATTTAAAATGTTTCGTTTCATGTAACTTAAAACTTCTCAAATTTGTATTTTATTTTGAATTGTTTATTCACCAGCCTCCTGGTCCGCGCACGCGCGACTGGGATCAAAAAGTCCACGTAGATTTGCGGTTTCGAGTCGGCGTTCAGGCATTTCTCTTGTCAGAGTGTCTTTCTAAATGATGGAGAAACTGCCTGCACAACACAACCCTGTGTTAAGGATACTAGGAACAGATTTCTTTTGTTTTTCACCCACCTCCTCTGAGGGAGAGCTTCGTCCTCAGACTCTTCTTCTTCTTCTTCTTCTTCTTCCTCCTCTTCTTCTTCTTCCTCCTCCTCCTCCTCTTCCTCGTCAGAAGATTCAACCGTCCGCCTCCGCTTGGGTGGTGGGTTTTTCTTTGAAAGGTCGTTGAACTTGTCTGGGTACAGGATGGTAGGGCTAAAGAGAACAATTAAACCATCAGGGCTTTCATTGTTTTTGGCGAATATTTTCTCCAAAGCTTCTCATCAGCTGGGCTTTAAAACCAGAAATACAAATGAGACTTTGTCACATGGTTAAAAGTTTCTTTAGTCAATACAGTAGGCTTTCCATTCAACGTGTGATGAAGAAAAAAGGAATTGCGAGCATGAAATGCTTAAATAATGCTAAACGTAGCTGCCGTACCTCGGGTAGAAGGGGAACGAGAGCTGGTAGGTTCCTGTGAAGCCGTGACCGGTGATCTGATCCATCCAGCCGAGTACTTTACACTTCGTCAGGGTCCTCCTCAGACTGGCCACTGAAGAAAAGAGTTCTCCTTTTAGGGACAATATAGGATCCACAAACCGTGTAACCAAAATCTCGTCGAGCAGCGCGCTTAGGTTTTAAAGGTTAGAAAATGAAAAGAAAGCACACTCAACAAAAGAAGTCCTGAAAGTGACCTTTTCCTACATCAACCTCTTGTAAGCTGGAGACGTGGGTACAAGTTTGTTTCTTTCTCTGCAGGGAACAGCAGCTGGGATCAACTTTCCTTCATGTTGTTGCAATGGAATAAATAGTTTGTCAAAAACATCTACGGACGCCTTCACATCCGTCCTGTGGTATAATCAACATCTGTGAACCTTAACTGTGATTGTTGCAGAATTATCGAGACACAAACATGTGTTTTTAACATGTGGCTTTACGAGTGCTCGCTCGTCTTGCATGTTGTTTACAGAGCAAATAAACAAACGGTTTCGTTAGGATGCACGAGAACCAAAGCACAAGCCAAAACTCCACGGGATCGTATGCTTATGATTAATCTTGTGTGCAGCACACGTGGGAACAGATCTTCAGCTGAATATACTGAATCACCAATTTCTCAGACAGAATCAGCAGCTTTTAGGAGTGGAGCTCCTCCCTGGTGGCTCAGAGCACTTTGCTGAGATACAGTTACTTTACTTCCTCATTAAGGCATTGTGATTAGTCGAAAATAAAATGTCTGATTCACTTTAAAACGGTGCTTTTATAGGCCTAGTTTTGTGCAAAACTTAAGTTTGACCCACCAACTGACTGAATGTACCACTGAACTAAACCCAGTCAGAATCAGTGTTATGAACAGTGGTGCGTTCAATGACTGGTGTGTGTACTGAAGTGAATTTGAACGGTGACCTTGTGAGTGTGTGGGTGAAACTATGCGCGTCTGCAAAATAGCAACACTATGGATGGACAGCAAAGAGGATTGTTGCTTTTATTTACTTCCTCGATTGAAAACTGTTGGAATCCATTATACTCAACATGAAGATCAAACAGCACTATTTTGTGTTCTTTTCCAACTGAAAACCAATCATTTGAAACTTAACACGTTGTTTTAATCACTTGAGGAAACAGTCAGATGTCAGAGAGTGAGAGAAGGAGTTTTACCTAATTGGTACTCCTTTCTATCCTTGTTTGCGTCCACGAGGTATCTGCGCAGAGTGGTGGTGCTGCAGGTTTTAGGTTCATTCATGGCTGTGATGGCGGCTGTGATGGCTTCCTCCAAGTTGCTGCCCTTCAACAGGACCTGGTTACCGGTACGCTTCAGCTGTGACAGTCGGGATATGAACATTTTCTTTAGGACATCAGGTCGTAAGCCCGTCACTGAATCCGTAGCTTCGACCGTATTGTATAGAGCTTTACCTGGAACGTCCCATTGGCTCCTTTCCCAGTGATTTGGTCCAGATGTCCTTTCTCGACTGCCTTCACCAGAGCTGACTTCAGTAGATCTGGCCTGAGGGCGGACCGGAGTCATTAAATCATTAATATATCCAACAATCATTAATAACACAACATTATACACCCATGTTTAGAAGTTACTGAGCCTCTAAAGGGGAGTGTGTAGCTGTGTAGCTTCAGTGAGCATATATGATTTAGTTGTCTGTAGTTCTTAAAAACTTTGTTTAATTGATTGACTGTTGATCGATAGCAGTTTTTATCAGCGATTCATTTATCAATAATTAAAGGTAAATATTTAACTTTTGCAGGTTACAGCCTTGCTTGCATCTATTCCCTTTAACTTCAATAGTTCAATATGGTGGGTTTTCTGATGGTTGGTCAGATTAAAACTTTTGTAACTTTAAACACTTGTTAGAATTAAAAATAGATTGTCAGCTGCTTGTCTGCAGAGTTCCACAAAACACTCGACAGGAAAAGAATTGTCCGTACCTGTTTTTAATGTTTAGGTTGGGGAAGTGCTGCTCCAGGTATTTCTTGATCAGGTAGTAGGAGGCCTCTTTGGGCTCACAGAGCCGAGTGATGATGAGAGGAAGAGCATCTCCCAGAGCCTCGGCCCTCACAGCTGGTTTCTGCAACACCATCCGGTAACATGAATGACAATTACAACCAAACACATCTGAGACCCATACTGGAAAATGACAAAAGGACACTGTTGACACTACTCCAGTAACAGGATTAGATCTATGAAACTAGTGCTGGGTGGTTTCAATTTCCCACATGATATACATTGTTCACATAGTGCCACACAGGACAACAGCACTACAGAAGATAGCGTATCGAGAGGGGATCCATAACTGCGTACCCTTCTCGGCCATAGTTACAACACAACAGTTAAACTATTATCACACACGACAAAATGTGACGCATAGACATTTGGTTAAAAGCTATAGACAGTCGAGACGATTTCAATGATTAAAACACTGGATTCAAAGTGAAGTTGTGTCTTTGCTTCAGTCAAACTCTTATCCTGACATTGTACCAACAGCAGCGACGTACAGTCGCACACTTTTCAACAGCAGGCCTGTGGTCAGTACTTAGTGTCAATATATTTAAATAATTAGTTTTGAAGACAATAAAAAAAGAAAAGAAAAATTGTATTTTTAGTTCTTTTTTGGACTATGTTGCAGTTTGCACAATAACAATTGTTTACAAGACCCAGTCTTGCCACAAATAAAAAATAAATAACCTGTGGATATATCGATAACAGCCAGAATCTTAAAAGAATACTGTGATACAGATGTTTGATCTTACTGATATATTGTACTGTGTTCTACTACTTACGGTGTTCCTCAGTCCTATAGATAGAGTTGGACATCGATGAGGAAACAATGCACTTTGGGAAATACGCTTATATGCTTTCTAGCCTTAAGATGAGAGGAAGAGCAACACCACTGTTATCTCTGTCCATTACATATGAAGCTACCGCTAGCAGCTGGTTAGCTTAGCTTAGCAAAGAGGCTTGAAACAGGGCTCAGCACCTCTGAACCCTCTAACTCACGCTTTACCACGTTTGTTTATTCTGTACAAAACAATCATAAACACAACCAGCCGAATCTCCAGGAAGTTGCTGCTCCATGTTGAGAAATAGGCCGGCACTTAACTATTGTACATCAGTACCGACCTTTGCTGTGACATACCTTAGTGGAGGAGGACTGCTTCCCAATGGCGAAGGTTCCTGAAAGGCCTTTACCCTTCAGCTGTGTGAGAGACAGATCAATAACAAGAGTAAGCAGACCCGACACACTCCTGTGTTCCTACACACTTTAATGAGCTTCTGTGAAATAGACCAATCACTAAAAACTGTCGAGCTTTGGATTTCACAAAAGGTTGAGGCCGTTTACAAGGAGCTCTGAAATGTAAAGTTTGTTGAGTGTTTCACACCTTTCAAAACTAGAAATTTGTGAGCAACGGTAAAGTAAAGGATTTCACGGTGTGTGCTGGAGCTAACGTTAGCTGCAAACATTAGTCCAGCTAACTATCGTACAGCCTACAGAAGGAAGCGCTACCGTCAAGACTGAGCAGCATTTCAAAATACATTTGTGGAGTTAGAAGTTATGTTGAACCGGTTCACATCTAACACATCCACCGTGTAGCATTTCTCCACCGTGAGGAAGCTGGTTGTGGATGCCATCAAGTGCTGATGCTAACGTTAGCAGCTCCATCTGGCTCTTTAGTGGATTTTGGGAGGTTTACACTCCAGCAACACCATTCAAACTCGTAATCCCCACAGGACTCCGGTGTTAAAACGAGTCAGATACGAAGCAATTCGTTGCATTTTCATCTTATTTGTTCTCCTTAATGTTCCAGATTTGAGCTGATGCCTTTATCTATATCTTTGCATGGGAGAGGTACGACATTAGAAGATGTTTTGCCCCCAAATAACATTCTGTACCTGTTTGATGGTTCCCTTTTCCAAATGTTTCTTCATTGCTTTCTTGATGAGAAACTTCTTCTTGTTGAGCTCCATCTCCGGGTATTTTTTCAGAATAAATTTCATGAAGGACTGGTATGAAACTCCAGACTTGTCATTACTAGACTGTAAAGAAAGACGACAAGAAATCAGATTTAAAAAAAGAAAAAAGCGGTAAAAAAAAAAAAACAACCCCTGTGAGCGACTGCGTTGATGGATTTACAGGGTTTCTACACACCGTAATAGCTTCGATGAGAATATTATCCACTTTGTATTGAGTGCCTGCAAAGTTGGTAACGGGACGCTTTTTGCTGCCAGCGACGCTAGCCCACGCAGGAATCGTCCTTTTCACCTTCTTGGCTTTGGCTTTCACGTACTTGTAGCCATCCTTCAACCTGCCGCCAAAGAGGAGGAGCAAGACACAAGTTCAGTGAAGTGGTTCGATCCTTTGGAAGCGATATTTCACTGTGATTTTTACCACCCTTATCTATATCACATCCTCACCTTAGTAGGAGAACATAGCAGTGTGTTGCACACTGTCCAGCCGCGCAGTCCTTGCATTTGTCCCTTTGTCACCGATGGGAAAGACAAAATGAAGTTTGAGAACATCCGTCTTAATGATCACCATGTAATTGGACCCTCCCTGGAGTGCTATGCTAGTGTACTACGTGCAGAAAAGTCAATGTGTGCTTTGTCGAGGTCTGTGAGAAGAGATGGAGGAGAAACTATCAACGAGGAACGGCAGGTTAAATGTCACTAATACCTCATCAACTACAGATAATAGTGAGTTCCCCCCCACTTGTTTCTTTATAACGTCCGAGGACATGTTTTTGAGAAACGTAGAAAAAGGTCTACGAGGCTTTAGAAATGTCACCTACAAATATAGATATATTGTTTTTAAATCCAGAATATATTTTACTGAATTTCTGTGGATAAACAAAATTAATTTTAGCATTGTTCTGCATGCATGTAGATTTCTTTCTTTGAACTTTTCAGATGTGAACTGAGCTGGTAACAAATCGGCAGTCTTTGGTGACGCTTACGTCCTTTCCTCCTGGATTCCTAAGACTGTGGACAAAGGGACCAATACATCCGTCTGATATGCGGCCGTGACGAGTCACATTTAAATTAAAAGGCCAGGAACGTCTCCCCGCGTGTACTCCGCGTATCTCGAGAATCGCTCAGTCGACCCACGTCCCACTCGGCGGGTGTTTTGCTGGGGACTCAATGGAGAGCTTTTGTCAAAGTTTGTGCAATTTGGCCTAAATCAATCCATGCTCTACTTCATAACCGCAGTGTCAAAATAAGTGACTAATACGCCTATTTGGAAACGACCTCAGCTGAGATTTCACGTTTGTGTCAGACAGCGCGTGACTTGCGTGCAGGTTTTTTCGAGGGCATATTCTGTGATTTGGTTTCCGCCGTCGAGCTTAACTTCTTTTCTCTAACTGGGAATGTTTGCCGTGGCAGAAGAAGTGGGCCCACTCAAAACTTCTTAAACTATTTATACAGTACAATCAAAAGTACTGCGTTAAATGTTTACTTCAAGTGAAGAGTGAAAGAGGGATCAGTACAATTAACTTTTATTTTATTTAATGTGGTGCTGGATAGTTTGATGAATAACAATGCAACATATTTTATTTAAATTGTAATATTTTGTGCATCACATCTGAATCTTAACTAGTAGCATTTCTGTGTCAGGTAAATGTAGTACTACAAAGTTTTCCTCTGAAGTAGAAGTACACATTAAGTTAGCAGTATACAATGGAGTTCTATATTGTTTTACGTGCTTTGGCTGCCTTTTGGACGTTATTTTTTAGATACAATGAGTTAGAATAGTAACTTAAATTCAATATTTTTCATACCTAAACATCATAATAAATCTATATCTGTTTGCGGTATTGGTCTCTGATAATGTTACATTGTAAAAAACCAATCCGTGTTATAAGTGACGGGAGGAGAGCTGATTGTTAGGGTTCTTCTTCATAAAAACACAAAGTAAAAACGGACTTCAGAGTGGTTGTAATATTGTTTGGGACGGTGGCAAAAAAATCCTGGAGCTGAGTAGACCAGCAGCTATAATCAAACAACAAAGGGATCTGGATCATCAATTAGTGTCAACGGCAAAAGAAAATGTGATCAGGGATCTGGACGAGTTATATTTGCTCCATTTTTTGTTTTGTGTAGATCTGATTTTTGACCGATACGCGACTATGATCCGTGACACGATCTGAACCGTTGCACCACTACTTGGGTGTGTGTGTGATTCAACTACGTCACGGCAGATGTGTTTCTTGTGTCAGGACCCAACGGAGCGCCGTGTCGAGTGTAAAGTATTTTGTATGAGCGGTTCTCGAGGAAGCTGCAAGCAGCAAGACCACAGGCCAAGCCCCCGGCCTGCTCTGAACAGCCATGGTTTTTTTTAGACGGGCACTGCGCTGCAACACTGCAACCGTGAGAGGAGCAGCCTGCTGTTATCCAGCAGAGGTAAGGATAATATAAACAGATAAAAGTGCTATCAAAGTGAAATATCGCAGCATTCACAGTTGCACACTAGCTCTCTGGTGAAACTCACTCTTGCTTCTCTGTCCCTTCTTCTCCCTTCTCCTCTGCGGGTTCTTCGGCTTTCTCCCCATTCTCTGTGGGCTCCGTCTCAGCCGGGGCCTCCTCGGCCTCGGCTGGTGCGGCTGACGGTGCAGCCGGCTCCTCTTCGGCGGCGGGTGACTCTTCCGAGGAAGCCTCGGCCTCTGTGAGGAGGAAATGTGTGCAACAATGCTAAGAATATCACTTTTTTCTTCTTTTAAATTTAGCAGTTGACTGACCATTCCACTGTGGAAGCATCTTTTGTCATTTTCTATTTTGTTCTGCTTTTGGAAATTGATTGAAATAAAGTCATGGCAATTTATAAAAGAGAGCCACTGCATGTAGAAATACATGATTATAACGTTAGCGCCCAGAAATAAACGCTTGCAACCCATGTTGCGTCAGGACGCTGGTGTAGGGTTTACAGGACAGTCTACAACATGCAACAAAAGTCTGAGAATTTCGTGTGCACGTTGCCGTATTTTCTCCTAAAAACCCAAAGGCTGATGTTACTGCTCCGGTTGTGCGGGACCTTTCGCCTCTCCAGCATGACATTCCCCTTGTTTTTGTCCAACTTCCACACTGTGGTACACAATTGCTGCTGATTGGCCACATCTGCTGTAGCTAAGCTTGAACTCTAGCCTGGACTTGACTTAAGGGACATTACTTAATACCAATGTTTTAAAGACAGTTGGGATTTTTGCAATCAAAATGTTACACTAACTAAATGTTTTTTCTCTCCCTTTTTTTAAAAAGGGTTTCATGCAGTATTATGAACTTTTTTTGAACGTGCCATCTTATCAAAACACATCCACATGTTTTACTCAAAGATCATGCAATTCTGATTTAAGTCTGCATGTAAGCAGCAGAAATATTGTA
Source organism: Pholis gunnellus (assembly GCF_910591455.1). Taxonomy (NCBI): domain Eukaryota; kingdom Metazoa; phylum Chordata; class Actinopteri; order Perciformes; family Pholidae; genus Pholis; species Pholis gunnellus. Next base: position 6,621,598 of record NC_136529.1, on the reverse strand, counting down.
TACGATTCTGACATTTTATCAGTTATAAAAACATGCCCACACATGCCTCTGCAGACTGACCACAGTCACTGTGTTGGCTTTAATGAGTGCCGATGACTGCGCGCTCACGGGTCCTTTAGTTCAGGTGATGGACGACCCCAGCCTTACCTTTCTCTGCTGCAGCGGAGGGGGCCTTCTCCGGGGTCGGAGTCGCTGCTACTCGGCGTATCGGCATCACACGAGATTAACCTGGACGAGGAAAATGAAACACGCACACGAACGACACAAATAGCACGTTAGCACACAACACTGGTTTGGTGCCCATTCCTGTGTACGTGCGTGGTTAAACATGGCGATATGGTAAAACCCACTTCATTCATTTGGGCCCCATTCTCATGGAAACAGAAGAAAGGGTGCTGCACTTGTGATTCGCCAAAAGCAACCACCTTCAAGACTGTGCAATGTTCTTTGGCTTAACCGCCAGTCTCTGCCAGTAAATTTCGATAATTTACACACGAGCCAGAAAATGAGTTGCCAGAATTTTTTCGGCAATTTCGCCATTTTGTCCGTTGGTTTATACACAGTAATGGCGTCGCACAAGGCAGAAATTCATTTCAGTTGCATTGAGTTAGAGACAGCAGCCTACGCATCATTTCCAGCATCGCATCCGTGCAACTTCACATTTAGAGAGTGACTCAACATAACACGGATCGAACTTACCTCTTACTAGTGGAGAAAAAGTGAGCTACTTTGGAGTAAATTTCTGCACGATCCTTTATTTAGATTTCACTGTTTACGAGCCCCGCCCCATTAGGACCGTTGGTTACGTCGCAGCGTCACAGAGCACGTCGAAGGATCCCCACTGTCATGGCCGCCGACACTTACCTTTTAAAATCAATTCTTGACTTTCTCGCTTCCGTTGTGTAGCCGACCGAGGCTAACGGAAAAGATGCTAGCTAGCAAACCAACGTTTTTTTTTTTTATTTCTTTAGATATTGTTTCTAAAAGCTCAACATGGTACTGTAATTGTTTGTCGTTATTTTGAGTTACGTTGATATCGTCTACCGTACAGTTCAACACAATCTGAGCACATCGTCAAGTCAACCGAGATAAATCAATTATGAACGTATAAGCATTCAGAAACTACAGCCCTGATGAGGTTTTGAGAGGTCGTCTGTGGCAAAGACTCATGGGAGCTGTAGTTGTCTAACAAAGTTAAAATGAAGACGAACACACATTTTCTTATTCAGAACAGTAGTGGATACACATAATAAAATATAGACAGACAACATTAGAAATATACTTTGGCTTTCCATGTGTAGTTTAAATTCGGACTATTTCACCACTAATGAAGCCCCATTAAGAATGCAACCTTCTTATATACAGTCTATGGATGTTGCTATTATTTTCAGGTTCCATTATCTGCTTATTATTTTTAAAATGAATGGATTAATTGTTTGGTCTTTGAAAATTGTGAACAATGCTCGTCACAATTTCCTGATTTGACTTCCTCAAATCGTCTATGCTGTCCGAACATTCAAAAACCCAACGACAGAGTGACAATAACAGAAAAGCAGCAAATTCTCACAATCAAGAAGCTGACATTTTCAATCAATCATCAGTCAATCGACCAATCTATTAATCGTGTCAGCTCAAGTCTCCATGTTCACACTGGGTGCCGAAAATTATTTGTGGGTGATTCAAAATCAAGTCAACTGCCGTAAAGACGAGCAAATGCATGAGATATGGATAAGGCCAGCCCCATATGTGATCTGATCAGCATGTGATCACGCAGACATTGTAATATGAATGCCTAGATCTATACACAATCTAGACCCAAAGATATATTTATCTAAATAAAATAAAACATATTGAAAAAAAAGTGCAGTCAATTACAAGACAAAAGGACCTGCTGCAACTATTTCAAAGCCAAAGGCACAAGTTGGGAGTTAATTCATAACATTTGTCGATGCTTTAATTGTCTCAGCAGAACAAATCGGTGGCTCACAGTGACTCCAGCGGCTCTTGGTGCCGCATCATACAGCTGCTCCTCTGAGGATGCTGAGGTGTTACCCAAAAACGGGAAAACAGAACGAACACACAGACGCACATACTTCCAAAAGAAACAAATCTGGCAACCTTCATCTTCAAACACCGACCAAACAAATCACGACAATGAGCAATTTTAAATACCTTTTTTGTCTTTAATGTATTTACAAGCTTTAATCTGCTCTGTAGGTCTGAAGTATTACAAGCATTTCACGTTCAGCGACCTTGGCCATTTGCTTTTTAATGTTGCAATTTTTTGCTCGTTTCATTTTCAATGTATCCGGTTTGTTCATCTGCATTTGTTTTGACAGTTCTGTGGACTGACTTGCATCGCTTCTCGAATGCATACCTCTGCCTCTCACGAGGCGTATGTACATATCAACGTAGAGCTAGCCAAGGCGGAGGGAAACACCTTCTGGTTATTAGGAGATAACCTTTGACCTCAAAACGTCATACACGGACAACGTTAATAGCTTCTGTGCATCCTCTCCTTTTTATCTCTGCTTCCCCGTCATCCCAAAATAACTTTGTTTTACCCTGTTTTAAACCAAACAGTGTAGAATCCAGGGAGGCCATTTATTTCACAATTATTATTTTGTTATTATAATTAATTATATTGTTATTTCTGTTGTTCTCATTTGTGAGCATCTGCAAATGTTAAATAACTTTCATATTTGCAGTCCTTAAAAAAATAATAAATTAAAGAGTCCAGAACCTATGTAGCTTTTAAGTCTCTTCTTAAAAAGTAACAAAACAAAAGTAAGTTAAAATTTAAAACAAAAATATTTTCTATGTATAATACAGGTATTTAGTGCTTCCGCCGTGGGAATCCAAACTCAAAATGGCGGCATGTTTTCCGAACCGTACCGCAGAAAAAAATTCCAGCCGTAAAACATGTCGTCCTGCCCACACACCCATTTTGAAAGTTTGTTTGTTCTGCTGTAAGGATGCAGTTCTACTACGTCGCGTCCCCCGGGTGTCTCCCTCGTCAATTGTCTTCCGACTCCTCCTCCGCCTCCCGCAGCCAGGTGAAGAAGGCCGTGACAGACTTGAGGGCCACACCTTTACCCTCCTGCTCCGCAGGGTCTTTGCTCGTCTCCCACTTGTAGAAAGCGTCCTCCGAGATCACGTCCTCGTCATACAGACAGTCAAAGAACATCCGGAGAAGGTCTGGAAGACAAAGATGCATCAGTGATCTTTCTGTCCTTCGATAGCTTTAAGTTATGACATCTAAATTGCATGTTTTTGTACTTCACGGTGTTATTGTGTTTAAGCTTTAGTATTTATGGTACTTTGTTTATTTCAATATATTCTCATCTATACGATGGTTTACCTACCAAAGCTTTAATGTTACAGATTAGAATAATCTGAATATCTAGTTGAAAATGTAAACATTTGTAAACTACCTTCTCCAGGTCAAGAATGAATTCAATCTGAACTTTTAATCCGACACGGACGAGCAGTCCTCTAAGTGCTCAGAACATTTTTTAATTTGAGCATCTGTAATTCCATGACAACCGGGCAAACTCCATCTGCTGATGAAGATCATGCGACATGATGGATGGCTTCAGACCTGCTACTAAACGGACCGTGTGCCGAGATTACATTTTCTGCAATAAGATTGGTTAAAATGATTTATGTCTTCTCTGATAAATAACAGTTCTCTCCTCCCACCTCCTCCTAATGAAACCGAGATGCAGCACTTACTTGGAGGCTGATCGAGGGCGACGATCAGCGCCTGAAGTGCATAAAGTGCTTGCAGCTGTCGCTCAGTGTCTGAATTAAGGTACTTGAGTAATACAGGCAATCTCCACTGGATGATGGCCGTGTCCACTCGACAGTTGGTGTTATCATCTGTTCGGTAAAGCAGGATGGAGAGTGAGTGATATTAGATCAGTGGTGGCATTTCAGCAGGGTAGAGGAGTTGCTCCTCCAGGTGGCGGAGTGCTTACCTTTCACTGCTGCCTTACACACAGCTGTCATCAAAGCCCTCAGGAAGGGAGACGAGCTCATCTGAGATTCATCTAGGGTTGCCTGGGAAATGGAGGAAGAGGGGGGAAAAACACACACAATGTGTCAATTTCACATGGTTCAACACGTCTTAGCATTTATGCTACAAAAGAACAGGAAACAACTCTAAGTTGTTGTTTTGTTATATTATTATTAAATGTTTTAAGTCACTAGCTTGCAGAGTTTCATAGTTGTTCCTCTAAGAAATGTGTCACTTCTCATACCTCCACCCAGTCAAAGATCTGCTCGTCGCTGGCCATGTCCTCCAGGAGGAGTTTGTCCAGCTGCTGGCTCAGCTCCTCAGGAGACAAGATCTTTTTGGACAGAGCCGCCTCAGGACTGGAGTCGTCCAACAGAACGAACTGGAGTTTCTGGTCGCATCGAGACGAGAGGACAGGGACACGACGGGGAGGTGACAATAAAAGAGTTAGATGAGGTGAGGAGGGGGGTCGGAGGATAATGTACTCTCTGTCCACTTCTTATTTTACAATAGTATCAAGAAAACCAAATGTTGGTGACTGAGATTTCCTACAATTTTGATAATCTAGATTTGAGCGGAGGCCTTTATCACAAACCTGTTCTGAGATGAAAGCCTGGACGTCCTCTTCCTCTGGCAGGAGGTCGGTCCAGTTGAGGCCAGATTCCCTCCACAAAGAACCCACAGTCCTATGGCTCTGTGGAGACGAGAGGAGACAACATTGCACCTCTCTTCTCTGATATATCTTATTTATTTTCTCTCTGGTCTCCAGGTAAAAAGATTTTAAAGAGCCGATTCAGCCAAAATTGGCTACAAATCAACAACATGTCCATGATTTGATTTATGTAGTAAATAAATAGGAAAAATCAATCGTAGAGCAACAATGAAAGTGCATTTTTTTTGTCCTTACATTCAAATCCATTTCACCAAAATATCACCTTGATAGACTTAAGTGAACATCATCCATTACATGTGTACAACTACAATGGAGCTATTGATTAAAGTCCACTGGCTTTATAATAGGTAACTTAATTACTCAACTGAAGATTGAACGTGTTGCTTACCATTTGTTTGCATAGTATGTGCAGTATTTCAGAGATTAAGATCCCAGCTCTTCCCACAGGAAGCAAAGGTTTGCTTAGTTCACTGTGAACAAACAGATGAATGGAGAAGTTTAATAACACAATGAAACACTTGAGACTATTTGCTGTGCAGCCATAAGAGCCCGGTAAAGTTTCCTCCATGTATCTTAAACTTTAGTAAAGCCTACAATTAATCCAGGAATTGAGAACAGAGAAGAGGAACACGAACTAGAAAAATGTTGCCCGAAGAACAAGAAACATGTAATTATGTTCATCAAGGAAAATATTGATCAAAATGTTGTTCTGTGGTGGCGAACACAAATTTCATCTGTGCACACGATGCCAACTGGTCTGATATATTCTGACCAAACGCACCAAATTTGACTGCATTTTTAGTAGGTTTTCTGCTCGAGTATGCAGTGAGTGACGGGTGTCGTACCTAAAGAGCTCTCTCATAGAGAAGCCCCCTTCCTTCAGCGCCGGGCTGAGCAGCTCGCCCAGGTACAGCCAGATGTGGGGAATGTCGATGGCCATGTCGTCCGCTTGTTCCAGCATGTCTGCAAACCTGAGAAAACAAAACAGACACCACGGGGGTTAGGAAGCGACATATACAACAATGATGTAATTCTTCCTCTGGACGTGTACAAACGATGTTTAAGAACCTGCAAAATATGGATTTAAACTCAAATTCATTTTCAATTGTATTCATCATGAACCAGAAAAATGTCCCTCGGACAAGAAGAAGTACACTTCCTCTTCATTCTTTATTTCTACTTGGCATTATTTAAAGTTTCCCTTTTGAGTTTGACAGTTGTTCTGAATTTGGGTGAAGTGACTGCACTGTCCTGTTCCGATGGCTGACCTTCAAAAGAGTTTTCTTTTAACCACCATCATGCAGAAACCTGGATTCAAAGTGTCACTTTAGGCATTTTCAAGTTATTTGTTTCAAAGTTAGATTTTGAAAGCTGATTTGAAAAAGCTATTGGACAAATTAATCTACATTTGATTGTTATTTACAAATACACGATGTTGCATGTACTTTGTTTGATTCCAAAATCAGAACAGGCAGAGATCTTCTCACGAGCAACCACAATACAAACAAGACACTAGTTTGCAACAATGGATACATTAAGAGAAATGTTTGAGCTGAGTTAAAAGGTGGCTGATACGCATTTGTTCATTAGAATATTTACAGTTAAAGCAAGAAAAGCTTCTTGGCTGGACGAAGAACAGAAAGTCGAAAGCAGCGATTAAGGGAAGAGACAACAAAAGGTGGCAATGAAGTCTGGTGATGCAGCTGATTGGGAGTCCTACTGAGAAACCAAGTAAAGTAAGTATGGCCGTAAGAAACTCTGGAGAACTATAAATAATATTCTGGGTACATCTGTGGATAACACTGCAACAACTCATGGGGATGCCAATAAACAACCCCCAAAATCATTGGATGGGGACATTTTAGAATAAACTGTGTCTCAATCAATATTCCCACTTTATGGGAACACGGCAGTCACAATAACAAAAAGCAGGCACAGTCGGGTTGCCTGGTTTTATGGCTGAGTGCATTAAACGAAGTGGGTGAACTGACCCTTTGTAGAACTGAGGTTTGGGCAGGATGCCCTGCTGCACCAGCTGGAAGAGGAGCTGGCCCATGTGGTCCCGAGTTATCTGACTCCGCTCCAGGGTGGACTCCACCCCGACACGTACAAAGATGTGCACCTGAGAGCCCAGGTCGAGCTCGTCCACACACTGAACGGCCTCCTGCAGAAAAACAAATTAATACGATCAAGACTGGCACTAGTGAGAGAAGAGGAACTCCAACACTACATGCATCTGAATTCTATGGGTTGTTGTTGCATGGACAGTGGTTAAAAGGAGGACGATTAAAGCTGCGGTTCTGATATTAACAACGTTGTCGTTAAAGAGCAACACATTAAAGGGACAGCTTAGATTTTTTTTAAGTGGGGTTTAATGGGGAGCAGCAGCAAAACGTATTTTAGCCACCGAAATAGAATAGTTTATTTGATACATTATAATTTAAGTGTACACTATATTTAGAATATTTCCTCTCCTTTACTTTGACTTGATCGAGGCAGCGGTAAACCTGCAACTCCTGTGTTGTACGAGGTAAAATAACTGTTTTTGTCAAAGGAGTCAGTAGCTTTGAAGAGAACATAGATGGATGTAACAGCTTCAGGTCCACGTTGGGAAGGGGCTGTCTTACAGCAAGGTAAAGCGGTGACATATTCGGAACATAGCGTACACTTAAAACTAACATTGGTTTTCTTTCAGGTGGCTAAAATACGTTTTGCTGCTGCCCCCGTCCACAGCAGTACATTGCTTAGTTTCCCCGTACGTACTCCTGTCTGTTTCTCCAATCTACTGCAGGTAAAACACTGACTACGGATAAGAAACTCATACAACCCACCTCGAGAAATCCCAACTATCGCATTCATATACTTAAAAAAAAAGCATTTTACAGAAACTAAAAACTGAAAATACCGATGCATCTACTGCTGATCTGCTTGTGAATCTCAGTACCTTGTAGTCGTTTATGTGCAGGAACTCGTCGATGATGGACTTGGACTTCCTCTCCGTCTCGTCCTCAGACATAGGAGGTCTTTCCGGGGTCTGGACCACTGGCTCAGGTTTCACTGTTGACGTTAAGAATAACAGTCACAACAGTGTCTGTCTGGATGAAAATCCATGTTTGGTCTACTCTGATTCAATACATATACTGTGCTTAAAATCTTTGATTTGTTATACTTTGAAAAGGTACAATCTTTTTTTTAAATCTAGATGCATGCTTTTAGGGACAGCTTATCAAAGAATATAATATTCACTGACTAAACTAAAGCAAGACACACATAAACAGCATCACAGGCAAAGCTCATTAAAAATGATGCATTGACTGGATTAAAGCCTTTTACACTTTTACAGCAATAAAATGAGACGCAAGGGCATTAACCCCCAAAGATCACAAATACAACCGAAACAAATTGACTTTCTAGATCTGAGTGCCGTTAGTGAGCGGGTAGACTACATTAGCTGGTGGCCCAATATTTAGTGGCCAGATATATAAATATAAATTGATTAACACATGTAATACAAAGACAAACAATATACAACACATGCAAGTGTGTTCAGATATTTATGTTTTCTGATGTCATCAATGGTGTAAAAACTGTATCCAGGATATCTGATGCCAAACCAAACTAGTTCATGGCTTAAATCTCAGAACCAGAACATCCGGTGTCGTGCAGCGCCGTGTGTCTCACCAGGTTCCCTGACTCGGCTGTGCTCCGGCTCCGTTTTGTCCTCGGTGACACTCTGTCTCCGGGGCTCGGCTCCCTCTCGCTCCCGGTCTCTCTGCGGCTCCTCTGGGGTTTGACTCTCCAGCAGCTCCTTCGAACTGCCCCCTCTGGTGAAGGGTCCGGGCCGTGACGACGTAGGGGCAGAGATCACCGGCTTCTCACTGCGTTCTCTCGTCGCACTGTTACGACTGCCGGGAGAAGAAAAAAAGCTAGAGTCAATCAGGATGTTTGAAAATGAGAGCGTGACTACCAGAAGCACGTGGTGGTGTTGTTGTTTACCTTCCCAGAGTTCTCCTGGAGTCAAAGTCTGGGTTCTGTGGAGGAGTGGTGGAGGGCTGAGGAGAAGCCGTCGACTGCAGCGCAGAGTAACGATTGAGGCCAGCTGTCCGTGATAGTTCTGTAATGGACAGAAAGGTTAGAAGAGACATAAATGACCAGAAAATGAAGGGTAATGCTCATGGATCAATAGAGTTTAGGTGTTTGCAGTATCAAGAGGGAAAGAAAATACAAAACTTAATGTTGATCAATAAGAAAAATAGTCTCTAGTGAGCTTCAGGATCAAACTAGAAGCATCAGTAAGAATCTACAGAGGTATTTGATTTGACAATTTCTGTAACTTTCTTAAATCCAACATGGCCGTTTGGAACAGCTCTCAACATTTCTGTCTTCATGGTCGTACGACACATCATACTTCTTTTAAAGCATACTGACACCTTAACCATGCAACATGTAGGCAAGTTGCAGCTACAATCTCTACAACAGCACGTTTGGGCCGGTCACAAAGCACAGGCGATGTAGTGTGTCAAGGTTAAGGAATCTCACCTCTTGCCACCCAATCAAGTTGGAACTATAGTGAACAATTAGCATTATTTAAAAGAAGTTTACAATTGTTACAACCCAAACATTGATGTCAAAAACCAGTCATGAAAATCTGAGCAGAGCGAGAGCGAGCGAGAGAGAGAGAGCTCCACCTCTGAGGCTCTGTCAGTGTTTTGCTTCTTTGAACTGGCCTCTTAAACACAAGATGAGATGTGTAATAAACACATTTTCTTCCCCCGTCACTTCAGGTCTGCACGATATCGCCAACTCCTGCTCATGCAATGTTCCGTCCCGCTGTGGTCTTGGATCAGTTACTACATGTTTTCTTACCTGAGTCACTGGCCTTGGCTCCTCCACTGCTGCCCTTCCCCCATGTGACTTGAGCCCGGGGGCCCAGCTGGATCTTCTCATCCATTTGAGGCTGCAGAAAGAGAATCATTTAAGAACAGGCTGCAAGCACACATGGAACACATCAAAAGCAAAAAGGCAAACGAGGACACCATTTGAGACAAGATGAATGAAGCAGACTTAAACCTGCAGGTACATTTTGATTGTCCGTTTAACGCTCTGAGCTGCCAGAAATAACACACATCAATCAGCGTAGATACTAATATCTGCAAAGAATCTGCTGACAAAGCCCTCCCTGATATATGCAGATCACTTGCTCACTAATCATGCTTACGTTTTGTTTACTAAATTCTTCTGTAGTCCATCGATCCATCTTTTACACCAGTTTATTAGTATTCAGGGTCTCAAGAACGCACTGGTGAAAACCTTTGATTCAAGATATAAGTAGCACATAAAATGCAGTGTGTGCCATGTAGTGCATCACAAGAACTGTCAACAAGGATTAGTAAAATGACTGTTCTCACAGTGGACCTAACACCAAGAACATGGCAAAATTCCTCCTGCAGGGGGAACTTGTTTTCTTTTTACAAGGCAGTACCTCGTGGGTCCAACAGGGGGACTGAGTGCTACTGAACACTCACCACATAATGTGGATCACAAGAGGACAGGGCCAGTGAATAAGTACAGATGGTGAAACACAGGATTTCTCTTGGTGCCGTGAAAACATCTGCTGTGTCCAGAAACATTCTACTGAAAGAACAAACCACCGGTGGAAGAGCTTCGGACTGACGTGGAAAAACACTCAATGAACGAGAGACAAACGACCTCAGCGATTTATCCAAATTACAATGCAGACCTGACAATATTCAACCAAGACAAAGCAGCCTGTCTGATATATCAAAGTGAAAAGGAGTCAAAGCTGAGGTGAGTTGTGCTCTGCTCCATCTATCTTCCATTTTTCTATTTTTTTTACCTCCTTGTCTCAATTCCTAGGGGCCATGAGCGAGGATGCACATGTGTACACTTCGCTAAAGTCTTTTTACGGCACCCGAGACTTAAAAGTAAATATATAAGTTGTCATGAACACAGTTCGTCTGATAAAGCGGTATAACAAAACAACACTCGCTCTGAAGCGTAGATGTCTTATTATGCCCGTTTCCTCGACTCCTCTCCTCCACCGCTTGGATCTCTCAGTGGGAGGGACTAAGATGTGAGGAAAGAAGGCGAGGAAAGGCATCAAGGATGCATGTACACATCGTGAAGTGAGTAGAACCCCCCCCCCCCCCGTATTGTAGCGCGTGCTTGGTTCATATGCAAGAGGCAGCAGCACGTCTCACCTTGGAGATCTTTGGGATCTTGGTGGGGTCGATGGTCCTGCTGTTCTTTGTCACGGGCACAGTGTTCCAGGTCTCTTCTCTCTGCACGCGCTGATCTCTCTGTTCTCTTTGCTCTCTGGGATCTACGAGACAAACACACACACACACATACATACCCACACTCAGTGGAAATCTAATGGTATGTCATTCATTGAGTGGACAGCCAAAGCCGACGAAGTGACATTGTTGACCGTTTTGCGCTGTACATGATGAGAAACGATAGGTCAGCTAACAGATGGGATGGACCGGGGGGCTTCCTGTCTGCTGTTGGGCACAATAGCATCTCTGCAGGCCATAGGGACAGGAAATCTCTCAGTATGCTTGCAGGCTTCCTGAGTCACCGTCGCTGTGCCGACTGTAAGCCCTAAAGAGGATTTAAACCGCGGGTCTGACCTGGCCGTCTCTTGCTGTCCTTGGAGAGCATTTGCTGGTGCACTTTCCTCTGCTCCTCCTGCTCTTCAATCTTTGCCTCCTTGTGGATCTGCTCGATGGTTTTCGGGCCCTGGTCGGCTCTCCTGGACACCCAGTTGTGCTGGAAGAATAACGAGAACCAAAAATGACCTCAGAACTGACTCGCGCAGTAATGTCAGCTTCAGCAGTTTATCACGGATTTCTTTCACTCGAGCCGAGCCGTTTCAAATGAGAGCCCAGATTATTGCAGAGTATCGGAGGGTTTTATCAAAGCAGATGTATCTACCCATGTGCTACCCTGAGCCTTCCACTTAGCACTTATTGTATTTGTATTAGCTCATTGCACTTATTGTATTCGTTTGTTTCTGCACTGTACGTTTGCTCTGGTTTAATGCTCTTAGATGCTTGTTTAAAAAAGGAGATGCACTTATGACTTCTGGTGACTAGTAGTTCTCTTGAATACCGATGTTGAATACACTTATTGTAAGTCGCTTTGGATAAAAGCGTCTGCTAAATGACTGTAATGTAATGTATCAGTTCAGATACAAGACGTTTTTTTAAGCACAGAGGAATATTCAAAGACGGTCAGTTATGATCATTGACTAACTCAGACATGTTAACGTTATCAGTTTCAACTTCCACTACGACCCTTCATTTGTTTTTATACGCTGCGCAAGACAAGAGCGCAGCACGGCCGGGCTCAAATGTGTGTTTCCAGTGTCTTGCAGGAGACGGTGACATGAATTCAAACAGCTTGCGTTAGGCAAGCGTTACTGCAGGAGAGCATCACAGTGCAGATGTCTCTGCTGATAAAAACGGACACGACACGAGTCATGTTAAGACGTTTGCTCCTCGTTTGTCTCTGTGGGAGTCCAGGAAACGTGCACGTGCCCTCCAACTATATATTTATGAGTTCAATAAACTAAACAACAAACTGAAACAGAATAGACACAATAGACTGTGTGCAGGTGAGCATTCATGCATGTAACATAGATGACTGTGTATTGACATACAGGTGCAACAATATTTTTTTGCAGAGAAAGATAGATTAAAATTGAGAATTGTTTTGTTGTTTTGTCATATTGAACAGCCCTAATCTGACTTTACACCTACATACAGTATATATGGATTAATCCACACTATGTCTGATGATTCCTGTTTAACAGCCACTGGCAACACAATACTAAACACAGAACTGTGTGCAGAATATAACACATAACACATTGTACTGTGTGGACAGTTTACTTTACTTTCCACAAGAAACTGTTCTGTGTACAAAATAAAGATCAACACAATCATATGTTAATGGAAGTTGAAGATGTTTGTTGTTGTTTCATTCACCATTTTAATCTATTAATAGACGTACAGAACACATTTGTGTTCATTATTATTATTTTTATTATTATTATTATTATTATTATTATTATTATTATTATTATTATTATTATTATTATTATAGGAAACAGATATGGGAAAGTTCGTTGTATTCATTTAATGCAGCGCTATCTGCTGTCCAACATATCTTACAAAACACACACACACACACACACACTCACCAATCTGAGGTCCATAATGTCCTGCAGCATGAAGCGTATCCGAGATGACGTCTTCCTCTCCTTGACGATCTTCTCCATCTGATTGAAATACTGATCCATCCGGGGCTGAGGAGAGAGAGCGAGGAGGTTCATTTCAGACATGAAGGTTATTTTCACAACTTCTCTGTTGAATCTAATGGACAGCAGGTTTCAGGGATTTCCACGTTACACTAAACTGACTGATTGGTCCGTTTGTTACTCAGAGCAGAGGCCGTCCGGACCGCCCAAGATGAAATTGAAACAATTTGGGAGACGGTAGAACTACAACTGTAACAGCCCAGAAAGCACAAAACCAATTCACTGTAATGGTCCGACATTAAAACACCCATGTTCACAAAATGAAACTCATCTGAAGGACAAGATGAATTATTAACGTCTAAAGCTGTACTTTTTATGTTGGTAAACAGTGTAAAACTCCTGAAACTAAGCAGAATGAAGTTGCTATGCTGAGTTCCCATCAGTCTCTCTGCTGGTCAGAGGGCTTTCCTCTAGCAGGGTGACTGCTGGAGGATGAGAATCAAACCACACATCGCAGTACACACACACACAGAGCATGCGAGAGCGAGAGAGAGAGCGAGAGAGACCTCAGGTCTAGTGTCTCTTCAAGCATCTGAGGACTCTCGCTGTGTCCAGCTGGGTGTCACTGATGTCAACAGGAGTCAGTCAGACAGAACAAAGCAGAGCATCCACTGTGTGCATATTCCCTCAGAACATACATGAACATTTTCTCCTCTGTCTCTTGAACTGAAGAACGCCCGGCCAGTCGGACCTAATCCCACCACAACTTTCTCTGTTATGCCTCTCATACCTAGAGCTGGGCGATAAATACATTTTAATAATTCATTTAAATCCATGATGTTAAAAAAAGGAAAAATCAATTTGCACTTCAACTTGGGTAATTACGGTAAAAACCTGCCACAGCTTCCTTGAGCTCCCGTAGTTCATGGTAAGCAGGTGAAACACCAACATGGCAGCATGGCTTGTTGTCGAGGGAACCAGTGCGATGCTAACTTCCGAGGTCGGCCTGCAAAAATATCCCTGCAGCACTCTACACGGAGGCATTTATGTTCGCGGCATCTTAGAGGAGCCGACATGCTGTGCTCATGTCAAAGTGCTGCCGATCAACAGTTCACCTTCTGGCTGAATCCTTGTCAACAATCACTCTCTGGCTGCAGTAAAACTTGTTTTACTTGGTGGCTCAGAAACAAAACATCAGGTCTGCTTAAAATGCCAGTAAGCCTCTAAATATGTTAAATATTCCCTCTTTATATTGTATAATACATAATAATATCTCATTATAATTGGTATAGGAAAATGTACCCGTTTCCTGGCTTTATGCTAAGCTAAGCGAACTTGCTGGCAGTAGCTGAGTGGTATCAATCTTCTCATATAAGACTCAATAAAGCAAACAAGCGTGTTTCCCGAAATGTAGAATTTGTTTTAACTACTTAAGCTCTCTTAATAAATCAGCCTTCTTCTGCGCCTCACCTTGGCCTTCTCAAAGTCCAGGTCCTTGCCGATGGTGGTGAGCAGCCTGCACAGGCACTCCAAGGACTCCTCGTCGTGGTTCTTGAGCAGCTTGACAACACAGTCGTGCATGATGGCCTCCGTCAGCATCTTGAGCTTGAAGAGCTCGCCGATGAACCTGATGTTGCCGATGGAGCGCCGCCGCGCCAAGTCCTTGGCTTCCTGCAGCTCCGCCTGG